>NC_059502.1:63071227-64428727 GCF_914767665.1 Harmonia axyridis | reverse complement strand
CTTTCCCATTACATTCAGTAAACAGATGGGTCTGAAGGACCCCGATAGCGCTAGGTCTTTTCCTTTTTTTGGTATGAGTATAACCTTTGCTTCCTTCCAACACTTGGGAAAAGATTCTTTCCTCGATCAGCTTGTTGAACTTTCTAGTAGCTGTTCCGGCACTATTTCACACACTATTTTCAGGTTTTCTGCTGTCATACCATCGGGACCTGGTGCCCTACCTGCCTTCATGGATTCAACTGCGGTCTTCAGTTCCTCCATCTGGAGGGGTTCAAAGAACGTTCGAGGGCCACCTGTGCGTTTTATTGGTTTTCCCCCTAATGGGAACAGGTCGCGTAGTATTTGCCTTCTTCTCGAGGCCGAAAGTTTGTAGGGAAGGCTTCGAAACTTCATATGGTTTGTTGTGATCTTATACGCGTCGCCCCATATGTCCAAGTCAAGTTTCCTAAGGAGATCTTTCCATTTTTCTCTCTTCTCTCTGTTAATTATCTTTTTTAGTTCCTTACCGAGTTTTCTCATTTCTTCACATTCTGAGTTCCTGTTTCCATGATTTCTTCTTCCCATTCTCGTATAGTTTCCTGCGTGCTCTCAGATAATTTCCTCTAGCGACTTCCACATCTCTACTCCACCAGTATGGGTGCGTGGTTTGTTTTTCTTTTTCCGTCCTTTTGGACCGTTGCAAAGCTTTGTAGCGCCTTTTTGTACATATCAGTACCACTGCCTGTTGAGCTGGCATTTATATTATCTGTAAGGTCCTTTATGAACCGTTCTTTATCGAAGATGGACACCCTTCCAGTGTCTCCTCTATTTGTTGGCATCTTAGTGTTGACTCTGAAATATATGTGACCATGCAACGTATAATGGATTTTCCATGTTTTATATTCCAATCTGTTATCTTCTTCGCGAATGTATTCGGGACAAGGGTGACATCAATGTGCGTTTTTGACGATCCTCTCACGAAGGTTGGTCTTCCGTTGTTCATTGCTGTCCATGCTAATTGTGATAGCCATTCTTCCACATATTCGCCTCTTCTGTCTGCCGAGGGGGCACCCCACATGGGGGATTTACTGTTAATATCTCCGACTATGATTTTTCCACCTTTTTGTATCGACGCATCTCCGAACACTGAGTCTATCTTTTCTTTGAAATTTTCCAGGGACACGTTCGGTGACACATATATTGCGTAAACGTGATAGCCAGGTAATACCAGGTGGATGAAATTTTTTTCCCTCTTTACTTTCTCTAAAACCAGTTTCCTATTAGTTATTTTCACCGCTATATCTCTTGCATCGTTCACGAACCAGCCTTCCTTTGCGGTAATTTTTTTATTTGGTTCTGAAACTACTAGTATATCTATCTTTTCAGACATTGCTGCTGCCTGTGCCATATCATGAGCAGCTTTACACCTGCCTAGATTGGTCTGTAGTATGGTAGCCATTTTGAGACAGGTAGTTTCCTTTGTCCTAACTCATCACTCGGACTTTCGGCCTCAAGATTTATCTCCTTATGTCCTTCCTTCTTTAAAGTGGTATAAATAAAAAAATAAATTAGTGTATAAATAAAACCATCAAATCTTTTATAAATAAAATTTCCCTTTGTATAGATAAAACAATAAATTATTTGTGCATAAATGAGGTAGATTTGTGGTATATATAGCGCTCTTTAGTGTATTTTTCTTTGTGATTGCATCAGTTTCTTTCCTCCCCTTTGTGGGAGTCATTACTGCCTTGATTTTCTCTTGCAGTTTCTTGATTCCGTCCCTATGGCCTGTTTCCAAACAGACCATACAATAGGGCTCTTCTATACAATCTCGGACCAGGTGTCCATCCTTTCCACAGTTCCTGCATTTAGTACTCCTATCTTCGCCCTTACATTCCTTTGCCATGTGTCCTATCTCCCAACATCTATTGCATTTATTGGTTATTTTCCTTTCTTTCACGTCTGCTATTGAGAATCCAATTTTAATTTTTCTTGTTTCAATAAGCTTGGATATGATTTCTTCTTTTCCCACAATGGTGGCTGCTTGTCTGCCACCTCTCAGTGGTCTTAGGGCTTTAATTTCCACCCCGTCTTTATTTTGTGCTATGCCCAGCACTTCGTGTATCCTCTCCTCTATTTGATTTTCCCTTACATCAATATCAATTCCATATATATTTGCCGATATTTTTTGTCTGCCTCCCGTATACTTCTTCACCGTTGCGTCTTTCATGTTCTCTTTTATTCGCTTGTATATTTTGTCTGTCTCTTTGCTACCCTTTTTCATCTCGAGTAGTAGATGTCCGTCCCTAGTTTCCCTAACTCCATTTATTTCGCTTGTAATTTCATTATCATGTCCGATTTGTCCTTTCAGGTTGGTTACCATTTGAGCATATGTGAGGTGTTCGTTTCTTTCTATAACGACGGCTTCATTTTCATATTCTTTTTTTGTACTTTTATTTTTCGTTGCTGGTTTAGTTTCATGCAGTACTACTTCCCCGTCGAAATCGTAATATACGCACTCGAGTATTTTCCTTTTCGTTTCCGTTTCCATCTCGTTCATAACGGCTATATGAAGTGTATTTGTTTCTCCTGCGAGTATTTTATACTTGATTTTGTTTCCCAATTGGTACAGAGAAAAGCAGTCCTCCTCTCGTTCGGACAGTCCAGCAAAATGTATATTTTTTCTGTCTCTGATCACTTTACCGTTGATCTCGGCGTAACCTTCTGTTCTGTGGGAAATAATTTCCCCTTCCTTTATTTTACCCCCCTTCACGTATTCCAGCATCTGTCTGGAATTACCGATAAGTGGTTTCGTTATTTTTAAATCAACCATTTTATTATATGGGGCCAGAATGGCTATTTCCTCCTCTTTATTTTCGGTAATTCTGGTGTTATCCATTCTTACTCTATAGGCTTCTTCTGGCCAGGTCATTTTCAGTAACTCTTCCAACTCTGTTAGTGTCATATCTTCCTTCATCAGATTTCTCACTTCGGCCACGGATATGTCCTGTCTAATGTCCTCTTCCTCTACTTGGCATCCAAAATCGCATCTTTCCATTGCCATCACAGCTCTATGTGTTTCCACAATTTCTTTGTCAACCGCGTCCCTCATCATCATCAACTCCTTCTTTGTCTCATCATTGACTCCCTCTGCAGAATTCACTATCTTGTTCAGTCCCTCTTTAACCTTCTCCAGCACCGTCATTACGCTCGCATATCTATTACTGTCCATGCTCACGTTCATAGGGCTATCAATTCTTTTTCTCTTCCCTGAGTTAGATGTAACAAGCCAGCCTATGAAATCTTCATCTTCTTCAGGAGAAAATGGGTCTCCTTGAGACTCTGGAGTTCCCAGGGGTCGAAGTGACTCTGGTTCAGTCGTTGGTAAAACTATCTTGCCATCCTCTGTTTGATTTTTCTTCACACCCTCTGGTGGTGTGCGCATCATCTTCCTTGATCTTACGAAAACATTTTCTTCGCTATCATAAGTCTCGTCTCCCATTTCAGTCTTCCCCGCTACATCTCCCTTCTCGGGTTTCTTTCCAGTAACCATAGAAGCCGTCTCTCCCTGGAATAAAAGAGGGGCTACGCAGTAGCTGGATGACGGTTGAGGTTGGCCTGCGCGAACACCTTCCACAACCGGTACTGGGGTATCCCTCCCCTGCACCGTAGACGTTTTCTTCTTTTTCCTGTCCATATCCGAATATTAGTTTTCAGAGCAGTGCAAACGCACACATCCCTGGGTCCTGTTTCATGCCAAGGTCGGTAGCCGTGAGTTCCATCCATAGGGAAAAAGGAAAGGTAAGTATTTGAGGCCCCGGACTCGCTTTCCCAACGTACTAGCGGCCGGAACCTCCACAGGAATATGTGAGGAATGGACAAGGTTGGGGTAAGTATATGGGGTTTGGGGAACATGGGAATTTTAGGGTATGAGGAATGCGGCAAAGGCTGGGATTGGCCGTGCCACATTTGGTCAGTCTTTGTTTTCGCCGCTCTCCTTAAGCCTGTTCGACATGGGTGGCCCTGCTGGAACCGAGGTTCCGTCGACATAGCCTCAAGGATCCTTGCGGTTACTTAAGCCCTTCCACCACGACAAGGTGCTGACCTTCGGAAGAGAACCTAACCTAACCTAACCTAACCTAACCTAACCTAACCTAACCTAACCTAACCTAACCTAACCTAACCTAACCTAACCTAACCTAACCTAACCTAACCTAACCTAACCTAACCTAACCTAACCTAACCTTTTTTTTTTTTTTTTTTTTTTTTTTTTTTTTTTTTTTTTGCCCTGAGGTAGGGGGAAAGCTAATGCCTTCTCCAGCGGCGGGCTAGAAGATGTTACGTTGCCGCTGGATTCGTGTGGGACTTTCACCTCACTAAAACCCCCTCCTCTTTCCCCGGGTATCATCGCACCTGGTAAGAGGCTATAGAAACCCGCTCTTTCAGGTGCGTAACCCGGTATGATTTGTCTTCCTCATCTTCCTCATCACTGATCATTTCAGGAACTTGTTTTCCCACATCATCAGACCCTTCTCATCTTTCCTCCTGCTGTCTGCGCCTATCTTCTTCTTCCTTTCTCCTCATAATACTTGTAATGTACTCGTACATAATATTCCACTTGTCCTTGTTTGCTGTCATTGTTTCTACGAGTTCCATCACGTCCGGAAGCCTCCCCATATCCAACTTCACTTTATGTCTTTCCGATTTAAATCTCAGGCACACGGCGTATACGTGTTCCGGACTGTCCGGGACCTGGCACAGTTCGCACAAATCGCTTTCAGTTTTCCCTATACGTTTCGTATAGGTGCCGAATGAGCCGTGTCCAGTGAGGAATTGTGTGAAGAAATATCCGCTTTTTCTATGCCCGCATTCGATCCATCCACTAAGATTTTTAATAAGATCACGCGTCCAAACTGCCGTATTCGTACCCTCCTCCCATCTCTTCTGCCACATTCTCAAGGTTCTTTTCCGTGCCATATTCCTGTTTCCCGGCAATCTAGTGCCAATCTTAAATAAGAAACACGCTTCTGCGACCATCAGGTCGATTGGCGGAAAAGCGGCAATGACCTGAGCCGCCTCCGAAGACACCGTTCGGTAAGCTGACGCCACCCGTAGCAGTCCCCTCCTCTGTACGCTGATAAGTTGTGTCCTCTGTTTTTCCCTTTTCATTGCCTCCCTCCAAATAGGTGCTGCGTAAAGTAGCACAGAGTGCAGGATCGTGCACAAAACTCTTCTTTGCAAATAGTCAGGTCCACCGATATTTGGAAGTAATCGTCTCATTGATTCGACTTTATCGTTGGCTTTACTGACGATGTCTGTAATGTGCGCCGAGAATGTCATCCTTTGGTCAAAGGTCACACCAAGATACTTCACGGAAGGCGCCGGGCTAATGACCGCGTTTTTGAAATCGATCCTAAGATCGTCTCGTTTCCTAGGCCCTTTGAGGACAAGCATTTCTGTCTTGTGCACAGCAATTTCTAGATTTTTTGAGTCCATCCACTGCGAGACCGTAGACATGGTCCGTTTTGCCTTTTCCATCAGTTGCTGTCTGTCTGCCGCCTCTATCAGCAGAAGGAGGTCATCGGCGTAGGCAATGGCCTCGACTCCGGGGTCATATGGTAGCCTCAACACGTCATCGTAGACGACGTCCCAGAGCCTTGGCCCCTTGATGGAGCCCTGTGGCACCCCCATCGTACATCTCCACCTCACGGAGCCTACCCTCACCCACCTATCTCGGAAGTAGTCTTCTATCGTCTCCACTAGGTATTCCGAGCATCCAATCTCTTTCAATTTATCAACAATGTGATGCCATCGGACTGTGTTGAATGCATTCTTGACATCTATTGTGACAGCGACCATCCACTTACTGTTTGTTTTCTTCACTATGTCCTGAACTCTAAGCATTGCAGTCAACGTAGATCGTTTCTTCACAAAGCCGTGTTGATTCGGTGAGATCGCTCTGTTTTCCATCAGTTCTATATCCAGTCTGTTAGTGATAATTCTCTCAAAGAGCTTTCCCATTACATTCAGTAAACAGATGGGTCTGAAGGACCCCGATAGCGCTAGGTCTTTTCCTTTTTTCGGGATGAGTATAACCTTTGCTTCCTTCCAACACTTGGGAAAGATTCTTTCCTCGATCAGCTTGTTGAACATGTCTAGTAGCTGTTCCGGCACTATTTCACACACTATTTTCAGGTTTTCTGCTGTCATACCATCGGGACCTGGTGCCCTACCTGCCTTCATGGATTCAACTGCGGTCTTCAGTTCCTCCATCTGGAGGGGTTCAAAGAACGTTCGAGGGCCACCTGTGCGTTTTATTGGTTTTCCCCCTAATGGGAACAGGTCGCGTAGTATTTGCCTTCTTCTCGAGGCCGAAAGTTTGTAGGGAAGGCTTCGAAACTTCATATGGTTTGTTGTGATTTTATACGCGTCGCCCCATATGTCCAAGTCAAGTTTCCTAAGGAGATCTTTCCATTTTTCTCTCTTCTCTCTGTTAATTATCTTTTTTTAGTTCCTTACCGAGTTTTCTCATTTCTTCACATTCTGAGTTCCTGTTTCCATGATTTCTTCTTCCCATTCTCGTATAGTTCCTGCGTGCTCTCAGATAATTTCCTCTAGCGACTTCCACATCTCTACTCCACCAGTATGGGTGCGTGGTTTGTTTTTCTTTTTCCGTCCTTTTGGACCGTTGCAAAGCTTGTAGCGCCTTTTTGTACATATCAGTACCACTGCCTGTTGAGCTGGCATTTATATTATCTGTAAGGTCCTTTATGAACCGTTCTTTATCGAAGATGGACACCCTTCCAGTGTCTCCTCTATTTGTTGGCATCTTAGTGTTGACTCTGAAATATATGTGACCATGCAACGTATATGGATTTTCATGTTTTATATTCCAATCTGTTATCTTCTTCGCGAATGTATTCGGGACAAGGGTGACATCAATGTGCGTTTTTGACGATCCTCTCACGAAGGTTGGTTTTCCGTTGTTCATTGCTGTCCATGCTAATTGTGATAGCCATTCTTCCACATATTCGCCTCTTCTGTCTGCCGAGGGGGCACCCCACATGGGGGATTTACTGTTAATATCTCCGACTATGATTTTTCCACCTTTTTGTATCGACGCATCTCCGAACACTGAGTCTATCTTTTCTTTGAAATTTTCCAGGGACACGTTCGGTGACACATATATTGCGTAAACGTGATAGCCAGGTAATACCAGGTGGATGAAATTTTTTTCCCTCTTTACTTTCTCCAAAACCAGTTTTCTATTAGTTATTTTCACCGCTATATCTCTTGCATCGTTCACGAACCAGCCTTCCTTTGCGGTAATTTTTTTATTTGGTTCTGAAACTACTAGTATATCTATCTTTTCAGACATTGCTGCTGCCTGTGCCATATCATGAGCAGCTTTACACCTGCCTAGATTGGTCTGTAGTATGGTAGCCATTTTGAGACAGGTAGTTTCCTTTGTCCTAACTCATCACTCGGACTTTCGGCCTCAAGATTTATCTCCTTATGTCCTTCCTTCTTTAAAGTGGTATAAATAAAAAAATAAATTAGTGTATAAATAAAACCATCAAATCTTTTATAAATAAAATTTCCCTTTGTATAGATAAAACAATAAATTATTTGTGCATAAATGAGGTAGATTTGTGTATATATAGCGCTCTTTAGTGTATTTTTCTTTGTGATTGCATCAGTTTCTTTCCTCCCCTTTGTGGGAGTCATTACTGCCTTGATTTTCTCTTGCAGTTTCTTGATTCCGTCCTATGGCCTGTTTCCAAACAGACCATACAATAAGGCTCTTCTATACAATCTCGGACCAGGTGTCCATCCTTTCCACAGTTCCTGCATTTAGTACTCCTATCTTCGCCCTTACATTCCTTTGCCATGTGTCCTATCTCCCAACATCTATTGCATTTATTGGTTATTTTCCTTTCTTTCACGTCTGCTATTGAGAATCCAATTTTAATTTTTCTTGTTTCAATAAGCTTGGATATGATTTCTTCTTTTCCCACAATGGTGGCTGCTTGTCTGCCACCTCTCAGTGGTCTTAGGGCTTTAATTTCCACCCCGTCTTTATTTTGTGCTATGCCCAGCACTTCGTGTATCCTCTCCTCTATTTGATTTTCCCTTACATCAATATCAATTCCATATATATTAGCAGATATTTTTTGTCTGCCTCCCGTATATTTCTTTACCGTTGCGTCTTTCATGTTCTCTTTTATTCGCTTGTATATTTTGTCTGTCTCTTTGCTACCCTTTTTCATCTCGAGTAGTAGATGTCCGTCCCTAGTTTCCCTAACTCCATTTATTTCGCTTGTAATTTCATTATCATGTCCGATTTGTCCTTTCAGGTTGGTTACCATTTGAGCATATGTGAGGTGTTCGTTTCTTTCTATAACGACGGCTTCATTTTCATATTCTTTTTTTGTAATTTTATTTTTCGTTGCTGGTTTAGTTTCATGCAGTACTACTTCCCCGTCGAAATCGTAATATACGCACTCGAGTATTTTCCTTTTCGTTTCCGTTTCCATCTCGTTCATAACGGCTATATGTAGTGTATTTGTTTCTCCTGCGAGTATTTTATACTTGATTTTGTTTCCCAATTGGTACAGAGAAAAGCAGTCCTCCTCTCGTTCGGACAGTCCAGCAAAATGTATATTTTTTCTGTCTCTGATCACTTTACCGTTGATCTCGGCGTAACCTTCTGTTCTGTGGGAAATAATTTCCCCTTCCTTTATTTTACCCCCCTTCACGTATTCCAGCATCTGTCTGGAATTACCGATAAGTGGTTTCGTTATTTTTAAATCAACCATTTTATTATATGGGGCCAGAATGGCTATTTCCTCCTCTTTATTTTCGGTAATTCGGGTGTTATCCATTCTTACTCTATAGGCTTCTTCTGGCCAGGTCATTTTCAGTAACTCTTCCAACTCTGTTAGTGTCATATCTTCCTTCATCAGATTTCTCACTTCGGCCACGGATATGTCCTGTCTAATGTCCTCTTCCTCTACTTGGCATCCAAAATCGCATCTTTCCATTGCCATCACAGCTCTATGTGTTTCCACTATTTCTTTGTCAACCGCGTCCCTCATCATCATCAGCTCCTTCTTTGTCTCATCATTGACTCCCTCTGCAGAATTCACTATTTTGTTCAGTCCCTCTTTAACCTTCTCCAGCACCGTCATTACGCTCGCATATCTATTACTGTCCATGCTCACGTTCATAGGGCTATCAATTCTTTTTCTCTTCCCTGAGTTAGATGTAACAAGCCAGCTTATGAAATCTTCATCTTCTTCAGGAGAAAATGGGTCTCCTTGAGACTCTGGAGTTCCCAGGGGTCGAAGTGACTCTGGTTCAGTCGTTGGTAAAACTATCTTGCCATCCTCTGTTTGATTTTTCTTCACACCCTCTGGTGGTGTGCGCATCATCTTCCTTGATCTTACGAAAACATTTTCTTCGCTATCATAAGTCTCGTCTCCCATTTCAGTCTTCCCCGCTACATCTCCCTTCTCGGGTTTCTTTCCAGTAACCATAGAAGCCGTCTCTCCCTGGAATAAAAGAGGGGCTACGCAGTAGCTGGATGACGGTTGAGGTTGGCCTGCGCGAACACCTTCCACAACCGGTACTGGGGTATCCCTCCCCTGCACCGTAGACGTTTTCTTCTTTTTCCTGTCCATATCCGAATATTAGTTTTCAGAGCAGTGCAAACGCACACATCCCTGGGTCCTGTTTCATGCCAAGGTCGGTAGCCGTGAGTTCCATCCATAGGGAAAAAGGAAAGGTAAGTATTTGAGGCCCCGGACTCGCTTTCCCAACGTACTAGCGGCCGGAACCTCCACAGGAATATGTGAGGAATGGACAAGGTTGGGGTAAGTATATGGGGTTTGGGGAACATGGGAATTTTAGGGTATGAGGAATGCGGCAAAGGCTGGGATTGGCCGTGCCACATTTGGTCAGTCTTTGTTTTCGCCGCTCTCCTTAAGCCTGTTCGACATGGGTGGCCCTGCTGGAACCGAGGTTCCGTCGACATAGCCTCAAGGATCCTTGCGGTTACTTAAGCCCTTCCACCACGACAAGGTGCTGACCTTCGGAAGAGAACCTAACCTAACCTAACCTAACCTAACCTAACCTAACCTAACCTAACCTAACCTAACCTAACCTAACCTAACCTAACCTAACCTAACCTAACCTAACCTAACCTAACCTAACCTAACCTAACCTAACCTAACCTAACCTAACCTAACCTTTTTTTTTTTTTTTTCGGTTGTGGAAAAAATCTGCAAACAGATTCGACTACGACCCGTGTCGCAGGATATGTCGGGTTGGCGGGATGTTGGTGCCGACCGACTAAAAAAACCACAACTTATGAAAAGGACGTCCCTTCCCTGGAAAAAGGCATATCTGCCTGGGCGGCGGGGAAAGGTTCCTGGTCTATGTTCCACTGCCTTGTTCGCTTTCTCTATCCTGTTTCTCCTTCCTTTCCATCACCTCAACAACGTAACTATACACCGCACTCCACACTTCCTTACTCTCCACCATCCGCGGTATTATCCCCTCGATCTCCGGCAAGTCCCCTATCCTTTGTACCAGTCTTATCCTCTCCATTTTCCATCTTTCGCAGGTATAGAATACGTGCTCCGGGTCGTCCTGCTCCTGACACACTGCGCACAGGCTATCTCTCGTCTTGCCAATCCTATACGTGAAGGTTCCGAAGGAACCATGGCCTGTGAGAAATTGCGTAAAATAGTAATCCGCCCTCCTATGTCTGCAGTTTACCCACGCCTCTATACTTGGAATCAGCCTCCTTGTCCAGGCCGCCGTCTGCCACCCTTGAGACCATCTTTTCTGCCATTTATCAATCGATCTTCTCCTGGCCATCCTTCTGTTTCCTGCAAGTCTGCCTCCGATGGTGTAAAGAAAGCATACTTCTCCTATCATTATGTCTATGGGTGGGAAACCCGATATCGCCTGCACCGCGTCAGCTGACACCGTCCTGTATGCCGAGCATACTCTCAACAGTGTTTTTCTCTGTAGGGAGATGAGAGCATTCTTGTATTTATCCTGCTGAAGGATCTGTCTCCATACAGGCGCGGCATAGAAAATCGTCCCGTGCATCACCGAGCAAAGAGCCCTTCTTCCAAAATAACTTGGTCCGCCTACGTTCGGAAGGATCTTCCTGATGTTCTCCACTCTGGTTTTTGCCTTCTCGATCTGGTTTTTGATGTGTCCAGAGAAATTCAAATTTTTGAGCAGTGTGACCCCCAGATATTCCATGCTCCCAGACTCTGTAATTTCCTCTCCGCACAGCACTATTTTCATTTTTTCTCTCTTTCTCGGTCCCTTCACCACCAGCATCTCCGTCTTCTGTACCGCAACCTCCAGACCATTTGTCCTCATCCAGCCCTCTATCTTTTCGAAGGCGTTCTCAGCCTTTCCCTTCACTTCCTTTTCTGTTTCTCCCTCCACCATGACCAGGAGGTCATCGGCATAAGCTAGGGTTTCTACTCCTGGCTCGTGGGGCAGTTCGAGAACCCCATTGTAGCTCAGGTTCCATAGTGGTGGACCTACTATCGAGCCCTGGATCACTCCCATCGTGCATCTATGCCTAAGCCTTCCCATGACGATAAACCTATCCCTGAAATAGTTCTCCATCACCTTGATCAGATATCGACTTACTCCTTTTTCTTTCATGGCCTTTGTTATATTTCTCCAAGGGATCGAGTTGAATGCGTTCTTAACATCTATTGTTACAAGGATATACCACTTTTTAGTCGATTCATTTATCTTTCCCTTCAGCTCCATTATTGCAGTTGTCGTCGATTTTCGCGCCCTGAAACCATGTTGTCTCCTCGATAGTATTTTCCTTTCGTCCAGTTCCTGGTTCAATCGTTCTACGAGGAGCTTCTCGTAGACTTTACCTACAGCGCTGAGGAGGCATATTGGTCTATACGCCGATGGCTGACACAGATCTTTACCTGGTTTAGGGATCAGGACCACTCTCGCTGTCTTCCACATATTTGGGAATTCGCAATTCCTCAGAAGCTCGTTGTAGAAGCTTAGCATCTCCTCCGGTATCTGTGCATATGCCAGTTTAAGGATTTCATTAGTAATTCCGTCCGTTCCCGGTGCCTTCTTGTTTTTCAAGGAGCCTATGGCGTTTTTGAGTTCCATCGGTGTGAAGTCCTCTTTTGGTGGGTTTTCTACTATAGTCCTCACTAATTTCAATCCCGTTGATGGGAATAACGTGGTTAGAATATTTTCGACCTCCTCCTCTGGAATTTTATATCTTGTAGTGTTACCTCTTAGATTTGACGTTACAATCTTGTATCCCTGTCCCCATATATCCTCATCGAGTTCTGTCAGTATGCTTCTCCACTGCGCGCTCTTTGCGCGTCTTATGCTCCTCTTTAGGTTTCTTCTCTGCTGCCTTAACTGCTCTCTCAAGTTCTCTATGAGGTTGTCATTTTCCGCTTCTCTGCCTATCGATCTTTGTAAGGTTCGTCGACTTTTCACACACTTCTTACGGGATTCCTCGATGTCTGGGTTCCACCAATATGGTACGGTTCTTAATTTCTGTCTTATTTTTGAGGCTTGTTTGTAGGCATTCATAAGTTTTTCATAAAAATTTCCCTGCGCGGTTTTAAGTGTTTCCGTAAGGACTTCTTGTTTTATCTCGACAACCCTCGGTTGGCAATTTCTCTTGTCCTTGTCGCCCTTCATTTCAAAATATATGTGGCCGTGATACGTAAAAGGGTTTTCGTTCTTTATTTCCCATCTCCTTATTTTCTGGCTGAGAGTGTCCGAGCATAGGGTAACATCTATGTGGCTCCGTGAGTTGCCTCTGATGAAAGTGGGCTGCCCTGTATTCATGGCCATCCAAGATAGCTGTGCTGTCCAATCTTCCACATGACCGCCCCGTGCATCCTCAATGGGAGATCCCCAGAGATGGGACTTGGCATTTACATCACCAATCAGTACGGCTTGCTTTCTGTGTCTTTTCAGGTCTCTGAATATCTCGTTTGTTTTTTCCTTGAAGTCCTCGATAGCTATATTTGGCGATATATAAACTGCGTAAACGTAAACACCATTTATTCTTACGCGGACATAGCCCTCTTCCCTTCTTATTTCACCTGCTTCCACAGCTCCATTCAGAAATACTACTGCCACATCACTTCTTTTGTCCGTTAACCAATTTTTTGATTGGCACATTTTTTTGTTCGGCTCGGCTATCACCACAATGTCACATGCATTTTGTTCTGCAGCAGCCCATGCTATGTCATGAGCGGCTCTCGATCTACCGAGGTTCGTCTGTAGAATCTTAATCATAACAAATAAGTATATAACAGGCACAAGCAAATAAATTAACATATGTATGGGAAGGACAACAACTGTTTCGGGTGTATATGGCCCTAGACAGTTTCACTTTAAAAATATCACAGATGCGTTGACTAGCACTCGATCTACCGAGGTTTGTTTGTAGGGTTTCAAACATAATAAAATTTGGGATAAAATCAATAAATAAATAAACTATAATATCACAGCTGGGTTGACTAGTGAGTTACTGTAGCATTTTTTCAAATGCTTCGTTTTTTGGAGTCTGCGTTTCGTCTTTACTTTCGATTTCCGAGCAGATATCATCTGTCTCTTTCATCTCTGTTTCGGGTTCATCATCGTACACTTCGTTCATCCTCTGGTTTCTTTTTTCAATGGCTAGTGCTTCCCTGAAGAACTTGCATCTTCCTGATCCTACTGAATGGTCATCTTCATTGCATAACACGCAATGGGGTTTATTTTCGCAGGTTTTTGCTGGGTGACCTTCCTGTCCACATTTGAAGCATGCATTCCTTCTATCAGTGTCTTTGCACTTGCTTGTTAGGTGTTCGTAGCTCCAGCATCTGGTACACTGCCTAAGGTCCACCCTCTTGGTGATTTGACAGTTCGCGAGTCCTATTCTCAGCCTTTTTATTTCACCAATTTTGGAGTATGAACCTTCTTCGATCTTAACTGTTACGGCTTGTGTGTCGTTTGCATTGGGTCTCAATTCCCCGACTGCAATTTCTTGTTTATCTCCAAGAATTTTTTTTAAGGCTTCCATCACTTCTTCCCTAGATGTTTCTGCATCCATCCCTCTGATGTGCAGTGTCTCTTTCTTTTTGTTCGTTCGAAGTAGATTATGCTTCGGGTGCCCTTCGATTTTATTCATAACTTCAGTGAGTACCTTGCAGTCCTCTTCGCACTTATCCATAGTTATAATCATTTTTCCTTCTTTAGTGCTTCGTATTCCGCGTATGGATTTTGAGGCTGGTACGTTCCTGAAGGCGTTCCTGACGTTTTTGAGAGTTTCTCTATATTCCCCGTCCTTGCATTGCACCATTAATGCGTAGGTATTTCTACCTTTATCCCGATTTTCGGAGTTTTCCTTGAAACCTGGTGGTACATATACATGTACCTCCTTTTCCGTCCCGTTTGTAAGGCACTGCATCATTTTTTCCAGGCTCTCTATGGTAATCCAGTCAAGTTTGTGGATTGCAAAAGTCTCTTTTTCTGTTCCCCCTTCTCTAAAGAGCTGCTTCATTTTCGCCCAGAGATCCTCCTGCGACTCTTCATGTGTCAGTTTTATAATTGTTTTCTTAGATAGGGTTTTGTTCCTTCGGTCTCGAGTAAAGGTTTCCAGGTAGTCGATGTCTTCCGTTAAATGTTCCAGTTCCGGATATCTTTCTTTATAGATTTTCTGAATGGATTTACTCATACCTGGATCTCTGTTTCCTACCAAGACTACCTTTTTTACAGCGTCCTCCGTATTTAATGGATTTCCTGCTATTGTTTTTACATTTGAGGATAATTCCTCTTTCCATCTCATTTTTTCTAATTCCTTGTATTTCTCAAAGGTAATCTCCCCATCTGGGAGTTTTTCCAGTGCTTCTATTTTTGGTCTATGCCATGGATTTGTTTGGGTTGCTGCGTCTCTTCCTGTATTTATTTTCTCTTTCAGAGCTCTGATCTCTTCTTTGTACCTTTGTTCGGTTTCCCTTAGTTTTTCCCACAGTTCTTTCTTCTCCCTCTCAAGTTGCAGTATTGTTTGAGTGTTTTCTTCCGGTACCCTTATTTCTTTTGTGAGAGTGTCTACTTGTTTCCTTATATCGAATGTTATATTCTTTAGTTCTCCGGAGGGTCTATATGAAGCATTTACGATGCTTTGTAGGTTTGCTGTGCTGGCAACCAGTTTTGCCATAACTACTTCAAATTTGCTTTCCACAGGTTCATAGAAGTCCATCCTTTTCCGCTTTGTTGTGTTGGTATCTGCTTCTGTCTGATATTTTTCGCTCATACTAGGCATGGAATTTACACGTCCCCTGCCACCTGGAGGTGTTCTGCTCAGACTACTTCTAGGTTTGAAAACTTGTTCGTCCTTTCTAGGATTTTCATATGCGTCTATTCGTTCACTCATCGATTTTCCTTTTCCTGCTTCATCTAATTGATCCGTTTTTGATCTGCTACTACTGTCTTCCTCTTTGCTCAGGTCTATTATTCCAGTAACATTACTCGCGCCCTGGCCTGGTCTCCTACCAGAGTTTGAGTTTTCAGGACAGTCGCTGGATTTCGATCGGGTTGAGCCTGTCCTGGCACCGCTCCCGACCGATACTGGGATTTCCATTCCCTGCATCGTAATTTTTTCATCCTTGTTTTTACTCATTCATAAATTTTTAGATAAAGGGCAGTGCACGCACACATCCCTGTGTCCTGTCTGACGCCAAGATCGGTAGCCGTAGAATCCGTCCATGAGGGGAAAAGGAAAGGTAAGTATTTGAGGCCCCGGACTCGCTTTCCCAACGTACTAGCGGCCGGAACCTCCACAGGAATATTTCAGGAATGGACAAGGTTTAGGTAAGTATATGGGGCTTAGGGAACATGGGATTTAAAGGTATGAGGAATGCGGCAAAGGCTGGGATTGGCCGTGCCACATTTGGTCAGTCTTTGTTTTCGCCGCTCTCCTTAAGCCTGTTCGACATGGGTGGCCCTGCTGGAACCGAAGTTCCGTCGACATAGCCTCAAGGATCCTTGCGGGTACTTAAGCCCTTCCACCACGACAAGGTGCTGACCTTCGGAAGAGAACCTAACCTAACCTAACCTAACCTAACCTAACCTAACCTAACCTAACCTAACCTAACCTAACCTAACCTAACCTAACCTAACCTAACCTAACCTAACCTAACCTAACCTAACCTAACCTAACCTAACCTAACCTAACCTAACCTAACCTAACCTAACCTAACCTAACCTAACCTAACCTAACCTAACCTAACCTAACCTAACCTAACCTAACCTAACCTAACCTAACCTAACCTAACCTAACCTAACCTAACCTAACCTAACCTAACCTAACCTAACCACAATTGAACCTAAATCGATTTCAATCACTCTAACCTAAGTTAAGTTCTACTACCCTAACCTAAGTTAAGCAGAACTAACCTAACCATAGTGGGTTAGGTTAAACCTAACATACTTAGTTAGGGTAAACCCTAACTAACTTAAAATCTTAATTTCTATAGAAATGAAAATTTGAAAATCTTCAAATTTGGTATCAAACAAAAGGTCTTAAATTATCGATCTCAAATATGTTACAATTTCTTGAATAGCATCAACGGTTTCCGAGTTATTAACATTTGAACAAATGTAAACAAACCCAAAAATTGTCGAGTAGGGTATCAAATGAAAGGTCTTAAATTATCGAGCTCAAAAAGGTAAAAAATTGTTGGGTAGGATGGACGGTTCTCCAGTTATTAACAATTTAAAAAATGTAAACAAACCGAAAAAGTATTGACTTTGGTATCAAATGAAAGGTCTGAAATTATCGATCTCAATTATGTCAAAAATAGTTCTCTAGGATCAAAAGTTTCCGAGTTATTAAGATTTGAAAATTTCCTAAAAAATTTTTGAATTTGGTATCAAACAAAAGGTCTTGAATTATGGATCTCAGTTATGTTTGAAATTCTTCTCCAGGATCAACAGTTTTCAAGTTATTAAGGTTTTTAAAAATCACTAAAAACTGTGAAATTTAGTATTGAATGAAAGGTCTAAAATTATCGATCTGAAATATGTCAGAAATTCTTAATTAGGATCAAGAGTTTTCGAGTTATTAACATTTTAATAAATGTAAACAAACCAAAAACATTGACTAATTTGGTATCAAACTAAAGCTCTAAAATTATCGATCTCAAATAAGACAAAAATTGTTGGGTGCGATCAACGGTTTTGGAGTTATTACGATTTTAAGAAATGTAAACAAACCCAAGAAATTGTAGGGTGCTGTATAAAACGAAAGGTCTTAAATTATGGATGTCAATAATGTTTGAAATTCTTCTGTAGGATCAACGGTTTCCGAGTTATGAACATTTTAAAAAATCTCAAAATAATTGTTAAATGTTGTATGACATGAAAGGTCTGAAATTATCGATCTGAAATATAATACAAATTCTTGGGTAGGATCAACAGTTTTCGCGTTATTAACATTTTAATAAATGTAAACAAACCAAAACCATTGACTAATTTGGTATCAAACGAAAGGTCTTAAATTATGGATCTCAGTAATGTAACAAATTTTTGACTAGCATCAACGGTTTCCGAGTTATAACGATTTTAATAAATGTAAACAAACCAGAAAATTTTCATGTTTGGTATCAAATGAAAGGTACGGCCGAGAGGATCTCAAAAATGTCATAGAATATTCGGTAGGACCTACGGTTCTCCCGAAATAACGTTACCCAGTAAATATAAGAGATCTTGAAGAATTATGTTAGCTCATTAGGTCAGTTCTCCTTAGGTTAGAGCGATTTCTGGCAATTTTACTAAACGTATCATTATCTCCAACCCCGTCCCATACCTAGAGAATTTTTTTGTTGAAATGTAATCTATGAGCGAAGAGGAATCCAACGATACCATCCGCACCTCCGCAGCACCTTCCGTTACGGAGATACGGCCATTATAACAAAGCCCCGCCCACTTTCTCAAACCACGCCCACTTTCTCAAACTATACGTTACTCGGTTCTCATAAAGCATTATAGGTATCTACAATATATTAATTTATAAGGGGTTCAGTATTCAACTTTTAATGACAGATCATTATTCTCATTACATATTACCCACCCAGGGCCCCTATTCCCCCCCCGGCCCCGTAAAATTGTTGATGATACAATGTTATAGTGAATTCGCCCTTCAAAATTCGACATTTGAAATGAAATTAAAATTGATAAACTCACGTGCTTTGTATCGAATGAAAGGTATAAAATTATCGAACTCAAATATGTTTCAATTGCTTGGATAGGATCAACGATTTCCGAGTTATTAACATTTTAAAAAATTTAAACAAACCCAAAATTTGTCGAGGAGGATATCAAATGAAAGGTCTTCAATTATCGAGCTCAAAAATGTCAAAAATTGTTGGGTAGGCTCGACGGTTCTCGAGTTATTAACAATTTAAGAATTGTAAACAAACCGAAAAAGTATTGACTTTAGTATCAAATGAAAGGTCTGAAATTATCGATCTCCAATATGTCCAAATTTATTCTCTAGGATCAACACTTTTCGAGTTATTAAGAATTGAAAAATTCCTAAAACATTGTTGAATTTGGTATCAAACGAAAGGTCTTGAATTATGGATCTCTATTAAGTTTAAAATTATTTTCTAGCATCAACGGTTTCCGAGTTATTAACAATTGAAAATATCTAAACAAATCGTTGAAATTGGTATCAAAATAAAGATCTAAAATTATCGATCTCAAATAAGTAAAAAATTGTTCGCTACGACCAACGGTTTTCGCGTTATTACGATTTTAATAAATGTAAACAAACCCAAAAAATTGTCGAATTCGGTATCAAACTAAAGATCTAAAATTATCGATCTCAAATAAGTCAAAAATTGTTGGATACGATCAATGGTTTTCGAGTTATTACGATTCTAATAAATGTAAACAAACCCAAGAAATTGTCGAGTGTGGTATCAAATGAAAGGTCTCAAATTATGGATCTCAATAATGTTTAAAATTCATCTGTAGCATCAAGGGTTTCCGAGTTATTAAGGTTTTAAAAATTCTAAAAAAAATGTTAAATTTAGTATCAAATGAAAGGTCTAAAATTATCGATCTAAAATATATCAAAAATTCTTGGGTAGGCTCAATAGTTTTCGCGTTATTAACATTTTAATAAATGTAAACAAACCAAAACCTTTGACTAATTTGGTATCAAACGAAAGGTCTTAAATTATGGATGTCAATAGTGTCACTAATTTTTGAGTAGCATCAACGGTTCCCGAGTTATTACGATTTAAAAAAATGTAAACAAACCCAAATTTTTTCATGTTTGGTATCAAACGAAAGGTACGATCGAGGAGATCTCAAAAATGTCTAAAATTGTTCTGTAGGAACTGCGATTCTCCAGATATAACGTAACTCAGTAAGTATAGGAGATCTTGAAGGATTATGTGAGCTCATTAGGAGACTTCTCCTTAGGTTAGGGCGATTTCTGGAACTTTTACTAAACATGTTATTATCTCCACCCCTGTCCAGTACCTAAGAGATGTAAAGGTTGAAATGTAATCCAGGTTTGACGGAGAAGCCAACGGTACCATCCGCACCTCCGTATCGCCTTCCGTTACTGAGATACAGCCGTTATAAGATAGCCCCGCCCGTTCTCGAAATTTTCGAGATTTTCTAAAAATTCAAAAATGACGAAAAAGTTGCTCCCAGTCCTGACGAGTGCTAAAATACATTCGGCACCTCGCTACGATCCGTCGTTCTCAAGATATAACGTAACTCAGTAAATATAAGAGATTTCGCAAAATTATGGGAGCGCATTAGGAGACTTCTCCTTAGGTTAGAGCGATTTCTGGAACTTTTACTAAACGTGTCATTATCTCTAACCCCGTCCCATACCTAAAGAATTTTTTTGTTGAAATGTAATCTATGAGCGAAGGGGAATCCAACTATACTATCCGCACCTCCGTAGCACCTCCCGTTACGAAGATACAGCCATTATAAGATAGCCCCGCCCACTTGTATGAACCACGCCCACTTTCCCAAATTAGACGTTAGTCGGTTCTCATAAAGCATTATAGGTATATGAAATATAATTATTTGTAAGGGGTTCAGTATTTAACTTTTTATGACAGATCTATATTGTCGTTATATATTACCCACCCAGGGCCCCTATTCCCCTCCGGCCCCGAAAAATTGTTGGATGATTGATTAAAATTAATTACATGATCTACGAAATTATGTGAGCTCATTAGGAGACTTCTCCGTAGGTTAGAGCGATTTCTGGCACTTTTAGAAAACGTGTCATTATCTCAACCCCCGTCCCATACCTAGAGAATTTTTTTGTTGAGATGTAATCTAGGATCGACGACGAATCCAACGGTACCATCCGCACCTCCGTAGCACCCTCCGTTGAGGAGATACGGCCGTTATAACATAGCCCCGCCTACTTTTCCAAACCACTCCCACTTTCTCAAATTATACGTCACTCGGATATCTTGAAATATTATAGGTATATACAATATATTAATTTATAAGGGGTTCAGTATTCAACTTCAAATGACAGATCCATATTCTCGTTATATATTACCCACCCAGGGCCCCTATTCCCCCCCGGCCCCGTGAAATTGTTGGTTGATTGGAAAAAAATGTATTCTCTACTGGAAATAGCAATATTCTTCTCGAATTTCCTATTTTGAGAGAAGCCACACCCACTTTTCATCAGACCACGCCTACTTTTCCTTGAATTTTCACCAATTTTCAAGCTTCACTTTTAATTACATATCAATATTCTTCTTATATATTACCCACCCAGGGCCCCTATTCCCCCCCGGCCCCGTAAGATTGTTGACTGATAGATGATACAATGAAATAGTTGTATAATTTTTGGGTAGGATCAACGGTTCTGGAGTTATTAACATTTGAAGAAATGTAAACAAATCCAAATAGTGGTGAATTTGGTATCAAATGAAAGGTCTTATTTTATGGATCTCAAAAATGTCTAAAATTGTTAGGTAAGCCAAACGGTTTCCGAGTTATCACGATTTCAAAAAAAGTAAACAAACCCAACGATTTTTCATGTTTGGTATCAAATGAAAAGTACGGTCGAGAGGATCTCAAAACTGTCGAAAATTTTTCAGTAGGACCAGCGGTTCTCGAAATTTTCGAGATTTTCGAAAATTTCAAAAATTGCTAAAAAGGTGCTCCCGGACCTGGAGAGTACAAAAATACTATCGACACTTCTCTAGGATCAACGGTTCTCCATATATAACGTAACTCAGTAAATATGAGAGATCTTGAAGAATTATGTTAACAAGGTTAGGCGAGATCTCCTTAGGTTAGAGCGATTTCTGGAACTTTTTTTTCACATGTCATTATCTCCACCCCTGTCCAGTATTCAAGAGATGTAAAGACTGAAATGTAATCTAGGATCGACGACAAATCCAACGGTACCATCCGCACCTCCGTAGCACCCTCCGTTGAGGAGATACAGCCGTTATAAGATGGCCACGCCCACTTTTCCAAACCACACCTACTGTAATTGGACACGCCCACTTAATTAGAAATCGTCCCAATACTATTCTTCCTTATCGAAAGAACACGGACCCTACCAGATCGGCATAAAACTTTAAGAATCAATGGCGCACGACGCGAATTTTTGAAAATTCCGAAACATGTCGAGTTTGGTATCAAATGAAAGGTGCGATCGAGGGGATCTCGAAAATGGCAAAAATCGATCGCTAGGACCAGCGGTTCTCGAAATTTTCGAGATTTTCGAAAATCTCAAAAATGACGTAAAAGTTGCTCCCGGTCCTGGAGAACTCGAAAATACAATCGGCACCTCTCTACGATCAGTAGTTCTCCAGATATAACGTAACTCCGTAAATATAAGAGATCTTGAAGAATTATGTTAACAAGGTTAGGCGAGATCTCCTTAGGTTAGAGCGATTTCTGGAACTTTTTTTTCACATGTCATTATCTCCACCCCTGTCCAGTATTCAAGAGATGTAAAGACTGAAATGTAATCTAGGATCGACGACGAATCCAACGGTACCATCCGCACCTCCGTAGCACCTCCCGTTACGGAGATACGACCGTTATAAGATAGCCACGCCCACTTTTCCAAACCACGCCTACTATAATAGGACACGCCTAATTAATTATAGACCATCCCAATAGTCTCCATCCTCATCGAAAGAACACGGACCCTACCAGATCCACATAAAACTTTAAGAATCAATGGCGCACGACGCGAAATTTTGAAAATTCCGAAACATGTCGAGTTTGGTATCAAATGAAAGGTACGATCGAGGGGATCTCGAAAATGGCAAAAATCGTTCGCTAAGACCCACGGTTCTCGAAATTTTCGAGATTTTCGAAAATTTCAAAAATTACGAAAAAGTTGCTCCCAGTCCTGGAGAACACGAAAATACAATCGGCACCTCTCTAGAATCCGTAGTTCTCCAGATATAACGTAACTCGGTAAATATAAGAGATCTCGAAGAATTATGTTAACAAGGTTAGGCGAGATCTCCTTAGGTTAGAGCGATTTCTGGAACTTTTTTTTCACATGTCATTATCTCCACCCCTGTCCAGTATTCAAGAGATGTAAAGACTGAAATGTAATCTTGGATCGACGACGAATCCAACGGTACCATCCGCACCTCCGTAGCACCCTCCGTTGAGGAGATACAGCCGTTATAAGATGGCCACGCCCACTTTTCCAAACCACACCCACTGTAATTGGACACGCCCACTTAATTAGAAATCGTCCCAATACTATTCTTCCTTATCGGAAGAACACGGACCCTACCAGATCGACATAAAACTTTAAGAATCAATGGCGCACGACGCGAAATTTTGAAAATTCCGAAACATGTCGAGTTTGGTATCAAATGAAAGGTACGATCGAGGGGATCTCGAAAATGGCAAAAATCGTTCGCTAAGACCTACGGTTCTCGAAATTTTCGAGATTTTCGAAATTTTCAAAAATGACGCAAAAGTTGCTCCCGGACCAGGAGAACACGAAAATACAATCGGCACCTCTCTAGAATCCGTAGTTCTCCAGATATAACGTAACTCGGTAAATATAAGAGATCTCGAAGAATTATGTTAGGTTAGGTTAGGTTAGGTTAGGTTAGGTTAGGTTAGGTTAGAATAAAAAATTCATTTTCAAGTTTATGTACTATAATATACATCAAATCAAGAAAAATTACTTTATTGCGATAAAAAAGGATCAATAATTTAGTTATCGTGATTAATGAGATACTTTAAGTATTTTGGTTGAAAAACAGCATGATTATCTTGGGAAACCCTGAAATCGACATTCTGATTGAGTATTGATGTGTAATAAAATGATTTATTCTGCATCGATTGAGGATAGAACACTTTTGGTTCTCGTTTAGGCTTCAGGGCTTCATAAACTGATTTATATCGTTCAGGCATATGTGAAGGAAACTTTTCGAAGCCACCAGCATGCATTCCTCCAGGCTGCAATAAATATACAGGTGAGAGATGGTAAATGGAAAATTGGATATCGTTATACAGGGTGTTCCTGAATTGGAGGTAGAAAGGAAAATGAGAAATTCTTTTGATAATTTTAAGAAAAAACAGTTGTATGAACATGGGTCAGCAAATAAGTAAGCTTTGTTTTCGATGATACAGGGTGTCAATACCAACAATGTAGAAACAATGTAAACACTTCGTTTTGTTCTCCGAATTTCAATAATTTACTCCTTGCTTCACCATCTATGTTTCACCAAAAAAAAAAATTGCAATTTAAACAACTCCTTCGTGCTGTTGCAGTTTCTTTGTCAATTAGTATATATCATTAAACATTTCTATTGCTGTTCATCTTACCCATTTTGCAGGTCCAGTAGGTATGTATATGCCCGTACCGAGAGGCTTTCCATAGGATTTTTCGGCAGGTTTGATATAAACCCTACCCTTTTTCACGTTTGGTGGATCGGGATAAGGATCTGGACCGAAAAACGGTTGTGGATAAATCATTGTTCTCATGGGACCAGCTAAGTTTTTCCCATATTGTTTGTACTTGGGTTTCTGTGCATATCTTGACCACCTATATCAGTTCAAAGATATATTGGATGGAGTTGTTCTTAGGTATATAGAAAGCAAAGCTTTAGGTATTTTCAAACTAAGTTCAAAGCATTGAACGCAAATTATAATAGGTATACCTACCAGGGTTTTGAAAATGGAGTCAAAATTACGAAACTCGAGTCACTGTATCAATTCAAAAATTCGTATCTAAGTGAAAAATCAAGTAATTTTTCCTATTCTAAGTTCAACGAAAATAACTGATTATAAAGTTGAGGGATTTGAACAGTTCTCACATATAAGTGGGGTATTTTCCAATTGTTGTGTCGATATAACCTGGTCCTCCTTTTTTTCCAGGATTCGTCAGGAAAGGTAGCTTTTCAGGTGGTTTTTTTGGCTCTGGTCGTTTTTTTGGACTGAATGCTGAAATGTTTCCACTGAAGCAACCAAAGTAATCTCCAGGGGTGGCATGAAGTTTTGAACCACAGCATGAGATGAATGGTCTCTCAGATATGTTTTTTCCTTTTGGGGCCCTGAATAGAAATGATTATCCCATTTGATTCAACTTTTGTCGACAAAGTTGCCCATGAAATATTTTTTCATCTTATAGGTAATAAAACCAACATTCAAATTATGTTCTCGGATAGATACAGGGTGATATAGTTGAAAATGAGAGTGAAGATAAACACTATACCGTGAAAAATTTCAATTGGTATAGTATATCCAAAGTCACTTGGAGGAAGCCAAAATATTTCGATTATACAAGGGTTTTCCAAGTTTTCACAAATCCCTTTGGAGTCAGTGAATTTATTGCCTAACAATACTTTCAAATAAACTACGGTATTCAGCATATCGCGGTAACCATTTCAAATGGATATCTGGCCAAGCGTTATTATGGTCTTGTTCAAATGACTTTGGATATACTATAACATTATACATAAGTTTCATGAAGAACAGTATATTGGATCTTATAATATTCAAGAAGAATAAGTACTTAGTAGATATAAATTGAAAACTTGAATAACAGAAACAATAACATTCAAAATCTGAATAAAAACTCACTTCTTTCCTCTAACAATAACCTCTTTTTCAAAAATACGCTTGAATTGGCTTTCGAAAAGCCCATCTTGTGTTCCAGCAAGAATTTTGTGCCCAGGACATATCAAACTCTTCATATTCTTTGTCTTTGCAGCTGGAGGCAAGGGGAAATTGTTGTACCTGGATTGGATATATTTATTCAAGGAACTTACTAGCAAATGGCGAAACGTATCCTTTGCCATTCATATAGGGCATTTCTGCGAACAGCCCAATTCGTTCCATATCCGGTTTTCCAAATGTGAACCCCCATTTTGTGAGTTCTACGGGACTTTGTTTTGCCATAATTCACTATCCGTGCTCGAACGACCTATTATTTGAATGGATCCCAGTTATAAAATTGAAGCTAAAACTTTCCTATTTATCGTGAAAAATTAAAAATATTTAATCTAAAATTTCATCATTATAATTGACAATTTGATAAGAAGACATAGAGTTGAAATATTAGCTACGAATCAGGGCCGTAGCCAGGGGGGGGCATTATGGGGCAATGCCCTACCTTTAATTTTCAATGCCCTACCTTAAAAAATAGTAACAATTTAAATAATATTCAAAGGAAATTTCATTATGTGACGTGAGGAAAAAATTATCACTCGCAAATCAATTCTGAATTAATCACGAGTTGTTAGAGATTGCGAACTACATCAATAGAGTGCACCGTGGTCATTGTATATATACAGCACGCTGTATTTTCAGAAGCACCTCATGTGCTTATTTTCTTGATTCCGCACATAGATGGCATTTGAAGTATGTATGGGACCTGTACTGGAATATACGCCCCTTGGTAGGGGGATCCCCATATAACCCAAAATAGAGTTTAGCGAAATAATTGTTTGTTTATTGAAGTGAAGTGAAGTGTTGATTGACTCATTTAGCGATGGATATAAGGACTTTCTTTACCAAAAAACGAAGAGTTGAAGAGGGAATTCATCACGATGAACCCCATTGCTCAAAACCCACTCCTAGTTCTATGGAAACTAGTTTGGCAAAACAGGTTGGTAGAAATAGAATTAACTATGGTATTCCTTCGGATATTGCACGAATCGGAGAACCGATAAAACAAATTATTTTAAATATATATCCCAAAGAAAATAATAGGGCCTTTGTTGCGGATTGGTTTAAGCGATATAAATGGTTGCAGTATTCGGTCGAGAGAGATGCTGCTTTTTGCTATCCTTGTCAACAATTTTTACCCCATGGAAGCAAACAAAGTTCTTATACTTCCACAGGATTCAGAAACTGGAAAAATGCCAGTGATACAAGAACTGGGTTTCCAAAACATGAGAAATCAATTCCTCATACACAAGCCATGGCGATGTGGCAAGACAAACTACGCAGAATATCTACAGGTAGCAGTGTCGAAACTTTGATAAATCATGAAGTTTTAGAAAAAAACCGGTATTACATGAAATCAATTGTTGAAGTTATACAATTTTTAGTTGTCAACGAGTTAGCTTTGCGAGGAAATTATGTTTTGGAGGAAAAAAAAGAACAAGGATTATTTCAGAATTTATTTGAATACACGTGCATGAAAGATCCGAATTTGAAGGAGGCTTTCAGCCATATACCACAAAATGCGACATATCATTCACCGGAAATTCAAAACCAAATAATTCAAGCAATGGTTCAAGTAGTACAGAACTCCATTGTCAAAGATATCAAGGAATCTGACGTGAATTGGTTCACTCTAATGGAAGATGGAACGAGGGATAAGAATAATCGTGAAAATATTGCTATAGCAATACGTTACGTTAAGGATGGAATCGTCAATGAGTCGTTGCTGACAGTTACAACAACTGAACATCTTGATGCAGCAACATTTACCGAATTAACTTTAAACACTCTTACGAAAAATGGCATTGATCTCTCCCGTATGCTAAGCCAATGCTATGATGGAGCAAGTGTTATGAGCGGAAAAGTTTCAGGAGTTGCGACTAGAATAGAGAATCAATTGGGCCGAAAAATTCCTTATGTCCACTGTTATAACCACCGCTTACATTTAATAGTTATCAGGACTATCTCTGAAATGACTTTCATCCGTTTATTTTTTGATCAATGCATCATGTTACATGAGTTCTTTCATCATGGAAAAATAGCTGCAATGTATGGTGGAAAAATAATTGGCAGATTACTCGAACAACGTTGGTCAGGACACTTGGCGGTTACAAAAGTTGTAAACGATAATTATTCAGAGATTTTGCTAACTTTAGATAAAATGAAAAATGACAGATTCAATGGTGACGACGTTGCCAAGAGTGTCGGCATCAAAAAAATTATGCTTAATTTGGAATTCCGAATGGCTATGGTTGTGGCCAAAAAAATACTATCCATGCTTCAGCCTGCAGATGCAAGTTTACAAGCCCGAAGCGCAGGATTGAAAGACGCCCTAATAATCATAAATTGCGTCCAAAATGAAATCACAAAATTGAGAACAGATGAAATATATCATCAAATTTTGGAAGAAGCTAAATCTATGACAAGCATTGATTCTGAAAATAGGACTCACACCCAAAAAAGGCAAGTCAGAAGATCTAATCGCATGGATGACTACTTGATGTTTGACTCTTCCTGTTCCTCAACGAAACAAAATGAAGAAGATCAACCATTTAAATCTGAGTATTTCGAAACATTGGACATACTAGTTGCTGAATTACAGAGAAGGTTTTCAGACAACGATGATCTGTTAAATTCTGTAGCGAGTCTCGATGAGTTGGATGTGAACAAAATGGAACCTTTGAAAAATTTAGGTGAGTGTAAGGCAATTAACAAAATGATGTTGCTGCTTCTAAAATATTACGCTTGTTTATTCATATTCAATTCACAATTTAAATTAACTTTTCAGGTATAACAATTCCATCAAATGAAGAGGCTACAGTGGTTAAAGCTTATTTGAGTCGTCGTGAGGATAAAACAGAAGACATAGTGCAAGTTTTGTACAGACAGCGAGAGGCTTTCAAAGATACATATGAACTCTTTGCATCTGTGGCGACCATAGGATGTAGCACTGCTGTTTGTGAATCTACTTTTTCAACCTTAACTGCAATCAATAGACCTCAGAGGCTGTCAATGAGTCACGAAAGAATGGCAGGCATGGTATTTCTGGCCTTTGAAAAGAGAAGGACTCAGTCTGTTGATCTGAATGAAGTCCTTCGCATATTTAATAATATGACAAATCGAAGGATTCAGCTGTTTTGAGGAAGTTTTTTATCATCATTATATTAATCACAACATGTTGAAAGAAATAATATAAACTGAAGAAATAAATATTTTTATATATACATACTACCATACACTCAAAAGTAGGTACGATGAAAATTGATTCATCAGATCACATCGAGTACAATTTTTTACTTCTGCCCTACCTGTAACCTTCATTGCCCTACCTTAAATTCATTTCTAGCTACGGCCCTGCTACGAATTCTATGAATTTCTGAATATTGTTTCATCATTTCGTCACGATGTCTGTTATTTACGAATTTTATGCTCGCTGATGACGAGTCCGTCCACGAATCCGATACTGTTCTTCTTCTTCCAGTGTCATAACCTTTGCGATGTTTGGGATAGATTCGTAGGCAAAATCCGTAAATATGGCCGTTCCAGAAGGTTTTCCCTATTAATTTCAAAATTACAATTTCAATCGAGAGAAACATTTATATTTGGATGTATAACAACAATTTCAAGATTCTGGCAAATTTGTATTGATCACGAGGGAAAGATCATAGAAAAATCAAAAATATCGAAAAAGAATTCCCTAATATTTTCGTGGCCACGAAACCGATGGTTTAGATTTTGGGTATTGATATAAAATAACAATTTCAAACTTTGTGCAAAAGCTCAAGCTCATCTTGATGTTTATTATAATTTGAGAGCTGATCACATAATTAGAATCATAGAAAATTTCAGAAGAATATTGGAAAAAACAGGTAGGTACCCAATATTTTCGTGATTACAGATATAAGGAATAATTATATCAAGCTTAAATTATTTCAAGAATGTTAATATTTTCACCAGAACCGTAGAAAACTCAAGTAGAAAAAAATTACCCAATAATAAGATGAGAGGTAATACTAGATCTGACCGAATTGAGAATCTGCAAGTGAATGTAATAACAATTTTGAGCTTAATCATTGACAATTATAGAAATTTCAAGTAAAATATCGAGAAAACATTAAGAAAGCACTTTTAAATTAGTGTGCTAATTGCGCCACAGAAATACATATAGACGTGGTCTCCAAGTGCGCAATGGCCCATGAATTAACACGCGCTCAAAAGCTTCTGACTTCACGTTAGTGCTTTCTCCATTTCATTATCAACCAAGTAGGTACTTACTTGATTATTGAAACCAAAAATCTTCGCGCTCATTTTTCATTGTATTTTAAATATTAATTTTTTAGAATGTTTCTAGTCCTGAGTATAATAAAGCCAAATTTGATAAGATTGTTGAAAAACAGCGCTCGAATCATTCAGCATATAAAAAAATTATTGACATTTAATTAATCTCTGAATAGTGAATTTCTATATTTTCCGTAGAGATCTACAGGGTGTAACATGTAACTACACACTAGGCTATGGCCAACTGGCCATAGCCTAGTGGTGAATGTAGAGCATCCACAAAGTGATTAGTGAAAAGTAGCCTGAATTTCGGATACCTATATCTTGGAAATCATTTTTGTTTAAATTTTGTGGGTTTGTTCATATCATACAACCCTTCAAAACGTTTTATGTAATTTTAATATTTTCACGGCTTTCAGAACTTCAATTATTGATTTTTCCATTAGACTTCGAAATCTATATTTTTTAGTTCTTGAGTGATGTCGTTATCGCTATGAGAAAAATAAATAATTCAGTCTAACGAATTAAATTTTCACTTCGAAAGGCACGATTTTTTCAAAACGAAATTTTTTCAAACGAAAGAATTAATGTTTTATGTAACTTCCTTAGAAAAAGATCATATTTTTATTTATTTCGTAATAATATGTTTGTTATTAGCCGAGATTCAGGTTTCTATTCAATTTTTCGAGGATCGGTAACTTCTATTTTTTCCTCCTTGTCATTGGAATCACATGTGAAACGTGGATCACATTCCTTAGTCATGATGGTGAAAGGTTTGAATAAAAATAAAATAAATGAAATATCTAAAACCGAAATAACGCACACAAAAATTTAATTTTGTTACTTAATACTGAAATTTCAACTGAATTTTCCAAGCTGTAAATATTTCCACGGTAATTATTATGCCTTATACTCCATCTTCATCAGCAGTTTTCTATCCATCACTAGACAAGGTTACAAATTTGAGAACTTCTCGAAACTTAACGGAGAAATCAATAAGAATACGAAATTTGAATTTTCCATCATAAATATAAATATATCTATGTGATTTTGAATTTATTCAAAAATACAAATGTTATTATGAAAGTCCATTGGAATTAAAATCATGATTTATAAAAGGATCTTCATATTTTCGAAATAAATTGTGCCACTGAAATGAAAGCGGAATTTCTGGTAGGCCAACGTGTCTACAAGTTGGTCAATTATTTAAATGAAACAGAATAATAGGTAAATGAAAAACATATCATATGTAAGTATATATTGATGATCATCTAGTACATTGCATACTTATTATATTGTCATTTAACATTTAAGTAATATCATCAGAATAACTAAAAAAAAATTCTAACAAACATAATCAGTACTTACTTAAATATTCCTAAGAACTTTAGGTAGGGGCCAAAGCCACCAACGAATCCAAGTAATGAGGTTGAAAAGGGTTATTTCTCAATAACCATTCGGCTAAAAAAAGGAGAGGATCTTCAGGTTTTTCATCTACGATCTTGAAGAGTGCTTTTAGTAAGGTGGGGTGGATGTACTTATCACAATAATCCTGAACTTCGATTGATTCAATGATAATTGGTTCGATGATATCTGGAAAATATTTTTTTCAATTCAATTGACATGTCTGTTTGAAAAAAATAGTAGACTTGTTCGGAAAATAAACAAACTAATAAAATAAGAAAAAGTATTCAATATTGATTATCATCTTGTTAAGTTGACATCAATGGTATTGAGATTTTGTGTTATCTGAACATTGTGTTATCTGCAGTACTGTGCCTTCACCTGAGCTCAAGCGACGTGCCATCGGTTTCGTTGAAGTATCCTATTTAATTTCTACTTTCTACTGAAATTTGAAATTGTCATTTATATTCTCACCAGACATTGATATTTGACGATTCCTAGAACTTCAATGTTCTGTTAACTATTGAAATCAACATGCATTTTGTGATAAAGTAGCAATTCCTTTGGTAACTCAGGAGTTTGTTATCTCTTAGTGAGGAATTTGAGTTAATATAAATATACCTGACACCTAATGTTTGATTTATCTATCAGATCTAGGAGTCCATTTCATCTCGACTATATTTTATAAAGTGATACCCTAGTACTGGTAACTATGATGCATTTTGTGAAATTTCACAGCAAAGAGTGTAATCTTGGCATGCGAAAGGATCAGAAAGTTGCTTGCTACGCCTAGTATTAAGACAAAATATGCTAAAAACTATCCTGCTATGAAAATTCATCATTCCCAAATAGTGTATTTTCAGTTATAATATCACAAGAGCATAGACAATATTCGATTATAAACCAATTCACGAGACGTAGTTCGCGAAACATCACGAGAGCGCAGGTCGAGTGGTGTTTCGCGAACTACGTCGAGTGAAGAGGTTCGTATAATCGAAATAAATATTGTCTATGCTCGAGTGCTTTTCGTTACGATTATATAACGAATGATTTCAATAACTATAACCAAAGCATTTCATTTTGACAATTCAACTGAGTTCAACTGAGCTTGACTTTTATTTTTGGCGAACGTCCAAGAATGTTACTATGGAAATGATCACAATAAGGCAGGAGGCAAAACACCACGTCGCGTCGTCGAGTAGTATATTCACTTATCAATACGCCGTAACTATGAGAAATTTACGGATTCTATTGGTTCATCAGAACATGAGTTGTATACCTAATCTAATTTATTTTTCTTCTGAGGCAGCTTGTAGTTTTTCAAGAATGGTCATTTTGATATGTATGAGACATACCTAAGGGAAAGAAGTATCTGATTTCGTTTCTTGCAGTATCAAAGTCGGCGGAAGTCCTCATAGCTCCATAAATATCACAATGAATTCCAAATCTTCGCTTTATACTTTCTGGATAGAACCAAGAGGATGGTATCACTTCTCCCTGGCCTATAATATATTTCCACCGGTCAACAGCATAATTTCCCGCAACGCATAGTATTAATATAGGAGTGGAGCTCATTTTCTGAACGAACATTGGGAAGTAAGCGCTACCATAATTTTCACTATACACTTCTGCTACCTGTTCTGGAGTCAGTCGGACCAGTCTTTCCTGAAATTATTGCAATAGGAATAACTGTCTATTTCATAGGAAATAGAATTTTGTTTTTCTAGGCAGCAAAGTAGTAGATTGACTGCTGCGGCTGATATTTTATAGCCGAGAGTATAGAGAGGTTAGGAATTCAGCTGAAGCAGTCAATTTATTTTCTACTTTGCTGCCGAGTTGAACAAAATATTTTTTATCCGATTGTTTATACAGATTTATGTAGGATACTTTATTGCAAATCATTACAATTCCCACAATGTTTTTATTGCTTCTGTAGTGATGAATTAAAACAAAATTTGATAGAAATCAAACCATGGAATGGTTGGTTGCTATGGAAATGTTTATGTCCATAATAATTATAGCATGACAACTTATGAAATTTCTGACAGTTTCATTCCCATTGAGAATAATCATTTTGCTGCCTAGGCAGGAAAGTCTTTTGCTGATTCATATAGATTAATATTTATTGTGCATCAGAGAAAAATTATTTTCCATAAAATACATTTGTCCACAGCTATCCTAGATAATATGATATACATTATTCCAACAATTTACAGAGTCACGAGAAACTGTAGATATTCCCACCACTTATACAGGGTGGGCCAAATTGGACACTTTTGAAGAGGAATTCCTCTACCCTATACTAAATATACAAAAACTGCTGTCAGTGTCTGAGAGCCAATTTTCATGAGACATTTATTGGGGAAAACCGCAACTCAATATTTATTACCCTTACATAGTGTTTTTCGAAAATGTTCATTACCGAAATATGTATTGGTGTAACTTTTCTGTTGAAAATTTTTCGATTCTGTAAAAACATTCTTGTAGTAACGTTTCACATAGAATTCGATAACGTTGATTGAATTTTCCACAAACTAATATTTTATGAGAAATGATCAATCTTAACAGCCGTACGGTGAAAAGACTCTTTTACGATAGACTTTCTGGATCCAGTTTATCAAGTAACGAACTAACATCAAATTCCATGCTTATAAAATAAATACATGTAGTTGGTAACATGAATTAATTGCAGATAGAACTTACGTCTATAATGTCGAGACCTTCTTGCTTGATAGCTCTGATAATAACGTCTTTGAAATTCATTGCCTCAGGTTTTACTATGATAATGGTCTTCTGAAACCTTGGCTGTGTACAGATAAAACTTTTCCTCGGTTTACGTGGCATTTGAATCCTTTCTACGAATATGCTGGCAGCAGGGGTAACTTTCATTAAATCTTCTTCTTCCCAGGGATGAAAACACACGCACTGCAAAATGAATGGTGTTTATACATCATTTTCTCACTGTCTTGATTATTTGAATTGCTTGCTAAATTTGTGAAATAACTTTGATTTAGATTCGTCATTGTTCAAAGAGGACTTAGCTCTGAAAAAAAGGTATTAACAAGGGTACTTACTGAAGATTTTTCAGAAACATCTTCTTCATCATCCTTTCTCTTAGCTTTTTCTTCATAATCTACTCCTGTTTGAACTTCTTTTCCTTCCATGGATGGTTTACTTTCAATACCGATATCGATACCATCACCGATATATTCTTTCTTGAATACATAATGTTGAGCTCCACAAGTACAAAGTCCAGGTAGACAGTCACATACCTTGAAAATAAATCTTATGCGGGGGCTAGTTTCGATAAAATAACCTAATCAATCTTGAATTCAAATAATTCCAGGACAAAAACACTGGTTGGTCATCAAAATTGAAAAATTCTCCTAATTCATCATTTTTTCGATTAACCATTCCTGACGTATTGAATTTAAGATGTTGCTAGAATATGTGTGCATTATCGTATAAACATAAATATTAATCATTTAGTTCATTATCTAAGAATTCGGAACTATGCATATTCTTCTTACAGTCAGCCATTGTCGGAGAGCAACAACTTTTGAGAAGAACATTCCCACAGTCATTTCTGGTTCTTTGAGTATAAAATTACTTTTAATCTTAACGAACCAGAAATGACTGGGAGGTTCATTCATAAAATAAATGATAAATAAATAAAAATATCATACATACTCATGTTTTAAGTACAATCAAAATTACTTCTGATTGCACTTAAGACGTGTGTATGTATTTTTATTTCTTAAGAGGTTAAAAATCACTCTACAGTTGGTTGGATATAGTTGAATGATGATTATAAATGAATTCAAGGGAAATAAATTTTTGAAGTCACATCAATTTACGGAAGAACTTACACTTTTTTTGGCTAATGCTCGAGCCCTCGCCATCTCTTCAATTTTAGCGTCATCGAGTAATGAAACCTTTTCCAACTCTATAGATTCAACCCTTTCTCGCTTGCCTTTTCCCGAGGTTATCTATAAAGGAAACCCAATAAGACTGCCATATTTGTTTCTACTAGATCACAAACCTCAAATGAAGCTCTTTCAGATCCTATGGATTCGTATTCTGGTTCTTCTATCGAAAGTTTTCGTTTCAGTACAGGTGTGAACACATCCAATTCGCTAATTTCTTTTTTCTTCCTCATTTTTGGTTTTTTTTCTTCTTTTTCCGCCTTTTTAGGGTGGACAACCTGTTTAGGTTTTTCTTCTCTTATGATCCTGATTTCACCCTGAATTTCAGCTGCTGGAAATGCTATATCTATCGGTTCAATTGAAGCACCTGTGATTGTCGTTGGTCTACGTCCTTCAGGATATGGTTCTCTTGTTTCTACCCAAGACTCGATTGACGATCTGAAATATTGAAGAGAATTTTATTGATTATATCTATAATTAGAGGCATTTACAATTGAATATTCTGAATATTCAACCTTTTATCAGAAATATTTCAGTTTTCCACAAGATTATCAAGAGGAATGACAAAGTTTCTAACGTTTCGTTAAACGTGAAGTTATATCATTAATTTTAATTAAGTGAAAGTCATAAAAATTTTCCTTTTTGCTTGAAAGCATTATTCATTACATTTTTTTCTTGATTGCCATTAATCAAAACCAATGTACATAGTCTCCATAACGGAAATATAACTCTTCTATAACACTCATTTTCGTTTCTTATTTTCATATCCACCAAATAGATGGTGGATGACAGCTTCCACGCTAGTAGAGGACATCACTTGAAGAAGAATTTCAATATCGAAATATGCCAACTTGATATCTCAGTTATGAAAAATGGTTATCGGTTAATTTCAAATATCAGAATTGTTAGAAGACCTTTATATTAATGAAAGGAGCCGACTCTTGACTTTGGTCAACGCTGGTTCTCAAGTCAAAGAGGCTGCTTTGAAGCGGCATTTAGTCAGTAACGTCAGTTACAAAGTTGATATAGGGAACTTTGTTCCTTTTTGAGTATTTATTTTTGCCATCAATTCATAGGTCTTGCACAGTGTTTTGTGAGGTGGCATTTGAACATTTTTCAGCAGAGCTGTGCTTCGTATTTAGTTGATAGCGCGCGTATCCCAGAAACCATAAAATGAAGGAGTCAATCTCTAGAATATTTAGTTGGTGGTACAACGTGAAAAGGGTCGCAGTGAAGATCATATTATACTGCTTTTATATCCAAGATTGAGGTCATGCTATTCTCTTTTAATTTTCCATAAATTTCTGCTAGATTGAAGAAAAACTTTTAAAAACACCGTTGTAGAATATTTCAGAAGTAGCTTGTGAACACACGAACACAGGCTTTTCAATTTGAGTGCTGCGTTGAAATAAATGAAATATCTAGAACTGATGACCTGCAGGTTTGTTGAGTTAAAAAAATTCTTACCTTAGTGTACTCCTAACGTATTCACCGATGGCGGAATCTTCAGTAATACTTTTAGGGATAAGTGACGATGCAGGAACTCTTTCAGTTATTTCCTGTTGAGGCATTGATTGGCGAATAGTTCCCTTTCTATCGATGTCCAACATTTCACCATCTGGAGTCCACTGAAATTATTAAGAGGTTCATTGAAAACATTATCTTATGTCATGATAAGGCCAAAAAGATTCGTGATGAAGGAAAATCATTCAGTGAAATGATGGTGAAGTAGTATGAACCTACAGCAGCTTGCAATTGCACACCTCTCACTGAACCTTCTGTAGGAAAATCTTCAAATGATTTCATGAGATCCCTATCCAAAAAATCCACTTGAATTTCTTCCTCCATGATACTTGGTGTAGCTTGCACTTGGCCGTAGCCAGTTTTCACTGTAACATAAAGAAGTATTTAATAACTTTCTCTTACGATCTATACTGATTCTTAGGTTGAATATTTGGATATGATAGATGATGATTATTATTTCCCCTCACCCATTTCTTCGATGACTGTTACTCCTTCGGTACGTGTCTTATCGAATAATTCGTCGGCTGATTCATCTTCTTCTAATTCCATTTTTAGAGACATCACCTCTTTTTCTATTTCTAGCATCTCTTCTCGTTTCTCCCGTTCTTCTCTTTGTTTTTCGAAGTATTCAAAGTCAGGTTTATAAAAGTAGTCAAATGACCATACATAACCCTCTTTTCCCCATGCTTTAAATCTACTTTCGAGCAGGGCTTTTTTCCTCTGGACCAAAAGCATTTCCGATGTGATTCCTCTCAGTCTACATTGGCAGATCGTACAACGACAACAAGGACACTGAAATATTGTTCAAGTTTTGAAATGAGCCCAAAATATATTTTGTTTTACCGTGACATTTTACAAAGGCAACACTGTATACATATCTTTTTATGCTTCTGATTATTTATGACAATAAAGTTTCTCTGCGTTGCGAATTCAAGAGAAATGTTTCATTCAATCCGTTTTGTGATATAAGTTATCTAACGATAGAAATCAACAATCCTTCAATTCAAAGTTTTTAGTCACTTAAGAAACTATAGAGGAGGTACGACGTTCTCCAAAAATTAGAACAATGCCAGAAACTATAGTATTTATCATCAACATCATGACACTACATAAAAATCGATGTCGAGTAAAGGGTTTTCATAAAAGAGGAATCGATTAGGAATGAATATGCGATGATAATATGCCCTACAAATTTTCGAAATACCTAAGCACCGAAATAAAAAAAAAATGGATACTCATTTCTCTCTTTGTATATTACCGAAAATGTTGGAATATACTTACGATATCAGCACCACCCAAAGCCGCTACAGCCGCCATACCTTCAGCATCCAAATATTTCGATAAATTCTCTAGCAATTCGGCTGTTTCCTCGTCTTGTACAATACCAAACGGAGTCATTCGACCACCTGCACCAGGTTTGCCTCGAACACCTGAATGTTTTCTTCTCCTTACCACGTTTCCGTTTTCGTCGATGTATTCTTCGTATTCGTCATCCCTTACCAACCTTCCATCTCTAGTGATACGATCCTGACCATAGAATCTTCCCTTTAGAATATCAGTTTCAGAAACTGTGCCTTCATTCAGAACAAGCCCCAACTGGGAGCCAAACATTCTGAAGAATTGCTCTTCCTCGTCCTCATCTTCGGTCTCAGATTTTGGGCCGAAGTGTCTTCGCAAATGAAAAATATTTGAGTGAATTTATAAATGACATACCTATGTGGAATTTAACTGAATCATACATTTTAGTGTCGCACGATTTTGTAATATTTGAAAGGAAAATGAAACAAAGCCAATATTTTTTTTTTCTTTCGCGATTGTACTAATATGTATAGCAAGATGTATATTGTTGCCAGATTGATAAGATGTATGGTTTGTTAGTTTAAGGTTTGGTGGTCAGACTAGGTTTTCAACTCCAAATTGAGACTAATAATATTCAATTTGAGATTAAACAACTTCAAAATAGGAATAAACAACGTCAAAATGGTTAGCACAATCAAATTGTGAATAAACATCTTCAAAATGAGAATAAACAACATCAAAATGGTTAAAACATTCAAATTGGGGCCAAACAATTTCATATTGAGAAATTTCCATCAAAATCAATCGAAGCGTTCGAACGCTATCGCAGAAAATTCATCATAGAAATGAAGTCTTCGGATGGATGTAATTCGAAGAGGAAGCATTTTCGCACAAATGTTTATGGGGATTTTTTTCCTATTTTGATGAATACTTTCACCTCTTGAAGTTAAGCCCCAATAATAAGAAACACCCTGTTTGCGGGCTCATGTTTATGGGAATTTTCTTCTTAAAATTATCCAAGGACGCTCTCATTTTCATTCGTAACCCCATGTGAGGAAAACCCAGCATGAGAACAATTGCTAATAAAAAAGTATTTATATTAATTTAGTTCAATGGTCGTTATTAAAACCTCTTTTTCTCACATTACAGATATGAGTCAAAGTAATTGTAAAAAAAATTTTTCGATTACCCCCTCCCCCAAAAAAAAAGTTGTACGCCCTTGTTTTCAATCAATAAGATTCGTTATTATTGAAATCCGAAATCTTCAGAATTTCTGTGGTTTATTTTTGGTTATCCTGGTCAACAAGCTTCGTGTGTTCAAACAGTTTTGGATAGGTATTTTGTTTTCAAAAAATGTTGAATCGTTTATATTCGATTAATTTCGGATTGTGAATACCTTTTTATCTTGCAAGGTGGTCTAGGAATACAAACGATTTCAGCTTTAGTCCTCTCTTCATTAGTTTTCAGAAATTTTCGGCAAATAGTTTTCTTGCAAACCTTTCCAGTTTTTGATAAAAGGCTGTGACAGAAACTTCTAGGATCGAATTTCTCTTCTTGTGGTTCTTGGCAGACTGGTTCTAGAAGCTGCTTACATTCGTAAATTTTAGGTGGCTTCTTCTTAACCGTTTCCATCAAAAAATGGTTCTAAAATAGAATGTATATGTATTTATAAGTATATCTAATAGAAAATATAGTTATAAGTATAATACTCAAATAGATATATTATATTGTCAAAACTTAAAACTTCAATTGAGTGTCATTAACCCAGCCTCCCAGTTGAAAATTCATAGAAGGGAGAGTGATTTTTCATTGAATTTTTGCTATAATATTTCCTGATTAAATTTTTTTGCACACCCGGTCCAGTGCTTATTACTTATTACACAACAAACACGATAACTTTTGAAAAAAAAAAAAGAATTATTAGAGATTGGAACTCTCCAAGGTACGTGCGAGGTTGATTAAGTTATCGGTCAAATCTCCATGAATCTTGTTGTTATTTCTTGGTGTTTTATTCGATACGTTGGCCGCCTTTTCTTTATGGTTCTTCTCGATCAACATGAAATGTCGCAAGAAGCTTGAAATTGTTATTTATATGTAAATCCAAAATTTCAACTCGATTGTTTCCGCCGTCACTGAAATATTGAATATTTTTCTTCCGATATTCTTATGACGTTAAATGAATTGAATCAGTAATATCTATTTAGGAGAAGGTGGTTTAGTACCTTGGAAAAATCTATTGTTCGATAATATTATATACAAACTTGAATTATGATAAAAAGTTAAAAAAAAGATCGAATAGTCTCAAAAATCTCACCCGAATGTTATCGGTGAGATGCAACATATTTAACTCGATTTAAGAACAATTTCAACATGGGAAAATTTCGTAAGCCCTTATGCCACTCTGCAACTATTCCTTCTGAAACCAATTTCCAACAACTGAACAAAGAGAGCATACCATGTTCGATTTTGGAATATTTGCGATTCCAACCGCATTTTCCAAGAATAAAAAAATTTAACTGATTTTAGTAGTTTATTCCATTTATGTAGGAGCCAAAGAATATATATATTCATATATTTGTTCATACAGGGTGTTTCCTAATTATGGGATAAAACTTCAGGAGGCGATAGTACCTACCTTCTCATCAAAATGAGAAAAAAGTTCTTATGAATATATTTCCGAAAATGCTTCCGCTTCCTATTACAGCCATCCGGAGTTTTCATTTTAATCATACAGGCTGATTAACCGCGATGGCTTTTTAGAAGTTCATAGAAAACTATGCCATAACTTGGATCAGTGGCGACGCTAGAGGGGGGTCAGGGGAGGCCCGGGCCCCCCCTAAAATTTTGCTGGCTCCCCTAAAATTTGACATAGTAAGGCTAAAGGAGTGGAGTAGTCTGTGACTTCTAGAAAACACAGATAGAAACTGAAATTCGGTGTTTCGATAATTAAATTTGAAATTTCATAAATGAAAATGAGTATTCATTCTTATGATTTGAAAATTTTACTCGTCTATCTATCGATGTATCGATTAAATAATTCCAACGAACAATCAATAACAAATAATTAAATTACAAATTTAGGTATAACTAAGATGTCTAAAAACCTGCTGGTGTATGGACTGATTATTTTGTTTTGCCAATTTTGAGAATATTAGTTAAACTTCGATTCATTCTAGTAAACGTTTTGTTTTGTTTCACGACTTTGCACGATCATACTCGGTTACACATCGCTTTTGATTGGCGAGGATCGGGTTTTAATTAATGTATCCAATGAAAATCAAAGGAAAAAGATCGTGATGACAGGTATGACATTGCGGCGCCGCCACGAAATAAAACTAAATATTCTCAATTAGTCGAATGTCATTGCATGAAGAAATTGACGAGTGCATACACCATGTTTCTAGACATCTTAGATATAACTATAGGTAAAATTTGAATTTGGAACACCGAATTTTATTTTATTTCTGTGTTTTCCAGATTCACAGACTACTTCCACCATCTTCCTCTACCCGCCTCTATTTTTATACTGAATTTGCTGAAATTGACTGAAAGAACAAAAAATATAGGTTCCAATTTGAAAATCTTGAGTTTTGATAAATATGAGATGTCCAAGTTCCTGAAATGATATTTTGGTCGAAATCACAAAACTTATATTTGCAGGATCGAAAATAAAGCTTTCTTCGAGAAAAACTTTCTGCAGAAGTATTCAAGAAAATGTGAGTGCTCGTCGCCATCAATTTTTTATGAGAATCTTATGCTATAATGATCTTTTCTTTAAAAAAAAAACTTTGGGGTAGTAATTATTACCTTTACCCATGGATTTGCCACTGAATGTACCCAAACTTGCAATTCGGTCGGATCTGTTATCACTGAAATATTAGATTTTGGTTTTCCGATATTATTCTTGGATTTTTTTTTCAATTTGATAGAAACATTGAATCGCATCTCTTCATCTATGAATTTATAGAACGAAAAAATTTACCTGATAAATTTCCATTGAATTAATTGATTATTATATTTCACCATACTCTTTACGCTGTCTAGAAGATACAAATCCTGCGTTTAACACATCGGCCCATTAGCTCAGTTGGTTAGAGCGTCGTGCTAATAACGCGAAGGTCGCGGGTTCGATCCCCTCATGGGCCATTTAATTTTTTTTTAAATTCACTAGTTTTCACAAAAAACAAACTTAAGAAGATTCTATACGTCTTATTTTTTTATTATACCCCTATATCAAGTGAAGGAATTATTTTAGCAATCGCATTGCATTCATTAATTATTGTGGAAATATACTGGGTGTTCCTAAATTGGGCGAACAAATGAAAATGAGAGATTCCTTGGTTAATTATGGGGAAATATGTCCCATAAACATGGGCTCCATTCATTTTTTGAAGTAGTCCTACTTTTTTGTCATAATTGTATGAATTTATGAAGTCTTGCTACAGATAGGGAAACAAGCACCAAACCTAATTTATTCATTAGAGCTCACTCATTGAATTCTTATGATAATTTGAATTTTCCCAAGCTTATCGAGAGAATTTTGTGAAATTTTTTCTCGAAATCTGCAGCAGATATACCTACAACAAAACTACAAGTAGCCAATAAGTTTAGTATTAGAATAGATTTTCTTTTTGATTTTTTTTCAAACTACCAGTCTACCAAAAAAAAATCTTGAAAAAAAAGCAGACGTTCTTCCAGAAAAAATATCACCCTATATATTTTCAACCAAAATTGGCGCATCACGTGATGCAAACTGTTCATTGAAAGAACCATGCCAAATTTCAATCGAATATCTTGTGAATTGCAAATGCTGTGAGGAAAAAACCTGAAAAAAATCAACATTTTTTTAATTTATCCGAAAAATGTCTCATTTTCATTTGTACTGTTAATTTAGGAACATTCTTGTTGCCTTACTTTCAATATGCCTACCTAGGTTCTTTTTCTAATGTCCTTCCAATAAAAACCATATAACTAAAAAAGCCACCTTTTTTCAGGATACGCTAAAACGGACTAAATATTTGGACCCGAAGCTCATGAGTTACAGATACTCCCAAAGATCCTAAATGAAAAGTAACTGTCATGCGCGAGAATGACGAGAATTCCCTTCAAATACGATTTCAACGTTGATGTTATTTTGTTTCAAACGACAACAAAATTTACATTTTCTGTTGTTTCCCATTTTAATTGCAGAGTGGGATGAAACAGGTAGGTATATATGTAGAATTTTCCAAAATTCGTCTTTAATTGAGCTTTCTTTGTAGATGAAATTTGGTATTATTATAACAGCTACAAAAATATACAAAATTTTCTGCAGACCAATTTTTAATATAAACACATTATACAGAACTGAACTAGTGCCAATAAGGAAAAGACTGCAAAAATTTCCAAGGAAACTCTTCTAAAGTCTACACAACATAGAACTAAAGTGACCATTGATGCAAATATGATAGAAGTTGTTTATTATTATTATATTTATTTGTAGGTTGATCAATTAATGTGATTTGATAATATGAAAAAGAATTTTTTATGATGAGATTGAATTGAAAGTTCCCTTTCGTTACTATGAATAAGTATTCAAATTAAAGCTTCTTAATTATTTTATGTGAATTAAGAAATTTATTGTTGGTAATAATGGATTGAACTTTAAGAAATTACATTAAAACATCTAGAAATGGATTTTTGAAAGTACTACTAGCATGTTTTATATTAGGATTAGTTTGACATTTCACCTTGTTAATAATTTCAAAATTTAAATCAATGTGTTATGTGAAGGATCAGGACAAGAAAAAATTATTATTATTGTAGCATCCCTTATATATGGATTATTCAGAAACCACTCATGAATCTCAAAAAAGATTTCTCTTGGGTTTTCAATACAGAATAGGGTAATATCATTCAGTGATTATGGTTAAGTAAACAATCGGGACAAAAATAAGTATATGGTTAATAAAAAAAATGGAGGACCAATTTTGTCACTTGTATCATAATAAATATTAATTTAATATTTCTTTTGTTTTAATAAGAAATCCAAATTGTTAATTTTTAGGTTTTCTTGCACTATAATAATATATTGAATAGTTTAACGATATTACTGGGCAGATGCTCCATTACTAAAAATGCTAATGAGGTCATTTTATTTTCAGATTAGGATATAATGCATATAATGGAAATATAATAAAGTCTGTATCAAATTCTTTACAGCATAGAGAATTTTGGCTGTTCAATACAGTTAAGAATACACTTTCATTGAGTTATTCTCAATCTACATTACTCACTTTGATATAATTATGGGAAATGAAATCGTATAATCAATACAGGAAGAAGTTTATTGTAAGAAAACTTACAGTTGTTCAAAATTATATATAATTATATTATAGATATTATTATATATAATATATTAATTATAATTAATTTCATTAATTTATGTAAAGGATGTATATCATATTTTATTTTGATATTGACTGGTTCTTCTATCCACATTTGAACATTGTACGTCTCTTATATGTGTAACATGCTGGTTCAGGTAGAATTTGTTACCTCTATTTTTTGTCAATCTCATCTCAATGTTCTAAATTATTTGCTATGAAGTTCTGGTAGTCTCTGCTAAAAATGAAAAAAGAATGAATTTATAGAAAAGTCATTTTCATAGAAGATGCATACTATTCATTTTTTTCTTTGGAAATAGATTTGCTTCTCAATTTTCACTTCTTAGATGTTAGTTCTTCTTGGCATTGACCTTATGTTTGGAAAATTTTCCATTGATAGTTGCAAATAATCTCCTCTCTCCTTATGGATTGAGAGTCTTCAATTGTTTTACACATTTCAGCAAATCCTAAAACAGTTGAAATAATGAATTATTCAAAAACTTGAATTGAGCTTGCTTGAACTTACATTTTCTGTGTCATTGTTTATAGATGTGAAATTTTGTGAACTAGAAATGGTTTCATCTATGAAATATCCAACATCTTCATTATGGTTAACTTATTGATCGCTCATTAATTTCTAAATTGTTGTCATCATCTGAAACAGAATTGATTCTTTGTCTGAACATAGTAACAGCATGCAAATGCTTGCACAATATAACTTTGATGCTATTAGTGGAACACTCACATTTATATTTGTGCAAGCATATTTAACAATGACTACAATATCCTAAACCACAATCTGGATCACATTATGATATAAATTGTGTATTCTAATATTTATCATCATATACAGACCTCCTCTATTAAGTCTTTCATTGTTTCTGCTTTTTTATGAGATTCTACAGAATTTTTTTGTTGATAGTTGTTGGAGTTAGGTCTTTCATTTCTCATAATTTTCATCCACATCTTCTCATCAACTATTTCTTCCAACAAATCTGATAGCTTTTCAACTCTAAAACAATGAATACTCGTAAATTGATAATTGCAAGAATAGAATTATGTATAATACCTTATCTTCTTTTCCTTCTATTTTATTAGATTTAAGATATTTATTCAAGCTCTCTATCACCATATTTGTATGAATACCTGCTCCTATTCTTCAACAATAGGCCACATCATTATTCTCTGTTGGTTTTGAAAGTAATGACTCAAAAATATCCATGATTAGTTTCGTTAGAAACAATCTGCCAAATTCTGCTTACTTTTTCAGATAATTTAGGAATTTGGGTAAAATTTGTTCTTCCTCATTAACCAATATATTTTTATGAATTAAGCAATAAAAATTGCTCTTTAACACTTTTTCACTTGAAAAATTCGAATATACCCAAATAGAGGCAAATGCACAGATTACGGATACGGTTATCCATTGAACTATGGTTTTATTAATTCTATGCGGTTATCCGTAATCTGTGGGCAAATCAGTCTAGGGCACAGATTACGGATATCAGTAATCTGTGGTCTAGGGCAAATGTATTGTCCGTGTCAAGTAATGATTTTAGTTGCGGATTTTACAGAGCTCGGGAACTCGAGTATGTTCGACGCAGCCGATTCACGAAGATACCCGAATCATCGATCGGGTCCAAATATTTGGTCCGTTTTAGCGTAACCTACTACCCAGGACGTATTTTTAGTTAAGTTTCGATTCCGCTTTTGAGAACTGCTGACTACCAATTTTTCTGAACTATTTACTATTAGGTCACGAGTAAGATGTCTAAAACTATAGTGTATGCACTCCTCAAATTTTGATTGAATGCAATGACATTCGACCAAATTGAAAATATTAGTTTTAGTTCGTGGCGGCGCCGCAATGTCATACTTGTCATTTCGATCTTTTTTCTGTTGGTTTTGATTGGATACAATTATTAAAACCCGATACTGACCAATCAAAAGCGACGTGTAACCGAGTATGATCGTGCAAAGTCGTGAAACAAAACACGAAACGTTTGCTCAGTTTGCTGGAATGAATTCAAATATTTGTAATAGAGAGAGTTTATTGGTATTTCAATTAGAAGAATTACTTCCATAGATCATAACTATAATGAAAGATATACATATAGGTACATAATGGCACCAAACTCGTAAATAATAAATAACAAGAATCTTAATTTGTTGATAGCGCTAGCTACAGTTGACATAACTAAGCTTAACTAATATTCACAAAATTAGCAAAACAAAAGCTAATCAGTTCATACACCTGGTTTTTAGACAACTTATCCACAACGTACAAATGACAGGTTAAAGTCGGCGTAGTAGTATGACAGAGACAGACAACATTTCTCTCTGTCGCTAGAATTAAGCTCGTCCGGAATTGGTCTAGATAAAAGTGTATCTATTCAAAAGGTGATATTGTTATTGTTCGATTTGTTTTATTCCTCAATAAATATTTTATTTTTAGTTAGAATTTGATCTTCAAAGACTTACTCAATAAATAAACTTTACTTGTACAGTTTATTGTATATAAAGTTAATGGATTCAAACAAGCGAAGTTTCGATATTACCAGAAAATGTCCATCTATATTTTTGGCACCTTCAAAGAAAGCTGAAATTTAAGAATTTCAATTGATTGAGTTCCATATTATTGTTAAATATGAGTTGAAAACCCAATACTAATACTCATATATGGATTAAGCTTACATATTTTTTCATATAGTGATTTTACTTCATTTGGTTTAACATTTTCCTTAGCCACCTTCATAATGTTTCACTGGATGCAATTTTTCATATGGAATTGTAAATTAATTCTAGCTAGGTATATTAGATGCACAATAGATCTTTATGTCAAGGTGCATGCTTGATCGGATAATCTTTCGCTCCTCCTCTTATCTAGGGATATTAGAAGTTTCGAAATAGTATATTATTTCATATGGAGGAGAAGCGTCATCTAAGATGGTGAGACTGTCTTAAAGCCGTGAAAAGTCACTTCTACGAATTAAATATGTTATTTTTTTTCTAACATTTTGAAATTCGGATCTGGAGATCCTCCTTTATATATAATTTATAATTGATTGATCAATGGAAAATTTGCCTGATCATGCTGAATTAATTCTGACAGCTTCGAAGTAAAATAGTTGATAGTTATAATTGCTATTTACACTTTTCCATCTGATGGATATAAAAGTAAGTAATTGTTGACATAGCAATAGTAGATTTTTTTCAAGATCTTGTTAGTCAAAATATGTTGTAGTCATTGTATATTTGAAAAAAAAATTTCCTCTGTGAATTTAAAGTATAAATAGAGATTAAAATTAATTAAGTGACAATATCTGTGACTTGATAATATTCCATTTTTGTAGTTTAAAGAGAAATGAATTGAAAAACTCAATACAAACTATTATTTATCACTGTTTGTGTAAAATTTCATTTTTACTATGAAGGTTGCAAATAAATATTTCAATTCAACGGAATGTTTTATTTTGTTCACTATATGTGAAATTAAAGTTCAGATTCTGATGATTAACATGTATGTAACGTTATACTGACTTTCGATTTTCATATCAATGATGAATAATTATTTAATTTTAAATAATATATATTTCAGTATAGAATGTGGTACCTAATTCTGTAAGAATAAATGAAATTATATAAATATATATATTTTCGAAGCAGAAAATTCAAAATACTAGAAAAAAAAATTAGAAATCACTAACATGTATTGAAATTATTAATTATTGAACATTGGGGCACTTTGTTAATAAGCGAGTGAATACAAAAAATAATTAGTGCATTTGTAAAACATTTTTGAGAATTCAAAATAGAAATGCCACCAACTAGTGATAATGAGAATCTAGAAATTAATATATTTACATTTCGATTTTCTAAGGGTTTCAATTTTTGGTAGTTGAATCTGTTTTTGTTTTTCAAATGAAAAATAAGTTTTGCCACATTCCTAGAGCTGTAGCCAGTAATCGCAGCATGTAGTAGTTCAAATTTTTTCAGAATTGCTAAAAAAATTGTTAGTCAGATTATATATATTGAGAAAAACCTTAATTTCTTATGGAGTTATTGCAATTCTTGTATTCCACCTTCACCAAGCATTCTTGAAATTAATTATCTATTAAATTACTTTTGTTACTCACAAAAATCTCAGAAGCGCCAACTCCATAGCTTCATATATATTTAAAATTATTCACATCCAACATTTTGAAAGATACTAGTTGCATTGAATGAGAGGTTTACGTTTAAATAAGTTCTCTTTTAGCAAAATCTATGTACATAACTGAAAACAACATTATACTGATCTGAATCCTCAAATAAAAAGGTCACAACAAGCATTTTTTTTCCTAAGAGGTGGGGACCTAGAATTAGAACTATGGTAAGATCATAGTTTCTTGCATTGGTTCCATGTGTCCCATCTATGCATATAATTTTTTTGAACCATTTCAGCTTTCTTTCCATGTTGTCATTCATATATCTAAAGCAAAATCTTCATCCTTCAATCTGACATAGGCTTCTCCTAATAAATTAACCAATTGAAATACATACAGATTTTTTTTTGAGTTACATACCTATTTGTTTAAATAGAAAAACATCATTTTTTCCTTCACTATTCCATTCCTTAACTTTTAATGCTATTTCTACCATATCATCATCATGTCTTCTTTTATCAATGTTGAATTTTCTAATCAAATAGGCAAGATCTCCTCTGGTAAGTACATTAATCCTTTCCAATTCGTCATTTTCCACAGTTCTTCGGGCAAATAGGACACTTCATATGAACTGTTGATTTTCTGCTTTCTGATTTTTTCGCTTCTACATGGTCAATATCTTTTAAATGACGATTTTTCACCCACACGCTGGAGAATTTCGTTTTGCAAATGTCACAGGTCAGATTATCGCTAAAATTTAATACTTTCAATATAAATATTTATTATTTAACAATGAATACTTACTTGACTTCATTCATGTTGAACGTTATTTCCGTACTAACAGGAATCAGGAATATCACAGAGCAATTAAATTTGCTAATATTTTAAAACACAGTTCAAATGAGTATTAACAGATAAACACAAAAAAATCACTGAAATCAATTTAGTCCACAACTAAGATGTCTAAAAACATGGTGAATGCACTCGTCAAATTTTGAATGCAATGATATTCCACCAAATTGAAAATATTAGTTTTAGTTCGTGGCGGCGCCGCAATGTCATACTTGTCATTTCCATCTTTTTTCTGTTGGTTTTGATTGGATACAATTATTAAAACCCGATACTGACCAATCAAAAGCGACGTGTAACCGAGTATGATCGTGCAAAGTCGTGAAACAAAACACGAAACGTTTGCTCAGTTTGCTGGAATGAATTCAAATATTTGTAATAGAGAGAGTTTATTGGTATTTCAATTAGAAGAATTACTTCCATAGATCATAACTATAATGAAAGATATACATATAGGTACATAATGGCACCAAACTCGTAAATAATAAATAACAAGAATCTTAATTTGTTGATAGCGCTAGCTACAGTTGACATAACTAAGCATAACTAATATTCTCAAAATTGGCAAAACAAAAGCTAATCAGTTCATACACCTGGTTTTTAGACAATTTATCCACAACGTACAAATGACAGGTTAAAGTCGGCGTAGTAGTATGACAGAGACAGACAACATTTCTCTCTGTCGCTAGAATTAAGCTCGTCCGGGATTGGTCTAGATAAAAGTGTATCTATTCAAAAGGTGATATTGTTATTGTTCGATTTGTTTTATTCCTCAATAAATATTTTATTTTTAGTTAGAATTTGATCTTCAAAGACTTACTCAATAAATAAACTTTACTTGTACAGTTTATTGTATATAAAGTTAATGGATTCAAACAAGCGAAGTTTCGATATTACCAGAAAATGTCCATCTATATTTTTGGCACCTTCAAAGAAAGCTGAAATTTAAGAATTTCAATTTATTGAGTTCCATATTATTGTTAAATATGAGTTGAAAACCCAATACTCATATATGGATTAAGCTTACATATTTTTTCATATAGTGATTTTACTTCATTTGGTTTAACATTTTCCTTAGCCACCTTCATAATGTTTCACTGGATGCAATTTTTCATATGGAATTGTAAATTAATTCTAGCTAGGTATATTAGATGCACAATAGATCTTTATGTCAAGGTGCATGCTTGATCGGATAATCTTTCGCTCCTCCTCTTATCTAGGGATATTAGAAGTTTCGAAATAGTATATTATTTCATATGGAGGAGAAGCGTCATCTAAGATGGCGAGACTGCCTTAAAGCCGTGAAAAGTCACTTCTACGAATTAAATATGTTATTTTTTTTCCAACATTTTGAAATTCGGATCTGGAGATCCTTCTTTATATATAATTTATAATTGATTGATCAATGGAAAATTTGCCTGATTACGGTGGTCATGCTGAATTAATTCTGACAGCTTCGAAGTAAAATAGTTGATAGTTATAATTGCTATTTACACTTTTCCATCTGATGGATATAAAAGTAAGTAATTGTTGACATAGCAATAGTAGATTTTTTTCAAGATCTTGTTAGTCAAAATATGTTGTAGTCATTGTATATTTGAAAAAAAAATTTCCTCTGTGAATTTAAAGTATAAATAGAGATTAAAATTAATTAAGTGACAATATCTGTGACTTGATAATATTCCATTTTTGTAGTTTAAAGAGAAATAAATTAAAAAAACTCAGTACAAACTATTATTTATTACTGTTTGTGCAAAATTTCATTTTTACTATGAGGGTTGCAAATAAATATTTCAATTCAACCGAATGTTTTATTTTGTTCACTATATGTGAAATTAAAGTTCAGATTCTGATGATTAACACGTATGTAACATTATACTGACTTTCGATTTTCATATCAATGATGAATAATTATTTAATTTTAAATAATATATATTTCAGTATAGAATGTGGTACCTAATTCTGTAAGAATAAATGAAATTATATAAATATATATATTTTCGAAGCAGAAAATTCAAAATACTAGAAAAAAAAATAAGAAATCACTAACATGTATTGAAATTATTAATTATTGAACATTGTGGCACTTTGTTAATAAGCGAGTGAATACAAAAAATAATTAGTGCATTTGTAAAACATTTTTGAGAATTCAAAATAGAAATGCCACCAACTAGTGATAATGAGAATCTAGAAATTAATATATTTACATTTCGATTTTCTAAGGGTTTCAATTTTTGGTAGTTGAATCTGTTTTTGTTTTTCAAAAAAAATAAGTTTTGCCACATTCCTAGAGCTGTAGCCAGTAATCACAGCATGTAGTAGTTCAAATTTTTTCAGAATTGCTAAAAAAAATTGTTAGTCAGATTATATATATTGAGAAAAACCTTAATTTCTTATGGAGTTATTGCAATTCTTGTATTACACCTTCACCAAGCATTCTTGAAATTAATTATCTATTAAATTACTTTTGTTACTCACAAAAATCTCAGAAGCGCCAACTCCATAGCTTCATATATATTTAAAATTATTCACATCCAACATTTTGAAAGATACTTGTTGCATTGAATGAGAGGTTTACGTTTAAATAAGTTCTCTTTTAGCAAAATCTATGTACATAACTGAAAACAACATTATACTGATCTGAATCCTCAAATAAAAAGGTCACAACAAGCATTTTTTTTCCTAAGAGGTCGGGACCTAGAATTAGAACTATGGTAAGATCATAGTTTCTTGCATTGGTTCCATGTGTCCCATCTATGCATATAATTTTTTTGAACCATTTCAGCTTTCTTTCCATGTTGTCATTCATATATCTAAAGCAAAATCTTCATCCTTCAATCTGACATAGGCTTCTCCTAATGAATTAACCAATTGAAATACATACACACTTTTATTTGAGTTACATACCTACTTGTTTAAATAGAAAAACATCATTTTTTCCTTCACTATTCCATTCCTCAACTTTTAATGCTATTTCTACCATATCATCATCATGTCTTCTTTTATCAATGTTGAATTTTCTAATTGAATAGGCAAGATCTCCTCTGGTAAGTACATTAATCCTTTCCAACTCGTCATTTTCCACAGTTCTTCGGGGCAAATAGAACACTTCATATGAACTGTTGATTTTCTGCTTTCTGATTTTTTCGCTTCTACATGGTGAATATCTTTTAAATGACGATTTTTCACCCACACTCTGGAGAATTTCTTTTTGCAAATGTCACAGGTCAGATTATTGCTAAAATTTAATACTTTCAATATAACTATTTATTATTTAACAATGAATACTTACTTGACTTCATTCATGTTGAACGTTATTTCCGTACTAACAGGAATCAGGAATATCACAGAGCAATTAAAATTGCTAATATTTTGAAACACAGTTCATAACGTACAAATGACAGGTTAAGGTCGGCGACGGCGTAGTAGCACAGACTAATCTGAGTTAGTAGTATGACAGAGACAGACAACATTTCTCTCTGTCGCTAGAGTCAGAATTGTGCTCGTCCGGGATTGGTCGAGATAAAAGTGTTATGTACAATTACTGTATCCAGTTTATCCTCTCTTTTTCAAGAGGGCTTGGACACACCTGTAATTCCAGATATTGAGATATTTTAATCAAATCTATTGCAATCTAGCAATTCGGTTTTTGAAAACATGATTTTATACTTCGATTTAATAATGATTTTGTCTATTGATGACATAGCACAGAAATTCAACCTCAGTTTTGCATGTTTTCCACGGTTTTGATCATAGATTGAAGAAATACCAAACCCCTCCTAACAATCGATGTTTGTTGATGAACTAAATTATTATTAGTCTATGAGAGTGACTTGCAGAAATAGTAGATTCACGTAAATCAATTTTTTTCCAGATATTTATTTTTAAGGTATTTTATGCACCTTTTTCATATTAGTGATATTTTGTATCATGATTCATTTTATCAAATGGTGTTGATGATACTTAATATGTCCTTTGTTATAGTTTTATGGTGTCTCATCAGGCAATTGCTAACAGTAATGATAAAAATGAAAGGCAACGAAGTTCTAGGAAGAGAATGAATCAATATGAATCGAAATTCGAGTATGAAACAGCCTTGGTCATCTAAGGAATGAAGCCATCGGTGAGTGGATACTCAGAACATTTAATATATAGCTAATAAGTTCATTCAAAAGCGATACTCAGAACATTTAATATAGCTAATGAGTTCATTCAAAGGCCTTTTCATTAGTTTTATAAAAAACTCTTTTCCTTATTCATATACCTACTATCTACAATAAAGCAAATCTTCCGCGTACAGATCATTTTGTTTTCGAATTTTGGGCCGAGAAAGGTCTCAAACGATGAAATTCGACTCATTCATGACTTATTTGTGGTCAGATTCATGGATGTCCTTCCGTGTTCACGATAACTCTAGGAAGGACCCATCTGAAGAATTTAATTTCAGAGAAAGTTGTATTCCTGTATGGTCAAGATGACAACTTCCGGGGATCAGTAACAAAGTCTTCTCATTACATGTTGGTTCACTAGAACACTACAAATTCTGAGCTTCAGGCCTCGAAGGAATGTCGGTAAAAAAAGATGAAGGTCAAGCATATAAGAATTGTATATTGATCATTTATTTCGTACATCATTAATGTTTTTCTTTTGTTATCAAAGCGGTGATAAAGTGATATGGGTAGGAAAATGAGGTTGAAAAGGATTATGTGTTAGAAGCCACTCTGCAAGAAATACTACTGGATCTATAGGTCGTGTTTTTGCCAGGAGAGTCAATCCTTTCAGAAGAGTTGGATTTACATAAGTTTTGATATAATCCTTCACATCTACTTCATTCTTCATGAGCGGATCAATATAACCTGAAAGGCAGAGTTTAAAATAAGATATCTCTGTTTTCATTATTTCAAACACACATGACAGCTAAGCTTTGGAAACCAGTTATCTGATGTTTTATAACATAAACAATTCCAAATTTAATTTTTTTGAAATCGTTAAATACAGTTGCACAATTTATACTCACATTCCGGAAAAAAATATCTGTTTTCCCGTTCAGCATTGGAGAGGTTCTTCGAACCATGCAGGGCATCAACAATTTCCCCGTAATGACCAAATTTTCTACCAATCCAGGCAGGTAAAAACCATTCACTCGGAAGTGTACCATCTGGGCCTATGATATGGTTCCAAATTTTCACTACGTCAATTCCGCCTAAGGATAATACTACGACTGGCGCCTGACTAACGGATACAACCATATTGGGAAATCGGAAAGAACCATAAAGGCTCGCATATATTTCTGAAGCTTCCTCTGGAGAGAGTTGTATTTGTCGTTCCTAACAAAAGAATAAACAAAAAATTAAATTAAAGCTTGAAATTGAAAATGTTTAAAAACTCACAGCCAATACATCCAATCCATAATTTTTTATTGCTCTTAATATTACGTCTTTGAATCGAACACTTTCCGGCTTAATGATAGCGAGTGTTCTTTGTAGCCTTGGACAGGTACAGACCATCAAATCACCCCAGTATATTCTTTTGGTTGGAGCGACAAGTCTCTCACTAACGGCGGTTTCTGAGCTTGCAGGTGTCAGGAAATGTTTTGTTGGTGGACAAACGCACGTTTCCTATAAGTTAGAAATAAAATTGAAAAATGATTCCTACCTAATGGCGGAGGAAGTCTCACCGACAGTCGGCTCACTAAATCCGAATCACTCGGTACTACCCAATCCCATTCTTCATATTCTTTTCCATCTTTCCCAATCTTCTTAACTTTTTTTCTGATTTTTTTCCTTTTTTTGTCGATACCCTTTTTACCTTTCATTTTCTTTGGTTTGTAAATGTAGTGACCTCCAGGACATGGACACATTCCAGGTAGACAGTGACAAGAAGTCTGAAATTATAGTTGAACCAAAAGATTAACTTGATTTTTTTGCGGATACCGTTCAAGGTCGCGGAGACTTCATAGTCAGTTGAAGATTGTCGAGGTCAATATTTGACTGACCAAGGATTTTTGACCGATGCTGGAACAAATCTGATGCTTCGTAACAGAAATATTTTTGAAATTTCTTCTTGAAATTTGTTGTTACCATTTCATCGAATTCTCCACGCATCCAAGCTTCCCTGAGAGCAATCTGTGAGGCTGTTTCGACGGGACCTCGTTGCGCTCTCGCTTGCGCTGCATCTTCTCCAGTTTTGTCCTTGCTGGCACCTCCTCCAGTTGCCCACATTGCAGCAGCTTCACTTTCCTTACCCATTATGGTTCCTAAGGCTTTCATAGCTCCTGGTCCTAGTGCCCCGACAAGTTTGTTCAAGTCTTCCCCACTACGCATCATTGTTTTCAGGGCGGCTAATATATTTTCAATATTCAGGCCCCTAGGTCCGCAAATGCAGGGATCGCATTCGCAACATTCGCACTAAAAAAATAAAATGCTCTATTTTAAATGGAGGGACAAATTTCATCTATTAACCCAACACCAGCCAATGTAATTCCACCAGAGTGGGATATTCCAATCGACACCGAAAATTTTGAAGAGAATGACCTAGAAGCAGAAGATGGAATTCTCTACAGAAGATATTTAGGAGAACATATCCATGAATCCGAATAAGAGAGTGGCGATGAATCGAAAAAAAACTGAAAAAAAGAGCACAAAGGACGATAATTCATTTTACAGGAAAGAACTACCGAAAATTTTCAAAATACGTAACATTGAAAAAAACAGTTGCTGCCGGTATAATAAGTCATTTACACTTTTTTCACACACTGTGCATTTCCGAAAAATCTGAGAATGTAGCTCTAATGATACGGCGTCGAAAATGAATCAAAAATTTCAGCGATTAAGCGTAATTGAGCGTCGAATCAATGTTAGAATACTCTGTGTCGATTGCCACGATGAAATAAATCAGTTGATGAAAATTTGTGAGAACCCGTTCGAGCATATTTTGAACTAATACTTACCACTATAGCACCACCCATGCTCAGAGCTCCTAGTGAGGCTAAACTTTCCTTTGCAGTTTCGGTATCTCCGAATGAAGCCTAAAAACATTGTAAATACAATTATTGCATTGCATTTTCTACTAATTTTTTTTATTGAACGAATATTAGGATTTTTGAAAATATGAGAGACTTGAAGTCATTTTGTCCCCTACTCAGTAATAGCTTTTCAAATGGTTTCAGTACACAAAAAAAAGTGTTCATTGCATTCAAGACTCTTTTCACTGTGACAGCACTATCACGGTATCACAATAGTGCTATCGCAGGAACTATCACCAAATAACATAAATTAATATGATGAATGATTTTTCATTGTATTGATGTCTCTGTTCATTGGTTGAATAATGATGACTGAATTCATCAATACAATTAACTTTTTCATGAAATGTATGTAGGTGCGTACACTTTTCGTTTAGTGTATCAATTAAGATTAAGATTTTTGCGATTCAAAACATTAATTTCTCGTTCAACAACGGTTCCTTATGAAATCCTGTGATGCTTCTCGAAATAAAGATATCGCAATTAATAAAAAAGGAAATATTCAAAAAAGAAGAGGCAATATCTCGGCGCTCGTAAATATCCTCGGCTGCGAACAAATCACCCACAGGGTGTTCTGAATGAAAGCTTGATCTACAAAATCTCGAAATTTTGTCCGTTCCCCTTATTTTTCCGGTGTATAAGAAATTTGAGTGCTATTTTTTTCAAGAATAATTCAATAATTCAGATACCGGCTTCAAAGAAGCAGGTATGTTTTTTTCGGTTGAAACATTTTTTTTGCCTCATGTTAAATTGTCAAACGTCCATTCTTTCTACAAAGGTCCTATTTTTACTCTTGGAAGAATGAAAGATGATTATATTATTCATGTTTTTAATGATTACTCACCATAATAGCAGCTGGTCCTTGAGCAATTCCAACCAGTCTGGCTAAGCTCACTGTTTCCCTATCTGATTGTTGACTAGATGTTAGTGGCACTCCACCCATAGCACCACCAATCCCACCTCCACCAATACCACCCCCACCAATCCCGCCACCACCGAATCCACCACCAACACCTACTCCTCCTCCAATGCCACCTCCCATACCACCTCCAATTCCACCTCCCATACCACCTCCAATGCCCCCTCCAATTCCACCTCCCATGCCACCTCCAACTCCACCTGATCCCATCGTTCCTGATGGCCCAAGTCCCATTGCTGCACCGAATGAACTAACTTGACTCGTACCAGAAACACCTGGACCTCCGTGAACGCCAGATTTTGATGTAGATGTTGGTTCTTTGAAAAGATTAAATTGATATTATAGCATTATATCGACCATTACTAAAATATCAAATGAATTCTTGAATTCATTGAGGCGTTGTTGAATTTGCTATCCAGTCCTTTATATTGAATTGTACTGAATTAATCTATTCGAATCTTTAAAAGAATCATAATAATTGAAATGTGCATTTCTGATGAACATGGCCAAAACATGAAGCTGACCATATTTCGAAGCTTATATAATTGAAGAAAAACATTCAGATGTTTCGGAAATTAAACATTTTCGGAAAACCTCAATATTCTTTATTTTTAACGAGCAGTTTATATCAAACCTATAACCTCATTGATGATGACAATACCAAGACAAATAGGAAATCTCGACTGCTTACCATTCCATGGAACGCAGGTTTTGACTGGCTGCTTTATAGGAATAAGTCTCGATGGTTCTTTGGCACCCTCCTCTTCTTCATCTTGTTCCTCCAAACCTTTTTTCACTATACGGCACGATTTTGGCAAACATACTTCTGCAGGTTTCGAAGTGAGACTGAAACAGTATGCTCGAGGATCAGTTTCTTCAATTTCTTCCACTTTTTCATCGCTGTCACATGGTAACCGTGGATCACATTCTTTAGACATGATGGTGAAAAAAAACTTCAAATAAATATAAAAAAAAAATAAAATATCTCAAACCGCAAATAAGCGCACAAAATTCAATATTGTGTGACAAATTTCAGATGAATTTCTCAAACTGTCAAATTTCCTACGGTAATTTTTGATCCTTCTTCTTCTTCATCAGAAGCTTTCATCCATTTCTAGACAAATACCTCCTCCAAGTTTCTTAATTTTATTATATTGCGTTTTTGTATGGTATCAATTCTTCATAATTCCTGCATCATAATGAAAAAGCAATATTCCCTCACAATTTGTTTGCATCAGTCTCCAGCAATTAATTGATAATATTAGATATTAGATCATTGGTCTCCCTTGTGTTAATTCATTCGAGTATCGCCATTTCAGTTCTATAATTTTCATTCTTTGTCGATTTTCTTCATTCTGTAATGATATTTATATGCTCTCTGTTATACCTTCAGATCTCCCTCATGAGTGCCATGCTTTTAGATAAATTCTGTGCCAAAGAATATTTACTTTACATTTTGTTGTACCTGGATTTGTATTCAATTTTTCCTAGATGAAGGTCCCAATTATCGACACAATAGCGTGCTAGTGAGAATAACAAAGAGTTTTCTAATACTAAGACAATTTTTATGCAGTTGCAATATACATTTGCCAATTCTCTGAACCTTCAGTTTCAATGTACAGAAAAAAAAAGAATCATGGAATAGTGAAAATAATTTAAATAAAATAAATAAGAACACAACGCAGATGTCCCAATGATCGACACCCGAATAATATGAATAACCAATCATAGAAATGTGGAAAGGACCAATGATCGACACTGTGACAAATCGAAGACGGGTATAAGTGATATATTTATATTGCCATAAATTGTGAATTATGGCGCCGAAAAAATTTAATTTTTTCAGGACCATTCTACTTTTCGACTGAAGAATTTTGATATATTGTTTTTTTTTATATGGATGAATAAATTGAATTGAATTCAGTTTTTATAGTCTTACAACGAAAATCTCAGAATACATACGATTCATCTTAATTATTGTTTCAAGGGATTTATTATTGAAACGAAGATTTTCCAGTTTACATAGGAGAAAATGTTCGTTATTCAGGGAAAACCAGGACAAAGCAATAAACAACGGTCCAATAAAGCAGAGTCCATGTCAAGGAGAAAAGAAGGAGAGACCGTTCAGGTAATAAGGAACGGTACTCCATTTCACGGAGAAGACTATGGTTTCGTAGGAATTCCCACATAAGATAGCAGAAGAGTTTTAGTGGCTATTTCAGACCTATAACTGCACTCCAGGATCCCCACAGTAGGACGCACGTGATTTTCGGATGCTCGTAAGAATTTCGCTCAGAACGGGGAAATAGTATATTTCCCTCGGTAGGATAATTGCAATCCTAAAATTATACGAGAAAACAAAATCCTGCTATTTGAATTTTTCTTACGATCGCTGCCATTCTGACTTGGTAATGAAAAAATGAAACAAGGGATTTTCCAGGATATGGAACTCGACGTCAAGTTCCAGAATGTAGTTTAACGTCAATGTGTTTATGTTTGATGCTGATAATACAACGTGATACAATGTGATTATAATTGGTCTGCAAAGATTGTTGTACATTCAAAAGAAGATGGAAATTATAAAGGATCACACATCGCATTAAAGGAAAATTGGATTTCCTTGGATTTGATCGGTTTTTTTTTATGTTGTAGAACTTGACACTGACACTGATCGAATATCTTCATTGCATCACCACTCTATAAAATCAACCACTTAGATTATTAAAGGCGATTGAAATAACTTTTCTCAAATTTCAAATGGCCATTGTGAAGAAACTTTTGCAATATTGAATCTGATTCATTCATGTATTGTCTCTGGAATTCAACAATATACATATAATCAAGATTAAATCGTTATAAACCAAATCGAGTATGTATCGATTATTCGTACGAATGATTGAAGTCCACTATAGAGAAAAATGATTCCTGCACGCACAAAAGATATACAGGGCGAGTCCAAAGATATCAAGTTCTCTAATGATTACCAGAAAATTGAGCGGTGGAATTTCATTCCTTTTCACATATTTTGTGGGATACTAAAATCAATTGCGATGATGTTTACATCTCAATTGAAAAAAAAACAGTATATTCATATTTTCGAAATAAATTGTGTCACTGAAATGAAAGCCGAACAATTAGTCCCTACAAATTAATCAATTATTGAAAAGAAGCTGAATAATAGGCAAATGGATAACATATGTGGGTATATATGTATATTGGTTATCATTTAGTACATTTCATATTATTCTCAGTTTAAGTTAAATAAACAGAATACTTGGTTGTCTATGAAAAATTCAAACAAACATAAAAAAAAAACTAACAAAAATATATTAATCGAAAGGAGTTTAGGTAGGGGCCAAAGCCACCAACGAATCCAAGTAATGAGGTTGAAAAGGGTTATTTCTCAATAACCATTCGGCTAAAAAAAGGAGAGGATCTTCAGGTTTTTCATCTACGATCTTGAAGAGTGCTTTAAGTAAGGTAGGGTGGATGTACGTATCACAATAATCCTGAACTTCGACTGATTCAATGATAATTGGTTCGATGATATCTGGAAAAAAAATTTTTTTTTTCAATCCACATATTTGTTCGAAGAAAATAGACGGAATAATCTGAGTGGACCAGCGGATTCCCAATGGTAAAAATTCCCCTATTATAAACCTTTATCATTCCCAAATAGTATATTTTCATATTCAATAAAACATTTTTCGAATTGATTTCTTTTTTTGAAGCATCTTGTACATTCTCAAGAACGATCATCTTGATATGTATGACACATACCTAAGGGAAAGAAGTATCTGATTTCGTTTCTTGCGGTATGAAAATTGGTGGAAGTCCTCATAGCTCCATAAATATCACAATGAATTCCAAATCTTCGCTTTATACTTTCTGGATAGAACCAAGAGGAAGGTATCACCTCTCCCTGGCCTATTATATATTTCCATCGGTCAACAGCGTAATTTCCCGCAACGCATAGCACTAATATAGGAGTGGAGCTCATTTTCTGAACGAACATTGGGAAGTAAGAGCTTCCATAATTTTCACTATAGACTTCTGATACTTGTTCCGGAGTGAGCCGAACCAGTCTTTCCTGAAATTAATTCAATAGTGATTTCATGTTGAATGTCGATTTTATTGAAAATATATATTTCTACATTTATCCACAATTATCCTAAATAGTTTACAGTATGTAGGTATTTGCTCAAGGAATTCGTTATTTCGACAATATACAGGCTGAGTCACGAGGAACTGTAGATATTTCTATACCCCTTTTAGAGGGTCCTTAGGTGAACATCAAAAGACCAAAACTCACCAAACTGCGACAAAGAGTTTTCCTAACGCTAATGTTAAATTTTTCATCAAATAATGGATTTCAGTTTTTATTTTTGCTTAGTATAAAATCATTATTTTTACATTTCAATTCATTAAAAAAGCTAAAGTAAGTGTCGCAGAGGGGGCACCGATGATGATGACTACATAATATATTTCTGTAGTTGTAGTGAAAATGCTGTGTCTCTACACATACAGCATTTTCATAATTTCATGCCGTGTCCAAGGCCGATTTTTAAACTTTTCCAAACTACATAAATATAAGTTCCTGGTTGTCAACATAAATTCATTAAAAATAAGACTTACGTCTACAATGTCGAGACCTTCTTTCTTGATAGTTCTGATGATTACGTCTTTGAAATTCATTGCCTCAGGCTTTACAATGATTATGGTCTTCTGAAATTTTGGTTGTGTACAGACAACTCTTTTCTTCGGTTTACGTGGCATTTGAATCCTTTCTACGAATATACTGGCAGCTGGCGTGACTTTCATCAAGTCATCTTCTTCCCAGGGATGGAAACAGATGCACTGAAAAATGAATAATGTTTATACCTACATAATTTTCTCACTGCCTTATAATTATCTCTAATAAGAAGTACTGTGTCAATAGAATATATTGTTTTGAATTGAAAAAGGCAATGAATCATCGTACCTAATAGTCTTTCAAAACTTATTTCAATGATGGCGGCTAATGATTTTTACCTTTTATCGACTAAAAATGGATGTTTCGATATTTCTGCTATGATATGTGTGAAATCAGTTCGATTTTGATTCGTGATAGTCCAATGAATATCCAGCACTTTAAAATGCCCAAGGATACTTGTTGGAGTCTTTCAAATGACTCGATGCAAGAAAGGCTTCATTGAAAAAAAAAAGATATTCAGAAGGTTGCTTACCGATGATTTTCCAGAAACATCTTCTACATCATCCTTTCTCTTAACCTTTGTTTCAAAGTCTGCTCCTGTTTGAACTCCTTTTCTTTTCGTGGACGGTTTAGTTTCAGTACCGATATCGACACTGACACCGACACCGAAATCTTCCTTGAACACATAATGTTGAGCTCCACAAGTACAAAGTCCGGGTAGACAGTCACAAACCTTGAAAAGGAATATTATGTAGAGACTTGTCAATTTTGACACGTATCGTTTGTAGGTTGGTACTAACTAAAAATCCTATGGATTCAATATTAGCACCGCTATCTGTGCATCAAACCGGGGACTTGAGAATCTTAGTGAATTCAAGTGAAATGCATATTTTTTTAAGGTAGAACTTACACTTTGTTGTTTGGCTAATGCGCGAGCCTTCGCTATCTTTGCAATTTCAGCGTCCTCAGCAAATGTAGCCTTTTCCCAGTCTATAGATGCATCCCTTTCTCGCTTGCCTTTGCCCGAGGTTACCTATAAAGTAAACAAAATAAGATAATTGCCAGATTGGATTCTACTAGATCACTAACCTTCAATGAAACTGTTTCAGATTCAATGGATTCGTATTTTGTTTCTTCCATCGAAGGTTTTCGTTTCAGTACTGGTGTGAACACATCCAATTCGCTAACTTTCTTTGTTTTCCCTATTTTTGGCTTTTTTTCATCTTTCTCCCCTTTTTTGGGGTCATCTTGTTCAGGTTTTTCTTCACTTATGATCCTAATTTCACCTTGAATTTCAGCCGCTGGAAATGCTATATCTAACGGTTCAATTGAAGCACCTGTGAGTGTCGTTGGTCTACGTCCTTCGAGTAATGGTTCTCTTGTTTCTACCCATGACTCGATTGAGGATCTGAAATATTTAAGAGAATTTTATCAATTATCTTTTTTCATTATAATTAGAAGTGTCCTCAATAGAGAGTTATACATTCTGAAACATAATGTTATATCTGAGATTTTTCAGTTTTCTACAAGAGTATCAAGAGAGATGACAAAGTTTCTATAAGTAGTAATTTGGAAAAAGTGAAAGTATCATTAATTCATGACTTCATTTAACTTTATGAAAACATTGTGGATAACAGGTTTTGCTTGATTGCTATAAATCGAAAGCAAAGTTCATAATCACCATTAAATTAAATCTTTTGATGCAAATTGAAATATGCCATCTCGGCAAGAATCTAGACATTCTCATCTTCCTTTAAAAAAAAAATTATTGCTGTTCTGTTATGAAGTAAGTGTAGTTCTCTAGAATGAAGGAATGAATCTCTAGAATATTTAGTTGGTGGTTCAACGTGAAAAAATCTATAAAACATGCAGTTGAAGAATATTTCAAAAATAGTTTGTGAACACTGGCATTTTAATTTGAGTGGTGCGTTCAAATAGCTACAACCAAGCGGCCTGCAAATTTTTCTAATTTAAATATAATAATAATAATAATAATGCCTTTATTGAAGAGAATAAAAAATATTACAATTCCAAAAAAAAACATCAGAAAAAATCAATCACAGGGCGGAGTTCAGATGGTGATGAAGCCATACACCCCTGCTCTTCCACTCAAACCCTAATATAATATATGTTTGTAGTGTTCTTACCTTAGTGTACTCCTAACGTATTCACTGATGGCAGTATCTTCAGTAATACTTTGAGGAATGAGTGATCCAGCTATTTCCTGAGAAGGCATCGATTCATCAATTTCATCATCTGGAGTCCACTGAAATCATTTACAGATAAAACATTACTCATGTCTATCAGGATAAAGTCAGAAAAATTCGTGCTGACAGAAGTTAATTCAATAAAATGATGGAAAAGTAGTATGAACCTACAACAGCTTGCACACCTCTCTCGGAACCTTCTGTAGGGAAATCTCCCACTTGAATTTCTTCCTCCATGATACTTGGTGTAGCTTGAACTTCTCCTGTTTTCACTGTAACATAAAGAAATAACTGATGTTGCATCGATTCCGCTGGTCATGGATTAAAAATATTTGGATATGATTATTTCCGCTTACCCATTTCTTCGATGACTGTTACTCCTTCGGTACGTGTCTCATCGAAGAATTCATCGGCTGACTCATCTTCTTTCAATTTCGCCTCCATTTTTAGCGACATAACTTCTTTTTCAATTTCTTCCATCTCTTCTTGTTTCTTCCGTTCTTCTCTTTGTTTTTCGTAGTATTCAAAGTCAGGTTTATAGTAGTAGTCAAATGACCAAACATAACCCTCCTTTCCCCAAGATTTTAATTTCTTCTCGATCGTGGCTCTTTTCCTCTGGGCCAAAAGCATTTCCGATGTGATCCCTCTCAGTTTACATTGGCAGATTGTACAAAGGCAACAAGGACACTGAAATATTATTTAAGTTGTTGAGATCAGCCCACAATATCTTTTGTTATACCGCGTCATTTCACAATGCCGATACTGTATCTGGTGTCCCAAATTCCTTGTCTAGAAAAGGGATCTCAGAATCTCTAGGAAAAAATGAATGCCACATTTCCGGGCTCGATTTTTGAGGAAATTAAAATGGTGAAGACCACAGTATTACAAGTTCAACTTTTCAAGCTTTAAGAGCAAATTGGAGAATGGTGTGAAATGAAAAGTTCTCATAACTTCCTTATTACTGGTGCTATATGCATGAAACAAGAACATCTAGGGGTACTTTTTTCAGCAGAATCCAACGTGTCATCATTTGTTCCTTATTTCAATTAGTTCTGAAGTTATAATAGAAACTCGTGTTTTTTAAATGTTCGAATGTTCATATAACATAACATAAATGTTCGAACACTTCCTTAACAAAGCGTTATGTATCTTCTAAAATGATATTGTTGGAATATATGCACTTACAATATCAGCACCACCCAAAGCAGCTATTGTTGCCATTCCTTCAGCATCCAAAAAATTCGATAAATTTTCTAGCAGTGCGGCTGTTTCCTCATCTTGTACAATTCCAAACGGAGTGCTTCGACCACCTCCACCAGGTGGGCCTCGAACACCTGAATGTTTCCTTTTCCTTATTACGTTTCCTTTTTCGTCGATGAATTCTTCATATTCGTCATCTCTTACCAATCTTCCATCTCTTGTCACACGATTCTGACCTTTGATTCTTCCCTTTAGAATATCAGTTTCAGAAACTGTGCCTTCGTCCAGGGCAAGCCCCAACTGGGAACCAAACATTCTGAAGAATTGCTCTTCCTCGTCTTCATCTTCGGTCTCAGATTTTGGACCGAAGTGCCTTCCAGAATAAATTTATTTGAGTGAATTGTACTGAGTTATACATTTGCAATCACGAAGTTGTAATAGGAAATTTAAAGTCCATAAAATTATTTTTATTCGTGAATTCACTGAATTCACCAAGATCAATAAAATTTATTATTGGTTAGTTGAGGTTAAGTGCTCAGACTAATTATGTGATCTGGTTAATTATTTTACTGTTGATAACGAGTTAGAGTGTATATTGTTAAAGGTTAGTTTGTTGAGTTATTAGTTGATAACTCTGAGTCTAGATAAATGTGAAGATGCAAATACTTGTAGTAGTTTGTAATATCCAAGTGTGAACACCTCAAATACATATATTTATATGTTAAAATAATTGCTATTTGTTTCAAGAATAATCACTGAGATTCGTCATTATTGAAATCATGAAATCCGAAATCTTCAGAATAAATTTCTGAGTTGAACGATTTATTTTTGCTTATACTGGTCAACAAACTCCGTGTATTCAAACAGTTTCGAATATTGGTCATCGTTTCAAAAATCCGATGAGATTTTTAAATAACTCTTTTCTTCGGAAAAATGGTAAATCGTTTAGATTTGGTTAATTTCAGTTTGTGGATACCTTTTTATCTTGCATGGAGGTCTAGGAATACAAACGATTTCGGTTTTAGTTTTCTGTTCATTAGTTTTCAGAAATTTTCGGCAAACGGCTTTCTTGCAAACCTTTCCTGTTCTGGATAAAAGGCTGTGACAGTAACTTCTAGGATCGAATTTTTCTTCTGGTGGTTCTTTACAGACTGGTTCTAGGAGCTGCTTGCATTCATATATTTTTGGTGGCTTCTTTACCGTTCCCATAAAAAAAGCTTCCAAAAAGAATATATATGTATTTATATAATTTGATAGAAAAAAATATATAAATAAAATACTCTTATATAAAAAAAATATTATACAAAACTTCAAATGAGTGTCACTAACCCAGCCTCCCAGTTGAAAATTCATAGAAGTTTTTCAGTGAATTTTTGCTGATTGCATTTTTTTACGCTTTCCACTATAACACGATGACTTTTAAAAGAAACTTGCGAGTTTAGTTATCGGTGAAATCTGCATGGCATTAACCTTTGAGTTATTAGATATTTCACATATGCAAACATTTCATAGCAGTCGCATCTATTGTTACGAAATTATTTGGTGTTTTTTCGATATATTGCTTGCATTTTCTATGGTTCTGCTTACATTATCAACATGAAATTTTGCATGAAGATGAAATTGTTATTTTATTTCTACAACCAAAATGTCAACTCTATTGTTTCTGCTGTCACTAAATAATCGAATGTTTTACTCCCATTATTCATATGACATTTAATGAATGAATCAGTTGGGGTCTTTTTAGGGGAACGTGTTTCAGTTGTTGGAAAATTTCATTGTATAAAATGATATTTGTATCTGAATAAAAATTAATTCAGTGCTAGAAATAAATTTATGAGGTGAATATACTTAACATTAAACAACCTTCAATTAAATAGCTTCAAAAATTTCACCCTCGTTTATGTTTTTTTCAATGTAAAATATATTCAAACCCTATAGTAATTGAGGTGGAAAACTGCGTTAAAGATTAATTCTAAAATTATCGTAAAAATTCAATTAAATATTGAATTTTTGTTAATATTTCCGCTTAGCGTAAGATGATGATTTTCACATTGTATTAAGTAAAAATAGTTGAAGTAAATTTTACCTCCACACATCACACCTAGACCTACATCATTTCTTTAATGTTTTACCGTGTCTTGGATCGCTTTGAGAAAATTTGCCTTGTCGAATTTATTGTCAGAATAGGAGATTCAAAAGTTTTAGGGCCCTCATGCCATCTCTGCAACTATTCCGTCTCAGACCATTTTCCAATAACTGAACAAACAGAGCATACCATATTCGATATCAGAATATTCGCGATTCCAATCGTAGTTTCCGCGAATAAAAATAAAGAAAATATAACCGATTTTATAGGTTTATTTCATTCATGTGCGGGCAAGAGCTACGTGTATTTGTTTATAGAATGGTTGAAAAGGATTGTTGATCAGCAGCCATTCAGCGAGAAAGATTATAGGATCATTTGGTCTCTGCTTCACTATCTGGTAAAGTCCCTTCAAAAGAGTTGGGTGTATGAACTCGTCACAATAATCTTGAACCATAGTGGAGCTTATTATTATAGGCTCGATTATATCTGAAAAAAAGTATATTTCGAACATTCTCAATAACAATTATTAAGTAAATGGAAACTCACGTAAAGGAAAGAAATATCTTATTTCAGTTTTGGCTTTTTGGAAATCGTCAGATAATTTCATTACATCAAGTATATCGCTGTTAACACTGAACCTCCTTCTCATGCTGGCTGGATAAAACCATGAAATCGGGATATTTTTCTCTGGTCCGACGGCTGCGTTCCAACGTTTGATGGCATTTGAACCAGCAATTGCGATCACTAAAATAGGCGAAGAGCTCAACTGTTGTACGAACATTGGGAAATATGCACTTCCGAAATTTTCGTTGTAGATTTCAGCCACTTGTTCCGGTGTCAACTGAATTAGTCTCTCCTGAAAATAATAAAGTAGGATGCATTTATTTAATACTACTGTAGCAGAAAATACGGAAAATTTGTCAAACTCCACAAATTGTAGATATAAGCATTATGCTTGGGATAAAAAATTAATCCTAATATTTCGTTCTTCATTTTTAAATTTAATCAATTGATTGGTGAAGGCAACAACTCATCTCGTTTCGATGATAGTCGAGTTCACATTTTGATTACTCAGAATAATGATGATTCCCTAGGATAACGTTTTCTATTGTTCAATAATGGAAAAAAATAGGATTTTTTAGAGGCCTTTAGGGTCAAAACTAGCCTTCAAAATTCTCGTTTGGAATGACTCGGACCATAACATATCAAAAATGTAGCCACTTTTACAGGGGGCCACTTTCTCCTATAAAGTCTGCGGTAGCGTAAGTAGTTCCGATACTGCTGATATGATCAGTTTGGTAACGTTAGTATTCTCTGCTGGACGGGTTGCTCTCTTTCTCGACAGCAATAGGTCCTGTGGGTCCTTCTTGAAGGTTACGTTACGATGAGAGACAATTTTCTGTTATAATATCTATTTTTATTTCCAAGTTTGCCTATGGTATTGTTACTTTTTTATTCTTCAATTTATGGGAAATTTATTCAGAGTAACATTTCAAAATGTTAATACACGTGTATGTTTCAGTTTCCATTATTGCTATATTTGAAATTTAAATTTCGTACCAAAATCACTGTCACTAATGTCAGTTACTCAACATATTACCAAAAAGTGGCATAAAATAAGTTCGCTACCAAACATGGCGACTGCTCCGTAGCTGAAACCGATAGAATGCGATCAGATAATTGATAGAATATTGACAACTGTTCCACAACTGTTGAGTTTGCTGAACGCGCCCATTAAACAGCATAACCTACTGAACACAAATGACATAAAAAATCTCAAAGAATAATATACATTATTTTCATTATTTCAAATTGGAAAATTCATGCTTACATCTAAAACGTCTAGTCCCTCTCTCTTGATAGCCCTGAAAATCACATCCTTGTATCGCACCGCTTCTGGCTTCACGATTATTGTCGTTTTCTGATATTTCACATCAGTGCAAGTCAAGAAACCTCTTAATTTTTCTTTCACTTCTGGCTCAGAAACTCTTGTCGGCGGGACTGCAACTATTTCAATTCTGCTCACAACTGGAGTTACACCTAGATCTTCTTCAGGATGAATGCAAGAACACTGGAAAGAGGCATTTCCTTTGATTAAATAAAATTAAAAAAAGATATATATTTTTAATGATTATCTTCTTTCAATGAACTGAATACTTTTATAATATTCAAAATTGAAAAATTTCAAAAGGAGTCCGAAACTCACTGAAGATTTTTCGGAGGCTTCTTGTTCGTCCTTTGCTTCCTTGACCTTTTCTCGTTCCTCTGCCGTTGATGGTATCATTTTATCAACTTGGAGTGGTCTGAATCCCATACCAAAATCTTCGGTTTCTGCTTCTTTCTTGAACGTGTAATGTTGTTTTCCACAAGTACAGTAACCTGGTAGGCAACGGCAAATCTGGAACATGAAACATAGAAATAGTTGAATATTCATATAGATAGTTTTGTGTCGCAATATGCACAATATGCAGTATCACATAACAAAAGTTCTAAGAATCATATTACGCACGACTAGAAAATGTTTTTGGTTTATGTAGAATGCAGTTCACTTACATCGGTCAAAAATGTTTCCTTCGTATCCTTATCTGTACTAACAAAATCTGAAACGAAATAATCTTCTTCTTCTTTGCTTGCTGTTGTATCACGGGATGACCGCGAAGATACACTCATAGCTTCCATTTCTTGAATCAATTCAGCTGCAGTTGGAGGTTTTTTTTTCATCAGCGGGAGCAGTTCAGGTTTGAATTCGGTTTTTTGAGGTCTCAAGACCGGTCCTGTAGAGTAAGCTTCAACGGGTTTCGGTTTTTTAACATGGGCCACTGGCGGAACGGCTTCTTCATGTTTGGTTACTTTTGGGGTTTGCTCCAGAGAAAGTCTAAAAAAAGAGTTCAGATATAATTATGAAAGATTTGAGTATAAAAAAAAGTCAACTTCAGCATAATGACAAAAATTCGATAGATATAAATAATCCAAAAAAATACTGACACAAATTTGTACTCATTATTTTTTATCTACTTGGTCATGAAGTTTTCGGAAGAAATTTTGTTTTTCTGATAAGAAAAGCGTACATGGCATAATATGATATGTATACATTTAGCCATAAAACAAATGGTTACATCGAGATTGCTTACTTTTCTGTTTCTTCCAACCAAGATTTGTCGAAGGCGTGAAGCTGAAGTTCCATTTGAGGCAAAACACTCTTCCGGGACGCTATTGATGGTCTATGCGATGCAATTTTATCCATATCGGGAATGCCAGTTGTATATTGAAGAGCCACTTTTTCCACAGCCTCTTGTGTTTGAGCTTCGACAACACTCGGCATATCCTGATGTCTCATGCCAGCCCATTCTGCAGCCTGAAAACATATGAACATTTCAAAATATTGCATAACTCAATATCTAAATTGTTTTCGAAGAAATCATGTGAATGTGTAAATTTTATGTGAACGATATTATGGTGTGTCCATTATTGTAAATTTTACCGACCATCAAATATGGATATGGCAGGTTCTGAAGGAACAATTATTAATTTTTGGGTTGTGCACTCATTTCACGAAGTTTACCTTGTATTCTGTCCAAGCCTCGGCCTCTTTAATCTTTTCTTCATTCCATTCTTCCACTTTGTCACCAACGACCGGAGTTTCAGAGAACTCGTCAATAAGATCTTCTTTTTGTTCGGCGCCAAAAAATTGACTGGCCTCTTCTTGTGTTTCAGGTTCAGCTTGAATTCCTTCATCTTGGGCTTCGAGTTCTAATTGTTCTGCTAGCTCTTCTGAATATCAAAAATATGTATTCATTCTCTCGAAGACGTTATTTCGTACTTTATAAATTACAGATATGGAACGAAGGGTTAAAGGAAAAATTATTTGAAGAAATCTACAATAAACATGACAATAGCCCGAAAGGACTATTTCCAAGGTTTCATTTTAAACAGCACGCTATTTGGGCAGCTGTCATCTTTAGACTTTACTACGTCATTTCTGGAACCATACACATCCAACAACACATTGAAATCGTTTAAATTAGTAAAAATTTTGCAGTCACAGTTAGCAATACTAACTTTTGAGTCGTCGTAAAGCACTCCATTCTCAAATGACTAACTACTTCATAATCCAATAAATATTACCGTATCAAGTATCTAAAACACTTTATATATGAGTTCAAAAATAAATCCATGATTATATATCGAGTACAACACAATTGGCAGCACTGTCACACTTCGTTTCCACTTTTCATGAAATATTAAAAATCAAGTACATTATAGTCTTCGCATGAACTCTGGGCAGTGTAGAACCATTATTCCCATGAAAAATACACAAACCGGAGCATATAGATATATTTCGGACATTGGAGTTACACTAACTTATGTCCCAGGGGCGTTAGAACAGACCTTTGTGTCACTCCGGAATGGTAAGCTGGAAACCAAACTAGTCGTGCCGAGAGAAGAATAAATCACCAAGTTTCGCCTAAAAGGGGTACTTAAACTTCCCATTCACTCTGCTTTCTCTCCCGGTGCTAATGGGAATATTCATTATTTACCCATTCCAGATATTTCTCCGCAAGAAAACCTGAGGGGTACGCGAGAGCAAGATGTGCTTATTTATTATCAGTTTTTATTTAGAGAGTGATATCGCAAATTCCAGGTAGAATGAAATAACAGCTATTGAAAACAGCTGATGACAGAAGGTAAAATTTGAAACTGTGTTGTTTCTTAACAAATCTGGATACATTTCTCCAATACAAATAATTATAGTAAAAGGTGTCTCAAAAGACAGTTCGAAAACGATAACAAAATAAGCCGTTTTTTTTTTAAATCCGCGTGCGCATAACGAAAGATCCACTTCCGAAAAACGCTCCATAGTGACTGAATTCCCAAAAGCCATGCTGCCGATTGACTTATCCCTCGCGCCCCTCTGAATCTTTGCGTTCACGCAGTGAAGTGAACAAATATAAACTTTCTTTCGTGACACCTTGAATACCTACCTCATTAAATCTCAAAATAAACAAAATTACTGAATACAAATCTATTGAAATCATTCACTCCAACAAAATTTGAATTTATTTCCCTTGAACCTTCCACTTACCTTCTGCCATTCTTTCTTCGGCAGCTTTCATTGCCGCTTCTTCTGCTTCTTCTTGCGCTTTCTTCTCCCTTTCAATTTCCCTCTGCCTTTCTTCTTCCTCCTTGATTCTTCTCTCAGCTTCGTAAGCTTCCAAATCCGGTTGATGATAGTAATCAAATGAATAATCATATTTCGTTTCTCCTGGTTTGCGCTTTCTATCTGAAGAATGACATAATATTAGCTCTACTTTCACATTAGACAAAATAATATAACAAACAAAAAAAATACCCAAGAACGGTGGAAAAGAGTCTTAATGCACCAAGATAGTTGAGTCAACCTGCGGGGTATGGGGATACCTATGTGCAAGAAATTATCATAGATTAAAAAATTCGCTAATTACACAAACAGTTTTCAGGCAAATATATCGTCATGTCTCATAATTTATTCACGAGATATATGTAGATGATTCTATATGAATGTCTGTCTTTCTAGAAATAACTACTATTAGGAAAAAAGTATATACCTAGGTGATATCTATAACAAAACCTTCAATATAAGCCTGACTATTTGAATAATTGGAATCGGACCTAATATGTTCCCATAATAAATCACCCTGTAGAGTGTAGAACTAAGGCAATGAGTTTTACTCATCTTGCAACTGAGAAATGAAAATAAATATTTATAATCGATCATACTAAAAGGGGACTGATAAATCAGTCTGGTAAATTTAGCATTGCAATGTTCTTGGAAAAAAAAATAATTATTTATCCTTTCGAATTGATTATTAAAAAAATATTCAAATACCCATTCCATATTTTCCTGCCATTCCATATTCTCCCTCCATTCTATATTGTTTTTCTGCTCCGTATTTTCCTCGTCTCATCTCTTCTTCCATTCTTAGAACTTCCTCTAATCCTAATTCTTCTATCAGTCTTCTTCTCTCTTCTTCAGTGAATTCCGTCTTTCCTTCTCCCCCCGTTCCATATCTTCCTCCTCTCCTCATCTCTGCTTCCATTCTCAATACTTCCTCTAATCCTAATTCTTCTATCAGTCTTTTTCTCTCTTCATCAGTGAATTCTCTTCTAATTAAAGCTTGTTTACGTATATCGAGCAGAGTTTTCTCATCGATATTTTTTAATTTGCATTCGCATATCATACACTTACAGCATGGGCACTGTTGAAGAAATTTTATTTCAGTTTATTTTTAGTTTTTATTTGAATTAATGGGTGGAGTTCAATGATTTGAAATTCACTCATATACAGGGTGTTTCAAGTTCGACTGCCTATTAGACTTTTCTGGAGAACGGGGCCTATTTGAAATCTAAAAATTTGGAATTTGACATTGTTCATGATGCCCTATTCAGCTAAAATTTTTTCGAAGCTCCGGCACTTCCGATTATACAAGAAATGAAAAAAAAATTTCCAAAAAAACTTTTTTTTTCATTCTATGTCTTAGATATTATCCAGATTTTTATTCTTAATTACTCCTTAATAAAATTTTTGCGTTAGTCTTTATAGTTTTCAGAATATTAAGAAAAAACCGAAAAAAAGAGAGAATTTCCATAGTCACTATATTACGTGAATTATTTTTACTGTGTACAATATCCTATGCCTATACTCGATTCACTTTCTCGAACTAAAATGATGTAGGAATATCGTGCATATCTTGAACTTGAGAAATATCATCACAGGGTGTTTCAAATATTGTGCCAACAATTGTGAACAAAATTTCATCATAATTTTCGATTTTCAAATTAGAACCCTATATTTTATATTTTTATTTCAAATTAAATTTTGAGTTGATTATGGCGTTGTGTAGGTGTGGTTATGTTGTCGATATTTTTCATTTCGGAACCTTTTTTTTATCCCATTTTCTAGAAAATAATCTGTATATCGTATGATGATCAAAACTCAAATATAACTTTTCTACGAACACTCACAATGTCGCTGCCAGCAAGAGCAGATACTGCGGCCATTCCAGGACCGTCAAGAGTTTCGGACAAATTTTTCATCAAATCCATCGCTTCCTGTTTTTTTTCATCTGAAAGAGTAGTTGTTATGTGAATTTCAAATAGAAAAATCAGAATTCAATAACAGCGTATTCCTTTTTTTATGTCTCGGCTCTGCTGTAAGATTTTAAAGATGTTTGGAGCTTAGTGATTGTGTGGATACTACTTTTGTTTATTTTCTCGTAAATATTAACAAAAAAGGTCAAGTATGGCGTTTTTGAAAAGGCAATTCAACTACCTTTGTTATCATCACGCTCGTGAGGTTGATGCAAATCGATTAGGACCAACCGTATACAATGTCCCACTACGAACCAATTTTTGATTTTTTTTTTATTCCGCATGGGGCTCGAGATATCAAGGGTAGTACCTTTTCAAATTGACATACTGTATAAAGAATAACAATTTCCAGCCAATAGCAATATTGAATTGATGTCAATAAGAGTCAATTTAATATTGTTCTATTATTTTACTGACTTTTACTGACCGATTTCGTCGTCACTGTCAGAATCCGACTCTTCATCGTCAATTGCTCCGGGACCTCGACTAACAGCTTTCTGTCTACCGACCTGCGGGCGAGCCTGCGGGTCTCTAGCTTTCTTTTCCTTGGATTTTTTAGGACGCGACGCGCGCAATTCTTTATCTGTGGGCCCAAAGTGCCTGCGAAAAAAATTGATTCAAAAATTGTTTTATACAGGGTAAGAACTATTTAGAACGGCACTACTACTACAGGGATATCGAAAACCGTTAGGAATGCATGATTTATTTAGGGATAGGGATGAGTGTGTTGGTGAGAACAGATTCAAAATATCTCCAATGACTGCCGAGACATTTCGAAAAAATTAAATATCGAGATTTTCTTTTTTTGATGGATTTTTCGATATTTTCAATTTAGCGCTCGATTATCCAAAAACCCTACGAAAGCCCTTTTTTCTCAACTTTTCCAATCAATATAGAGAACGAAAAAATTTCAAAAGACCAATAGTATCTTCTTGTAGCGGATTCATTCAAGATTTCGAAACATCCCTTAAATTTTCTGTGCAATCATTGGTTGCCGAGATATTGATGATTAAAGACAAAAAGGTCCTTTTCAATTCAAAGTTCGATATTTCAGCGAGAAGTGCTCGTATCGATGTTTTGAAAGAAGCATTTTGAAGCAGAGTGAACAAGTTTTCTCAACAATATAGTAGTTAAGTTGAACAAAATTTCCCAATTCTGTATGCCAAAAATAAAAACTGAAAAAATATAGCAGAAATCTTATTTCTCTAATTCTGTGGTTATTCCGTTCATTCTTCCACATCTTGTAGAACAAAATCGTGCGAGAATATATCAGAAACGCACAGTTTTCATGGTTATATTTTATTATTCTATGTTGGTACTCCGAACTTTCCGCCACGGCTTTATCTGTCAATTCATCAATTTGCCTTAAAGAAATCAGTTCTGCCAACCAACATTTTTCAATGCAAAAATCACTAAATTATATTTATGGAAATATTTCATTAATTTCGATGAAAATGCAATGAATTAGAGAAAATAATGTATAATACTCGTACAGAAGGCTCATTCTACCACTCGTTCATTCCAAAACTCGCCACTTCGTGGCTCGTTTTTGAATTTTGAACTCGTGGAAGAATATCAATGCCTTCTGCACTTGTATTATAAATAACTATTACTGTATTCATTAGAATTGAGCGGTACACGTTGCTTGAAAAATTTCTTTATTATAAAATCTCTAAACTATCATATAAACTTCGAGATTCAAAAAGTTTTTTTTCATTTATGTTTATGTCACAATAAACTATTATTTATTATTTAAATAAACTATTATTTATTATTTATTATTATTAAATTGAGATACAACCATTTTTATCAAAAATACAGCTGTTTGCAAAACCGCTAAAAATTTTGAATTTTATTTTGATCCTTCAATTTTTTCCACTAGTTTATTATGACAACCACACTATATTAGGCACTAGATCTATAGGTACAAATAAATCTATATAATTCGATATATTTTCAATTTCGTATAGATACAGAATTGGATATCGTTTTTTTCTCCCAAAAATTATTCGTATTAATGTATCATCACATTTTATTCGATATCAAAATTCTCGGTTTGTCTGAACTTAAGTGTGATTATGGAGATACTTACTTTACTATCTTGCATTTTCTCCTCGGAATACAAACTGGTTTTTTCTTTCCATCCCGATCCTGAGACATAAATTTTTCGCAAGCGGTTTTACCACAAACATGTTTCGGTTTTGCGCTAATACTGTGACAATAACTTCTAGGATCTATCTCCTTATTTTCACACGTTTTAATCCGGCATATTGGTTCCTTACGTTCAGGACAACTATACGTTTCATCTTCCTCTAACATAATGAGAAAAAAAACAACAAAAAAATAATCCTGAAAAAACTATAAAACTGCCTAATTCACATTCGTTACGCTGACTAATGTCATCTGTTCCTATGGAAAAATAAAATATTATTTGGTATATACAGTTATTCCAATCTTTTGAGATAATATAACTTTATAACATTCGTTAACATGGCGCCACGAAGCAACACCGCTTCCGATGTATCGTGCAGAAAATGCACAAAAGAAGTCAAGATATTTGTGTTATGTGGAAAGTGTGAGTCCAAATATCACCCTAGCTGTGTATTAAAAATACCTGGTACTTTTGTGAACTCGAAAGGTACTGTAATTTGCTGTGGAAATCAACAAGAGTGTGAATGTAAAATCAAAGATGACGAAATAATTCGATTAAAGATGAGAATATCCAATATTAATGAATCACTGTTCGAGAAGTCAATTATTGATTCAAATAATCCTGAAAATTTGGAAGTTATGGAAGTTCAAGAAAATATTGTAACTAATAAAACCGATGTCAGTCTCGAACACGGTGAGTCCCATTTTTTAAAAATAATTATTGATCAGAAGGATTACATAATCGCTGAGCTAAATGACAAAGTCGACATTCTCAGAAAGCATATAAATCTTCTAGAAAAGTTAGAAGTCACTCGCATTGAGAATGATAATATTCAACGTAAACATTCAAAGAAATTGAATAAATATAATAAAAATAAATCTAATGATGATAAGGGGAATTCCAACATATTAATTCCGAAAAGAAATCCCGATTCTATGATAACAGATAAGAACGATGATATCAGCGATCTCTCTGAAATATCACAGCCCATACCTACTGCTCCATGTGTGGAGAATATAGAATTGGAAGCTGATAGCTGGCAATATGTCGCACATAAGAAAGGGAGGTCGAGAAGTGAATATGAAATTAAGGAACGCGAAATAAAATCTTCCGAAAAACCTAAATCAAAGCCCACCAAAAAAAGGTACATAAGAGAAAATAATCAATTCTGGAACATAACAGGTGGTTCTACAATAAATCCTGTGAAAGCGATTCAGAAGAAAACTCCACTTTTTGTGTCTAGAATATCTACCGACACAACTTTAGATCAGTTCACCTTAATGGTGAAGCAGTCTTTCCCAGAGGCCGAATGCCAATCAGTCAAATCAAGGTTTCCTGACAAGTATAGTTCCTTCAAGGTTGTTATAAATGAAAACAATTTTGAAATGGCCAGTAACTCCAATACCTGGCCAAAGGGAGCATACATTACTAAGTTTTTTCAAAGGAAGACGGGAATATCAATTGCAACCTAGAAAATAAGACATATCCCAAAAACCATGTATCTAATAGAACGAAAGATATGACGTCTATGGGCCTATTGCATTTAAATATTCAGAGTGCAAGAAATAAAATAAATGATCTTGAATGTCTTATCTACTCTCAACAAACGAAACTTGACGTAATATGCCTGACCGAACACTGGCTCTATTCTGATGAGATTGCAGGATTCTGCATAAGAGGTTGGCAAGTTGGTCACGCATACTCTAGAACCAAATCGACTAGGGGAGGTTCCATGATTCTTGTTACAAACTCGACGACCTGTAGCGACGATTTTCCAGCTTTAAATACCATACGTCAACTAACTTTGGAGGTCCACTGCGAGATATCAGCAATTAAACTGGATAAATTAGGTATCATAGTAGTATGTATATATTCGTCTCCTTCTAGGGATTTCAACTTGTTTTTTTCAAATATGGAAGTTCTATTATCACATTTAAATGAATGTAATTGTAAAATTGTATGTTGTGGTGATTTTAATGTTAAATTTAATTCTTCAGATAATGAGGCAGAAAGCCTCCGGAATCTTCTGTTGTCCTACGGTTTTAGACAAAAGGTATTTGGACCCACCAGGAAAGAAAACTGCCTTGACAATATCTTCATTAATTTCGATACACATAGCGAGGATGTTAAGATCTTGAAAACTGTGTTTTCGGATCATGATGCACAAGTCTTTCAAGCCTGTACATTAATTAGTAAGCTCTCATATCGGTACAAAAAGGTCAGACCGCTCACGCAGATAGGATTTAATGTCATGCATCAGGTCCTTTCGGAGTGCTCGTGGAATTTTCTTGATTTTGATGGACCTGATGGTTTGAGTATCGACGATTGCTTCTGTAAGTTCCACAACATTATTGTGGATGCTTTCAATCGCGCCTTCCCGGAGAGGATGGTCAGAGTCAGATGCACAGATGTGGGCCGTGGTTGGTTCTCTAACGAGCTCAAATCAATGAGGAAGCACTTGCTTATGGTTCAATCGATGTATTCTCACTACAGATCGGAGAATTTATACAGGTTGAAAAATAAATTACGTTCGAATTACCAGAAATCCATCGAGAGCGCGAAGAAGAAATTTTTTGACGAAATTATCTTTAATTCGACCAACAAAGCTAAAACCACTTGGCAAGTTATTCGTGAACATATACAAGGAAAAGAAAGTGGTTTGGGAGGTAACTTGGGCGCTGACGAATTCAGTGATCACTTTACTTCTTGCGTCGAAAGGGTAGTAGAAAAACTTCCCGCTTCCGTTTTACCATTCCAACATTCTTTCAGAGCACAAGTCTCGCCGGCATTGCAGTTCTGTTTTCACGAGGTGGGCCAAATCTCTATTAGAGACATTGTTTCGGGACTGAAAAATAGTGGATCAGCTGACTTCTATGGACTTTCCGTACGAGTAATAAAATCAAATATAAATTCGTTGATCTCACCGCTAACTAAACTTATTAACAGATGTCTGGTTGCCGGTGTTTTCCCAAGTTGCCTTAAAATTTCCAAAGTTATTCCGGTCCACAAGAAAGGTAATGCTAATGATCCTAATAATTATAGACCAATATCCCTGGTACCGGTATTCTCGAAAATATTCGAGAAAATAATATCGGGACAGATAGTGCATTTTTTCGAGAGCAATAAACTGTTTTCCGCCTCGCAGTTTGGTTATAGAAAGGGAAGAGCTACAACTGATGCTATTGTCGAGTTTGTCAATTATGCGGTTGATTGTTTCGAGCGTGGAAGTCACTGCTCGGCATCGTTCGTTGATCTAACGAAAGCCTTCGACTGCGTTGCTCACGACAAGCTCCTGATCAAACTTAAAAATTATGGATTTGGTGGATCCGCGATCAGTTTAATAGATTCCTTTTTAAAAGAAAGATCACAAGTGGTATATATGAACGGCAAATTCTCCGGATTAAGACCCATTCGGACTGGTATAATTCAGGGATCCACACTGGGACCAGTTCTGTTCTTAATAACTATAAACGACCTTCCCGAGTTCGTTCCTGATGTGAGAACACTGCTTTTTGTCGACGACACCACGTTCAGCATTGATGACCCGGATATCGACTCCTTGCTGGTGCGATCAAGTATGGCGCGTTTGAGGGCTACTGAGTGGTTCTCTCTAAATGGCCTTTGTATAAATAGGGAAAAAACACAAGAACAAGTGTTTAGCCTGAGGGAGATCGGGGAGAGCAATAAGCTGAACTCTATTAAATTCCTTGGAGTTTTTTTAGATTCCAAGCTCTCTTGGGCAGACCATGTGAATTTTCTATCTGCCAAATTAAGCAGTTCGATTTTTGCGCTGAGAACTATGTCCCGCTCCCTTTCGAAGAATATACTCAGGTCTGTATACTTAGCTATGGTTGAAACGCACATGCGATATGGTATACTGGTGTGGGGAAACAGCTCCCATGCCAGCTCCATTTTCCGATTGCAGAGGCGTGCAGTCAGGATTCTGGGCGGTCTTTCCTATCGCGATTGCTGTAGAGATACCTTCAGGAAATTGAATCTCTTAACATTTCCATCAATTTTCATTTTAGAAAATATTATGTATATCCACAAAAAAAAAGATGATTTCCGTGTCCAATCGGATATACACGATCATGACACAAGAGGTAAGTCCCTTATTAGAAGAGACTTTTTTAGATTAAAGAGATCACAGCAAGGACCTGAATTTTGGGGAGTTTCACTTTATAACAAACTTCCGGGTGGGGCTAAAAACCTGCCAACGAAACAGCTAAAGTCCAAGCTAATTAAGATTTTAACGACAAGAGCTTTTTATTCACTTGACGAATTTAATAAGATGACGATGGACAACGAAGATTTTTTATGATACTCTGTTCGTGAAATATTTATTTAGTTACATTTGCTTATACCTTTATATGTGTGTATATTTTATATATGTATATATTTATGCGCCTTTTAACCTATATGTTTATATATTTATTTGCATTTTAACCTATTTATACATTCCCACTGTATTGTATGACTTTGTCTGTTTATGCTCATTTCTCGACTTGTGAAAACAATTCTATTGTAACTCACCAATAAATATCTATCTATCTTTACATATTTCTCCAATATGATAAACCTACGAAATAGACAAAAGAAGAAGTCTTTTCAACCTGTCCTGAAATTTCCACAGTTTACTTTTCATTCATCCAATCTATCCAATCTTTGAATCAAAACAAATTCAAAAGGGCTTATCACTAAAAAAAGCCTCCCTTAGATCTTAATCTATTCCGAGAGGTCTTTGGCATACCATCAATTCCAGACATTTTATTCAAATCTATTACGATCTAGCAATTCGGTTAGTGAAGACTGAAGACATAATTTTATATACTTCGATTTTATGATTGTGTCATTCGATGACATAGCAGAGAAATTCAACCACAGATTTGTAGATATTTTTTACAAGGTTTTGAATTTTCACCATTCTACTCCTGATCATAGATTGAAGGAATGCAAAACATGGTCTGCATGGACTTTGGTTATTGTCAAACTGAATTAAGTAGTCTATGGAGACTGACTTGCCAAAATACTTAAATATTCACGTGAATCTATGCGTAATTCGCTTACTGAAAATATGATCCCATGTGTCGATTTGATAATCTTATCATTCGATGCCGTAGCACAGAAATTCAACCATAGATTCATTTTTATGTTTTCTAAGGTTTTGGATTCTAACTGAAGATCATAGATTGGAGGAATGTCAAAACCCCGTCAACCAATTTATAGTTATTCTGGATTATTAAGTAGTCTTTGACACTGACTTGCAAAAATACGAAAATATTCAAAAGAATCAATGCGTTCTTTTCCTGATTCTGATTTCTGAGGTATTTTATGCTCATTTTCATACAATTTACGTTTGATATTACCATTTACTTTATCAAATGGTATTGATGATATTAAATATGCTGTTTGTTATAGATTCAACATGTCTCATGAGTCACGATGTTCTGAGAAAAAAAATCGAAGTTTCTAATGACGAAGAGTCCTTTCACATTGAAGAATACTCGTAGAGCCATCGGTGAGTACCTATTTAAGTACTTCAATTATTATGGCCATAAAGTTCATTCAAAGAAAATAACTTCTTTCAAAATCCAACTGAGCCTAATGTTTATGATTTCAATCATAAACATATGAAAAATATAATTTTTTTTCATGTTTGAGGCTCCAGCTGACGTATAATACACTATGCTATAGCCAGCTGATTGTATTTTTTCGTCTAGATATTGGGTTAGCTACAATTTGACAAATTTTCAGTTGGGAGGAAATGATTGAATGTATTTTTTTTCTTCGTGTTTGGGGGGCAGCCGCCGCTCTCCCCCCAACCGAGTCGCAGCTGACGTTCACTAGGCTTTTTATTACTATTATCTGATGCATCTCACCAAGTATCTCTCGAGAATCAACCAAATTTGCACCTGGTTCCCGGACTATAATAATATACAATAATATTTTATATTCTATGCTCTTGACAATCTTCAATAGTCATTATATTCCATTTATTTCATTGAAAATTTGATAGGAACTAAATTGTAAATCATTGTGAAAGTTTGCAATGTCTAAAATCTGTATTTCAATTTTAAACGGCACCAGGCAGATAGCGGGAATTCGAAAATTTTTGATAAACGCCAGCTTACAGAACTCTGGTTAAGCTGAACACCAAAGCAACAGGTGGATATCTCAAAAGTCTGAAACAAAATCGAATCACTGATGCACACACCAGGTTTTCTATGCATCTTACTAGCTTAGGGCCAGTTGCACCATTTGCCTAATCAGTGATTAAAAATTTAAACATGATCACGTTCTGATTTCTTTTGCACCATCTGTCAAATGACGTTTAATGTGGTCTAATCGCCGATTACACTAAACAGGAAAATTTGGACGTTTATTTTCCCGATTAGTTTTAAACAGGGTTCTGCGCATAGACCTAATATCAACTTGACATTAGGTCTATGGTTCTGAGCAACTCAAAACGTCGAAACTAAGATGTCTAAAAACATGATGAATGCACTCGTCAAATTTTGAATGCAATGACATTCGACCAAATTGAAAATATTAGTTTTAGTTCGTGGCGGCGCCGCAATGTCATATTTGTCATTTAGATCTTTTTTCCGTTGTTTTTGATTGGATACATTAACTAAAACCCGATACTGACCAATCAAAAGCGACGTGTAACCGAGTATGATCGTGCAAAGTCGTGAAACAAAACACGAACCGTTTACTGGAATTAATTCAAATATTAATGATAGAGAGGGAGTTTATTGGTATTTCAATTACATACAAGAATTGCTTCCATAGATCATAACTATAATGAAAGATATACATATATAGGTCCATAATGGCACAAAACTCATAAATAATGAATAACAAGAATCTTAATTTGTTGATAGCGCTACCTACAGTTGATATAACGAAGCTTATAGTCTAAGATACCGATATAAAACGACCTTCACCGAGATGCTTATTTGATAAAACGTATTTTATATTCAATTTAACATGTCAATAAATATATAACATATGGGTTTACTAACAAATTTTAGTCCAGAGTAGGTTTAATTAATAATTAAAAAAAATTCGTTCGGATCCGTTGCATTAAGCCAAATGGAATTTAGAAAAATAGTTCGTGAAATTTTCTAAATTAATGATATCCAGCATGGTGGTATGCTGCTATGCTATGTCCTCTTCTATCGCATGAGATGGTTGATTAGGACCTCTCAGTCGCACACATTCACTCGCAGCAATATTCAACTTTTTAAAATTCGACAACCGGGATTCAGGACTTATTTTTCGCAGACAACCCTATACCACCGTGTTCATAATAAAATAATTTTTAATTTTATTGATTTTGATTCAATAATCGGACCGTTGCAAAATGCTAGTATAGATTTACCTTTTTATACCTGGCTACACGAGATTTGTGACCGGAAAAAAATAGGCAACCTAACGTTTGCACATTCTATGGGCTTCATACTTTCGATTGGTATAGAATTTATCTAATAATCAAACCGGTGAAATGTTTAAAAAAAAAATTTTTTCCAATTATTAATCAAACCTACTCTGGACTAAAATTTGTTAGGCAACCCATATGTGATATATTTATTGACATGTTAAATTAAATATAAAATACGTTTTATCAAATAAGCATCTCGGTGAAGGTCGTTTTATATCGGGATCCTATACTATTAACTAATATTCTCAAAGTTGGCAAAACAAAAGCTAATCAGTTCATACACCTGGTTTTTAGACATCTTAGTCGAAACATATGACTTATTACATAACCTGAACATTATATCTTCATGGACATAACCTGATGGTGCCACATTGCATGTTTCTGTGTTTGGTTTTGTGAGGAATTTCAGAATTGAAATATGGATTCAGATTCAGATCGTGACTTATCATTCAATGACAATTTTTAATAATAATTTGTTAACTTTGTCACGACAAGAACAGAGAATATTATACTAGAAAATTGATAGTTCTGATTTTTCTATGATCACCGTCGATATTTTGAAATGTTGCCAAACATATCTTCTGTTTAGCTGAACATCGATTATAATCAATCGATGCAATCGGTAGAAATTATAATCATCGATTAGTACCTACTAAACATTGATTACGTAAACAGCGTTCATTTTTTGAATGGTTCAATTGGCCCATAAACGGATAAAGTTTGGGTAAATTTCTGGAAGCATTTCTAGATTATTGCTGACGTGAACGACCAATAGGAAAAGAGTCCGATATACGTCGCGTAGGAACTAGGAACGATGGCGGCAATTGACGTTTCTAGAATATTCCGAATCGTCGATTGAATAACAATGATAAATTCGGTTAATTATATCGATTTAATTACAGGAATTCGATATTTGACTGAGATATCCATAAGAAATATGCCCCCATATGATTGTTTTTCGAATTTTAAAAGATGCAAATAGGAAATACTTGGACTGAGGGCGTACAAGGTCAAACTTCATTCATGGCGTGGTTTCTTTCCATAATTAGGACATTGCAGATTTACAAACAGATAACAAGGATGATTACAGGTATTTCATGTGTTATTTTTATATATATAACTGCGCTTTCTCGATAAAATCACGCAAAAATGTGTAATTTCCTAATCATTCTGACGTTTCTCTTAAATCTGTGTTCACTGATATCATCCATCGATGGCTTTCAGAGTATAGGTCGACCATTTTGAATTTTGGTCGAATCGATAGGAAAAATGCAAGAAACGATGATTCAGATCCGTTTACCCGGTATATTTGATGATATTTTCAAACGGAATCGTTTTGTGTCAGTCGGCGATTACTTCGTTTGCCAGAAGCCTCTACAAGTAGGATTATTTGGATATTTGAGGAATTTTTAAAGAAATATATAAGAAAATAATGGACCGGAATGGTAGCTACCGCCCTTTTATGATGATATTTAAACTTCTTGTTGAGATTTCCATGGAAATTTGCCAAATTTTATAGTATTCCGTTTCATGTAATTTGTGAAGGAATGATGGAAATAATTCACTTTGGACAGCTATGAGGAAATAAAAACGCTAGGTATAATGGTATAAATATGAATATTCGATATCCTTCTCATTTAACGGTTCATCAGACGAAAATCATGAAAATTCTTCAACTCTTCTTTCTCTAACATGAAATTTTGATGCCTTCATAATATAAGAGGCACAAATTCAGTGAATATATAGCATCAAAATGTCATATAAACCGTTAAATCTTGCGATTGATGGTTCAAATCGCAGCTAGTTTGAAATTTTTTTATGGTTTTGTCAGTTATAAACTTTTATATTTTTTGCGCTGAATGCTACGGAATATTGAAATGGATCAAATTTGTTTTGATTTACTGTTTGGGTGATTTCAGAGTATTCATATATATTTATGTTTTTGCGTGGTTTTTTCAGACAGCTATTGTTTTGCAAAAATAAATATCATATATTATACAGGGTGATTCAACGCGATGGCCTATCAGACGTTTATGGAAAAGTAATTATAATTTTGTGTTGAAATTTGCATGTTGGGGTTTGAGACAATGATCCTTCTCCCTAATAGCCTAAGAGCCAAAGGACGGCAGCCACACATATTTTAGGAAAGCCTAAAATGTCCTCAGTAAGTCCTACCGACCATGATATGGGGCTAGCTGAGCGGCAGGTGTGAAAATTGTCACTAAAAAAGTATTTTAGGAAAGCTGCCGTTTTTATGTCAAAATACACTCTTATAGCTATTCAAAAACGAAACGGAGGACGATTTTTGCGGGGGTGAAGTGGTGGCAGAAATATGTGTGGTCTGCCGTCTACTAAAAAGCCTCATGAACGTCAGCTATGACTCGGCTGGGGGGGGGGGGAGAGCGGCGGCAGCCCCCCAAACACGAAGAAAAAAATAAATACATTCAGTCATTTCCTCCCAACTTAAAATTTGTCAAATTGTAGCTAACCCAATATCTAAACGAAAAAATACAATCAGCTGGCTATAGTATAGTGTATTATACGTCAGCTGGTGCCTCAAACATGGAAAAAAAAAATTCATTAATCTCAAGTATCAATACAAGAGATCAAAAAAAGAATGAAATAGAGGTGATGGCACGATCGATATTGAAATAGATGTAGAGGATTAAAATCGAGTGAGGCACAAGAAACAAGATCTCGGTAATTTCGAACGAGTCCAGGTGTCCAAGGATCAGTATCCTAGTCACTAGACCGTAGGGAAAATGCAATTATCTGATACCTGGCATTCAGTGCAGGCTTCATTTACCGTAACATGATTTTCTTCGTGTCGATAATATGATTTGCACGATAATGCATAAAATCATATCAACTTCTACACAGAAAGGGGATTTCAGTTCGAGATAGTTTTGGTTATTGGACTAATGATGATTTCAATTTACGCTTCTGGATATAATATCATTCGATAATAATTCTCATAATTCATTATTAAAAGTCATTTATAACCAATTCAAACTTTTTGGTAGTCAAATTTCTGAAAATAAAAATTTAAAGGCACACGATTCAAATTGGTCCTTAATTTTTTTTTCAAATATGCTAATATATTCATAAAATTCCGATCTATAGGGTATTGTTTCAATATACAATAGTTTCGAAATTTTTTTATTACCCTGGACCTGAATTTTCTGAAAATCTTCAGATAAATTAACTGGTGACAATTCTTCCTTTTGTCTGCTGCCTAGTCCTATATATTTGGATGTAGAATGACGATTTGAATCTTAGCGCAAATTTTCATGGTGATCACATGACTAGAACCATAGAAAATTGAGGAAGAATATGGAAAAAATCCCCCCTACATACCAGATATAATTCATCATCAATGAGTTAAATCTCATCGTTTGAAAGCATTCCCAGTTAAAAATTCGAGAAATATAAAAATCGGGGAGCTCTATTTGAAGAACAAACACTCAAAAAACATCAATAGACAGTTTCGGATAATGATCATTTCATCAGGAGCATAATATTTTCGTTGTCCCTCAAAGCAAATATCAGTATTTCGAAAATATTCTCCATAATTTGCTGATATTTTATGTGTGAGTAAATACCATCTATGAAATGAGATGTCTAAGAATTAATCTACAGTTATGTCTCTTGGGAAAAAAGAAGCTCTTGTTATCTGATATAGTAAAGGAGCAGAATTATTTTTCGATCGTTCCCTTCTCACTTTTCGCTATAATAAAATAGAACAGAATCAAAGGAGAAGGAATGAGTTTCCTCAGCACGCAATTCTTATTTTCCGTTCCATGTGATTTTCCTTTCTTCAGGAAAATGGCTTCACATCACAATGAATAGAATTTCTTGCAGATAAATTTAATAAAATTCTATAGCGCATATAGGTATTTTGTTATTACACCCTGTACCCTTTATATCAAATAATGCTTTAACTGTGGAAATCGCATAGCAGAACATTCTTTCGATACCTAGGATTTATGTCCAATCTACTTTGAATCGGATCAAATTCGAGAGAGCTAATCACTAACAAAGCCCCCACTTAGTTCTTAATCTATTTCAAGATGGCTTAGACACACCAGCAATTTCAGTCATGTTATTCAAATCTATTACGATCTGGAAATTCTCTCACTGAAAACATGATTTAATTTGTCGATTTGGAAATCATGTCATTCGAAGGCATAGCACAGAAATTCAACCACAGATTCGTATGTTTTCCATGGTTTTGGATTTTTACTGAGTTAAACTTGATGACATAGAATAAAGAAATTCCAAAACCCCGACTACCAATCGATGGTTATTGACAGACCGAATTATTAAGTAGTCTATGACTCTGACTACATAAATATTTACGAGAATCAAAGCGTTTTTCTCCAAATTGTCATTTCTAAGGTATTTTATACACATTTTTCATTTACGTTACGTTTGATATAATCATTTATTTTATCAAATGGTATTTTGATGATACTAAATACGTTCTCTGTTATAGATTTATGATGTCTCATGAGTCCTTTACTAGCAGTTGTGATGAAAATAAAAGGCATGGAAATTCTGAGAAGATAATAGATTCATCATTTTCCCAGAAGTGAAAAAATACGAAAAGCTCTTTCACATTGAGGAAATGAACCGTCGGTGAGTAGTTATAACAATTATATAATAGTCAGAAACAACTTTTTCAAATTCTAACCTATAATGTTGCTGATTTCAATCATAGGCAAAAGCAACTGCAAACTATTTGTTTTTACATTTTTTCTAATGATTATGGAATTGTCCAAAATCATCAAATTGATAGTAGGTATTTTGGGGATTTTTGTTCAAATATTACTGATATAATTGAAAAATTGGTTTTGAATTCTCTAACGTGGTTTATACAAGGTGTTTCAAAATAAGGTAATGATTCTCATGAGGGTGTATTCTTAGGTGATCATACCAAGAAAACATTTTCTATGAACCTATTATTTAGAAAATGTCATATTTATCTGTTATAATTCTTGTAGGTGTTTTTGTTTATTCTTTTCTTGGTGACCTAAAAAAATTTTATGGTTGTTATATAAATCTAAATTCCACCCTCCTGCCCTTGTTCGAGAACATATCACGTTCTAACCGCGTGTAATATGAACCTCAATTCGTCTTAACTGATTCATTTAGATACGATAACTTTTCAATTAGAGATCTAGAGAGAAATTAATGGTTTATTTCATCCTAAAGAGAACGGTGTGCCTAAGGTGACCATTTATTTCTTAACTCAAAACGGGACACCGGTTTATTTGGATCAAATCAGTGGCGTATCCAAGAGATTGAGTTTGATGGTTAGTAAAAGTTTTTTGCTGGTTGGGTGGATTAATTTGTATTCAAATAGGTAGTCGAAGGAAGAAAAAAACACGGGACCAGCAATCAAAAGAAGGGGCAATCCCATTCAAAACGTGAGGTCTGGTCACCTTAGGTATATCATAACCGATGGAAAACCTTAACGGCCAAATAGCCGCCACAGCTACGGTTGCAGCACCATTTCCTTTTCATGAAATTTTCGATAACCATTTCTCGGATTATTTGCGGCTGTATGTCCTCTATAACTTCACGAATTCCTTCTTTAAGGTCTTGAATCGATTGTGGAGCATTGGCATAGACCTAATCCTTCACGTGGATTCAAAAAAAGTCACCTCTTCGATAAATAAAATGGCCATAAAATTTTTCTTCCAAATTGCGATTGTTTCGTAGCTTGTGTAACAAGTACCGTCTTGTAATCAATATCTTCCAATTAGGACAATCAGAAATAATCAAGTCTGATTCCCAATATCGATGATGAAACGTCAAACCTGTGATTTCGTCAACACCACAGGTTACAGCAGGAATATTCTCACTTGTTCTGGAACAACGCACACGGTTTCGATTTTTCACATCACTAACTTGTCCGAATAGCTCAAATTTTTCTACCAGTTTCAATATAACCGACCGAGAAAGTGCTTCACGATGACCGAAAGGTGCTTTAGTTTTGCCAACTGTGGCTGCGGAATTTTCACCATTTTGTAGTGAATTTTAACAATTTCAACGCATTATTGAAGCGTGTATCACTTCATTTATTTTTAGTAATGTAGTAGTTTTTACTTGTCAAATGTCGAAAGGTGATAGCTGTCCAGATAATCAAAATGAAAGCTCTCATTGGGAAAACCCTTCACAGAAATTTTGGCTATTCAGCGTTACCTGGCTCGTCTTCGAAGAAAAAACAGCTCAATGATTCCTCCAGACCACATTGCGCACACAGTAACACACTTTTGGTGCTTTGCTTCCTCATGAATTATTCGCGGATATTCTGAGCCGCAAACGCGGCAGTTTTGCCTGTTAACGAAACCATCGAGGCGGAAATGGGTTTCATAAATAAGAATAATTTTGTTCGAGAACTACGTGCTGTTCAAAGATCTAATTTGTGGCATTGGTCCATCGTGTAACACTCTATATTCACTAGATAGCTATGAAATGTCATCAATGAATCTGCTCATCATCATTGAGTGATTATGACAGTGATTTTCATATATGTACCAGGTTTTCACTATAATTTGACCCCCCCACCTTTAAATTTTGTTACTAAAAGAGGTACAAAAAAAATTTTCCTACAAAACCTTCACGAAATCGACTAGAATTTTTTTAAATGATTTCACAAAACGAAATATTTACAGAGTGAGCAACATATTGATTGCAACTTCATTTTTTCAAATGGAACATCCTGTATATTTTTCTATATTTAACTAGCTCTTTTTCCCCTGGTTTCGAATATATAACATATTTTTGGTCTATCTCTCTTATTCTGAGTACCACAGAGTTTCAAATTTTAAGAACCACCTGGCATGCTCAGTAATCAGTTTTCAGAACTGTTGATTTTGGATCTTTGTAACGATGGACTTTTTGATCAGACCACATCAAGAACTAAAATATACCAAAAATTCAGACAAATCCAACTAAATGTGCCGTTGGTCCTTTTTGAAATTTTGAAATTAGCTCTGGAATATTAAATAAAGAATGATGCTTAGAAATAAGCGAGTAGTTCATCCCAGAAATAAACATGAAACAGAGATGATCCAATTGATCGAATATCAAGATTTGATGAACCGATACTGATCACTCCTCTGCCATAAAAATCCTCCATATATCAATTCATAATCCGTCTGAACCAACTTCGAGTTTTCCACCCATTTCCATTACTTTTCCGAACCGAAAAAATGCCACATTTTTCGAGAGCGGAACCATGACGCGCACACCGAGATCTCTCCTCCAGCATCCTTGGGGGCGCAAGTGCAGTTATCCCAACGACATGACAGTTTGGGGAAGGCGTTCCGCTGAAACGGATGTAAATAGTAGGGCAACGTCGATTATCCCGACCTACGCAATTGTTTCATCCCATTTTTTGCATGTTCCGAACTTTATGGAAAGTTCATAACATCCCCCTTCATGCGCTCATTCTGATCATCAGCCCAAAATCGCGTTTATGAGTGTGTGTGGTGAATTCAGGCTTCAGATTATGCCTCTGGTGTGTTTTGGGATAGCGATAGCGTTTTTAACAGGTAAAAACAGAAAAACATTCACTAATTTCGAAAGACCTTTTCCAGATTATCATGTTGAGCTATTCGTTTATTGTTTAACCCAAATACACTAATTGTGTGTGTGCGCCCTAGTATTTGTCGCTCAATACCGAACTTTGGAATTAATTAATCTGCAGAGTAATGCAAACTCCATTCACATATCCATGTCGTTTCCAATTTGTCCAAAATAATTGGTTTTGCCGTTTTCAAACAAAGGGCATAGCAATTGAGTGTTTTTCGAAATGTAGGCGAATGCAAATTACCCAACTTCATTTGAATGAAATGTAGGTTACCACCATATTTGTTTATACAACCACTATTAACAGCAACTCAATCAAATAATCTCCAAAAACACTGAGAGGCAGAACACCTAATGGACGACAAATTTCGATCTATTAGGAAAGTTGCATTATAGAAAAAAACCAAAAAAAAAAAAAATCCGAAAGCCGCAATAATTAACACCCTTTTGAACGTGTTAAATAGCAGATTTCGGATCCGTTCTCGGAGGAATCAATCGCATTCCATTTCCTTTAGGCGCCAATTCTTTGCGCGCCTTCCGCTTGTATTCGGAATGGAATTTCTGCTTCGTCTACGGCGTTCCAACATTTCCTCGGAGCGCTTATTGGAATTCAAATCTGGGATGAACGGTTGCCGCTCTAATCCAAACAACATCGTGTCTGCAAGGTTCTGAACATTTTAGGTGTTATAATGGACCTAAGTCGATATAGAATAGGTTGTCATTTTCGGAAAATATACTATGTTGCTTAATAATCAACATTCAATATATGTATAAGCTTTCATATGTGTTTTAATTGAATGTCAATATTTTAAGAGGTTGATTTTGTGCTGTGCTATATTTTGTTTATTATTTAATTTCATTAAATATGAATCAGGTTATTTGGCAATGTTTGTTTCCTTTGAAAAAATTACACAATGTGAAGTTGAACTAGTTTCCATGGAAGAGGGAACTAATTGAATCAAAATTTTTTCAGTTTTGATATTTCAAAAAAAATTTCCAATTATTTTCATAACTGTATACAGTTTGTACTGGAGTTCAAAACCAGTATTAACAAATATTGGAAAAAAAAATTCAATCAATTTTTTTTTCATGAGCTACTACGATGTTTCACATTTTTATATCGATAAAAAATCGAGACGCCGCAAATCACATCACTTTATTCACTAGGGGAAATTTTTAGATAAAGAAAAATCATACAATAGCACATAAAAAAAGTACTTATACAATATATTGGCAATGATGCGTCTTGATACTGTAGATATATAATCCGAGAAGCAGAAGAAAATAAAGATAGATAAACATTTGAGGAAAGGAATTAAAAGTGGGCGTGTTCGAAATGCTTCGGTCTAAATTAATTGAATTCTGAGTTTTTGAAGGATAAGGCCGTTCGAAAATTTGTTTTCCTTTTTCAGAACGACAGATTCGATCGTGAAAAAACTAACATTTGTATCCAAAGTGTGAAAAATGTTAAATTTCATGCCGAGAAAAATATGGAAAAGATATTACCCACTATTTCAGTAAACAGAGAACCGACGGAGTGAAGACGCTAGGTGATCATTTGAAATAACAAGTTCAACAGGGTGTTCCTAAATTGGAGGTACAAATTTCAGATTCCTTGGTTAATTATGAGGAAAGAAATCCTATAAACATAGGCCCGCAAATGCTTTGTTATCAAGATACATGGTGTTTTTTGTAATTCTATTTTTGGTTGCGATAATTATACGGATTCATGAAATCTTTATAAGACATCGCTACAGATCGTAAATAAGCACCAAAACTCTAATAATAAACATTCATCACAGCTTACTTGCTGGATTCTATGATAATTCAATTTTCCGGAGAATTTCGAGAGAATTATTTGAAATTTTATTTCGAAATTAGAAGGTACGATAAAACTAAAATTAGTCAAAAAGTTTTGCACTAAATCAAAGTTCCTTTCTTAATTTTTCAAACTACCAGTGGTCCATCAAAAAAAGTTTTGGCGGAAAAAGCGGCCGCTATTCCAGACATAATATAAACCTGTAGATTTTCAACCAAAATTCTCGAAGACAAAGCCCATGTTTAAAGGAATTTCTTTCTTGAAATTATCTCATCTTCGTTTATACCTCCAAATTAGGAACATCCTGTATATTATGAATAACAATTTCAAACTTCTTGCAAAATATCGTGTTGATAGCGTCATAAGAATCAACAAATTCTAGCAGAATATGAAAAAAATCTAATATTTCAGTGACAACAGTTCCCACTGTATTGAAATTTTGAAAGTTAATAAATTGAAATTAGGAAAACACAGAGATTTTAAGCGAGCATTCATTCATGAGCCAATTACACCTTGGGATATACTTAAATATAGTTTTATGATACCCGAAGACGACATAGGCGCACTGAAAAACGAGCCTTTAAAATCTGTTCCTCAATTAGATTAAGAGAAAAAAAACTATTGAAGAAATTGACTCTTATACACATTAGTTGTAACTGTTTATATTTTGGAGTTACGTAATGAAAATGAAGAACTATGTTTATACATCATTGAATATCAAATATCACATAAATCAATTTTATCTTATTAATTTGCGATTATAGAAGAACTCGTATAAATATGGGCCTAAATACACTCCAAACTACTTAAATCCATTTATGCTGCTCACTAATTGAAAACCCCTGTATAATAATAGCAATATGACATGGTTCTTATCGAATAGAAGGGAGAAAATTATAGTATTTCTGAATTGTATCAAAAAGTTCATGAAAATTAATGAACTTCATTATTTGTAATGAATGTTTTGAATACAATTGGCATTGTTCCATCGAATGTATGAACGGCTTGAATTGAATTAAACTGGGGCGATAAGTTAAATGATATTGAGTGAATTAATTCTACGAACTAAATACGCACTGAATTCACTACCCGAATTTTGAATGATAAACCTTTGGAATAAGCCAAAGAGAAAATTTTCATCCCTTCCGAAATTTTACATTTTGCGTTTTCAATCGAATAAAAAAATCTGTCAGTCGCCTAGAGATCTCCTCGAAAACTATAGAGTTCTTCTCACGAAATTTTGCAATGAAATCATTTATGATACCGGAGATACGTCGAACTGGATATCACTTTCCTTGAATTGAAAAAAAATCAACACATAAAATTTTGAAGATTGCTTATTTACACAAATTGACTATGCAAAATTATCTTCTTCTTCTTTTTGCTTATATGAGCTGGTAGTTCATAGAGGTAGGCGTGTGCCTGTTAATATGTTAATAATAATGCAAAATTATGAAATTCCAAATGCGCAATGCTATACCTATCTGTACTGAATTTAATATTTTTCAGCACAAGGCTCTAGCTCAATTATTTTCAGAGAGAGATATAAAATATTCAATATTCCCCTTTGAATATAATGAGATATTATTAGCATTACAACCACGTTTTCAATCACATGCTCTTGAGCTTGGGGAGTCACGATTTGTGCACGGTTCGATTCCGAATTATTTTTTTGTTTTATTTCACAAGACACTTCTTATTGAATAATCTATATGATCTACAGAGAGTAACAAGAATTGTCCATTTTCTTGTTGTGAATACATAGAGTTCATTCATGCATTCAAGAAAAGTAGCTTGTTAGTTTCGGAGATATAGAGTGATTCATGATTGTTGACCTAAACTTCTAATATCCATAACTTGAAAATCAGAGGTCCGGTTTTGTTTAAATTTGGTGGATTTGTTCACTTCATATACCCTGAGGATGGAGAGGCTTTTCAACAACCATCCTTGAATTTTCCAAGTTTCAAATGCGAAAATTCTGCTTATTGATGTAGCCTTCGAGGTGAAAATGTGCCTCATCACTGAAGATAATTTTTCGATGAAAATCCGGATCATTTTCATGTGTTTCAAGGACTCAATCAGCGAAAATACGACGTTGTTGATGATCGACCGTTCTTAACTATACTCTAAAAGCCTTTAGACCTAAGTCTTCATGCAAAATACGGTATAATGTTTGTTTGTGGAATGACTAATTCCCAAGATCGATGAGGAATCGACAAATCTAGGTTTCAACACGGCCTACATCAGCTTTAAGTATACTCAGTTGTTTTTCTTGTTCTGTTGGCCCAACAGCTCAAATTTGTTAACTAGTTCCACATTGCCGACCGAGAAATGGTATTTTTGTTTGTCAAATGTCAAAAGATAACTGCTTCAAAAGTAACAGTTGCCCAGATTGCTGTTTAAAATGAAATTTTTTGTTGGACATCTCTATATTTCATTTAATTGAGAGAAATAATTGATTATTTCAACCAATAGAAAGGATACTATAAATTATATAATACCATTTCTGGGTTTGCAAAATCCATGCGAATATTGAAATAATAAATCGATTGTATTGCATTTCAAATGGCGATATTGATAATGCGAACGACCCAATACTCAGAAACCAGAGGTATATTTTCAGAATCCACATGAAGTGAAATACTGTTGGTGTATTTGTTTAGCGGTTTAATTTCGAAAGCGAATTCAAAACCATTCGCCAATTCCGATTATTCGATATCCTGAAATGGGAAAATTATTATTTCCATTTAAATTATTGATACGGCATGAAATAAATCGAATGTGACATCAGAATTAATATCGGGAGTTTTGCTGAAATTCCCGAAAAACTACTTCCTGGAAAATTATCGAATTATAACAAATTCTTTTTTATGCCAAACTCATTTTGCTCTACTTTTAATTATGAAAAGCCTATTCAACTCATGTTGTAATTCAATATGGGGATTCCAGTAGGAAATTAGCAATCTATTGAACTTCCTCTTCTATCTGATCCAGGGGAAATCACGATGTAATGGCAATACATTGAAAAGAAAGAATCGAAGAAAGCGCTGGCTTGAAATCAGGACCTTTTGAGCAATCCTCATTCATGTGCAAATTGCTCCCTCGTAGACCACATACTCATCGTTCCTATTTCCGGCTTAAAATTCGAAAATAACAGACATTGTGGTGAAATGATACATACATACATAATCAATACAGAAAAATATATCGTTCAAGGAGAATAAGGAGTTAGGGTAATGATCTAAAATACCTCACGAGATTAATACTGTCTGTATAAGAAAAACTAAAATAACACAGCACTTCCAGTTATTCTTCTCACAGTTATACAGTTTCTGCTCAAGGGCTGAAGTACATAAAAAAGTTAATCCTTGCATAGAGTCACAAAATATTTGTCAGATTATTATGAGTTTTTCGACGTAGATTATTGTTGATACAAACGCCTCAATAACACATTCATATTATTAGCAATTATTGATAAAAACTGTATTTAGAAACGAATTAAAGTGTGAAAAGTAACAAACGAATTATGTATTGTAGAGTTGAACCGGGACATCCGCCATTTTGCAACCTATTATGCGCCATTATGCGTTCCATAAAGGATGTCCTAACGAAAATTTGAGACCCCTAGAACTCAGAAACGAAGAATTTCCTAAAATTTAAGAAAAAAACAGGTCAATATGTATCGAACAGAACGATTGTCTCTCAGAGCAACATCTTGTGATTCTTTACAAATGTTTTATTTGTTCATTTATTTGTGTTTAGTTATTTATTTATTGTTGCTAATATGTCATAACACAAGCCATGCGTTTCTGAAAAATACTCAAGAAAATTCTTCAAGATATCAGGAAATAGAATTATTCAATCAGCGGACAAGAAAATTTCTCAATTCAATCCCAAGTACGATTTTTCTGAGAAGTTAGAAAATTTCCACTATTGAACTAAATTTTTGGCCGAAATGTTCGATGAGTTGAATGACGTGCGGGAGGTTACATTCTACTGAAGGAATCGCCTTGTATCTCGTTCGTGTTTACGAAAAACACTTTGACCAACGTTTTCCTACAGAATACAGATTAATTTCAAGGGCCAATGGTTTGTCGAACCTGGCTTTATTGCTATTTGTCCTCGCTCCTCTAATCAAGGTGGATGTAATTTAAATATTGTATAATCCGGATTTATCAATCCCTTGATTTTAATTTCGTTTTTGTTGGTCTCCCGGAATCGAACATAAAACGCAGTTACCTGCGAAATTGTAACAACGTGTTTTGAGACACGTACGAGTTGTAAATACCTACGGCATTCAGAGCTTAACTACAAAACAGCGAAAGGTAAATTAATTAAACATGGGCTAAATTTTACATCAATCTTCTCTGCACAATTCGATCGATTTCGCTGAAGATACTGGAACTGGGGAGTAAATTCTAAAGGGAATTCCAAACGAATAGATAAATTACATGTCAACAAGAAGTAACTTCGAATTGAACTCGAATTATCAAAATAAATGTTATTCACTATACACAATAAATCAAAAAATTACGTGAAATTTAATATCGATCTTTGTATGGATAATTGTATTTATTAGCAATTCAGATAAAATTAAGAGAAGCACTGACTTTGAGCACTCGTCAACTGACTCTTATAGACGAATAACTATTCGTCTATTGGAGACCACAAAACTGCTACATGAGGTCTAATTCATTACGATTCCATTATTTTATCGAAAACAGGAATGTTGTTGAAACAAACCTGAAATTCGATGTACACCGAGGTGTAAACTAAAGGACCAGGCTGAATTTTTCGTATGATATAGAATATGACTTCCTGAACAAGAAATTTCATGGGTCCAATTCAATCCAATGACTAATTTTCGAATTAGAGGATGTCGAAGTTGGAAACTGAACACTATTGCGCGACGAATATTGCTTACCCATGAAGTAATATTTTCAGACTGGTTTTTAATGGATATTATTAATATTTGACTCACCCCGTAGGTGAGTCGAACATAATTCAAAAGTAACAATGAAAATTCCATACAGAATGACGATAAGAGAACGAAAAACGAGATCATGGATCCTTGAAAATTTATTTTCTTAGTCTTATATGTAGTTCTTTAGATGCACTCAGTGAGCATCGAATTTGGGACACCATATACAATGTCTTTCATTATACAATAACAATAAATACACGCCAACATGTTTCTCACCATTACTCTGAATGAAATTTTCATTGCATAGAACTTTTTGACAACTTTTGTAATAACGGACGCACCTCTTAATATATTACCCTGTGTATCTCAAAAACTGATGATAGCAAAGCCAATACTGTTTGACGTAATAACACTGTTCTCGAACTAAGAGTAATGACAAAGAATCGGAAAATTCCTTGGACGACTTTTTAAATTACAAGGTGAAATAGGAACTAAACTAATTTCAATTTGAATAATATTTGACGCATCGCGTATCTAACAATAATTTTCAACAAAAACCAGTCTAAAATTATCACATAATGTGTAAGCAATATTTGTCGCACAAAATTGTTTCATTCAAGATTTCTTTACGGGGAATGTTACTTTAAAGAAATGCCTAGTTCCGACTTCGATAACATGTATTTCGACAACTCAACAGTCATAGGACCCATAATTTTTTTTAAGAGGTCATATTCTACAACATACGAAAAATTCAGAAAAATTAACCGGTACAAATGTTTTCCTTAGGCTGCTGCCTGCTCCTTTCCACATATTTCGATCTGTTGTTATGGAAATATTAGAAATATTTTTCGATGATCTATTCGAATTTTCTATTGTTTTGGTGGCACGATCAACATAAATATTTGCATCAAGAAATTGTTATAATACACCTATTTACATGTAAAATTTCAAAACGGTGAGATCTGCCTTCACTGAAATATTAGTTATTTCTTTATATTTTGCTAAAATTTTCTACGATTCAAAAGACATGATGAACACGAAACTTAAACTGTTATCCTACTGAAAGATACATTAAAAGGAAAACAACATTTCCAACGTTATGGAACTCTTGATTAAATTTTGTTCATTAACTTCATTGCTTACATGCAAATTTCCTAGGATCTTCAGTTCAGAAGGCCAGCAGGAAACACTGATGGAATAGAATTTAACCACAGATTTGTCATTATTGAGTCAACTTTATCCTTTTAGATTGTAAAATTCGAAAATTACAGACAGAGTGATAAAATGATAAAGCACTATGTTCGGAGAAGGAGTGCTAAAAAACAGTATACAACTTTTCCATAAAGTTACTCATGAATGAAAATTTTCCTATATTCTTTGGATACTGCAACGTCATCTCAAGAAAACCTTTCTTCAGAACTAGTCTTTCCATTCCTGGATAATCCAGCATCATGCAATATACAGTTTTCTCTCAGGAATTCCGAACCATTCTATTCCTTATGGGAGTTTCTCTTGGTTAGAAGTCTGCACTTTTATTCAAGCTGACCCTCCATAAGATTTCATATCACAGTGTTTGGGCGAGATTACCATTTTTGTTGCTCATTCTGTTGATGGCAGTAAATTTTAATAGAAGGTTTTCTGAAAAAAGATTTTTCATAACACTATAGTAGGATATACAATTGAATAATTAATTCCAGTTTTTATTTTAGTTAAGCATAAAATGATGATGATTTTCTCATTGTATTCAGTACAAAAAGCTAAAATAACTCTACATATTTTTTCAACGTCCCGAGTTTTCAAAACGCAAATTAAAATATCCCTCCAATTCTGTAAAGAAAAAGGACCCCGCACGTTTAGTATGGGAAATGGCTTTCCGTGAATTTGGCTGAATTTTTGATATGTTGTAGTTCTTGATGAACTGATCAGAAAAGTCCTTAGCCACAAAGCTCAAAAATGGACAGTTTTCGAGATATGGAGCTTTGAAAATGGATTTTTCGCAATTTTCGGGGTTTTTGCTCATCAATCGGGGAGCTCTCATTTCTGGTTTTGATGGAATTTGGATGTTTGGCGGCCAGAACCCGACTGAGAAATGATCTTCCTTGGTTATATTAGGCACTGCCATCGATAATTTTTTATACACTGCTCCACATTGGCTATGAAATGAGATACAAAATCCAAGATCTTCCATAAATCTTTTCATGCCACAAAATGACGCCAGAATAATTCACATGACCGAGAAACAACATATTGTGAGATTTTTTTAAGAGAGACCATAATAACTGAATCCTCATATATCTGATGTCCAATAATATCAAATATGTTAGCCGAAATGTTCATAACCAGGCACCGCGAGCTGTAATGGGGGGAAATGGGAAAATCATAATCATATATCCTCAGGGATAACAATTGTGATCACTATTGATGTCATTTACATATTATATGTGATTTGTTTCTCACAAATCTCGATAATCTGGCAATGGGGTGCCAAGACATTTTCCTCAGAATGTCTCGAAATTGATGATAGCATCTCACAGACAAACGAATCCGTGAAAATGTCTGCAGTTTTGATCCAATATAGTACTATACGGGTAGAATATAGAAGTCCAAGTGTTGGAAGCTAACTATGAATGGAACTTCCGATATTAACCCACGAATTCTTGAAAATAATTTTTTTTTTCTATGAACTTCACACATACGAATGAATACTATCCAATAATATGATCATTGGCAAAATGAATGAGTAGATCAATCAAAAACAATATAATAATGAGAGTACCATTCATAATAATAATAACAATAATGATAATAAATAAAAAAGTTCATAGGAAAAAAAATTATTTTCAAGAATTCGTGGGTTAATATCGGAAGTTCCATTCATAGTTAGCTTCCAACACTTGGACTTCTATATTCTACCCGTATAGTACTATATTGTATCAAAACTGCAGACATTTTCACGGATTCGTTTGTCTGTGAGATGCTATCATCAATTTCGAGACATTCTGAGGAAAATGTCTTGGCACCCCATTGTCAGATTATCGAGATTTGTGAGAAACAAATCACATATAATATGTAAATGACATCAATAGTGATCACAATTGTTATCCCTGAGGATATATGATCATGATTTTCCCATTTTCCCCCATTACAGCTCGCGGTGCCTGGTTATGAACATTTCGGCTAACATATTTGATATTTTGGACATCAGATATATGAGGATTCAGTTATTATGGTCTCTCTTAAAAAAATCTCACAATATGTCGTTTCTCGGTCATGTGAATTATTCTGGCGTCATCTTGTGGCATGAAAAGATTTATGGAAGATCTTGGATTTTGTATCTCATTTCATAGCCAATGTGGAGCAGTGTATAAAAAATTATCGATGGCGGTGCCTAATATAACCAAGGAAGATCATTTCTCAGTCGGGTTCTGGCCGCCAAACATCCAAATTCCATCAAAACCAGAAATGAGAGCTCCCCGATTGATGAGCAAAAACCCCGAAAATTGCAAAAAATCCATTTTCAAAGCTCCATATCTCGAAAACTGTCCATTTTTGAGCTTTGTGGCTACGGACTTTTCTGATCAGTTCATCAAGAACTACAACATATCAAAAATTCCGCCAAATTCACGGAAAGCCATTTCCCATACTAAACGTGCGGGGTCCTTTCTGAAACAATTCATTGAAAGTTTTTTTAGTGAATTATGTGAATTTTCTATCTCGGAACAGGTTCGTTCTCAATAAACCACTAAACAAGGTGCTTCAATCATACTACAAATCTTAGTGGTGAAATTTTCATATAAGCTGGTCCTGAAAACAGCAAGGAATTATGAAAATGCTGTATGTTGTGCAGAGGTTACACTCACATTAGCTTTCTATACTAAATTCAATGAGAAAATTATCATTTTATGGTAAGCGAAAATGAATACTGAAAATCATTATTTGATTACAAATTTTACAATAAAGTTACGAAAAATTTTTCACTTACTATGATCTGAATATTTCACATGGAACTTTGTAAGAATTATATACTGGGTGAAATTCTGGGAAAAACAAAAACCACCAACATTTTTAAAGCCAGACTTGAATTTTCAGAACTCTGAATATGTTGGTTCCTAAAAGTAAGAACTTAAAGACAATGTTTCTTGAAAATTTCAATGTGAGTGATCTCTATAGGTACGTGGTAGGAATATGGACAGATATATTCAAATTTCATTTTATAAGGGAAATATTATTATGGAAATTTATTTTTATTCAGGAAGGATATCTCATGGTCAACATGGATATTTGTTCCGGATATTTAGATGACATCTTATTAATATCGGTAGGATAGGTCTTATGGATGACATAAACATATAACTTTTAGATATTCGTAACATATTATATATTTAGGATGTCTAATTTGATGACCAACAGACCACCACACTCTTTGACGTCCCTAAAACATATATAACAATATGAACGCCCCTGAAATCTTGATTTTTGAAACACCCTGATGAGTATAAGTTTTGTAAGTTAGTAGGAGTAGTCCCTATTAGAGTAATGATTTGTTGTTTAAAATATATTTTAAGTTCTAAGTATTGAAAAAATTAAGTAGTGCTTTCATTTAACAATACGTTTCGTAAAAAAACCATATTTTCATTAAATATAATATCAGAATAACTATAAGAAGCATCTAGATACTTCATTTTGTCCACTACATTTTCAAGGCATTCAAAACAGAATGTTCACCGGGGTGTTAGCAATACATAGCAAATCTGAGGGGTAGATTACATAAATCTGTTCAATTATTCATTAACGCTGTAAACCGAGTTCGCTTTAAATATGCGGTAATTCGGGCATTAGTGTGAAGAAAATAACGAGAATATACCCCTCTAACTGGAGAGTTTAGTCTATTGGAAAGCAGTTAGGTATTTGACAACTTATTTTGTTCGTTAAGTTCATAGCATTAAAATTTTATATTCAATATTGAAACAATATTGAATCAAATGATTTTTCACCATCGGATATTTCCATTATTATATTCAAGGATTAAAATATACTGTCTATAGTTCTACTGCCAAAACTATTTTTGGTATACCTATAAAAATAAAACTTGTATTAATCATGATTCACGATCAACTACAAATTAGTACCGGCTGAAACAGTTCAATATTTGAATTCAGGATGTCAAATTGAATTCACAGTTCTTTACTTAACCAAAATGATCATTATATAATCGTATGAATTTTTAATTTGCTTAGTTTTATTCTAAATATAGTTATGTTTTGAAAAAAGCTAAGAGGAAAGTATAACTTGAATTCGAGATATGTCGTGACAATTTTGGACCATATATCGATAAAATTATACGATAACTTAATTTGGTGGATAACATGTTCTTCAGAAAGAACAGTACAAGTGATGAATAATTGATATTATTCATTCAAAAGAGAATTCCCTTTTTTTTAGTACATCGACACATATAACCTAAAATCTTTCAAGAAAGACACTTCTCCAAAGTGTTTGTGCCTATAAAAAACCCTTTAGACCGAGTGAGTTTCTCTTATTTTCCTTATGGGGTTCACACGTGAAATTCATATTCTATTTATTCCCCTATCCAGATCACAAACCAGTATTTTGTATGGAATCAGCGGAGTGAGTGAAATCATAAATATTTATACGAACCAACCGTCTTCAATATTGCCGGAAGAAACGATTCAACGGAGAAAACTCAACAAGCTGAATTATGGGAGCAGAAAGTTTAACCGTAGTTTAGAACTCGAAGTTTCACTTTCATCGTACCTACTTACTCCCGAGAACGAAATTCAATTGCCGACACATGGGATTGTGACTTATTGTGTAAAAATTATTGCACCAATCGAGCTTTTCGACAAACAGGGATTTTCATCGCCTTATTTAACTTTCTGTTGCGGATTTTCGCTCTGCAATGTGATTATGTATATTTATTTCAACCAACTATTCAGACTCTATATTCAAAAGTGACTCATTGAAAACATCTGACTTCTGTTTTTTAATGAAGTAATGTTACACAAAACATCAGCATCAAGGAAAATATGTTTTTAAACATATTAAACGTTTTAAAATTCATGAAGATGAACAAGAAAAAAGTTTATTTTATACCTAAAATAAACTTTAGATAAGTTTTATTAACGATCGTTATAATTGATTGATCTATGGAAAATTTGTCTAGTTACGGCTGTCATTCTAAATTAATTTTGACTGATATGAAATATAATAGTGGATAGTTGTCATTGTGAGGCTACAATTTTACCTCTGGCGGACGGAAAAGTAATTCATCGTTGACATACAGGGCCGGCGTTAGGGGTGAAACAGTGAAGTGACTGTTTCAGGCGCCTCTTTTCGAGGAGCGGCAATTTAGCCCAGTTGCTGGCCGCCCTTTCATATTTCTGAAAAAATATAGTCTTGATTTTAAAAAACAACATGAGGTTGGTCCGCTTTGCTGCGTTCATCAACATTCCCTGCAATAAAAATCTCCAAACCGTCTTTACTAAGCAGCCTGTTCAATGATTAACATATGGCAACCCAACTAATATAATCAGCATTGCCTATTACTCTAATAGGATGAGGGATGGAATGTATTTCACAAAGACGAAAAACAACACTTCGAATTACGTGGAAGTTGTTTACACATTCAGCATATGGAAATTCCTACGATTCTGCATTCGAAACTAGTTACTGGTAAACGCTAAATGTTTTCAGCGGAACATATGTTTTTAATCCCATTTAGTTTTCGGAGCTTTGCGTGCCTTACCGCCTATTCTATCTTGTGACGTGATAGGTAATCTTTCATCGATCGTACTCTGTGTTGTGAATGTGAGAATCATATATATAACTTATGCATTGGTCATGGCGTCGAAGAAATCCAGGAATTTATTGTAGGTAAAAATGTCCGAAAAAAAAAGAAACCCAGTGGAAACGACTTTAGAAAGAAACGATTAGCAAAAACGCTAGAGAAATCAAAAATGGCGAATTATCATCGGGGCAGGTGATGTTTCTTGTGGGGGTGGGGGCGTTTATTAATTCTTTTTCAGCAGGGGCGCCAAAAAATGCACAAAAGGCACAAAAATTGTTCGCGCCGGCCCTGTTGACATATCGACACTTTTCCTTCCGGCGGAGGAAAAGTAGAACTTTTCGATGGTCTTGTCAGTCAAAATATGACGTTGTTATTGTATGTTTGAAAATAGTATATTGTGCAACAAGTGGGGAAAGTCCAACTTTTCTCGCGAGTGTGGAAGTTTGTGGCACGAGCCTGAAAGGCGAGTGCCGCAAACACACGAGCGAAAAAAGGACTTTCTCCACATGTTGCACACTATACTTCTCCTACAACTGCACAAATTTCAATAATTCAAGTAATGGACTTGATTCAAATCAAAATGACCTTCGTTGACAGTATGTGCTAATTTATTGCGTTTCCATAGAAACGACTCAAAAGCCCAATTTCATTGGTCTACCAAGGGAGGTGTGGGCAAAGTGCCGTGGGGAATAATATTTCCCACAGTATGCGCAATACATGGTTTTTCAATTGAGTAAACTATGCAGAAAACGCTACTTTTCATAGCAGTTGTAGGAAAAACATATTTATTTGAAGGAGGCACCTAATGAAATAATGTACTAATTCATATATTTCTAACATCAAATCTTTCTTTCTTAGCGGTGTTCCTTCTTTAGCAAACTATTTGAAGGAAAATTATGGTTTTCGAAATAATTGAGAGAAAACATGCCGAAACCCAAATGTGCTTGTAGGGGAAAAATCCATACCTTCTTGTTCAACAAGATACGGACAAACTAGCTGTGCGCGGAGATTGTCCGAACAAGAACAGCAATAATTCTTACCTCGTCAGATATTCTCCGGACAATCGTTAAATTATATTCTACCGGATGGAGAATTTATACTGTTGTTTTAGGAGCAGAAGCCGATTTTCTCAGTGCATATTTAACTCGGTGACATTAGAGGTATTTCATTAAAACGGTTTTATGTCCCTGTGAAAGGAAGCTGTTGAAAAGAATGAATTAAAAAGCTAAAAATATATACACCGGCGAAATTATGTGAACGGACAAAATATCGGCGAAGTTTGTAGTTAAATAACGGTATTATAATTTCTATTGAATTATGCTATAATTTCTCTTAAAATTTGGATATTGTAATGAATAAAAAGACAAAATATTCAGAAAAGATAAGGCATCGTCTGATTTCTAGTAAACAACCTCTGGTGATCTGAATAAAACTTTTCTTTTTTTTTTTTTGTTCACCTCTGCATATAACAAAAAAGGAAGTAAATTTGGACGGCATCTGAATAGTTAGTTATGTTCCCGATGAATCAAGCTACAATAAAAAAAATCAAAATAGGTCAAAGGGTCCAATAGGAAACAAACTTTGTTGAGACTTTGTCCCCTCCCCTAATTTTGTCGGTTTGTATAGAGAAATAATCCATATACGAAATTATAATTATTAGGACTAGAAGCCTACTTTGAGTAGGTGACCTACTGAGTGCGGCGAGTAGCAAGTGGCTTGTTTTTCAGCGGAAACTGGGGATATTGATATGCGTGAATAGATTAGTCAAACAAATCCTCAGTAATAGATATTGATACCTCAACGAGAGATACAACGCTCGAGCTCAGATACGAGTACACTACTATAGTGTGCAGATAGCATAGAATCCAATTAGGGTTAATCTCAACAATAAGATGACAATCAATATTGAATGAATTTGGTTCGGCAAAATAAAAATCAATATCGAATTGATACAGAAGTAAATTATAACACAACAGCGTTCTCCCACGTCGTTCACTATTTCCTATGCTATCAAACTCCAAATGACCGTTACAGTTGCAGCACCATATCATTTTCATAAGATTTTCCATGAACAGTTCGCACATTTGAGGCTGTATGTATTCTATAACTTCACGTATTTCATCTTTGAGGTCTTGAATTCATTATCACACACTGGAATAGACCTTTTCTTTCAAGCGACTCCAAAAAAAAAAGTCTAAACTAAAGGAGTTGGATCACAAAATCTCGGTGACCAACCTCCTTCGGCCAGGATTCTTTTCTCGCAAAATTGCGATTGTTTTTCTCATTGAGAATTAACGTTGTTCTCATTAATATCTTCCAATCATTAAAAAATCATTAAACATAGCTGGGTAGCGCAATCCAGTTGCACCAGTCACATTTGTTGTTCTTGGCGACGCACACGGTTTCGATACTTCAGATCACTAACTTGTCATAACAGCTCAGATTTTTTCACTGGTTTCACTGTTGCCGGCCGAGAAGATGTTTCACGAAGATCCAAAGGTGCTTCAGTTTTGTGAGAAATTTTCTACCTTTTTTTGTAGCGTATTTCAACAGTTTCAATGCGTTGTTGAAGTGTGTTTAGTTCCATTTCCACTAACGGTGTAATTTTTACTTGTCAAATGTCAAAATATGACAGCTTCAGTGATGAAACCTCTTATCGTAAAACGGGTAAATCCTATAGCTCCGTTATATCTCAGGGTAGAACCAGTAGATTTCTGCTATCTGAGATCTTCGACAAATGCTTTTAGGGGCTTACAAAGGTGAAATAATAATTCCCCAAATGGTCCAGTGTCAGAATGCTGTTTGTCACTCTTCCATCAGTCGCAATATCGATCCTTGAACGAATTGTGTAAGGTCTATGTGACAAAGCTGGATTTCTCTCCGATCCTGGCTACACAGTGTTGATGAAAGATGGGGGAGGAAAGTGGAAAACTGCCTACGATGTTGTATGCAGGGCGTATTGTTAGAATTCTGTACTTGAATGTAAAGGAGGGACTGGCGAGAGCGATCAGTCTGTTCGTATATAACGTCGGAATACTACAGCTCAATGACGGATTCAGATTCTATACAGATTCACTTTCTCGTTGGGGGATTTCGGGAAGCAACCGGAAGAATAAGAAAGAGATTCAGGCATTCCATTGTGGCGGGGAATATGCTTGCGTATTTTTCACATTGAAAAGGGATTCTTTTCGTATCGCAGTTCATTAATTCTAATGATGATACATTCAGAATTGTTCGGATTTTCGGTGCACGAGTATTTGTTACAATTGCATTATGAACAATTGACGTAGCGAGGGATTATGGGATAGACCACTGTTTTTCGATTAGTGAATAATGTACAGGGTGGTTTACTTATCTTGGTAACACCAATTTTCTCGAAAATGTTCGAATATATGAATATACCTGTTCATTATAACATTGAAGGATGATTTCGTTGGGATTTTTTTCTCCAAATAATTTTGTTTTTCGTTTGGAACCATTAGCATGTTTTATGTTAATTCTATTTTTCTGTATTGTGGCAGTATGACTAATTTTAGAGACATATATGATTTCGTATCTTAAAATCAGAGAGGATCTGTAGCATGATAATCATATATTTCAATAACAATAAATATTTTTTCAATAACAAACGGAATATTTTGAATTATATGTTTTATATGTCATCCATTGTGATCCATACATAAATTATCTATATCTTTATCTTTTGCTAGAATATTAAGGTCTACATCGGCAAGTGTGTTTAGTATTGTTTTATTCAAATGATCTAAATTATCAGAATCAGTTTTGTATACCATATTTTTCAGAGTGACTTACAGAAAGGAATCCATGGGCTTTAGGTCCGGCGATTTTGGGGGATATCTGATGGGTTCGTTAGTTCCTACATCCATTTATTTTCCAATTCTTGATGAAAATAAAAATCGGCATGCGACGATGTGACCCCTATGTGATTTCCAACAAAAAATGCCTTATTGCACATGGTCGAAATATTGACGGTAATTCTTCAATTCATCATTTTGTGTTTTCACGAAATATCTCAATTTTATTATTAGATCAATCACACTCCAGTTATAATTGTAGCCTCATCAAATTTAATTACTTATCTCAAAAGAGCATGAAATTAGCTATAACACAAGAATTCATTTGTGCCCAAAAATTTCTTACTGCGGACGTGGTAAACAGACAAACATAACTATTCTCAGGTGAACAATATCAATCATACTTTTCCAATGGGTTTATCGATGAAATATGAATGATTGTGAACGTGGTTCTTTTCAGCAAAAACTACTCCATTCAGTGATCTTTCGAATGACATAAAACTTCTGTACTAGCTACTTGTTTTCTGTCTCAATTTCGCGGCTTACATGATAACAACGAAAAATAAGAAATTATTAAAACCTGATTTCCTTCCATTTTGAAGCTCTTATAATGATTGTTGTCTCTGATTGAATATTGGAGTAACTCTCACTAGAACTGTTAATTTATCTGTCGAGTCAAACAAATCGACTAAATTTTATTAATACATATTCTAAGAAAAAAGTTGAGAGATTATGCAAAATGCTGAAAGAACTCGCTATAAATAATTGAACAATTAACTTATAGCAAATGTCTCGTTCAAAACATTTAACACATTTTCTCTTGATTTTAAGAAACAAAATCGTATATGTCTCCAAAACAAGCAATACTGCCACAACACAGAAATAATGATTTGTTTCCCGGTATTATACGTCCTAGAAATTTCAGCATAAAGCTTTAAAAATTTTGTATGGAAGAAGTATGAATGATTATCCTGTGTCCGCCAGAACTAGAAATCAGAGTAACTGATAAAACTTTCGTCCTGATCATTCTTTGTTTCGTGATTTCACTCGTATTCGGTTTTCTGAGAGACAATGAAATCGCAGAGAGTAGATATATATTTCAAAGGACGTCGTTAAACAATACACTATTGTCTACACGCAATGCTTACGTTGTATATTTTTCAGTAAGTACGTACTTAGTTTCCTTCTTATTGTTCAATACACCATTATCCAAACTTTCGATTCAGTTACTTGGTCCTTACGTATTCATGAAGAATTAACAGGAGGGGTAATATTTCATAACCGATCTGTTCATGAATGCGAACCCTTATGCTCTCGAATAAGGGGCTCCAAATTGGTGTAGAAAGCTAGAAGATACTGTTTTTCTGTGGAAATACGTAACAAATCCACAAATTGTTTCAATACTAGCGTTGGCAATGTTGACATTTAAAAAAGTGATATTTTTCAGAATTCTCTCATTATGCCACACTTCTCGAAAAAATATTAGATGCATCGTTGAAAAAATGTGCATTATAAAGCGAATAAATCAAAATTATCAAATGACATTCTCTCTCACACAATTAGGTATGTCTTCATGTCAAAAATCAATGAATTCCACACAGTCTACACACAAACGATATATAGGTCGTTATTGTAATGAAGGGTCATCTCCAGGGATTGGCCCAGTTGAATAGCCCCGAAGCCTCAATTTGATTAATATGTTTGTGAATACGTCAAGACAACCTAGAGATGAATTATTGCTTTCAAGTGCTCAAAATAACACGGATGATCTAAAGGCAACTTCAAACGCCCTATAATCCCTTCCTTGTTCAGAATGTTCCAAGTAAGCAATGAAGTTGATGATTATAGCATGTTACATAGTTGTAAATATTTGTTGATTAAATTCAGCATATGTGTAGCCTTATGAACCACTTGTGTGAGACCTGTGATATCTTCTTTGACAATTTGAACATTGTAAAACAGAGATTTCTGAGCTGTAGCAGAAAATGATCGTTTATTTTTCAATTGTTCATCAAAACTTTATTTTGTAAATTTTTCTGTAATTGGGTTTTTATCTGTAGAAAAATAAAGCTGTTTGCACTACAGGCTGTCCAGATAGCGGGCTATATTCAAAATGCGACCACTTATTGGAAAACCCTGTATTATGAAATAACATGAATAATGCATCGGTTCTGTTTATGTAACAACATTCGAGTCACCGAAAAGTTGAATTTCAAAAGATCTTTGTATTGTTTTGTTCATATTCTGATTCATCTTGAATTAATAAACATTTCGCTATCGCGCTAGTAACATCCTTGGAAATTAGCAGTTGAAAATAAAACAACCTTATAGAATAGAATCCAGTTCGAGTTAATGTAACATTTGTAGGTTCACGCATTTGAAAGAACATGTGCGAAGAAACACGGATAAAAATATTCATTTTATAAAAGCCAACTCCCTCACTCAAAGGTACATTGCCTTACTCGGCGCATTTCGTATCAAACGCTTCACGTAATATTTCTACTAATGAACGTATGTAGGTACATATGGTTCAGAGAAGAGACGAGACCAGCATCTGTCAGAAAAGCCAGTCGAAACGAATATAAATAACGATGTATCGGTGTACCGTTGAAAAATGTGTAACCCCAACGCGATTTCACGTATGTTAGAACATAATATCATGGTATGGAGGAGTAATACAATGCTTTGTGTCATTTTTGCTTTGCCCGAATATTGATCCATTTTGATGTTGCGGTAGGCTCGTGTGGCAAGGCTGCAATTCTCTCCAACCTCGGCGGCACAGCGCGTTAATGAGAGATGGAGAGGGAGCTGGAATCCGCCTACACCGTAATGTTCTGGACTTATTTTTCAGGATTCCGTTGCAAAACGTAAAAGAGGAACTGTCGAGACTGCTTTTTCCTGAATTGGAATTTCACGTTGATTTTCTGGCATCCACAAGTGTCGGTATAAATTATGGACGAGTTACTGGATCTGCATCGAAGACGGCTCGGATATTTATGAAGTTTCTTCTTTTATTTCATCAAGCTGGGGGTTGCGAACTCAACTGATGTTTCATAAAATTGACTACTTCCTTTGATTATATTTTTTAGGGGGTGAACAAAAAATGTGAATTCTGCTGAAAAGGTTCAAGGTTCAATTCCAACGAGTTTTATAATTCCTTTGTTTTCATTACCAAAAATATGGTGTTGCAATTTGGGGATTAAATTGTGTAACTGCCAAGTTTTGAATTTATTTCAAGTTCATTATCAGATACTGAAGATTCTATAAATGGTACAGAGTATTTATGAGGGTTCGTCTACAAAAAAGGTGATGAGAAAATAAAAAAAAAACTCTAAAATATGTTGAAGATGCAGAACACATTTCTGACCGTAATGCAGAGTGTGTCAAATGCTATATTTTTGGAATGGTAATTTTCAACTCTATCGCAATACGTAGAAATATAGGGTGTTTGATAATATATGCGCAGGACTTCAGGATGTGATAGCTCATCCAAAAATATGGAAAAAGGTTCTATTTGTTAATATCTCCCCGAGTATCTCCCTTTTATCGTGCAGAATATAGCTTTCGTAAGCATTTTTCAGTTGTTCAGAAAATAATTTTAAATTTTATCCTGTCGTTCTGACGATCAAAAAAGGGCGACAGTAAAGACCATGTTTTTAAGTAAAAAAGTTTATTTTTCGCGAAAACGGTCGACTTTAGAGCATAGGACCAAGAGCACTTTTTTATATAGAAAACATTGGCGGTTTCAATGAGCGCCTCAAAAACCGTGTCTATTTTTTCCATTAGCGTAGAAGGTGGAGAGAAAAACAGCCACTCTCCCTTCAAAACCTTCACCAATAAATAAAAAAAAGTTCCTCACAAAACATAGCTCATTATGATTAGAAAATGATGGTTACGAAAGCTGTTTTCTGTACGATAACAGATTCAGGAGATATTCGATTTTTTTTCAATTTCAACACCTTGTATCTCGAAAATCGTGCATTTCAGGGGGTCAGTAAAGAGAAACTTTTTTTTCAATTCTCAAACGAGCATTCACATCTTGAAGTCCTGCGCATATATCATGAAACATCCTGTATAGGGAGTGCTCCATTTGAAAAAAATTTTTCATAGCGATATCTCATAAAATTTCAGCTTGCTGAAAATCCAATTACCGTAATTGAATTCTATGTAAAAAACTGCTTCAAGAATGTTATAAGAGAAATGAAAAATTTCTTTCAGAAGAACAGTAACAGCAATATTTTGAAAATGAACATTCTTGAAAAACGCCCAGTAACTATGTAACGGTGATAGCTATGGAAATTGGCCCTCAGACACCGATATCAGTTTTCGCCTATCTTGTATAGAAAATATGTTGCAAGGCATCCTGAAAATTTTGAAAATTGATGCTCTATCTTTGGATTTTCAAATGGAAAAGTTTACAGGCAAGTAGTGAAAATATTGAGTTGGTTCTGAACGCGAATTTACCTATTATGCAAAGTGTACCTATGTGAAAAACCAGTAGGTGTTGAATTTTATTTAATTATTATTTTATATTCATTTTTATATTTTTATTTATATTATTATTTATAGTTTTCGATCAGCACACGAGCGCATCAGCGGGTAGAAGCTATTATTACGGAATAATGTTATGCAACCAATGAAAGTAGAGTTACGAAAGAATAGGCAGTAATGGATTCCAAATTGCATGTCAATTGATTCTTCTGTTGAATTTGTGCCTTTTGTATACAGAAATCGGTCGACGTGATTGATTCCTTGCCGCATCGCGATCGTGTGAAACCGGCTTTAGAGATATATAGGACTCCATGATGAACACCAATCATCCGTGTTCTACCCTTATTTTGTATCAATTGCTTTGCACAAATTTGTTTTGTATGCATCATGAAACAGGTAGTATAGAAGGAATTCAATAACGGATATTATTCCTGTGTTATCTTCCCGTTTTGAGTCAACAATACGTGACGAATTTACAGACCAAGATGTAAGTGGTAATAATGCATTTATTCTATCTGCCGAATCTTCGTTGTTTGTTCTCCGGAATATCATTTCCAATAAGAAATATCGTTATTCTATCATTCGAGTATTCACAGTTGAAACATAGGGAGTCGTGAAAATAGATGAAAAAGTTTAATACAAGTGTAGCTTACTTGGAAATTGGAAGGTTTGAATGGAATTTGGTACTCGAAGAAGGTTCATCATATCAATTAAAAACCTTTTCAATATCAAATTGAGACTTAACAAAATCATATTAGGAATCAAAAAATTCAAATAGAGATTTAACATAGTCAAATAAGGAATAATCAATTTCAAATTGGGACGGCATTAATTGTTATTTAACTTGCTTATATCTCGAAAACAAAAGAAGGTGGCTGAATGAATACTACCCTTGTTAATTTCTCAGAAAAAGGGACCGAGAAGGGGGTATCAGATTTTGTCTATCTCCTCTGGTTCAAAAGTTGTGTTGTAGTGCTAAAACATCGAAATTTGCCCACCCTTGTACAAGTCAAAGACTCGCCCCGTATACTTCTGGACTAAATTCGGATTTTCCATTTCAGTGAATATGATACTCCTCATATTATATGAGACAGATCGCATCGTTTTATAAGGATTTTTCTATGTCTTATCTGAAAAGACAAGGACCGTATTCCTTTAAATTTATACATGTAATTTTCATTTATCTTGTCTGACTTGATTCAAATGGAACGGAAACTGTGAAGGAAACACCATACTTTTTATGTTCTTCCTTATGTCTGAGCATTATTATTATAATTTTATTAGAACAATCTCTTTGGAAACTACTGTTGAAAACCAGAATTGCTCCCATGTTTCCGCAAGTTCTAATGGGATGAGTCGGAGATTCTCTTCGAATAAAACACAAAGTTATCTCTGCGTGATTACTTCTCCCCAGACATGTTCGCTCATTATTTTGAAGTCTTCGTATATTAACATGAATATTTGACATGTGATGTATGGTTGCAGGACATTCATCATCCTTTGATTTGCATCTTCGGGGTCCATCTTTTGTGATGGAGCCTCCGCCGCAATTGGAATTTTCGAACTCCAGTGGCGGCTGGTTGGATTGTTCTGCCTCGGGCAGTCCTCAACCCTCAATCGACTGGCTGTCGGTCGACGGCACGTCAGTAGGGGATGTTTCCGGAATCAGAAGGGTATTAAGGAACGGAACTCTGTTCCTGCAGCCTTTCTCCGCAGCTTCCTATAGGCAAGATATCCACAGCACCGTGTACAGGTGTGTCGCTTCCAATACAGTGGGTCGGATCATAAGCAGGGACGTTCAGGTTAGAGCAGGTAAGTTAACAGATTTATTCATTTATTTATTCATTTTCAACGGACCAATGATTTTTATCAAAGATCCTTTTTAAAAAATATACAAAAAGAAAAATTCCAGTAATATAATAATAGCCAGCAAATAGATATAGAATGAACTAAACAGATCTTGTCCTTTGAAAGTCCACTAGGTAAATCTAGGTAAATTTAAAGTAGACACCTTGTATATTGGATTCAGTGATATAAATTTTCAGTTAAAAAAATTAATATATTTTGTTGACGGAACGAAAAAAATTCATAAATGGAAATGAATGTCCAAAATTCCGAATTAAGGTGAGTTTGGCAAACAACTTCCGTGGGTTCGCTGTGTTTCCAGAAAGCCTGATTTCCCGAAGGAGGAATATTCTCTCGCTCCCAGAGATCCCAGTACTCTCGCCAAATTATTATTTTGTGTTTGTTTACCTTGAGATGAATGTCTATAAAATTAATCCGAACGTATTAGAGCAGCTGGGACAAAATGTTGTGCAGAAAATAATAGGCATTTATGAAGGACGCTCGTTTTAAAGGATCTGTGAGTTGAATTTTGAGTAGATTGATAGGTATCTACTTTTCAATTTCAAACGGAGACATTTAATATTATTTCAACCATTGTTTACATATTTACGTTGATCACTTAATCTTAAAAAGAACCAGGCAGTAACCTAATGAAAAAATTGTCATGGGTTAATTATAAATCATATTTTTTGTTTTTTGTAGAATATGACCTCCTGAACGAGAAAGTTTATGGGTACAACTCAATTCTATATTGAAGTTGGAGAATAGCTTCCTTCAGTGTAGAATTCCTCGTAGGAAAACATTTTATGTGAAACACCACGCGACAAATATTGCTTATCCATTAGGTTATAATAGATATTAGACTTTAAAAAAAATTATAATTGGTCAAACATTATTCAAAATAAAATTCGTTTAGTTAATAATTCACACTATCAATGCAGAGTGAAAATATCACCAAGATATAGCAAAATATTGCAACTGTGATTTTTCAAGAACTTCCTGCAACTCGAGAACGAATCAAGATATCTATGATCTGTTTTAAGATATCCAATTATTTCGAAAAAAGAAATCGGGAGTGCTTGTAGATTTTTCTCTGAGTCTTATAGTTCTTGAGATGCTCTCAGTGAGCATCGAATTTGTGACACCCTGTACAATTTCAAAACAACAATGAGTAAACACCAACGTGTCTCTTAACGTTTGTCACCACTGATTCGAACCTGTGCTTAGAAGATCAGTAGAACGATGTGTTGGCAATTAGGCTAATCAGGAAATTTCGCTTTGAAGAAAATGATAAAGCATAGTATCAAATTTGAAGCGTTCATACTTCATGACAATGTAGCCACATTACATAGAACATAAATGAGACATACCTGCGAGTGACAATGTAAACGTCAAATTCGAACAACTCTGTGAACGTACATTAGCGTCCCAATCCCACCAGACCTTCCATAGGCGTGCAATTTCTTTGCAAAGTCTACAAACGACTTCACTGGAATAACACAGTCATTTTTCAGTAAGGCAACGAACTGAATTTGAAGGTTATATTAGAGGAAAGATTGATCGCTTTGCATCCTGGTTCTCCACAGACAGTCAATCCACGATGTTCAATTTGCTCGAAACTAGACCTGAACAGGGGTGTACTCAGTTACCCAGTAGCAAAACAAAATTTCTTTTTGGGGACATGAAAAGTTGAAATTGAAATTAGGTCATTTTTTTCGAACTTCATATTATATTTCTTCGATAGAAGTTCAGTCAATAATTTGAAGATTACATTCAGAATCCGTAAACCAGACAATTGAGCGCTGACAAACTTCCGTGAACATCTTGTGAAGAAAAAGCCTAATTTATTCTTAGGGTTCACAGAAATAAGCAGAACTGTCCCTATTGGAGTGCAACCAATTTGAAAAACAATCCTAGAAACACCTTCAATCACCAAAGGTGATCGTATTGGATGCAATGTAATCGCGAGAAATTATTTATCTGCCCGTACTGTACACTTATTACCAATTAAAATTGTCATGCGAGGATGATAAATGTTTTTTTGTTACCACAACTGCATAACTTTTCTTTCTATAACCGAAGTACATGGTATCCAGCCGGATGAAGCAACTTAACACACGTCCAATAGATTTGTCAGGGACCTCTAGCGTCAAAACTAGCCTATGAAAAAACTTTTTCCTTTTGAACTTTTTGTTTGAAATGACTTGGACTATACTTAACATATCAAAAATTCAGCCAATTTGACTGGTGGCCACTTCATCTAATAAAGTGTGCAGTATCCTTAATCCAGGCAAATTGATCTTCAGGATAGGTGACATTTCCCGCCGCAGTCCTGATTTGACTCCTATGGACTTTCATCTGTGCGGTTTTCTGAAATTATTGAAGTTTACGTTAATAAACCAACTGCCTGGCCCAGTTAAAACAAAATATTCACCATCGCAAAGCATACTTGCCACTCCGTTATCAGGAATTTTAGTGTTAGATTAAATGAACGCGATTGTAGACATTTGCACATCATTTCCAAGAGATGAATTCAAAAATATTGTATTTTCGTAGTTGATAAAAATGTTTTCGACTAACGGCTTATTTTTGTTAATCGCTTTTTCAACCATAAATTTTCTTTTGAAACACCTTGTAGAATACTGAAGAAATAGGAAAGGTGATTTGATAGCCAAATCTTTAGCATAGTACTAGTATCTCTACGCACTGTTGAATTTTATAATTCTACATAACGGCCTTCATGTGTCAGTTTTGCGACTCTAATATGTTCGTACATGCTCATAAACTCTGCAGATGGTCGGAAAACAAACTTTCTCTCGTGAGAAATACCTCATAATGGACTCATACATGAAATGAATTTCCCTCATTTCTACTTTCGGAGTAGAGAATATTCGTCTTCATGAAGTTGTTTTTTTCCAGTCGTGACGCAAGCATACAAAGTAGACGTGGAAGTCAGAGGAGCAGCGAGAGGTTGCACGGCCGTTCTCAAATGCGTAATTCCAGCATTTGTTAAGGATTTAGTACGCATCATTTCCTGGGTACAGGAACCTTCACTCTTCATATATCCATCGTTACAAGGGGGTGAGTGAGATATTTCGTCATTCTTATCATTTTGAAAGTTCAAAAAAACAAAAAATATATTTTAAATAAAATAAAACGAAGTAATTTCCCCTATATTATAATATAATGGAAATTACTTCGTTTTATTTTATTTATAATGAATTTCCGCCAAGTAAGGACCGAATCCATTAAATAAATATATTTTATTATAGGTTTATGCTTATTTAGGATATACAGGGTTTTCATTTTTAATAGCCCGCTATCTGGACACCTCTCACTTTCACATTTGGCCATGGAAATTTTGATGAAAAGGTTATAGCCTTGATGGCCATTAAAATTAAGATTTATTTCAAGGGGGTTTGCTTGCACTGCGACCTAATGCTCGATTGTGTCCCCCATCAGAGCTTTTCTTGCAGCTCGTCTTCCAGTTTCAGAGTACTAATGAACTCCAGTATCTGGGATGACTTCAAGGAGGCTACTTCCTCACTTCTATAAATTTTTTGTCCAGATCAGTTTTTGCGTTGGCTAGTGGTGGCGAGGCATCCCTTCACCAGGTGATCCAGAGTTTCTATATCCTCTCCACAAAATCTACACTGGTCATTTTCTGCTAGACACCTGCCTATACAATGAAATAAATATCCATTGATTCCTCTTGGAATATTAAATGGAATATATCAAATATCGAAATGGAACATCTTATTGGAAAACCCAATCAGAAATTTTAGACAAAAACACAGGAATTATCGTGTTGAATGTTCATCATATTTGTCGCAAGTGGAAGTAGATATCAGTAAACGAAAAATAATGCTAAATACAGAAATATTACACGTTAAATTCATACTGTTCCTGTGAAAAAAAAATGTTACAAAAAATGAATATAATAGGTAGATGTGACAAGCGATGAAAGATTCATCATCGTCATTTATTTATTCATTTCCTTCCTCAAGTTCTCTATGTGAACGTATCTTGTTATAGAAATACTGAGCAAAAAAGCATTTTATTCATAGTTCACATCATAAACTTTTCGATATACCTACCTTCCTCTGAAAACAGGATAATATCAACTTACTGGTGATATGACATGCCAATAACACTTCAATCTATCTGACAGTATTGGGAGACTTCAATGTCTTATATAGATAGGGTCCTACAGAAATTCAGAGCTATATGGAAAAAGAACGAGGAGGACTTTATCATTCGTGAATTGACATTGGAAATAACCACCCGAAGAGAGATGACAGGTTGATTTTCTAGTTCCACGATATAGCTGGAGAATACAATTCTCGTAAAAACAGTAAAACGCTTATTCTCACAACTTGTAACGGGGCTCTGCGCCGAATTCAAAGCTACGTGTTCATATCAGAGCTGTGAAAAGTGGACATTTTTACATTTACCGATATGACAACGGTACAATATAGACGCCAGTGAATGTTATCTCATGTGAATAAATTAGAACGATATCGATACAACAGATCGTGCGAAAGCGTTCTTCAAGTTTTGTCGTTTCCCATAAGAATCCTTTGGAATCGCTCGAGTGAAAAAACCAACCCTGAAATGTTCCTGATTCACAACGCCCAGGAGGGTTTCATATTTCATGAATTTCACGCAACATCTCAACCTGATGAGAAAAATATGAAGGGAAATAAATATATGTATACCGGGTGGCTGATGGCGACGTAAGGAAGAAGGCCCAGTGAAGATAGAGGACCTCAAAGTGAATGAGGATTGGGGGTTGAAATGTCTCATAAAGATATTAGTTTCGTAGATATAGGGTGATTCATGAAAAAATACTGAATCCAATTACTCCGTTGAAATGGCAAATTTTTCCCTGATATTTTACAGAATTATTATTACCTACTATACGCATTCTTCATCAACTCGCAAAAAGATCTTAAGACTTTTATAGTTAAAGTTGATTGGGTCTTTGAAATGCAGATTGCGCTACCGAGCTATCATTAATGATTTTTCATGGCCGGAATTGGAAGATACTGAACGAAACAATCATAATTTTGCAATAAAGACCTTTGTCAATGCTCCACAACCAATTAAAGACCTTAAAGAAGGCATTCTTGAAGTTATCGAGGACGTACAGCCGCAAATATGCGAATTGGTGATGGAAAATTTCATGAAAAGAAAATGCAGCAACCGCTGCCGTGGTGGCCATTTGGCTGAATTCTTTTTCTATTGTTAATGGCGTACCTTTCTCTTCACATTGAAGTAAACATCCGTTGATTTCTCTCAAAATATACTCGTTTTTTTTTCAAACAAAACTAAACCTCTTATTGGAAAACCCTTCATTTCAGAAAATTGAGTAATTGAATCATGCAGAGCTTGATACCACCTAAAATAATTGTAATTTAATTCATGTGATTTCTTAGACGTCACCCGAACCTCCAACCTTATTCAGATTATAATTCATGGTAATCTCACGGCCAGAGCTAAATCAACCCCCAACATTAAGAGTTGACATTTTACAAAGATTTTAGAAAAAGCTGAAATCAGGTATAAAATTAAGTTACAATTTTCAGATGGAAAATTTCATCAGTTACCTTCAGGCGAACTACTGGTTCATAACCTAGAATTCAGCGATCAATTTCCAACCTACAGGTGCAGAACAATGCACAAACTGAGCCGTCAAGTGATCGTTAGTGCACATGCAAACATAAGAATAACTGGTGAGTCGATAAACCATTTTCCAATTCATTTGATGAATTTGTGTTTTATATTTCCGTGAGATGAATGTTTTATAGAGTATTCATTGAAAATTAATTATTAATTAATGAATCAATACCAATTTAAAATAGGCAGGAATTTATTGAGTTCGAAAACACGAATTCCTTGTAAATTATTATTCCTAATAACAAACCAGTGAATTGGAGAATCACTATAGTGTCAAATTTGCAGTGCAGAAAGAAGTAAGATATGAGGTTTCATGATAATTTACAAAAAAAAAATAACAAATCACAGAAATACTTCTGATGATTCATGAAAACTACACTTTATTTTTGGTTTTGGCACATACATCTCTTCATCGAAAGAAAAAAATAAACCTTACCAAGTAGTGATCAATTGAGTCGATATTTTTCCAGAACATCGAGGGATTGTTCCTCCGGTCATAGCTGAAAATTCTGATTCGATTACCGTTTCGCAAGACGAAGGAGCAGCTTTAATTTGTATTGCTCAAGGATGCCCATCCCCAGAATATCGGTAAGATCATAAATATTTTATTACTGTAGTATATCTAGGTTCCCCAGAACTAATTGCAATTATTGTAGGTATATTATTTTTTAGTAACATTGAAAATCAGTAATCGATCTTTATGAAATACTCGACTCCCTCTCAATTCCAGGAATGGTGAATGTAAAATGTAATTTTAGGAAAAATTAGTTCAAAACACCAATGCTGTGATAAATTCTACTAATCAGCAGAAAATTTGAAATCGAATGAATAGATAGGAACAGAAAATTAGGATACCATCTCATTGATAAACCTAAAATCTACTTCACATCCCTATATAAATTTTCTTCATTGTTTCTGTTTTCGAACATTAATTTCTAAACTCATAATTTTTTACAATTTCTACTGAATACACAGATAAACAAAAAACTGATTGGTTTGAATATTTGGAACTAGTGGGCTTTATTTTAACTTATATTTCTATATCGTTACTAAACTTCATATTTTTGCAGCTGGTACTCCCATTCTGGTACAGAAACTAGTCTTGTAACTCCAGGTCCAAGAATGCGCCAATTGGGTCCTGTCTTAGCCATTGAAGCAGTTACTTTGGACGATGGTAAAACTTTCATTGAGTTATTTTTCATTTAGACCATTATTCTAGTCATTTCCCTGATCAGATTGGAAAACATTAATCCCAGTGATTTCCATTTCAGTTTTATTTTTTCGAAAGTGTCACAATATTTAATTCATTGATTTCATCCCGATCTCAAAATCTATTATTAAATATTTCTTTCCATGATGAGCTGAACTGAACTGAAGAATCAACCAATTCCACTTGTGTTTTATTGAATTCGAAATAATTTTATCTTTTTCTATGAAGTATACTCCTAACCTCCATTCATCAGACCTCTAAAAAGAGAACTCGTCCTAGAAGTCGATCTGATTAATGTCAACATAACCTACATACAGATTATTGGAGTAAAAATTACTTTTTTTGAAGTAAAACTAGAAAAGATTATTGAGCAAAATGAAAGGTGTAGTTTTTCCTTTCAAACCCAACTGTACGATATCGGAGAAACTATACATTGGAGGTTCAATACTAAATACTAGACTTTTCCTTCTTACCCTTTATGGGGTCATTTTTCATCCCTTATTCTTTCAATTGGGATAATACAAGAAGAACAATATCAATAATGATATTCAAACCTTGTTTTTGCACCTATAAATTAATTTTCGAAATCTTATTTTTCAAGCTGGTGTTTACCGATGTTCGGCTGCCAATGCAGGAGGAGAAGCAAGTGCAGAACTGAGGCTCATAGTATCCACCCCACTTCATGTAGAAATAACACCTCCACTTCTTAGCGTTCACATGGGAGGCAGTGCAGAGTTCCGATGTGTGATATCAACCCAAAGTGGAGGACCACATCTAGTAACTTGGTATAAAGATGGGAGACAACTTCCCAGTACCGGAAGAGGTTCCAGTGAAACGCTGATGATAAACAACGTGGGTAGGGAAGATCGAGGGATGTACCAATGCGTTATCAGACGAGCTGAAGGAGATACAGCTCAAGCGGCGGCCGAATTACAACTGGGAGGTGAGTTAGATACCCCTCTGAAAGAAACAAGTTGATGATAAATTAAAATAACATCATCAACTATGTTTGAATGAATTAAACAGATATGTTTTTTATTAAATGTAACAAGCTGATGGGGTAGAGAGCATCAATAAAAATAGGAACAAATTTTCAACAAAAATGAGGCTTCATTCTTTTCAATAACAAAATTCAGAGGAGTTGGCAAAATGAACCCATTTTTTACAATAATTTTGAAATGTCTGAAGGTATTTTTCTGCCACATACATAGAATGTTAACTTTCAATATTTCTTGAATCTTCAAAACATTTTCAGTGACGTAGATACAAGTGTTATTTGGTAATAAAACATTCCCTCAATGAATGCCGTTCGTAATAATCCTACGATTTTTTTTTATTGCATTTCCGAAAAGTTTTCAAGTCTTCAGCGAATTTACGGATCACTTCTACAGGAGTTCTAAAAGACACTGCAATTTCTGAAAAATGACCTTCAAAAAATGACAATAGGCCCATTTATTCAAATGGTATAACCTGATTTTTTTATCAAAATTTCGATAGTTTCGTTTTTTGTGTTACACTTAGCGCCGTCTTGTTTCATAAACGTCCTTCACATCAATATCTTTCAATTCCGGCCATAAAAAATCATCAATGCTAATGCCTACTTCCCAAGATCAACAGAGAATTGAAAAATCTGGCAAACATTATGGGCTACAGCAGCAATATTCTCAGTTATTCTTGGGCGATGCAAACGGTCCTGATTCTTCACATCACCAACTTGTCCCAACAGCTCAAATTTTTCTACCAGTTTCACTATTGGACCGTCTAAAAGGTGCTACATGCACGATGACTCAAAGGTGCTTTAGTTTTACGAACTTTGCAAAACTTTCACCGTTTTGTTAATCAATTTTAAAAACTTCCATGCGTTGTTGAAGCGTATGTTTCATTTTCAGTAATGGCGTAGTTCTTTCTTGTCTAATATCAAATCTTGAAAAGAGACAGCTGCCAGATGATGAAAATAAAAACTAATTTACAAAGGTCATGTAGGTCCTGACTCTATTCAATAAAAAGATACAGATTGTTGAAATTTCCAAAATTAACTCGTGTTTTGCAATAATTATCGAACAGCTGAAGGTATTTCACATCAAAATAGCCACAATTTCTGTAGCAAGTCAACTTTTAGTGTTTCTTTGCAAACTTTTTAGTGGCGTAAATAAAAATTACTCGACAAAAATTCCCCTACTCGAACGGCACTGACATTTTCGAGAATTGTTTGACGGAAATCAAATTTCAAGTTAAGTATGTGCAAATAATAGAGAGCAACACAAGAAGAGAAATTATTTTTTTGAGTGAATTTTTTGTCTGTCTCGCTCTCGGTCTGTCTTATGTACTCTGATCTTGAAATGAACGGATTATGTTTAGTTTTTATGTAGATGTAGATTGAGCTCAGCTTGGACAACATTTCGGTTTAGTTCAATCGAAATCGAATGGCAGACAAAGTGGCGGACGTAAACTAGTCCTAACAAAAAAAATTTCTATATATCATTATATTTTCCAGATGCTCCACCGATGCTGATCTACTCATTCATTGAGCAAACACTCCAGCCTGGTCCTGCAGTTTCCCTCAAATGTAGCGCATCCGGTAATCCGACGCCTGAAATTTCGTGGAGTTTGGACGGCTTTCAACTACCAAGCCACGGAAGGTAACAGCAAAATTCCATTGCCAACTACGAGCATTACAGGTCTAACGCGATTCCCCTCTCTGAAATAATTTCATTTGGCATCTAACATAGGCGAAAGTTTTAGGCATATCAGGATCATTATATCGTATGGTGTTTAACCAAAGCAAACTTCATGTATATGTTCAGTTGAGGTGATAATTAGAATGGTACCAAAAAATCACGCTTTCTGTTTGAGTCGTAGGGAATTCGGATTCATTTAAAAAATTTCTTTTATTTCGGCATATATTTCTCTTTTGAATCATTAGTAGTATGATGGGCAATTGGATTGGAGCCAAATAGGAATTCCTGTGGAAATTTCTGTTTCCAAGGTCTTTTTCATTTGGTTTTGTTTGATTTCGAACAATGACTGCAATTAATAAAATGAAATATGTATAATATACTAAATAATAGATGTGAAAATTCTAGGAAAAAAAAAATTTGAAAAGAAACCAATAATTCCTTGATTCAGTTCAAATTTTGCAAGTCCATATAGAATGAATAATCAATTCAATCTTCGTGCTGATAGAGTCAACGAAGGAAATTAAGCAGAGTATAGAAAAAAAAATGAATTCAGTTCCGGCCTGGTTGAGATTTTGCAAGTAAATATAACATAAAATTTTAAGCTTTAGGTGAAATTTCCTATTGACAACGAAACCGGAATTACAAAAATAGAAAATGCAAGCATAATATAAAAAAAAAATGAGGGAAAAGCACCAACGTAAAGTCAGAATAAGCTGGGTGAGCAGAATAACGAACAAGGAGGTAATGAGAAGAATGGGAAAGGAGAAGGAAATAGTCGACACAGTCAAAATCAGAAAATTGCAGTATCTGGGCCACGTGATGAGAGGGGAGAGGTATACGCTGTTGCAGACTATTATACAGGGGAAAATACAGGGTAAAAGAAGTATAGGAAGAAGACGCATCTCCTGGTTGAACAACCTAAGGCAGTGGTACAACAGTAGCTCTGTTGAGTTGTTCAGATCCGCAACTTCAAAGATAAAAACCGCCATGATGATAGCCAACCTTCTCAAAGGAGACGGCACATAAAGAAGAAGAAAGTCAGATGCTTTTGAACGACCATTCATTCATGCGCCAATTACGCAGATATGGCACCATCAGTGCCATTACACTTTTTTTCTCGATAATATCTATCAAGCTTTAAGAAGGATACCATCAAATGATTCGAAGATGGTTCTAAAACCACAACAGGTACTGCTGCTGGCCTCAAATGCTCACTATTGTGAGGCCGTTGTCCAAGTGCCTTTCATGCAATAGAAATATGTGTGGAAACTAACCTAATAAGAAACTATAAGAAATGTGATATAGCGATGCATTCTGATAGTTAAGCTGCAATCGAAGCTTGAATCTCTTCTAACATTGTATTGGAGTGCCGAAGGAAACTCAACGAAACATGCAAGAATAACAAGGTCTTTTTGGTCTGGGTTTCTGATCATTGAAGAGAATTAAAGGAAATGAAGGGGCTAAAACACTTACCATAAAAAGAGCACAGATTCCTTTGATTGGCCCAGAACCTTTCTGTGATGAAGGTAAATGTACCTATAAGAAAGAGTTATAGAAGAAGGAAAAAACCGAAATAGAAACACTCTGGCGGAATCTTCCTGGGTTGGATAAATCCGAAAAGTTTCTTCTTAACTTTGATACTGCAAGATCCAAGAATTATCTGGATTTTAGTGAGAATATGCTCCACCTGAGCACCGGATTCCTTACGAGACATTTCCGCCTCAGAAAACAACTGATAAGAATCAGTATAGCAGAAGGCGGCCAGTGGAGATTCATTGGAGAGGAGGAAGAAACTCCGAATCAATTGGTAATGGAATGCCTCACCATCGCCAGCCAACGCAAAAAAATGCTTTGATCAAGAGAATTGTAGAAGTGAGGAAGTAACCTCCTTGAAACCATCCTAAATACTGGAGTTCATTGGAACTCTAGAACTAGAGAGCAAGCTGAAGACTACGATGACAAATGGTGAGAACAGCTGTGGGACACAACAGGTCATAAGAACATTGTGCAATGAAACTACCCTTAAATCTACATTCTACAAGCGTGTAAATTTGGCGATTGAGTTAAGGTCTGGATCGAGATATTTAAGGTTAAGGGATTTATCCACTTCTTTAGTTGTTGAGAAGTCTGTTTTATGTAAACCTCTACACAGTTCAAATAGGGACAACACAATTTTTCTTTCAGTAATTCACCGTATTTTTATTATGGCTGTCTGTAAAGTATATCAATCGCTCGGAATAAATTAATACAACGTCAATATTATAACTTAGGATGAATGTGAAAGTTTTTAATTTCTGCAGTGCCATAATTAACTTCTAAAAAAACGTCAAACAGGTCAAGCGTTATAGTGTCGGCATCTGTAGATATTCAGCACAGAAATAAAAAAAAATTAAAAACCTCATGTATGAGGGTTCTTGATGTAATTGATGACTGAAATTTTCAGATTTGTTATTGGACAATATGTGACCGTTCATGGTGATGTCATCAGTCACGTTAATATAAGTCACGTGATGGTGGAAGATGGTGGCGAGTATACATGCACAGCGAAGAATAGGGCTGGCACTAGTTCTCACTCAGCTAGACTAAATGTTTATGGTGAGTTTCCCTACACAAAATGAATTTTGGTTTAACGATTCTATATTGTTCAATCAATCCGATCCAATCAATTTTTTTTTTTTTTTTATTTCCGTAGATACTTCCATTTTCAAGGTTCTTTGTGCTATCAAAGGGATATATATTCTTTTTGTTCGTTACTCTGAGGAAGTATTATCGAAGAGTTTATGAGACCTCTTTCTTTTGACCTATACAATATTACAGACACTGCGTATTCTTGTAGGAATGCCTTACATTCGACTCATCCCAAAAGTTACTGCCGTGTCAGGAGAGGTACTTCAACTGAAATGTCCAGTGGCTGGTTATCCTATAGAGGAAATTCACTGGGAAAGAGCAGGAAGAGAATTACCAGATGACTTAAGGCAGAAAGTTATGCCGGATGGAACACTAGTAATAAATCCAGTTGAGAAGAAGGCAGACAGCGGCGTCTACACATGTTGGGCCAGAAACAAGCAAGGACACAGTGCACGACGCAGCGGTGAAGTAGCTGTTATTGGTGAGTTTACTCGATATTATTTTGTTTTTAACCTTCCGAATATAGATAAATTTATGGAATAATACGATAATCTTTATCATCAAAGACTTCCAAGGTTCCGCTAATAAAAAGGATTCTCCTAAATCAAAATGATCTCAAAATTATTTATTGCAGCAAATTAGTTATATCTTTCACACTGGCTCAAATGGATAAACTGGAATTTGAAGTTCCTTTCAATTATAAATACATGTCCTAGAAGGCACTCATACTTATGAAGAAGGATATGTAAGAATTATGGAAAATAACAGACAAAATTATTTGAAACAAGAAAAGAAATTAGCCAGCCAATGGAGAAGATACTGAGTGCCAATTATGTCATTAGCATTATGATTCAGAGTGTTTTTATATTCGAGAGTCAACAAGAACCTGTTGCACAATCTCTTAGACACCCCGCCCACTAGCAACTTTTGTCAAGCAACTTTTTAATTACAAAAATAGAACATATGAATTGTTATGAAAACCCGCCCACAGGCGATAATTTAGTTGCGGCAACTTAAAAATTTCAACACACTCTATTCACCGGGCTATAGGGGCTTGATTCCAGCACTTTAGGGCGACTAGATAATAAAATCACCGAGACTAAAAAGTTACCATTGTGCAGAGTTTCTTAATGAAAGATTACGTTCATTCAAAGTGATTTCTTCAGGTTTAAATGTTATTACATTGAACAAAATGGAAAAAAGTTCATTCATTGTTATAAGTAGCTGCTTTGGGCACTACAGAAAATCTATCCTCCAATGATATAGACATCAATCAGTAATATTTTCACAAAATGAAATATCGAAATGAACAAAGAGCGATCTTATAATGAACTTGTATAGTATATCCAAAGTCACTTGGAGGAAACCAGAATTTTTCGATTATGCAAAGGTTGTCCAAGTTTCCAGAATTTTTTTGGAGCCAGTGAATTTATTGCCTAACGATACTTTCAAATAAACCCTGGTATTTAGTGGATCGCGGTATTCACTTCAAAGTGACATCTGGCCAAGCGTTTTTATGGACTAGTTCAAGTGACTTTGGATTACATATACTACTTGGACTTACATAAATTAATCAAAGAAAAGGTTAAAATGGTGCGCAGGTTAGAACAAGGCTACATACATTCCTTTATCCGATTTGTATTTTAAATGGGCCTGAAATGGAAGTGTGTAAGATATGAAGGAAGATATTCTGATGGATGGGTCAAATCTTGATAACATAAAATGTAAAGAAGGAACCTAAATGCTTCCTGACAATAAAGAGAACTGCGACTCTTGACGAATAGAATAACAAAGATTTCTTGAAGGAATTGTGAAATAATAATCAGAAAGAATGAATAAAATGAATATAAACCTTTCAACCAAGTAGCAGTAGTGAAAACTTTATCCCGATGCCTTCATAAAAAACTATTCCCTCGATGAAAATGGGATTTTTCCAAAAAAGTTTTTAACAAGAAAAGTTGTGCTCTTAATGGTCTCAACTGTGGGATCTCACAGTTGTTCAGTATTTATTATTTCATTAGAATACACTCTGTAACATTAAAAATGCAAAACCAAAAAGGCGTAGAATATTTTGTCCAAACACAAATATTCAACTATTGGTGGTTGTTATTGGTTAAAATTCCATTCAAAGTAATCTATTAACCATGGAAAATTTTCACTTGTAATTACAATCGTATTTATTGGTTATATCTTGAGAAAGATTTCAATATTGTTTCTAGTAACAATTTTTTTGTTTTTTTTCGGCCTTTTGGGGTTGCGATTATAACTACAGTGCGAAAACTAAAAAATGATCGACAACTGAGTGAGTTCGATAGTGGTCACATTATTGGAATACATGAAGATGGTTGTTCATTCAGAGAAATTTCTAATCGTCTGAACTAAACCGTATCCAATCTACTGTAGTACGATCTAGCATGGTCTAGAATACGTCGTTCACGATGGAATGGACAGCCAAGATGGACAAATGAGGTTCAACACTGTCATTCTCGATTTATGACATCAAGAGACCAATTCTCGAGTACAAGATCAATAGCTGATCAATGCTTTCGAAACGAAGGACGTTCTGTAACTCTGTATTCAGTAAACCGTCGAATTAAAGCTTGTGGCTTGCAGACCTATTGATCACATCTTGAGCTTCCGCTGATGGCTCGTCATAGAAAGCAACGTTCGGAGTGGTATATCTTGAGAGTGGCTCAGGGTGGCCTTCAGTGACGAATCTCGATTCTGCCTCAGATTGCTTTATGGATAGACATAGACGTGGAAAACATCACAATATGCAGTTTTCTTTTGAGTGGCAAGTGCATATAGGACTTATGGTATGAGATACAATTCTTTCCAATGTGTTAATGAGGTGGTATACTTCCATTCCTTCAGGAACTAGAGGAACCTATTCTACAGGATAATGTCCGTACCCAGTATTGTGAGCATTTTATGGAGTGCTTCGAAGAGGCTAACGTTAATATCTTGCCGTGGCCACTAAGAACTCCCAAACATACGCCTATAGAACGTGTGTGTGACACGATGGGTAGAAGACTAAAGTCAATCCACAAACATACAATTGAAGATTGTCTGGGATGCAATATCACAGGAGGAAATCGATCACCTGTCACAGAATATAATTTCGAGAAAAAAATAAGCATCAAGAACTACACCTATAATTGATCGAGATGCCAACTATGGATCAAATGTATACTAAGCGAATTTTTTTGTAGATCACATTTAACTTTTTTACAGCTCATATTCACATGTCCACTTACACTAAAACATCAAACGAACAGGAAACACACAGAAATTTAGGGATTGTAAAAAGGAATTCCTCTTTTTCATTAAGATTTCATTACAGTACCCCCTAAGGTTAGCCCATTCTACACAGAAGAGACACTTCACGTAGGCGATAGAGCAAGTCTCACTTGCTCGGTAACGAAAGGGGACCTCCCTTTGACCATATCGTGGCACAAAGACGGCAACATGGTACAGCCCAGTCACTCAATGTCAGTAACACAAGTGGATCAATTTACTAGCATTTTAGTTATCGAGAGCCTGACACCGGATCACAATGGGAATTACACGTGCATAGTAAGGAACGCAGCCGCAGAGGTATCTCATATGCAACAATTATTAGTTAACGGTAAATGGTTGTGCCATCCGGCACTTTTAATCTTCCCTTTCTCTTTCTGATGTTTGTTTCTTTTCTCTCTCAGTTCCTCCTATTATTGAGCCTTTTTCCTTCCAAGATGGGCTGTCTGAAGGCATGCGCACCCGAACTGTCTGTGGCGTGAGTTCTGGCGACCCGCCACTGGTGGTGTCCTGGCTCAAGGACGGCCAGCCACTGACTCCGTCGTTGGGCGTAAACGTTTCAGCCCTTGATCCCTATTCTAGTCTCCTCAGCATTTCTAGTCTCGGTTCCCGCCATTCGGGGGACTTTACTTGCGTGGCCAGCAACCCTGCCGCCGAGGTCAGGTACACCGCGAAGCTGCAGGTCAAAGGTAACATACCCTTCGTCCTCCTTCCTTCCTTACTAGATCTCTCCCGACACCAGTTTCAGTTGCTTTGGCACATGCGTCCACTGGACCCCAAGGTCAAGGTACTGTTGCACCCTCTTTTTGGTTTCTTCGACTTTTTTCTCTTCTTCTTCTTAGATAGCCGAGTAACTGTGCATGAACTGTGTAGTATATAGTTACGTGCTAGATTGGAGAAATATTCATCGGATATCAACTCCACTACTCCTCAAAGATTCTTTTTTACTCCACATTTAGCATATATCCTATTTCACATCTCAATGAGTATTGAATAAGTTTTGATTTATTCCACTACTTTTTCAAATGCAGAAGTTATTTATACATCCATCAGAATAAAATTTTGTTATTCAACTGAAAACAAAACAAATATGTTGAAAAGAATCATACTACATAATGATTTATACCGCATAATATTTAAAAACTCATTTGCAGACCTTAATTAAGAAGAAACTTTTCCCTGAATTGAGTCGGTTTTCAAAAACAACTGCCCTCAGCACTTAACAATACTGAAGAGTATCATATGGTTTTACATTTTATAAGGGTTGTAAAAAAAATTCAGTATCTGTGGCAGAAGCAGTGGAAGATAAATATACATTTTTAAAAAGGAATTATTTTCGAATAAATTCCCCAGTTACTGGCCTAATTGTTTCAAAGAGTCATCATTGGAAATAATTGTAGTATTGTTGAACTTGTTTGACGATGGAGGATCTGAAGAAAAGCAAATTAATATTGGGGAAAAATAGTCAGTTAGGTACTAAAATACAAGGAAAATACAAGGGGTTGATTTTTTTCAAATAGTTAAGAAGGATTCAGATCTAATCTGAGGATAAAGAATCCCGTTTTAATGATCACAAAAACCTCAAGTTAGAAAAAACATAGTTAAAGAACTATATTTCTTAACTGGTTCACTCAAAGATCTTGCTCGTTTTTAACTCATATTTCATTTTATCTAGGGTCACACGAAATCAAAATTTACAAATAAATGGGCTATGTAACAAATAGAAAAAAAATAAAGATTTGACTGAAATGAGATGCTTCATTCGAATGGGACATAAAAAAAATTCCTTCAGAACATCTAATGTACTAGTATCATGACAATTCTGAATATAAATTCCCTATGTATCAATGAGAAACCTCATGAATTGATATGCATATTCCATTATACCTATTGAAAAAAGGTTGAGAGTAGTGCTGATGTTACGATGAATATTTTTCAATTTTAGCAATTAAAATGGTTTGCAGCTTAAAATATTCACAACCGCCACAATATGGGATGTAATTTGATAATTGTTTCTCACAATAGCTTCTTGCAGCAATACATTTAGCCATTACCTATCCAACAAAATGTGTAGAGTGAGGTATCAGTGTTCCACCCACGGCACCAATGCAAGAGTTCTGTGTTACGAGAAAATAGTTCTTTGTCGTCATAACGATGCTACTTCGTTGAACATCCATTTCGAGATAGTTCTACATTTGAGATTGTTAACAATTACAAGTTGCGCAGATGAGAATCGATCGAAGATATCGGATTATAACAAAAACATAATAAATTCATAGTATAAATATACGTTTATATTCAATATGTATCACCTCCCTTACAGATACATATGTTTCACTATTTCACGAATATAATGAAGGTAATCAAACGATTCAATTGAAAAATAATCACATGTAAAAAGTTCTGCAGACTTCTAAAATTCAGACTTACTTCAATCAAAAGTTTGTAATGTTCAGTATGAATAAATTAAACTTTTTATTTAACACTTTGCATTCAGAACGATACACCGAAGGTCCGTTACATTTCTAAATAGCATATATTTTTCACATATCTATTAATCATATACAAAAAAAAATTATATTTTTTTATTACCCTCTTGAAAATTATCGATTTCTCATCTGCGAGCAAAACAATTGGAGAAAATCTCATTGAACAATGATCCAAGAATGCCACCAGACCACGATAAAGTGATACCATCGTTCAACGTTGAAGCAACAAATCCATCAAAATTGCTGCACGTTTGTAAATAAAGTGTCCGCTTACTATTATCTATATTTCAGTGCCCCCAAGGTGGTTGGTCGAACCTGTTGATGTCAGTGTGGAAAGGAAGCGCAATGTTGCCTTACACTGTCAAGCTCAAGGGGTACCAACTCCAACAGTTACATGGAAAAAAGCAGGTCTGTTGAAGAGATTATTAACGGAATTTAATTGTATTAGTGTAAATTCAACCTATTTTAAGTACAAATACCTGCCGAGTACTCAAGAACGCAACGAATAAGAACAATTTTTTTTACGTTCGCAATTATTAGAATGTAACTCCAAAAATTTGGTGTTGGGCGTATTCAATCAATTAGTAACAAACATAATTTTGCTCTGTGTTGATTTTACGTTTTTTTTTATAAAAAGGGAAAGTAGGCAGTTTCTCGATATTCACTCTTTTTCATGTTGTGAAAAATAAATATACTAACTGACAAAGAAACTGCAACACCCAGAAGGAGCTAATTTTTTTTTTTTTTTGTAAAACATAAAAAGTATAGCAAGGAGTGAATTATTGAATTTGGAGAAAAAAATTCGTGAAGGTTATTTCATGTAAACAATTTCTTGCAATTATATGTTTGAAATTTCTATGACAAACTTTGAAAGATGATAGTGATCGTTCTGATTTTTTTTTTATTTCGAGGAATGTTGATTTAAAATAAACTCACATACTCCTTTCGCTTAGCTAGCAAATCAGGCAATTATGAAGAAGTTCGGGACCACACATTCACAAAGTTGTTGGGAAACGGTACTCTGCTGCTGCAACATGTTAAGGAAGATAGGGAAGGATACTACCTATGCCAAGCAGAAAATGGCATAGGGTCGGGTATCGGAAAAGTGATCCAGTTGAGGGTAAATTGTATGTCTTCATCAACACACCCAAACAAAAATCCAATTCGATACTTTGCAGCTTCACCTTATTTTGCCGTCCCTTCAAGACAAGTTACTGTCAAGAAAGGAGACAAAGCCGTTTTACATTGTGACGTGAATGGTGATAAGCCGATCAGTGTGGCTTGGTTACGAGGAGGTACAAAGGAATTGAATCCTGTTACTAACTACAGGTAATCTCTAATTACCACTAGGTCAGTACTTTGAAATTGCAGATGAATCGATCGTTTAAGCAATAAAGAATTGAAGGTCCTTCTTGTAAAGGGTGTTTTTTTAGAGCTATAGAACTTTAAATTGCAATAAAACAACGATGGATTATTCGATTGACATGAATTTCATTTATCCGCAAGATAATCTTGTGGCATTACATTTTAAATATGATTTCTGGCATATGACCGCCACGGTTGGCTCGGATGTAGTCCAATCTGGACGTCCAATTACCTGTTATCATGTGACATTAGTTTTATTTGATTCCATTGTTAATAACTCCTTTTGTATCCAGGTTGAATATAAAACAAGATGTAACTCCTGATGGCGTATCGGCAGAATTGCAAATTCTCAATTCAGATGCGACAGACAATGGTGCTTACTTTTGTCAAGCCACTAATATGTTCGGGAAAGATCAACAGCTTGTTCAGCTTCTAGTTCAAGAACCGCCAATGAGTCCACAGAACGTTGAGGCTACCATGATAGGAAGCAGATCTGTGAACTTGAAGTGGCAGCATAGATCGGGGGATTCGACTGAGGTTTTCAAGTTTATAATTGAATACAGGCAACAAGACAGTGAGTGGTTCGAATTAAAAACATTGAATTTGGCTTCATAATTTTCAATAGTTTACAACATCTTCCACTTTTTCAATTTGTTGTTTCAGTATCTAGGCACTCCAGTAATTATTCGAATTTTGCGATCCTAGAGATATCTTCTAGATTTTTTAGCAGTGTACATTATTTGACTAACTGAAGGTGGTTATGTGTCTTGATTTTGAAGTTTTGATTCCCACTGCAAATGTTCTAAAAATAATATAACGTATGTCACTTTTTCCACTATTAAAACATTACTTTAAATGTTCCACAATTCAAATTGCAGTTTTCACATAATTTCCTCATGAGCTAATTCTGTCTTGATCTGAATTTATTTCATTGATTTACAGAGACGTGGCAATACATTGAAGTCACAGATGTTCCTTTATCTTATGCTTTCCTAATTGAAGACTTAAAACCTGCCACAAAATATATATTTCGCGTTATCGCCGAAGGACCTGCTGGGAGGAGTAATCCTAGCGCCGAGCTTTCTGTGAAAACTGAACCACAAAGGCCTGGAGGTCCACCACTGAATGTTGCGGTAAGTCGGGAATAGAATTCTCTGCTTTTCTTACTGAGTTTTATTTCACAAATAGTCCAGACAAAATAGTAACAAAATTCATATTTCACCTGCTCCTTTAAAATATTCACTTTTATCTGCTTCCATCTGTAGGTTAGACCAGTATCATCCACCGAAATGCTGATAACTTGGTCTCCTCCAGTCCCAGAGCTACGTCATGGAGATATTCAAGGTTTCAATATTGGCTATCGTACATCAAGTATGGGATCGTACAACTTCACATCGGTACCAGGAGATGGAGAAGATGGTGGAGAACTTCTTTTATCTAATCTAGAAAAATTCACACGATACACAATAGTTGTACAAGCTTTCAACGAAGTTGGCATGGGACCTACATCTGAGGCTATCACGGAACAAACAATGGAAGATGGTAGGTGAGATATAAAATTTTGTAAGAGACATTAGAAATATTAGAGATTTTGCATTGACGTGTTTTATGATATTAGAATATTTATTTATTTGAAAAAATAGTTGATGAATCACATAAGTAAATCAACTTGAAGACTGAGGTCCAATTAAACAATTGTGTAATTTCTATACCCACTAGGAACTCACCGAATTAAGAGATTATTTACAAACTAATCTAAACATCATGGAAAAAATATTGAACATATTAGCCAGATTGTGAATTATTCTATCAGATGAATCAATGAAGACCATTTTTTACAGTTCCAAGCATGCCTCCCGATGATGTCAGATGTGCTGCTCTAACATCCCAGTCGGTACAGGTCAGCTGGCAACCACCGCCCACTATACATTGTAATGGTCTCTTGCAGGGTTACAAATTGATTTACGAACCAGTTTTAGATGATAACTTGAGAGGTAGGTGAATTTTATTATTTGTTTAGGGTTCTCCATTTTTTTATCTCATATTTATAGTGTTTTGCGTCTTCGGTCAAATCGGATCAATTAGAATTTCGTGATCTGAAATTGATTGAAAAATATCTGAAAGAAAACCACATTTAGGACTACGAAAACAAATTTCTGTCTAAAAGTCATCTAATCCTACCGAACAACCATTGAACTCTTTCAGTGATATGATATAAAGGGTTATTCATTTTGTGGTTTTGAAAGTAAACGTAAATAAAATACACTTTCATTCAGAACAGAACAGAATTTTCGAGGGAATCGATAGATTCCCTACAAGACTACGCCACAATTGAAACAATATTGGAGATATATAGATGAGGTAAACAGAGTTGACTCGTTGAATGTTGAGTAAATGAACCTGATATGAAATGAAAAGCAGGGAAATAATGGATAATCAATAACGAACCACAGCTTCAACGATTCAAAATATCTGACAACGCTAATATGACAGACGCGAAGTTCTTCGATTAGGTGGCCTTCAGTGAATTCTCTTATTTATAATTGACCAATTATTCTAATTCACATGTGAATTTTCAGGCAATGATGAGATGGAAACCAGAAAAACTACTGCCTTAACAACCGTCATCACAGGATTAAGTAAATTCACCAACTATAGTCTACAAGTATTAGCTTACACCAAAGTCGGAGATGGTGTTCTCACTGCCCCAACCTACTGCCAGACCGGTGAAGATGGTGAGTATATAAAAGCATAATTGATAAAATTTAGATTCACTGCATTATGATTGGATTGAAAGCTTATTGATATTCAATATGAATTGATTTGAACTGAAAATTTGGAAAATCCAGCAGCAGTTGAAAAAGGCGCGAGTCTTTTTTGTTGTTGTTGTTATTGACAGTGAGTACTTTCAAATGTAGCCTGAAAGCGTCGCTCAACTTCAACTTTGCAGCAATTTTTGTTTCTTTTTCATAATTAATATGTTGAGTTTATATTTGGGAATGAAGAGGCCAACACACATGCCAGTAAAGGAGCACAAACTCCTTTCATCATCTCGGAACCTTTCTGTACCTACAAGAAAGAGTTTCAGGAGAAGGAAGAAACCGAAAGAGGTGGAATCTTCCTGGTTTGGATCACTCAAAAAAGTTTTTTATGAAACTTTGACTCTGCGAGATCCAAGAAGTATCTGAATCTTAGTAAAAATATGCTACACCTTCTCACAAGATTCCTCACAGGACATTGTCGCCTTAGGAAACACCTCATGGGAATGGGTCTAACAGAAAATGACGAGTGCAGATTCTGTGGGAAGGAGGAAGAAACTCCGGATCACCTGGTGACGGAATACCATGCCATAGCAACCTGCTTTGAACACGAAATTTGTAGAAGGGAAGAATTAGCTTCCTTGAAGCCATCCCAGATATTGGAGTTCATCAGAACTCTGGAACTAGAAGGCGAGTTATGGCGAGAATAGCTCTGATGGGGGGCACAATAGATAAATTATTAGATTGCAGTGAACCTCCTCTATCAAATCTGATCGAATGTGTTTGGAGAAACAATTCACTAACATAATACACTCACCGGAAAAAAAAATTTGCTGAAGTTCGTTGACCAAGAACTTTCTTAATTTTTCAACGATTTCAATTGTTTCTACACCAAATCGAAAATAATTTCTTTGGTATTGAAACAAACTCCACAAAAGATTTCCAAAAATGTTGATAGCTTTTTTATGCCGGTGAGTGTAGTGCACGCAGTCAACATTAGCAAGAACATTGTGATCCATAATCGAACTCATTCATTAGAGAAAATAATTATGTTTACAGTTCCTGGTCCACCTTTCGATATCAAAGTAGTTGTAAGTAGTCCGCAGTCACTAAGAGTATCGTGGCTACCACCTATCGAGCCCAATGGAATGCTCACCAAGTACAACCTTTACAAAAGAAGTATGGACGGAGGTAATGAAATCGACCACAACAAACAGACTATATCAACTCAACAGACTGATTACGAGGTGAAGAATATCCAGCCGCTTATTGAGTACCAATTTTGGGTAACAGCCTCGACCAGAATAGGGGAGGGACCAAATTCGAAAACAGTCAGTCAAGTTATCACCTCGAGAGGTGAGAACATTATAAATTTATTGGCTAAATGCTTTTAGAATTAGAGACCATATTGATTTTATTCGTTTTTTGTTCCACTTTTCTGAGGGGGATTTGAAATCATCGATATAGGTATTAAAATTGTTTCAGTTCCAGCAAGAATTGTTTCTTTCGGCGGTTTAGTTGTGAAACCGTGGAGGAGTTCGGTAACGATACCGTGTGAATCTGTGGGTTCGCCTAGACGAGAATGGATTCACGGAGAGCAAGTTTTAAAAGGAGGAGCAAACCATAATCAACAACTACTTGATACTGGAGAACTCATCATTTCGAACTTGCAAAAGTCTGATACTGGAAATTACTCATGTCAGGTTAGATCAAAGCCAATCTTACTAAATCAATGTGTTTTAATTTTTTCACTTTCAATTCCACATAATTCTCTTAGAAATAAGTTTCTATATACCTTATATTTTTTAACATTCAGTTGGAAGTCAGTCGAGAAATAAAATAATATGAGCTATGTAAATACGCTGAAATTTTGTTTTTCAACACGTTCCAATTATTCAATTCAATATTTACAGAGGGATCTTCAATTTAAAATTTACAAAGTATTTTTATTCAACGCCTTTCTTTCAACATCTAAATGCAGAACTAAACTACATATTATATGAGAAGGAGACTTTCACCTAGGAAGCAACTATTCATCTTCATTTATCTATAATACTTTGGCTTTTATGTACTTTACAGCTGTTTATTTCTTATTTATTCTCCTTTAAGTTTTCTTTCTTCAAACCAGCACATTTTGAGTACGTCTGAGTAAAGTCTCGTTAATCAGTCCAAATCACGGGAAATGTAAAATCTTCCAACCAATGGCGAAAAACCATGATTCTAAAATTGATTCCAGGATGATGTTGAAGCACTTCGCGTATCAGCAGTAATTAAGATATGTAACAATATCTATTCAAAAAGGGATTTCATAGCTAGAAGTTTCCTTCTCCGAGTAAATGGGATTAATATAGTCCGGTAATGTTCAGCCTCAATGACAAGCGTGATATGTAGAAAATTTAAGAGAGCAAAATAGTACCTACGTCTTGGATCTTTATGCCATAAGTATAAACTTAAAACTAAGTATTGATGTTCTAAAGATGAACTAGCAGAGTTCCTACTAAATATAAACTATTTTTTAACTGGTACTAACTCAGAACGAAGCTTTTGTGGTATCAAATAGCAGTCATTTTGATTTCGTTACATAATTTTGGTAGATACCAATTTAAGTTGTTTTCAATAGGTTGATAACGGACAAGGATCAGATCGAATAACATATTATCTCCTGGTGCAAGTAACGCCATCTGCACCTATTCTCTACGTGGCTAGTGCGACAAGCAGTAGCATCCTCCTCCACTGGAAGCCAGGTAGTAACGGGGGAGCTCCCATAAGTGGTTTCACGCTGAGTTTCAAAAAAGAGCATGAAAATCTAGAAGAGGTAGCGCTATCTCGACACGCAACTAGTTATGAATTGAAGGTAAAATAGTCCCAAATATAAATATATTATCATAAACATCATGAATCTACGATGATTTATTGAAAAGATTCTCATCCCTGAGATTTATTGCACGTATTCCAATAAAATGATTGCAGGGTTTGTCATGCGGAACTACATACCACTTGTACCTGACGGCAACCAATAAGATTGGCACTTCTCCTGCCAGTGATCCTTTACAAGCTCGCACCCAAGGAAGTCCTCCTGGCGTACCGCCATCCTCTTCTTTTGTCTTTCCTAATTCTACATCTGTGATATTAAGGCTACACATATGGCCAGACAATGGTTGTCCAATTTCGTATTTCGTTCTACAGTATAGAAAATCTGTAGATTCACAATGGACACTCGGTGAGTACATATTATAGTAGAGACAATGAAAGTCAGGTAGAATAAATAAAATTTTAAATATGTAGTAATATCATTGAAATTTTTAAAATATTTTAAAAAATCTGAAAGCGTGTTAGATTTCGACGATAAACTTTGTGCTAATAATATAGAATCATTCATTTGCACTTCATAATAAACAAAAATTTCTACTTCATTTCAATTTCATAAACTTTCTCAATTGAACGACTTTTTTATCTCGACTCACTTTTTAGTTTCCGATAAGCGCAGCAAATATAGTATCATTAAAGTTTTATTTTTTTTTTCAGTGTCCAATGCATTGAAACCACAACGCAAAACATCGATCACCGGCTTGTCATCAGCTACACAATATATAGTAAAAGTGGAAGCACACAACGTGGCTGGTTATTCTTTTGAGGAATTCACCTTCATAACGCTCACGAAAGATGGAGGTACATTTGAACTCTGCCAATTCGGATTTATTTTCTTTCCTTGGCTGGTATTCTCTTTTTTGTTTTTTTTTTGTTATTATACGTTATATGTATTCATCTCGAATATGATATTACATTATGCGAACTGACTGAGTGCCCAAAAAGAACGTTCATTCATTCATTAATCAATAATCGATTGATTTTTTTTAGAAATTCCATCTCAACATCTCATGAAGAATAAGCACAATAACGACTCTTTCTACACGGACATAAAGATTATACTTCCTGCCGCTGGCGCTGGAATACTCCTTGTTTTGATGTCTGTAACTATTTTGTCCTATTTGAAACGTAGTAAGTATTCATTATTTTAATTCCTATAACTTTTCAACAGTTGCTTCGATTCTCCCTATTTCAGATTGAAATACACTGCTCAACAATTGATAGGGATCACTTACTTGTTTTAAATTTATTTCTGAAATATCCGCTCCAAGATTATAAATTTAGTCAGATATCAGAGTATTTTCAGTTGATAATATGGTTCACTTGAGAAAAGAATGAAAAAATGAAAAGTTGGAGAGAAAAAAAGACTTTATTAGGAACACTCAAAATTCTGTGTTTGAATAACATAAAAGTTTTATGATGAAACCACAAGGCTGAAGTTTCGGTTAAGCTAGTACCTAGTTGGTCCCCCACGAGCTCGTCTCAAGCATTCTACCCTACGAGGCATACTTTCGATCAAACGATTTATAAAATTTTGGGGCAAATTCGTCCAAATATCCCGTAAAGCGTTAGAAAGGTCCTCCAGGTTATTGATCGGTTGTTCTAAGGTTGACAATTGTCTAGACATCTCAGACCAGACATGTTCGATGCAATTCATGTTTGGAGAGCGAGCTGACCAGTCCATCCTATCAATAGCATGAGTTTCTAGCGCTTCATTAACCAGACGACTACGGTGTGGACGGGCATTATCGTGAATTAAAATGAAATTCTCGCCCACGGCAGCCGCAAACGGAACAATTATGGGTTCAATAATCATATCGTGTTATCTCTGGCTGGTCATGGTGGTGTTCTGCAGAACAACCAACTCTGTGCGTTGGTTCAAACAAATGCCTCCCCATACACATATAGAACCTCCGCCAAAAGCTGTTGTGGGTACCATAAACTGTTCTGCATACCTTCGACCTCTTTCCCTCCAAGCAAGAATACGTCCATCGGAGTTGACCAAACGAAATCTAGACTCATCCGTAAATAAACATCGGCTCCAATCTTCAAGTGTCCAATTGCGGTGCTCCTCAGCCCATTGCCGTCGATGAACCCGGTGTTCCCTATTCAAACGGGGATTTTGTACCCTCCTACGTGCTCTCAAACCACGAACATGTAGTCGTCGTCTTACAGTCTGGTTCGAAATTAGAACTCCTGTTGCAACTCTCAGTGATCTATTGAGCCGCGACGCCGGGTAAGTGGGATTTCTCCTAGCATTGAGGATCAAAAGACGATCTTGGGCAGCTATTGTACTGCGCTGCCGACCTCCCCCATGAACATAAGCTACTGAGTCGTTTTGGATGAACCTATTCCAAGCCCGACTCACGACACTTTGCGAAACATTCAACCGCCGGGACACTTCTCGTTGGGACAAACCTTCCTGTATCCACCGTATGATTTGGTCCAGTTGCACAGGAGCCAAACGTCTTCTCGGCATGACTGATTTCTCATTTCTTCAATTATTGTCACCTTATGTGTTTGAACGAGAGAAAAAAAACAGATTTAATAACAAATACCACATTGCTTTTCACTCCACCTGTAACAGCCTACAGATAATAATCGATTTTGTGAACAAGAGCCGATGAAGTGAGGAAGACTTTGATATAATCAACTCAAAACATCTTACTTTTTCCTTAGAGAACATATAATGTACAGATATTCACGAGATAACTTAAAAAAAATACAATTGAAGAGAAGTTCATAAGTGATCCCTAGCAATTTTTGATCAGTGTATTTCCAATTGAACCTATTTTTTGCATTTAGTTCCTCCCTAAATATTATTTTGACATGTTATACCTAATAGATATTCGGAAAACAACTGTCACGCATCAAAGTTAATTTATAGTTCTTCAAAAAAGAAAATTTTCCAAGAAACTTAATAGAGCAATCAGATAATTTGCAATTTGTGTCCTTATAATCAATTCTCTCAATTTTTAGGAAGAAATGAAGCCGCAAAAGAGCGTTTGGAGAATTTGCAGAATGCTGAAGCACAAAGAGAAAGATACTACGCAACTATACATAAAGTAGGATTACAAGCCGGAGAAAAAATACCAGGTGAGCACATCTTCATTATATCTGTGATATGGGGTGGTAGCTTATTGTGTTTTGGATCTGAAAGTGTCAGACTTTCAAATTTTCTATACTTGGACCCAGCAGGGTGTGAACTTCTGGGAGGTGCAATAGTGTTACCAATAAAACAGTTAACCTATAAAATATCTGTTTTTTCGTATTATCGCATATAATTTTGCATATTTATATTCAATTATCTCTTGTCTAATTATTTATTTCAAATTTTTTCAAGTTTCCTCTGTTGCCAAGTATCACTAGAATGTACTAAGGCAATAAGTGATTAAAAAAACTTTTTTCCAGAAACATCAGAAGACATATCACCCTATGCTACATTTCAATTGTCCGAACCTAGTACCCTTCCTGTGACGACGGCTATGCTTCATAGTTTCATGTACCATGAACATCCAATGACAGAAGGATGTGCATCAACACCTCCGGCAACATCATCAATACAAAGAAATTCCCCATATTACAATATGGTGAGTATAGATGATACATTATTGGTACTCAAAATAGAATGAAAATAAGAGAAAGAAAGAGAAAGATATCCTTATGTGACCGAATTAATGAAAAAAAAACTCAACAAATTGAATAAAGAGCGTTTTGTCCTGTTGTGGTTTGAGCAAACGGTTTTGATTTCAAAAATGAACAATTTAATAAAAAAATAAAAGAAAATTCATGTTCAAAAAGTTTAATTGGGGTGCTTGTAGCCGAATGATTAGAAATTCTGAGTAATCCAGTAACTTCTATAGGAGTTTTATCTGCCGCAGGTGTCACGCCTATTCAGCTTAAATTCCTGATGATGGTTTTTCTTATGGTCTGCAATAATGTGGAGACCGATGATGTTCTATTAATAAAATCTTGATTTCTCTTTCAGCAGAAACTGCAAGGTACTAAAGGCCACGGAAGAAGAAAAGCCGGTAGAAAAAACGACGTAGATAGTGAAGAAAGTGAGTCTGATGGTGATCAGTTAACATCAAGTAGAACAGAATCATCCAATCAACTAGATATGAAGATCAAACATAGTAAGTTCCTAACCTCCTTGTTGTTTGGAGCCTCTATGCACCTATGGTGCTTCGTTCTTCTAAGTAGTAAACCTTTCACCTCCTATCTGATGCTCCATTTTATTTGTTATTCTTATGACAGAAATATATTTCTCTAGAGAGATTATATCATGATTTAGAAACCTCTTTTTCTTACTGTTTGGTACCTATAGGAGGTAGATAAACAAGTTTTTTTTCTTGTGCTTCGTTTAATTTACAAGTTCTGTTTTTTTTTTCATTTATGGTAATTTATTAGATCTCATGGTTGCTACTAATATTCAATATTTAATGATAACATAACCTCTCCGAACTCCAAATCCACGGTTCAAATGGAAATACCACTGCGATTGGTCGCAAAAATCGATCCTGTAATCTGATTGGCGCATCCCAGACTCCATTCAAGGTCACAAAAACGTCTGCAGCGATTTCCTTTCTAAATACAGGGAGTGAACCGTCTGTTAGTAATCTGTGATTTTACTTTTGTCTCTAATCACTTGAAGATGAGGTTTTTTATGTTGATTTCTTTTCAAGGTTATCTCTACCACGGAGCTCAATCGAGTACTTCGTCAGACATATCACCGATGTGCGAACAGAAATCTCTTCCGAGGAGAAATCGATCGAGGTATATGAATGCAAAAGAGTTGCATGCTCATTCTATACTAACGAAAGATAACGTCACGCGTAGGTGGCTATCGCAAGGCCGGAGTCCGACTCAGAGGCAAATGCTTGCACTGACCGTAGCTGAAACGACGTTCTTGGAGCGACCGGATCAGAGTGAACAAAACACACCGGACAGACCGTCGGCGGAGCTGAGCGAAGCCGAATGCGACATCGACACCTTGAAAAAGATCAAACTGGGACTTCGCTCCTCCCTTTGGTCCAGACCAGCCAGTTCAAGCGGGCAACCTACAGATTATTCTATTGCTGTCTAGTTATAATTATTGAGATATCAAAATCAAAGTTACAAATTTTATACTGAAATTCGGAACTATTGAGTTTATAAACTATATATATATTGATAAGGTTTTTGGATCAATTTTATTAGATTTTAATTATTAAATCAATTGATAGATACTTCCAACCCCATAAGTACAATGTAATACAAATACAATCAGTGATCAATATTAATCAAACGATAACCCTTAATTCTCAAATCTCGAAATGAAGCAGATGAATTATAGATAGTTGAATTCAAAAAATATAGTCACTTATTGTTTTCAATTGGGTTTTTCTTTCCTTCAGTTGAATGAACCAAAAGAGTTGCCATATTTTGAAGGTAGGTATGAAATTAACAAATTTCAGCATTTAGAATAAAGCTTTTCAACAGATTTCCAAAATCCCTCCACATTATTCTTTCATGTCTATTAAGCTGATTGTTTTAGCCCTTTTTAAGTTATTATAATGTTTAGTTTTGGCAACGTCGCGGATTCTGGGAATTCGAGACGTATGTTTTGTCAGATTGAAGAAATGAGATGTATCGGCGGTCGGAAAGAATAGTTAAAGGTTGATAGTATAAAGTTTTCGGTGTTTAATATAGCGGTTTTGGTTTAATTAACGGACATTTTAAATATATTAGGATTACAGTTCATTAGAAGGTCAGTTTGCATTGTATAAGTCCCATTTTGTTCCATTTCAATCCTTACCCTGTTCCCTTACATCCTTATACAGTGCGGTGCTGTGTGGAAGCAAGAGAGCAGTTTATATTGGTAAGACAATTTATAACATCATTTTATTGGTTCAAATATAGGGAAAATGCAACATTTTTTGGTTCTTCGAGCACGGGTTTTTTGAACTTTAATTCAAGTTTCGGTTACATTTATTTAGGTTTCAATCGGTATACAGAGTTTCGGAACTCATTTTCATTTCATTCCTAATTGTATTCGGAAATATTAATTCAGTTTATTTTGTTCGTTCATACGGTATTGAGCGAAGTAAAAACGTGCGGTAGTTTTTTGTATTTGGTCAGCGGTTATCAAATTCGGGTCCCAGAGTAAGCCTTGTTGCCAAGCGTACACAAAATTATTCAATTCACAGTTTAGACTCGCGGGGTTGGTTTTCGAGTATTCTGCGCACTTGACTTTCAACACAATGGGTGTAACGTCAACTGAACGGAAAATGAAGATGCTTATTGCTAAGAAAGAATCTTTATTTTCGATACTGCAGAATTTATTGGATTTGTCAAAATCATTAACAAGTGAAGTAGCTAAAACTAAATTTTTAACAATGGTCAGTTCAATCAATTCAACAAAGAATGACCTACTGAAAATAATAGATGATATAACAGAGCTCAGTTTTGAAATTAATGATGAGTTCGAACCAGACTTTGATATATTTAGAACGATTGATGAAATGTGTTGTCACATTCAATTTTCAGCGGCTAAATTGGAACGAGAACAAATTCAGAAAGATGTTTCTTCGGTTAATGTTGAACCTCAAGGAAGTTCGGGATTGATACGTAATCTTCCTACACTACCGAAGATTGAATTGCCGGAATTTTCGGGAAATATTAGAGAATGGGAAACCTTTTATTCAATATTCAAGAGTTTGATACATGAAAATAAATTACTTACGGATACTGATAAAGTTAATTATTTAGTAGGTCGTTTGAAAGGATCTGCGTTGACTATTTGTTCTTCGTTAGCTCCTACTGGAGAAAATTATGAAATCATTTGGAATTCGCTTGTGGAAAAATATCAGGATAAGCGCGCTCTTGCAACTAATTATCTACGCCAAATTTTAGAGTTTAAATCGATACAGGGTGAGTCATCTAAGGGTCTCAATATATTTTTGGAAAAATTTGATTGTGCGGTACAGGCTTTGAAAAAGCTTAAATTAGATGATATGTCGGACTTCATTTTAATGCATCAGGCCCTTTCTAAGCTTGATTCTGATACGGTGAGATCGTTTGAAATGACTATTAGGGGTAATGGAATACCTACCTATGAAAATTTGATTAAGTTTGTGAAGGAACAATCGAAGATTTTGGCTCTAAATCAGCAATCAACCATTAGTAGAGGTGATAGCTATAAAACTCGTAATTCGAAATCCTTTTTTGTACATCAAAATAATTCTTGTGTAGGAATGGATCGGTCGAATATATGTATTTTTTGTAATCGGAAAAATCATTCGTTGAGTAGATGTGATAAATTTAAACAATTGTCGCCATCTAAACGATATGCTATAGTACGGGATAACAACTGGTGCTATAATTGCTTATCGCCAAATCACGGGGTAAGAGACTGTCCTTCAGACAAATTATGTTCAGAGTGTTCCAGAAAACACCACTTCCTATTACATTTAGGACGTATACGGGGTGAACTGGAAAAATATGCAAATTCGAAATCGGATTCGAATACAAATACGTTGGTTTCAACAGATAACAATTTTTGTGCTACTGCTTTGGGTGATCGGGATACTCATACGGTTTTATTGTCGACGGTTGTGGTAAATGTTTTGAACGGTTCGGGTGGTTTGAAAACAGCTAGGTTTTTAGTAGATAGTGGCAGTCAGGTTAACTTACTTACTTATAGGTGTTGTAAGAAATTAGGATTGAAATTTTCACAATGTTCAACGTCAATTCATGGGGTTGGATTCAGTTCAAATTCAATTAAAGGTTATACAAGTATTATTGTTTCGTCTAGGTATGATTTTACTAAGAAATATTCTATTGAGGCATTTTTAGTAGATAAAATCACGGATAAACTTCCAATAGCCAAAATTGATCGCGGTGTTTTAAAGAATTTTGGAAATATACAATTGGCAGATGAACAATTTGACGAACCGGCTGAAGTTGATGGCATTATGGGGGCGGATCTTTTCTCGATTATTGTGGGTAATTCGGTACCATCAGCATCGGGATCTCCAGTGGCGGTACAAACGGTATTTGGTCATATGATTATGGGAAAGGTTCGTAAGTTAGAGTCAAAGGGGGAGTTCGGTGTATTCTTCAGTTTAGGGGAGGAGTGTCGGTTAAATGACTTGGTTAATAAATTTTGGGAGATGGAACAAGTTCCAAAGAATATTTTGCCGGACCCAGCAGAAGTAATATGCGAAAATTTGTTTTCGACATCTTTTAGTAGAGATTTTGAGGGACGTTTCACGGTAGCGCTTCCTTTTAAGAATTCTCCGAATACTTTGGGTAATTCTAAGACAACGGCATTGATTCGGCTCTATTCATTAGAAAGAAGGTTGGCGAAATTTCCGGAGTTTCGTTTGAGGTATAATGAGATAATGAAAGAAGCAATTCAGTTAGGTTATATGCATTTGGTTGAGGATGAATATTTAAAAGATTCGGAACCTGCGTATTACATTCCTCATCATGCTATTGTTAAGCAAGGTAGTTCGAGTACACCAATTCGTGTAGTTTTAGATGCTAGTACATCGTCCGATAATGATGTTTCGTTGAACGACATTTTACACGGTGGTCCAAAATTACAAACCGATCTGTTTTCTTTATTACTGAATTTTAGGTTGTTTCGAATAGCGATTACAGCGGATATTCGACGAATGTATCATCAAATAAAATTAGTTGATTATCAATGGAGGTTTCAAAGATTGCTTTGGCGTTTCAGTCCTGATGATCCGGTTCAGGTATTTGAATTTAATCGTTTAGCATTTGGGGTAAAATCAAGTCCATATTTAGCTCTTCGTACTATAAATCAATTGATAAAAGAAAATGGATGTAGTTATCCTTTAGCAACGAAAATAGTTTCGACAGATGTTTACATAGATGATTTGGTTTGCAGCATTCCTTCGGAAGGGAAAGCGTTTAATTTGTATTCACAATCAGTGTCATTATTCGCGGAAGGAAAATTCGAGTTAGTTAAGTGGTCTTCTAACTCTTTCGATCTATTGAAGTTAATTCCTAATGACCAACAACTTGTAAATTCGGTAACAATTGGAGCGGACACAAAAACTGGGTTTTATGTTCCTGTTCGGGATGTAGCGAATGAATCGTTTTATACAATGTTTTCTGGAGTTTCGTCTTGGATTTCTATTTTGCGGATTACGGTTTGGTTACTTAGATTTTTGAAGAAGCCTCCCAAGAGAAAATTTATTATAGCTGATGATTTGAAAGAAGCGGAGATCGTATTGATAAAAATTGTTCAGAATAAAGCATTCGGATCGGAAATAAGGTTAGTGAATTCAGAAAAAGAGATCTATGGAAAATTACGCAAATTGACTCCTTTCATCCAAGATGGAGTTCTCAGGGTGGGGGGACGATTAGAAAATTCTTCGCTTAAGTTTACTAGCCAACATCCTATTCTACTTCCAGGCAAAGATCCTTTTACAGTAAAATTAATTCAATACTATCATAAAATAAATCTCCATACTGGTTCTTTTCTTTTGGAAGCGTTGTTGAGACAAAAATATTGGATAGTAGGTGGTCGTAATGTTATACGACAGCAGATACATGGCTGTAATCGTTGTTTTAGGGTAAAGCCTAGAAATAATTATCCTCTGATGGCGAATTTGCCTGCTTCTAGAGTGAGTCCAACAAAAGTGTTTTCTCAAACGGGGGTAGATTACTTTGGACCATTCGAAATATCACTCGGTAAAAATAGAAAAACGCAAGTATATAAGGGATATGTTTGTTTGTTTATATGTATGAGCGTAAAAGCAGTTCATTTGGAACTCGTCAGTTCCTTATCTACAGATCATTTTTTGCAAGCCTTCAAACGGTTTCTATCTCGAAGGGGTACTTGTAATGTTCTGTATTCAGATAGGGGCACTAACTTTGTGGGTGCTAAAAAAGTTCTTCGCGAAATTAATGAATTTATTAATTCGGATCAGTTTATAACTTCTTTTCAAAGTGAATTAGCTTTGAATGGTATTGAGTGGAAATTTAATACGGCCGGGGCACCCCACATGGGCGGTTTGTGGGAGAGCAACGTTAAATCGGCTAAGAATCTGATCTATAAGGTAATAGGTACTCAGATACTAACTTTTGAAGAGTTCAGCACTCTTCTTACGCAGGTTGAAGCTTTATTAAATTCACGCCCTCTTTGTCGTTTGTCATCAGATTCAAGTGCACCGGAAGCATTAACACCTTCACATTTTTCGACAATGTCACCATTAAAATGTATTCCATCGCATGATTTGTCGGATATCAAGTTGAATAGGCTTGATCGTTTTCAACTGATTGACCGGATGGTTCAGGATTTCTGGAAGCGCTGGAAATTAGAGTATCTAACGACTTTACAAACTCGGGAGAAATGGCATTTGAAATGCTCAAATATTGAAGTTGGCACGGTTGTCATATTAAAGTGTGAAAATTCGCCACCACTGCATTGGCCATTGGCGTTGGTCACAGCGGTCCATCCCGGAAAAGATGGTATAGTACGTAATGTAACGCTAAAAACGAGTAAAGGTACCTATACACGACCTGTAGTAAAGGTATGTCCTTTACCGACCCAGTAGTCAGAAGAGTTGACTACTATATATATTTTTTTTTGGAGGTTAGTTTTTGTTTCTTTTTTGGTGGAATTTTTTTTAACAAGTGATGATTTTGACAAGTTCATTTATGAAAGGTATTTGATTTCAAAGTGACTGAAATCGAGTTTTCAGGGCGGGGGGTATGTTTTAGCCCTTTTTAAGTTATTATAATGTTTAGTTTTGGCAACGTCGCGGATTCTGGGAATTCGAGACGTATGTTTTGTCAGATTGAAGAAATGAGATGTATCGGCGGTCGGAAAGAATAGTTAAAGGTTGATAGTATAAAGTTTTCGGTGTTTAATATAGCGGTTTTGGTTTAATTAACGGACATTTTAAATATATTAGGATTACAGTTCATTAGAAGGTCAGTTTGCATTGTATAAGTCCCATTTTGTTCCATTTCAATCCTTACCCTGTTCCCTTACATCCTTATACAGTGCGGTGCTGTGTGGAAGCAAGAGAGCAGTTTATATTGGTAAGACAATTTATAACATCATTTTATTGGTTCAAATATAGGGAAAATGCAACACTGATAAATGTAGATATTTTCATTAGTATACCTAAAATCGAATAAAATTGCAATAAAAAAAGTAAAATACAAAGAAAAAGAAAAGTTTATCAAATTCGCGTTCTAACTCGAAATGATCTGATAAATAGAATCAAATTTTATTGTGCAGAAATGGGTCAGAAACGTTTTGAACTACGCAGGGTTCTAGATTCAGTAAGAAAACGATGTGTGAAATGTATTGAACAAGGCATGGGCGCCCGCAGGGGGGGGCCAGGGGGGGCCATGGCCCCCCCTGAGATTTTGGATGCCTCATTTTTCAACACAACACCCTCAATATTACTTTCTCAATTCAAAGGGCAAGGAAAAAAAGGAAAGTAATAGATTCACAACAATTTTCCGGTTTTCAATGGAATTACATACTATACATATAATCCATAATCGGCAGAGGTATTTTTTTAATTGAAAACTTTTTTAGGCGCGTTGAGCACTTCTTGGGTGAAGAAAAATCATGGAACCGAAAGCAGTCCAAGCGTGTCAATTTGTTTATAAATTCATCTTATACACTGTGTCCGTAACCGTTAAGTATGGAACAAAATTCATTTTTAGCTAAACAGACCATTTTAAGAAATAATCCTGAAACACGTCGATTTTTAATTTCAATTTAGCGTATATTAAAATAATAATCTAATATACAGGGTGGATCACTTTCGAGTAATGACGTCAGCATCATTTTTTTAATGGAACACCCCCATTTTGTCTCAATTTTCCGATTACTCTGGCTGAGCAGTTTCCAAAAATGTATCACATATTGATTCCAATTGGTACAGGGTGGACAAAAATACAATAGTTTTGTGTGTGCTCATAAAGTATTAGTTAAATTAACAATATTATCAAAAATACGGCAATTGGTTTGAATACAACACCCTGTAGTTTGTTACATTTTTAGATTAATAAAAATGTATGAAAATAAGAAATAATTTCTTTCATATTCTGTCTGCTAGACCACAAGTACCAAACATGTTTGGAAACAGCTCATTTTTATCAATCTAACCAATCAGCGCTAGACAATAAGTATTTTTGATAATATTGTTAATTTAACTACAGTCGCAGCCAAATATTTTGGCAAGAACTTGGTTGCGTACAAAACTGAAGGAGGAGCTAATAAACCGAAGCGTTCCATTCAGTAGCGTACATATAATGCATAACGAATTTCAAAGTGCATCATTCATAGATATATATCTTATTTTCTCAAATAAAAGTACCTGTTATAAATGTAAACTTTTTCCATCTTTTCTTATAATAAATGTATCTACTCTCAATTTCAAATATTATCTTCTGATATTTTTTTTCGTTATCTCGAATAATTCATTGCCGATTCAATATATTCACCACGCCACTGAGTTAAGCAGTCTCGAAATCAGAACCAATGCCGTAATAGTGCGAAGGAGATAGCATTATGTCTCTCTGCGCCTTAGATTTGCCATCTTATTTGGCGGCGACTGTAATAAAGAATATTATGCGTTATTTTATGAGCACACACGAAACTATTGTATTTTGTCCACCCTGTACCACTTTTAGTGATCTTTTGAAATTCAGAATAGAAGCTGGTGATAAATATAAATACAGAAATAGAAAAAACGGAATACTGATGTCGCCTACGACAATCATGGACGCCTTATCGTTTTTCAATAATTTTGCCCCCCCTGAGAAAAATTTCTGCGGGCGCCCATGGAACAAGGCGGTAAACATTCTGAACATTTGCTATAAGTTAATTGTTTAATTATTTATAACGAGTTTTTCCAGCATTTCGTCCTCTCTTAACTTTTTTCTTATAATATGTATTAATGAAATGCAGTTGATTCCTTTTACTCGACAGATAAATCAACAATTCTAGTGAGAGTACCGCCAAATTCAATCAGAGAAAACAACTGATTAAATTATTAAGAGTTTCAAAATGGAAGAAAATCAGGTTTGAATAATTTCTTATTTTTCGTTGTTAGGTATCGATTACTGGTTTCTGATTACTGATATCTATCACTGGTAATCTGTTACCTGCATCCGATTACTAGTAATCGGTTAACTTCATCCGATTACTAGTAATCGATAACTGGTATCCGATTGATGAAATGATTTAGTCATCCTCTTTGACACAAAGTTAGATAGAATCCTGTAATTAGCTACCCTCACTAAATCCTTGTTTGAGCTATTCTTCGCAGATGACACTACCGAGTCCTAGAAAAAAGTTCTTTTGGGAATATTTCACTAGGAGATTTTATATGGCCGGATCTGCTTCAAAATTTGATTAAATGACGAAATCACAACCCTTAGATTGAGGAAGCATCTTCGAAATTGGCTCGAGAAAGATTCGCCAAAGATATATTAACGGTTCTTTGATAATTGTTAGGAGAATATTTTTTTTTTTTTTTTTTTTTTTATTTATTTATTAAACGGCAAGCCAATTTACAATTAAACAGAAAGATACAAAGTAAAATACACGTGCACACATTAATGTAATCATAGGATGAAAAAAAAAATACCAAAAACAACAATTAGAGCCTTCCAACAGCTCTTCTAAAGGAAGCCAAGGGTGAATCAAACAGCTCAAGTTTGTTGCTGTGAGCGTTTGCTGATCTCATTGCCTTATTGAGAGACTCATTTTGTCCATAGTTTGTTCTGCAGAAAGGAATCTTGAAAATTTCACTATTTCTATTTCTTCTAACATTTACTGATAGCGGGACAAGTTCAACAATTTGAGGACAATCGATACAGCCATTGATAATCTTATGGAGGAACACCAGACCGATCTCCAATCTTCTATGTGTTAAGGTGTTCAAGTTCAGAGTTTCTAGCATTCGTGGGTAAAAGCATTCATCTCTATTCACTCTCAATCTATAGCCACAGTACCTCAAGAACTTATTTTGGGTACTCTCTAAGAGTTCAATATCAACTTTATAAAGTGGCGACCAAATGACAGAGTTATATTCAAGTATGGACCTCACTTGTGCACAATAGATAATCTTGAGAGAGTTGACAGACAGATCTCTTGCTGAACGGAGAGAAAAGCCTAACATTTTTCGCGCACGAGATGAGGTTTCAACTAAGTGATTCTTAAAGGTCATCTTTGAGTCGAAAATAACCCCCAAATCGTTGACTTTATTGCACACTGATAAATTGGTGCCTTTTATTTGGTAACTGTAATCAATAGTCTCAAAATTACGTGAAAAAGTTATTTTTTGACACTTAGCCAAGTTCAGTTTTAGCAAGTTAATGTCACACCATCTTGAAAGGTTATCTAAATCAGACTGCAAACTCCCAGCATCAGATATGGATTGAACCGTTCTAAACATCTTCAAATCATCAGCAAATAACAGAAAGGAACTATTGGTAATAACATCTGGAAGGTCACTAACAAACACATTAAACAACACCGGCCCCATATGAGATCCCTGGGGAACCCCAGAGGGGACCTTGATAGGGTCAGACAGTGAACTCCCGTACTTGACATATTGTACTCTATCACTTAAATAGGATTTAATCCACTCTAAGATACTTCCTTCAAATCCTATAGATTCGAGCTTTGCTAGTAATAAACCGTGATGCACCCTATCAAAAGCTTTAGAGAAGTCCGTATATATAGAATCCACCTGCAGTTTATTCTCCAATGCGCCAACAATATACCTCTGGTAGAGTAATAAATTTGTGGTTGTTGAACGACCTCTGCAGAAGCCATGTTGTCCGCCGGTAACAATGTTTTTGAGGTCCCAGGATAATTTTTTTGATATTAAACAGTCTAGCATCTTCGGCAACTCAGATTGATTACATATACCTCTATAGTTGGTAACATTATCACGAGACCCACTTTTGTGGATGGGTGTTATGAAACTGTGTTTCCAAGAATTGGGAAATATTCCTCTCTGAAGAGACAGATTAAACAAAGAGTGAATTGGTTTTGCTAAAGTAAAAATGCAATTTTTGATCAAATGTAAAGGGATCCCATCAGGGCCGTATGATAATTTATATGGAAGGGTGAGCACCAAATCGATAACTTCTTTAATCTCTACAGTGTAAGAGCAAATGTCAACAGCATTATCATGGGTGTAATGTGGTATCTGATTTACTATAGCATCATCATACACCGTCGAAAAATAGTCCGAGAAGAGATTAACTATCTCGTCAGAGCTTGAACCAGAAACACCATTATAAGTCACACAAGATGGTAGATTATATGTCTTTTTTTTATCGTTAACGAACTTCCAAAAATAGCGAGGATCGGATGCAATGCTGTCCTCGGTCTGCAAAATGTATTTACGATAGCAGGTATCACGCAAAATTTTGCATTGTTTCCTTAAATATTGAAACCGCTGATATGCCTCAAGATTGCCTCTTTTATATTCCCTATGAACCAATTTTTTCTCAGAAACCATCTGCTTCAATTCCCCACTGAACCAAGTTGGAAAGGTGGAAGTTTTGAAATACCTTAGAGGAACAAATTTTTGAATAGCTTCATTTAATACTTCATAAAACCTACTCAAGGAAAGATTGATGTCATTGTTCAACATGGAATTCCATTCAATGCTCGCAAAGAAATCGTTCATGAGTGTATAATCACTATTCCCAAAATCATAGTAGTACTCTCCAATTTTCAGATCAGGTATTTTTCTAACATTAATATCAAAGGCAATGGCAGAGTGGTGAATGCTATTTTGAAAAAGCGGGTCAGCAGGGTTATTAACAACTATATCATGGTAAGACGAAAACAACAGATCTAAGAATACATTCCTTGAGTTAGGAACAGAATTCACCTGGTAAAGGTTATGATAACTGAATGAATTAAGCAATATATTCGCATGGGAGTTATCGGGGCAGTCAGCACTGAGGCCAAGTTCATCGTTAAACCAAGTGGTATTCGATAAGTTATAATCCCCGCAGAGCAACAATTTATGATCAGGGTAGTTTTTTAAAATAGTGTCAACGGCGTTAACATGATTAATATAGTATTCAGCATTAGAGACTGGTGCGATATAAACACCACCGATAATAAGATGATCACCACCAAAAGAGAGCTTAACAAAAACCTGCTCAACATTATTGTTCACCAATTCGACGGATGTGGCAGATATTGAGTTCCTGACAGCTATAAGAACACCACCTCCACGTGTTTTCAACGAGTCAGTCAAATCCCTATCAAACCTGAAAACATCAAAATCCCTTAAACCTAATTCAGAATTATAAAAGTCTTTACTCAACCAAGTCTCCACCAATATTATAACATCATAAACCGAACACATAACAGCTTTCTGAAGATCCAGCAATTTTGTACGTAACCCACCAACATTTTGATAATAACAGCAAATTGGACTCCCATTTAGTTTTTTTGAATTATCTTAGTAATTTTGGGGACACCATTGAAGTATTTAACAACAACATTTTCTCCAGCTTTCCTTCTTACTTCCATTTCCTCCTTCAACTTATTCCATGTTTTAATTTGGAGCTGAGTTAAATCTGCATTGACTGATATGGCCTTTCCTCTAAGTATATCTTTTTTGGCTCTGATGACTTTATTGGCATCCTCAGCATCATTGAAAACAACTTTGAGAGCCCTGTGCCCATTTTTATTCGGTTTGCCAAGTCTCACCACTCTTAAAATGTTGAGGTCCTCATTGGTTAGTTCTAAGAATATTTCTTTAACTTTAATTAAGTCCGAAGCTCGATTCTGGGGCTCAGGTAAATTGAAGACCATTACGTTGTTCCTTCTCTTCTGACGTTCCTGGAGTTCGTTAATTATCTCATCTTCTGGCATGGTAGTGTTTGGACCAGTCTGGATGAGGACTTTAAGTTTTTTGACTTCTTCTTGGAGGTCATCAACCTTTTTAATTAGCTTTGGTACAAGTCTGATCCCCATCAAACAGTCTTCACAAAGGAATCTCAGGGTCCTCTTTCCTTTTAGGGCCATAACTTTTAATTCGCTGGCATTAAGGCCGGAGCATTCAATGTTAGCATGAACTGGGCGCTCACAGCTATCACATTGTAGAAAAGGATTGTTATCAGCAATATTGCATTTGAAACATGACATTATGGAATATTTTTATGGTACGCCACTGGTCCCACAAACTTAATCGCCGAGAACAACTTTTTATGGGTAATCACTATCTTATCCTTCAACACCGATTTCTCCTTTTTTCACCCTTCCTTGAATGTTTATTATCAGAACAAGAGCACTTAGAAATAAACTTTTTTTTTTTTACCAGTTTCTCTAATATTGAACCCAGAACAGAGCACCCTGCAATCATGATTTGACAGCAATGGAATTTTACTTGTGAGGTTTCTAAAATTCACGTCAGTAAATCAACTTTCCTGGCCAGTTAAAACAAAATATTCACTTGTGGACGACATTAGTTTTAAGAAATGAATTCCCAAATAGTGTATTTTATACTTAATAAACATTTTTCAACAAATTACTTTTTCAATTGCTTTTAATATAAAAACTTTCTTTTGGGACACATCGTATGAATGAATTATAATCAGTTTCAAATGTAAGAAATTTATTTCCTCAAATATGTATAAATAAGTATAAATAATGGCACAAAAGTTTGTATGATATTCATATCATCTACCTACTCCTTCAATAGTCCTTTGAATAATTTTTATTCGCATAACCAGTCACATGGCATTTTTGGCATCTTACTTGCAGGCCATGGCAAATATCCAGCAGTTTTGAAAATCCAATAATCATAAAAAACTTTGGCGATCAGTCCAACAAGCAAGATAATTTGAATAGTTATTATATAATGTACATAATCAGTCCAATCAGATGTGCTCTGACAGAGTGTGGAGGGGTTCAGATCCATTACTGGAGAATTAATGTTTTCACAAAAAATACCTTTGTAATCTGGGATTTGCTTTGCCTTTGTCAGTAGCAAATCCTGAAATTTAAAACTTGAATGTAATTAAATGACAAGATTGAAGAAACTGTTCAAAACACTATATCTTATATTTATTACGTAATTGTTATTATCATCCATCAGAGAAAATATTAAAATAATTATCTCTAGATAATGATATGCACCATTAAAAAGTCCAAAAGTGGAATAAAAAAAAGTTTACAAAAAATTTTTCTCTAAAACTGAAGGATCAATTGCCTGAATGATCCTCTAGTCTAAAGAATATGGTTTTATGAATAGTTAAGGAATTTTTTTTTATTTTTACATCAATTAAGACTTGATAATTTGTTGATGATGTTTTGGAGGATAAACTTGCATATTTCTTATTGCTCTTTTTGAACTATGAATACATATTATTGTATATCAAGAAAACAACAAGGACATACAAAATAAGCAATATAATTCAATATCAAAACACAAAACTCACTATAAAAAACATGAAAAATTTATCAGATTTCAGTAAAAAAAAGCATGACAAATAAAAATTATCAGAATTGTGAAAGTTTGGAGAATAATTAAAACAGAAATTTATTATGAGGTATGAAGATCTAATATTTTTCACTATTCTTTCTCAATACACTCACCTTCAAATTTTTCGCTGTGTTACAATCACAATGAATATAGTTTTTCTCCAAATAAACTGATCTCAAAAAATAATTCCTATCGAAAGCAATTGAAAACATATAGGGTGGCAACTGAAACAAAAAAGTATGTAACAAAAATAACTGTTATAACATGTCATTTCCAATAATGAGAGTCGTGGTCAACGCAAAATATTATTGTATGGTCAAAGATATTTCAGGGAAGGGAACTGAATTACATTCATCTCTGTTCCTGACATATCCAATCAAAATTTCAAGGTACTCGCAAAAATGTTTAAGATGGACGATATAAAAGTTAACGTAGCGAAAATATCAAAATATCAGGCATAAGAAAAAAATCGAAATCATTGGGGTGGGAACACAGAAAGTTTTGAAACTTGTTAAAGAGACCTAAAGATTCAAATTAATATATTGTTATTGCATTCAAATCCACTTACCGATTCAATTTTATTATTGCGTAAGCTGAGTGTTACAAAATTACTGATAAATTTAGAACCTTCAAGAGGCAGAACTGATGTAATTTGATTATTATCTGCATATAGTTCCCTGAGGTGTATATAGGAAGCGTCATTATTGACTGCTTCAATGGAAGTAATCTGAAAATAAGAAAAAAATTTTTGAGGAACAAAAAACAGTAATAAATGTAATGTATATACTAACATTGTTGTTTGTTATATTGAGGACGATTGTATTCGGTGGTAGTGGAGTTGGCATTTGGGTCAATCCTCTGTTAGAACAGTTCACGTCAATTGCAAATATAGGAGTTTTTCCAGGAATCAAATCAACCCTAGATGGTTCACATGTACAATTGGAGTTCATTTTGTTGCAATCCTTGCTCAGCTAAGCAAAAAAGGAAATTTGAAGAAAATTTTCAGTAGAACAGAACAAGAAAATACCAGTTGGTTTTAGCAAGTCAATTAAATTGAAGTTGTATCTTCTGGTAACAATACAACATTGGTACTAACTACCAACAAGATTAATTCTCCTTTAGTTCCACAAGGTTGTTCAGTAAGTGAAACCTATCTCTGTAATTGTAATGATTTTAATAACTTGAACAACCTTAGTATAACTGGAGTGTCCTGAAGAAGATGACAATCATCAAAATATCAACAGTATTGGGTTGAAAAATATGAAAGGAAACCAACACACCTATTATGTAGAAACAAATGATCAGTTGTCATCATCAGAAACTTTTAAATAGCCGGAATAACCAATTTGACATTCTGTTGCCACTCACAGGTTGACCAATAAAATATTCTCTGCTGCGAACAACCAATCATATTGATCATAAAGATAAAAGTTACGTAACCATTAGTTTCTGATGTTGAGAACGCCATTGTCAAAATAAATCTTCATATACGTGAATAAGAGTGTAGATACTTCACAACCTCTGTAAAATTCAGAGAGAACTTTGAATATTACATACCTCATGCAACCCTATAATTCTTATGAGTGGAAGATGCTCGGTTGAATTAAACCAGTGAAATGTTTTAGAACTGGAACAATTCGTTTCATTATAGTTGTTGAAAAATAGTTCTGCTCTCTTTAATGCATCTAGTACACTACTGCATAATATGAAAGGATTTGCTGCAAAATATGAAAATACATCTATTCGTCATTTTCTATTGAATTTATTGATATTACTAAACAGTGTTGAAAAATAAAACATAATACATTTCATGTTCAAATATAAAAAATTACAAAAAAATGGAAATATGATGGAACAATGAAAATTATGAACTTGATAAATCTGATAGCTCTACATGATCATGCTACCATAACTATAAATGGAGTACCACAATTAAAAAGAGGAAAATAAAATTTCCCAACTAAAACAAACACCAAAATATTTTATCAGATCTTTATAGAAATAAATAAACCTATCCCTGTGTAATTCTTAACAAAATCTTCGTGCACTTCTAATGCCTTAAGCATCCAATAGCCTTTAATTCTGACAACAAAATTGTAAACTAAAAAACTCTAGGTAAATATAATAGTACTTTACTCACTCTCCCTCTCGGTCCAATTCTTCTAAAAATGTTTATTAACACCCGAACCAACTTAGCAACTAGTTTACAACATATCAGCAAAAATTAGTACAGGATAAAATTTGTTGTTGAATGGTATTATTGCAATTATCAAACAATTATTCGAATCTAAAACAATTCAATAGATTCTAAATTGAACCAAACATTAAAAGATATTTGAAGTATTATAACTTTTGCTGAATATTTCAATTCTTTTTTACCCATTGAATAAAGCGATACAATGTTTTTTTGGTGAAATGTAGTATCAGAGTAAGATGTTTTGAAAATTTCATTGGGATTTCGAGATAAATGAATATTAATTGTTTATTTTTCATTGATACAATTTTTTTTTAATTTTTCAAAAATTTTAAATATTTTTTCATAAAATATCTAATGAAACATTGTGTGAAATTGTGACGTGAAACATGATTCAATTTCAATATTTATACTCACAAGAGATATCCAGAGTAACATTTCCTTCCTTTTTGAACCTAGGTACTTCTGATAAATTGTTATGAGAAAGATCCAAGTGAGACAGATTATAAAGATTAACAAGTGACCTCTCATCAAATCTACTTATACTATTGGATGACAGATTGAGGCAAGATATGAGGGTAAGCTTGGAAAATTCACCAGAAATTCTATTAATGTGTCCATCTGTTATTGTCATATACCTCAACCTCTTCCAAGTTGGCTGAGTCACATTCAAAATATCCAGGCTTGCATTTCTTACATGTAAGGCTTCAACAATACCATTGCCACTCACTCCTGGAATTATGTTTATATTATTTTATTTTCACCACCAAAGGACGGGTTCTGACCATAGACATACATATTATAATTCACACTAGTTGGAAAATAGTTTTTTGTATTAGTTTCGTTAATGTGATTTATGATGCAGTCTGCTCAATACTATCAATAGTTTTTCCCCAAAAAAAAGGTAAGTGAGAAAATTTGTGCACTGGCAACTGAACCCTAAACTCCAATTATAAATATTATTCAACAATGCTATTGTTCAATAAAGAAAAAATTATTCTCCGTATAAATAACTAATATACTCATATTTCTATTCATCTTATTAGGATAATTCCATTTAAAGGTCATTATACCTGCACAATCTAATCCTTCAATCAATTGAGAACTGGTAACATTGCAACATACGACAGCTCTTTCACAGTTTGGCAAATGATGACATCTGCACGGACTATCAGCACTTGGACAGAGTTTTGCAGATACATGAAAGCATTCATTTATATTGCAATGGTCCAAAGACGTATCTTCTTCTAAGCGGCTGAAGCATATTGGGAACAGGGTAAACAATATAATCAAAATAACTGAACTGAAATTCATCTGAAATAAAATAGGAATCTGAAATGAATGAATATTAAAATATAATTTCACAATTATATTTATTATCTATGAATAAGTTGAAGAGTTTCCTTCAAATTTGCACAAGTTGATGCCCAAATATCTTTAGTCCATTAGAATTCAATATAACCTGAAGAAACTAAGATTATAAAAGTGTACTATTTTCCCTAACTAGTAGTATGGGGAAGCATAGGAAGTGAGGTCTCAAAAATATCTCCAATAAAATATATACACTAAAAACTGAATTCAATTACCAACATTAAATTTCTATTTTATTAAAATATGGTAGGTATAAAAAGGAAACAAAACTGTTTCAGTCCATATCATGGAATGATTTAAAAATTAGTCCATTTTCAAAGAAATTTTACTGTAGAAGGCAGAATAAAACCACAAAAGCTGGGAAAAAAAATTAAGACTTTCAAAATGATATAATAGAGAATATTAAATCTGAAAAATGCAGATTTCTCCAATTACTTTGAGCTATTCAAAAAGTACGATTGACAATAAAAAAATCCAAGTTTTAAACAACAAAAGATATTTTTCATCGTCATTGAACTTAATGTTATCATTCGGAAAATAATCTACAACGTATAAAATATCATAATTAGGATTTCAATCAGAATCGAGTAGTCCAAATATGAAATGAAATAAATAAGTAAATAAAATATTCATAGATTATTCTTCATTAATTATATTTAAAGATTTATCAATAACCAAAACAGTAAAATTCAGCTTTTAGTAAAAATGTATTTGAGGTTAAAAATTCCTGTGAAACACCTTAAAAAACTAATGTGAATTATCAGCTCAGAAAAAATAATGAAAAGTAATACCTATTTACAAAATAAAATTAACGAAATCAAAAAAATCGAATACGAAAAATTATAAGTTTCAAAGGTCACTTGCGCACATAAAGTCATAGAGTAATATAGACGTGTTATTTGCTTGCGCATATCAAAAAACTACAAAACACTAATATAATATAGAAACAATGAACTGAAGAAAATTCTTCAGTTTACGGAATAGAAACCATACTGTCGGTACCATATAATATGAAATAGTTATTATATCACAACTTCAGTTGAGGCCGTTGAGGGGCATTAATCGAGTTGCCCTCTGTCCGCATCTTACGAAACTTTTTTTTCCGCGGCCCAACATAGATAGAATCCTGTAATTAGCTACCCTCACTAAATCCTTGTTTGAGCTATTCTTCGCAGATGACACTACCGAATCCTAGAAAAAAGTCCTTTTGGGAAAATTTTACTAGGAGATTTTATGGCAGGATCTGCTTCAAAATTTGATTAAATGACGAAATCTCGATGCTCAATACCGATTTGCAATCAGATCATTCCTAGGAGCACTGTGAACCAAGATATCGAGCGTTTGGTGGGAGTTATCTTGAAAACAAAATTGGCTGCGAAGGACATTCAAAATTTGGTTACATGCAGAATTTTCGATTCTGAATATACATCTACCATCGGTTTCTTCCTAGCACTTCCCAGAGGTGAGACATGGCCAATTTTGTAGAAAAATAGTGCTTTAAATGTGTATACAAATTTTTCTGATAGGAATCGATGCCTGATTCGGAATGTACACCATAAAAAGTTCAAATTCGATCGGTCGTATTTTTCGAAAAAACCAAGACTTAACCTTGGATATTTTTTCGCCAAAATAAGTTTTTGATTCAGATCGACTCCAAAATTTGATGTAATAAAGTATTTTCCATGCAGAATTCCTATTTGCAATCAGTTCCTCCCTAGACGCCCCCAAAATTGAGTTATTTCGAATTTCGTGGTAGCATTATCAAGGGGGTTTAGTCTGCCCTCTGGTGGCATAAATCTGAGACTTTTAATATGGATATGCTTGCCCCACAACCTCAGTTGTGGGCATAGACTTATAATAACATATATATTATAGGTTATTATAGGTCTATGGTTGTGGGGCATTAATCGAGTTCCTCTGTCCGCATCTTACGGAACTATTTTTTTCCGCGGCCCAACTTAGATAGAATCCTGTAATTAGCTACCCTCACCAAATCCTTATTTGAGCTATTCTTCGAAGATGACCCTACCGAATCCTAGAAAGAAAGTAATAAAATAGAACAGCACAAATAGGTGATTATTATAAGGGGTTGTCCATTAATCACGTGAGGCTTGAAAGGGGGGGGGGGTTGATAAAAATCACGAAAATAACACAAGGGGGAGGGGGGGTGTAGTAAGATATCACGTGTATTTATTTTTTCGTCAAACGCGCGATTTTTAAACAAATATTAAGCGGCACGGCGCGGCGTGTAGTGCAAAGCACAGTGCCAACACTGCCAACAACTGACCTGCAAGATGCTTATCCAGTTGTTAGTGTTGAAGAATGTCTTGCTAATCCGTGGTCCGAGGACAATATACATTAAATATATTCATGTACTAGTACAATACATGTTTTTCCTTTGATGACACTCTTCGTTTATTATTATTGTTATGGCAATCAAAAAAAACTTGCAACCAGGTGTAGACATTTTTATTAAAGTCCTTAATTTCAGAATAAAATAAGATTATAGTTTATACCTGTATTTAAATTAAGATAATATTCAGAAAATTTTAAGATTCGTGGTAGGTACTAAAAATACACGTGATGTTGAGAAGGGGGAGGGGGGGGTGGTCTTAAACATCACTACGTATCACCAATGGGGGAGGGGGGGTTAAAAAATGCTAAAAAAAGATCACGTTATTAATGGACAACCCCTAAGCAGTATACTTTCATTTTGAATCTTTAAATGGTTATATTTAAGAATTAGTCTATATTGAATCGAATATTCCAACCAAACATTTGAAAGAATAATAACATAATATATTAAACGATTTTCACTTGATATAAATATATGAAAATTATTCTCATTTAAAGTTGCGACGTAATGAAAAATTTATTTTTTTCTATCTCAATAGAAATTCCCTAGAGAGAGCCTAATTTGCCTCGAGAAAGACTCGCCAAAAGTTTGCTTATTTCGAATTTTTTTTTGAAAAACAAATTATTGTCAGTCCCCCTTGTAAGCACCCTTGATGAGCGGTTTCGGACATAAGTTAACAAAAAAGCCCCACTTATTCTTCGGTGTTCTATCACCCCTTGCTCAACATTTCTAACTCACCTTGTATATGGAAACATTGTCCTCTAAAAAATAACCAATGCAATTTTTTCTTTTCGGGTATTTCAGTGTTATTTCTCACTTAATGTATCTATCTCACCAGTTTTTTAACAAACTAGCTCAGTAGATTGAAATAATCTATAGTTCTGAATTGGCATTACTACATTCTTCTCGTCGCTTATTTCTTGAAGTGGTTCTGTCGTTGCTTATGATATTTAATGGGTCTGCACTCTGAGTATCATTTACATAGCCAATATTTACTGCAAAACTTGTCTCTCGTAAATACTACTTATAAATGGGCGTAAACAAGTCATAATCATTATCGAACGCGGTGATGTTTGCTTTACTCGATTCGCCTTTGTTACGTTTAATTTATCGGCAATAAATGTTGAGGTATCCAAGAATTACAGTGAAGAAATTTAGCACTGTCAAGAAACTTCATAGGAACTTATTACAGGAAAGGCTCCATTTTCGATATTTAGGCGATTGAAGGGAATTCACTGAAGATGTTTTTTAGCCGCCTAGCAAATAAAAATAAGTATCATTGTCTTTTATATCTTTTCTTTATTTTCAAATTTCACATATAATATTCATTAAGAACATAGTCACAATTGCATAATAAACTAAATTAATAATTAAAATAGTTGAAAAATGAATACGGTTCCAACTTAATTAATACATTCCTTATAAATCTTTTGAATCATTCCTAATTATTACAGTTTTTCAAATCAACAGGTAACTTATAATAAAAAAACATATGCCCATACACTAAGTTCTCTTCTCTAAAATAGATAACGTATGTTATAAATATGAAAACGTGTGATCCATTGGTGTTGAATAAATATTTTTAATTAATTTGCGGCATTAGCCATTACAGAAATACAGAAAAAATAACTACAAGTGGAAACACAAAAATACAATCAAAACAACATAATGGTATATTGTGCAACAAGTGGGGAAAGTCCAACTTTTCACACGAGTGAGAAAAGGACTTTCTCCACATGTTGCACACTATACTTTTCCTACAACTGCACAAATTCTAAAAAGGTAAAAGGTTCTTCTAAAATCATGAAATTTCTGAAATCGTAAGGAAAAGAGAATTGCCCAAAAAAAAATGAAGCTTTTTATTCGATTTGTATAAAAATATTAAGCTTTTTTTTGAAAATCAAAAACTTCGAAACTGCCGTCCACTGGCTCTTAGACTAATAGATATTCGATGAGAGTCAAGTCAGGTCTTCGTGCTGGCCTGTTGAACCTTGAAATTTCAACCTCATTCAAGTACGCTGTCTCTATTTGAGCAGTAAGAGTGCATTGTCATGTATAAAAATTCCCTGCTCTCCCAGAAATGGTATATAAGATCCAACATGGTCCATAAGAATTTCCTCTATGTACCTCCCTGCTAGTAAAGATCCATTTATAAAAACCAAATCTGTGCAGTCCCCTAAAGACACACCTCCCCAGATAGTTTTCTTGTGTTCTCTAAAATTTTATTTATTGCCTCTTGTAAACTTCTTTCAATTTCGTTGATATTATCAAACGCATAAAAAATAGATGGGTCATCTACGAACATGCTTCTTCCAATTTATCCCATCTAGAAGCCCATTTACTGCCATAATAAATAGTGTACCGCTCAGACTTGATCCTTGGAGTAAACCAGTCTTCAGTATATAGGTTCCTAACTCAGATGTTTAAGCTGATGCTTTCACTCTGAAACTCCTTTTAGACAAGAAGTTACGGTAAAATTTTGTTAATTTACCTCTCATTTCCCAGACAAAAAGTGTTTTCAATAATACAAATCTCCAAGGCAGAAAAATACAGCTACTAAATGTTTCATGCTCAAAAAATTTGTTTGAATAGCGTTTTCAAAAATATTTAAATTATTTTTTGATGATCTATTTTGTGTAACTCCATTTGATATTTGTTTATTTTTCTCTTGGTACCACACCAATCGAAGATTAATAATTTTTTTCTTTAAGTTAACTCATGCAACATATCAAGGATATGGGCCTATAACTTTGTACATATCCGAGGTCATTGTCAGGATTGGTGCCTGTTCTCTTGAGTGCTTGACCCAAATAAATTCGTTCCAAATCACAGGGATGATAAAAAAAAGACATGATAAAAAGTACATTTTTTTTCAAATGGAATACCAAATTGGTAACCTGATTTCAATGGTTCTAACTCTGTAAGTTGAACTCCAATATGTTTACCCAAAGAACAGGAAAACACTAACGAATCTGTTATTACTAATATTCTCTAGTTATCAGTACCTGAACGCACACTAACCTATCAACTCACCAAAGTACACACTGGCATCATCAAATGTATTTTCCAAAGGCCGTCAATATGGACAAAATCCTGTAATGCCTATCATCCTAAACTGAATTGAATTTCCCACCACCAGTAGCATATAATTCTTTCTGTAATCAAGGTAAAATAATAATAATGCTCACCTTTTTCAGTGGTGGATCCAGGGCGGGGTAGAAGGGGTAATTACCCCCAAGTCTCGTCGAAATATTCAGTTTCATAATCAGCTTTCAACCATACCAAATTTTTTTGGTATAGCTGCATCTTTAACAAATATGAACCAATACCAGTGACCAGTGTGAAGTAAACACATTTGCTCCAAGTTTATTCATATGATTCGATCACTATAATGTTTTTTGACTTAGTTTTTTAATGACTGTGATATGGAGCCGTTTCACCACCTTCAGTTAACGTAAGGCGTATTTGAATATTGTGTTTCACAAGTTTCAGATTGGTTAAACTGGCTTCTAAACTTCCGGATATATTAACAGCTAGATCCGGTGGCCTCTATATTATTAAGCAGCAAGTAACTGTTACTCTTTCTCTCAACAGTCATGACAGGGGACAAGGTGAAATAAACAATGTATTACAAATAATGTGATACATATTATACAGGGTGATTCACCGGGATGGCCTATTAGACGTTTATGGAAAACTAATCATAATTTTGAGCTGAAAATTTGCAAATCGGGGTTTGAGACAATGATCTTTCTCCCTAAAATATTTTCAGATCTCTACAACCTCCGGTTATACATATAAATAGCGGTTTTTATTCATTTGAAGTTCTTCCCCGATAAATCTTGAAGTATTCATTTTAGGTATAGGGTTTGCTTAAGTAACCCCCACTATTTTTGTACGCAGAATCAACTGAAATAATAAAAAATATCGGTTTTAATTTGAAAATCTTGAGTTTTGATGAATTTGAGTTGTCCAAGTTCATGATCCTCTTTTAAACACCCTGTACATTTTTGGCCCAATCCGCAAACAGTCTTATAATACTACGTATTTGCGGAATTGAAAAAGAAAAAAATTTTTTTGGAAAAAGCTCGTTCTGCGGTAATATAAAAAAAAATGTGAGTCCTCATCGCCACCATTTTTTTCATAAGAATCCCAATAACTCACGAACTGTTGAGTTTTTTCCAAGGTATGGCATTGCCATCAAAAAACCTATCTAATGATGCAATAATATACTGGGTGTGCCATTTGAAATAAGGAAGTAGTAGTCTGTTTCCGGTATAACCGGAAGTTGTAGAGATCTGAAAATATTTTAGGGAGAAAGATCATTGTCTCAAACCCCAATATGCAAATTTTCAGCTCAAAATTATGATTAGTTTTCCATAAACGTCTAATAGGCCATCCCGGTGAATCACCCTGTATTTCCAAGCATTTTTGTTGATTTGACACAATATTTTTGTAATCTGATTAAAATAAAAGAACATATTATTAATTTAATTTTTTTATTGCAATTTTTTATTTAAAATATGTATCAATTTCTAACATCAATTTTCTCTCTTATATTCTTATGTAAGAATAAAGCCATCTTATTGATAACTCTCAAAACATATTGATTCAAACACAAATCATCGGAGACAAAAAAAAAGTTGAAAGGTCTCACCTTATATTTCTTCAACTAGTAGAAAGACCAAACCTTCCTTCTATAAAATTATCTGCTAGATATTTGGTACACATTTTATTCAGCACTGAGTGGTGAAAAAGAAAAAAGTTTTTCGACACAGTCATTTAGCATTCGCTGAATACATATCCGGAACTTTAGTAGCAAGTGGTGAAACAGGCTCTTAGACCCTCCGCACAATGGCAACTTTTTAGTCTCAGTGTTTTTTTACTTAATTGCCTGCTGCTGGAACCAAGCCCCTATAGCTTTGTGGATAGAGCATGTTGGAACTTTTTAGTTGCCTCAACTAAATAATCAATAACAAAAGTGGCCAGTGTTCGGGGAGATCTTAGAGTTGCACCACAAAACTAATATGCGGAAGTTTTCAAGCTGAAATTCTTTCAAAAAAACCTAAATTTTCGAAAGTTCAAAAATTTGACTACCTGCAGCTCATTTCGAATACATAAAAAAAGTTTCAATGGGCATCATGGAGAAAGGAAATTTACAGTTTTCCCAATGCTATTAAGACATATTTGATATTTAAAAAATTATCACCAAGGTTTTAAAAACAAAAAAAAAAAACCTAAAATGTAAAAAAGTAACATTTCGAGAGAAGAAAAATTATCACAAAGATTAAAAAAATTCTAAAAAAATCTTAAAATGTAAAAAAGTAACATTTCGAGGGAGAAAAGTGTAGGATATTTCCCTTAAAATTCAGTTGTAGAAAGGACTGAGGTGCTACAAGATTAAAATTAAATTCCTGCGTTGTACAATGATTTGAGTTCTACAGAAATAAGTTGCAAATTTCTTTTAGGAGGCTCACCTGAATTTTGAAATATTTGGGACTGGCCAACTGACATTTGTTGTGAATTTTTGCCTGCAAATGCAAATAGCTCCATGGTTATTATTGTAAGATTTCTCAGATTCTTAAACTCGTTTGGATAAAAATCCAGAAGAATAAAAATAAGAGAAAGAATTAATAATGAACAAGTTTGAACACTACATCTGTTAATGTTAAATCATGTAAAGATTGAAAATGAAAAGATTTTCATAAAGACTACACAACATGAAAATAGTTGAAATACTCCATTTTCTCTCTGTGACTAATTTAGAAAAATGAAAAATGTTGTCAGTTTTCAGGGGAAAATGTACATCAATCATAAAAAATCTTGTAGGATATGACTAATCAAAGAATTCTCAATATATCCATAGAATAACTGAATGATTATTCAAAATATTAAACTTATATTTAAAAATTAGTACTTTACAAATTACTTCACTAATCCTAACTTTTTTGCTTCCACTTCATAAATTAATAATCTCCACATTTTTACAACGAATACTTCTGCTTCTTCATCCAATACCTGAAACAAATTTTGAGAATATTGTATTTTACGTTTTTACTTGATGCAAATTCATTTTAATTGAAATTAAATTACAGTTACTCTATTTCTACCTTTTTATTATTTAAATAACAATTGTTCAGGACTTCTACGGACAACGGAAAGTACGATTTTATTGATAATTTGCTTTATAGGGTGGGAACCACTTCTCTACTAATCTAAAATATTTTCAGCGCTACGGTGTTGCCGTTTATATAAAAAGAACTAACAACTTCGATAGATCACCCTGTAATTTTTCGGTTTGCCGCAGCCTCTTGATTATTTATATATTGACTTTCTTGTCTCTATCTCTAATGCATGTTTACAATGTTTTCAAGAATTGCTTTATGAATGTAATAACTTTTTAGAGTTTGAATTCGAAATTCATATTATATCAATACGGCAGATGTGAATATTTGTTTATGTTCAATCTTTTCTAACCCATCTTTGCTAGGTCTGTGTGAGACCTCTCAGAAGATAGGCTTGTATGAGGAACCCAGAGAAGACCCACTTCTGAGCAGACATTTACTGCTGTCTACTCATTCCATGAAAGAATTATAATTTTGGTATAGTCAATGACATAACTGTCCCAACAATTATCCAGAAAATATAATGATTTCGTGAAATGAGTAGAGTAGTAAAGAAGAAATTATTCAATATTTTATTGCTTGAATAGTATATTATTTTGTAAGGATGAGTCTAGTAGGTAATTGAAGGCAAGCCATGAAAAGTTTTTTTTAATATTTTGAAATTCATAAAAATCTAGAGATCCAAATTTTAGATAAGATTCATATTAACGATAAGGATTGTTTCGTTGAATTGATTGATTCATACAAAATTTGCCTAGTTATAGTTATCATGCTAAATCAATTTTGACAGCCAAGAAGTATAATAGTTGATAGAAAAATGCACAGAATCTCTGGCGTGTGTACTGATTTTGTTTCAGACTTTTGGAGATATCCACTTGTTGCTTTGGTGTTCTGCTTCACCAGAGTTCTGTAAGGTGGCGCTCTTCAGAAATTTTTGAATTCCAGCTATCTGCCTGGCGCCGTTCAAGAATGAAATACTGATTTTAGACTTTAAAAACTTTCACGATAAATGACAATTCAGTTCCTATCGAATTTTTAATGAAATGAATGGAATATAATTACAGAATACAGAAGATTGTTACGAGCATAGAATATAAAAAATTATTGTCCTATACTCAATACGCTCTATTAGTGATGACGTCACTCACCGCCATTTTAGTTCTCCTGTCAGTGTTCGCAATCCAAACAAACAAATTGTCATTCAAATTAGTACGTTGTCGTTGAAGAAATTGGCTTATTGAATGACAATTCATTTGTTGGATTCCGAACGCTGACAGGAGAACCAAAAATGGCGGTGTGCGACGTCACACTAATAGAGCGTATGGTCACGAGAGACGAGAATCGAGAGCAAAGTCAAATATAAACGATGTATGCGCCATCTGAAACAGACGCGATCCTCGAAATCAAGTAGGTATAAATCTGAAAAATCTCCTGTTTTGACTGAAAGTTTTACAGGTATGAGTAGACACACCAGGTTTTCTATGTATATCAGTTGATAGTTACTATTGCTAGGCTACACTTTTCCCTCCGGCGGAGGAAAAGTAGAACTTTTCGATGATCTTGTCGGAAAAATATGACGGTATTGTACGTTAAAAAAAAAATATATTTTCATGAATACAAATGTCTCCCGAACGTAGTTAATCAAATTTTAAAAACACTCTGGCATGCTAAAGTATATCTAAAGGCAGAGCGTGGTGAATTAATTTTCAAAAATATATCTCGCTTTTGATTCAAAATACAATTTTCACTTACCATCTGTACATCTTCCAGAATTACTTGAGGAGGAGATCCCGCTAGAACTTTCGAACAAATAAAATCCACCAGGGTTGGCTCGGGTTCGCCAATATATTCGATGATCTTCTTATTGATCCACGGCCGAATCTTCTTCTCCATAAGTTGATTATCGATAGCGGCCCAATCCAACTTGTGCGCGAATAACGCATTTTTTTCAGTAGGGATATTTTCGATCAAAGTCTTAATGTGCTTCCTCTTCTCCTCTTGAGATTTTTGGGTATCCTCAGATTTTTTATCCCCATTTTCTTTGTCTTTTTTTGTTTTCTTCTCCTCGTTGTAATCTGAAATTTGTATAGAAATTAATATGGAATCACAAAAAAAAAATAACAAAATATCGTAATAAAACAAACCACTAACCAATTGGAACTAATTTTCGCTTTTTGACCTGAGTATTATTATCATCTTCATCGGGATTAAAAATCTCCCTCAGATCGGCCTTTTTTCTTTTGGCATCTCCTCTTTGATTTTGCGGACTGAAAGCCATAGGTTTCGAAAGGTTTATTTTCAATCCCGTCCCGGTAGTCATAGCGGGAGTTTCGTCATGATTGGAAACGAAAGACTGCCTTGAATCTTCGTCCCCTCCCTGAACTTGTGTCCACTGGGCGTTACTTGAATTATCGTTTGAAGCGTCATCATCGTTAACCGGAGCTGGTGGACTGTAATGAGGTCCGTCGATGTCACTATCACTGTCGATTGGTTCAGCTTCTACTGCTGCCAATTCCTCGGCAGCCTGTTTTAATACATATCTGGAAGATCAAAGTAACGTATGATTCTAGAGAAGCTTATTAGAAGTAATAGTTTAGCACCTTGCTTTCTTAAAGAAGCCAAATAGCCTCAATTTGCGAATTTAAATGATCATTTTAGACTAAATTATGAAGAATTTTTTAACGATTTTATCGTCTTCAGAAACTGAAAGATCCCTTACAGTTTCTGAAGATGACAACATCGATGTTGAAACGATTCGTTGATGGGTTTAAAGTTTGGTTGCTAAAAGTTCAGTTAAAATAATGATTCAATAATATTTTACTGAAGAAATATCGGGTGTTTTTTTTCAAGGTATATAACTTTAAGTTGGCATTACTGTTTAAGATGGCAACCGATTTAACAGCTGTCAAGTGATTTATTCTGAGTTTGGTTTGGCAATTCATCATGAATAGATTCACGCCTGAACAACGCTTGCAAACAGTGCAATTTTATTTCGAAAATAATGGTTCTGTGCGGAATACGTATCGCGCACTACGTCCATTAGCGATGAAGCGCACTTTTGGTTGAATGGCTACGTCAATAAACAAAACATTTGGAGTGAAGCTAATCCTCAAGTGTATGTCGAAACACCGTTACATCCAGAAAAACTGACTGTTTGGTGCGCTTTATGGGCTGGTGGAATCATTGGTCCGTACTTCTTCAAAAACGATGATGGCCAGAAAGTTACAGTCAATGGTGATCGGTATAGAGCCATGATTACTAACTTTTTCATTCCTGAATTGAACAACCATGATGTCCAGGAGCTGTGGTTCCAACAAGACGGCGCAACATGTCACACAGCTCGTGCCACAATCGATTTATTGAAAGACACGTTTGGTGACCGCCTAATTTCACGTTTTGGACCTGTGAATTGGCCTCCAAGATCTTGTGATTTAACACCGCTAGACTACTTTCTGTGGGGCTATGTAAAGTCATTGGTCTATGCGGATAAGCCACAAACCCTTGACCATTTGGAAGACAACATTCGCCGTGTTATTGCCGAAATACGGCAACAAATGTTGAAAAAAGTCATCGAAAATTGGACGTCCAGATTGGACTACATCCGATCCAGCCATGGCGGTCATATGCCAGAAATCATATTTAAAATGTAATGCCACAAGATTATCTTGCGGATAAATAAAATTCATATCAATCGAATAATCCATCGTTGTTTTAATGCAATTTAAAGTACTATAGCTCTAAAAAAAACACCCTTTACATAAGAAAAGAGTAAAACTTTTTCCCTGTAAATTGATCTTCACATAACTTTTCTAGATTTGTAAATAATTAGTATCAGCACTTACTTTTCCCGTTCTTCTTTCATTTTCTGTCTTTCTTTTTCCCTTTCATATTCTCTATGACGCTCTCTTTCTCTTGCCTTTTGCCTCTCCAGTTCTCTTTCTTTTTCTCTCTCCTTCTGCTTCCAATGTTCCAAATTGACATCAATGAGTAATTTGGGTTTATATAGCTCTTCCATTTCTTTTTTCATCTTTAAAAAGAATTAAATATATTGAAATAACGTATCTATTATGAGATGAAAAATTCTAGGACTGAAGAACCGAAACACGTAATTTAAAACTGTAAGGATATGCATTTTGTTGGGTATTTTCCTATAAAATATAGGTTAGGTTAGGTTTTTAGTCCGCCTATAAATAATAAAGCCTAAATCGTCAATTCCAACGGGAATTGACCAAAATGCGGAGCTAATACCCGAGTTCGTACAAAATTTACAATTACATTACCATTTCCGGTTTCTTATTCTATAAATTACAATTATATATTTCGCCGCAAGGTAGCTTCTTCAGATTTTATATTTTTAATAATTTCCATCAATTACAGTCTATCCAATATTTGGAACTATTATTGTTATCGACTACTGTTATTGATTTCTATAAACTACGTCTGAAAATCTTAAAAGCAATTGGTCTAAATATCTAAATATTCATATTAGGCTGCGCTTTTACCGTTTCAAAGTGCCATTCTTAGAAATCTGACATTTTATCATATTGTTATAACATAATGAATGACAAATGATCGTGAAAAAACTTACTCTTTCGAATTCTGCATTTGGATCTTCGACTTCACTAGAGAATATTTCATTTTTCAATTCATCTAGCTCTTCCTTCTCTTTAAGTCGATCCCTACTGTCCATTTCAGCTTCTTTCACCCTTTCTGCTAGTCGTCTTTGAAGTTCACGTCCCCTACAAAGCAAAAAAAGCATTAGGAATAGGAATATAAATGGAGGCTTCAATTCGCTTGCTTATTGAGTTATTAGTAAACAGGAATGAATTCTCACGACTTATACTTACTTATAAAATTTAACATCATCCCGATCGTCATCATAATCTTCCAAAAATTCTTTGAGCCTTTTTGCATCTTTTTCTCTTTCTTCCTCTCGGATTCTTTCTTTTTCCCTTTCTTTTTCATATTCTTTTGCTTTTCGCCTTTCTCTGGATTCCCAAGCCCTGCGAGAAAATATAAATGTTTTTATGAAACAATAATAACATCAATTGGAGATAAATAAAAATAACCAAATAACACCAGAAATAATATTAAGCTTAAGTTGTACCTGAAAGATTTATTTTGTTTACTTCAACTTTGTTGTTGTTTTGAATATTTTATGGTATTATTTTTTTTTGTATATTGTTAAATAGGCCTTGTCACCAGTACTTGTACTGTATTAGAGGTCAAGAATAAAGAAGTAAATAAATAAATAAATATAATAATAACTACCAAACATTGCGTGAAGCAGATGAATCAAGCCCTTTAAAACTGCACAACCACCATACAACCGCTAGAAAACCCAAGAAGAACTGCAAAAATAGAGAGAAGAAATGGACGCCATTGAACTATTGCGATGTATGCAGAAACGAAAGGATTTATTGTAGCCATCCAAGATAAAGTGATCTCAAGGAGAAATTACTGCAAGCATATCATTAAGGATCGAACTATTACTGACGATCGATACCGTTATGGATGTACAATGAATGAGACAATCCAACATATCACAGGTGGATGTCAAATGTTTGCAGGAAAGAGACACGATGCAGTAAGAAATAATTGGCAACCATATTAGAAATACTTCATTCTGAAAAAGCGTCTTACTACAAGTACCGACCGGAGACCATCCTGGGGAAGGAACGCTATAAACTGTACTGGAATCGTACAGTTTTGACTGATAAAACAGTTCCTCACAACAGACCAGATATACTACTAGTCGATAAACATCAGAAGACAGCAATACTTTCCAACGTAGCAATACCAAATAATAACATGCGTCAAAAAGAGGCCGCAAAATTTCAAAATATAGGGACCTCAAGTTTCAGATGAAACGCCAGTGGGGAATGATATCAACGAGAACTATTCCAATTATCATCTCAATAACTGGAATAGTACCGAAAAATCTCAAGATAAATATCAAGCAACTAGGACTTAGTGAGTATACATCTATGTCCTATCTATAAATATAAAAAAGGATCTGTGGATATTACATAAGGGCATCACATTCAAACAACTGCCCCAAATTCTTTTTTTGTTGTGTTTATTATTATCATGAGAAGGTTTATACAACAAAATATTTTCGTAAGTAATTGCACAAGTGCATCAAAATTACCGATAATTCTGCATTACAGCGTGTTGTCATCAAAACTGCATGCAGTTTTTCAAAGAAAACACGCTGGAATGCGAAATTATCCGGTCATTTTGATGCACGAGTGTAATTCGGGGGAATATTTCCCGAATAAACTGTTAACTTGTTAAAGTGACAGATTCCATAGATACCATAGATCCGAACTGTGTAAGATGCATAGAAACTATGCATGTATGAACAGAACAATTATCGCAGTGCTGTTTCGCTTCCTACAATGCAATTATCGTTGTAATTTTCGATAATTGTTCTCCATATACATAGAATTTTTGACAGGAGGGAAATATTCGATAAAATCGTACGGAAAAGAAGAAAAAGGCTTTCCCTTTTTCCTCCGACCGAGCAAACAATCATAGAGTATAATTTGACACTTCGAAGGATGTATTTTGGGTTACCTGACAGAACTGCGAAGCTGGGGCGGGCAGCTAGTGTAATATAAAGCAAAAAGCTGTTCTTTTAGGTACTGCAAGAATTAGAGAAAGGATTCACATAATTAGAACCATCATCAATTATAGAATTAATAAACTCAACTAGTATTTATCCTTGTTTATCTTACCTCAACCTTTCTTGGTAAATGGCTTCCTTTTCTCTAGCTCTCCTCTCAGACTTTTTTTTCTCTTTAGCTTCTTCTTCCATCTCTTTTTCCCTGAGAAGATCTTTGGCACTCTTTTTGTCATCGCGTTCTCTATCCCTCTCTCGTTCCCTTTCTCTGTCTCGCTCCCGTTCTCTGGCTTCTCTTTCCCGTTCCCTCTCCTTCTCTCTTTCACGTTCCCTTTCTCGTTCTCTTTCCCTTTCCTTCTCACGTTCCTTTTCTCTTTCGCGTTCCCGCTCACGCTCACGTTGTTCACGCTCGCGATCTCGATCTCTTTCTCTACTGCTTCTTTCATGTGACCTATCGAGCAGAGTTGTAAAGAAATTTAACAGTGAGAAAAAATGATTTTATCGTAAGATATTATCCATCATGATAATATTTACTTAGTCTTTAATCGTAATAATGTTAATATTATTTTATTATGATTAAAGATGTGATTTTTTAATATAATAATAAACAAATACATTTTTCTTCAAAGAAATATTTCATATAAGTTGAATCTGTTGTGGCATAAATGTAAATAATGTATTTTTATTGGGTATTCTGCTAGAATTTTCTATGATTCTAGCGAGTTCAAAAATATTTGCAGCCCGGCACATTATAAAGGATAGAAGAAGACTAAGAAAATATTTGCATTTACCTTGATCTGGATCTTTTTCGTTTTCTCTCTTCTTTTTCTTTTCTTCTGGGGCTTGGGGAGTGTGAATTCGACTTTTCCCTGTGCTTATCCTTTTCTTCTCGTTTCTTCCTATTAACTTTTTTCGCCTCTTCTTGTTTCTACAATAAAATATATCAATGACTATTATTGCTTGCAAACTTGGAATCGAATATTAATGAAAGAAATCTCATACCATTGGAGACCAAGAATATGTATCAAATGAAAATATTCGCAAATTTGTGCACTTTTTTCATTTTTGTACATTCTGTAAATGAGTTAAGAAATGCATTTGTTAGTTGGTTATCACAGAAGAAATCTGTTGAATGATGATTTATCTCAGCTGTTTCCTAGTTCGAAAATACTACAGTATTGGCAAATGATATCTAATTGTTCTATCCAAGCTATGAAAAACATGAGAGATATTGTAGATCCCGGATTCTTGTGAAGTATTTTCGAAATAATATGGAATAACAATATGAATCTTTAAATACTTTATTCAATCAAACAGAATTATCAAATTATATTTTCAATGGATCAGTTAACTCGGTCTATTTTAAATGAAGAGAATTTTCGGAAAACCTCAATACTGCTTTTTTTGATCGTGAATCCATTATTTTTGCAAGAAAAACAAGGCTTGAATAACCATAATTGGAATGATCCGATTTAGGTCAAATAAGCGCCGTTTTGAGGGTAATATTACTATGACTCTCTCATGGAAGTCATCGTCCCTATTACAAAGAATTGAGACAGTCGATTTTTACAAGCCTCTGTTGAAGCGAATTTTTTCAGCAAAATTGTTCGCCATCTTGTTCTCATCTTTCTAGTGGAACCCGATCGGACTTATACAACACGGGATATAGATAACTAAAGCCATCTATTGGAAAAATAATGGATTTCTTTTTACTACACCTAATATGATTTCCATTTCAGATATTGCTATTTTGATTTATTTTTTTCAATAACATACTCTTAATATTCAAAACATGTTTCAATTTTTATTAATTAATTCAGAGTTTTTTGGAAAAGGCAGAGACGAGAGAAATGTCATTTGGAGGGGAGAATTGTGATTGCGAATTCGTTGGTGTACATCTCCTTAAGCAGAGTGGCAACCTCAGCAAAAATCTTTAATGGCAATTATAATGGAGTTATTTCGATTGTTTTGAAATTCTATTAATGGTTATGCTAAAAATAACTACTTCTTGGCTTATGTTCGGGTATGAAATTCTCGTTGAAAATGAAGAATATTAAGTAGTTAAAACTGAACAAATTGTATGCATTGAGATGTTGAAATTGTTTATATTTTGCTTCTTAGCAGTAGTTAATGTCTTGTTCAATTCTCATCAAAATGTTGTAGCAAATAAGTGTAACCAAAGGATCAAACAATATCAACAAATTCATCAACTGCAACAAGAGATTTTCTGAACTGAACTCTTGGTTATGTCCATGAATACTATAAGTGTATGCAATTTGAACAGTTTACTAACAGAACTGAAGCTAAACAGAAATATTTCAGCGAATTTTTAAAAAATTACAAAAAAATCAAAATTATGCGTCACTCGACAACTTTTGCCATTGGAAATTTATGAGAGGGGTTGCCACCCCCTTAAGGAGTTGATTGTACACCTACCAAATTGCAATTAGAAAAAAAATCTCTCCTGTTTCAAGTCCTTCAGGTGAATTGAAAATAGTGTTATTCCATATTTAACATAAAGTGAAATAGGTGGAAAAATTGTCTCTGAAGATAATTTAATGTAATAAATCAGGTTGAATCCTTGAGAAGCAATTATTCAATAATGATTAAAAAAGGCTGATTTTGTTCTCGAAGGCATGAATTCTTTCGAATATCAAACTTTACCACCGAGAGTGAATATATCATCAACAGAAGATCAAAGGGACCAATCGCTTAGAGCTATTGTTTACCTGTCATCAAGCAGACCAGTATCAAATCCTAAAAACATTTGAAGATACCCTGGTAGTTGTAGGCGAAATTTCAGGTCAAAAACCGGCTAGATCACGACTAAAAGTTCGTAGTTTTTTAAATTGATTCATTTCATGAAGTACACCTTTTTATTTTTGTGTGTTTGTCAAGATGATTTTGTCGTTTAATTAATAAATTAGAATGGAATATTGATATGCTTCCTAATGATTTCTTTCCAACTAACGCAAGTCAAGAATATTTCTGTCGATTGGATAAAACAACCATGTTCTTTTATTGTATAAGCTAACACATTTTGGAAAAAAAAAATAATATGTATTTTATGGTACTCCCATTATCACTAGGCCAACAAAAAGAATACATATATTAAGTGTTTAGTGGTAATTAAAAAGATAGACAAGCTTCAATCAGAGGTAATGATACCAATTCATAATAATCATAACGCTAATTACACAGGAATCTCAACTGCTCTTTCCGGATGAAATCTTAACCTTCCCCGTTACTCCCAACAGTATTTCGACTTTAATAAACCCAGAAGAGTTTTGAGATGTGAAATTGAATTTACTCAAGCTTACTCATTTTTTCGTATTCTGCCTCCAAATCTTCAACAAAATATATAGGTCTTTGCTACTCAAATTTCTATGCATCACCTTGGCATATTTACATCCTAAGTGGCTCTTTTCCTGCTGCTTGTTAATATTTGGTGAAGATACCTTCTTTCATGAAACCACAGGATTTTTCCATTGAATTCAATAACGTAGATCAAATATTTGATATGTTTTCTATTAACTATGATTACGTTAACTAATGTAACTAAATTGACTTAAATGAATTTAAAAAATAGAAAAAGAGATATCTAACAAAGAAAAAGAACAATAATATTCCCGAATGAATACTAAAAAATTTTGTAATATTTTCGAACATACACAAAAATAATTATGTGGAGACTTTATATATACATTTCAACTTACTCTCTGTTTTAAGATGTTGAATATCCTAAGCTTGATGATAACTTTCCACCAGCATCTGCTATTATTTTTATGATACAACAAATCATATAGGTACACACCACAGCCAATAACTTACAAATACCGACCGTGGTGATATAAAACTTATATTCAAATAATTATTCTCAAAAATTAATAATATTTGGCAGAGTAACCAAAAAATATCAAATGAGGCGAAATGAAAATGATATGAAAAATTATGTGAAGAATAATTTATCTGCTATTGAAGAAATTGAATCGATAAAAACTATAATCATTATGGTTAATCAACAAATGAAATTCTTCTGAGGGTAAAACTGAAAAGTTAATATTTTTTGAGAATTTTCAGTTGATATTTTGCAGTTACCAAGTTCCTATAAGTAAACAATTAGGTATTCAATCAACAAATATTTCAAACCACATAAGAGTTCAAAGGAAACAATCTATTACAAATCTCGAGAAGTAAATGGTACCAAGAGTTTTCGGATTCAACAAGATAAACATGTAACGTTAATTGTTTTTTAATCTGGACGATGAAAAACATTTTACAAAAATTAAACGGTGACGTGGAATTATCCAAATAAATTAGTCAAACTAATAAGCTATACAACTAATTTTCAAGATAATAATATAATCAAAACAACTAAGAAAAAAAAAAACTAATATTTAAATAGTACTTTTATGACCCTACTCTCCTAATTTTCCTCTCAACAATCAAGAGCTCCTGTGAGTTAGGAAAACGGGTTTTCTTAGAGTATGCTCCGTATATCGCCGAGAATTTCAGAGCGGTTACTAGTGGTTTTCAATGTTTTAGATAACCTGCTTCGTATTTACGGACCGCTTGACACTTGTCTATGGTGAACTAAATTTTCATCGACAGAATTTTGGAGGTTATAAAAGGTTGAACTCTTTTAATTTGTAAATAACTAATAGTTCTTAATGGCTCTGAAGGGTATTTATTTCATAATTGAAATAATAAAGTTTTTGAGTGTTAGATGTCATGGAAAATATTCATAAACAATAATCTGATAATTAAAATGACAACTGCCAACCGGAATGGGCGTGGTTACCGAACCTAACCATAATAAAAGTATGGTTGCTCTGGTGACAGATAACTCAACAAAGTTTGAGGAAATAGTCACCGGTTTTTGAGGAATTTGACATATACGGACCAACAACTTCCTAAACATAGTAACAAAGGTGATATACGGACCATACCCTTAGTGTTTCCTTCCGCCACATTAAGCCCACTACAACAATTTTTCAACCGACAACGAAATGGTACTCCATATAAATTTTGTCCAACTGATAGATTCGAATTCGAAAGTTGAACCATCCCGTTATTATATTATTACATAGGACAAACTTAAAAAAATTTAAAATTCTTTGATCAGAATAAAATAATTTCGTCAAAATTATCAATGGCAAAAATTAGTATGTACTTGATTGTGACTAATTGTTTTGCGTCCATTTCAGAGAAAAAGAAAGGCAGAATAGCTAATTTCAGATACAATAGAAAATCATGACTGAAAAATATGCTCTTCGATTCAGAATAGTGCAGAAAATATTTCACGGCTTACATAATTAATAATTTATGGATTTATCATTTTTTTTTTCATGTTTATCTGGTTAAAAGTTGCTGTCTTACAAGTCTGATAATTTTGCTGAATTCCTATGTGGCTTGAAACAGCTATGAAAAATTGTGGAGTTCACATTACTCACCAGCGGCGCCATGGGCCGAACCTAGGATGGACTGCGCCGTTTTCCATAAGCCTGTTTGGTTTCAAGCACTATATGAGTGCAACCGTTACTCTATTACACCCCAATTGAAACAATAATGAAACCCCAATCATTGAACTAATATAATTTCATCTCAAAAATTAATAAGTTTGATTTGAAAAACTCAGGAAACCCCAATACAAAGTCAATTCTATATTAATTTTGGATGTTTAGATAGATTTCCATACTTACTTTCATTATTTCTCGGAACTTGCCAATTTCCCTAGTAATAAGATCACGTTTCTCTTCTTCCACGTCCGCCTCCTCTAGAACTCTATTGGCCTTTTTGATTTCTTCCTCTGCAAGAAAATTACGTTGAATAGATTTATAAAATGAATTTCAAAAGGAAATAAAAATAATTTTTGAAAAATCGAGTGCGAACTAACTGGAATTCAACACAAATTCCTTATTACTGAACTAAAATTTCCACTTTCACTACTAAAACTATGCAAATGAAAAAAATGGATTTTTAGTATTTTCTAACTTCTAAGTTTTTAACATTGATGATAGTTATAGGCTTATTTTGCACACTCTCATTATTTTTCTCCATTTGATTGAATTAATTTCCGCATCATTATTGAGTAGTAAATATTGACGTTCATTTAAAAGTGATATTCGCGAGTGGTCAATGTATGGGCACACATTTGTCATGTATCTGCCTTGAGTTATGAGTGAATGCGTATTTTAGAACCATTTCTCCAACCCAAAAAGTGACTATACTATTGTATACAATAAAAATTCCAATTTTTATCGAAAGATTTTTTCGATTTATTTCTAAAATCTCTGTGAAAACGCAAAAATAATCAACTCCATCAAAAAGAAAAAACAAATAAACAACATCTGTCAGAAGATAGACGCAAATGATGCTAAAGGTGAAATTATCATGAGTCCTATATGTCCTGTTTAAAAATATTATAGCAAGCACGAATTACCTAGATGTCATACTATACAGGGTGGGCAGAGGTCGAAGGTACCCTACACTTTAACGGAGAGTGAAAGGTACGATTTTATTGAAATTTGGTTTCTTGGATAGGAACAACATCTATCTAAAATATTTTCAGCGCTGCGGTGTTGCTGCCTATATCAAAAAGTGATGAATGTTTAATTGTAGCAATGTTTCACACAAAAAAAAGTAATATCAATCAATTACTCGAAAACCGCTAGAGATTGGGGACAAGGAAGTTAATACATACATAAATAATCAAGAGACTACGGCAAACCAAAAAAGTAACAACATACAGGGTGTTCTATTTGAAATATTGAAGTTATTAGTACTTTTTGATATAAGCGGCAACTACGCAGTTCTGAAAATATTTTAGATTGATAGAGCAGTGGTTCCGACCCAAGAAAACAAATTTTCAATAAAATTTTACCTTCCGTTCTCCGTAAAATTCTAGGGTACCACTGACTGTGGTTCACCCTGCATATTTACTAGCTACCAAAGTCCGATATGAAAAGATTATTATTTATAAAAACAAATGTAGATATAGTGGAACAAAATTGTTGTTCCCACAGCTGCGCTACATACTAATAATTTGAGAATGTTTAAGAAAGAGCTAAGGTCGATTGTTAATCGTTATTTCTAAATGAAAATCCATGTTTCTGATGCTAAATTTGTGTGTGTTTGCTGTTTTTCATTTCATATTGCTGTATTTGTGTTATCAAATTTGTTAAATTTTTCTTTTTGTATAATTTTGTAAAAAGGATCTTTGATATAATCATTTTGACATTGAATAAATAAATAAATAAATGGTGTATTTTTGATCAGTACCTCCAATGCATTAGATGAAGTTGACTATAATTAACTAATAAAACGAATCAATAAATTTGATTTGACAAATTGATCAATTTTCAGTGCAAAAGATAAAGAATAATACTCACCCTCTCTTTTAGCTTCATAGTTATTCATTTCATCCTCATATTCCGCCAAAATTTCTTTAATTTTCTGCTTAGCTTGCTGATCTATGGCCAGAGTTTCATCGTCCAATTCATCTTCTTGTTCATCTTGAAGTGGAGATCCTCTTTCTTTCTTCCTACGTTCAACTGTAATAATATTATAATCACTCATAAGAAAATTTTTAAAATACTGAATACTTGAATTGATATTATGAATGATGTTACACTTGTTACAATATGTGTAGTTTTCTTTTTGGTGTAATTTAATTCTATTCTTTGATAACGGCTTTCATTCTTATTGCACTTAAATAGTAGACAACGGTAACATTTTCCTCGAGTAGCAGGAATACTCAATAAAACATACCTTTATATTCATCCAAAACAGATTTTGTTTTGGCGTCAACTTTAGCAACCAGACGCTTGTCACCCACCATTAAATCATGCAGTATTCTTACAGCTCTGAGTCCAGCATCAGGTCCAGCCAGTTCACAAAATCCAAAAGCTTTCACTTTCTTCCAACTAATAACATGGCCGCACGTAGCTAATATTTGTCTTATCATAGTATCTGGAGCTTTTTCTGTGATATTACCTAAACATAAAAATCGTTACAGTTTTTGAGTATGAATATTTATATGCTTATTTTGTTATTAAAAATATTCATCACATAGACTTTTCAATATTTTTTGGAGAAGAAGGTATTTTCTCATTAGCAATCTCATCTCATTACGATCTACTCATTCCATAGATCCAAACTTGGTGAGTTAGCTAAAAATTGATCTCAAGTTCGCATCTTCAGTTAGAATTAAATTCTATGACAATGAGCAAAACAACAACGATGCTGACATTTATTGAATAAAATTTAATTTTGACAGTATTAGAAAATTACGGACTTTTTAGCCATGGTCTAGTCAGTTTACTACTGACATTTCTTTTACTACTGAGGTAAGCATCTTCAAATGTTTCTAGGTCGTACGTTGTAACTTGTCGCTGGATTTCTTCGATATCAGACAAATCCAGCGACTAGACCACATCTACAAAGCCCGAAATTTTTCAAATTCTGCCAAACAATTCAGACGTGAAAGACTTACCGACAAAAACTGTCACAGCTGGGCCTTGCATTTGCTTCATTTGATCTCTATTAGGGTTCAATTTTGGGAAAGCCCGAATCTGGGTGGCTGTAGTCACCTGGACAGGAACCATCTGTAAAATTGAACAAATCATCTTCACTACACCAATTAAGGATTTCACTACTTACATGTTGAAGCGGCATCACTGCTGGCATCAAAGGAGGTGCAGGACCTGTCATAGGCATATAAGCCATAGGTAATCCTTGCATAATAGGAGGTCTACCGGGGTAAGACATTGCGTCTTTTGTGAATTAATTTAAAATATGAAATTATTTTATCAAGAATTATATAATCAATATTCCTTCTTGTTTATAATAAATAACAGGACTCCCAGAATTTTTCCAAATTGAAACTTGTAGTCTTTTCATATAAATGTTAATTCTTTCAAACAGAAATAACACTATGGCCTCTTAAAATTAGAAATACCGTATGTAACACATACTCAATATTCAGTATTAATTAGTTTTGAAATAATTCAATTTATCAGAACAATGACATATACCGCCATGTTCTTAAAATATGAGTATTCTGTGTTCTACAACATTCAACTCTTAGAACATAGAATACTTCTTTACTTTAACGGTACGGTCACACCAAATCCGTCATCGGCAGTGTTGCCAAGTGTTGCGGATTTCTTTGGGTCTGGGCGTTCTGGCGGATTTTTTTCGAAATCTGAAATATTTCGGATTTTTTCGGATTATTTTACATTTACTGATTTGTGCAATAGATGTCGGGCCGGTTTGAAAGATATGGAATTCTTCAAATATGAGCTGCTTTCCAGTCAGGTGCGTGTCACCCCGGGGCTCGGCGCACTAGAGCTTCGAGCCCTTGCTATGAGTGGAACGCGCCAAAACGAAACTGTCAAATTCAACGTAAACAAACCAGCGTTCTACAGCTGTCTCGTATTTTATGCGAAGTAACGGTCTTCTTTCTCTCTCACACCTGTCAGTGCTCGAAGCCCCGCAAATGCGGGGGGTGCTTCAGGGGAAAGGGGAAGGTAACGCGAGGCCTCGACGCCCTGTTTACTGGAACACTACAAGTGCGCTTCGGTACGCTTCGGAGCTGTACCGAGGAGCTCCTGACTTTGGCTGGAAAGCAGCTATGGTTATCATAAGTAGAGATGAGCTATACCGTTATTTCTAGATCACGTTGTGAAACGTGAACGTTACTTTATGATATCAGTGAAATTAAAGCGTGACGTGATCACTGTTTAGGTTGCTTGTTATTAATATTTGTAAGAATCACCCAAACCTTAGTTCGTTTATCTTTGCAACTCAAATTGGTCACTCTTATCATTCAAAGCAAAACAAAATCAATGAAAACATCCATTTTTCTTACATTTTCAACTCTTTTTCCTTGTTTCAGCTTTATTTAGGAACGTAACAGAAGGATATCGACTTTTCAAATGTTTCCTCAAATTTGAAGAGGTGGTTTTGAAAGATAATTTCAACTCGCATAAATTACAAGTAGCATAATTTACATCAACTTCGTGGAAGAACGCCCAAAGATTGCTGGTCTTTCACCTGTTATTATTCTTTCGCCTAGAATTCCAATATTCCATTATCTTTTCGCCTTCGCTATTGATATTCTAGATTCAAAATCCTGCAATTCACAATACACCAACATGTATTGCAGGAACCATTTCGTTAAATATTAACGCAAGATGGCAGCACCAGCGAAACCATATTGCAAATATTGTTGAATGAATATTGACGACCTCTTTGGGTTTCCATGAATGAGTAGGGTAGAGAACAAAAAAAGATCTAAATGGCGCACAAATAACTTTTAATAATATGAATGTTTTTTTTTAATTATATATTTTATTTTACTTCAATAAACATTGTTATGTTATTCCAAGAGTAATACATCATCAATAAATATTTTATACACATTTTCATGTGAGAATTTTTGGATTAGATATTTTGAATATTCTAGGTAACATATCCGCTAAAGAATGAAATACTTGGCTAGAAATACCTGTTGGAAGCATAAACTGAAGATTTTTCAAATCAGATCCACCCCATGAAGTCATTTCAATCATGAAGCCTTTCATGCATTTAAAAACCAGTTCAGCTCTTTTTTCGCACCACATAGTGGTCATCTCCTCAGTAATTTCATATTGCAATAATAAGGGTATTGTTAAAGATGTGATATCATTTGAACAAGCAGTCTTCAATACATTCCTTAATCCTAAAATTACAGGATGTCTGCTATTGATTTCACTCCCCCTCAAACTATCTTCGGCTACCAAATGAAATATAACATGAACTTGTGCCAAGTTAGAATGTTTAGTCAAAAAAAAATCACCACATTTGAGTAGATTTGAATTGGAGCTTCGAGAGTCATTAGAAATTGATTTTGCTAATTTTGATATTTCTTCTAATTGAGCATCAATGTGTGAAAAGTGAAACTCAGTTGATTTCAAACAATTTTCTTGAAAATTCCGGGTTACTCTAGAACCAATTTTATTATCTGTCATCAATACTAATCCTGATAAATCATTTGAATAGAGGTCAAGTGCAGTTTGAAGTAATTGTGGTGTAGGTTCTGATAATTCATTCACATTTATAATGCATAAATCTTCTATGCTACCAGTGAGAATCCTTACATTATACATTTGTTTTAATTGGGATCCCAAATGAATAGTAAAACTCTCTTCTAAAAATGGTTCACTTTCTTTAGTTTTATGTAACACATCTAAAAATATATTTTCCTCAGAACAGGATAAAAGAGGAGAAGTTGGAGTTTTTATAGAAGAAGCAGGACTCAGAAGAAAATTATTTTCTTGATTGTACTCTAACATTTTCATAATCCATTCTCTATATTCCCGCCTTTGGGCTTCTTTCAAAGTATCCAATTCACTTGCATATCTGACTTTGAGTAATGAATGATCTTCATAATGTTTAGCAACTAATTCATTGATATCAAACTCTGTCATTCCATATTCTAAATTATCTACTGCTTTGTTCATTTCCTCCGACTGTTTTTCTGATAAATCCTGAATGAAAATATCCTTCTGATCGGTTCTCCTACAAACAGCTTTAGCATACAAATGTTCCACTGAAAGAATAGTTTCGAGTGCAGGAGAATGAACTAACTTATGGTATGCAGAAGCAAATAATTCTTCATCTGAAGCACATTTTTTATCTGCATTTTCAGCTGTTTCATACCGAAATAATTTCTCCCATTGTTTACTCAAAGCTTCTAGGAATTGAGTATCTATTTTTGACATTGCAATATTCTTATCCGTGTAATTACCATAAAATTCTTCCTCTTTTGTGTTAATAAACAGTAATAAATTTTCAATTAGTGTTTTTTCAGAATATTTTGGTAATTCAAACTTAGTTATTAATATATGAGCTAATTCTTCAATTGAATCCTTGTAAGGAATAACAAGTTCTTTTTCAATTAACTTCTCGTAATTGTCATTGCTATATGAAGCAATATTAAATATTTCATTTTCTTCCATTCTACAGTATTTGCTCTAATGAACTTTTATCTTTTTATATGAAAAATTGATCAAAAAATTAAATTCATAGAAATATTATATGAATTTTAAATCAAAGACTGTGTTATCTATTATGATTAAAGATTTGTTTTTGTTTTCATGTTTTTTAGATATCACAGAATAGAGTAGTATCGACACAGACTAATCTGTGGTATCGATGTTCCGATCAACTGCTAGGGGTACATGTACTGTGTTCGGGATATGTAGCTCGTTCGGAAAATTTTTAGCAGAATGGAAAACCTGGTGATATTTTATTTTCAAGACTTTATTGTTATTATTTTTATTTTTTATTTAATTTATTTATTTATTTCAATTCTACACAAACACCATCATAGGTAATCACAAATGCAGAACAGAAAAATATCCTAGCCTAGAAAAATAAAGTTCTCAAATCATATCAGTATTAAAAATATCCACATCAAATTTTGTTATCATTTCATTACACACATCCTTGTTTATAATTCTGAAATTCAATTTGGGAACTCTGAAATTAATAAATTTGACAAAATCACAATCTGGGTAGCTCATATTATTTAAAACATTTTATATAAATATCACAGCCTTAAACTTTCGTCTATTATCTAGTGAAAACATATTGAAATCTTTCAGAATGGTTTGATACGATATTCTAAATAGATATTCATTATATTTTTTCAAGTGTAAATATCGAAGAAATCTCTTTTGGACTTTCTCATAGACCTAATATCATTATTATCGGTATTGTGTCTTGTATGCTCAAACATCTTCGCCACAGAACACTAACATATAATTTCTATGCATTTCTAGGATTCCCCCCCTAGAGTACATATTCTGTGATTCCCCCATTCTATTTTCATTCTGTTTGTTATGCTAACATCACATCAAGACAAGTATTAATTTTTTTTTACAAAATGTCTTGTATCCCATTAATAATATTAATTTTTTCACAAATTCTTCTGAGTTCAAATGCAGAAAACGACTTCAATATAGAACATTTGTTTAGAGAATCTCATTGTATACCACAGCCGACTGAAGACGTATTTACAGATTATCTGTCGAAAATCCAAGCGCAAGGTGAAGAATTATTTATTTCAGCTGAAAGTACAGGAACAAAAGATCTAAATGCCAATAGAAATTACAGATCAGAAGTGAATTTATTAGTTCAATATAACAAAATAGATTTTTCATACAAAGTGGAGGATGAAAAGGTTTGTAGTTTATTTTATGCTTTCGAAAATTATAACTTAGTACTTTTTTAGGCTACCCCTGACAAGATTTTCAATATATCCCTCCTTCTTGGGGACGAAATATACTATGGTATAGGCAAATCTAAAAAAGAAGCTAAAGAAATGGCCTCAAAGCAAGCTTTAGAGAATACAAGTTATCAGAAACCAAACATGAAAATGAAAAATCATGGGTCACTCGATGAAAATCTTCCTCCTACCGTTCGTCTGAATAATATAGGCTTGAAACTTGGCTATCTAATACAATATTATATGGTTGATGTTAAGGTAATCTTTGAATTGATTATATCCAACAATGATTTTTCGGTTCAGATGTAAAATTTAATTTCAAGTTTCAGAAACTAAAAGTTACCAACTGCAACTTTTAGTTTCTGAAATGACAACATCGTTGAGGAAAGTTTAAGTTAAATTCTTGTAAAAATTCTTACACAACTTTAGTGGAATATTATTTCCGTTGTGAACAATATGAATGATAAATAACATCATTCTACACTGTATTTAGTTTAAACCATACAACTTAAACCCATACCTACATTCTTGATAATAATTATTTTTCTCATTCCATTTTTATTTCTTGAGCTATTTTCCCATCAAGGGAAATACCAATTAATGTGTACTTGTCAATTCAGAGTTTATTATTCAATGACATTATTTTCATCTGTTAAATGATTTCAAGATATAAATGATTTTTATATAACTGTCAACCAATATAATTTTATAGCGTATTTGACTGGCAGCACCAGTGCGAATAAATTCGAATTTTTGTAGAGCTAAATGACATAATCAGCTCGAATTAATTCAAACTGGTGCAACCAGTCGAATACGCTATTGAATATGAATCTTTTTTGCAGTTATCAAAAAGAATAATTAACTTGGAACTAATGAAAGATGGTTTTCAATTCACTAATACAACATTTTGGAAAGTTTCTGCTAATTTGGATGAACCTCCTAAAAGTCCATTCAATGTTGAGGTGTATGTAGAAGGCAAGAGTTTTTATGGTAAGGCACACAGCATTCAATCCGCAAAACATGAAGCAGCTTCGAAAGCTCTGAAATATTTGGAGGAAAAAGGTCTGGACAAAAACAGTGTGTGTACTACTAAAGGTAATAACTGTCTATCATCATCATTCAGTTATAAATCATTCAGTATAAATCCTTCTTACGGTTTTTAGGTTATGAGGTTGAATGTGAGGAAGTCAAAGGAAAATTAAAATCTCCAATTAGCATTCTGTATGAATATGCCATGATAAATAGACTTAATTTGGAATTCAATGAACTGAAGAAATTAGGACCCCCTCATAAACCTATTTTTGAAATGGAATGCGTCTTAGGTTCTGAAAAAGTTACAGCCAGAGGAAAATCAAAGAAGGAGACAAAAAGAATACTTTCTGAGAAGATGCTCCAAAAATTACCTGAATTAGATTTATCGGTTGGTTTATATGATGACAATACAGAGACTCATACCTCCAAGTTGAAGAAAAGAAAAAATAACTTGGTTAATTCTGTTGCTGAAGTTTTAGGCAATATTGGAAATTATTTTGGCTCAGATGACGGGGTAAGTACTTTTTATATAAAGAGTAAAGGTTTTTTAAAAAACATAGGACTGTATCTGTAAAATGAATATAAATATATAACTAAAAAAAATTATCAACAAAATTTACTATCTTCCTTTATTTTTTCTAAATAATTAATATAGACAAAGCAAAAAGTGAAGATTTGGACAGAATTGATTTAATAAATAAAAATAGAACCATTGTAGCCTAAAAAACCTGTTTTATTTATTTTTATTTAATTTATTTTTACTTTTTTATATCTCAATCAAAATGAGGACAAATATATTGTCTGCAGAGCAATTTCTATATACCTATATATAGCGCTGCGCATTTGGAGTATTTCGCGTTGTAATAATCAATTTAGATGAGATTTGGCATAAGACTGATTATTTCGGAAAGGAATCTTTTCATATCTACTTGAAGCTTTCAGCAGACAAGCCTGAATGTGAAACATCATTCATAACTATCTTGTTGATTTTTTGGGGCCCCTAATGGCGGAGTATATTTTCAGGTATCAGGAGGCAACTCGAATGAATTTGATGATACAGGAAATGATAAATCCAACAAAAAAAAAAGAAAATCCAACAAAAATATCGAAAGTACTTGGTCGCCCAAGGAAAAGCTAGTGGAGTCAGGGAAAGCACTCAATTTAAATATAAAATTTTACACTGTCCCGAAAGAAAAATCAGGATTTTATACTCTATTAAGTTTAGATATCGATCCTTCACATGTAGGTGATCTCAAATTTTGTCATGTAATTAATTGATAGTTAATATTTGTTTTAGATTTGTTTGGGCATTGGAGCGAATTCAGAAATATCACAAGAATATGCTGCTCTCAACGCTTTGAAATTTCTTCAGAGACTTGATGTTTTAGAAGCGGTAGAAGAGGATGATTTGAATATAGAGCGGTAATACTTTCAGTTTCATATAATTCAGTCTTCTGAACACATTTTAACATTCTTCTTGATCCTATCTATAATTTTGGGGTTTGATATTAGGGAAATAAATTCCCTACTGGTGCTTCGCTAATTGATTCGGTCTTCTGATCACATATCTGAAGTAAAAGCTTCCTATCTGTTCTTCCCTCCTGCAAAGTCTGTAGCAGGAGATCCACTGGATTTTTGTTTTCCCTTTTCAGAGTTTCAGCGCGTTGATGCTTTGGGTATGAAACGACGATAGAAGCCAATCATACCCAAAAATCTTCGGAGATCTTTGGCGATTGACTGCACTCCAAGATTTCCTGAGAGTGGTTTTGTACTTTCAGCAGAATCAAAGTAGCCTAGGAATTTCACATCTTGTCCAAAAATGCACTTAGCTGAGTTGGAGCAATTTCGGAATCTCTCAAAAATGATACCATCAGCATGTCATCGATGTAGCTCCAGCAGAAGTCCAGTCCTCGTAGAACTTCATCTAATGAATCTCTGGAAGTTTGAGAAGATTTTCTCACCTTGAAGGATGTAAGACTAGTCCTAGATGTGCCTCACAGAATACTAGTTGTTCGAGGCTCGGTAACCTCCACACGGTCTCCATTCTTCTATACCCTTCTTTGGTGCTAGCCACCAACTAACTGAAATTTGACAGCTGACTGACAGAACGGTTAACTAGCCTGTAAATTTCTAAATTGTTCTCTTTTTTAGGTTTTCCTTCGACAACTACATTTGGTTAACAAAGGATCACGATCACACTAAGGTTTAGACTCGTCAAGGATCACACTGAAGAATTTGAGTTTTTTTGAAAAGGTTATATTAATTATTTTTTTTCTGTAAATACTGTATTCATTTTTTTTATCACTAAACTTCACTAGTGTAAAATATTTTTTAAAGAAAATTTTTTTTACTAAAAAATTTCATTTTTCAGTTGATATTTATCTTGAAAGCCTTGAAAGCCATTGGCTAATGGCATTCATAGACCTTCTTGACATTTAGGGGCGTTGACATGACTGCCTGCGAGCTTTCAAAATTTTACTGGATTTTTAGTGGATGCTTCATTAGTCTTCTTTAGCTTTGAGAGAAAAAGTATTCCTTGTATAATCAAATATCGTACCGTTTCCATGAAACGGTTCGATTGTTGACACTATACATCGGAACAAATGAGTGCAATCTCAACACCGAACAAAAATACAATTTTCTTTAGCACGCGTTTATCAGGCTCAGTATTTGTATATTTTAGTTTTGATCAATCTAGGGGACGAATTCGATGACGATCTCCACCGAAAACAAAGTCATGGAAAATTGGCTGGTTTTCAAAAACCAAGTGACCACAAATACGAATCCGATTAATCTTATATCGGACTCCAAGGAACTGGACTCAGCCGTCGAGTCGTTAACGTAGAATATTGAAACGTCATTGGACGCTTAGACGCGAGTTTCTCCTTTACCTATACAGAAGAACTCGATTCCTGAAGATATCAAGGAGAAGCATAGAGCGAGGAGTAGAGCTCAGAACACACTCAGCTCTGAGGACCGTCGAGTGTTCAATTAGCTCAAGCTAGAGTCAGGGAGGCTCTCAAGAAGGTTGCGTATCCACTTGAAGGCCATCGAAGTACTCAACGATCCATCTTTACTAGAATAACTACACTATTTAGCTACCCCAGAAAAGCTAGTAAAATTTTTTTTATTTCCCGACATAATTTTAGGATAATTTATCACCCTATAGAAATATTCTTTCTTCTTCAGTTGTGGTTTCTGATAGCTTAACGTCGAGTTGGCAGAACCAACCAAGCTAATCGATTTTTTAGGGACAATCGAATTTAAGGCTCATTATTTTAGGCTCACTTTCGAGCCCACAGTCAAATTTCTGCATTTACATTATTTAAAAAAAATCCTGGGTTCTGCTAGCTTTGCCTTTAAGCTAGCAGAACAAACCATAAAAAACTGTTCAGAATAAATTAACTCACGTGGTTTTAGGCTGTATTCAGGAAAATGTATTACCCTATTACGAAATTTTTACCGCTTCGGTTTAACGGTGTATCATGGGTACTACTAGATTCGCCCTAAACTGCCAGTACCAAATGCAAATCGAATATACATATATGAAAAAACTAATTGTAGCATAATTTTAGGCTTACCTTTCAGTCCACTGCCAAAGAACCCCGCATAATTCTAATGGAAAATGGCTCTATGCTAAATTCGCTGAAACTTTGTAGAAATGTAGTATTCAGTATGCTGATCAAAAGTCCCAATTCTTCATTTTCATTCCCAGACCCCTACAACCTTCCAAAGTACACTTTGCAGTTCCCCAAAGCCCTGGATGCGCTAACGGTAAGAGATTTGCTGAGGTTGTGTCCAACTTTCATTAAATGGACACGCCACCTTGAGAAGAAGATATCACTGCGATTGGTCGAAGAAATCGATCCTGCAATCCGATTGGCGCACCCAAAATTCTTCCATTAACACGAGTATGCTCATAGGTCACTAAAAAGTTTTTGTGATCTATGAACACACTCGAACTGTGCCTCAATTCTACAACATTATATTTCTCACGTTAATGTATTGTATTGTCGTTACTTCAACTCTCTAATATCTCTATCTTAAGCTATGGTTTCTTCGGACAATCTCCGCGACGACGACTTTATCTATCCAATCTCAATTAGGTTAGAATCGCATAGTTAGGCGGAGCTGCGCGATTGCTAGAATTGCGATTGGTTAGATAGCAATTTCGAAGCTCCGCCCAACTATGCGATTTCTAGAATTGCGATTCGACTAAGGTGGTCTATAACCAAAGTTTCCTCGGTCAGTTTCCTTCGATCGACGTCTTTAATCAATCGCAATTCTAGAAATCGCATAGTTGGGCGGAGCTACGCTACGAGATTGCTAGAATTGCGATTGGTTAGGTCGCAATTAGGTTAGAATCGCAATTCTAGAAAAAGCGTAGCTCCTCCCCCAACTATGCGATATAAAAATTGCGATTGGTTAGATATAGTCGTGAAACAAGACGATCGAAGGAGACTGCAGTTATAGACGGCTGCAGTCGAATCGCAATTCTAGAAATCGCATAGTTGTGCGGTGCTACGCGATTGCTAAAATTACGATGCTAACCTAATTGCGACCTAACCAATCGCGGAGTTGGGCGGAGCTACGGCCTAGTGGTTGTTTCGACGTCAACTTTCCAGTTTCCTCCACTAAGAAATTACAAGAGACTGCATAAACACCATACAAATTTCTGGTAGAGTTCTTAGTTACCTAATAGTCCATTCAGGAATTATTAACCTCAAAGTAGGCCAGTATCGAGAGAAATCTTAAATGTTAAACCCCATTCATCATTGAATACCTTGAATAGGTAAATATTAGTTTACTTGTAAACTAGGAAAACGCGATTAATTCTAGCGGAAATATCTGCTGAATCTCTAAAAACGCGCTGTGATACGCTGTCTCTCGTTCCCTGGTTATGAGGCGCGAACTATGTTGATCAATTCCAGCGATAGCTCAAGACTCAAGCGATAATCAAATTAACTAATCGATGTGTGTTTCTGAGTTTACTCATTTGTGTTAATTATAATATGTAATGAAATTGATACAATATGCCTCCCCCTCCAGTTGCGCTAGTGTTTGTCAATGACATTTTCAATGTCAACTTGAATCTGCAAATCAAAATAATACTGAATAAGCCATTACCAACTTAATTTCAATTTACCACCGCCGCCCGGGATGTCATTAACTCTTGGATAAACTATAGTTCTTGGGAACGTTGCATAAATAATTTGACAAAATCCCTCTTTTATATCTACTCTGTGATTAAACTGTATCAGTCATTAGTTTTATTACTCTATGTTTTAGCTGTCGTTACCGAGTAGATATGCCATGTGTACAAATAACTTCCACGTATCTCCAACTTTCCCGGTGGGATAAGTTGAAGTAGGTGAAAGAACGACGGAGACGTTTCAAGATTTCATATTTCGTCGATAACTTGTGCTTGTTTCATGTATATTGCAGATATTTAAATTATTTTGTAGAACAGTTGGGATACAGTTGTAGTGATTAAAAATGTTTAATATGAAATTTTTATTCCTCTTTGGCTTGGTTGTCTTACCAGCGGTTATTTTCACATTTGATAATGGTAAGAATGGAAAAATCACAAAAAATGGTGTAATTCATTCTTAATTTGATAGCATTTATAATGTGCTCCTTTCAGGAAATAAAATTATGACCTATGCTGAGGAGGACTTGACTGAAGATGAAGCAGATGTTGAAGGAGAAGTCGATATTGAAGAAGTAGCTGGAACAGATGAAGAGGACGAAGAAGAGCCAACAACTGCATCCCCTGATGCAGAAACCAGTTTACTCTTTGTAAAACCAAACAGTGTTCCAGGATCACAACTAGGTAAATATCTTATAAGAACTTATTTTAGAATATGTTAGTTATCCCCAATTAAGTATTAAATATATGAGAGAGAATTTTATCTGAATACCATCTTTCATTAGAACTACCAGCTGGTGTTCCTGTTGAATTTCTTGTTGGATTCCGTAACAAGGGAGAGCAGGATTTCGTTATAGAAAGCTTGAGAGCTTCATTCCGCTATCCAATGGACTTCAACTTCTACATTCAGAATTTCTCAGCAATTGGATATAACAAGGAGATAGCTTCGTTACAAGAAGCAACTTTTGCGTATAGTTTCATTCCTGCTGAAACTTTTGCTGGAAGACCTTTTGGATTGAATATAAATTTGGCTTATAGAGATGGTGCTGGCAATTCTTTCCAAGAAGCAATCTTCAATGAAACTGTTCAAATCATTGAATTGGAAGAAGGTAATAAATACTTTCATCAGTAGCCTTCAGATAAATATGTTTATTAAAAAGTGCAAAATATGCAACTAAAACATGAAAGATATACATAAAAAATCGTTTATTAGAGTTGAGTATAACATTTTTTAGAGGTTATATTGGTCTAATTATAATAAATTTGCTATTATACTCAGCACTTTTTCAAAGCAAATGCCTTAAATGCAGTTATTTTATTTATTTCATAACCTTTTTTCTTTGTAGGATTGGATGGTGAAACTTTCTTCCTTTATGTCTTCCTGGCTGCAGGTGTTATCTTACTATTAGTTATAGGTCAACAAACTTTGTTATCAGTCGGTAAAAAACGCACAAGCCGAAAATCTGCACCTGTAGAAACAGGAACGAGCAATCCAAATAATGTTGATTATGACTGGTTGCCACAGCAAACCTTAGTTAATTTGAGTAAGTACTGAACATAACTGACTTATATTTCTTTTGATGTACTCGGAATGGTATTAACGGTAGAAAAACTGAAAAGACAAGTGATATTATGCAAATTTTACAGTAGATCGAACATTTTGTAAATTAAGAAAAACACTTCGAAATGATTAGTCGAACTTAATTTCCTACCTGATAAATCCTTTACTCTTCAAGTGAAGAATTTGTCAATAAAAAAGTCATAAAAATAAAATATGTGCTTGGAAGGTTCGATATGTAGGTACTTGATAAGTTTTCTTGGCATGTAGGTATCAAATACCTACATATCGGACTCTCCAAGCACATTTTGCTGTTCAATTTTATTTTTATTACTTTTCTATTGACAAATTCTTCCCTTAATGACTAGGGGTTTTCTTAGGTAGAAAATAAAGCAGAAATAATTGGTGTATTTGTTAAATTTTGAATGGATTTTCTATACTGTGATTTTAAAAAAATCTGTATTTGTTTGTATCACTCGATATAAATAAAAACAAACCTGATGAAGTCATAATTTGGCGAAACAATTGTCGCAGACATTGAAATAGTTTTGTGGGAATAACATTGTTTTTATTTTATTTGTAATGAATTTCCATCAAGTACGGACCAAATCCATTCAATATTTTTAAAAGTAGAGGAAGCAACCATAAAGATGTTCCAGAAGTGACCACTGTGAGCAGCAGTGACGTCTGAATTGTTTTTTCTGCGAAATATCGATTTCTGTCCTCGCTTTTCATATTTTGATTTTATTTATTCATTTTTCTTTGTAACCTTGAAAAATATTCAATGACACTACCACCAAGGTAATGAGTCAATAGTTGCATGGTCCAATTGAAATTAAGTATACATTTACATAAAAGAAATTGCCTTTTATAAAATTATTCCAAAATGTTCAAGTGTACAGATGTGCATTTTAGTTATATTCAAAGTCAAAAATTCCAATGAAGTACTTCATATTTGTATTTGGAAATTAAGGAACCTGATTCAAGAAGTAACAACACTCCAAATATATGTTATTCATGAAAATATGATCCTAGAATTATTCACATGGCTCTCCTTCTGTTGCAGATAAAGAAAAACAACAAAAATCGCCAAAGCAGCAGAAATCACCTAAACAACCAAAATCTCCTAAACAGCAAGTGCAAACTCCCAGACAGCGAAAAGTAAAGAGATCAACTGGTTCAGAGTAAAGAAGAACAAAATTCTTTTGTGAATTGATACTGAGATTTATGGAACAAATTGAAAAGTTTGCAGGTGTTGTGATTAGTGTCGGATTTTTGAGACATATATTTGGACTGTAATCTGTAAATACAGTTGGTTTTCTATTTATTATTTTTCAATTTGTTCATTAATAAAGTGAACATTTTTTTTCTAATTCTAGTTTTATTTTCTTTAAATTGATCATGTTTGTATAGCTCCATTTAACTGGCCTTGCGAATATCATCGGAAGCATAAAGGAATATCAAAACGGTTATTCTCTGAAGAGATTGCTCCGTCATTTTTAACTCAAATTATGAAAAATATGATGTTAAATTTTAAAGATGTATTCATCTCAATAAATCAACATGTTATGGATGTTGATTTAGAAAAAGCTAATATTGAGAATAAACATGAAAGTCTGATTGTGTTGTATTGCTACAATTGTGATTCATACAATCTTTCTTATCATAAAAATTAGAACCAACAACTTCAGAGGTGAATTCTTGTCACAAAGAACTTTCTTAGTAACTTTAGTATTCGAATTGCTATAATCTTAATTCTTTTAATTTTTTTGAAAAAAGGTTACCACTACCTAAGATACTTATCGAAATGAGCAGTCTTGAAAACTTATTACTCAATAATACAAGTCGATTGTTAATTTTAATAATTAACGGATAACTTTCATTTAAATGAAGTATTTTCCCATTCTAAAGTGTTCATGTTGACTAATCAGCAACGTATTTGGTATTTGCATGACAGCATTGGGTTTTAAATTTACTGCACTGTGAAACGAGATCAAGATATTGGCGCACAAGGTGGATCGACAGAATCGTACTCGTTTTGCTTCCATCCACCTCTTGAAATTTTGATCTGTGTTGCGACGGGATTTTGATGGTGTACCAGATGTTTGCCTCTGTCCGTTAGTTTTAGACTTTTTGTCAAGCAACTTTTGATCATAAAAATATAACATATTAGTTCTTATAAGAACCCCTTCCACAGGCGATTATTTAGATGCGGCAACTAAAAATTTCAAGACCAGTCCTTAGATTCTTAGGAGCTTGATTACATCAATATATTTTCAGGAGATTAAATAGTTTAATCACAAAGACTAAAAAGTTGCCAGCGTGCCGAAGGAAAAATTGAATGACGGTTACTGTAGGGATGTGTCGTTCACGAACGAACGGATCAAAAGACCCGGGTCTTCAAAACGAATGGTTCGATCGGGTCGTCTCGCTGAAAATGATTCGTTCGTTCGAACCGATCCAGATGAGTCAAACTTTTACGTTCAGTTCATTCGATCTGTGGATCTTTTAGGTCCCAAAGATCGAAAGATCCATGGAATGGTTCGTTATTCTAGTCTAGGTAGACTATTTCGGATGGGTTGACCGCAAAGAAACATCTGGTAGTAATAAAATACATCAATTTCGCAGATGAATCATCGGCTCGGCAGTGGGCACCCGGTTTTGAACAAAAATGATAGATAGTAACTGTCTGTAATGGCTCCCTCTCATGATTATTACCAATTATGATATCTTGAAAATGTGTTAATGTACATATATTGTTTATTATTTTTCGATAAAAATTTTTCAGAAACATGAATGTAGGTTTAGTTAAAACTATACATTCATGATTAATTAGTAGCTAAAACCTCGAATAGTCCGCAATCATTCAATTTGAACGAGACATAAATTGGTTTATGAAATTTTTTCATAATCATTACATGGATCAGATCTCAACTCAATTAACTCAATTCATTATATTCGGCCAATTCGGTAACTTATAACTTCTTGATAATGGATTATCTCCTTTATGTTTATTATCATGTCTCGAATATATCATTATCACGAATTCTCGATCCTATTAAAAACATACCGATCCACAAATACAAAGGTGATCTTAACTTAACAAAAACATTCTTAACCTTAACTTGACCAGGTAAAGAAAAGAAGGAACGAAAGAACCAGATCTACGGATCTTTGAATCATGCGCAAATCGTGCATGGTTCGATCTGAGCTAGTGAGCTGAAAAGAACCATTGGGTCAATTGAACGGGTCTTTTGAACCGGGTCGTCAGAGCTATTGATCTGGTTCGACCCGGGTCGTCGAAATTGAACGAACCACACATCCCTAGGTTACTGTCAAATGTCCAAATCAGATCAGCTGACTCGAAACGAAACGCCTATTTTTCTGGGTAAAAAGCGAAACGAACATAGAAGAAGAAGTGGAATATTATGTCATTTCTATTTGTCAACATTTGTTATTATGGTAGTGGGAGAATTGATAATTGAGATATATAAACATTTCATTACATTCAAACATAATTAATCACAACATATCTCAATCTCAACAAAAGTGGTGTGTATACAGGGCAAAGACATTGACTTGACTGCTGAAACATCGCAAGGTTGCTAGGAAATATTTGAAAGTGTTATTGATTTCCTACTTCAAACAGGATTAAGATTTGGAAAATGCAGCCAGAAGAAAAACTTAATGGTCATAAATCCGTGAGAGTATGGTGCGATGGGTGGTGAGTTGAAAATTTTAATTTTTTTCGATTTATAGATGAAAGAAAACCTCTAATTACCCAAAATCCGGTTCTTTGAACTGTCGGAACATAATAAATGTATCTATATAAAATTATTAATAGATTGAATATTTTAATCAACCTCTGGGGTGAATCAATTAAAAACTAACAAACTGTCCTGCTGCGAAATAACCAGTGACAAACTAATTCACCATTTCCAGATACAGTACCATAAACAAAGAGTAAAAAAACTACATAAAAAAAATGTATTCTGATAGAAACTAGAAAATTAGAAATTCTCTAAGTTAGAAAAGTCTCTAAGTCATTAAAATCAGAATGAAAAGACCTACTTGAGAATATGTGAGTCTTTCTTTCAAATATTCTAACCCACGGTCTTTGTTTTCAGTTACGATATGGTTCATTTTGGCCATGCCAATTCTTTACGCCAAGCCAAAGCCCTAGGCGACTATCTTGTTGTGGGTGTGCACACAGATGAGGAAATAGCTAAGCATAAAGGACCACCCGTTTTCACTGAGGAAGAGCGATATAAAATGGTCAGAGCAATAAAATGGGTTGATGAGGTGGTCGAAGGAGCACCATACATCACTTCTTTAGAGACACTAGATATGAATGGTTGTGATTTTTGTGTGCACGGCGATGACATCACCATGACTGCTGATGGGGTCGATACCTATCACAAAGTGAAGAAGGCTGAAAGATACAAGTAAGAACTTGAAACTGATTTAATTAGAACTTTAGAATTTCGAAGAAAATGAGCAATAAACAATTTTGCGTTTGGAATATTGTTTTTCTAATCTTTTCGAAACATAACAATTTCATGCTTTATGCAAAATTTTATGTTTATCACGTCATCAGGACCAAAGAAAATTCAAGAAGAGGATCAAAATATTCTTTTAATCTTCTTGTGACAACTCAACCGGCAGAGTTGCGATTTTTAATCTAGGTAAATAGGTATCTAAAATAATATTGTCAAACTCAATGCAAAATTTCATTCAAATCATCATTCAAAAAAAAAAATTGTGCTGCCACTCTGTTAAAACCAATTACATAGGTAAGTAACATTTTTATACCATTGTATAAGGTTGTTACTTGAAAACTAAAATTGGTCTGTCCGATCGTTTTGCTGAAATTCTTTCAATAATGCAGTTATGAATTTTGTTCCTTACTTTATACACATACTGTATGTAGTTTAAGAAACTGAAATTCCAGTTTACAATCAATGGAATATAATAGAAAAAAAAAGATCAGATCTCAGAACCTGTAATTTCCTAAATATTTGGTTAAACAAGGTTATAAACATTTTTTTTTTTACATATTCTGCTTGAATTTCAAATGGTTCTGACGACGCTTTCAACACGATATTTTGCACGAATCTTGAAGTTGTTCTACCTATACAACCCAATCAGATTTATAATAACAGAAATACTTGGTACATATTAATTTTCGATATTCTTCTAAAATTTTCTATGGTTATGGTGATGTGATCTGTTTGAAATTTTGTAAGAAGCTTGAAATTGTTATTTTACCACATCTACACCCAAAATCTGAACTCTGTTGTTTTGTGGTGTTTTCGATATTATTCTTTAATTTTCACTGGTTCAGGTGACGTCATCAGCATGAAATTTTGCATAAACCTTGAATAGTTATTTATAATACAAGTGCAGAAGGCATTGATATTCTTCCACGAGTTCAAAATTCAAAAACGAGCCACGAAGTGGCGAGTTTTGGAATGAACGAGTGGTAGAATGAGCCTTCTGTACGAGTATTATACATTATTTTCTCTAATTCATTGCATTTTCATTGAAATTAATGAAATATTTCCATAAATATATTTTAGTGATTTTTGCATTGAAAAATGTTGGTTGGCAGAACTGATTTCTTTAAAGCAAATTGATGAATTGACAGATAAAGCCGTGGCGGAAAGTTCGGAGTACCAACATAGAATAATAAAATATAACCATGAAAACTGTGCGTTTCTGATATATTCTCGCACGATTTTGTTCTACAAGATGTGGAAGAATGAACGGAATAACCACAGAATTAGAGAAAGTATTATTTTACATCTGAATTCAACATTTAATTTCGATGGAATTGGTAGTTTTGAATATAAAATATATCTGCAAAACAAAAACTCGAAATATCATATTTATACGGTATTCCTAGTAGGATTTTGCCAACAAACGTACTGACCTCGTGCCTACTACAGTGAAAATTTTCAAGTTCAAGGTCTTCGAGTATTATCTTTATTTTCGTTCTTAAATTCGTCGATTCGAGTAGAACCTTATCGTTTGAGGCCAATACCGGCTGAAATTTCGAACATCTTGACGACCTGATATAGCGCTCTGTTTGGGGAACGAGCGCTCAAAAAGGGTACATAAGCTTTGGTTTTAGGTAATTAGTTGAGGTAGTATGGCGTTGTCTTGATCTTGAATTTACTCTAACTCTGTATTGCTAAAAATGGTAAAAGTTTTAATTTTCGATATAAATATGTGTGATTTAAACATAAAAAACAAACATTAATTTATTTCAAGTTTGAAATTTCAACCTGAAACAAACATTAGGTTTAATATTCGAAAATGCAAATATGGAAGTCATAAGAATTAAATTGGTGATTATTATCTATTTTGCAATAAATTTTGCCACCCAAATGAAGGTCAAATGTCTGGCTAGGTCCGCTGGTATAACAATTAAAATTGTATTTATTATACAGGACGAGTCAATACTGCTCGATCGGTCGATAACTCTAAGAAATTTTGGGCTAGAAGATTCAAATTTTGACGGAATACAATTATTTTCGACTTCACCATTACACTCTTTTTTTCTGAAGAGAATGCCCAATTTTTATATCATATTCATAATCTCCATGAAATTCTGATTTCGAATTCCTGTAATTGTCATAATTTATCTGTGTTACTTCTTGATGTAGGCCACATTTTTTCAATGAATTCCCTACAAGTTTTCAAGTGTTCTGTAAATTCACGGATTACTCTACAGGTGGTCCCAAAGAAACTGCAATTTTTCAAAAATGACAATGATTTTTTTTGCCTGTCGGTTACCCTAGCGAGTAGCCTTCATTTTTTGTTAGACATGTTGTGCCTAAAATTAATAGTTTTCAAAATGCTTCGTATTTTGTATACGTAGACTGGCAGTAAACTTTCCACGCATACAGTTTCATAGGGATAAGATTATTCAACTCTGTTTAAAAATTGAGTTATCTTATCTCTTTGAAGACAAAAATGGCATGCCATTTGAATAAATGGACTTCTCAACACCTTTTAAACTTTTTTTTTTAATTGCCTTGTCTTTCGGATCACTTGTAGAGTGACGTTTGCAAAAGACTTGTAAACTTTTCGGGAATTCAAAAAAAAAATCATTCAACCATCTCGAACAAGACATGATTTTCATTTTAAACCATTATTCCCATGAAATTTTAACATAAGTGCTGTATTTCGAAATCAGAATTTCATGAAGATTATGAGTACGACATAAACATTGGGCATTATCATTTAAAAAATCAGGGTGGTAGTATCGTGTTTCACCACTTTCGGACCAGACTGTAGATTCAAAAATAATTTGAACTTAAACGCTGAATACTGTCGATTCCGTCAAAATTTTAATTGTTTCTCCACTATTGACTCACCCTGTATATGATATATTAGGTGAATTTGGAGAAAAGCAGAATTTTCATAGGCAAAACACCAAAAAATATGTATTACTCCAATGAAATTTTATCTATCCATGGGGACTTAGAGTTTATCAATTCATGCATTAGAAAATGATAAGTAGGTATAATATCCTGTTGAACTTTTTCGTCGTCAAGGATATTTATAATATCCATTCGAATAGATTATAAACTGTTGATTACTGAATACTTGATCAATTTTGAATGTGTGAGTAATCATAAACATTATTATAGTCGATAATTACATTTTGATGTTTCGAGTGAATTATAAAAATTACACAATTAATTATTGTCATTGATTAAAAGAGGTCGCTAGATATCGATAGTATGGAATTTTTAGGCACAGATCATTTGGACTTTAGTCGGTGGCATGTTTATCGTGAAAGGTAGAAGAGTTGAGGAAGCCCAAATGAATAAACGCATTTATAATGAAAGGAAAATGATTCAAATGAGAATAATCTCGCTTATTGATTGTTTCCTATTTCTGAGCAATCTTTCGCCGAACAGAGCACTCCATCATTTCGTCACGAATCTTGTAATTTTAGAATTTCGAACTGGGAATAGTTCGAAACTACGCTCGGGTGCAAAAAAACGCAACAAGTTGATATTTAGTGAAATTTGGATTACCATAGTATTCTCATTTTCTGCTCAATTTTCAAAATTTTTCAGTAATCTGTTGATAAAATTATTAATTTCACTATACAGGGTTAATCAGCTGTTTGTTGTTGAACCCTAATTTTGAAACATCCTGTGGAATAATTTCGTGATCACATTTTTTCAAATTACCAATTTTCATCAAGATTCATATCTTTTCAACTTTTTGTTTTTTGCTTCATGTGCACTAGTTCATTTTTAAGAGAGAAATGATATTGCCATAAACGGTTTATTTTGAGAAATGAAATTTTCCTCAAGATGCTATTCGAAATCTAATCGACAGTATGAACCCACGTACCTATGAAGGCAGAAAAAATATTAATCTGAATTGAAATAAGAACGTTCCTTTTGATTATTCATGCTACAGTTGAATTGATATGTTTTGATTTTTGACTTGAATTCAATAAATAACATTTTGAACTCATTGATTTATCATTATAACTGAACGACATATTGTTGCCATCTCATTGGAAGTCATAAACTGAGTTTTCGCACTGACATTATGGCACAATGAGCAAAGCCATAACTTAAAAATTTCTTCAAATTGGGTAAACTATTTATTTGTCTTTCAGAAGTGCACTTAAAGCCATAATTAAAAAAAACAAAATGTTGAGAAGGAATGATTCTTGATGAAAATTGGCAATTTGAAAAAGTTTTACCTCGAAATTATTCCACAGGATGTTTCAAAATTAGGGTTTAACAAAAAACTTCGGATTAACCCTGTATAGTGACTAATAAGCCAGCATTCAACAAAATATTGAATATGTAAATTGAAATTAATAATTTGTCTACAGTTAACTGAAAGAATTTCGAAAATTCATCTCAAAATAAGAAAACTATGAGACTTCAAATTTTACCAAATATCAACTTGTTTCGTTTTTTTTTCAAGTGTATGAGATTCGGCTCACTGATGACGAATCTATCTTCGAATCTAATTATGTCTGTTAGTAAACACTAGAACTACCGGTCGAAAGATCGTCTTCAGGTTTTTTCGAGGACAAAACTCCCCTCAAAAACTACAGCATTATAAATCGACATTATGACTGTCTTACTTTGGTGATGAAATTATCCTCCTTGTTGCCGGATTTACGGATTTCTCCGTGGTGCAGATTATACAGGCGTCTTCAATAAGAGGTTTCATTTTGAATAGTCCGCTAGATGGATAGCTATCTCTTTCAGGGATTACCAAGACGAGACTTTCCGCGTATTAGTCAAACATTCATTTCCCATCTGGCGCTCCTGCGATGACCAAACTTTGTATCGGGTGTCCCAAATAGAATTGTTTAGAGAGGGGATCTCAGAACCCCTTTGAGCTAGCAAAAAATGAATTTTTGGGCTCGATTTCCAAGAGAATTAAAAACCATAACAATTTATGTAATAGATGAAATCGCTTTTTTTCCCTTTTCAAAAATATAGCACATGATATATAAATTTCTTATCAAACTATAAAAATCATCTAAAGTCTCAGTTTCACATGGCTAATCAACCTAGTGCCTATCTAAAATATTCGGTGGCCACCAAGGTCTCCGGATTCAACACCGTTAGTTTTTCAACATTTCAATATTTTCAAATTGATGAATGTCGTTCTTTAAACGTGACCAAAGGATAAAATCTAACGGTGTTAGATCAAGAGACCGAATATTTTAATTATCTCAAGTTCACAGATTATCATAGATTGGCACGTGGTTGATTTTGCATATGAAACTGAAACTTTTGATCATTTTTATAGTTTACGGTGATGCTACTTATATCAAAAAGTACCCTCTATTTCGATTTTTTGAATAGAAAATCCTGTATATTTTTATTTTTTTTCCAGTTTGCCATAGCCTCTTGATTATTTATGTATTAACTTCCTTGTCCCTATCTTTAGCGGTTTAGCGACTTAGAACAAATGAACAAAAGAATGAACAATTTCCTAACAACTTCATTTGGAAAATTATTGCTTCCCATTTGAATCATCTATCAATTAAGTATATGTTGATGAATAGAATACAAATAACAATAACAAATAAGAGAACATGAAATAAGATGTTCATTTCACTTACATTATTATATTTAGTTCACAATGTTATCGGTGATCTTATAAATCTTATTCGATTAAGCATAATAAGAATTCAAGAATCGGTGCTGATTGTCGAATTATCATAATTTAAAAGTTCTATGACATTTCATGAATATGTAAAACTAAAATGGAGGTATCCTAATATTGCCATTGGGATGAAAAATTGCTTTTAATTAGGAAACCTTACAATCTAGGGATAGGAATATCGTCTGAAAGGATTCTTCATTTTTTAAGGATTCATTTCTTACTTGATGGAAATTTCCACTGATTTTTAATTATAATAGTTCACATTGCAAAGTGTAACACTTTGCAGTGTGTACTATTCTTTATAGAGCCTCTTAGACGGCGAAACAATTGTTGAATAAATTAAAAATCTGTGGAAATTGAAAAATGCTTATATTTATTTTTATCAAATGAAAGGATTCTTCATTTTCTTTCGATACATCTAATCATTTCATGGTCATTCCATTTGAAAAAACGCACTTTTATCATTTTAGTATGTCTCGCTGAAGCCTGTGATTTTAAACAATCCTGTATAATTAGGGAAGTATTTTATTCACGTAAATGATACAGGAAATATTGGTAATCCATACCCGAAATTTCAGCTGTCTAGGATTCCAAGTAAATGCATACATAATTAAGAGGCTACGTCGAACCGAAAAAAGTAATAATATACAGGGTGTTCTCTTTGAAACGTCGATCTTTTAGATCGCTAGAGCTGTTTCATACACAAAAAATCAAATTTTCAACAAAATCGTACCTTTCCTGTAAAATTCTAGGATGCCATCGACCGTGGTCTACTCTGTATATCCCGAGTGTTGTACAACGTGTGGCGCCATACTGTGAGATTGCAGAGAGTCATCATAAACGAAAAAAATTGTTTGCGAGATACAGGATGTTAATGACCCTGAAAATTCGTCTCGTTGAGGAAAATCAACGGAATCTTACAGGTTGCGTAAGACTGATCTGAATTCTAAAATAATATTATAGAGAAAGTAATCGAAATATTTAATATCGATTTGAATAATTAATTGATGATTGTGTCAATAGTTGCAAAGAGAACATGAAATGAAGATGTTCATTACACTCACATTATTAAATTTAGTTCACAATGTTATCGGTGATCTTATAAATCTTATTCGATTAAGCATAATAAGAATTCGAGAAAGCAAATATTTCAAAGATAAATAGGATGTGTTTATTAAGGAACCTTTCTCAGTTAGTGTACTGAACCGATATTATTAGGAAATATTATTCACGAGTCCTTTGTGAATCAAACATCCTCGTCACAACTTCTTTTTATCTACGGACACTTTAGCAATTACTTAATCTCACTAGTGACTAGATCAATCAAATTGATCCGATGTTTTTCTTTCATTTGTGAATGTTGGTGACTATATGATACAATATCAGGCTGCATAAGTGCTCTTTTATATTTACGAGTTAGAATTGAATAGTGTTATACAGAGTGATTCAAAATTTAGTATCAAGATTTTAAAGGCGTATTTTTTATACAGACCTCCTTACTTTATTTGAATAGAGGCGGCCAACTTTTATTTGAAGATCCCTTATTTTGTCGGATATCTTTTTAAATCGAATATTTACCGCTATTATTCAACAAGAACTAACCAACAAATATTTGTAGCTCTATAGGCGAACAAAATAATAAAGTGTACTAACTGACAAAGAAACTGCTACACCTAGAAGGAGCTGTTTAAATTAAAATTTTTTTTTGTAAAACATAGTATAGCAATAAGTGAATGATTGAAATTTTCAGAAAAAACTAAAGGTTTACAATTTTTTTTAATAAATTTAAATAATGTATTTGTCCACCGCGATTATCTATACACTCCCCAACTCGTCTCGGCATTGATGCAATAAGATGGTCTATTTCTTCTTGAGGGATACTATCCCAAGCTACCTGTACTTCATGTCTCAGAGCCGCTAAAGTCCGTGGGGGCTGGGGTAAATTTCCAAGCCTTCTACCCATGATGTCCCTAAAATGCTCTATGGGTGAAAGATCGGGGGATCTCGTCGGCCATGGCAAAATATTCACATGGGTTGCTTCCAAAAAGTTTAAACTATCTTTGGTAACATGAGGTCGGGCATTATCTTGCTGAAATATTGGATTCACTATCAGGTTAAGGTAGGGGAGAACATATGGCTCCACTATTTTTTGAAGGTGACGCAGCGCTGCCATGTTACCTCGAATAAAGACTAAAGGTGACCTAATTGCATGTGTATAGCACCCCATACCATAACGCTTACTGTCCGGTGTACATGACGCTCAACATCAAATTGAGGTTCACGTCTTTCTCCCTGACGTCGTCTAACCCTTCTTCGCCCATCATGTGCTCATGTGCACTCGTGGATAATCGAGATTCATGACGGCCTGATGTCATTCCACATTTCAATGTTGACGTTGTCTGCACCACTGTAATCGTTGCTGGCGATGCTCAACCGTCAGAGGTAACACAAGATGGGGTCGATAATGCTGTAGTCCAAAAGACCTTATCTGGCGGTTATCGACTTTGATTTTGGGCATTACCAAACCATGCTTGACAATATCTCATAACAGTAGTTGGATTTCTGTTCATATACGGTTAGCAATTTCTCGAAATGACCAATAATTCGACATTTTTCAAATTTACTTAGCTGGCGATAAATTCTGCGTACACGTGCTCAAGGCATTTTAACAACAATTAAATATCGACTTTGGATCTCGTCGAATACCTGGTTTGTTGTAAAATTTGAAAAACTTGCAAAAAACGACTACAATATTTAAGTAACAAAAATTGTTTACATGAAAAAACCTTCACAATTTTTTTCTCCAAATTCAATCATTTACTCCTTGCTATACTATCTCTATATTTTACCAATAAAAAAATTCAAATTTAAACACCTCCTCCTGGGTGTTGCAGTTTCTTTGTTGGTTCGTACATATTTTTTGAGGAATTCGAATTTTATTTCTTGATTTCGAGCATCTGAGAAAACCAATTGCATTGGAGGAAAAAAATTATTATTATTATTATTTGTTGAGAATTAATATGAATTTTTTACGGTTCGAGAATAAGTATCCAAAAGCTTCGTATATATGTCCTATAGTGTCATTTGAAATCTCTAAGTTAATCATCCGCATTAGCTGAATCGATATTTCCCTCAATTTTGAATCGACGAGCTTTCGGAATTTTCTCAAACTCCATATAAAATGAAACAGTTTGGAAAGTTTGATACCCGGCGTCTTGTTGTATTTATTCAATCCTAATTGATGTCGTGATGTTTTCAGGGAGGTGGAGAGAACTGCAGGTGTTTCTACAACGGATCTAGTGGGCAGGATGCTTCTTTTAACTCGGAACCATTTCCGCCAAGGTCAGTATGAATATACAGTAGACAGCCATCACTCATCGAGAATGGGTCAAGACTCCTCGGCACGGTCACCATGGACCGGCTGCTCACAGTTCCTTCCTACTACACAGAAAATAATTCAGTTCTCCGATGGGAGGCCACCTCTTCCTACCGACAGGGTAGTTTACGTATCTGGAGCTTTTGACCTATTTCACGTTGGCCATTTGGATTTCTTAGAAAAAGCGAGACAGCTCGGAGATTATCTCATTGTCGGTCTGCACACAGACCCAATTGTAAATAGGTACAAAGGTTCCAATTACCCAATAATGAACCTGCATGAGCGCGTTTTGAGTGTGCTAGCTTGTCGATATGTGTCAGAGGTGGTGATCGGTGCCCCATATTCTGTTACAAAAGACCTTATGGATCATTTTAAAGTACATATGGTCGCTCATGGGAGCACGCCGGTTGCACCTGACGAGGATGGTCGAGACCCTTTCCTCTATCCCAAGGAAATCGGGAAATTCAAAACGATAAACTCTGGTAATAGCATGACCACTGAAAAAATTGTCGAGAGAATTATAAGGAACCGTATAGAATTCGAGGCTAGAAATATTAAAAAAGAGAAAAAGGAAATGGATTTAATCAAAGCGCTCGAAGCTCAAAAAAATAACAATCACAAAGAAGATGTAGTTGAGGTCTCATCATGAGTCAACACCAGGTGAAATATTTTTCTGTTTATTTACTGTATTATTTCTATCTAGAATATTAAGTTCTTACCTTGAAGGAAACCTATTTTATCTCGATGTGACTCGAGTATTTTTTTATAAAAATTTAATCGCTTTTTATTCTTATCGAAATTGGATACATTTCATTAATTCAAATTTAATTATACTTCTATGGAAGTATTGGATATTATTAGTTATTAAAATTTTTCTTCCATAATGGATGAAATTTGGATGGGATATTTTCGAAATATGTATTTTTAATTCACATTTTTCATTGACCCAGTAAGCATCTTATTATATAGTTCATGTTCTAATTCTGGTCTATATGATATTTATAAGTGTTTCAAATAATCAATTTTTATTTTTTTTGGTCTAATCTGAGTTTCATATTTTTAGGATATTCAAGCCAAAGTTTTTATGTCAGTGTTGAATTTATTTTAGCCAAATAACACTTTTACATTTGGATATCATCTGATTGTAAGCTTGCAGGATACACAAGTTTGCCAATCGTGATATTGTTTTATCTTTACGTTTTTAATTGTTTTTATTTTTATATACTATTGTACTATGAGATGTTTCCATGTTAATATATTTCTATTTAATTTCTATTGTTATCTCGTCGATTTATACCATACTATTTGCAATAAATTCGAGCTATTATTATCATGATGTTTTCTTGGAACAGAAAATGATCTCTAATTAAATTACCTTCAGAACAACAATTTCTATCTATTTATTTCAAACCTCACATAAAATATGTTCACTTCTTCATAAATTTCCTATTCTAACGGAAACATTATTTCTCATGTTTCCACCTTACTATATGATATATTTACAAAATGAATAGATTATCTGCTAAAAAATAAATACCTTCAATAAATAAATATTTAACAATAAATTATTCTATTCTATAACAGACTATTTTAAGTTTGGCATGAAATTATTTTCTTCAAAGGTTCAATATTAACCACAAATATGTTTAAACAAATCAAGGTTTTACCATTGCATGGAGATTATAGTAGACAACGCCATTTGGGTGAAAATGGTTTTCAAACTAAACGTCATCATCGAATGACTCACGGAATAAGGTCAAAAATTGCATAATTCATTAAATCTTTCCACTGAAACTTGTGATGCGTATATGAGGAATTGCAATTTCTAAACTTTCTTTCATAATCAGGATTTAGATAATCTCAATATTTAAGATGTTCTTTGGAGTTATTCAAATCGTTTTAATCATTGAAGCAAATATTTGTCATTTTGATTTTTCTCTTTCAAGGATTTACTCGATAAAAAAAAATATTTTGGATCATAAGAAGAGGAAGATATTTCTTTTTCATTATTTGGACATTTGATTGAGTTTTTTGTATTTTATAGTTTGTATTAAAGTTGAAAGTTATGACATGTCGAAGCTTTCGAGACTTTTCTTTATAATATCACTTTTCTTTTCTGGATAACGGCGATGAACATCCTACTGGGTAATCTTTATACAATGGTAATAAACAAAGTTATTTTTTTCAAATTATTCAAACTTAAATATCAATTTGGATTGACATTTATAGAGTGGTTTCACACGCAATTAGCAATTGTGTGATTCAGACTAGGTTTTGATGATCTTTGAAGCTTTTTCCTTCACCTTGCTGCATAATTATTTAGTCTCGTTATTGTCGAATAAAAGGAAATACAGAATATATTTTCTGCTTTTCAATTCCGTTTTGACATAATTGTGTTTCTTCAATAAAACATCCTAAATAACAATGAGTCTATGTTGAAGTCGTATTTTTTCGGAAATGCTAATTATCACGTAGAGCTGACTCAAAGTATATTGTAATATATGACCATATAAAATAATATACCTATATTTCTAAATCAGGAAAGATTTCTTCAGTTTGACAGTTTGAAAATCATTTGTAACCAAAATTTATGAACTGCAATTTTAACCATATAAATGTTCAGAAAACGAGATGACTTAATAACACAGGTAAAATTTCAAGTGACTACGAATGAAATGAGGTAACAGTACATTCAGTGGCCGATTGAGACTTACAGTGGCCCTAAGCTTAGGAAAAATGATAGCCTCTTCTAAAATCGCTTTGAATTGTGAGCAGCAGAGATTTTAGGGCCCTGTGTGATCATCCACCATTTTGTACCTTCATATCGAAGAAATTACCTGTAACATCTCAATTAGAAATATTTCATTGAGTTGTTGGTCTCCCCGTGTAACAACTTTCTGAATAATTCCTAGATTCTCTAACTAATTGGTCTATAGTCTTTCCCGAAAGCGTTGAGTGTAATCTTGAAGCCATCCAGCACATTATAAAAGCAGATAAGAACAATAGGCAACCTAGAATGGCCGCTATCACCAAAAAACTGTTGCAGGAAGTTTCGACAACAGATGATTTATGGAAGAATTCTCCAGGCATCAGAACGGTATATTCCAAATTTTCCTTAATTTTTTTGAACTGTGTTCCATTGTGTGACAAATGTTCCATGAACCCGGTAGTTGTATCTTTCTTGTTGTCCACCGTTCTCTTCCTTCTCCTACCATGACCAGATGGCTCGTAGAGATCTAAACAGAAGTCAGGTTGGCAATCTATAGGTTCCATACATGCTTTGATCTGGGAGTGTATCCAAAGTGTTGATCTCTCTTTTATCGAACTGAGCAGGAAAGCTTCAAAATCTAGAAAAACTTCATTATGGTGGTCTCTGTACCTCGCTGGTTGGTGTGGGATGATGGATGCGAAATCGCTGTTTCTGCATCTGAAAAGTCATTTATAAGATGGAATTAATTATAATTGAATTGTGGGTTATACTGTGACTAAAGTAGTTCACAGCCAAGGACAATTTAGGGAAATAAAAGAAAAGGATAAAAACACTTATTCAATTTATTTCTAACCCACTAATAGAGTTTGAAGAAGATGATAATTTGTCTAATCGATTCTTAGGGTCGCTGGTCACTTGCAGGTACTTTTTCGTCGGTCTCGGGAACAGATGTGAAAATCTAATCTTCTCGTTGACGGTGCAAGTGTTGAACATATGTTGTAGTTGTAGACTGGTCTGAACTCAATTGATTTATTCGCCCTGAAATGCCGATTTTCTAGGCATTCAGGCCGTTTTCCATTCCAAAAATTCATTTCCATGCCAAAACGGCGGAAGCAAAGTTGTACACCTAATATTAAGTTTTGAAATACATATTTTTTATTTCGAACTTACCCATCCTTGACCAGAGCAACACTCCCCGGTGTATGTGGTTCATCTGGATCAGGACTGACAGCTACTTCCATGAGCTTTACGTATTTCCAGGCCGAATCTGGATTAATCCTTGCTCTCAGTTGTAATTTTGTGCCAATGGGGACCGCCTGGTCTACTGGAAGTTCGTTGTTTCCCATGTAAGTGGAATTCGATAGTCTGGCTGCTGGGGCTTCTTTGTATAGAGCTACTTCGTACTCCAATCTTCCAGGACTTTCTTCAACTACGCCTGACACTCTAGCTCCATGAGGACTGAAAAAAATATACGTATGCATTAGGACGAATATCATTATTGAATGAGCAATGAAAATATACAGGGTGTCCCAATGAGAATTCGATCCACCCAAAACGCAGAAACGAAGAATTTTCAAATATTAAATAGAAAACAGGTCAACTCGCTGAGAAAATTTCAGACTTTCCTAAAATATATGTGGTCTGCCGTCCACTTGTTCTTTGTCTATATTATTCTCTATTTTAATGACTTGTGCAAATTTATTTCTAAATACATACTACTTTAAGGCAGGATGCTTTCGAAAATCAATCAAATGGCATGTATTGATACGGAAAAAATCGATACTTTAAACTTTCAACAGGTTTGAAAAATACATTAGGGAACAAAGAATATTCAACGTCATTCCAGAGAAAACTTATAGTCCAGTGGAACAGTGCAAAAATCAAAACATCTGTATGATACGATATCTTATAAACGGGTGTTCTCGTTCAATGGCGAAGTGGGGATAGTCACACCTGCGGTATGATTTGAAAATCGAATTAGTCGCTTCAACCGTATGTTGGACTATATCGGTTGAAAAGGAAGTAGATTTCCCGTACATCGAATTGTTTAGTGTAAAAGAAAAATTTCAAGTTATTAAATGGTGCCATTCATTGACAAACCAGGAAACTCGAACTCTTTTCACTATCTATATGTGGCGAAAAAAAAGGTCTTATCCAACAAAATCTTACCGAGTACTATTTTAACATATTAGAATAGAAAAATTCAATTTACTCACAAGCTCCCTGCGAAACCTGCTGCTTTGTTCTCTATTATTGTTGGCTCGGGAGGTTTGCACATTATAATCAGTTCTTGATCTGATTGCATTACTACTCCAGGAAATTGTGGGAACCATATTCTTACGTGTACGAATCCCTGAAACATGAGATATATCTATTAGTAAAATCAGGGATGTTGTATGTCACGGTTCTGCTATACAAGGTGTAACATGAGTGGTTGGCCATAGCCTACTGGTGAAAGCAGATCATCAAGGCTTTTCAGAGAAGTAGCTTGTTTTGTATTCTAAATAGTTTCGGAGATACAGGGTGATTAATGAATATTGGCCTAAAGTTCTGATATCCACAATTTGGAAATCAGCAGTCCGTTTTTGTTTGAATTTTGTGTGTTTATTCACTTTCAGCATATCCAAAGCCACCTCAGTCCCCTTGCCCCAGTTGGACTAATGGTTGATAAAGATGATAATCGATTGAATTTTTGTCTAAAAAATTTTGCGTAGGTATGCTGAAAGATTTAAGACGTTTATCATTTGAAGGGGTACTTCTTGGGCAAATGTGAACATTTTTAAACTATATGTTTCGTACCTTGTCTTTGGAAAAAGCAATGGCTTCCTGTAGATCTCGATCAACGAAAATTTGTCATAGTAAAATAATCAAAACGAATACATACATTCCTCTTCAAAACTCCGCATCTTGAGAAGTCAGCGATTCTGAGGTTGTAAGTCAATCCGGCTGCATCAGACTGATCAGGCCTTATTTGGCAGGCGGTATCCGATTCAGGATTTACACCTCTATCATCAGCAAACAGCGGATGTCCTTTGAATCCTTCTGGTTTTCTTAGTTTAGCGATTATGGAATCTCTGCTCGTTATTGTATTTAGATTGGAGTTGGCAAACGTGCATTGAATGTCTGTCACTGCAAAAAGCAAATGAATGAATTGAAATTTTCTATTTTGTTTCATTTTTCGATATTCATGGAATTGAAGATATATTCTTAGGCGAATGTTTGAAATATTAATATTATGTCGAATAAATGTGAGTTCTTATTCCTATGACTTAAAAAAATATCAAATATGCTATATTTTTGTATGGTACCTAATTTTCATCTCTATCAAAATATGTAGAAATATACGGAGTGCCCCATACCCCCATGCTTTTAGAGAAATGAAAAATTTTCAACAGAAAAAAGTTACAGCAATATTTTGAAAATAAAATTTTTTTAAAAACACCCTGTAACTATGTTGCGGTGATAGCTATGGAGTTAGGTTTTCGCCATTAAGTTTCTCGTGAAAATTTGCCCTCAGACACCGACATCAGCTTTCGTTTATCTATTATAGAAATAGGACTTCGCCTTCCATTCAGAGTTGTTCAATTTGCCCCACCCTGTACATTATCTGGGAACCTCGAGATTTGAGGAAAATCTGAGGTCGTAGAGTATGGATTCAACTGAGGCTGAAGTTATTAGTTACTCTTATCAACGGAATCTCACTCACTAGTACTTATATTAGCTTAGAATGAGAAAAATATGTTGTAGACCGATTTACCAATTCATTAAGGAAATGAAGTTGACCTGAATACAACACAGGGAAAATATTAAGAAAAATTTAAGGTACCCGGCTTACGTTATGGTACTTACCTAGATCCGAATTTATACTAAAAATAGTGCATTTTTTAAATATCTTTCAAACGATATTTACTTTTTGATGCAGGTTCCCGAATTCTTAATCTAGAATTCACTTTTTCATAACGCTTGCAATTAGCTTGATTAGGAGTTAGTTTCTCCTACTAAGTTAATAACATTAATACCGACCTGATTGATTGACCCATAATGGCATAATATGGATTACTTTCATCGTGAACGATACATATTGCTCTGTCCCCATTTTCTACCAAAAAATCTTTTTCTATATGATATATCGAAAGACATCAGTTGAAAAAAAAAATAACTTACCCTCATAATCTTGGGAGGAAACGAAATTCTGAAACAAAAAGGGCCGTATGAGTAAAAATTTGAACAGCCTTTGATAGAATTATACATTATAGCAACCTTGAATAGAATTAATGGAAAATTGAAGGCATCTAGATTAATTTACGGCGTTGCACTTTAGGGACAAAAATTCGCATGTTGAAAATTCAAAGTGCCGAATGAGAAAGCAATTTTTTCATCTTAATATCAATTAAAGATAACCCAAATCAAAAATTTGAAAACATTTTCGACAAAATGAGAGGAACAAAAAGAACCATATTCTTAATTCTCTTAAGGAGTTCGAAATGACTGCTTATTTTCAGTTGAAGAAATACTCTGAGCATATCATATTAGCGATAAATATTCATGAGACTTTTTCAGCTGAGAATATGTAGTCATTTCGAACTCCTTTAAGAGAATTCAGAATATATTCCTGTTTTTTCACTTAGTCTCCATTTCATTTTGTCAAAATGAATATTTTCAATTATTTAGATGGTTCATTTGATTTGGCTTATCTTCAATTTATATAACTGGTAGATACTGAGTAAAGTTGAGTTATTTTATCCCTTTGAAATTGTATGCGTGGATAGTATATTGCCAGCTTCAGTACAAAACAAGAAGAGTGAAGCATTTTGATTAGGTATTCATTTTTGGCACATCATGTATAGACGAAAAAGGGGGTTGCTCATTTGGCTATCCGACAGGCAAAACAATTCAAGTCATGCTATTTGAAAAAATGGATTTATTGACATTTTGTAAAGGTTATGTTTTTTTTAAATTGTAGTGTCTTACGGGCCACCTAAAGAGTGTTCTGTATTTTCTCTGAAGACTTGAAATATTATCGGGAATTCAATAAAAATAAATCGTACATTTATGTCCAACGGTTTTCAAGATATGATCTTCAGTTTAAACCAATATAACCATGAAATTTGTCGAAAAAAGTGGCCTACGCCAAAAGGAACCACAAATAAATGATGACAAGTGGAGTAATTCGAAATCAGAATTTCATGAAGATTATGCTCATGATATGAAAATTCAGCATCCCCATCTAAAAAACAGGTTGTTATCACCACTTTCGAGCCAGCCTGTAGAGTAAAAAATAATTTAAGCTTATGCGCTGAGTATTATCGATTCCGTCAATATTTGAATCATTCTCCTAGCTCAAAATTTTCAAGTTTTATCGACCAATGGAGCACTATTGCTCCACTCTTGTATAAAATGTAAATCAAAGTATCACCTAGTTCGGTAACTGATGATGGTAAAAGAATTATTGTACAGTTGATCGCGTAAATGGGGCAATGACATTAAAACAGTAAAACCATCAGATCTGCACATAATGAAATGTTTTGCTTCAAGTCCGACGAAGACCATAACATTTACATAAGTTATAAAAAACCCGTTTTATATAAAAATGCGATGTCGCCAAATGAACGTAATATGTAGTCCTCATGATACACTTAATATGCATGTAATTTAGAATCGTAATTTCGTGATCATTTGACCGCGCTATAATTACCATTAGGTACTTCCTTCGAGCTTGTCTAATATCCTCGTACTAAAATAGCGGATGTCCTAGTAAGGCAATTTTCGCATATGTTTTACCTGACTGATAAGATTTTTCCAATTAATCTCGAAAAATTTTTTACTTACAACTTTCCATGAAATTTATCGATGAAAGTAATAAATATTTGAATGGACGAATATTTTTGAATCGATATTTTTAAACTGACCCCAAAACGAAAATTGGATTTGGAGTTCAACCTCATTATTCGAAACGATACCGCAAACTTTATCAGAGAAAGTGGATCTCTGTCAAATTGGGTGAAAATTTGATATGTTAGGTATATTCCAAGTCATTTCAAACAAATAGTTCAAAAAGCCGAGTTTTTTCTATAGGCTAGTTTAGACACTACGGACCCCTGAAAACTCTCATTTGATCTCCATTATTAAACAATACAAAACGTTATCCTGGATAATCATCACTATTCTGAGTGATCAATTTGTGAACAGTCATTATTATGAGATATTATTAAAAGCATTGTTCTTTGATGTTGTTACGTTTGCTCGATTATACAGTGTGTTCCAGCTATTACAATTTTTAAAGTTTAATTATTCGAAAATGGTTACAAATCGCCTTGGAGATATACAATCAAAAAATGTTTTTGAATTTTATTCTACACCTCATTATACATCACATTCGAAAAAATATACGGAGTGTTCCTTTCAAAAGAAAGCGAAAGGTTCAGTACTTAAAAATCCATCCATTTCCATATTCACACCGTAAAAATCCCTGATAATAGATTAAAAAAAAATCTTTTCAAGGACGTCTTGTAGACAGATTTGTAATATTCCTTAACCTTTCTCATACCTTGTACTTATGATGGCCAAAAAATATTTTTGAGAACAGAATATTTCGAATAAAACTTTCGCTTTCTATACAATATTCTAATCTCATGTATTTGGTACAATGAAAACAATAATACTTAGATTAAAAAAAATGAGGAAAGCACTCAACGTGAAGTCAAGAGCTGTTCAGCGTTCGTCCATTCACCTATATGTATACAGTTCTCTGGACTCCAAGGGCGTAATTGGCGCATGAAAGCTCCTAATTTCAGGTCATTATTTTCCTAATTCTGGTTTCGATATTCTGCTCGAATTTTTTATGGCTCTGACACAAAATTTCAAACTAAGTTTGAGATTCTATATATAGGGTCAATAGGGTGATTGATGAAGAGTGTTGATTAGAATATCCCAAAGAAAAACAAGTCTTGTTTCAACGGAAATGATAGCAACTAACGTGTTTCAAATGTAGGTGACAGCCGGTGTTTCATGATCAGATTACTGAGATTACTCATTGAATTCTACATTACTATGATATTATATATCATTTGAATATTTTTCACAGAAATCTTCAAATTTTCTCAAATAGGGCTTCATACATATGTTGAAAGAATTCTGAGATTTTTGCATGACAATTTCTGATTTTCTAGCTTTTATCAGAAGAGATGACAATCAACTAAATATACACTCTATTTCAATGTCAAGGTCAGCCATGACAAAATTCTCCAAACCATTTTTTTTTCAATTTTTTTTATTGGTCAGGTGGAATCTGAGTCAAAAAATAGACCATAAGTAATGTAGGATACATACAGAGCAAAATCTCATTTTCTTCTAAAGATTGGACTGATTCTCGTTTACATAACTAAAGTATCATCCATTTTTCAGAAGTCATGGTGAAAAAAAAAAGAATTTGATAATTAATGTTATGTTTTCAATCTTAAGTTCCATATGGCAACCGTTTTCTTTTCGCGCAGGTATTATTTTATGCCAAAACATAGACATAATTCTTCCAACTCCACTTTATCTTTCAACTTTCGAATATATCTCTACAACTCTTTTTTCAACTGTTAACCCATATTTTATTGGTCGTGGAACCTACGTCGGAAAATTTTGTATATACATACCACTGCTTTAAAATTCTTATCTCCTGAGATATTCAGTAAAGTAAATTATCTTTTCAGAAATGCTCTGATTTTTTTTCTCCAAGAGTAAGGATAAAAAAAACAATTCAATACTGATAAGTTTCTAATTACAAATGTTGGATACACTGTTTTCCTCGAATCATTTCTAAAGGCGTTCTCTAACGTGTTGCTCTACAAATTTCGGCAGGGTCCAAATCTCTGAGGTCCAAACTAACGTAAGATTCAGAAGCCGCAACAATTTTAATTCTCAGATCGTGGTATTTCATAACAAGATAATTCCTTGTTCCGCACTTAAATAAAAATCTTAAATCACCGGATCTCGAGATCCGGTGATTGAGCAGCCAAAGAAATGGAGCTCTATTTCCCCATCAACGATCTTCAAATAAATCCGTTAACTTGACATCTACTTCTTTACTTGAACGAGTTGGAGCTCCATCCATTTGAAATTAACGATTTTTATTTATTCAATTGAGTGACAAACCATACAGAAAAAGTCCAATTACTTCTCTCAGAATTCTCATAAAAGCTACTCAAATTTTCATCGCACATGTTATAATGTGCTCGATTGTCCATTAGTAAACAGCACATTAATTCTGACCTGAAATTTGTTTTGAGCTTCCATTACTGAAAATTTTCTGTTGACAAAATTTTGATTTGTCTGTCCAAATGATTTTCCGTGAGGAATCACAATCTTCTTGGAGTCTCAGTATAAATCCTTCACAATAGTATACTGTGCCACAAGTGGAGAAAGTTCAACTTTTCTCACGATTGTGCAAGTTTCTGGCACGAGCCTGAAAGGCGAGTGCCGCAAACACACGAGTGAGATAAGGACTTTCTCCACATGTTGCACATTATACTTTTCCTACAACTGCTATGATAAGTAGCGAATTCTTCATAGCTTACTCAATTTCAAAGCTATGTTTTGCTCATACTGTGGGAAATATTATTTCTCACGGCACTTTGCCGACACCTCGCTTGGTAGACCAATGAAATTGGGCTTTTGAGTCGTTTCTATGGAAACGCAATAAATTAGCACATACTGTCAACACGTGCATTTTGATTTGAATCAATTCCATTACTTGAATTATTGAAATTTGTGCAGTTGTAGGAAAAGTATAGCATGCAACATGTGGAGAAAGTGCTTTTCTCGCGAGTGTGGAAGCAAAAAAATTATTTAGATAAGTGAATAAACATTTAGATTTCTTATATTTGAGAGATTAGTAAAAAAAAATGGAAACTTTTGAAATAGACTCAAAATTACTGAAATGTATACCTAGATATCATGATGAAATGTTCTGGAGAGGAGATTTCAAAAAACAAAACACAAAAATTATATATGGAATAAGAGAAGTGATTACAAAGCTTCCTATTGAGGAAGCTATGTGCTTCCGAGCCTATACTTGGAAGCACAAAAAATATATGCAGGTTAACAAATAATTTGATGAGAAAAGTTAATATCCTGTTTGAATTGCATTCTGGTTATTGTAGTTCTCAATAAGGTAGAACAAAACAAATCCCAGTTAGTTGAGCTGAATGGCTACAAGAATACTATATAACGGTCACGAAGAATAAATATGCGGTATAAGTCATTTCAGTGATATGCACTAAATATTTGCGTAGTTTATATGAAAGTTATTTGCATATGTGATAGCGGCTTCAACGATTATTTTATTAGTCTCTATGAACCCACATAGGAATTATAAATCCGACCCAAATCTTATTTTCAATGAAGTGACGACTAAGAATTTGAGAATCGTTAGTCAAATTGTCTGATGAGATGTCGATGTTTTAGGATTTTCGCACTTACCCTAGAGAAATGACCTTTGTCCAATTGTCGATGTTTCTAGCCGATAATGGTTTCTCTCAGAAACTGAAAGTTACTAGTACTTTTTTAGTTATTGATGACGACATCGTTGTCAAATCAGCGTTAAACGGAAATAAAGCTTGAGCTTCCGCTAATATGAGTTTAGTCACATAAAACTTAGTAGATGAACAGAAATAGAAATATCGAGCAAGATTCAAGTAGTATAATAATAAATAATTACAATTCCTGATGGGGAGAACGAGAATAAAAAGTTTCAAGATTTTCACACATATGCACATACAGGGTAAGTCAAAAATATGTACCAGGTTTTTCACCATAATTTGACCCCCCCTTTCACTTTGTTACTAGAAAATGTACAAAAAAATGTTTTTTACAAAAGTTTCACGAAATCGACTAGTGTTTTTTAAAATGATTTCACAAAACGAAATATATACAGAGTGGGCAACATATTGATAGCTACTTCATTTTTTCTAATGGAACACCCTGTATATTTTTCTATATTTGAATAGATCTTTTTCCCCTGATAGAAAGAATTTCTTGGGGGTTGCTTCTCAAAGGTAACTAAAAAATTCGAATTTATGCCTTGTGAAGTTTATCTGTGTTCTTCATTGATCCCAAACTATACTATTGGCATTTAGAGCTACGTTCCATACCTAACCATTACCACCACCAATTAGGTAGCAGTTCAGTAGTTGAACACGTCCTAAAAATATATTTCCTGAAGCAGACGAAGTTGCCGACGGATGATGTGATTACTCGGTCATAAAAAATATGCAATTATGCTATTCGAAAAAAGTTTCAAAGCAATACAAACATCTGGCTTCAAAATTTCCGATTGAGTAACAGATTTCTCAAACATCAATCTGTGTCTTCATCATTCACGTGTTTAATTGATAGAAGTAATGTCTATTCGACTGATTTAAAAAAATTAACAAAATGAAATGAATTCAGAAACAGACAACGAAATAATCCTTGAATGTAAAGTCAAGATGTGGAAGAAGGACTACCCCAACATCTCCTCCCTATTCAAAAAATGTTGGGGGTAGTTGCCACCCTCAGGTGGTTTTTCGGAACATTGGAATTCTTTCTCCTTAATACAGAACTTGAAATTTTTTTTTTGAATCTTCAAAACTATGAAGTTTGGGCGCTTCAACTGTCTGTTCAACATAACTTTTTTACGATAAGTTCAATATTTCATGAATATTAACCGATTTTGAAAATTTCAACTGAGTTATGTATAGAACATAAATAACTTTCAAACTAACTAACACTCGATATCTTTTCCCTATTCAAAAAATGTTGAGGGTTGAAACCATCTCATGGGGGTGGTTTTTTCGGATTAAACTAATGATGGAAATACGTCCCCCTCAAAACAAAAATTGACTTGGTTTTTCTTTGAATCTTCGAAAATTCCTTGTTTATGATTTCTAGTGGGGGTCAAATTTTCGTTGGGACACCCTGTATAGAGATTCACGGCTTGACTTGATATCTCACTTAATTTTCGAAATACATGAAAAACTTGGCAAGCTGAAGTTTTCCGCTAAGATTTCATTTTCTCTTATTGTTTTATATTTCTCTCTTATTCTGCCAAATGAATATTTCGATAGACATCAGTTGATATTTTCTTGTTAACAAGAATATTCAATAGCTAATGATACGAGATTATAAATTGCAAAAGCAATATTTTTCAAGTATTTTGACACCATTCACTCAATGATATTCAGAAAAAATAAGATGAATGAAAACAATTTGGGTACTCACCATTATTAAACCAATTAAAAAAAAATCAAGAATACGGAAAACGAGAATTTCTCGCATATTTTGGCACCAACTTCACAATTGTTGTACAGATTAATTGATTTATCCAGTTTCCAATATTATAAAAAAACGTTAGGTAGGTACTTCTGTTAACTAAAAGCCGTATTACGAACTGCAGTCTGTATACTACACACTACTCCAATGCAAAGACAGTGATGCAGACACCGAATTGCAATGAACAATGTCAAGTCCAAGAGGAACTGAATGGAAGTGGAAGATGATACGCGAGCGAATTCCGTGCTTTAAACTTTGAAAGAAGTAATTTCAGATCGAACGGTTACCGCAACAAGGTTTAAACAACGGGATATCGATAGATTCGCTAAAAATACCTACATGAAAGTCCATAATATCATTTGATTGCAATATTCTTCACAAGAATCAATCTGATGAGATTCAATCAATTACTGATCCATTTTCATCACTGTTATTATCCTCGGTAGTTTTAACCAGTCCAAAGATTATAGATTTCAGTCCGTAGTAGTTTCAGGTACATATCTTGAACTATTTTAAATCTTCAAAAAGTAAAAAAAAATTGTGATTTGGTTAGTTTTCCAAACCAGAGCTCAAGATGCGCCCCTGGGAAAATATTATAATTGCGATTCTTCTTGTTTTTACTGATGGCAACTCAAATTCAAAATTGAATAATGGTAAAGCAAAAATTCTCTCTATAACATTATTGTGCAGAGACTCTAACATTATTATTTTACTGGGTAATTCTTTAAAGAAACAGCAATTTGAAAATTTTATGATTATTTCATACATATCTGTCTCTTGTTTGAATTAATTCTTGATTCATTGATCTGATTTGTTTTCCCCTACGATTTCATGCCAACCATATATTGATTCAAAAGTATTTCTATAGCTATGTAAATGTTGGGAAATGTTGTAAATTATTTCTAACGAAGTATTGTTGTATTTTACTGAGTTATTAGGAGAAGATGCAACATTATTATCATCGCAAGAATAAAGAATTCTAATTATTTATTGAACATTCATAATTTTGAGATTTACCTGAAAAGTCTTGATATTCCATGAGAAATCAAAATATTTCGAATGGTTTGGACGCAGTTGAATTTTTTTAGTAAAAAACTGAGTATGGCAAAATTTTGTGGGATTGTTCACTTCATACAACCCTTCAAAACTTTTCATGGAATTTTAATATTTCCAGAGCAGTACTCGGATTATTGAGTTTTTTCCTTTAGACTTCGAAATTTATATTTTTCACACGTTTTAGAAGAATTGCCATGAACACTCACATAATTCACTGTAAAAAATTCAATTTTTTCTTTGGATGGCACACTATTTTTAAAAGAGTAGCGAACGAAAGAATTAATGATTTATATCACTTTCTTAAAATACGGTCCTGTTGTTATTTCTTTAGTGATGATAATATTTGATGTTTCGGGTAAGATTTGCAATTTTATAGCTTTCTGTTCAATTTTTCTTCATTCTAAAACCCCCAAACATCTACTGAGTGTTTTAATACGCCGCGTAAAATATTGATAAGAAGTATGCATGATCAAACTGTGGATTCTTTTGAAAATACGAATTAAAATCAAAACAAAATGACGTAACCATCTCGAAATTGTAAACTGAGTCTATTTGCTTCACAGTAAAAATAAGTATTGAAAATTAAATCTTTGAGAAAATTCAAACATATTCATTTCAATTCATGAAATATGTGATATGAAAATCAAGCTCGTGAAAAGTTACATACTTGAGCTTGACTCGATTTTAGATATTTATTGCTTGACTTAATATCAAGCTACTTGATATTACTCGAGCTTGATATGCACGCGTCGCACGGAATATATTTCTGCAATCTCGTGCGCGCTTAGACTTAATAAGGGGATTTCTCGAGCGCCGAGAGACTGAAGCATTCGCCAGTGTGAATTTATTAGTAGTTTTCTCACATTTCTATGAAATATATTGGTAGATTTTGGTAGTTTCAGAAATATCTTTCCAAACTTGGACAAAATGGACAAGGATTTTTTATCAACGCCAGCATCTTCAGCTCTTGTTGAAAGACAATTTTCCAGAGTTGCTCTTACAGTTACAAAAACCCGCAATAGGTTAGGCGACACATATATAAGATGCCTCATGTGTCTCAGATCCTGGATTGAAAATCATGAAATCAAACGAAGCCTGGAGGTTTCTCAATATCAAGAAACATTATTTTTTAATTATTTTTCATTTTGTTATGCTATATGGTGATTTAATTTATGTTTCTATTTCGAAAGAGTTGATATTTTTGGTTCTTTTATACAATAAGTTTGATAAATGAAAGGCTTTTTTGCAAATTTCCTTCTAATTTCATATTTTTTTATTGATGTGACACTACACAATAAAACTGCTGAAAATCAAGTAGCTTTTGATATGATTCAACAACTTGATAAATAAATACTTGACTTGAGATTGAAAAACTACTATTTGACTTGAGCTTGACTTGAAATCCAGTCAAGCTCAAGCCAAGCTTTATTACGCATATTACGATATGATTAGGAGAATATTGAACAATCTCTAAGCTGAGAAATACGTAGAAATTTTGGGACATTTCCAAAATTTATTTTTATATTCCTCTTGTAATACTATGTCATAAATTGAAATGAATAGGTTTGAATATTCTCAAAAATTAATTCTTAATATGTACTTATTTTTGCTGTAAGGCAAATACACAAACATACATCACATTTTTGAGCTTACATTACACATTACATGAATCGTATTGAAGGGTTGTATGAAGTGAACAAACTCACAAAATTCAAACAAAATCGGACTGCCAATTTTCAAGTAATGGATAACAGAAATTGAGGAAAATTTTCATGTATCTCCGAAACGGACAGTCTTAGGATACACAACAAGCTACTTATCTGAAAGGCTTGGATGACCTGCATTAGACACTAGGCTATAGCCAACCACTCATGTCACATTCTGTTTATTTAATTGTTCAATGTCTCGAAATCTTTTACTTTTATGTTTTTGTGCTTGCTGGGAATGCGATGAGAATAATTATTGAAGTCCAGTTTTTCCTGAGCTGTCTGTTCCAGATACAAGAAAAACGTTAGGTAATCCTTATTGTTATTTTGAAAAAACGTCATGATAAGTTCTTCCTTATCAAGTTTGATCTTCTCGCGATTAAAGAAAATTAATCATTTCATTACGGGCTATCATCAAAACTGAAATCATTGTCTAATTTCCACAAATATCAGAATTTTTCGGTATAATTTTGAAAACTCCTCATCCCAAATTTTTACAACCAAATTAGGACGAGTCAATTTCAGATACATAAATTTATTGCCACTGAATTATTCGAATACGTTATTTGAATTTAATTGCCGCAGACTCAAGTACCTCGATTAAAGAAGGCATAGCGCACTTCCTACCAAAATGCAATGAAGTGGTGAGTCGTTATCGTGTTCAAGAAAATACTTCCTCATTATGTTTCCTTCATTTTAGAATTGATTTACGGTAAATGTGCAGTTCTCCTCTAACATAGTTATGTTGGATGCACTCGATGTAATTCATAATAAAAATTATGAATATTCTTAAATCAAAATAATAATTGCTTTTATCCGCACAATGATATGTAGGTATAACTGATCGAAACGGAAAAACTGCGTGTGGTGTAGAATTATATGCAGCAACATAAAAACTTCATTTTAACACTGCTTATTCGAAACGTATAGAAACAGGGTATTTTAAAAAAGGATGGACCCACTGTTATGATAGGAAGAACATTATACAGGGTGTTTCATTGGGAAACGGAAATACTTCACAGGTGCATAGGTGGCACCAAGGCGGTTCCGGAGATACCCCATTTATTGGGTCTTACTATCTTCGTAGCCGAGATACAGGGTGTTTTATGAATTTTGCCCGTTTCTTCCTGAGACCATATCAAACGAACCACCCGGTATATTTTCTTCATATTTGGCAAATATGTTCCTAATTGAGAGCACAAACGTATCATGCAATAACCGCTTTGAAAATTCAGGTATGGGTTAACAAAAAATTATGAATCGTTTGAATCCTCGAAACAACACCCTGTACATCGGAATTTTGATAATCTGTTTTAATATTCGGACACACCACTAAAAACTAAACTGAGACGTGTACTTCAAATTTTCGCACAGACAGTTTTACTGCATAAATTTTCAACGTGAAAGTGAAGTTTTTGAGAACTTGGATACCTGAAAATGGTTTGAAGTGACTTTTAACAATGAATTATCAAAAATATTGAATCCATAATTATTTCAACATTACTTTGTAATTCATTTCATTTCTTTGGTACTTAAAATGTGATTTGATGATTAATTTTTAGTGGCAGAATTATCTCCATGGAAAACATAACATTTCAGTTTTTTGAATTCAGGGCGAGAGCTGTAAATAAAAATTTATATAACTTATGATGAAGACCTAATTTGTTGCCAATATATTATGCGTAAGAGTACCAAAAGTTGTCTATCCACATAATGTAGGTATAGACTGTGATTCCCTGGTAATATGTTGTAAACAAACTCTCAGGTCAGAAAATATTTTAATTTTCAATATCCAGATGGCGTACATATGAATAACTTACAAATATAATTTTCCACATTATAGAAAATCATAACAGACAATATTTTGCCAATCGGCAATTAAGTACAAGTGACGAGTGATGATTATCGATGAATACAAAAAAGAATTTTATTTTATTTCAACATTCAATTATTAATAATGAATGAAGAAACGAAGACGCTGGTGAATGCAATGTGGTATTTCAAAACAAAACAAAAATTAAGGTCGAAATAGGGTTATATGCTGAATTTCTACATCATCAATCTAGTTCGAAGTTGAAGAAAATGTTTACCAAGTTTATATATTTGTATTGGATTTCGATTCTTTTACAAGAATTGCGTATGTTTCGTGGTTTGATTTTAGTGAATGAGGTTCAGTTGAACAGAGAACCAATATATTGTACCTGTATGCCCTACTGGCAATGCCATGATAACTACACCGGGTTATCAGATATAGTAACTGAAGTAGCAGATGTTCGGTAAGTACCTTAATTATTTCTTTTAATAAAATTTGAAAAAATTGTGCCAATTAAGTACGGCAGAGTCAAGTCTGAAGTCCTTTTTCCATGCTTAGTATGGATACATCAATATAGTAATTTACGTAACAAGTCCGGAAAATAGGGTTTTTTTGGACGAATAGACAAAATTCCAGGACGAGCGTAAGCGAGTCCTGGAAGTCTGTGAGTCCAAAAAAACCATTTTCGGGCGTGTTGCGTACAATATTTTTTCGGCAACCATGTAAAATAACACTATCGCTGCTGCTTTCCATATTTTATTGTGATTGCGATCAAAAAACATGCAAATTTTTGACAACTAATTTCATATGAACTGTCAGCCGCTATCTCGGTTGCTATGGATTCTATGTTTCTTTTCCGGCCTAGTCCGGGAAGTACGTACTTTCCGGACTAGGCCGGGAAATGCTACTTTCTCAGAGAAAAAGCGTCCAGGAAGTGAGCACTTCCCGGACGGTTGCCGAAAAAATACTTTATGTTGATAAATTTTAAATGAAATTTTTTGAGAAAATTTATGTTTAATCCTAATTTTTGCTGTGAAACAATTAAATGCACTCATAGTTTACATTTTCCGAGATGGTTAAGGTTAAGTCATTTCGTGTATTGATGTTATTTTGAAAAAGTTACATAAAACAATTCTTTCGGTTGCTACTCTTTATGGAAAAGTACCTATGCCATTCAAAGGAAAAATTGAATCCGTTAGAGAGAATCAAGTATTTTTTATAACAATAACAACATTCCTCTAAAACGTGTAAAAAAAAATAGATTCCGAAGTGTAAAAGAAATAACTTTCAATCTGAGCGGGTACTGCCTTGAAAATTTTTATGAATAACCCTGTATCTCCGATGTTAGTTTCGGAGATACAGGGTGATTCATATAAATTTTCAAGGATCGACAACAAGCTACTTCTCTGAAAGGCCTGGATGGCCTGCATTCACCACTAGGCAGGCTAAAACCTGCCACCCTTGTCACACCCTGTACATCAATTATACAGGGTGTTTCATTGGGAAACAGAAATACTTCACAGGTGCATAGGTGGCACCAAGGCGGTTCCGGAGATACCCCATTTATTGGGTCTTACTGTTTTCGTAGCCGAGATAGAGGGTGTTTTATGCATTTTGTCCGTTTCTTTCAGAGGCCATTTCAAACGAACCACCCGGTATATTTTCTTCATATTTGGCAAATATGTTCCTAATTGAGAGCCCAAACGTATCATGCAATAACCGCCTTGAAAATCCAGGTCCGGGTTAACAAAAAATTATGAATCGTTTGAATCCTCGAAACAACACCCTGTACATCGGAATTTTGAAAATCTGTTTTAATATTCGGAAACACCACTAAAATCTAAACTGAAACGTGTACTTCAAATTTTCGCGCAGACAGTTTACTGCACAAATTTTCAACGTGAAAGTGAAGTTTTTGAGAAATTGGATACCTGAAAGTGGTTTGAAGTGACTTTTAACAATGAATTATCAAAAATATTTAATCCATAATTATTTCAACATTACTTTGTAATTCATTTCCACATTGTTTTCTACTTTTTATAGCTGTATAGCATTTCAGTTTTTATTTTTGAGTTACTCTCTCGTCCTTTCTCATTCATTTTTACATTGATTTTCCTTTTTAAAATGATTTGTCTTCCTATCTAAAAAATAAAAGATTAATATTTTCCAGATTAGGCAGTCCAGATATTCAACAAATGAAAGAAATCTCCACGTTCACGTGCAAGGAACAGTTCCATGTGTGCTGCAAAATAGAATGCGGAAGACGAAGGCTCAGCAATTACGTTTCAGATGAATATGGGTTTGGAACTTCCTACGAATTGTCGGGAAGATCCTCGCTCTCCCCATTTCTCAGACCTAGAATTCTGGGCGGCGATGATAATGAGGCCGAATTTGGTGAGTTCCCGTGGATGTTAGGAATCCTTCGGAATGGCACGTTCAAATGTGGAGGTTCTCTAATCCATCCGCGAGTTGCTCTAACAGCAGCTCATTGCGTATACGGAAGGTCTGGATCATTGGAAGTCAGAGCAGGAGAGTGGGATTGGCAAATGCCGAATGAAAATCCACCGCATCAAAATCGATTTGTGAAAATGGTTTGTTGGCTCAGATATTGTTGTTTGTGTTGGATCATTCCAATATTTCTCATATATTATTTTGCTACCAAGTAGTCCAGTCAATATGTGTTTTTCACAGGAAAGTTGTAGGGTAGTTTTGATTCCATATGCTTTTTAGTGTGCTGAATCCGAATCTCAGATTTGCCACTAAAATTTTTTGACGGAACACAACGGGTGTTTTTTTCGAGGTATATAACTTTAAGTTGGTATTACTGTTCAAGATGGCGACCGATTTAACAGCTGTCAAGTGATTTATTCTCAGTTTGGTTTGGCAATTCATCATGAATAGCCAAACGATTATCCAGTAAGGCGTAGATTCGTCGAATGGGCCCAAAATGAGATTGCCCTTGTTTCCGATTTTCATAAGCGAATTTTGTTTAGCGATGAAGCGCACTTCTGGTTGAATAGCTACGTCAACAAACAAAACTGCCGCATTTGGAGTGAAGCTAATCCTCAAGTGTATGTCGAAACACCGTTATATCCTGAAAAACTGACTGTTTGGTGCGCTTTATGGGCTGGTGGAATCATTGGTCCGTACTTCTTCAAAAACGATGTTGGCCAGAACGTTACAGTCAATGGTAATCGGTATAGAGCCATGATTACTAACTTTTTCATTCCTGAATTGAACAACCATGGTGTTCAGGAGTTGTGGTTTCAACAAGACGGCGCAACATGTCACACAGCTCGTGCCACAATCGATTTATTGAAAGACACGTTTGGTGACCGCCTAATTTCACGTTTTTTACCTGTGAATTGGCCCCCAAGATCTTGTGATTTAACACCGCTAGACTACTTTCTGTGGGGCTATGTAAAGTCATTGGTCTATGCGGGTAAGCCACAAACCCTTGACCATTTGGAAGACAACATTCGCCGTGTTATTGCCGATATACGGCCACAAATGTTGGAAAAAGTCATCGAAAATTGGACGTCCAGATTGGACTACATCCGAGCCAGCCGTGGCAGTCATATGCCAGAAATCATATTTAAAATGTAATGCCTCAAGATTATCTTGCGGATAAATGAAATTTATGTCAATCGAATAATCCATCGTTGTTTTATTGCAATTTAAAGTTCTATAGCTCTAAAAAAAACACCCTATATTTATTCCTTAGGGTGCTCAAATTCAAATTTTTTTGTAGGAAGGTAATCCCCGAAAAATTGATATTTGTCGAGTTATATGCAAAAAACCTCCATGAAATTTCATTTTTTACCTTTTCTTTACTTTTTTTCAAAAACACATATTTTGAAAAACACATATTGAGTGGACTGAAAGAAGAAGGAGAGAAAAGAGAAAGAACTGCATGGCCTTCTATATTCGACCGAAATCTTGAAAACTGATTTTCGAAAATCTTCCGATTTTTAAGTTTTCAATTCGGTTTATTACTTTCTTACCAAATTTGTCATTATAGAATTTTTTTTCAGATAATAATTCATAACAAATATATTCCTTCAACCGTACAGAATGACATCGCAATGTTAGTAACTGATGAACCCTTCGATCTCACATATACAGTTGGTGTTGTATGTATACCATTTCCAAATACACAATATAGAGATACTACATGTACTGCATCTGGATGGGGTGAAAGTTCATATTATGGAGGTGGCGAACAGACAATTTTGAGGAAAACCGATCTTCCCTTAGTCGAAAGAGGTAGGATATTTACAACTCTCTTCTCTTCCATATATTAGGTTATAAATTGCCTAAAGCGATCTACAATTGAAATATTGTTATGAATCCTATTCTACACCTTAATAATAATAATAATATTTATTAATTCCAAAAAATAACATCAAATAATAATAGGACATAAAAATGGAATAAGTCAAAAATAACCCAAATTAAGAAATATTTCTTAATTTGGGTCATTTTCGACTTATTCCATTTTTATGTTTGATTTTGTTTGTCATTGTGTATATACACAATGACAAACAAAATCAAACTTATCTCCTACAGAATGACCTGAATTCAGATAGACTGTATGGCTCAGAATTTAATATGAAACAATATAAAGATTTCTTGAAATTTCTCTCACCAAAGTTCTTTCTTAAATATCTGGGAAGAGCATTATACAATGATATGGCCATATATTCAACAGTAAGGAAACATCCTTCTGGTATTGTTGACATTCTTATATCTATCAAAATAATGACTATTCTCATTAAAAAAAACTAACAGCTTATAAATATACAATCCATAAACAGTAAGTATGTTATTTTCTTTGAATATCCCTCTACATGATTCTCTGTACCCTAGATGTAACATGGTACGCAATGCTCTTTTTTGAACAACAAAAATACCTGCCATAAATGAAGAACTAACCCATATACAGGGTGGCCACTTTTTCAATGGGATTGTATTGGTAACTTTTAAACCATAAGAGTTAGAAGGTCGGTCAAATGGAGAAAAAGTTGCATGCATAGAAGCATTATCAAGCAGTTCAAACAAATCGAAATTATCAGGGCCGGTTTTCGAGATATCATAAGAAAATTAAATTATGTCATTTTGATTTTCCTTTTTTTCCCACTTTATTTCAAATATTATCAAAAAATGTTACAGGAATTTTTTATTTGACAGTAGATTATCCTCAATTTGACGTAATCAGATTTCGTATCCAACGTTTCGTACTCTCTAGGCCACCCTCAACCTCATTTTTTTCAATACGGACCTGCATATTTTATGACATTTCTCGAAATAACTTTTAACGCTGAATTCAATGATATATCATACAATGTCATTCAAAGTTGATTTTCAGGTGATTTTGACCGTCATCCAAATTTAATGGTGTGTATGTAAAAAAAACAAGTCTATTAACGATATGTTCTGACCCAAATTCAATAGAACCCAGAAAAAAAATCGAGAACTGGTGCCAGTGAATGGTATTTTTCAAAAACTGCTGAGACACGCGAATACAATGATTTTAAATTTGAATACCAAGCCTTGCAAAAATTATATCGTAATGATCTCAAAATAAAGTTCGATTCTGTAATTTGTTTCAACGGAACAAATGACAAATACAACAATAGTGATACCTCACGAGAAAATTGAGAATGTTTTGGAAGGTATTCAAGGAGACCAAACAAGCAAATGTATAAGAAGTATGGGTTCCAGAACCGTAAAGTGCATTTTACAAAATGGTGGACATTTCGAACACTTACTTCATTAATTTTCATTTACTTTACGAATAATCATTTGATTTTTCTTTCACTAAATCATACTTTCGTTTAATTATTATGAATTGAAATATTTAAATGATTATTATAAAAGAAGAACCAAGAAACCAGTATACTGGTTTCTTGCTTTGATTCCAAATATGTTCCATTTAGTTCAAGATGGGTAAGTTGATTTTCTTATAGAAATTTATTGCATATTGCATGTTGTTAATTAAACTAAATGAAGGTAATACAGATCCGACCCAAAGAAAATTGGATAAGGGTCAAAATCACCTGAAAATCTACTTTGAATGCCATTGTATGATATATCGTTGAATTCAGTGTTAAAAGTTATTTCGAAAAATGTCATAAAATATGCAGGTCCGTATTGAAAAAAATGAAGTTGAGGGTGGCCCAGAGAGTACGAAACGTTGGATACGAAATCTGATTACGTCAAATTGAGGATAATTTAGTGTCAAATAAAAAATTCCTGTAACATTTTTTGATGATATTTGAAATGAAGTGGGAAAAAAAGAAAAATCAAAATGACATAATTTAATTTTCTTATGATATCTCGAAAACCGGCCCTGATAATCTCGATTTGTTTGAACTGCTTGATAATGCTTCTATGCATGCAACTTTTTCTCCATTTGACCGACCTTCTAACTCTTGTGGTTTAAAAGTTACCAATACAATCCCATTGAAAAAGTGGCCACCCTGTATATGATTAAAATGTTGCTGCATCTATTTGTTATTTTTAGTGCTACATAATGTTACTTATTGGGGTATGCAGACATCGTAAAGATTATAATTCCTTCCTCAAGTTCATTTTGAAATTGAATATTTCAAATCAAAGGCAGTCGCCCCTGAGGTTTTTATTGAAACATTCTGAATATTTTTCAGAGGAATGTACTAGAGCCCTACAAGAAGCACGACTCGGTCCTCGCTTCTTTTTGGACCAGAGCTTCATTTGTGCCGGTGGAGAGGAAGATAAGGACACTTGCAGAGGGGATGGTGGCAGCCCTCTTGTGTGTCCTATAAAAGGAAAAGAAGAACGTGTTGAACAAGTTGGTATAGTCTCCTGGGGCTTGAAATGTGGTTTGAAAAACACTCCAGGAGTTTATGTAAACGTAGCTTTCTTCAGTGATTGGATTGATTCTCATATGAGAAACCTAGGATTTGATACAAGTATTTATAGACATATTTTCTAAGTAAATATACTGCGAAATTCACAGGTCTATTATTTCCTCGTAAAATATCTTAAATCGTTTAAAAGAGTGGTTAAAGGCGACCCAAGGTGACACAAGTTGTCTCGTAACTTAGGTTAAAGAGTGTGGGAAACGCGTCATCTGTTAGCCATATCGCCATTGGCCGAGGTCTATAGCAAAGATTAGACTTTGGTCTATAGATTACACGTTGCCTCGTAACTTCAACCAATCAGCGTCAACCATTCGTGACGTACCCGGTATCCCCATTCAAGTTGAAAGTTACTAGGCAACCTGCTTAATCTATAGGGGGTTATCTCGTATGAATGCGCCTCTAGAGGCGTCAGTGTAATAAATATTTTTATTATTTGAAGCAATCATGAATTAAAGGAAGAAACATACTACAGTCGACGCAACGCAACGCTGACTCTACTCAAAGCCCCAGTCGACATATAAATTCACTATTATGAGCACATCTGTTCGCCGGAATCAGTTTTTTCTTCAAATAAATGCAATTAACCATATCCATTATCCAGATCGAATATTTTGACTGGAAGGAAAATTTAATGAACCCCATTTTAAACGATGAAATAACTCCAGGAGTTACATAATTCACAATTATCAGTGCAGGTTTTCATTCAATTTATGAAATTGTTTCGAATTATGATGTAAGGCGCAAAATGCCTCGAATCAACATCGTTAGTGGCATGTACTGTCAATAAGGGCGCCACAATCACGTTAGGTCTATGCATATTGTATAGACCTAATATCCTAATATGGATATTAGGTCTATGGGTCTATGCAATTAACCAATAACCATGCACCATAGACAAATCTATGGTTATATTATTGTCATTTGCTACAATTTTTCTGATCTGTATCCAATATAATATACAAGTTCTAACAAAATAATTATAACATAACATTTCATCTTCGAATGTTGTCGATCAGTAATGTGAGTGATGGATACTGTTAATGGTGCTGTGTCCTCATCGAACTGTGAAGAATATCCAAATACTATAAACAATTTTGCTGCTAAAATTGGTGATAACATTACTGAATTTGTTATTATCAATTTCAAAAACGAGAACCTTATATTGATCACTCAATATTTCAAAGTAGCCACACTTTACAGAGTGGAGATAGATAACCCTGACACCGATTTGAATATAACTGAAACGGTTTATTCAGTAAGTCACATAAGTGGAAGTGAGAATCCTAAAGCTTTAGGAGCCATTCGTTTTCTGGCTGAAAAGTTAAAATTTACGAAGACAACCAATATATTCTTAGACTCAAAAAATTACGATAAAATTAATATCGTAAGTTTGGTGGAGGCTTTAAAGTCTAAAGAGAGTTTCTTGCATAAAACCCAATAATTTATTGAAAAATGGATCTTCGCCAAAGAACAAAAGAAGTAGAGCATTATTTTGGTCAGTTAGTAATAGGACCTCCTGGTTCCGGAAAAACAACATATTGTGGAAAGTTATCAAAATTATACAGGAATAAATTGAATAGAGAAATTACCGTAATAAATTTGGATCCAGCCAATGAAAATATGTGTTATATCCCAAAAATTGATATAAGGCAACTAGTATCATTAGAAGATATAATGTCTAAATGGGGTTTGGGACCTAATGGTTCTTTGATGTACTGTATGGAGTATTTAGAGCAAAATTTTGATTGGTTGCTAAATCAATTGATTCAAATCAAAAGTAGCTATCTTGTTTTTGACATGCCAGGACAAGTTGAACTATACACACATCATCATTCAATCAGGAATATATGCGAAAAACTCCATAAATTAAATTATCAGTTATGCTGTGTGCATATGGTTGATTCTCACTACTGTTCTGATGCATCAAAATTTGTTTCAACACTTCTTCTATCACTTTCAACCATGATGAACATAGGACTTCCTCATGTGAATGTTTTAACTAAGGTAAGGAAAAATTATTACACTAGAAGTAATATTCATCTGTTAAAAGTTTCTAAAATTGATTGTGCATTAGGGAAAATAGATACTGTGTATCAACTTTGAACTGAAAAAATTGTCAAATGCACCCTATTCTATTCATTTTTCAACCTACGACCAACAAACTGTAGTTGTGGGTAAAACGTCATTTTTGCCTTAACAATTCGATTCAATGTTGCCAAATCTAAGTAGTACTCAGACATAATTCAATTCATTTTTTTTGCAGGCTGATATAATGAAAACAAATTCTGAAAAATTAGATTTTGGAATTGATTTCTACATGGATGTATTGAATTTGGAATATCTATTGGATGTGTTGAATGATGGACCTCTGACAAAAAAATTCAAGAAATTGAATTCTGCTCTTGTGGATTTGGTTGAAGATTACAGTCTTGTTTCATTTATTCCTTTAAATGTTTTTTCTGAAAAAAGCTTGTTGAATTTGAAATCAGCTATTGATAAGGTGAGTACCTACTGATCCTTACTGTGAAAATCGAAAGATTATAAAGGGCTATATCAATCCATTAAATCACTATTTTAGAAAAGTTTCCGTAAAAAAAATTTATTCCTGAACCCCGGCTCTAAAATAAGAAATATGTGAACACTCATGAAGGATATTCATAAAATTTCTGCTTCAATTTATTTAATTGTTTTTTTAATTATTCAATTAGCTTTCACGTTATTTGATCATAGTCAAATTTTAATTTTTTCATTATTGAATACAATGATTAATATTTGTAATAATGTTTTGTCATTTTTTTTTCAGGCGAATGGATATATTTATGGTAGTGGAGAAGAAAGAAATATGCAAACGCTTCTCTCCTGCTCAGTTGGAGCAAGAACTGAAACTGAAAGATTCGACTCGGATTATATGTGAAGAATACTAATTTACAATATTTTATTTCAAATTAATACATTAAAAATTATACAAAATAAATCATCTTCTTCATTTTGTCCCAACTGAATTGATCTGCTTATCCAATTGATTCCTGAAAATATGAAGCTTAGTTATTCATGGAAGAATTGGACAAATAATCAGTTTTTAAATAAAATAGTTTTGAATCTATCTCTATAAACCCTAGAAATTTTTAGGATAAGTTCAGCGAAGTTCGTTAATGAGCAAAATCTGACTAGTGGTTCAGTAAATATGGCTGTTCAAAAATTTATTTTCCTGATAATTTCGAAACAGGGGATTTGATTTAGATGTAAAGTAACAATTTATGTTAATTACAGAACCCAAGATTTCCATGGTAAACGAGATAAGGTCACAATTTTGTTTGTATATAATTGTTTTCTGGGAACAATGATTATTAACAATAGTCGCACAATCGAGCTATAATGAAAATCAGATTTCTCATTGGATGTTACATGTATTTATAATATTTCTTATCTGAAATGAGTTGCAGCTGTATTTCTGTACTAGCATAAAAAATAATACATTTACATACCTATGGAAGGTAGATACATTGTTTTAAAATATGGGGTTCTGTGTAATTATATGTCAAATAAACACTCGAATATTTATGCCAAATTTTAAGACGATCATGTGAACAGAATGTCTTGAGATCAATTAACTGAAATTCCAAAGGATGAAAAACCAAATACACCTGGAGCTCCCAAAACTTCATCTAAATAAACTGACAACAATGATATAACAAGTAACACCAAACAATTTTGAGTTCTCCAAGGGAATAATAGGCTTATCAGTGAAAGAAATAAAAAGAGGGGTACCAATTATAATCGTGATCACTCAATAATAAATTAGTGAGAACTGTTTCAAATGGGTCACCGCCTGGAGTTACCTTTTAGAACATAAGTAAAAAATTTAGTATGAATTGATACTCTTCAAGGTGTTACTTCCTTTTTAGATATATCTGTTTCAAAACAATATTCACTATAACAAAACCATTTCAAGATAAAGAGAAACTAAGTGTGCTTACACGAAACGAAAGAAATCAAAAGAGAGAAATTGAAATACTCGAGATTGTATCGAACGAAAGTTGATAGGTACCTTAACTGTTTGTTGAAATCATCTTCTATGTTATCATCTTCCCAATTATCCTCCCAAACGCTAATATCCTGTTCATCTTTGTCTTTACCAGACCAATCTACAAATAAAATAAATAAAAATATGCAAATCTTCAAATTAACCTGAAATATTTTACCTTCTACAGGAAATTCTTCGAATTCATCATCTTCTTCGAGAACTCCTAAATCTAATTTTGGCTTATCAGTCATTTTGAATTCTTAGATGTTTTTAATTAAATTGTATTCGAAGAGCAACTTTTACACAAGCAAAAATTGTAATTAAAATTACTTGCAATTTCACAACTACAGAACATGAACCCAGTCCACTGAATAATAAATATTTATATTTCTTCTTCTTTCAATGTGCGTGGAAAAGATAAATCGGGATAAATTTTAGAAAGAACTTCATCTAAATACAGACCTTTATGATCATGAGAAAAATACGTCGAACCTGGATCTTATCTAAATTGGCAGAAAAAAAGAAGTGATTTGTTCCAGTGTCGTACCAAAAAAAAATGTTTTCTTGAGATGGGCTATATTTATTTTTTTGCCCAGATTTTTTTTATAACACCGCTAAACGGGTTGGTATCCAAGAAATCTGGGTTCCGAATCTCCGATAGGAACCAAAGTCGTTATCAGGAACTAGTCAAGAATTTCCTAAACATTTTCGTAGTGGAGAAAATAATCTTCCTCTGGGCCAGGCTGATCAGGTTGGGATCTAATTGTAGACGAAGAACACTGACCATGATGACTGGCAGTCTGAAACTGAAAGCCAAACATCCAGGTTGGCATAGCAGTATCATCAACTTGGAAGAATGGACATAGAAAGCCAACCCTTTGGAGCCCCCCAGCACCTACCAAGAAGAGCAGCCAAAAGGCTCATGTTATCAGTGAACCTAAGGCTCCTCAAAAAACAATGGATTTCTCCAGTTATCTTGGAGGAATCCAATTCCTGGGAGCAGGTCTGGAGCTTTCTACGGAAGGATAAAATAGAGGCAACGTCCAAAACAATGTCGAATCAAAGAATCCGCATTCAAGTGAAATCTGTCGACCAGTACAAAAAACTGACAAGACAGCTTGGTGCCCCTGAGGGTAATCAACAGGTCTATCAACAATCCCCAAGGAAGAGGGCTGAGGAATCAGATTTGAGGTCAGGGATTTCACTACGCAATGGGAAACTGTAAAGTTGACCCAAGATGCGCCAAGTGTGGAAAAAAGCACCCAACAAGAGATCTCCAGAAGGCGGCAACTTCACCAGATGTCCCCGTCTGCCAATGTCCCCTAGTGAAAAAGATTGGCAGCGAAAAGAAGAAGAAACCAAGCTCCATCAAAGAAAAGTGCCAAGCAAAAGACCAGCTTACCAAAGATGAGAAATCAGGATAATGCCATAAGAAATAATAGAAATTCTTTACAGATCATATTCTGGAATGAAAAGGGACATCAACCAGCAAGAGATGGAGAAGAAGAGTTTGCCTCCCAGGAGAATCTCGATATTATGAGGATAAATGAGACAAACCTGATTTTTATTAACGAGAAGTATCCGAACCAGAACACCCAATAGCATCACCCTAGAAGCGGTCACTATATTGTGGAATGGCCCCCAGAGGAACAAACATACCACAATAATTCGTCAGGAATCCCAGACATTGCCATAGTGAAGAATGTGAACAGGGAAATCGACCTCACAACCAGGAATTTACTAAACTCTGAACATAATCCTGTGCTTATGCACATTGAAAATTACATGAACCCAGTGCAAAAGAATAAAGAGATAATCGATTGGAAGAAGTTCACCGAAAGCAAGTTCCAACAGTCTACATCTACAAGAAAAGACTGCACCGAAGACCTTGAAAAAGCAGTAGCAAATTTCGTAGAAACCGTATGGGTTTCTATGGGTAAAATACTGACCAATACCACCTTCTATGAAAACCCCCAAAATGTTCTGATTAAATTTGATTGTTGATTAAAATATTATGGTGCAAGAAGTTGAGAGAATGAACTTTTAAAAATATAATGGTAGCATAAGATGAGTTGAAATTGGTGTAAGAGTAAGTGGATGCAAGATCCACAGTATAGAAACTATATGGTTCCTATAGTGTGTAAGATCCTCTGGAATTTTCATAGAATTCCAAAATACTGTTTGCTATTTCAAGGGGATTGGGTAATAATATTTAGATAATTTTTGAAAATCTAAATTTAAATCATATTTCTTCAAGAAATCTGCTCCTATGAGTATTTCTCGATTCTTATGGATATTATATAAGAAAAAATGCCTATTAGGATATTTCATCACTATAATCATAAAATTATCTTATAATCAAAACAGTACAAATGCTTTCACAATATACAAAAGGCATTTTTTTATTGCACTTGAATAGTGACTGAAAATCACATAATAAAAGTAATTTTAATTTTATCGTGCCTGAAATGTAAACTTGATTCTAATAAAATATCAGAATATATTGGATGTTCTTGAAAATTAGTCATGATGAAATTTCAAATATTAGAGACTCTATATATACATAAATGGCACAAAATTTATCATTCTTAATTTGTCCTTTAGATGAAAAAATTGATATTCACTAAAATCAAAAATGAGAACTATTTGATATTATTCAATTATTCCATGGACAATAAATTAATGGTGATAGAGCTTAAAATGCTATATAATGTTTTCTTTGTTTTCATTTTTTAAAGGAACATAAGGAACTTTGGTTCGTTTCTTTCTGAAAGTAACATAAGTATATAACAGGCTTCCTATTACACTAATATTCAATCCTATAAAATTAATCCAAGAAAAAATATAATCTCCTCCGATAACCATGCCCAAATAAGTTACAGAAATATTTTTCAAACAACCTATTATAGTTGTTGTTAAAGCAGAGTTATAATGTGTACATAACATAACACTATATGAAAGAACAAAACCCATAATACATGAAATGATAAATTGAGCTAAAAAAAATGGATTACTCCAATCTTTGAATCTGGAAATTAATTCAATATCCCCAGAATAATATGAAATTATTAAAGCAGGGCCAATCATAAATAGAGAATTATAATACATTAGTCCATATTTTCCTAGTTCCCTCGAGTCTAATTTCTTTTTTGTATAAACACCATTAGTAGCAGTTGCTAAATCATTCAATAATATATAAATATAGCCATGCAGGTTGAAAGCTAAATCATCACTAGTTGCTAATAATGCACCAATTATCATAGTATATACACTTATCTGAACACTTATTACAGGAAACACACCCAATAAATAGAATTCTAAGATCATTGTCATTAAAATTGAAAATCTTCTCAATGCAGTAAACATTGGTAAGCTCAATTCTTTAGTTCCTCCAAGCCCAAAAATCATATTTCCTATATAAAACAAAGGTAAAGGAAAAATTTGTTTGAATGTTCCTAGTTGAAAATTAGGAAAAGTCATCAATTTTAATTTTTTTGCTACGAATAACACAACTATAGTAGTAATCATCTGACCAATTCCTAAAACCTGAAAAGATGGAAAACCATAACTAGTTAATACCGTTTTATTGACTACTGTAATCATGAAGGATGCCACACCATAAAAAACGGCAGAGGAAATCCTCTTAAATAAAATATTCTCGTTTTCATCATCTTCCAAATTTTGACAGATCTGCTCCATTTTTTGAGATACTTAGCGTTGATTCAATAGAATTACGCTAAAATGCACATATCTTGTCCAATAGATTTTGATCATTTGTCAGTTATATCTGAGCTGATTTATATCAGATGTGTTGTCATTATTATATCACTTTCAACAATGGTATAGGTTGTATAAAGCCTTATTTGGAACACTGAGAAAACTGCAAAATTTCCATGAATGGTAGTATCATCTTGTAGTATTTATAATTCACTTCTGATTTGAAAATCCCTGTTCTGCAAATACTTTGTCAATATAGATAACGATGAAATGATATTTAGTGTCAGAACATACAGTTTACACAAGTTCAACATACGAATGTTATCTTTGGCATCTTCTAATAATAATGTCTGTATTTGTTTAGTTTTATCCCAGATTAATTAGATCGTACATCATAATAACATCCCGATTTGTATCTTCTCTGAGTTGTCAGTGCAATGATTTTAAGGTTATGGGCAAGATGTATAGAATAATATTTTATATTCTATGGGTGGCTGCCGGGATAAAAAACACTACTTCTCAATTCTGTGACTTAACTGTGTTTTGACTAATGACAAGTTCTTTAAAACAAATTGTAATTTTACTTCACTATATAGATAAATATAGACTGAATAGTGTTAATTAACAATTTTTAAATTAGATATATGTTTAATAAATTGAAATTAAATTTAAGAACATCTCTCTATAACTTTTCCCTGTGCACAATTATGTGAGCATCAAAGTTGGAAAATAAAATTATTAGGGTAATTATTATTCAGATAATCATAGGTTCATTGAATGATATTGTTGACTATTTAACTCATAAAAATTTTCACTCTATCTGACCAAGCGCCAACCAAAGACAGCTAGTATTATCGCGAAAACACCAGCTCTCTCCAAATTATAATTGGTCTGTTGGACCAATTTTGAAATAAGATAAATGTTCAATGAATGGAAATTAAATTTGAGAGCATCTAGCTGCAACTTTCCTCGGTGCACTTTATGTGAGCATCAAAGTTGGAAAATAAAATTATTAGGGTAATTATTATTCAGTTCATCGAATGATATTGTTGATTAACTCATATCAAAATTTTCCCTCTATCTGACCAATGACAGTTAGTATTAGGGCAAAAACACCAGCTCTCTTCAAATTATGATTGGTTTGTCTCAACATAAGCATGGATACGGACAGTGTCCCACCGTTCTCTCAAATATAAAGTTTTGAACCTTTCACTTTGTTGAAATAGTTTAAAAATATACCACTCGTAATTGTAATGATCTCATAACTCTGTCTTTTAGGTCATTACTCAACTGAGTTGCTTGAAGAGAATACAACTCGTCCTTTGGAATTGTGTATTTTTAAGCAACTTAGTTCCGTTATGAAATAAGCCAACATACTTATCGCAAAAATTAAATCACTAATAGTATTAGTATAGATTATAGAATAATTATAATATTCACATATTTTCAAATTGATTTAATTCAAAAACCATATTTCAAAATATTCAATTCAGTACACATTTGACCCTCATTGTAGCCCATTTTCATTTTTGATTGATTAATAGTTTTTTAGTTGATTGTAAAAAATCTAGTTGATCTTATTAGATAATTTTTATTTACAGAAAAAATTGGCAGTGAACAAATCTCATATAGTGAGGTGAGTACTTTTACTAGAGATAATAGGTAATTTGCAATCCTATAACTGGATTTTTGTTTTGAATAATCTCAGACTTCTCAGGAAAACAAGATTATATTTTTAAGCAATAAGTCAAACTACGATGCCTCAGACCAAACATTTTCTTGAGTTTAGTATAAGGAATTTACAAAGAACACTTTGATTCTTAATTTTGATTATGAAGTTGTGTTTCTCTAAATTAGGAATGGTGCTTCAATTTGGAGTCTTATCCTATACTTTCTTTAAGCAGATTCCCTTAGTTTTACAAATCTTCACAGATAGTTCTGTATTGGAACAAATTGGAAAAAGTAATAATATACAGGTGTTCTATTTGAAATAACGAAGTAATTAGTATTTTTCAATATAAGCGGCAGCGCTACAAATATTTTAGATCTATAGAGCAGAGGTTTCTGCCCAAGAAATCAAATTTTCAAATCGCCTGTAAAAGTCTAGGTTACCGTCAACCGAGGCGCACCTTGTATATGAGGAGGCTGAAACTGCTATCAAAACAATTCTAATGCAATCTGAACATGCATAATAAATTTCATAAAAATTGGACACCTAGAACGCGAGATATGAAAATACCGGGAATTTTGCGTTTGCGCTCAATTAGTAGGTATTAAGCAGAGTTGAATAATCTTATCCCTTTGAATATGTAGGGTAGAGATGGGGAGAATAATCTTCCTGTTTCAAAGGTGTCCTTTGAACTGACCTGAATTGGAGCGCTAGTGTAGCTAGAGGGTGAATTTCATAGGAAACGTCATAAAGAACTGATAGAAATAAACAAAGAAGTAAACAAGGATGAAAGTTTGTTCGCCTTCTTGATTGGTTACCCCTAGCTACACTAGCGGTTCGCCTGCTTGGATTGGTTACCCTCTCCCTACACACTAGTGGTTGGCCTTTTTGGATTGGTTACCCTCTAGCTACACTAGCGCCTTCTGAATTCTTTTTCCACTGGACACTTTCTGAACACTTCTACCATAGGAGATTATTCTCCTTATCTCTATCCCTTGATCGATGGACGATGATGCATGTTGAAAAATGGAAAAAAGACTTCCTTTTTTTCATTTTTATGTCAATTTGGTACTGTGCCCTTCAAGAAATCCTGGATCCGTCCCTGCTCTACTCTCCATACCTTTGAAATCGTATACATGAAAACTGGAAAGTAAACTGCCAGCCCCAGTACAAAACATGAAATACAAAGCATTTTGAAAACTATTCATTTTAGGAAAAATGTGTCTCAATAAAAAATGAAAACTATACTCACTAGTGTTTTAGAGAGACAAAAAAAATCATAGCTTGCTACTCATCTACATTTTTTTAAGGTCATTTAAAAAAAAAGCAGTTTTTTTCGGATCACTTGTAGAGTGAAATTTGCAGAAGACTTGAAAATTTTTCGGGAATTCAATAAAAAAAATCATACAATTATACCTCGAACGGTTCTCAAGGTATGATCTCTAATTTAGAGCATTAAAACTATGAAATTTTTGAAAAAAAGTGGGCTACGACAAAAATTACCACAGATACTTTCTAGATAGAACCTTCGAATGGCTAGTCTACTAGGGCACTACAAATTTTTTGACAATTTTGATTTGACTTTCTAATAAGATTCCTTTATTCATAGTGTTGATTCGCAATAGGGTATGGCTTAAAATACAGTACAATAGATGGGGCGATACAAGTAGCTCAATATACAGGGTATTTCCTAATTGTGTGGTAAAACAACCTAAGGTAGTGGTACAACAGTAGCTCTGTTGAATTGTTCAGATCCGCAACTTCAAGGGTAAAAATCGCCATGATGATAGCCAACCTTCTTAAAGGAGACGGCACATAAAGAAGAAGAAGTGGTAAAACTTCGGGAGTTTATAGCACTCATCAAAATAAAGAAAAAATGTCTTATAAAATGTCCGAAAATGCTTCCTTTTATTCGAATACAATCATCCGAATCCTTCATTTTAATCGTACGTTTTCTTCGATAACGTTTGAACGCTTCAATTGTTTTTTTTTTGTGATTTAATATTTATTAGAAATTTGGTCATAGGCGCAACAAGTCCTATGCTGATTATATTTTCTTCACAAAAAAGTTTTAGGGGTAGTTTCCCCAAAAAAACTGCATATTTTATATACCATTTTTTCTAACATCCGGGAAAAATATCGACAATTTTTCTGTGAAAATCCAATGGGTTTTATGTAAAAAATGTATCTCGTGTTTTTTCGATAGGCCATTGTCGAGATATAGACTTCCGAAAAAATATGGTCATTTTTAATTCATTAAAAATTGGTCAAAATGATCTTAGTATAGGTGAAAAACCATGGTAATCACTTCAACATAATAATTTGAGAGAAGTCTATATCTCGAGAACGGTTCATCCTATCGAAAAAACTCGAGATACATTTTTTTACGTAAAATTTATCGAATTTTTGAAAAAACTGTCGAATTTTGGAGTTTTATACATTACACCTTTTGTGAAAAAAATATAATCAGCATAAGATTTTACGTAAAAAGTTGCGCCTATGACAAAATTTCCATCAAAATCAATCGAAACGTTCAAACATTATCGCAGGAAATGTATGATTGAAATGAAGACTTTTTCTACCTAACCGTTCACTTCGATAGAAAATATTGAAAAAAGGTTGAATTCAATGAAACCTAGAAGTTCTTTTAGTTCCATCACAATTTAATTTTAGAAAAAGAACTCCTACTTGTACGGATAGAAATATGTTCTCTCTTATTATAATTATCAATGAAGACAACTGCTTGTGATTAGATAAGGTTCCCCATTCCGATATTTCAATCTTCGTATCAGTATAATATTTTGAAACTGAGAAGGCCTTTAACGAATGCTGATGTATAACTTCAGTATCCATATTGACCGTGATAGAAGTAATCTTATTTTACGTGAATATTTCGAATTGTGGAACTACAATGTGAGTATCTCTTCGGTTTCCAATTTGTTAGTATTCTTTCCTTTTTCTAATTCAAATATGCATATATACATATATATTTTTTTTTTACTTTGCATTGACTTATTATACATACAGGGTGTTTCATCATAAACTGGACAAACGTAAACAGGGTGTGACATGAGCGGTTGGCCATAGCCTAAGTGCTAAATGCAGGTCATCCAAGCCTTTCAGAAAAGAAGCTTGTTGTGTATTTTTAGACTGTTAGTTTCGGAGATACAGAAAGATTAATGAAAATTGTTCTAAATTTCTGATATCTATAACTTGGAAATCAGCAGCCCAATTTTTTTTAAAATTTTGTTTGTTTGTTACTTCAAAACGTTTCATGTAATGTTAATATTTCCAGGGCAGTACTCAGATTATTGAGTGTTTTCTTTTAGAGTTCGAAATCTATATTTTTTACACGTCTTTAAGGAATGTCGTTATTAATATGAAAAAATACATAATGGAGTATAATGATTCAATTTTGACTTTGACTTTTTTCAAAAATGTAGCAAGCGAAAATATTCATGTTTTATGTAACTTTCTTAAAATGCGGTCTTGTTTTTATTTATTTCGTGATAATATTTGATCTTGTCAGCTGAGATTTTGAATTTCATAGCTTTCTATTCAATTTTTTTTCATTCTGAAAACCCCAGCACCTATTGAATGTTGTTGTAACACGCTGTGTAAAATATTGATTAGAAGTATTCATGATCGAACTGTGAATTTATTTGAAACTAGAAATGACAAAATGACGTAACCATCTCGAAAATGTAAAATGTGAGTCTATTTGAATTACAACATAAATAAATATTATCAAATAATTATTCAAGAAAATTTAAACCTACTTATTTCAATTCATGATATAGTATTGGAAGAGGAGTCTGAAAATAAATTTTGGAAATGAAGTCCTTCAATTTCTACGTATTTCCCAGCTCTCAAGAGATTATATATTGCTCTTCTAATGATATCGAGATTATCTCTTACATCTGCGCAAGCTTCTTCTTTCCTGTGCCGCAACTGCCCCTGTGAAGTGTTTGCAATGGTATACACTGTGGTCCAACGAAAACTTAACACTTCGATTTTCCGACTTTAAAATGAAAATGTGGAAAATCACTCGGATCTGTCAATTACTGATTCCAGGGGAATAACTTTTCCGCTCTCTGCATCCCCGTAACTTCAACACCTAACGGGGGTGAGTTCAATCCCTTGATTTTGGATAGGGATGAGGGGTATTGCGATACTTAATTTTGGAGATCTTATCGAGTACATCTGATCCTGAAATTTCGCTCCAAAATTTCCGTCGATAATGAAATGACAGGTAAAATAGTGAAAGAGTACAACTAGACTAAATATTAAGCCAATTGAAAAGTCCTCGGACTGATGCACAGATGGAGGTGCTAGTATTAAATCCATATGATTTTTAGTTAGTACCAACCTTCAAACGATACGTGTCAAAATTTGACAGCAGTCCGACCATCAATTTGTGAGTGCAGCTACTTTTGTTATTTAAAAAAAAAAAAATTCGTGTGCTGATAAAATATTGCTTTTTAAAGGGAAAAAATACAGTTGAAGTAAAATCTTGACTTGATGAAGAATTTCGGGGGGCTGCACCCGGAAAATCAACCATCATTGATTGGTATGCTAAGTTTAAACGTGGTGAAATGAGTACCGAAGACGTCGAACGCAGTGGACGCCCAAAAGAGGCAGTCACCGACGAAAACATCAACAAATTTCACAAAATAATTTTGAATGACCGTAAAGTGAAATTGATCGAGATAGCAGACTTCTGAAGATATCGTCTGAACGTGTACATCAAATCATTCACGAATATTTGTACATGAGAAAGCTGTGTGCAAAATGGGTGCCGCGCGAGCTCACAATCGATCAAAAGTAACAACGAGTTAATGATTCTGAGTAGTGTTTGAAGTGCAATAAACCTGAGTTTTTTCGTCGATATGTGACAATGGATGAAACATGGCTCCATCATTTCATTCCAGAATCCAATCGACAGTCAGCTGAGTGGACTGCACACGATGAACCGAATCCAAAGCGAGAATAAACACAACAGTAGGCTGGCAAGGTTATGGCATCAGTATTCTGTGATGCGCAAGGTATAATATTCATTTATTACCTCCAAAAGGGCCAGACCATCAACAGCGATTATTATACAGCGTTATTGGATCGTTTAAAGGATGAAATCGTTAAAAAACGCCCCCATTTGAAGAAAAAAAAAGGTGCTGTTTCATCAAGACAATGCGCCGTGTCACAAATCAATGAAAACAATGGCAAAATTGTATGAATTGGGCTTCGAATTGCGTCTGCCCCCAGCGACTTTTTCCTGTTCTCAGACCTCAAAAGAATGCTCGCTGTAAAGAAATTTAGCGCCAATGAAGAAGTAATCGCCAAAACTGAGGCCTATTTTGAAGCGAAAGACAAATCGTACTAAAAAATGGTATCGCAACAATATTTCCCTACATAACAATTATGTTTGTTGATATGTATAATTCCACATTACATATTATTTTTTTACATTTCAGAATGGTGTTGGTTTTCAATGGTGTATTGCAAGAGGAATGTCCTCCTAATACTTCTTCTTTGTATAATACTCATCCAGTTTATAGAGACAGAGCTGCACAGTTATTGGCAGTTCCAAACAAAGTGATTGGACCAGTGGGACTTTTGTATGTAGCACAGAGGGAATATGCAGCAACTGTTCCCCTTGATAGTAAGTACCGTATTTGTTTTGAAAATGAGATAAATAAATGAAACTCCGAATCGAAAATCTTTCGATGAAGTAATAAAAATGTGCTTGAAAGCTCCATTTATATCGGTCAATAATTCAAGTATTTCAATATACAATGATTACAAAGTTGCATGGAGTTTTATCTTCTACAACTTCGTAAATCACTTGGATAAATAGTCCTCCATTTGGTATACCGATGGATCAAAATCAGAAGAGGCACAGGTATTGGGGTATAACAATAATCTGAAAATTAAAATGACAAGACGAGTAGGCGTGGTTACCGAACCTCACCAGAATAAAAGTATACTTGCTCTGTTGACAGATAACTCACTGAAGTTTGGGGAAAGATCATTGTCTCAAACTTGCGAATTTTCACCACAAAATTATTATTACTTCTACATCTAATAGGCCATCGCGCTGAATCGCCCTGTATAGGGTAATAAACCGGATTATATTCATTTTTTTTTTTTCAGAAAATGTTACTATTTTGGGAACGGACGATGTGACGAGTTGTATGATAGTGGTAGTGAGACATTCAGGTAAGAATTTACTGATGGCACTGCTCAACATGAAAATCATATCCATTCCTTTTTTTTTTTCAAAATTCATTCTGATTTATTGTAGTCAAATTTTTCTGTACAAAAAAAATACATATTTTAAATACAGTTTACGTTTTCCGAGATGATTACGTCATTTTGTTCTTAATTTAATTAATGTTAAGAAATCACAAGTTTAAAAATTGTCTTCAGGTTCAGGAGCTGTAGCATTGGCCCATCTAGATGGTTCTGGAACCGATGAAGCCGTATGTGCCATGGTGCAGAGAGTACAGGAGTTAGCCATCGGATATCCTGATGGAAGAATTGAATTACAGTTGATCGGAGCATACAGTTCGAGACCATATGGCGAAAAATTATTCTATAGCGTGATGAGTGAGTATAACTCATGAACGAGAGCTCAAAAGCTTCCGACACCGAATAAGTGCTATTCTCAATTTTTTTTGTTCTATGCTTGACCCAAAAGTGTGTTGTTGATATATCAATATGATAGTTGTATAATTTTTTACTGCAAAATATTATTCTTGGTTAGAAATCAGAAAATTTGAGTAGTAGTTATATGAGGAGGGAAATCTTGAGCTTCTCTATTATTTGAAAAGAATAATTGAAATAATTATTCAATTGAATTCACCAATCAATACTCAATACAAATCATAACATTAAATCATAAAATAGATATAAACAATGATTGATAAGATCATAAACAAATATTATGATTTTTATTCAAGATTCGTTTCACAAACAATTGGTTGAGATAGACCTAACATTGGCTTGTGTTGGAGAGTTGAATACTACGATGCGTGGTGGAATTCCTTGGCCTATCATTTATGGTATAGGTCTGAATATAAAAACGGGGGATATCTTTCCAGCCACTTTTCCAGACAAAGGACCAGATTTGTCACTCAGAATGGCAAGGTATCTCACAGGCGTCACACAGGTAGGTATTTGAAATTTGTTTCATAATGATGTTGATGAACATAACATAATGAAGTAGATGGTCCAGTGGAACAGTGTAATCAAAACTTCTGCAGGATACGACATCGAATAATAAGTGTTCTCTTTCAACGGCAAAGTGGGGATGGTCGAATTTGTCGCTCTCCAACCATGGGATGAGCTGTTATATCTCTGAGCAGATTCGGCATAGTTCCTATTTTGGCACAAAGTTGGATTAGTTCATTAATATTCATAGCTCCAACAATTTCTTGACCATATACCAAATTTTTGTTGTGTGACTACTTTTGCATTGTAAATTGTGTAATTTCTCAAAGATAAAGTTAATTCAACTATAATCTATGTCAAAGGCTTAACATATTCCTAGAATTATTCTTTTTAGGTGTCAGATATTTATGATTATAATCTGGGATTATTACGAATTGGCCCTTTCAATTATCAGCCATTACGTGGAGTCGATTTATGGCTTGAGCAAAGTGATGAATTCATATTACAACATTTATCGGATTCTCCTGAAGTTGAGCCACCACATATTGTGATGCAAGTGAGTAATAGCAAGATAATTAATAACTAAAAATATGATTTACTATAACAATTATATGCTACAAAACTATTTTTATGTTGAATGAATCATGCTCAGTCGTTATGACACCAAGACATTTCCACTGTTGTAAAAAAAGATCTCTGATCTGTCCAAGAAACAACCTTTGAAAAAGAATTAAATAATGAAGATAATGAAAACTCAATTTGTATCATATTTGGCATAATAAAAGAAAAGCATGATTTGTGATTTGAAAACTCAACAATATTCCGAAAGTTTGGTTATATTTCGTTCTCTTATTTTTCTTCCAGTTACGTGCCACTTTGAAGTATATCCAAGATAACCAATTTCCAGCCATCACAGTTTTTAGGGATAATAAACCACATTACTTTCGCAGGGATGAACAATCTGGAACCTGGATACCTGTTAGGTATTGATTTTGCTTGTTCGTGTGTTTTACTTTTGCTTGGATGTTGAATTTCCGTATATTTTTTCATGAATAAATTCTCGTTTTCCCATTAATATTTCATCATTTCTTTGGGAGAAGAATACTCAAATCGAAGAGACTGAATTATAATTCATATAGTTCAAAGACTATATAAAGATACCCTAGGGTATTATATTCATTATTTCTTTCGTCACTGTTAAAATAAAATCGTTAACCAAATTTGAAAAGGGTGCCCAACATTACTTGTGATAAATTTCAGAATTATATTCTGTAAAAAATATATAAAATATGATCATATTACAAGAGAATTAAACAATTACGAAAAATAATCTATCGTGATATCAATTAAGAAACTTTTCAGATATAAGATTTCCCAGCTGACAATATAATTATTTCTTTAGATAAAGTTAGAATTAATATAATATGAACACTTTCTCAGCTGAAATGCTCAACAGATTTTGAAAATTCCGGGCTTTTTAGTTGTCGGGTTGTCACCTAAAGTTTCGTCTTTTACTGCGGTAAGAATCTTCAGGTAGTAAATTGTAAGTGGACGCTGAATTCATCCGATATTATTGTCAATTCATTATGTGGTCATTTTGCTTTTGGGACGAAAAAAATTATTATTATTCTGTTCCTGTTTCGTTGTGATTTTGCAGTTTTAGAACTTCTCTAGATGAGGTCAATGGGAAAACGAGGGATATTCTGATCAAGGTTTATTGATTTGAGTGTTTCATCAAACTTTTTTTTATACCTTATGTGTTAACTATTTCTTTGAATAAGTTCATCAAGTTCGAATTTTTTGAGATCAATAAGTTCGGACTTAATTAACCACTATGAGAAAACCTGCCATACATTGATCATACTGAATTAGAATCAAAATAATCCTTTAGTTTTATCTTCGTAACATTTACTTCAGAATCTTATCGAGGAACATTTCCAGTGCTCATTTTAAAATTTAGAATTCCAGTTTTTATATGTTGCTGAAGAATATTTTTATTCTCTTGGCAATTAGAAATAAAACATAGTTTTTACTACAAATTGAATATTTAGATCATAGTTGTCAATATCCATAAGATATCCAAACTGAATTTTTTTGGCAGGTTTTCTAGAGTGTTCAAATTTCAGTAACAGTTTTGTAATTTGGCATGTATTCAAGATTTATGTATTGTAGAGCTTGTAGCTTAATTATGAAATATCTGTTTGAAGGAGTTATGGAATCAAAACACTAATACACGCAAATTGCATTTCAGCCGAACAAAACTAAGGTGATTCAAACTATAGATTGTTTATCTCATTAAATAATTTTTATTCAAACAATTATTTGATCCTGAATTGTAAACAATTCACTGAATCTATCCCAAAGTGTTCATATCTCATTTTATATACTAATAATAATGACACATTCAAATAAAAAGGTCGGATAGCAGTCGGAAAAGGACAAATCAAAATTTGCCTGTTATCCTACGAGGATCAGGAAGTGGAACTTAGTGGTTAAATGAAGCACAACTTAGTCATTATTGTTGAAATTGAATTGGTCATCATTGTTAGTTATTTCATCACAATTTCGGGTATTTTTTTTGGATTGTATGTGATTCAATTGTTTGAAATAGATGATTTATTTTCCTATTTTATGTGTTTATTCATGTGTAAGGAAAGATAAGATTGTTTATCAAAATATAAATTGTTACTTAGATTCAAGATATTTTTATGACAATTAACTAGAGAAGAATTTCTCAAATGAGTATATATTTTTTTAAGTGTCGATTGATAATTGGATTGTCTGAATTCTTTGATCATTTTTTCCCATATTTGTTTGGAAAACGATTGTAACTATTGTTAGTGATATTTTCTATATCTGTTATAATAAATAATGAACAACTTAATTTTTTTCTATTGTTAGCAAATATACTGTCTTGTGGTTCGACAGTTAGGTTAGGTTAGCAAATATACTGCCTTGTGGTTCAATAGTTAGGTTAGCAAATATACTGCCTTGTGGTTCGATGGTTAGGTAAGCAAATATACTGTCTTGTGGTTCGACAGTTAGGTTAGGTTAGCAAATATACTGCCTTGTGGTTCGACAGTTAGGTTAGGTTAGCAAATATACTGTCTTGTGGTTCGACAGTTAGGTTAGGTTAGCAAATATACTGCCTTGTGGTTCGACAGTTAGGTTAGGTTAGCAAATATACTGTCTTGTGGTTCGACAGTTAGGTTAGGTTAGCAAATATACTGCCTTGTGGTTCGACAGTTAGGTTAGCAAATATACTGTCTTGTGGTTCGACAGTTAGGTTAGGTTAGCAAATATACTGCCTTGTGGTTCGACAGTTAAGTTAGTTTAGCAAATATACTGTCTTGTGGTTCGACAGTTAGCGACAAAAATGATTTGTTCAAAACTGGCTCCGAGGCCTTTAACTAATAAATTTTAACATGTTGAAAATATTAAAAAATAAACAAATCAATATCAGTTTTCAATACAAGCAAGCACCCATAAGGTTTGGTAGTGGAACCAAAGGTGCCAAAATTCAGCATGCTCTATGAGTTTTCCATTGGCTAAAAGTTGGTAGGACGCTAGTTTGACGTAAAACTAGTAGTAAGTAGAATAAAATAAAAACTTAAGGTAGTGGTCAGACGCATTATTTAGGAACATATTTAGTCAACACATCCCTTAAGTTGTCAAAATTTAGGTAGGGATATATCAATAAAATAAAATTCCATAGAAGTATTATTTATTTAAAATCTCGCATTCATTTATAAATCTGATATTAATTGGTTATCTGTAAGTTGTATTTTTTCTCCTGGTTTAAAAGCAGGCATTCCCAAGTAAGGACATGAAGCACATCTGAAAGCATCTCCTAAGTAGCACTGAAAAAACAAAAAGAACTCTTTATTTTTTAATGAAACAGTTCATCCATTAACCACTAACGCTTGAGATCTGAAATTTTGATTAACACAAATATTTAATTAATTCAGTTTTTAAATTAATTGCGGCCATCAGTTTTGTTTTATGATACATGATAATAATCAATTAGTATGCATTGATTAACCTTTAACAAAACTAGGGTTAGTAACTGATGAAACTCATGACGAGTGGTCTAAAGAGCAGAGAAATATTCTGTCACACTGTCACAAAAGAAAAAGGCTATTGGCCAGTTGCACCATGTTTAGGCAAATGGTGCAACAGGCCATAAGCTTTAGATTTTTATTCAACAAGCAAATGTCCAACTGAATCCCCTCAAGATATAATAAAAATCCATTTTAAGAGTGTTGAAAGTAAAATGTCTTGAATTGAATACTCACACTTCCACAAGATGATTTGGGTAAAGCTGTAGTATCTACCACATTTCCTGGTTTCACTTCAGACGCTAATTCTTCAGCCAGCCCACAAGAACAATCTTTACAAGCTTTTCTTTTGCCAGTAGTTCCACACACTAAAAAATATTAGATACAATCGAAATATATACAATATTTAGGTTAAAACCTGTTTTACAGCTATAAATTAGATAAAGCAAAAGCTTAGGGTTATAACCTTTAGATCTTTGAATAATGTTCAATTTTCTACATCAAATTGGCAGCTATGTTTTGCCTGATTGGAAAAAGGGTATCATTCAAAAGTATTTTTATTGTGAACTCTGATTAAGGCCGGCGATATCAGAAACATAGCAAGTTAATACTTAAACATCATAATATATGGAAGAACTGAAAGTGGATATAAAAATAAGATCTCTGCATTATCGATAATCAAGTATTCATTTTTCAAAGCATCATCAAATCATGCCAAAATTTTTTCCTTACAGCTTATGATAATTCTTCAAAATGTCCACTTTTCATTAACAAGAAAAATAATTTACACCAATTACAAATTGTAAATTGGTCTTCTATCATTCATTTCAGCACAGTGAGTTTTAAATAAACTTCTAAAAAAGAAACATTTTCAGAAAATGTACTCTCTTAGTCTGCAGCGCTAAAGAAGGAAAAAACTAAGCAAAGAAATCTTTCATTTGTGCTAACAAGCGACCAATCTAATTTATTAAAAAGATCCATAAACACTTTTCAGTTGATGATGGGAAATGGTGAAATATTTCTATTTTCTATGAAATACTTCAAATACCTCATTTTTCGATTGGAGGTAGCGGATTCGAGGGCTCAGTCAAGGTAATAATTTTATTGATTATCGAAGCTTAGATTCATCTGATTAGAATGATAATTTTCACTTACAGTTGAAAATCAAATATTTACCTTTCAATGTATTTGGGGCAGGTCGTTCCAAATCATGTTCATCCAAAAGTTCATCAGAATCTATCAATTCATCTTCATTATCATCATCAATTTTCCAAACAGAAGCAACATTTTTATTACTAATTTTTGCAGTGGATCCTAATTGATAGGTTGGTTTTTCACATGTTATGTAAACATTTTCTTTATCCAAATTTACAAAGCCATTTACTTTTAAAAGAAATTCTAGTTCAGCAGGATCGCTCTGTATAAACAATTTGGAACCGGGTTTACTGATATTTACTAATTCAGAGACAAGATTATTCGTCAGAGCCTTTTTTGGATAATACACGAATACTGATTCTATTGATTCAGGAGATATATCTAGAAACGATAAAATATAAATTTACATAATAATCATTACAATCAAAATACTCACCAACAAGATGTTCTTGTGTTTTAATTGGAATCGAGGGTTTTTTGATCGATTCTTGTACAAGCTGAAATTCGTCTTCAGGACAAACCACCAATGAGTTTTTAGAATTCAATATATATTCGGGTATATCCATTGCAAAATTCCAATTGAAAATAAATTCTGACGTAGTTTATGAAGGAACAAGTGATAATACCACAGATTACTACAGATGTTTCACTCTATGCATTTACAAAGGAAATCGTCACCGGCGTTTCGTTGACCTCGAATTCGCTCTACTCGTATTTATGAATGAGTTCGGGGTGATTCGGGGTGACCAATCACAGAGCTAGATTGATTCTTTCGACTAATCGCAGCGATAGTTCAATGTGGACGTGGATTTTGCGTTCGCTTAGGTTATGTTATTGAAAATGACGGTTCTAAGAAAATAAATTTCATTTTGTTCTTGCTTGATTTAAAATATTAATCGCAAATAATTCTACATTCAAATATTTCTCTCAATGTAGGATCGCTGCTCGAGCTCTCCTTGCAATCATAGTCTGCCGTAAACAGAGGAGTCATTCATCAGTAAGACGAAAAAGATTTTTTGAATCTCAGATATACCAAGCAACCCTTAGAACATTAATAAGATTCTAAGAAGCAACCAATAGACGTTTTTTTTTTAGAATCATGCTAGTATTCCAAGGAATTTCATTATGATACATACTTTCAGATACAGATTCAATGTTGGAATTGCATTTTTCGATAAATGGTGATTTGTCATTAGGTTGGCATCAAAGTGGATACTGCATATTCTGTTATTTGAATATAACAGCATTGCATCTTCGTTCATTATTATGTCATCACTACAAGCCAATTTCCATTGCATCACTCGGTCCTTATAAACTGGATTAGGAATCACTCGGTCCTTATAAACTGGGATTAGGAAATCTGAAGAATCTTATGGAATTCGTAGAAATCCCTTGATATCTTGCTCTATTACAATTTTTAACAGAACACTTCGTACATATTTTACCTTGACCGGCTTCCATATTTACTAATTCCAAAGGACCCCGCACGTTTAGTAGGGAAAATGGCTTTCCGTGAATTTGGCTGAATTTTTGATATGTTGTAGTTCTTGATGAACTGATCAGAAAAGTCCTCAGCCATAAAGCTCAGAAATGGACAGTTTTCGAGATATGGAGCTTTGAAAATGGATTTTTTGCAATTTTCGGGGTTTTTGCTCATCAATCAGGGAGCTCTCATTTCTGGTTTTTATGGAATTTGGATGTTCGGCGGCCAGAACCCGACTGAGAAATGATCTTCCTTGGTTATATTAGGCACCGCTATCGATAATTTTTTATACACTGCTCCACATTGGCTATGAAATGAGATACAAAATCCAAGATCTTCCATACATCTTTCCATGCCACAAGATGACGCCAGAATAATTCACATGACCGAGAAACGACATATTGTGAGATTTTTTTAAGATTTTTTTAATAACTGAATTCTCATATATCTGATGTCCAATAATATCAAATATGTTAGCCGAAATGTTCATAACCAGGCATCGCGAGCTGTAATGGGGGAAAATGGGAAAATCATTATCATATATCCTCAGGGATAACAATTGTGATCACTATTGATGTCATTTACATATGATATGTGATTTGTTTCTCACAAATCTCGATAATCTGACAATGGGGTACCAAGATATTTTCCTCAGAATATCTCGAAATTGATGATAGCATCTCACAGACAAACGAATCCGTGAAAATGTCTGAAGTTTTGATACAATATAGTACTATCCTGGTAGAATATAGAAATCCAAGTGTTGGAAGCAAACTATGAATGGAACTTCCGATATTAACCCACGAATTCTTGAAAATATTTTTTTTTCTATGAACTTTTTGAACTTCACACATACGAATGAATACTATCTAATAATATGATCGTTGGCAAAATGAATGAGTAGATCAATCAAACAATATAATAATGAGAGTAACATTCATATTATTAGATAGTATTCATTCGGATGTGTGAAGTTCAAAAAGTTCATAGAAAAAAAAAATATTTTCAAGAATTCGGGGGTTAATATCGGAAGTTCCATTCATAGTTAGCTTCCAACACTTGGACTTCTATATTCTACCCGGATAGTACTATATTGTATCAAAACTGCAGACATTTTCACGGACTCGTTTGTCTGTGAGATGCTATCATCAATTTCGAGACATTCTGAGGAAAATGTCTTGGCACCCCATTGTCAGATTATCGAGATTTGTGAGAAACAAATCACATATCATATGTAAATGACATCAATAGTGATCACAATTGTTATCCCTGAGGATATATGATTATGATTTTCCCATTTTCCCCCATTACAGCTCGCGATGCCTGGTTATGAACATTTCGGCTAACATATTTGATATTATTGGACATCAGATATATGAGGATTCAGTAATTGAAAAAATCTTAAAAAAATCTCACAATATGTCGTTTCTCGGTCATGTGAATTATTCTGGCGTCATCTTGTGGCATGGAAAGATGTATGGAAGATCTTGGATTTTGTATCTCATTTCATAGCCAATGTGGAGCAGTGTATAAAAAATTATCGATAGCGGTGCCTAATATAACCAAGGAAGATCATTTCTCAGTCGGGTTCTGGCCGCCGAACATCCAAATTCCATAAAAACCAGAAATGAGAGCTCCCTGATTGATGAGCAAAAACCCCGAAAATTGCAAAAAATCCATTTTCAAAGCTCCATATCTCGAAAACTGTCCATTTTTGAGCTTTATGGCTGAGGACTTTTCTGATCAGTTCATCAAGAACTACAACATATCAAAAATTCAGCCAAATTCACGGAAAGCCATTTTCCCTACTAAACGTGCGGGGTCCTTTATTATAAATAATAAAATATTTAGTTCCTTTGTTGTTTTAATTCAAAGAAATATATTTAATGTTTTTAAAAAAACAGGTATTTTGAATACTTTGATAAATTTAGCTTGGTATTCAATATTTAAAGAGAATAGGAGTTGAATATAAGCAGTCGGGTGAATTCAAAAATTTGAATGGGTTAATCTGACAAATCACATGCGTTTTGAACCTTTTAGAAAGAGTGGGAAGTTCGGTTATCTTTGTCATTTTTTACTACAGTAGTTCATAGTGAAATTCAAGGTCAACGAAACGCCGTGCCTAAAAACGGCAGAGTGAATTGTCTGGTTAGTCTGTGATAATACCACAGACCACAGATTACGGATAACATACATTATCCGTAATCCACAGATTATATGTTTATTCTACTATCGACTTTTATTTGCACAAAATGTAATATCATCACATATTATACCAGTTATTTATAAAAAAATTCAAATGGTTTTTGGTCATCATAGCACCAAACTCCATTTGAATTGCTTAATATTTCGTTAATAAATTCAAAACAAGTATAGGAAAACCACTCACTTCAAATTTCCCGCGTTTGTCGAGATTGTTCTTGGCCCGGTCGCCAGGGGGAGCTAATTTCAAATGATTCTACTTTTTAGGTAGGGGAGTGTCCCATCTATGCACAGATAACAGAGTAGCATCTATGATATCCGTAATCTGTGCCGTAATCTGTGCCACAGACTAACTGTGATAATACGTATCTACCATAGATCTATATTAACATTATTATAGGTCTATGCGTCTATGGTAGATGTCACCATAGAACAAAAATTTTCAGGAGGTCAACTGGAGACATTTGTACTTTAATTCTCATAGTCAAGTCTAGAAAAAATTCTCTCTAATCATGAAGAGAATTTTTTTACGCAGAAATCTACAACCTCAAAAACTCCTAATTACATGAAAAGATATTTGATTCACAACAGGCGATTTATGGAAAAGAAAAACCAAGACTGACCTTGGATCTATAAGAAATCAAAATTTGTATATATACTAGAATTATAGAGTAAATTGTCTTCAGAAGTACCTAACAAACAATACATAAATGAATTTTTCAAGTAAACTAATAAAATCATACTTACAACTCAAAAAATTTCGAAAATTCCAAAAAAAATGATTAATTAAGTTATTATCGATCCTTTAAAATCGCATTTAAGGTAGACACTAAAATTTTAGAGTACTGCAGAAGCAATAATAAACAATACATATAATCTTTTTTTCATGTTACTCATTAGATATCTTCTCCAATCCGGTCCTGTTCCCCCGTTTCGTAAATCTAAAATTGGTTATTAGGAACATAGGAAGGCGAGGAGGTATTCGGAGGAATCATAGAATTTTCTATGTAGGTTACGCCTAATAGCTCAGGTGTTTCTATGGTCAACGAAGGCCAACGACGCTTCACGAAGCGAGTAACAGGATCGCCAGATGGTAGAGGGCGAGGAGGCATCTGATGATTAACGTAAAAAATTCATTGTGGCTTCTGCAGATATTTCACTGTATAATTCTAGTATTCACCTTAATTTCGATTTTATAGGATTGATAACGTAAAGTCCGGAACGTCGGAATCAGGAAGAATTTATCATGTTGATGACTCATCTACAATCAGTTCATTTCCCAAAAGAACTTTAAACTCAGATATTTCGAGTTTCATGAAATAATTTTCAGTTGATTGTATCAGAGTTATTTGCACCGATGATTCTTAATTATCATGGCTTAGAGAAGAGGAATTTTTAATTCTGATTGACTATGGATTTTTCTACACAAGATCGATGCCAAATTCGGAATCTGCGTCCGCTAAATTGCTCATTACATGAAATATGATTGAATTCGAAAAGTTGATTTTTAAACTAAAACTAAGGGAATAACCTTGGATAAATTTTGAGGAATTAATATTTTCGTATCATCTTAATAATTTGATATTAAGAAGAATTTTTCGAACTGAGTACTTATCAGCAATCAGTTTCTTATTAAAGAAGCCCGAAATTGAGATATTTTGATATTTGCATAAACATTTTCAGGTTGGTTGATAAGAGATTAGAGAATAATAAACCTTAATTCTCTAATTGTGGAGAAAATGTTTCTACGCAAAACCGATGCCAACCAAGACTATAAAATAATCGTCGCTTTTTCATTGAAAAATCATAATAATAGTTGATTTCAGTGAATTGCCTGCATGAGTAGGTACCTAATAAACGATACATAAATGAATTTTTCACCTAAACCATACTTAGAATTCCATAAATTTCTGATTGATAATGACGACTTGAATTTTATCAATCATATAAAATTGGGATGTATACTTAAATTACAGAGTAAAATGTCTGAGAAAATAATATAATACATAAACTTATTTTTCACGTTACTCATCAGATACCTCCTTGATAATTCTATGGATTCGGTCCTGTTCCTCGTTTCGTAAATCTGAAATTGTGTATTAGGAACATAGGAAGGTGAGGAGGTATTCGGAGTAATCATAGAAATTTCTATATAGGTTGCGCCTAATACCTCAGCTGTTTCTATGGTCAACGAAAGGCAACGACGCCTCACGAAGCGAGTAATAGCACGGGCGTAGCCAAGCGGTGGTTTAGGGGTTTTTTTCTAAGAATCGATTGTTCAAATTCATGCATATTTTCATGTTAGTAGTAGTTCTGAATAATAGAATTCTAATTTGGTATCGATTTCGCGTAGAAAAATGTTTCTACAAGAAAAGAAAGACTTTATTCTAGACTTGATGAAAATGATAACCAGTCAACCCCCTGAAAATGAATGACTTCGAACCTGCCGGAGGATGAGACCTATTGATTATAGAATTCTGCCCGTATTTGGTAGCGACTCACAGCACAGACTGATTATATTGTATTTATTCTTCAAAAATTGATATAATTGATGGTTCTCTATTTCACTATTCAATCACAGCTAATACACCTTATTGTGAATAAAAATTCCTTTTCTCTTAGCCATGACAATGAAGAATCATTGGTGCAAATGATCTTCAATACAAAAATTGAAATTTAGGCATATGAAATGTCTGTAGAATAACTAATAAACGATACATCAATGAATTTTTCACATACTTAGAATATCATAAATTTTAAAATTTTCCATGAGATAAATAAGAATTAGATTAATATAAATCCTATGAAATCGGAATTCAGGTGTATACTACAATTACAGAGTAAAATGTCTGCAGAAGCAATAAAAAGCAATACATATAAATTCATTATTCAAGTTACTCATCAGGTACCTCCTCGATTATTCCATGGATTCGGTCCTGTTCCTCGTTTCGTAAATCTGAAATTGTGTATTAGGAACATAGGAAGGCGAGGAGGTATTCGGAGTAATCATAGAAGGTTCTATGAAGGTTACTCCTAATACCTCAACTATTTCTATGGTCAACGAAAGGCAACGACACTTCACGAAGCGAGTAACAGCATGGGCGTAGCCAGGCGGTGGTTTAGGGTTTTTTTTCTAAGAATCAACTGTTGAAATTCATGCATATTTTCATGTTGGTAGTAGTTTTCTGAATTGTAGAATTCTAATTTGGTATCGATTTCGAGTAGAAAAATGTTTCTATAAGAAAAGAGAGACTTTATTCTAGACTTGATGAAAATGATATCCAGTCAACCCCCTGAAAATTTTTGTTCTATGGTGACATCTAAATGAATGATTTTGAACCTACCGTAGGATGAGTCCTATTGATTATAGAATTCTATCCGTATTGGGTAGCGGTTCATTGAATTGTGTGTAGATGACTCACAGCACAGACTGATTATATTGTAATGAATAATAGTAATTATTCTTCAAAAAGTGATATAATTGATGATTCTCTATTTCAGTATTCAATCAGACCCAATAAACCTAATTGCAGATAAAAATTCCTTTTCACTTATAAAGAATCATTGGTGCAAATGATCTTCAATACAAAAATTGAAATTTAGGCATATGAAATGTCTGTAGAAGTAACTAATAAACGACACATCAATGAATTTTTCACATAAACTGAAATCTTACTTAGAATATCATAAATTTTAAAATTTTCCATGAGATAAATAAGAATTAGATTAATATAAATCCTATGAAATCAGAATTCAGGTGTATACTACAATTACAGAGTAAAATGTCTGCAGAAGCAATAAAAAGCAATACATATAAATTCATTATTCAAGTTACTCATCAGGTACCTCCTCAATTATTCCTACATGGATCCAGTCCTGTTCCTCGTTTCGTAAATCTGAAAATGTGTATTAGGAACATAGGAAGGCGAGGAGGTATTCGGAGTAATCATAGAAGGTTCTATGAAGGTTACTCCTAATACCTCAACTATTTCTATGATCAACGAAAGGCAACGACACTTCACGAAGCGAGTAACAGCATGGGCGTAGCCAGGCGGTGGTTTAGGGTTTTTTTTCTAAGAATCAACTGTTGAAATTCATGCATATTTTCATGTTAGTAGTAGTTTTCTGAATTGAAGGATTCTAATTTGGTATGAATTTCAAGTAGAAAAATATTTCTACAAGAAAAGAGAGACTTTATTCTAGACTTGATGAAAATGATATCCAGTCAACCCCCTAAAAATTTTTGTTCTATGGTGACATCTAAATGAATGACTTCGAACCTACCGTAGGATGAGTCCTATTGATTATAGAATTCTATCCGTATTGAGTAGCGGTTCATTGAATTGTGTGTAGATGACTCACAGCACAGACTGATTATATTGTAATGAATAATAGTAATTATTTTTCAAAAAGTGATATAATTGATGGTTCTCTATTTCCGTATTCAATCAGACTCAATAAACCTAATTGCAAATAAAAATTCCTTTTCTCTTATAAAGAATCATTGGTGCGAATGATCTTCAATACAAAAATCGAAATTTAGGCGTATGAAACAAATGTCTGTAGAACTAACTAATAAACGACACATCGAATAATTGTTCACATAAACTGGAATCTTACATAGAATACCATAAATTTTAAAATTTTCCATAAAATAATTACGGATTAAATTAATATAAATCCTATGAAATCGGAATTCAGGTATATGGGCTACGCCCATGCTGTTACTCGCTTCGTGAGGCGTCGTTGCCTTTCGTTGACCATAGAAAGAGCTGAGGTATTTGGCGCAACCTTCTATGATTACTTCGAATACCTCCTCGCCTTCCTATGATCCTAATACACAATTTCAGATTTACGAAACGAGGAACAGGACCGAATCCATGGAATAATCGAGGAGGTACCTGATGAGTAACTTGAATAATGAATTTATATGTATTGCTTTTTATTGCTTCTGCAGACATTTTACTCTGTAATTGTAGTATACACCTGAATTCCGATTTCATAGGATTTATATTAATCTAATTCTTAATTATCTTATGAAAAATTTTAAAATTTATGATTTAGCGCTCTTCAGAATTGTTTGAATTCCTGCTATCTCTGTATGTCGGCGTTTAAAAATGAACAAGTGATTTAGAAAACTACTAACTTTACAAGAAAATACAATTAAGTTCATTTATAATGAAATTATAATTATAAATTGAAATATATTGGGTGACAGAAATTTATTATTTGATCAGAACAAAAATTCATTTGATAGAAAATCATCATCATCATTCTCAGAAAATACATATGATAAAGAAAATGTCTTAAATGTAATGACTGATGACGTCTTTCTCAAAAACACTTCCTATTCTGAATTACAAATCCACCTTCTGAAATTCAATTTGCTTTTCTGAAATACATTTGACGTTTTCTGAATTACAATTGGAAAAGGTGTAATCGACTCATCGAGAGAATAGAAATGAAATATTCATAGATAATATCTTTTTATTGAATTCACATTTTTCATTTCAACAGATCTAACACATCTTAAGGTTTTGGGAAAAGTATACAAATGCAGTGTAAGAAAAAACAAGTTTTTCCAATTTTATACGACTATTGAATATAATAAATATAATATTGCTCAGAATTATCTCATATTTGACTTTATAAGTTATAAGCATTTTATCAGGGACGAATAACCACTTATCTTTTATATCTATTACCTTGGCCACGACGGTAATTCGAACGCCCCCTTAAATTTTCATTTCTTGATTGATTTTGATGATTATGCTGTGTGTCTCTTACATATTGATCAGAATAACTCGTGTTTTCCGTTTTGAAACTGTCATACGATTTAATCCTTTTATTTGAATCATAGCTTGCAGCACTTTCGTATGCTGTATAGTTCGATTGTCTATCACCCCCATAATTTCCAGAATTCGTCCTGGAATTATGATATCCTCTTTCCTCGTTATCTCCTGCAATATTAAAAGAGCGCTTTTGACTGTAGTTATTTGTTTGTAAGTCTTTATTACAACTCCCATAAGTTGTTTTAAGGCGTTTATTAGAGTAATCACGTGAATCTGAACTTTCGTAATTCATTGAAAGATCTCTTCTATCTTTCGAATAACAATCCTTTTCTGAATTCGCAAAATCACTGCTACCCGAATAACCTGGTTTTATACTAGAATTTCCTAGATTGCTGAAACTATACGAACTATACATTTTCAAGCTGGTATTGAAATTTGAGAAAGGTCTGTTACTCCTAATTGAACTATCCAAAGAGCTCTTAAATTTATCGCTGTTAGTTGATTTCCCAAAACTGTCATTACCTCTTCCGGAATTCAGTGGCGCATCTCCTTTGAAATTACTTTGTTGGCTTGCGTTGCGGTTGTATGATCCTCTTCCCCTAGCATTGTTGTAACCTCCTCTTCCGCCACCATGGGGATCGGTGGTTCTCTGCTGCCAAGATGGCATTTCAGGAAGTGGAGGGGCTATTTCATTCGTTCTACCTCCTCTATCTGGAACCTAAGAGTTTGAAACGTAGGTAATTAATTTTGATAAATGCATTCTTCTAAATCAATTATGTCCAGGTAATTCTCTCTATATTCAATTCATCACTGGGACGGGGAAACAATATAAATAGTTGGAAGTTTATTTCATTTTCAAAGTTCATTAATGATATAGATTTCATAATAAACAGAAGAAAAAAAAGATTTTTTTCAAAAGTTCAGAAGCAATAAATGAGTTTATTTAGGAAGGCCGAAACTAGAGATGAGCGATACCGTGATTACTAGATCACGTTGTGAACCTTGAACGTTACTTTATGATATCAGTGAAATTAAAGCATGACGTGATCACTGTTTAGGTTGCTTGTTATTAATATTTGTATGAATCACCCAAACCTTAGTTCGTTTATCTTTGCAACTCGAATTGGTCACTCTTATCATTCAAAGCAAATAATAATAATAATATACTTTATTTGCTCAAATAACAAATGATGTTTTAGCATCGTCAAAATATTCACATGAATATACATGGATTAGTATCTCTAGATAGACAAATATAGATATAATAATGGATTAAAGTACAGTACAGGTACACCGGAATATTCAGAAACACAAAGTTGAAAATATCACAGCTATACACTCATTGAGGAGAGAACATCAGCGTTAAAGAACTCTTGGATATTGTAGGCACCAATTGTTAAAAGCATCTTTTTAGTTTCTATCTTGAATTTTGCTGTTGGAAGATCTTTGATTTGCTTGGGAAGTTTATTGAAAAGTTTGACAGATAGGTTGATAAAGCTTTTGTGAGTTAAAGTGAGTCTATGTTGTGGGATTATTAGATCATTTCTGTTTCTTGTGTCATATAAGTGAAGAGTATTCTGTTTAGAGAAGTTTTGCTCATTAGTTTTGATGTAATATAGACAGTGATATATAAACAACGATGGGAGAGTAAGAATGTTTAAATTCTTGAAAATAGGTCTGCATGTTTCAGTATAGGGAGTTCGTGTTATTGCTCTGATGGCTCTTTTCTGCATGCGAAATATTTTTATCCAGTCTGTAGCATTACCCCACAGAAGTATTCCATATGATATTTGGCTTTGGAACAGTCCCATATAGGCCACCCTACAGATTTCCACGGTAGCTGTCTGTGATAGTTTCCTCAATAAGAAGGTTATACTTGCAAGTTTACTTGTGAGAGCTTGGATATGATGTTTCCATGATAGTTTTGTGTCGAGATGGAGTCCTAAGAATTTTATGTTTTCTATTTCCCCATTAATTTCTCTAAGAGAGAAATTTAGAGGTACTGTCTTGTTTAAATTAAGGCTCAGCTGGTTTGAGGTGAACCAAGGCTTTATCTGTTCAATTATATTTCTGTTTATTATTTCTGTGTTTCTTGAATCACAGTGCGCTTTATAAACAGTGGTGTCGTCAGCATATAAGATGGACTTTGCATTATTCACGTTGTCTGAGAAGTCATTCACGTACAGGATGAACAATAATGGTCCCAGGATTGAGCCTTGGGGGACCCCTGTTAATATATTTTGAACTGTGGATCTGAGATTATTATATTCTACAAGCTGAGTTCTGTTTGTTAGGTAGGCCTCAGTGAAGTCAAAAGAGTTTCCCCTAATGCCATATAGTTCCAGTTTCCCCAGAAGGATGTTGTGATTGACACAGTCAAAAGCCTTCGAGAGATCACAGAAGGTAGTAGATACGATTTCACCCCTCTCAAAGGCCTCAACTATCGCAGTGACAAGTTCAGCAATCGCCTGAACAGCAGACACTTTTTTTCTGAATCCAAATTGCGAAGACGAAAATAGGTTATTTTTATCCATGTATGATGTAAGTCTATTATTGTAAGCTATTTCTATTGGTTTAGACAAAATTGGTACTATTGAAATTGGTCTATGGCTGTCTGGGCTATTCTCATCTCCCTTTTTTTTGAAAATAGGTATAACTTTTGATTGTTTTAGTTTTTCTGGGAAGTCACCAAGTTCGAAACATTTATTTATTATAATAACAAGAGGATCTATAATACCTTCGCCAATGGCTTTTATGAGTTTGTTGCTCATGTCATATATATCTAGTGCCTTGCTATTAGAGAGATCTCCGAGGATGTCTTTAACTTCTTGTGGAGTGGTAGGGGAAAGAAATATTGATTCTTTGCATCTGAACTTCTGTGGTACTAATTCAATGGGATTTATGTTTGTTGGTGGTAACAAGTCGAGAAGAGCTGTGGAGATGTTTACAAAAAAATTATTAAATTCATCAGGAGATATTTTGGAGTCAGTCTTAGCCTTGTTCTTCACGTTTCTAGGTTCGTTTATTACTTGCCAGATTGCTTTAGAGTTGTTTGAGGCTTCAACTATCTTTTTTGATATGAATTTTCTTTTTTGTTCTAAAATTTCGCTCCTATAGACTTTTCGTGTTTTCTTAATTTCCTCCCTTATGTTTGCTACATTGCCATTTTTAGCTAAATCGTTCAGAGAAGCTAGATTCTCTCTGAGTGGTCTAAATTCAATTATGCTGGTCTCCTCCTTCAATTGAGGATCATTCTTCATTCTATATTTACTGACAATTCCCATGTGATCAGACATATTCATGTCAATTAGTGTAACTTCAGTATCTTCCCTAGCATTAGTTATACAGTTATCAATACAGGTTTGAGTATTTTGTGATAGTCTAGTGGGTTCTTGTACTAATAATTCACAACCAAAAGAGTTCACAATATCACAGAGTTCATCAGTTAAATTACAATTAGTATTTATGTTTATGTTAAAATCTCCATATATGAAGATAGGCTTTTTAGTTTTAAATAGAATGTCTAATATTTGACTGAGTTTTTTTAGAAAGATACCTGTGTCTCCTGAGGGTGATCTATATATGCAGAGCACCACGATGTTGATTGTTTTCACTTCAATAGCTGATACCTCACAGTGAACGTCAGTTGAGAGACAGTCAATGTTCTGAAGTTTTTTCGTTTTATATTGGGATTTCACATAAATCATGACACCTCCGTGGTTACTTCGTATTCTGCAGTAGCTGTTCGCAAGGGAGAAGCCTTCTATTTGGTAGTATTCAATGATACCCCGATGAAGCCAATGTTCACATACACAAATTATATCTAGGTTTTTACCTTCGATGAAGAGTTCAAATTCCTCTAGTTTTTTCTGTAGACTTCTTATATTTATGAAAAGAGTGTTTAGTTCATTGTTTGTTGCTCTGTTGTTTGTTACATTCCTCAGAAATCCTCGCCGTTATAAGATTGCCAAAGCAAAATTAATGAAAAATTATTATGAAAACATCCATTTTTCTTACATTTTCAACTCTTCTTATTTCAGCTGTAGTTAGGAACGTAACAGAAGGATATCAATTTTTCAAATATTTCCTCAAATTTGAAGAGGTGGTTTTGAAAGATAATTTCAACTTGCATAAATTACAAGTGGCATAATTTACATCAACTTTTGTGAAGAAAGCCCAAAGATTGCTGGTCTTTCGCCTGTTATTATTCTTTCGCCTATTATTATTATGTCTCTGACGTGTTTTCGTTTATTTTTTATAATACAGAGTACCATTTATTGCTTCGGTCGGCAACTTCAATATAGAAAGAATTTCTTTGGGATTGTTTATCAAAGATAAACAATCTCAGGAAGTGGTTTGGCCAGACATCCATACAACTTTTTAGAAACGCAGCGAACAAGATAAAACTTGCCATGTTGATTGCCAACGTCCGGAACAGATAGGGCACTCCAAGAAGAAGAAGAAGCATAAAATTATAATTTTATTGCCACCACCAATTAGACAGTAATTCAGTAGTTATTATTTGTTTGTAGCAAGTATTTATTGTTTAACTAGTCCTACAAAAATACGCAATTATGTTAGTCAAAAAGGTTCGGAAGCAATAAAAACATCAGGCTGCCTTCATAATTTACGATTGCAACGGACGATGATATGCCCTGAAAAGATCTGTGAAATGTTCAAACTGTGATCCCGTCACGCTCTGTATTCGTTTTTCAGAACCGTGACTACCCGTGACATTCTGATATCAGTGATTAAATCACAGTTCATGAAATATCTCTCATCTCTAGCCGAAACAACATGAAATGTTGTATGATATGTATATAGATGACACTTATGTCAGCTTTTTTTCAATGAGAAAACCATCATTTTATGCTAGACAAAAATAAAACTGAAATTAATCATTTACCAATTTTGAAATTCAGTATTTAATTAAAAATCCTACAATATACATCTATTTTTGGCAATTTTCCTTCTCCTATGGTTTGAATATTTCTCATCAAACACTGAAAAAAACATACACAGAGCCGGACCTGGATTTCCAAACTTCTGAGAATATGTTGGATCTAGGTACTTAAAGACAATATCTCCAGACAATTTCAATTGATTCGTGATAACCGTTCAAAAGTTATGACGGATCAAAGTATTTAGAGAAAACCGATCCTATATACGATATGAAGAGGACAATGCACTTTTAAAAGGTAATTTGATACTTTTGTATCTTCATGTTTACATTGAAGAAACCCTGAAAAAACAATAAGGGATCTGCAAAAGAGGGGCTATTTCATTCGTTCTACCTCCTCTATCTGGAACCTAAGAGTTTGAAACGTAGGTAATTAATTTTGATAAATGCATTCTTCTAAATCAATTATGTCCAGGTAATTCTCTCTATATTCAATTCATCACTGGGACGGGGAAACAATATAAATAGTTGGAAGTTTATTTCATTTTCAAAGTTCATTAATGATATAGATTTCATAATAAACAGAAGAAAAAAAAGATTTTTTTCAAAAGTTCAGAAGCAATAAATGAGTTTATTTAGGAAGGCCGAAACTAGAGATGAGCGATACCGTGATTACTAGATCACGTTGTGAACCTTGAACGTTACTTTATGATATCAGTGAAATTAAAGCATGACGTGATCACTGTTTAGGTTGCTTGTTATTAATATTTGTATGAATCACCCAAACCTTAGTTCGTTTATCTTTGCAACTCGAATTGGTCACTCTTATCATTCAAAGCAAATAATAATAATAATATACTTTATTTGCTCAAATAACAAATGATGTTTTAGCATCGTCAAAATATTCACATGAATATACATGGATTAGTATCTCTAGATAGACAAATATAGATATAATAATGGATTAAAGTACAGTACAGGTACACCGGAATATTCAGAAACACAAAGTTGAAAATATCACAGCTATACACTCATTGAGGAGAGAACATCAGCGTTAAAGAACTCTTGGATATTGTAGGCACCAATTGTTAAAAGCATCTTTTTAGTTTCTATCTTGAATTTTGCTGTTGGAAGATCTTTGATTTGCTTGGGAAGTTTATTGAAAAGTTTGACAGATAGGTTGATAAAGCTTTTGTGAGTTAAAGTGAGTCTATGTTGTGGGATTATTAGATCATTTCTGTTTCTTGTGTCATATAAGTGAAGAGTATTCTGTTTAGAGAAGTTTTGCTCATTAGTTTTGATGTAATATAGACAGTGATATATAAACAACGATGGGAGAGTAAGAATGTTTAAATTCTTGAAAATAGGTCTGCATGTTTCAGTATAGGGAGTTCGTGTTATTGCTCTGATGGCTCTTTTCTGCATGCGAAATATTTTTATCCAGTCTGTAGCATTACCCCACAGAAGTATTCCATATGATATTTGGCTTTGGAACAGTCCCATATAGGCCACCCTACAGATTTCCACGGTAGCTGTCTGTGATAGTTTCCTCAATAAGAAGGTTATACTTGCAAGTTTACTTGTGAGAGCTTGGATATGATGTTTCCATGATAGTTTTGTGTCGAGATGGAGTCCTAAGAATTTTATGTTTTCTATTTCCCCATTAATTTCTCTAAGAGAGAAATTTAGAGGTACTGTCTTGTTTAAATTAAGGCTCAGCTGGTTTGAGGTGAACCAAGGCTTTATCTGTTCAATTATATTTCTGTTTATTATTTCTGTGTTTCTTGAATCACAGTGCGCTTTATAAACAGTGGTGTCGTCAGCATATAAGATGGACTTTGCATTATTCACGTTGTCTGAGAAGTCATTCACGTACAGGATGAACAATAATGGTCCCAGGATTGAGCCTTGGGGGACCCCTGTTAATATATTTTGAACTGTGGATCTGAGATTATTATATTCTACAAGCTGAGTTCTGTTTGTTAGGTAGGCCTCAGTGAAGTCAAAAGAGTTTCCCCTAATGCCATATAGTTCCAGTTTCCCCAGAAGGATGTTGTGATTGACACAGTCAAAAGCCTTCGAGAGATCACAGAAGGTAGTAGATACGATTTCACCCCTCTCAAAGGCCTCAACTATCGCAGTGACAAGTTCAGCAATCGCCTGAACAGCAGACACTTTTTTTCTGAATCCAAATTGCGAAGACGAAAATAGGTTATTTTTATCCATGTATGATGTAAGTCTATTATTGTAAGCTATTTCTATTGGTTTAGACAAAATTGGTACTATTGAAATTGGTCTATGGCTGTCTGGGCTATTCTCATCTCCCTTTTTTTTGAAAATAGGTATAACTTTTGATTGTTTTAGTTTTTCTGGGAAGTCACCAAGTTCGAAACATTTATTTATTATAATAACAAGAGGATCTATAATACCTTCGCCAATGGCTTTTATGAGTTTGTTGCTCATGTCATATATATCTAGTGCCTTGCTATTAGAGAGATCTCCGAGGATGTCTTTAACTTCTTGTGGAGTGGTAGGGGAAAGAAATATTGATTCTTTGCATCTGAACTTCTGTGGTACTAATTCAATGGGATTTATGTTTGTTGGTGGTAACAAGTCGAGAAGAGCTGTGGAGATGTTTACAAAAAAATTATTAAATTCATCAGGAGATATTTTGGAGTCAGTCTTAGCCTTGTTCTTCACGTTTCTAGGTTCGTTTATTACTTGCCAGATTGCTTTAGAGTTGTTTGAGGCTTCAACTATCTTTTTTGATATGAATTTTCTTTTTTGTTCTAAAATTTCGCTCCTATAGACTTTTCGTGTTTTCTTAATTTCCTCCCTTATGTTTGCTACATTGCCATTTTTAGCTAAATCGTTCAGAGAAGCTAGATTCTCTCTGAGTGGTCTAAATTCAATTATGCTGGTCTCCTCCTTCAATTGAGGATCATTCTTCATTCTATATTTACTGACAATTCCCATGTGATCAGACATATTCATGTCAATTAGTGTAACTTCAGTATCTTCCCTAGCATTAGTTATACAGTTATCAATACAGGTTTGAGTATTTTGTGATAGTCTAGTGGGTTCTTGTACTAATAATTCACAACCAAAAGAGTTCACAATATCACAGAGTTCATCAGTTAAATTACAATTAGTATTTATGTTTATGTTAAAATCTCCATATATGAAGATAGGCTTTTTAGTTTTAAATAGAATGTCTAATATTTGACTGAGTTTTTTTAGAAAGATACCTGTGTCTCCTGAGGGTGATCTATATATGCAGAGCACCACGATGTTGATTGTTTTCACTTCAATAGCTGATACCTCACAGTGAACGTCAGTTGAGAGACAGTCAATGTTCTGAAGTTTTTTCGTTTTATATTGGGATTTCACATAAATCATGACACCTCCGTGGTTACTTCGTATTCTGCAGTAGCTGTTCGCAAGGGAGAAGCCTTCTATTTGGTAGTATTCAATGATACCCCGATGAAGCCAATGTTCACATACACAAATTATATCTAGGTTTTTACCTTCGATGAAGAGTTCAAATTCCTCTAGTTTTTTCTGTAGACTTCTTATATTTATGAAAAGAGTGTTTAGTTCATTGTTTGTTGCTCTGTTGTTTGTTACATTCCTCAGAAATCCTCGCCGTTATAAGATTGCCAAAGCAAAATTAATGAAAAATTATTATGAAAACATCCATTTTTCTTACATTTTCAACTCTTCTTATTTCAGCTGTAGTTAGGAACGTAACAGAAGGATATCAATTTTTCAAATATTTCCTCAAATTTGAAGAGGTGGTTTTGAAAGATAATTTCAACTTGCATAAATTACAAGTGGCATAATTTACATCAACTTTTGTGAAGAAAGCCCAAAGATTGCTGGTCTTTCGCCTGTTATTATTCTTTCGCCTATTATTATTATGTCTCTGACGTGTTTTCGTTTATTTTTTATAATACAGAGTACCATTTATTGCTTCGGTCGGCAACTTCAATATAGAAAGAATTTCTTTGGGATTGTTTATCAAAGATAAACAATCTCAGGAAGTGGTTTGGCCAGACATCCATACAACTTTTTAGAAACGCAGCGAACAAGATAAAACTTGCCATGTTGATTGCCAACGTCCGGAACAGATAGGGCACTCCAAGAAGAAGAAGAAGCATAAAATTATAATTTTATTGCCACCACCAATTAGACAGTAATTCAGTAGTTATTATTTGTTTGTAGCAAGTATTTATTGTTTAACTAGTCCTACAAAAATACGCAATTATGTTAGTCAAAAAGGTTCGGAAGCAATAAAAACATCAGGCTGCCTTCATAATTTACGATTGCAACGGACGATGATATGCCCTGAAAAGATCTGTGAAATGTTCAAACTGTGATCCCGTCACGCTCTGTATTCGTTTTTCAGAACCGTGACTACCCGTGACATTCTGATATCAGTGATTAAATCACAGTTCATGAAATATCTCTCATCTCTAGCCGAAACAACATGAAATGTTGTATGATATGTATATAGATGACACTTATGTCAGCTTTTTTTCAATGAGAAAACCATCATTTTATGCTAGACAAAAATAAAACTGAAATTAATCATTTACCAATTTTGAAATTCAGTATTTAATTAAAAATCCTACAATATACATCTATTTTTGGCAATTTTCCTTCTCCTATGGTTTGAATATTTCTCATCAAACACTGAAAAAAACATACACAGAGCCGGACCTGGATTTCCAAACTTCTGAGAATATGTTGGATCTAGGTACTTAAAGACAATATCTCCAGACAATTTCAATTGATTCGTGATAACCGTTCAAAAGTTATGACGGATCAAAGTATTTAGAGAAAACCGATCCTATATACGATATGAAGAGGACAATGCACTTTTAAAAGGTAATTTGATACTTTTGTATCTTCATGTTTACATTGAAGAAACCCTGAAAAAACAATAAGGGATCTGCAAAAGTTTAGTCATAGTCAGAATGGTGAAGACAGCAGAAACCTTCAGACTATTCTCAACCACAAGATTAAGACATTGAGTCAGGCATTTTCATTTGTTTTGGTAGAGCCAAACCCCAGAGTTGTAAAAGAAGAAATGCGTTACACCTATATACCTAAAGGTCTTGATTTAAAAATTACACTCACCTTTCCAATTATTACTTTTTGAATTGAAGTTTTAGTATTTTTCCTAACGTTAGCACTACTTGTTTTTTCGATTATAACAAGATCTGTCCTTGCTGCTAACAAATGAGATAAATCCACATTTGGTTGGCCACATAATTTTTTTCTCTCATCCTTGTGATAGCTTTGAAAATATCCTTCTTTACCCTTAACTCTATCGGACCACTAAAAAATATTATTAAACAAACATAGGAAATTATGACTGCTTGGAAACTAACCTGAAAAGACTGTATAGTAACATCCAATCGAGTGAGCAACATTTCTCGCCTTATTTTATAGTCATTATTCAGGTCTTTTTCAAGTTGATCAAGTATCATCCATTGTTTATCAGATAGAAACCCACTGAAAAACGTTTTCCCAACAAAACGATTTCCCATTTTTTTGAAAATGTCCTCAATTCTAGCAATAACCTTACTAAATAGTCTTTGAAACGTTAAATCAGGAGGAGGTTCGGGAAAATTCATTGCCTGCAATATCTGCTTCAGGTTATCTGCTTCTGGAGTTTCTTGCTGCAATAATAATGAAATTAATTTCAATTCTCGATTTTCTTCATCTTATTTCAGCCAAAAGTTAGAAAATCAAATATTGATACCTCGAAATCACTTACAGTGATTTACCATAATTCACCACGTTTGCGCAGTAAAGCTATTTTACAATTTCCTTGATGGATGAATAATTAACAATGTTACTATTTGATATCAAATTAACCAAATGAGATCGAAGGGGGAGGCAGAATTCAGTGTCAAAACTTTCACAGAATACTATAATGACAAAAAATTTCCCTTCAGAAACAAGCTAAGTATGAATGAAGAATAGGTTTTCTATATTCTAAAACTATTCATCAGTCATTTCTGGTACGCTTTGTTTAAGATTATGCTATGTAAATATTTATTCTTACCAGTTTAAGTTCGAGTTTTGTTTTTGGTGCATTCTCCTGATTCATTCTAGCTATCATAAGTTCAGTAATCAAATAATCTAATAGTAGTCCTGTTTGTTCTACATTCTGCAATCTATCGGAAACATGACCTTGTGTAAGGGATTGATAGGGACAACCTAAAAACATATTCAATATATAAGGTGTATCTACAGATTTAGTTTCAATGCACAAAAAAAAATGGATTCTTAATCATATACAGGCTGAATTAACTAATTTCGGTAAAAAGAAATGTCAATTTTTTATAAAAAGGAGACAACTTTCCATATCAAATTCACGTCCATTTTCTCATTTGATCCATTGGAACTAGTATTCTTCAGAATTTAAATAGAGTATTTCGAAAACTTATTAGTAGAGACCAGAAGTTGCATTTGCGTATTCATTCAATTCTCACCAGTTATTGGATATTTTTCCAAAAATCTAGAGTAGCCAAATAATAATAACCATATTCAATACAATTGACCTACGTCCTTCAGCCCAATAACTTCAAATTACATACAAAAATCACATCACAAAAAAATGTATATATGTTTATAATATCCAATCTTGATAGTTTTTGTAGCATAATGTAGATAGGAAATTTCCTGTGGTTGAATGATGTTAAACTTTTTAACATTCATTTGATTTAAATGAGACCAAAAATAAATCTTGCTCCATGCATCTACATAAAATCTGTTCAGTGGTTATTTATTAATAGTTGTTGGCTTCTGGTGCCTTTTTTTATCGCCCACACTCTGTGAATTCATAACATATAATAATTGTTTTTTATAGTGAATGCACTGACGGCCAATGTGTTTTCTTCCGATATCTGATTCTGTACTGATAATATGCCATAACAAATTATTAGAAACTTACTCATTTCTTTGAGAAACGAACTGATTTCCATCATGAAAGAGATTGAGTCTTCAGGGCTTGATATCGGATTAACTTTTTCATCCAACTTAGATAGAGTTCGAATTTCATTGGTCAAATAACTAACCAACTTGGTGTATTCAATGCTTTTTGAACCGTATTGAATTGAGTTCCTCAAATTTTGTTTTTGAAGTAAATTCCCTTGGTAGCTGGAGGAACATTTCATTAATTGTAATTCATTTCATTCCTTTTTACTCACCCTATATCTTGCAATCCAGTAATTATTTTTGCCTCCATTTCGAAATGATTTCTTTAAAGAAAAAGGGCCAATTGCTAACTGTCAAAAGATAACTTATGTTTCCCTTTTTATAAGGGGATAATAGATCAGAGAAATAGAAATATTTCTCTGTAATCGATAGGATTGACGGTCTTTCAGTTGCCGAAAAAATATCTGGGAAGCATAGATTAAGAAGTGATAGGAAGCACAGAGCACAGGTCAATGTCATAGTCGTCAATAGAATATAAAATATCTATACCTCAGAGGAAAGAAAACTTCCTCTGAGATCTATACCCAAACCATAGACCTAATATCAAATTTGATCACTGGTATTCGTGTCCTGACTTTTTAAATATTCAACTATGTAGTGGCAAAGAGGACAGGGGAAATAAAAATCCTTAATGAGATGCTGACGTTTCGACTACATAGTTGAATATACAGGGTGTTCTGATTTGTTTCCGACAAACTGAAACGGGTGATAGATCACATCATTTTAAGCAAAAAAGTTCCTATGAACATGGGTCCGGAAATGCTTCGTTTCCGAGATACAGGGTGTTAAAGTTGAAAAAATAATTCGCGTTTTCTTAAATATCTTTCGACTGATTCCAAATAATTGCATGAAAGTTGGTACGTAGGGTTTTTTGAGGTGAGAAATTCAAATTTGTGGTCAATTTGGTTGTATTTTCTAGAGGGCACCACTGGCAATCATTTCGTCCCCTTTAAACCGTAGCAACTTTTCTGTGCTACCCTGTACGTCATTCTGGATTAAAAAAATCGATTCCCTGACTTTTCTAGTTGAAAAAGGTATAACTCTTTTAAGTTGCTAGGCGTAACCGTTTCAGAGAAAAACGCATTTAAAGCCAAATCCATATTTTTGTAATCTCTAAAACATGTAGAAACAAATTTGTGATAATTTTAAATTAAATATTTTTTAGAAGTAACAATTTAGAACAAAACAAAATAACATAATAATTTTTAAAGAAGGTGTTTGAAATGTCCACCGTTCTGTTGAATGCACAAATGACATCTTCGAATGATTGATTGTTTTACATTCAACAATTGTTCCGGCAATAGATTTAAAATGGCTATACACAGTGACAGATTTAAAGTGTGTTAGGTTCAGATGTCATTAAATATAATTATAGTTAACTAAGTTAATAGCTTATCAACAAATACAGGAAAATGGTATTGGTTACCAAAGGCCCGAACGAAGCATACAAAGAAGAAATCATCTACAGAGAAATAGGATTTTACAGACCTTCGAAGAAAATAAAAACTCAGTATTCGTAAAGCATCCCAACAACGCAATATTTCAGGAAACAGAATATTCAGAACACTTAAAAACAACAAATACATAGCATACCACTTCTACTTATTAGTGGGCAATAGAAAATCCGCATGCATTTCGCCTTAGAAATTTTCAAAATGAATTTAAATTTAATATTTCAATAGGAATAATTTCATGAAAGGATTTCGAAGCAGTCAAAACATATTAAAGAAAACGCGAATTATTTTTTCAACTTTAACACCCTGTATCTCGGAAACGAAGCATTTCCGGACCCATGTTCATAGGAACTTTTTTGCTTAAAATGATGTAATCTATCACCCATTTCAGTTTGTCGGAAACAAATCAGAACACCTTGTATATCAAATTTGATATTAGGTCTATGTCTATGAATCAAACTCAATCAATGACTGTAGTCTGTGATTCAATATTCACTAGTATTCAGTGTTTGATAGGTTATGTTATAGTATTCTATTATTTCTATTCCGAAAATTACATATTATTTATCGTATAATACAAGTTTTGGAAAGAAAAAAAATCATAATGGAGCTCCTGGTTGCGGATGTATCACATATCAAATTCGATATAGAAGTAGCTTTACAAGAACAGTTCGGAGCTTTAGCTTTACCTTTTGCTGGAATGGATAGTAAGTGTTTTCATTTAAATTTTAAGGATAAAAATGCTCAACGCTATTTTTTTTTTAAGAATCAACTGCAGCGGTTTGTCAGTTTTATGCTACAACCATGAATTGCTCCAAGGGACCTCAGTGCCCATTTCGACACGTTCGTGGTGACAGAACTATTGTTTGCAAACATTGGCTTCGAGGATTATGCAAAAAAGGGGATCAATGTGAATTTTTACATGAATATGATATGACCAAAATGCCTGAATGTTATTTTTACTCCAGGTTCAATGCTTGCCATAATAAGGAATGCCCATTTTTACACATAGATCCTGAAAGCAAAATCAAGGATTGTCCATGGCAAGTTGTTCTTAGTTAATTCTTAGATTATTATCTGAAGCTGTGTCTATTATGTAAAAGTAATATTGAAGGTTTAGTAGGGTAGATGCACTGGTTCTCGACCAGTTAACAGAAACATCGATTTCGAGCACGATTTTTTCACACATAAACTTATCAAATTTTAATGGTGTTGGTGTTCATCGATTCTTTGGCGAGTTTTAAATGATTTGTCATCTAATTTTAAGCGTTCTTTCCGCATTTAACCTTTGAAATGTGAAAACTTATAGAAAATCTCAATAACCTCGGTTCTCGACCACGCCGCAGAATTCTCGACCATTTTTGTGTTAGTTTTCGACCACTAAGAATAGTGGCCGCTCCACTTAAAAATTTTATAAAAAACTTTAGAGCGAGATTAGTGATTAGTTCTTACTTACGTACCGTACCATCGACATCACTACCTATCACTCAGATGGGTTTCAGATGAGGTAATCAAGTGAGAAACACTCGGAACATAAAAAAAAATTATTTTGCAAAAGTTTCCACTTTCTATAAATATTTCAAAATAACAACTCATACAACATTATTTGGTTATTTTGCTCCTAATATCTATTTAGAAACTAATGAGTAAATAAAATATAAAACACCGACCACCAGTGGTCGAGAATTAAGTACAATCAAATTGGTTCTCGACCGCGAATAAATAAAGGGTAGAAATAAGTGTTTCAACGTTAATTCGGTGGTCGCAAACTAATATTCACAAAGTAGATATATGAATGAATCAAGGTATCGAAAAAAAACGAAAATGATCCAACAGAAATATACCAGTTGAAATGAACAATTATTGAAGTAACATATTGGTTCTCGACCACTTTGGTCGAGAAATAAAAGATACAAATTTTCCAATACCAGTTCGCGACCGCCGAATATTAAACAAAAAAATATACATTTATTTGCTTTTTGATTGAAATACACTCGAAAATATATCTTATAGTTGATATGGAACAAAATATACACACATAATTCATTTGAAATAAGAAATAATTACTATTTTCTGGTCATATATCACAAAGCACTTTTCTAAGAGAGGACGAGAAAGAACCCTTTTCTATGATAGACGATTATAAACTAATTTTTAGCGCGAAAACTCTGACCTATACCACTACTATGCAAACTATCTTGGAAAGGTAGAATGGTCGAGAACACGTACCGCGAAATTATTTTGCACTACATGATATATTTTTATTATTATTTCATCTCAAATCACGGAATGGTCGAGAACCAGTGCCGGTCGGCTAACCAGTGCATTTACCCTATAATTTACTGCAACTAGAATGAACTTATGACAAGATATGAGTCAGTAAATTGAAAAGAATTATTAGATTGTAATTATTTAATTTCAGCACATTGAAAATAATATAATTTTATTTCTCCAGGTACGATAGAGGATTTTGCCGGCATGGACCTCATTGTCGACATCGACACGTGCGAAGGGTACTTTGTACGAATTATTTAACTGGATTTTGTCCTGATGGTTCTAGCTGTAAATATATGCATCCTCGCTTCGAATTGCCAGCACCTCCTGACCAAAACACCAAAGATCAGAAAAAGTTGCCAATCATAATTTGTCATTTTTGTGGAGAACATGGTCACAAAGCTATCAATTGTCTAAAGATTAATCCCAATAATAGAGAAGTTGCACAAGAAGAATCGAATTTAATCAAACCCCCTATTCAGAACAACCACCAAGAAAAATTCGATCCACAGAATCATTTCTTGCAGAAAATGTTTCCAAAAAAATTGGAAGATGTTACTTGCTATAAATGTGGTAGTAAGGGGCACTATGCAAATAGGTGTCCTAAAGGACATTTGGCTTTCTTATCTAGTCAAACAAAAGAAAAAGAAAATGATCCTGAGCAATGACCCCAATTTTGGATTTAGATAGGTTTTCAACGATAACAGTTAAACCCCCATGTTTTTTCCTTCAAGTCATGGTAGAGTGTGTACATAGTCCATCAATTTTCGGCAGAGCTTCTTTGATTTTGTGGCATTAGTAATACTTTTAGGAATATTGTTATAAATTTGTACACTTCCATACGCTGGTGAGTTCTGAGCCTTTAGAGTCCTCTGGAGTATTCATTTCTTAAGTTTGATGTATTTCTAACATTGTAGTTGTGATTGTACATAAATTTAGTCTGCTCAAATATTTAAATTTTTTCGATGTTCCAAATTTGTGTTTCCTCAAGCCACCAACAAAAGGACTTTTTTTTATTTAAAAATTATGTTAATAATATATCTTGACTAAGGTTTCTATTAAAATATAATATAGATATTTTGTTAAAAAATAAAAAAAATGTTTTTGTTTTACTGAGGTCAATGGCCATCGATTAAAGTTTTTCAGCTCGGTAAATCTTGACGATTGTATATGGTGAGGATGGGACTACTTGTGTATATCTTTGATAGATCATCTAGCCATTTCAACTGCCTGTGAATAAAATATTGTTATTCATAAAAAAATGTATTTGATTGAAAAAAACAAATAAATTTTCGCAGATGGTATCTTAAAGTTAACAATGTGAACGAAGTAGAGGTGTAATTTTTCAATGTTTTGTTGAATTAATTTACTTTCATGATAATCAAGTAGCCCGTCACCAGAAAAGACCTATGAAGAATGTAAAAGTATGTGCCTTTGTGGAACCATTAACTTCTATGTTAGGCCTTTTCCTCATTTGCCTGTGCGGTATCAATACAATTTAGTTATTTTCATAACTAGTTGAAAGCGCCTATCCGATTTCAATAAAATGGGCGCTTGGCAATTTTTATTTTACACCACACACAACAGTGGTATTTCCATTCAAAAAACATTTTTGTGACAAAAAGTATAAAAAAATATGTCTGACTTTGCGCCCCGGCAAAATGTCCGGTACGCCGGTCCTGGAAAGCATTGACACGAACTTAGAAGATTTTGAGCGTTAGTTTATTCATGAACCATTTGCACCTTCGGAGACTACCTATATACAACAGTTATCTGATGTCCAAGGGTACATTTGGCGCATGAATTAACGGGCGCTCACAAGTTCCTGACTTGTCCTCATTTTCAGTAATAAGCATCGGTTATCGTTTGGTAATCTGCTAGCAACTAGGTGGCCTCTATCGGTTGCGAGGCAGTTGGGCACGCACCAAGTGTAAAAGAGGGGCCAGTTTTAAGTGATTATTTGAATGAACGGGATATTTCGGTGTAGCACAATTGGTAACAATGATTAAAACGTCATTCTAAACACTGAATCAAGAAATATCTGTGATCAAAACACAAAGTTAACCTAAACATAAATTTTTTTACAAATATTCATTAATGTCTAGTATTTTCTCAGGATAAAGTTTTATTTATACTGTTTTCTAGACCCGTGAAGTGGATTGACAATGTTGTAACATTTTCTAGAAAACTTTTCCACTTAATGAATCAAATTGATCTACAAGCTTGTTATATTTGATGATAATTGGTCATTTCATTTGATAACATTAATTCTACGGAATGTTTATGAATGAACTTATGTGTAATTTACCATTTAGCTGTATGAGAGTAGCAAGAGATTCTGGTTCAGATGAATTACTTCCTAGTAAATTGGCAAGAGAGCCTGTCCTCCTGAATGTCTACGACATGTACAAAATGAATGAATATACATCAAATGTTGGATTAGGAGTTTTTCATTCAGGTAAAATGAAAATGTATTCCTACATCTATTATTGAACACTTCTATACACGGTGTTATCCTTGAAGTTGTACCACTGGCTAAAAGTGGATTCTAAAACTAATTTCAAATGTTCTATAATATACCTTGTCACTTATGGTCGGAACATTCGAGATTATGGGCGAATCAAGAGTTAGCTTATTGGATACTAGTGTATTCATTTTAAAAGATGATGTTTAATAAACCACAGTTTTTACTAATGAAGAAGAGGTTTTACCATCTGACTTATTGGACCAGCTGTTGAAGTTCCCCAATATTCAGATTTCCCTATTACACTAGTAGATTTTCTGCAGCAGATAATACCTATTGAATCCACTAAGACATTTTTATTGAGCTTCATCTGATGATAGTCTATCCAATACTGTAGCTAATGATTTATTAATTATTGTGAGTAGTTGAGTTGAGAACATTTAAAAGACATAAAGTGAAAAATATGCCTGTCGGCCACAACAAATTTAGCATATCCGTATCCATACTAAAAACAAAATTTGCATACTAAAAACAAATTTGCATGCATCTTTGTTCTACATCCGTTTCATTTAATGATTCCCAAATATTTTTTACTTTAGCTTTTTTCCACAGCTTTTGTATTGCGATTTTATACAGAGTGTAACATAAGTGTTTGGGTATAGCCTAGTGGTGAATGCAGGCCATCCAGGTCTTCCAAAAAAGTATCTTGTTTTGTATGGATATCTTCTGATATCCATAACTTGAACATCAGCAATTGGATTTTGTTTGAATTTTCTCGGTTTAGTCACCTCATACGACCTTTCAAAATGTTTCAAGTACTTATAATAGTGTTGTACTCAGATTATTGAGTTTTTTCATTTAGACTTTGAAATCAATATTTTTTTTAGAACTAAGAGCAACGGAAATCGCCTTGCAACTGATGCATTTGTTTTGATGCCAACATTCGTCACTCCTTGTCTGACGGGACACTAACATAATTTGATGATTAATTTCGAAATTATCAAATCTTATTCTAAAACAGTTTACAATGTGATTTATTCATAAAAATTCTTTCGTGTTTCAAAAGGGTCAATGTTTAAGGATTTAGCTATTGTGAAGATATGAAAAAAGGATTCCTGATAAAGCATTCAACAATCAAATCAGGATTCTCCACGCCTATGGGTCACACACACACAATCGGCTAGCTCGATTGTGATTGGTTACACTAAGCATCCATCTCTCTTGTATTCGGGATCGAGCACAAATGTTTACTTTCCGTTCCTTCTATTCTAAGATATTTTTACACGTTTTAAAGGCATGTCGTTATTGCCATGAAAAATAGATAATTCTGTCTAATGACTTCAATTTTTTCTTTGAATGGCACACTTTTTCAAAAGAGTAGCAAACGAAAGAATTCATATTTTATGTAACTTTTTCAAAATACGGTCCTGTTTTTATTTCTTTTGTGATAATATTTGATCTTATCAGCTGAGATTTTGAATTTTATAGCTTTTTATTTCTTCATTCTAAAACCCTCAGCACCTACTGAGTGTAAAACTCCGCGTAAAATATTAATTAGAAGTATGCATGATCAATTTCCAATATTGTATTTCGTTCAAAAAGGGGGAGCTGAATTCGTAATTTTTCAATCAATTTAATTTATTTCAAACTCTTCCTACCAATATTTTGAATGTGTACCCATCTATAATCTACCTTTCATTAGTTATTCTTTGCTTTGCTTGCGTTCCTTATAATTTTTCATACAAATAAGTACAAGGAAAATAATGCATTTGATTAACATAAAGTTATAATTCAATAAAAACTGCTGCATGTTTCTTAGGCGTGGAACTATACGGGGTGGAGTATGCTTATGGTGGACACCAGTTTCCAATCTCAGGAATATTTAAAATCATACCAAGGGATGAAAAAGATCTCGGAGACCAGTTTCAATTTAGACAGACCATACAAGTTGGTTATACAGATTTTACAGAGCAGGACATAGATAAATTAATCCATGAACTAGGAAAAGAGTTTAGAGGAGACAGATATCATCTCATGAATAACAATTGTAACCACTTTTCTAGCGCTTTCACAAAAGTAAGTAATTTTATATTGGAACTTTCTGTTTATTACTTTAGACTTTTAATGTGACAAACTTTGAAGATGACAAACAAACAAAATAGCAAATGCCTGCTATTTCGTTCGTTTGTCATCTTGGGTTGAGTTATGCGGTATTGATGATCCCTAACAAGGGTAAAACCGGTATATCGCTACTCTCCCTCGATGACATGCATTCTCCTTGGGTTACTTTCGATTATTGTTCCTACGTAAATGGCGTGGAAATCTTCTGTTTGACAATGGTTATGTTGATGGCATTTTTGCTGATACATTAACCAGATAGATAATTAATATCGTATGATTATATTATACACTTGGAAATTGTACTTCTTTTTCTTTAATTCATTCACAACCAAGTATCAGCCATTTTATTTATTATACATTAACCAGATAGATAATTAATATCGTATGATATTATTACACACTTGGAAATTGTACTTCTTTTTCTTTATTTCATTCACAACCAAGTATCAGCCATTTTATTTATTATATTTCACGCAAATGAGTATTTGGTACGTAAGTAAGTACTGAAAAAATGGCGGCATTGAGGTCTTTGTTTTCAAATAATTTAGTTTGTAAACAGGAAGGACGTCAGGATACAAAACCACTTCCCAAAACAACGCAGGCTAGTTTTGATTTCATTCTTAAATTATCCTCAGTTCCCTGCAATGTAATACAAAATTGTACTGCGATAAATCTATTATTCGGCCTTAAGATATTGAATCAATTCCAATAAGATTAAGGTAAGGCAGGGCCGGCGCGAGAAATTTTGGCGCTTGAAGCAAAGAATTTTTCGGCGCCCCTGCATTAATAATAACATGACAACCCTCACTGCTTATGAGGTTGCGGTTTTCACCAAATTAATTCTCTCAGAAAGCGAGCCCATTGTTTTCTAGCTCGAGGGAGTTCTGAGATCCCCTCACCAGACAACGAATTTGGGACACCCGTTACATGCAATCTCTCAGAGCGCATGACGGTGAAAGCGCTACTGTTTTTGGAATACGATGGTAAAGGGTTGATAATAACGGCTGAAAGACTTCAATATTAGAAAATGATATATTTATAAGTTTTCGCTCATTCTCAACCTTTATACAGGGTGTTTCATTGGGAAACGAAAATACTTCACAGGTGCATAGGTGGCACCAAGGCGGTTCTGGAGATGCCCCATTTATTGGGTCTTACTGTTTTCGTAGCCGAGATACAGGGTGTTTTATGAATTTTGCCAGTTTCTTTCTGAGGCCATATCAAACGAACAACCCAGTATATTTTCTTCATATTTAGCAAATATGTTACTAATTGAGAGCCCAAACTTATTGAAACCGCATTGAAAATCCAGGTCCGGGTTAACAAAAAATTATGAATCGTTTGAATTCTCGTAACAACACCCTGTACATCGTAATTTTGAAAATCTGTTTCAATATTCGGAAACACCACTAAAAACTAAACTGAGACCTGTACTTCAAATTTTCGCGCAGACAGTTTTACTGCACAAATTTTCAACGTAAAAGTGAAGTTTTTAAGAACTTGGATACCTGAAAGTGGTTTGAAGTGACTTTTAACAATGAATTATCAAAAATATTGAATCCATAATTATTTCAAGATTACGTTGTAATTCATTTTCACATTGGTTTTCCTTGGCATGGTTTTCTTTCAAATTTGTCCACAAGGATCCAAATGCATATTATTAAGGATGATCTAATCGCTTCAAACCATTTTCTATATAGGGTGTATCATGTATTGTTATTCATAGCCTAGTGGTGAATGCAGGTCAGTCACTCAAGTAACTTGTTGTGTATCCTAATGCTGTTAGTTTTGGAGATACAGGGTGATTAATCAAAATTGGCCTAAATTTATGATATCCATAACCATAACTTGGAAATCAGCAGGTTTTGTTTAAATTTTTTGAGTTTGTTCATTTCATATAACCCTTCAAAAAGTTTCATGTAATTTCAATATTTCCAGGGCAGTACTCGGTACTTAGACTTCGAAATCTATATTTTTTACACGTTTTACAGGAATGTCGTTATTTCCATGAAAAAATACATAAATAATTCAGTTTAATTTTTTACTTTGAATGGCACACTTTCTTCAAAAGAGTAGCAAACAAAAGAATTAATGTTTTATGTAATTTTTTAAAATACGGTCCTGTTTTTAGTTCTTCGATAATATTTTATCTGATCACCACAATGCCCTGTTATTCTAATAATTAAAATTATCTTTTTCAGATTTTATGTGGACATGAGATACCTCCTTGGGTGAATCGTCTTGCATATTTCAGCAGCTGGGTGCCGTTTCTGGAGAAATGTCTACCTAAAGAATGGCTGATGCCAATGGCCTTACAACATAGTCTAAACTATAGGAACGATTCAACTTGTTCTGAAAGTTCCACCTCTCATTGAAAAAGAGAAATTCCCAAAAAAAAAATTACTTCATTGAATGCTATTTGTTGAATAATTCGAACTGGAGTAGAAATTGAATTATAAAATTGGATTTTCTTGAATTTTTTTTTCTACATCAATTTCAAACTATAATTCAATAAGAATCATCATGATCATAGAAAATGATATTTCAGTTACAAAAGCCACTTAAACAAATTCCGATGCAATTTTTTCAAGATTCTTCTGATTCGTAAACTATTACTGAAGACAATTATTTATTATTCCTTCAATCATTTTATTCGATTTTAAAAAAAGTTTGTATGGTATAACGTTTCCAATTTGTATTTTTTCCTCATTTCCAAAATGTAAAGTGGACAATGTGAATCTAAAATTATATTGAAATAAAATTTTACAGTCATCAAGTTCAAACCCATCCGTTTACCATTTTATTAAGATACTTTTATGCAAGACAAATCTCTCTCTCATATTAATAATGTTTATTGACCCAAAAAACTATAAATCACATCTTATACCTCAGAATTATATAGGGTGTTTTTTTTAAAAGGTATATAACTTTAAGTTGGCATTACTGTTCAAGATGGCGACCGATTTAACAGCTGTCAAGTGATTTATTCTAAGTTTGGTTTGGAAATTATCACGAATAGACTCACGCCTGAACAACGCTTGCAGATAGTGCAATTTTATTTCGAAAATAATGGTTCTATGCGAAATACGTATCGCGCACTACGTCCATTAGCGATGAAGCGCATTTCTGGTTGAATGGCTACGTCAACAAACAAAACTGCCGCATTTGGAGTGAAGCTAATCCTCAAGTGTATGTCGAAACACCGTTACATCCAGAAAAACTGACTGTTTGGTGCGCTTTATGGGCTGGTGGAATCATTGGTCCGTACTTCTTCAAAAACGATGATGGCCAGAACGTTACAGTCAATGGTGATCGATATAGAGCCATGATTACTAACTTTTTCATTCCTGAATTGAACAACCATGATGTCCAGGAGCTGTGGTTCCAACAAGACGGCGCAACATGTCACACAGCTCGTGCCACAATCGATTTATTGAAAGACACGTTTGGTGACCGCCTAATTTCACGTTTTGGACCTGTGAATTGGCCTCTAAGATCTTGTGATTTAACACCGCTAGACCACTTTCTGTGGGGCTATGTGAAGTCAATGGTCTATGCGGATAAGCCACAAACCCTTGACCATTTGGAAGACAACATTCGCCATGTTATTGCCGATATACGGCCACAAATGTTGGAAAAAGTCATCGAAAATTGGACGTCCAGATTGGACTACATCCGAGCCAGCCGTGGCGGTCATATGCCAGAAATCATATTTAAAATGTAATGCCACAAGATTATCTTGCGGATAAATAAAATTCATGTCAATCGAATAATCCATCGTTGTTTTATTGCAATTTAAAGTTCTATAGCTCTAAAAAAAACACCCTTTAGTATACATAGCAATGCCTGTTCTCAAAAATGGTGCATTTTAGAGGGTGTTTATAAAAACTTTTCTATTTGTGGATGTGCTATCACATTCTGAAGTCCTGCGCATATCTAATGACACACCCTATATAAGGAGAGAGAGCCCAAGTGAGTTGTGAGGCCTTAAAAGCAAGTTTTAGCGACAACGAAAAACTCTGAGAAAGGGATAACCTTAAAAATTGGCTGAGCTCACTCTCTCTCTCCTCGTATATCTTCTATGAGGTAGGTGCATAAGTACATACATAATACAATTAATATCCAATTTAAATGACATCTTTATTGCAAGATAATAATCATACATATAACAGATGAACTGAACCAAATCAAAGTTTCAACTTCGTAAAAAAGTAAATAGTTTTTTATTACGAATGAAAGTATTAGTACATATTTTTACAAATATTCTTTATGAAAGTTTTTCTCTATATCATAATTATTTCAAACAATCTCATATTTTTCTGGATAAAAAATCGTTTCACATGAATGCTTCACGGGAGAATCATCATCGACTAATAGAACATCAACAATCTGAAACAAGACAAAGTTAAGCATTAGAATATTTTAAATAATAAATTAAGAAACGAGCAATTCATTGAGTGATTCCATCTACCATTTCTTCATTATTCAGTGTTCTCTTCTATTGAAAGAAAAGATCTAGATACATGAAATTTTATTCTTCATAAAGCTCGAAAAATACTGATTGCAGAGTGTTTTAAAATAACGACCGAAAGGTCATGCAAAACTTCATTATATTCAGTAGAGAGGAGCGATACCGTGATTTCTAAATCACGTTGTGAAACGTGAACGTTACTTTATGATATCGGTGAAATTAAAGCGTGACGTGATCACTGTTTAGGTTGCTTGTTATTAATATTTGTATGAATCACTCAAACCTTAGTTCGTTTATCTTTGCAACTCGAATTGGTCACTCTTATCATTCAAAGCAAAATTAATGAAAACTTATTATGAAAACGTCCATTTTTCTTACATTTTCAACTCTTTTCCTTATTTCAGATTTAGTTAGGAACGTAACAGAAGGATATCGATTTTTCAAATGTTTCCTCAAATTTGAAGAGGTGGTTTTGAAAGATAATTTCAACTTGCATAATTTACATCAACTTTTGTGAAGAAAGCCCAAAGATTGCTGGTCTTTCGCCTGTTATTACTCTTTCGCCTATTATTATTATGTCTCTGACGTGTTTTCGTTTATTTTTTATAATACAGTACCATTTATTGCTTCGGTCGGCAACTTCAATATAGAAAGAATTTCTTTGGGGTTGTTTATCAAAGATAAGCATAAAATTAGAATTTTATTGCTACCACCAATTATGCAGTAATTCAGTAGTTATTATTTGTTTGTAGCAAGTATTTATTGTTTAACTAGTCCTACAAAAATACTTGCTAAAGCAGGCGAAGTTGCCTACGATGTTGGGATTGTCATAAATATGTGCAATTATGTTAGTCGAAAAAGGTTCCGAAGCAATAAAAACATCAGGCTGCCTTCATAATTTACGATTGCCCTGAAAAGATCTGTGAAATGTTCAAACTGTGATCCCGTCACGCTCTGTATTCGTTTTTCGGAACCGTGACTACCTGTGATATTCTGATATCAGTGATTAAATCACAGTTCGTGAAATATCGCTCTTCTCTAATATTCAGTATTGTCTAGGTTAAATTCCGTTTCATGAAATAATTTTTGGAATATTCGAGGTAAGGAGTAATAATAAACCAGTGTGTAAAATTTTTTTTGTTGGTAAATAAACATGCAATATAATTTGAAATGTACACGACTTAGATTTTTTTTAATATTTTTTTGATTACCATTGTGGTTTAGCCTGTTACCCGATTCCGTTTTGATGTCGATTTCTGGGACACAAAAATTGAATAAATCGAAAAATAAAATATGAAACGAATAAGCTCACCTTTATTTTGGCGAAAGGAGTATTGGAACTGAAAGTAACGATTACTGGAAAGAAATCATTTGGAATCGCTCTAGGTGCATTAAATTCCAACGATCCATTCTTATTAGTGTCATCAATGATTGGCAAGTTCCAGACAAGATGGTTCTTCTTAGATTCATGTGTATAGGTACCATCACATTCTCCAACAACAGGACTACAACCGATCCTGAAACATATAAAGTGAGTTAATAACCGCAAACAGAATTTTGAGATAAATCATTTGTGTAAAAGTCAAAATGTGGAAAGCAAAAATACTTACGGTAAAGGAATGATTATATTCACATCAGTAAGTTCAAGATCTGTATGGACCAGTTCGTATTCAATATTAACGTCACAGCTACCATCGCCAGCTTCAGAAGGCCAACAATTTATTTGAAGTGGCACAAAACTTTCATCTGTACTGTGAAGTCTCCATTTCAAAACTCCTACGTCAGTTTTCAGAGGAAAAGGTTTAGTAGGTTGTTTCAATCCGATCTGTAAATTGACTCAATTCAAGAAAACAAATCACTAGTAAAGGGTGTTTTTTTTAGAGCTATAGAACTTTAAATTGCAATAAAACAACGATGGATTATTCGATTGACATGAATTTTATTTATCCGCAAGATAATCTTGTGGCATTACATTTTAAATATGATTTCTGGCATATGACCGCCACGGCTGGCTCCGATGTAGTCCAATCTGGACGTCCAATTTTCGATGACTTTTTCCAACATTTGTGGCCGTATATCGACAATAACACGGCGAATGTTGTCTTCCAAATGGTCAAGGGTTTGTGGCTTATCCGCATAGACCAATGACTCTACATAGCCCCACAGAAATAGTCTAGCGGTGTTAAATCACAAGATCTTGGAGGCCAATTCACAGGTCCAGAACGTGAAATTAGGCGGTCACCAAACATGTATTTCAATAAATCGATTGTGGCACGAGCTGTGTGACATGTTGCGCCGTCTTGTTGGAAACACAGCTCCTGGACATCATGGTTCCTCAATTCAGGAATGAAAAAGTTAGTAATCATGGCTCTATATCGATCACCATTGACTGTGACGTTCTGGCCATCATCGTTTTTGAAGAAGTACGGACCAATGATTCCACCGCCCATAAAGCGCACCAAAAAGTCAGTTTTTCTGGATGTAACGGTGTTTCGACATACACTTGAGGATTAGCTTCACTCCAAATGCGGCAGTTTTGTTTGTTGACGTAGCCATTCAACCAGAAGTGCGCTTCATCGCTAAACAAAATAAAATGGACGTAGTGCGCGATACGTATTCCGCACAGAACCATTATTTTCGAAATAAAATTGCACTATTTGCAAGCGTTGTTCAGGCGTGAGTCTATTCATGATGAATTGCCAAATCAAACTGAGAATGAATCACTTGACAGCTGTTAAATCGGTCGCCATCTTGAACAGTAATGCCAACTTAAAGTATATATGCCTCGAAAAAAAAAACACCCGTTAGAAAAACAGCGTATTTTCTCTTTTCTAGTGCCCATCTTTGACGCGCGCTCAAACTAAACTGAGTCAACTAATCGCAAAACTGTCGGAAAAGTTTTTGTAGTACGAAATCTCATCTTTCTAACGCCATCTAAAGGAACCCGACCGGACTTATACAATGCGAGATTAACATGTATTTGTTAAAATGGATTTCATTTTACTACACTTAATACAACTAACCAAACAATTTTATTTGATTTAATACGAGTTCATCTATTTAAACAATGCCACAAACCTGAGCCCGCATTTTGAATAATTCCTTATCTACATTTGGATGCGTTTGTAGCTGTACTCCTCTAGTATCTTCATTCTCTAACTGCACACGAATTTTACCCCATTTTTCATCTCCAATGTGCAATGTTATCAACCCAGACAATTCGAATTGCTGTATACCACCATTTCTTCCAATGATGAGGGACAATTTCTCTTCCAACCTCAAATGCACACTGCAAACGAATTTCTTATAGAATTGGAAACATAACTTATATTCAGGAACGAGGACAATGTAGGAAAATAGCTAAAGGCACACAAATAACAGCCGTTGATCAATTTTAGAGTGCTTTGGACAACCTTTAAGCATCAAACAAGAAAAACAATAAAAAATATGGGAAGCATACAAGTCATATTGTGGAAATAACCAAAGAATCCAGCTTGAGCATGAAGTTACAGATGGTATTTCAAAAATAATATTTTTATTTCAATACATGGGTTGCCCAATAAGTTTTTACCACTACCCTAAATTTTTTTTTGTTATGTTGGTGTACTCTTCTATTGAACTTGTGTGAAGTTTCATTTCTTGTTTACGAGTCACTTAGTATCGAAGTGTCGCAGTATTTTTTTGTTTTTAAATGAAAAAAAATCAATTATCGAATCCATAGTTTTGAAAATATACGAAAAAATAGAAATGCTCATAACTGGTAATTGATATGTCAAGAAAAAAGAGCCAAATTGAACTGAAATAAGGTTAACAAATACTTACTCATCAATATCCGTTTTGTGATTAGCAGATATTTTATGTCCAATCTGAGAAATACTGTTAGATGTTGGAGCAATTACTTTTTCTCCTTCAGATTTGAGTTGATCCACGAAAGATTCTACATCTTTTCCTTTGCCCCCTAACTTCATGCCTTTGCTGGCAGGTTTCCTAAAAGAAATGTTAAATTTTAAAATTTAAAAAAATGAAAATAATAAGTATAAGATATTAAATAAAAAATAATTTCTTCTGATGAAGTATGTGTCCTACGATAGTTCTCAACAATAACCTTCAAATTAGTTCAATCAGAATAGAAGTAGGTTGATTGCTTTGTTGTTTCTTGTTGAGGTTTGACATTTTTTTTTTGTGATAAGTAGAATACAGGTATCACGGAATTTTGTATGTTTTTTGCTCAGTAAAATATTTCTTTTCCTTTTTTGACACACTGCCACTCATATGTTGTTTCCTGCATACTAATTCAATTCAATACTAGCAGTTGTCCGAGAAATCTATTAGTGTATTAAAGTAAATGAAAAACTATGGTATTGTTCACTTTGGATATTTTGTTTTTGGGTCAAACTCTAGAGAGATCTGCTTATTCGACCGCATTTTCGCTTTGTAAACACCTTTATTACAATTGTTATTTTCTTCCAGATCTTTACGAATTTTTTAAGAAGTTTATTGGATTTCGAATTTCAGCGGAGGTATCAAAAAAAGATCGATATTTTCTCGATATAAATAGAGTTCTTCGTCTTACTCACTACATACAATATTTACTTTTAGAATGATTTTTTCAACATCTGTATTTCTCCTGATGAAATAATTGAATGAACATTCTGCAATGCACCTTCTAATGCTAAAAAAAATTCGATCATCATAATTTTTGTGTATCTGAATATGGCGGCAATATCGCTGGTACACTGAAGTTTTGTGGAATAAATCTCTGCTTTTAAGAATACCAAATATTCCTGAATAAAATATGAGATCTTCGTACTTACTGTGCAGCAGTATAAGTAGAAGTTTTAATGTCGTTTGATACATTTGCAACATCTCCTACAGATGGCGTTGGCGTATAACCTGTAGTGCTACCAAATCCACCACTACTACCAAATGAAGGTTTGCCTAATTTTTTGGCTTCAATCTTTTGTCTCTGCAGCTCCTTAGCCTTTTCCCACATCTTATTCTTCGCTTCTCTTTCTTGAGTCTTTGAAAAATTCAATATCAATTAATGAAAGTCAAATATGTATATTAATTTCCATTATTGAATTTTTTCAAAGTCGATCGAAGATAGAAAAAGCCTTAAAATGTTTGTCCTATCAAATTTGAAATTTATGATCACATTTTTTTCCAGATCCTTTTGGAATCATTTTGATTCAATATCTTTTGAAATAATCATAATGAAATGCACATATTTTGGCTAATAATTACAATATTAGCCATTTGACCATAGACAATTTAATTGTGTATCTAGGAAAATATTAACTTTTTTTGGAATCGTATTGATTCATTCTACTTAGCTGAAAGTGATAAAAACAATAGTAAATAGTTTAATTGACCATTTAGTTAGTTAAAGTTATAAGTAGCACACTCTTGTCCATGAAATCTTTATGTTTAACGCAATTTTGTTCAAAATGTAACCATCTTCAGCCATGAAGTATTTATTGATCACTTAGTATATGTGACGAAAACATCCATTTGTTGTTTCATAGGAAATCATTTCTACCTGAAGTGATTTGGAGCAGATCTCAATCATTATGAGAGCTGATACTTATTTCAGTAGCTCAATTAGTTCTAATGTTTGAAAAGGTTATTTTGATAATTTTTCGGAAATAAACTACATGAAAATTAAACTACTCACCTGGCGAACTGCTTGATAAACTTTCTCTTCGTGAGAATCCATTTCAACAAATGTGCGGATCTGAGACAAATTTATACTTTCCCTATATCCAAGAGCTACTATTTCATCGAATGCAAATATTAAGGAAAAGGCATTTTCAACGATTTCACTCTCTTCCAATGATCGACAATATTCGGGAATCTAGAAAATTTAAAGAAATTCATGTATGAAATATCGAAGTGAGATCAATTTTCTAGAAATGTTTGTCCTGATATATTTGAATATGGTGATTCTTTTTAGGTAATATAAATATATCAAAATGTGAGGCTCCAATCGGAGAAGAAGTATTTTTCAATTGGTAATTTTTACTATTCTCAAACACCAGGTGTAAGATTGGTCGGTTTAACAAACAGGAATTCTGGGGGTTATCAAAATGAATTTATATCAGCATGTCAAATTCAGTGTTACTGTATTATCAAGAATATAACAAATTTTATCTAAGAATAATATGAAGACTTTGTAATATTCCACTCTCAACATGTACTGAAAACCATACAAAATTTGCTCCATTCAAAAAAACCTAATCTTCACTCAATATTTTTGAATGATTTCATGAAGCAAATAATTATAATAAAAGTTTTATGAAACCCATTTTCAACTACAAGTTATATCAGTATAATTTCTTATATTTGTTAGAAATAAACCTCTGCATAAAGAAGTTCTATTGCAGTAATTGTATTAAAAATAGACAATGAATTCTACTGAAATGAAATAGTGAGTCTGTTATAAGTTTTGCTGGAAAATGTAGCAAATATCGACAACTAGCTCCCCAACCTGGCTTCACAATTTCTGTCAGGCAACCCAAAATACATCCTTTGAAATGTCAAAAATACTTTATGATTGTTCGCTCAGAGGAAAAAGTAAAGCCTTTTTTTCTTTTCTGTACTATTTTTTCAAAAATATTTTGTTGTATAAACCTTCTCATGTCAGTAATGAACACAATAAAAAAAGAATGATCCAATTTGATGGTGTCGGTTGAACGTGATATCCTTACATAATATCCATAGATCCTCTTTTATATGTATAGATTCATCAAAGCCAAGTTTCAAAATGAACTGTTGAATTTTTTTATAGCATGGTAATAAAACAACTCAATAAAATTAGGGTCCCATGTCAGAAGCTTCCAGATTTCTATAATCTACAGCCATCAAATAAGTATATTTATTTTCAATCAGTGTGATTGGATTGACGTAGTAATTTAGTAATAATACTCATATAATTAAGTACCCTACCAGATGTTGATGACATATCAATGTCTTGATGCTAATAAAATTTCAAACTGCTAATTTATCTCCATTATTATCAGCTTATCATTTCATATACCCTATTAGAAGAGGATTTTTCTGCTTACCACTCTAGCAAAGAGCCTCAATGTTTCTAGATCTTCCAATATATTACTGGCTCTTGTAGTAATAAGTACCATATAAAGACGTTCTAAGGGTTGATACACATAACGAACAGAATCAGTTTCCACAAAAGTATGTTGTGTTCCAACTGGTATTAGCTTTGGAAAAGCAGCAAGTAGGCCTTCGATCCTAGCTTTAGACATTTCTACGAATTGTCTTGACACAATTGCTAGAAATGAGCTTATTGAATGCAATGATCATAAATATTAAAATTCATACGTACTTTTACCAGCTTTGGTGCAAACAGCAGCTGCTATGAGCACCTAAAAATGAAAAATCAATCATAATTTTCATATTTTGAGATTATTCTTGTAAAGGATATAAAAATTTAGGTATGACCATAAATAACAAGGACTAACCATTTTGAAAATTCAAAACAAGAACAAATTATTGTAATCAAAAATTGGGTTTTTAATCAAAACATTAGTTATTAACACCCAAAAATAAGGCAAGATGACGTTGACTTGTCATTGCTTTGAACAGTTGATTACGTTGACGTTTATTCCAACCTCAGAAATTATTCTATGATTCCAACATATCTTATCACTCTATGACTCTTACACAGAGTACTTGAGAACACAGAATATATAATAGAGCAAATTTTTAGTTCGCACCCCGTTCGTAGATGGAGTTCCGAGAATTATATTTTCGAAATTCTTATTTATGGTGACTATTTATTTGCATGATTTAAAATCGTTTTTATAGGCAGGGTTTTGGCCTCAGAATTTAAATTAGCAGGAAGAATGTCTCAAACCCTGTGAAAGGAAACGGGGTTTTATCATGGGCGTAGCCAGAGGGGGTTTAGGAGGTTCAAACCACACCCCGCAAGGGGCCAAATCTGGCGACCGCGCTGACCAGTCTAGGCTGTACCTAGAGATTGAAATACACACACCAGAAAAGTCTAGGGATATTTTAGTTTCTTTTGGAGCTTGTATGACTTTGTACAAATATCCCTAGACTTTTCCTATGTGTGTATTTTTGATCATTATCGTATCACAAAAAAGGTGCATAAAGAAAAGCGAAAATTTAAAGAAAATAATTTTAATTTCATTTAAACAACATATTAACAGCTATTTACAATACTTATAATATAATAACCTGATGAATTATTTGATAATTGCCAACTGTCCAAAACAATATTAAGATTGATAATTTTTAAGGGCCAATTGGCTTGAAGAATGATGTAATACTTGAACCACCATTAATTAATTTTTTATTACGCTTAATGCTTCCTGTCGTGCTAGAAGACGAATTTGCGGACTCAGTTTTAGAACTCGGGCTATTCAATTCTAAATGGAGTCTTTTAGCTGCATGATAGTCAGAATGGGTAGCCATATCCCCGATGTTTATCCTTTTGTTGCATTCCGTACAAACTTCTGAGAATTCATCTGAATAATCTGGTTTTCGACAATATGACCCGATATTCCCTAATGTTTCGGCCATTTTGCGTTTCTTATTAGGAGCAGGCTTTTCAATGGGTTTCTGTTTAACACTAGGGACTGCAGAAGGAAATTTTTCTTGGGATAATTTTATTGCTAAATGGAAATCCATGTGGGAAACAATACAATTTACTGGAACCACTTCACCACATTCCTCGCAAGTTTTTGATGATTCTTTGGATTCAGAAGGGTCTTCAGATACTAAAATGTTTCTTTCCGATTCTTCATCGCTACTTCCATAATGCCCTTCAAATATTTTTGAGGTATCGAAATCGCGGTCAATTTCTTTTGAAGAATCACTTTCATCATATTCATTATCCTTTATATTCCTCCGAAGCACTGGAGAATTGGAGGATGAAAAATCATTTTGATTCATTTCATCCCCGAAAGAATCGATTGCGGTATTCTGAATATTCCCAATTAATTCTTGGTTTTCAATTGAATATTCATCGGACTCGTTTGATTTGAAACTTTTGGTTTCAACGTTTACTGATTCTGAATGTGTATCATTGAAGAAAATATAATCACTGGGATCTTCTTCAAGTTCTAGCGTTGTATCGGAATAAATTGAGTTTTCGTCATCTTCGGTAGAATGATCAGCATCAGCATTCTGCAAATGATCTTTTCTGAATGTGGTTGAGATTTTTTTTTCACTGTCAGCATTCAAAGTTGTGGTTGTTTTATTTGATATTTTCTCAGCTTTTCCAAAATACGAAGTAATAGTTTTTACATTTTTTATGTCTTCAAAATTGCTGATACTCAATCCTAAAAATGTTATGTGATACGAGGAATCTGCTTTTTGGCAATATTTTCTCAAGACCTCCAAGGCCTGTTGGCATATTTTTATCATTTCGTATGATTTCAAAGGAACTGCTCTTGTACTACTGGTTTCCACCTGGTTCGTCAATTGGGAGAAACTAACCGTCATTAGTCTTGCTTTTCGGTTATTTTCTTTGATATCCTCTTCGAGTCTATCTGCAATTTCACTGCTCAATTCACCCATCCAGTGTTCCACTTCTTCTACCTTGAGTAAAGAAGTTCTTCCAGGAAACCTTTTACAGCAACCAATTGATTTAGAAATTAGTTTGACTTGAACTTCTTCTTTATCAATACCTCTTGATATATTATACAACCAACGTCTGTAAAAAAAAATTCGAATTAAAATATATAGCAAAATCACCCTATAAAGAGTATAATGATTTATGAATTTTTGACGAGAATGAACTTTTGAGTACAATTAGTTCGAAAAACGTTGAAAAGATAAATGAAAAAATTTTATATATAAGGTGTCCCATGAAAAAATGATATCGAAAAACTACAATATCTACGAAACGGATGGCATTTTTGTAAAACCGAGAACGGGGAGTTTGAAAAACTTCGTTGAAAAATATAGGATGTCCCATTTAAGGAAGGTCGATTTACATTTATATCTCTAAAACGGTAATAAATTGCTATGATCTATTATTAGTATCATATAAACTATAAATATTAGTGAAAAAACGTTTAAGTGTTTTTCGAATATCTCCCCCCTGTAACTCGAAAGTGAATCGAGATATCTATAGTCCTTGAAGATTTTGTTTTTTGAGTATTATAGTTTTGAGATGCTCTCAGTAAGCATCAAAAACGGGACATCCTGTACATAACATGTATGTATAATAAATAAATAATTTGTTTTTAACTTTTCATTCTATTCCAGAGAAGAAGAAAACGTTATTTTTGTTGTTTCATAAATACACAATATTAAAGTTTTTGTACTTGAAAATAAATATTATAGTTTAAAAGAATTTCTTATGGTTTTAGGATGATCTTCATATAAAAGTTCAACGCGTCAAGGAATAATATTTCAGCTGTCTTAGCATTAAGGTGGCGAAAATATTTTTCCGTTTTTTGTTCTCACGAGCCGCCACTGCAACGAAAACATTTTCTACGTATTTGGTTTGTGATCACAAGTTTTCTCAAACATTAACTAAAAATAAGAAACCTAACGAACTTATTCGATTTTAATATCTGAAAAACTGAATGAGATATGTAGAAAAACCAAAAAAAAAATTTTGAATCTTTAACGCCCTGTAGTTCGGTAACGAAGCGTTCGCAGACATATGTTAATAGAAAAAGGTCTTATTTTGACCTGAAAAAGACGCCCCTGAAATCTTGATGCTGAATTTTGATTCACCCTGTATAACACTTCCAAATTTTATTTTTCTCCTCTTTTCAAAATTGCAGATTCGAACGAGATTAAAATTTCCATTTGGTACTTTTATGGAAAAAGTTAGTAAAAATTGAATTCATTATACTGAATTATGTATTTTTTCATGGCAGTAAAGACATTCCTCTAAAACGTGTAAAAATATAGATTTCGAAATCTAAAAGAACTCAATAATTTGAGTACTCCCCTGGAAATATCTAAATTAAATAAAACAATTTGAAGGGTTGTTTGAAGTGAACAAACCCACAAAATTTTAACAAAATCGGACAGCTGATTTCCAAGTTATGTACAGGGTGTTTCCTAAACATGCGGCAAAAATTCAGGGGGTTGTTCCTTGGACTATTCTAAGAATATTTTGTCCTTTGATGATTTTTGAAAAACCTATATGTTTCGAAGATATAGGGGAAACAAAATTTCAGATAATAACATTTTATTATGAAAAATTACATGAAAATTCAACTCAACCTACAAAAACTGTTGAAAATGACCACCTCTAGCCAGCATACAAGCATCCAATCTTCTCCTCATTGACTGCCGAACCCTTTCAAAAACACCAGGATCATTTCTTATTAAGTTACACCCAGCAATGATCCGATTTCGCAAGTCTTCCACATTTTCTACTGGAGTGGTATAAACTAATGATTTTAGTCAAAAAACTGGCCGTTTTTAGTAATTGGAATGTTGTTAAACAAATTTAAAAATAAATTGTACCTACTTAGGAAACACAGTGCGGTACGCATTTTTATTTAAACTATTATTAATTTTAAAAATATGAAAAATGTTGTTCGCCCTGTATCTTCGAAACAAAGAGGTTTTTCAAAAATCATCCAAGGACAAAACATGCTTAAAATAGTCCAAGGAACAACCCCCTGAATTTTTGCCGCATGTTTAGGAAACACCCTGTATATCAGAAATTTAGGCCAATTTTGATGAATCACCCCGTATCTCCGATACTAACAGTCGGAGTGGATATCGGTATGTTAAAAAACAGTTTCAGGAGAAATAAAAACTGAAGAATAAAAGGTTCCGTTTTTTAATATGATAAAAATACAAAACTCGTATAATTTACATTGACAATCACGAAAAACGAAACATTTTTCACTTGAGTTCTCTTTGTGCTTCAGAAGGGCAAGCCAATTGATGCAGAAGTTGAATGAGAGTTCTTGTTGGTCGGCCCGTCATTCTACCTTTGTATAAATACGGGTACAATTTGTGCTCGGCTTTGAATCCTACGCCACCGGTATCGAAATGAATCCAATCAACGCATTCGATGAATTCCTGAAGGAAAGCTGCTGCTAAGCACGGAGCCCCGTGGCCCAGGCCTTGATTATTCACATCATGGGTTTTGAAATTGGTTACTCTTTTAGTGAAGAACTTCCATAGAGGCATGCGCCATACACGATCCCCTGAAATTACTCCAGCTTTCCTAACTTGAGACCACATAGTTTGCGAATTACAGAAAACGCCTGTTGCTGCTGAACCCAAAGCAGCTCGAATTCCACTGGTCAAGCTAGCCACGTCTATAACTAGTCTAGGTTTATGCATCATTTGTCCATAACAAAGTGCATCGGCTAGAATAACTCTGCCTTCGTGAGCCGTGTTGCTTATCATTATCGTCTTTCCATTGAGAGCAGTAACCACATCACCACATTTCATTGCCATTCCACTAGGCATATTTTCGCACAAAGGTATACAGGCCTCTAAATTGATGGGAAGACTTAAAGTGGATGCCGCTCGGATTGTAGCAACTATTGCTGCTGCGCCAGTCATATCCGCCCTGAATCTCTCCAAATACTGGCAGCTTTTGAGACACAAACCTCCGCTGTCAAAGGTTACGCCTTTGCCTGCAAAAAGAATAGGTTTTTGGTCAGTGGGTCCACCACAGTAGGAAATTTCCAAAAAAACGGGCGGTTCACAGGATCCTCTTGCTACAGTTAGAAAGGCGTTCATTTTTTTATGTTCTATCCAATTTTTATCGTGAACTAGAACTTTGATTCCACAAGGGCAGAGTTCGTTGACGGCTTCTTGAGCGAAGTGGAGAGGTGTCATCTGATTTGCCGGTGTATCACATAAACGTCTAGCGAAATTTTGTGCTTCTGCCTTGAACAAGCCTCTCTGAAAACAGTCACTGTCACATTCGTCGTACATTTCTACTGTTGGCACCGGTCTCCAATTCTCTCTCGATTTATTTTCTTGGTATCTCCACAAAGCGAGGGATGCTCCTTCTGCGGCTTGCTCTGGATAGCCCATACCTTCTACGAAAATTCTTGTGGCGCCGTTCAGTTTTGCTTTAAGCGATCCAATAGCTGAAGCTACACGAACTGCTTCTAAACCTTCATCTATTGCCTCGACCTCATTGTAGGTACGTTTGAGTTTTCCTAAACCTGCTATTGAGACCACCCAAAAGTCATTGCAAAGATTTGTAAATATTTTTGCCGTTCCTTCATGAATGAGTTCAGGTCCGGCAGCCTTCACTAAATCGTATAATTTACCTCCGATATGATCGTTGAATTTTTGAGCTGCTTTGGTGAAAACTGGTTCGTCACAATCTCCATCGTAGACTCCCAAAACTAGACCTTTTCGTTCACAACTAGAACTTTCGCAACTATCACTGAAAAACTTAATGAATTTTGTGTCGATATTTGGAGGATTCCTTAATAATTGCTTAAATTTTGTAAAGCTCTTCAGACCAACTAGTATCCTCATATCGTCCTAACAAGGTTGATACTCAATTCCACGATAATTTTAAGAGTTAGTATGACATTGACAATTAATTTGCTTTTGACAATACAATAATGTTCAATGTTTATCTTTTTGTTCGTATATTCGGCAACCGAATAAAGCTATATTTGGTTGTCTCTGTATATACAGGGTGTTTCAAGTTCGACGGCCTATTAGACGTTTTTGGAAAACGGGGCCGATATGAAATCTGAAAATTCATAATATGACATTGTTCATGATGCCCTATTCAGCTAAAATATTTTCGAAGTTCCGGCACTTCTGGTTATACAAGAATTGAAACAAAATTTTTCAAAAAAATCTTTTTTTTTTCATTTTATGTCTTAGATATTATCAAGATTTCCATTTTCAATTACTCTTTCTTTAAATTATTGCGTTAGTCCTCACAGTTTACAAAATATTAAGGAAAAACCGAAAAAAAGAAAGAATTTCCATAGTCACTAATACGTCAATTATTTTTACTGTGAATATCCTATTCGTATACTCAATTCACTTTCTCAAACTAGAATGATGTAGGAATATCATGCATATATTGAACTTGAGAAATATCATCACAGGCTGTTTCAAATATTGTGCCAAAAATTTTTGTAATTTCGTTGGATTCTACGGTAAAAAATAAGGGTAGTGTCCAAACATGATTATGCTCTCAAATTCAATAATTCAAGAGTTATTCGAGATTTTATGAATTTATGTTATATGTAGGGTCAATTTCATTCAATCTGTTTCTAGAGTGCGTTTCAAATCAGTATTCTATGATCATAGAAATTAAAATATCCCCGATTACTCTTGAAGTATTCATTTAAGGGATAGGGTTTGCTCAAGTAACCCCCACTATTTTTGGAAGTAGTATCGACTGAAATAATAAAAAATATAGGTTCTAATTTGAAAATCTTGAGTTTTGCTGAATTTGAGTTGTCCAAGTTCATGATCCTTTTATAAACACCCTGTACATTTTTGGCCCAAACCGCAAACAGTCTTATAATAATACGTATTCGTGGAATCGAAAAAGAAAAAATTTTTTCGAAAAAAGCTTTTTCTGCTGAAATATTAAAAAAATGTGAGTCCTCATCGCCACCTTTTTTTTCATAAGAATCCCAATAACTCATGAACCGTTGAATTTTTACCCAAGGTATGGCATATTGCCGAAATTGCCATCAAAAAAGCTATCTAATGATGCAATAATATACTAGGTGTGCCATTTGAAATAAGGAAGTAGTAATATGTTTCCGGTATAACCGGAAGTTGTAGAGGTCTGAAAATATTTTAGGGAGAAAGATCATTGTTTCAAACCCCAATATGCAAATTTTCAGCTCAAAATTATGATTAGTTTTCCATAAACGTCTAATAGGTCATCACGGTGAATCACCCTGTATATATATATTTTATTTTAGCCAATTCTACGTGTGAAAAGAGGGGTCACTTAAAGCAAACCTTATACCTAAAAAGAATACTTCAAGAGTTATCGAGGAAGAACTTTAAATGAGGAAAAACCGCAATTTCTAACTGTGTGGAGTAGTCTGTGACTAGCGGAAAACACAGAAAGAAATTAAAATTCGATGTTCTGATAAATAAATTTGACATTACATGGATTATAATAGAAAATTTTATTGGTTTATGGATTTTTCAACAATCCCAACCAAAAATTAATTATAATTCATGAACTGTCAAATTTAGTTATCGAAACATCGAACTTTGGTTTCTTTCTTTATTTTCACAATGTCACAGACTACTCCACACACTTAGAAATTGTGGTTTTTCTTCATTCAGAGTTCTTCCTTGATAACTCTTGAAGTATTCATTATAGGTATAAGGTTTGCTTAAGTAACCCCCCTTTTATTAATGATTATGAGAATAAATAAGGAGAAATAATATATCATTCTGAAAAATCTTTCGCAACGTATTAGTTTTTTATTCCACTTACCCGGTTTTTTCATCAAATATCTGGACGAGTTGTTTTTCTGAGAATTTCTCGAGCTCCCCCATGTAGTTGATATTCAGTTTTTCTGAAAGTGTGTGTCCGAATTTTCCTCCAAGATTCTTGATTTTTCTGATTGGCAATGTGGTAAATAATTCTGGCACAGCTGTTTGAGGTAAAATTGTTTGTTTATTCGGTTTATGTAATCCACAAACTAATTTAGCCAAGATTTTATTGTGGGCAATACCAGCAGAACAAATGTATCCTGGAATTAATTAAAAATTCATTGTTTATTAGAAAACTATCAATTTCTATTGAAAAAACTATTCAGATATCGATTTGAGTATACCGGGTGAATATTTTAAGTTGGATCAGTCAAAAATCTCGAAAAGGAAACATTTTACGGAAAAATTTTTCGAATAAAAGGTTGATGGTATTGAAGGAAGTCCACTTATGTCATTTCTACGAAGTATATTCGAAGCCCTTCAAGATGAGGTGTCATTCAACCCCTGCTCCTTTTTAAAATTCTTGGGGTTATAGCGCCCCCTCATAGAGGGTTGCGTTTTCAAGCATCCACTATTTAGTAAAATGTGCCCCCCCACGAACATTAGTAAACGTATTCATGTAAATTCCGCTATATATTATATTATGAGAAATATCATGGGTGGCACCTTTTCATTGGGACACCCTGTATGGCGATTCGAAGATAAGAGGTGAGAGATACGAATAGAGTATGGTAGACCATTTTGTAGGAAATTCAATCCTCTTTTAATTTGGATATACTACCAAACATTTGATTGTTTCAGTTTTTACTTAACGAAAGTACATCTTGAATTTATGATTAAAAAAAGATATTCTACATCTGCTATTGATGATGATGACTTCTCGATGATGGCTTTAGTAATGGGTATCTCGCGTTGCATCGGGTACCACTATATGGTGTTAGAAAGATGAGATTCCGTACTACAAAAACTTTTCTGACAGTTTTGCGATTAGTTGACTCAGTTTAGTTTGAGCGCGCGTCAAAATTGGAAACTAGCAAAGAGAAAATACTCTTTATTTTACAGTTTTTCTGCGATAAAGGCAAAAATGCAAGACAGGCGGCTAAAAATGTAAATAGTGTTTTTGGTCTTGATACTGTAACAGTCAATTACATTGACTTTTTTGTCAGAAAAGTCATATTTCCTCTATCGATCAAACTCATTTTTCATCATCTATCAAATTGCAACAATTATCAAAGTATACAGTGTCAACAACAAAAAAGTCCATGGATTTCTTGGGAAGTTTAAAGGCATCGCACAATTATCATTATCGATGAAGAGATAAATTACAAGATTTAGATATTGATTAATGACAATTGAAATTAGTTTATGTCAAATACTTTTATTATAATGGCATTGCCTAATGCTTTATCTGAAATATTCCAGTGCATTGATCAAAAACAGGATGAATTTATAGAACGATTCAACGAAGCAATATCAGTGAGCGCGAATGCTGAAAAATCACAAGATACTACAGGAGTAATCGAATGGGTTGATAAGTTATTGAAATCTCTTGGTTTCTTCACAGAATTAAAAAACGTGGAAGTTGTTAAATTGGACGGTGCTATTCACTCAACTAGTGTGATTTTTGGAAGTTCGGCGGCAGGACATTGCCCCAATAAATCCACAATTCTGATTTACTGTCACTTTGGATTCACAGGAATTCAAAAAGAAGATGAATTGGGAAATCACTTGCAAAATAATAATTTTTACGGAAATGGTATTTTGGATTTAAGCTCGATAATTGCTTGGCTGAATACCATCGAAGTCTTTGAAACATCGAAAATTGATAAGCCTGTAAATATTAAGTTTATAATTTCCCCCAAAGAAACAGAATCAAACACAGGATTGAGCAATCTTCTCATTTCTGAGAAAGATTGTTTTTTAGGTACGATGGTGCATTTTAGAATTAAAGGATAATTATACGAAAAGGAATTCACTCTCATATTGTTCCATTCAGAAATGATATAATTCTTCAAAACATGAATATCCTTCAAAAACACATTAACTTCTAACTACCTCCTTTGATACACAATTTCTAATGATAAATTTTAACTGTTACATTATGATTTATTATTATGATCGCTCTTCCATCATAATAATTTAGTTCGAAATTGGCAATTTTTCCTAACACGTAATTGAATTTTTGATTATGAAGGATGATCATCATAATAATTGTGTTAAATATCAGAAGAATATCAATTTTTTCGGCAAACACTCTGTATTTCTGAAACTTTTCTGAGGGAACATAGTCACCAGTCACCCTGTATCATTACAGAATTGTGTTTAAGAAAATTAGCTGAAAGATCAATTCCTCACACACGTCACTCAATAAGTCCCGAGAATGGCGCACAGATGGCACCGCCACTTTTCTTGTTAGTACTAAGCTTCAAAATTTCTGGATCTAGATATTGAAGATAAGGTGTCAATACATTTGTTGTTGTTTCAAAAATGGATTGAGATGAGTTTCGTTAATTGAAAATGATAATTGTCACAAATCGATGAAAATTATGGCCAAATTGAACGAATTGCGCTTCCAACTGCTTGATCACCCAGCTTATTTCCTAGATCTGCCCTCCCAGTGATTACTGGTTTTTTGCAGAATCAAAAGAATGCCCCCCAGGAGAAAGGAATATGGCTGTTATGAAGAAGTGATTTCCGAAGTTGAAGCCTAATTCGAAAGCAAAAACGCATCTTTCTACAGAAAAGATATGAAGAAGTTAGAGGACAAAAAAATGTTATGACACTGGCGCGCCATCTGTGGGTCAGGCATGGCACTTATTGAGTGAATCTCAAGAATATTTCTTTTCGATATTATATCTATGAACCCGAGAACTGAGAAAAAACAATTTAAAATTGGATGTATTTTCAGATAAAGTCGATTATGTTTGTATTAATGAAGGTTCTTGGCTTCAAGCAGACTCCCCCTGCGTAGTTAAGAAGTTAAAAGGATTGTGTTATTTTTCAATCGAAGTAGAGTGTTCGATGGGAAATATGGAATGCACTAAATGCAGTGGAATGATTCGAGACGCCATGAAGGATTTACTTTACCTACTTGGAACATTGACTGACGAAGAAGGAAATTTAAAAATGTCAGAACTCGATTTACAAGCAGAGGTATTATCTGAAGAAGAAATTAGCGCTTATTTAAGTTCAGATTTGGATCTGAATAACCTTATGAAAGGTATGGGTGCAAATGACCTACTATTTAATGGCAATAAATCAGACATATTCAAACACCGATTTCTTTTTCCCTCTTTGATCGTACATGATGTGAACAGTTCCTTGGACAACATAAACGAATGGAATATACCTGCTCGGGCTACAGCAAAATTATCAATCCGGACATTTCATAAAAGTGTTAATGAAACTTTCAATAATGTGAAGAATTTCCTGGAGAAATGTTGGTCAGAGAGGGGATGCAACAATAAACTAACAATTTCTCTTGATAAAATACATGAGACTTGGAATGCAGATGTTGATAACGTCCACTACGTTGTTGCAGCAAAATCGATACAGTATGTTTACCAGAAACCAACACTCTTTCTGAACAATGATTACACCATACCTATTGTCGATATGTTGCAGACTATTGTTGGAAAAAGTATCTTGCTTTTACCGATATTATCTGAGGAATGTTACATAAATGAAATGGTACCAAAAAGTAATTATTTAAATGCTTCGAAAATGTTTGCCAGTTATCTATACGAGATGGGAGGGATTCCAAACATCACGTCTAAATCTTCTACCTCGTTTACTTCGTGTCAATCAGTGCCAGAAATTTGTGTTTGTGGAAAGTTAGAGGAAGGAATTCAGGCCGCCTCTGGAGATTCAGAAGGCAGTCGACCTGATGCACAAAAAAACAAAAATATTTCAGACGAGGAAAATAATTGTGTATGTCCTTACAGACCTCAGGTACAAACTAAAGATGTGGCAGTTTTATCGGATGATTTACCAGAAAAAATTCTTCCACCTCCAATACCTAAGCCCTGCAAGTGTACTTCAAAATTTTATGGAGCTGCCGATGTGGAAAAAATTTCTTTGCTTTCCACTGTTTCTACTGCAAGTCGAACTCCTAATCCAGTAACAAAGAAAAAAGAGGCAGTGAAGAAGATTGTTACTCCATCTGTGGACACAATTAAATGCTCTTGTGTTCCTAATCGTTTTAGGGATCTGGTAAGAAAAGAAGAGAATATCATTTCACCGGAAGAGGAGGAAGTACTTATGAAAAGCATGAGATCTACAACAGAATCTGAAAAAAGTGGATTTTCATCTTGTAAATACCCTAGTGATAGATTCAAAACTCCCAAGATGAAGATTTTAGGATGTGTGTGCCCAGAAAAATCTCAAGAGAGTGTTTATGATATAGAGATACAAAAAGATCGAATGTTTTGTCCTGTAATAACAGGTCCAATTGAAATTTGTAACAAAGGCGGTAAACGCAGACATCACATCACTGGTCCTGCACCTACAGATGAAGAAGAGACAGAAATTATTTCATTAGGACCTTTATCACATTGTTCTTGTTCAGAGGATTCAGTTGTTGTGGTACCACTTTGCGATTGTCCTATTAATTCTCCTGTACATACAGAAAATATAGATGAAGTCGACTAGTTGTCATCTCTATACATTGAATAAATTAAATGACCAACTCAATAAAAAGTCTGACTAATTTTCATCTTTCATTTTATTGGTGCATAAGCATCTAAAAGTGAAATTAAAAATGATGTAACACGTTGAAATATCTTTAACCAAAAGTTGGCAGTATATTCCACGTATAATCAAGTGTCATACATTTGATCTTCTCAGCTTTTAACTGGTTTACCGTTAATAATCTGAAATCTGGAAAGCTCACAAAAAACATTATTTCATGAACTAATGAAATGTACAGACACACCGGTTATTACAACCAAAACCGTAGTGTTAAACTAAAACACAATTTTTAGGGCAATTTTTTCAGAAAATGTTACCTAACAAAATAATTAAAATCAGAAAACAATATATTGATACATTAAAATGGGTGGAAACATACTCATTGGAAGAAAAAAAAATTGGAACATATAAAAAAATCAATTTTTTGAACTATGGTTATTGATACTTAAAAAGTAACGTCTTCAATATTTTCATGAATTTAGCCAGACTAACTAAATTGATATCAACATTCAGACTGCTTTCACCACACATTGAAAAAGATAGGGACATTCAATTCAGTACATAGTTTAGCCCAAAAGAAATGTTTACGAGAACTTTAAATCTCTATAGATCAACAATATACTTTCATCTATAATGACATAATTGAAAAGGTCCTAATAAAGTCGAAGATCAGACTTATTGAAGAATTATGGATCCACAGATCTGCCCCATGCTATGGGATGCGAATAAGAAAGTATAACGATATTTTTTCGATCTATTATGTATGTGTTTGCATGAAATTAATCACAAATGAGGGTTGAACATTAATTTGGGACCATTCATACTCTACACAATACACAACTGGTTATTGAAATTGGATTTTTGTTGATAATATGAAGTAAAAGTAATTTCAGAACATATATTAATTTGCTGCTAGATAATCAAAAAGGTCACAGACATAGCCTGGCTGCAATATGTTTGACTGTAGAAATTCTGGGACACTGATTATAATAAAAGAAATCATTCTCACCTGTTTTTTTATAGACTTCTGCTCTGATTTTCTCAACAATTACTCCGCCAACTGCTAATTTCAAATTATCTTCACAAAAGCCCATGTTCTGATTGTGATAAATATTTGCCAGGAAATCAGATGTCTCGTGGCCAACTATAAATGTGTTCTGTAAATGTTGTGGCTCTATATTTTGAAAATTATTATTTAGTTCTGTGTTAACTGCTTCTGTGAGATCCAAATAAGCTTCATCAATTGATGCTCTCTCTAAAATATTTGTGAAAGTCTTCAAAACCTCAGCAACCTGTTTTCCTGCTTCTCTATATCTAGAAATTATGGTATTATAAGTTACTTTCAGAATTAAAGAGGACAATCCTCAAATTACTTAGTGAGATCTGCTTTTCCTCGAACTTGTGGAACCCTTGGTAACTCAATATTTGGACATCTCTCTTTTGCCTCATCACCTCTCATTTGCCTAGTTACTCCTTTCTCACGAGCCAGGTAATTCACTGCAATGATGCTGCAAAATAATATTACCATATAGCAAAATACCTTTTGTCAAAAAGGAAAAATGTATTAAATAAATTCAAGAATAACATGATAATAATACAGAAGAACATGCATTATGTTCTCAAACCTGGTACCAAATCCAAGCAATTATAAAAAATAAAAAAGTTTAGAACTGGACAATCTTTATTTTAAGGCACGAAACAGAAAGTATTACAAATGAAGATTGTAAGATAATTTTTCAAAGATTATAATGTTATTGTAATAGACTTATTTTGAATGCATAATTTACAGAAAATTCAAATTTCTTCATGAAAAAGGACCAAGACGCAACTTTTTTAAACTTACCCGCCACCTTTCCATTGATTATACTGAACAACTGCAATTGGTTTCCCTACTAAATTGGGGTCTAATTTTTCTTCTACTTGACAATAAAAACAATCCATATCTATCAAAGCAACAATTCTGTCTGTGTGGGTCATCTTTGATACTGATTCAGTTCAATTTTTATTCTGAAGAAATATTTGAATTTTCAATATGCCTCTTATGCTTAATAGGTGTTTAATATTATTCCAATTCAGGTGCTCTTAGCTTGAAATATGTCATTAAAAAAGAACAAAATTGATAATTATCAAAATATTTATTATAAGTGCACTAAAAGAAACAAAACATAATATAACCTCTTATGAAAAACATAACCAAGATGATAGACCACCATAGATTAATCTAAGTGACAGAAAGAAGGACATCCATTAGCAATTAATTTAGGACAAAACACGATCAGTTTTTCCACCATATCGATAATCAGGTTTTTGTGATACGCTTGTTCTTTTATTTGGATTTTCTGCTTGAATTATTGATGGATCTGACGATGCTGTTAACAAGAAACTTTACAGGAAACTTACAATTGTTATTCTGTATATACGAGCAGAATTTCAATTCTGTTGGACCTGTTGTCACTCAAACATAAGATTTTTGTCAATATTCTGCTAGAATTTTCTATGGAAGAAAATTGTATCTTTTGCTGCATCCACTTGATCTCATGGGGGTGAAGGGGAGTCACCTCAAGGGGTCCTCTTAGGTGCAAGTGGATGCGGGGATTCAGGCAGTTTTTTTCTCTTCATTAGCATCGCTTTATGAAGATGCCAGTGGTTCCATTCGCTGTTGACCATTTGCTACGACTCTAGTGTCTGATGCATCTGTCACCAATGCTAGAGTTGTACCATCCTTGGGGTGGGCCAGCAATGTTGCTTCTTCTCTTCTGTAAAGGCTGTAGTAGCTTCTGCGGTCCACTTGATTTTCACTTTCAGCATTGGCACCAGTAAATCGTTGAGCGGAACTGGTGTCTGTGATGTTTTGGGTATGGAACGACTATAGAAATTTGCTATACCCAAAAACCTTCGAAGGTCTTTGATGGTTTTCTGTACCCCAGGATGTCTGGAACTCTATCAGCAGATACAAAGTAGCTTAGGAACTTATGCACTTCGTTGGATTGAGCATGATGGAGTAGTTTCGGAACCTCTCAACGATGATACGAAGGTGTAACATAAGTTCCTCTTCGGACAATTAGGTGATCAGTACGTCATCGATGGGCTGTTGGTCGGACGGGCGATTCCTAAACGAAGCATGGATTTGAACTCCTTCTTAGCTGCGTCGAATAACTCCGATGCCAAGCGCCGTGATCTCGAAGAAACTGGTGATCCAGGTGGCATCTTTATATGATGCCTGGTTTTGTGCTTGGTTCGTCCAGGGGCTCCTTCTGGTCTGGTTTTATCTGGTAAAGATGTTAATGGTACCTGACTGTTTCGACTTCTGAGTTGTACACTGAGCCTCTTCTCCACAGGTGGTTCCGTCCAAGTCCAGGTTGTAGAAACTCAGGAAGTCAACACCGATGATGTGTCAGTTATGACGAACCTCCAGGTGAAATCTCGGGATAGTCCTAGGTTCAGCGTGATGCTGGTTGTACCATATGTAGTGATGGGTATCCCATGAAAGGACGTAGTCAAACATCTCTCTTCTGCCACTATGTGGGAAGACACACAGATCCGCTTCAGTTTCTATCAGAAACTGCAACTTGGAGTCCCTATCTGTGATGAACAGACTGTGATCACTGGCCGCCTCAAGTGAAGGCCTCTCTTTCTTGAGGTGTATATGCATGGCTGCCTGCACCTATTGGACCTGACTCTAAATTTCCAGTGGTATCAGCACTTGCCATTTGTTGGCTGTCGGTTTTGACAGGTAGGGAACGACCTTGGTTTCTGTCTCTTCTGGATGGTTCTGTATCTGCTGCCAGCTCCGCTCTCAGTATTGCTATCTCCTAGTTGACTCCTAGGGTGAGATGCCAACTTGATGGACTCTATGCTGGTCGTTTCATTTATCTGGTGAACTGGTGGTCTGCGTGGACACTCAAGTCTTGACGACAGCCAATGATACCTTGACACTTTTGGGCAGATGGTTGATCCATAGAGATTTCATGAGGTTTTTGGAGAGCTAGATCTGCTAAACCCTAAGTAAATGGGGAATAAACTGTGAGGGCTAAGTCTGCTATTTCTTCCCGTTCCAGGAGGCATCGGGTTTTTGCTCTCTCCCCTAGGATCGCTTTATAACATACGCGTAGGGGTGAGGTTCAACTAATTTGTCACTTTTGTTCCGAATGTTTTGTGTTTGTTGAATTTTCATCTGAAATCCATCTTTCGGAATTTGTTTTTAGTGAAGTTAGAGACTTCCTACACCACCATGCTAATTTCAACTTTCTAGGTTCTCCGTTTGATGTTTCAAGAGTTAACGGACGAACACAATAGAATTTGAGAACAGGTTTGTCATCATAGTGGGTCGAACATTATCGTTTGAGACCATTCTATGTTCAATGTTCGAAAATTACATGCATTTTGTCAAGTAATGACAGAGCGATCTGTTAGGAGAATTATCGCTCAAAAATGAAGTAAGCGATATTTGTGTTTTTTAGCATACAGTGAACATCTGCTTGAATCCTGTGATGGATTTATGAAGTTTTTCAAGGAGGGTGGAACTTTGAGATTGGGAGAGAATATATTCACTTTGGACCATAAATGGTACCATATGAAAATCGCTTTCCGAATGTTTTGAAGGTATGAAATCCATAGATTACCTACCGATTGTGAAGAATATTTATGGATATATTTCCTATCGAATCGAAGTCTCTACAGTGCATGCTATTCGTGTCGAATAGATGTGAACAATAGATAATTGTTGAATGAACTATTTGAACTTGCCGCGGTGATTGTACGGAATGGAATTATTGAATTTTGACCCATAGATATTGGACAATATAATTAGTCGTTATCGATATAATAAAGATAACAAATTATATTCAGACCCGGAAATTATTCCATTTAAATTAAGATTGTTGAGTGTTTTCATTGTAATAATTGCAATTTTTCAAAAATGAATGTTTACGAAAATATTGTGATTTTTCTCGGAAATATTGACTAAATATCAATGAAAAGTTTTCTCTCTCTACCTCTATTATCATTTTTGACAAAATTTATGAAGGAAAAATGAGAACGCTTTTGGCTGTTGGAATTCGCAATAATTTTTGTTTTTTCAACAAATTCCGCATTTTACTACCATCGTTTTTGACATCCAATGAAACATAGAATGATGTTATTATATTGACGCAGTCATTTATCATTTTTTTTGGACAATTTCCATTAGGAAACGAAAACGCAATATAAATAAATAATAAATGAATGCTTATTCAAGATTTTATATTTTTCTTTTTTCGATTAATGCAATTATATTCTGTCACTGATGAAGGAGGATTTGAATTTGTCTATTTCCAAAGAAATTGATCCTATCTATTGAAATTCACATATGAAAAAATGAGTATCTGATTTTATGTCAGTTTTTGGATATTCTGCTGGAATTTTGATTTCGAGGTCAACACAAAATTTTACATTTAGCTTAAAAGTTTCATTTTATATTTACCTGCAAAATCACAACTATGTTAATCCTTTTGTAATTAAATTATTGGATCATTTTTTTTCTGGTGGATTTTCTGTGAATCTGATGACGTTATCAACACGAAATTTTGCACGAATCTCGAAATTGTTATGCGACATAATATATAAAAAAAAACTCGACATAATCAGATATCTAGGTAACCTTCTTGATTTTTTCATGTTTCTAATAATGTAAAATCAACTTGAAATCTTTTATTATTCCAGTGCAACCAAAATTTTCAATCGGTCGGATCTGTTGTCACTGAAATATTAGAAAAGAAACCATATAGCGTACCTATTCAGTTCAGTTTCAATAGTGAATGCTAATAGTAAAGCTAATAGTTCTCAATTAATGTCATGCGCATACTACTAGCATATTAAGAGATTTAATTCAAGGGGCAGTTGACAAACTGATTACTCGTATAACTTTGAAATTTATTCAGTGTCGTATTGTTCTGAAATACAGATAGGATAAATTTCGTTCAATTTTCAGCATGAGGGTACTCTTGAAAACATTAGGAACAACCTTCAGAAAATATCCTGTTTTTTCGAATTCAATTATATATGGATCATTATGTGTTGGAGCTGAATTTTCTCAACAGACGTTTCAAAGAAAAATTATGGTAAGATGAACATGATAATTCCTCTCATGAATATTTATATTTATAATTTATTTCTATTTAGATTATGAGATCCCTAGCTATTCATTGAACAAACTATTCTTTAACGCATTTTCAATTTTTTTCAATTAAATTTCATATAGAAAGAAGGAAAATAGAATTTTATTCCAAAAAGATAATATTGTTAAAGCGAAAGACGTTAAAAGGTTTTAGATTGAAAAACAGTCAAACTGCGTTTTTTTTTGGCCAGAGGCGTAGATATGTGGGGGTAGTGGGGTAACAACTCCCCCAAGACTTGCAAAATATAAAATTCGAGAATTCTCTCCAAGATGTATAATGAAAATTTTCCATAAAAATGAATCAAGAATCAAGTCCGGTCAAATCCAAAATGCCCGCTTTACTTAGTGAGAAAAACAAATCGAATCGGCAAAAATAGTAAAAATAGTAAAAATAGTAAAAAAATATAAAAAAAAAAGTAAAGGAAAAAAGTGTTTCTTTTGACCTCAGAAATCATCGGTTGAAATAGATATATGAACAAGTCAAATAAGACTCACCCTGTATATGTAGAATTCACTCGAACGGATCTGAAATATAAGACATTTTTCCGATAATCTGCTTCAATTTTACATACTTCTGATATCAACACAAAATTTTGTACAGGAAACAGGTTATTGAAATTTGTCTATTAAAAAAATTCATGGGGACAAACAATTGTAAAAAATTAATGGTCCTAAGTCTGAAAGCTCAAAGTTCACTAAGTTAGATAATGTAGAACCATAACCAAAGCTCCTGATATTTCTTGAATTCTCATTTGGATGGTTCTTTATTTTCAGACAAGCCATCCTCAAAAATACGATACAGGTGTGATTGCTAGATATGCTATATATGGTACTACGATGACAGGTCCTCTACTAACTGTCTGGTAATGTAAATGATCCACTTAAACATGTGCAAACTAAGGTGTGTTTGCCCATTTGTTTGTTACTTTTCAACAACCAAGCGCATTCAATCGTCATGAAATTTTGCAATTTTTGGAATGAAAAATGAGCCTACTTTACTCAGTATCAGTAACAGTTTGTTGGCGATTCTGGAAAAAACTACTTTAACTTTTATCCACCCCAACAATTAATGAGAAAATATCCCAGATCTGCAGGTAGTGGAATTTTCAAACTGCTTGTCGCAGTTTTGGATCGGTCCTAAGATGGCTGTTCTACTCGATCGTGTGTACACACTTGTATAGGGTGTTTTTTTTCGAGGTATATAACTTTAAGTTGGCATTACTGTTCAAGATGGCAACCGATTTAACAGCTGAGTGATTTATTCTCAGTTTGGTTTGGCAATTCATCATGAATAGACTCACGCCTGAACAACGTTTGCAAATAGTGGAATTTCATTTCGAAAATAATGGTTCTGTGCGAAATACGTATCGCGCACTACGTCCATTTTATTTTGTTTAGCGATGAAGCGCACTTCTGGTTCAATGGCTACGTCAACAAACAAAACTGCCGCATTTGGAGTGAAGCTAATCCTCAAGTGTATTTCGAAACACCGTTACATCCAGAAAAACTGACTGTTTGGTGCGCTTCATGGGCTGGTGGAATCATTGGTCCGTACTTCTTCAAAAACGATGATGGCCAGAACGTTACAGTCAATGGTGATCGGTATAGAGCCATGATTACTAACTTTTTCCTTCCTGAATTGATCAACCATGATGTCCAGGAGCTGTGGTTCCAACAAGACGGCGCAACATATCACACAGCTCGTGCCACAATCGATTTATTGAAAGACACGTTTGGTGACCGCCAAATTTCACGTTTTGGACCTGTGAATTGGCCTCCAAGATCTTGTGATTTAACACCGCTAGACTACTTTCTGAGGAGCTATGTAAAGTCCACAAACCCTTGACCATTTGGAAGACAACATTCGCCGTGTTATTGCTGATATACGGCCACAAATGTTGGAAAAAGTCATCGAATGTCATGGATGTAGTCCAGATTGGACTACATCCGAGCCAGCCGTGGCGGTCATATGCCAGAAATCATATTTCAAATGTAATGCCACAAGATTATCTTGCGGATAAATAAAATTCATGCCAATCGAATAATCCATCGTTGTTTCATTGCAATTTAAAGTTCTATAGCTCTAAAAAAACACCCTTTATGTTTCTAGGATACCTACTACTTTCACCACTAACTAACTTGTCACTACTGTATTTACTAAGGTTAATACTACACACCAATTGTTTGCTACACTACTTTACCACTTATTTGCTTGCCAACTGGTTTTTGTGAGGTTTTAATTCCATGGGATAGAAAAATTCGATTCCTCAAATTAGCTTTCTGCATTGGCTGTATCTCCGATATCAGTGGTACCATTTTTAGTAGAGAACGTATTTACATCACTAAGGACAGCCAGGCCACGCTGAGATTTATGTTAATATTGTCAGGGGTCCTGGAAGCGCCGTAATATCATAAAGCAACTGGCCAGAGGCAATAAAGTAACTCTACTATTGGTACCGGAGAATCTTGGTATTGAAGGAAACAAAAAAGCACGTGAACTTGCAAAAAGAGCATCAAGCCTTTCTGTGGGCTTAGAAAAGACCATTATAAGGCACCGTACAGCAATAGGAGTGGGAAAACTCTTTGGAGAACACACCGGGTATTGCTCAGGCTAAGAAATTTGTGGTGCTTTCACTGACCTATACCAGGAAGCTCTCGAAGCTACCACGAGCTGAGCTTCGGGTAATGGTGGGACTGCTGGACACTATCGATGCAAATAGCTTTTGTACCACATGGATAAATCAGCAGATGGGATATGCATGCTCTGTGGAAAGGTGTAGAAACAGCCGAACACATAGTGTGCAAATGTCCGAGGCTGACTGGCTCAAGAACCACTTATATGGGAAAGTCAGTTCTGGATACTCACAAAGTAAGAGCCAAGGCATGGGAAGTGAGCTCTCGATTCTACAGACCGAGATAATGGCTGTTTATGTATGCGCCCAGGAGTGTCTCAAAATGAACCTCATATCTACATCACCACGGACAGCCAAACCACGCTGAGATCCCTGGAATCGTGTTGTCAGGGGTCTCTGCTGACTTGGGAGTGCCGTAACGCCATGAAGCAACTGCCAGAGGAAATAAGGTGACTCTACTATGGGTACCAGGGCACTGTGGGGTTGAAGGAAATGAAAGAGCTGATGAACTTGCAAAAACTGCATCAAGGTTAACACCTGCTGGACCTGAGCCTTTCTGTGGGATAGGAAAAGACCAATATAAAGCTGCGGTCCAGCTATGGGAGTTGAACAGCAGGACCATCCATTGGACTAACACTCCTAGACTTGTTTAGGAAAAGAAATTCGTGAAGATTTCACCTACCTACGCCAAAAAGCTCCTGAAGCTGTCGCGAGCCGAGCTTCGGGTGATGGTGGGACTGCTGACGGGGTACTGTCGGTACAAACATCATTTGTACCGTATGGGAAAGTCAGCAGACGAGATTTGCAGGCTCTGTGGATCGGAAGCAGAAACAGCCGAACACATGGTATGCAAGTGTCCGGAGCTGGCTGGCCTAAGAACCATTCACATGGGTAAGCCGGTCCTGGATACCAAAGAGGTAACGGCCAAGGCCCCTAAGGAGGTTGTAAATTTTATTAACGTCGTTGACGACCTTCCTGGGTTTCTCTGAATGAGTAGGGTAGTGAACGAAAGCTCTGCATGGTCGCAGTTCCCGGTAGGCTTACCGAACCAAAACGACCCCAGTTCAAATAATAATGATAATAACAGCCAAGGCTCTTAAGGATATCGTCGGTTTTGTTAACAGTATCGACGGCCTCCCAGGGTTTGTATGAATAGGCAGGGTTAAGAAGAATAGATCAATTTGGAAGCAGTTCCCGGAAGATTAACACAGCCCGATTCAGCGAATAATAATAATGGTCATAGAAAATTTCTCCATTCATGTTTTCTCGCCAGACTGCTCGCAATCAAAATATGGCGATTGGGTTTCGATCAATCTGTCTTGAGTTTTCGATGAGTTAACTCCACCATCAACACCATTGAACAAGCATTATTCAAATTGTCTTTCTTGGTCCATTGTGATTCGAAGGGCTCACCAAACCGTGGTATCAGGTCTCTTTTGCGATTGTGAATGCTTCTTGGTTCTTCACACAGGTTAGGAAGTATCGATAACCCTTGCAGTATGGCATGATGATTAGATCCATGTGAATATGTTCGAATTGATTTTATGAATAGTGAATATATGACTTAACCTTCATATGATTCAAGATAGTTTGGATAGTAATTTTCTATATATATTTTGTAGTGTTCAAATCCCATAGAACCTATATTATGTAATTGTAAAAATAATAAACCTGTATTTTTATTCTGAAGCATACTTTAACAATTGAATAACATGAACTTCGTTCACAGGTATAGGTGGCTCGACAATTATCTTGTCGGAAAATCCTTAAAAGTGATAGCAGGAAAAGTCCTTATAGATCAATTCTTCATGACACCACAAATTTTGGTCATTTTCTATGTGGGTAAGTAGGTACTTGAGTGAAATCAAATTATATTATTTCCTCCTATCTTATAAAATATTCAATCATTGGAGCAAAAGGATTTATAATGTAGTGACTCTGCATACTCGAGAGGTAGCGTTACTGACTGCACGTCGCACTCCATCGTGGCACCGGTGGGTTTATAAGACTCACCGCAGTACGGCAGAGTCACCTCTCCACGATGAAGAGGGAAGGTATATTAGGCAGAGAGCGCTGGGTTGCCTAACTGAAGATTCCACCAGTGATCTCGTGCTGAAACACCGCAATCCACTTCAAATGTAGCTACCTAGTAGTTCACGGAATATTAATTTTTTTGTTTTTTTTAGCAATGAGTATAATGGAGAGAAAGGAAAATATATTTCAAGAATTACAAGAAAAATTCCCTGTTACATTCAAGAATAGTTGTTTGTTCTGGTTACCTATGACATCTATCAATTTTCTGATGATACCAAAGAGGTTTAGGGTGATCTTTGTTGGATCCTGTAGTTTCGCCTGGATTAATATACTGTGTTGGATCAAGAGAAACGAACCATTGGAATAATAATAAGGATAATATTGGATTCTTCTTTATGATTTTCACATATACTTAAGTAAAATAAATAGAAAAAAATCTTCGAAATTCGGATTGAAAACATTTTTTTCATAAGAATGCCATTAACTCATGAACTGTTGAGTTTTTACCCAACTTATTGCATATTGCTGAAACTGTCATCAATAAGCCATCTAACGATGCAATAATATACTGAGTGTGTCTATTGAAATAAGAAAGTAGCAGTTTGTTTCCGGTATAACCAGAAGTTTTAGAGATCTAAAAATATATCAGGGAGAAAGAACATTTTTTCAAAATACTTCAGCACAAAATTAAGATTAGTTTTCCACGAATGTCTAATGGGCCATCGCGGTAAAACACCCTGTATATCTCATTTAATTAGAACCAACTTTTGAAATTTTATGATGAGGTGGTCTTCGAATGGATCTAATTGATCTCAAATCAGTTTACCAAAAATATAATGGTAAAATTTTCATTTCTTTCTTTTCAAAACCATCATAAATTGAAATTGACTTTTGTTATGTTATTTTCTGATAAGATATGCGTAAGAAATAACATCACCTCAGATTCATTGCATTTATTTTTCAATATTTTACATTTATATTTAGGTATATTTCATTAAATTATAATTAAATAAAGTATAATAAATACATATTTACATTCAAGGTCATATATAATAAAAATTCTAAATTTAATATCAAGTATATCTCATTCCAGATGCATTTAATCAATCTTAAAAATTTTCAACTTGTCTTTCTCTTCAAGTAACTTAATATATTATTACCCTTCGTTTTTTTCTCGTTTTTATGCTTTGAGTTTGGGCTGACTGACATATTCCAGATTTTGTCTAAATTTTTCGCAGTATGATAGTCAGAATGGTTTTGTATTTCTGATATGCTTATGGGTTGATTGCATATTTCACACATTTCTGTAAAGTTCAGCCCATGAACTGAAGAATAAGAATCTGTTGATTCATTACCTACTTCACTCAATTTACGTTTTTTGGTAGACTGATGGTCTAATTTTTTCTCTGTTTCGTTCTGAATTGACAAGTTTTCTTCATGTATTTTAGTTGCAACATGATGATCTATATGAATGCCAATTTCATCAATATCTATTTCCTCATCACAATATTCACATTTTTGAACTTTTCTTCTTTCAATATGATGTACTGAATTTTCATTCGATTCGTCTCTTTTCTTTCCTGATTCTCTAGATGAAATCTCATCTGTAGCATCAATATTAATTTCATTAGCGATTCTATTGAAATATCTAACAAAGAAAGAATTTTCATCAACATGTTCATACATTTTTTCAATTTCTTCTTCAAATTTCATTTGAGAAAAAATGAATTTTTCTGGAATATTTTTCTCACAGGATTCTGTTCTTTCATTTTGTTCATCAATGGTTTGAATGACTTCATTGATACCATTTTCTGAAAAGCCAATATTTGGTTTCTGACAGGTGGAAAAAGAAGAATTGTTATTACTTTTTTGATGCACGTCTTCAGAGGTGGAAAAAGAAGAAATGATATTACTTTTTTGATGCACGTCTTCAGAGGTGGAAAAAGAAGAAATGTTATTACTTTTTTGATGCACGTCTTCAGAGGTGGAAAAAGAAGAAATGTTATTACTTTTTTGATGCATGTCTTCAGAGGTGGAGAAAGAAGAAATGTTAGTACTTTTTTTATGCATGTCTTCATTATTCGAATCATTATTTATAGGAACTTTCGCTTCTTGAATCTTCGATTTTTGTTTCTCCAAGAAAAACTTTATATCTTTTACATTCTTCAGACTTTCGAAGGTTCCGACACTAATTCCCAAATATTTCAAATAATATAAGCCATCTGTTTTCTGACAACATCTTGTTAAAATTTTCAGGGCATCTTGAGATATAACACCAGCATCATAAGATCTCAATGAGAAACTTTTTGAAATATTTACATCCTTATTGTCTACATATTGAACAAAACTAATCGTTGCCATTTTTGCTTTACGGTTGTTCTGCTCACGATCTTCAACTAATCTTTGTGCAACTTCTATTGCTAATTCTTTAGTCCAGTACTCAATATCTTTCAACATATATAATGCATTTTTTCCTGGAAACCTTTTACAACAGCTTATTGATTTAGACAACAGTTTCTGTAGAACCGGTTCGTTATCTATTCCTCTCGCAATATTATACAACCAATGGCTGAAAAAAAAATTCAAAAATATTCGAGCGGGAAAATATATTCATGCTAAGGGTTTTGAGTGTCAATCCCATTAGTAACTAAGAAACACTTATGGACGCCCCCTGAAATTCTGCTGCCCCCCCCCCCTAAAATTTGACATACTAAGGTTAATGGACCCCCAAAAAAATTCGGCCCCCACTTCTGTTTTTGAAAGCTGACGTCGCCACTCTCAAAAAAATATAATTTTAAAATTATTTGTAGTGAAAAGAAATCCATTATTTTACCAATAGATGGCTGTAGTTATCTGTATCTCGCGTTCTATAAAACCGATCGCGTTCCACTAGATGGAATTAGAAAGATGAGATTTTGTACTACAAAACCTTTTTTGACAGTTTTGTGATTAGTTGACTCAGTTTAGTTCGAATGCGCGTCAAAGATGTACACTAGCAAAGAGAAAATACGTTGTATTTGACAGTTTTCCTTTGATGAAGGCGAAAATGCAAGCCAGGAGGCTGAAAATAGTGTTAATGGTCCTGATACTGTAACGATATTTAGTCGATTCCGTTCCGTTATTTTGATGTCAAAGATGCGGCACGCACTGGAAGGACAATTGTAGAAAATGTCGATAAAATCACGGACATTGTCGAGTCAAACCGTCATGTAAGCATTGTTTCGATTGCCAAAGAGCCAAAGATTGCACACAAACCCGTTTTCGAACCATTTGTATGAGGCAAGTCTCAATAAAAAGCTCGATGTATGGGTACCACACGAAATAACGCAAAAATTTTATGGACCGAAAAACCATCTGCGAATCACAACAAAATCGACCCATTTTTGACAGTTGAGGACCGGTGTTGAAAAGTGGATGATTTACGACAACGTCAAGCGAAAACGGTCGTGGTCGAAACGCGATAAGGACATTTTAATGTAGTTGTGGTCCGACCACAGGTTGCAAAGTGAGTTTTTGAACAAAGTCGAGACAAATACCTAATTTGCCGCGACCCTGATTTCTAGATATTCAATTCATCCTCTCCCCCACAAAATTGATGAAATTTATCTTGAATTCTGACTACACATTTTCGATAGATCACTCTCCTCACCCTTTTTACCAAAAATTTGTCGCCTAATTATTAAAGACATTGATTAATTAATTATTCATAAACTCACCCTGTTTTAGAATCGAACTGTCTCGATAGTTCCTCTTCTGAAAATTGCAAGAGATCTCCTACATTATTAACATTCAATTTCTCGGACACTTTTCTACCGAATTTTCCACCTAATCTCTTGATTTTTTTCAAAGGTAATTCTGAAAGAAATTGGGGTATAGCATTCCCTGGTAATATAGTTTGCTTATTAGGTTTATGCAAACCACATACCAACTTAGCTAATATTTTATTCTGAGCAATTCCAGCGGAACATCTGTACCCTGCACAAGGAAGAAAGAAAAGTTAATATTTTAAGTAATAGTTTAATCGAAATATATAGGGTGTTTTTTTTTCGAGGTATATAACTTTAAGTTGGCATTACTGTTCAAGATGGTTACCGATTTAACAGCTGTCAAGTGATTTATTCTCAGTTTGGTTTAGCAATTCATCACGCCTGAACAACGCTTGCAAATAGTGCAATTTTATTTCGAAAATAATGGTTCTGTGCGGAATACGTATCGTGCACTACGTCCATTAGCGATGAAGCGCACTTCTGGTTGAATGGCTACGTCAACAAACAAAACTGCCGCATTTGGAGTGTTTGGTGCGCTTTATGGGCTGGTGGAATCATTGGTCCGTACTTCTTCGAAAACGATGATGGCCAGAACGTTACAGTCAATGGTTATCGGTATAGAGCCATGATTACTAACTTTTTCATTCCTGAATTGAACAACCATGATGTCCAGGAGCTGTGGTTCCAACAAGACGCCGCAACATGTCACACAGCTCGTGCCACAATAGATTTATTGAAAGACACGTTTGGTGACCGCCTAATTTCACGTTTTGGACCTGTGAATTGGCCTCCAAGATCTTGTGATTTATCACCGCTAGACTACTTTCTGTGGGGCTATGTAAAGTCATTGGTCTATGCGGATAGGCCACAAACCCTTGACCATTTGGAAGACAACATTCGCCGTGTTATTGCCGATATACGGCCACAAATGTTGGAAAAAGTCATCGAAAATTGGACGTCCAGATTGGACTACATCCGAGCCAGAAATCATGTTTAAAATGTAATGCCACAAGATTATCTTGCGGATAAATGAAATTCATGTCAATCGAATAATCCATCGTTGTTTTATTGCAATTTAAAGTTCTATAGCTCTAAAAAAAACACCCTTTACATATTATAATGTATGAAGGGTTCGACTTCTGTTGTCTATGGTTTATCCAAAGACTAATCTAAGTAATCTGTGGTTTGACAGTTGAGAATGTCAAACTGTGTTGACATTTCTGTTCAGTAAGGCAATTATTCATTGCGTTTACGCAATAAACTGAACTGATGTAAACATTGTAACCTTTGTTTTGGGACACTTTGTATATTACAACAGTCCTGTATTCTCCTACAGGCGTATGAATGAGTTGTAAGAAGCATATTACGCACGAGTTGCGAAGCGCCGAATTCGTAATTCTAGGAGTGAGTAATTGTCTTACAACTCGAGTTGTGTACCTACTATGCATTTTCTACGACCGCACTCATTTCCATAAAAACCTAGGGAAATCCAAGAACTGCTGGCAAATCCAAATCTCGTCACAATTACAAAACGTCAAAATGTTATCGGCTACGCGAGGTGTTATTAATTCGTTTCTGTAGCAACTAATAAAGGTTTTATCTGGTTGGTATTTCTTTAAGGATGCTACCTTATTGGTTGTTGATCGTGCTTTCTGTTTACGGTAAAGTAAATCGCACAGCTTTACGTTGCACAGTGCATTTGGCAGTTACATAGTTAGTGAGATGTACGGATTTCGTTATTTTCTCTAGGGGGCGTAGAAGAAATAACTTTACCTGTCTTCTCAAAAATACTGGCTCTCATTCTTTCTACTATGATCGCGCCAACTGCTAATTTTAGATCATCCCTACAAAAACCATCTGTGTCTTGAGCACTACTGATGTATGAAATGAAATCAGCTGTTTCACCACCAACTATATGAGTAGTCTTCAGATCTTCTAATGGAATATTCGTTATGCCCTTGGAAAGTTCTCGTTCTACAGCCTCTGTCAAATCTAAATATGCTTCATCAATAGAAGCTCTCTCGAGAAGAATGGAGAAGGTACTTAAAACATCGACTACTTGTTTACCGGCTTCCCGATACCTGCAAATAAAAATTCTTCAAACTGATGATTATTTATATTGACAACATCAAATATTGTTGAAGTATTCAGGGTCCCTAAATAGAAAACAAATGAAGATTTGACAAACAAATAAAAATGAGAAAAGCACTGAAGTCGAAATCTTTTACGGGTTTGATCAAATTTGTTTGCTTGAATGTTTGTGCAGGTGTAATAGGATTTTATTTAACGAGCGATAATATAGGTCATAACTCACGCAGATGAAGTTTGCAGCGCGAGTCGTCGGCAAGTGCTGTATTTCATGAAGTGAGTTATGACCATTAGGTACCGTAAGTAGAATACTATAGTAACTTTATCTACGACTATAACAATGAATACTAAGATACTAGTACAATGAAATAACTTCATTGACATATCTTCATAATTAGATACCTATATAAAGATTCTATAGCTACAAATTTTAGTAGTTATTACTCATTGTGTTTATAACCTAATTAAATTAACTGTAAAGTTTCAATAACCAGTAACAGTTTTTGCCTTTTTAGTTACATGTTTTTTTGATTGGCGTTTAAGAAACTCACGTAATTCTAAATAATCCTCTACTTATACCGATTCCATATTATTCATGTTGAGTGTGCTTCTGAGCATATGGAGTAGAAAATCCATAGAACCATAGATACGATGTTTTATATTTAGTTTAAGTTTTGAAATATGCCAAAAGAATATTCTCTGTAAACGATGACTTATGGTAGTTTTCATAAAACTTTTCTCGATCAAATCATTTCTGTATTCAAATTCAGTTAAGTTTTAACATTACAAAGATTGAAAACTACAATCAACGAATTGAACGGTCAATCAAAGCTGTGAATGTTCTTACTGCTACATCATTACATCAATCTTGAAAATTTTTGTGAACACTCCTATATATTTTTTTTTTATTTATCGGACAAGAAATTCTGGATCCATTGGGAAAAATGTTCACTAACCGTTGATAAGAATGACTATCTAACCAATCGCAATTCTAGCAATAGTAGCTGGGCGGAGCTACGGTATTGCTAGAATTGCGATTGGCTATATAACGTCGTTAAAAAGCGGCGGTCGACGGAGACTGTCCGAGGAAACCGTAGCTTGAACCCATCGAGATAGAATACATTCTATCTCGATACTTGAGCCCAACACGTTGAGAAAACTGTCAAAGCAGAGGTTTCAGAGGTTAGGTATTTTCGAATCTTTCATAAAACCTATGGAGGATAGAGATAAGGAGAATAATCTTCCCGTTTCAAAAGTATCCGTTGAACTAGTCCCGAATCGGGAGCCTTAGTGTAGCTAGAGGGTAAATTTCATAGGAAACGCCATAAAGAACTGATAGAGATAAAGAAAGAAGTAAACAAAGATGAAAGTATGTTCGCCTTCTCGTATTCGTTACTCTCTTCCTACACTAGCGGTTCGCCATCTTGGATTGGTTCCCCTATAGCTATACTAGCGCCTCTTAAATTCCTTTTCCGCTGGACACTTTCTCAACACTTCTACCATAAGAGATTATTCTCTTTTTCTGTAGCCTTCATAAGAAAACCGCTCTCTGATCATTTCATGATCTGTGGGCGCTCAGGGATAAGATTGGCGACTGCTCTTTCTGCTGAACGCAGCCATTGACTCCAGCATTAGAGAGAGAAACATTGAGCCTCATGTCACATGACCACGAGGGAGAAAATAAAGATGTTTGAATTTGAACCAATTAAAAGATAAGCCAAATCACGTGATAAAATTGTTCAATAATCGATTGGTACAATGTGTTCAACCAATCTTTTTCTAGTGGGTTTTCAGATTCAATTATAATATGTGCGACGTCAACTTATGATGAAAGGATTTTGTTTGGATGAAAAAGCCTGTGCTCTCGTATCATACCTTACGCCCTGTTCACATTTCCTCTGCTAGTACTGAGATTTATCGATACATGCTCCATTGTTTGAAGTTAATAATTTTTCATATTGCTCTTTCTCAAAACAATATTTATTTATAGTGGGAAGTATATTTTTATAGACAGAAAACATTTGCTAGGTATATATGAAAGGCATAGGTATATATGAAGGCTAGGTATATATGAAGGCATATATGAAAATGTTTAATAATTTTAATTTTTTCATAGCAACACTTTCTGAAAATTTAGAACTTGAACAAGATATAAAATAGACCTGGTTATTCATGCAAATTCTATTAAATTTAAGCTAGCATTCCCAAACCATCTTCGATCAAATGTTCTCAAAGGTTAGTACTTTAATAGATATTAAGGATCATCTCAGAAGTGATTGATGTTGTTATTGCTGCTTATTTTCAAGACAGACAGTAAACCTACTCCTCACAAATCTGTGGATATTCAACTGGGAGATACCTACTGTGGCAAATATTGATTGATTCCGACCATTTTATAATACTCTCTTAGAATATATCTCTTTAAATATTCTGTTGATTCTTCGATTATTCCCTTGCAAGGAAATTTAAGAAAACAAGATTTCTTACATCGCGATAGAAGAGAATAATCTCAAGTTCCTTAATTTATGTCTAAGATTTTGAAAATAGCAATCTTAATATGAATGAATAATGAAATACCTAACCAATTATTTTGAATTCATTGTTAATTGGGAACCCACCACCATTAAATACCTAAGTGAATAACATTTGAGAAAACCACTTGTATACCCTATTCCCCAAATATTTGAACCCATCAAGTTGAACCTACTTAGTCAAATCTGCTCTTCCGCGTAGTTCAGCAACTCTTGCAAATTGAATGTCTGGGCATAAGTCCTTTGCTTCATGTTTCCACATTCCTTTTGTTACGCCTTTTTCTTTGGCTAAATAATTCACAGCAATCAGACTGGTGAAAAATATCTCATTTATTTATAAACCTCTTTCGTGATTCGAAAACAATACCTACCCTCCTTCACGCCAAAGATTGTACTGTACAACACCAACAGGTTTTCCTTGTAGTTCAGGATTCAGTTTTTCTTCTACCTGACAATAAAAACAATCCATATCGACGAGAGCAATAACACGCATTATATTTTATTGAATAAATAACAGGTTGAGAGAATATATTAATAGAATAACCGAAAGTTTCTTACGAAGAGATAATTTTCAAATTTATAACCTAAACCTAACAATAAACATAGAACTAAAATCATTGATTTCAGGTCTATCTATGTTATAGATTAATTATTTTATACTCTATGTTTTAAATATTTATTCGATGGTCCACTGTCTAACAAACTTCAAAATCTGAGGTTCAAACAGAAAGTATGGTTATAAAGTTTCAGATTATAATTTTTGTCGAATTTTAAGCACCGTTTCTGAATACAAACCAAATCTAATGAGAAAATATCCTTTTATCCCACTCTGATATGGCATACTGTGTTTTATCTAATAGTAGACAACTCAAAAGATTATGTCAAAAACTAAAGTTGCACAATTACGGGGTAATATTATTTGCACCATAATGAGAAATTTTGAATAAACACCATTTTTTGTAGCAATTTTCAATTTTTAATTCAGTACTGAACGATTTGAGAGTTTTGTGTGAAAAACCTCCTAAAGGTTTTGAAAAATACTTCAAACCTGGAGGAAGCAAGCCAGAGGTTAAAGAAAATAAAGAAATTAAAGCAAAAGAAAAGGATGGCAAAAGTGAATCCAAAGATTCCAAAGACACTAAAGTAAACCCTAAGCCATCTACTTCTAGTGGTTCACAAAGTAGTAAACCATATGAACAATGGGGATTTGGTTTATTTGGAGGAACGGGAAATAGGTACTTGACAGCAGTGTATGTGGGATCATATAATTTATACTTTCTTCTAGGGGAAGTGGAGGTAAACCATTTGGGGAGAATGAAAGGGACAAGTGGTTCATGCTTGGAACAGCAACAGCTTTAGCATTTTTAGCTGCTATAACACTATGGGAGATGGGATATAAAGAAATTGGTTGGAAAGAATTTGTGAAGACGTAAGCATTCTTAATAACCTATTCGCAATTCACTTTTGGGGGTTTAATTAAAATACCTATTTCTATAGTTCTACTTTGATGGTGTACAGATAAAATACTTTTACAGATATTTGGCTAAAGGTGTGGTTGAAAAGTTGGAAGTGGTCAATAAGAAATGGGTCCGAGTCAAACTTCTGCCAGGAAATCATGTCGATGGAGCAGTATGTATTTTATAATTTTATAAATTCTTATTCCAAAGTGAAAATTGCGTGTTTAAGCAGAAATATATCACCACTAAAACATAACACGGAAATTGCAAAAAATAAATAGTTCCTTTATCGGTGACAAGAAATTTTTTTGCAATTAGTCTGTGAGAAGTCTTTCAATGAGGGACTTCTAATTGCTTTAAGAATTGGCGTTCTACCATCTTCAGAATGCTGGACATTCATATTATCTCTAATGAAAAGAAAAACAGACCTACTTCTATAGAGTATAGTAGTCGGTTATAATAACGTACGATACCATAATTCTAATAGTTTGATGTATATAACTACCGTCGCTTCCCACTTGCATTACTCCAATTAATTATTATTGTGACATTAACATTAACAATAAGGTTAATCTTTTATAGACTTAATTAATGTATCATTAATCAATCATTACCCATCTTCTACTTTATGGTGCTTGAGAATTAGTATTGTTGTCATCAGAACCTCATTATGTATATATCTTTTTGAATATTCAAGGGTTGAAGTTACAATAATTTACAAATTCTTTGTACTATAAACCAAAATCACACAAAGCGATAATTATATGCTGGGAGTTTATGCTCTCTGAGTAACTTGAAGTAAAAAGAAAGAATCTTAAAGAAATTCTGTAGCATTTACACCTCGCGCATTCATAAGAATAAACTGAACACTTGTTATAATATGGTGGTATTGACATTATTGTCAGATCTTTCCTTCCTCAGGAGTAATATTGAACTTTTTTATTTAAAATAGATCACCCTGTATATTTTTTGTCTTTTGAAATCCTTACAGAAATAATGAATATTTTTCATATCAAATTCCCTATACCTAAATGCCATAATTTAGGAGTTTTAGCATCATTTATATCATCAGTTAAAATAAAACAGATGGCTATGACTGCTATGTTATCTAAAATTCCTAATTTTTCTACTACTCAAATGAGGACATTACTGTAAAATGAGACTAACATTTAGAGATTATTCAAATTAAACCATTTTATTCAATCATAGCCATCTAAATGTATTATTTGTATTTGGTAATGATAGATTTATAAAAATCGTGCGATCTGTTTCTGAGATAATTGAGGCATTACATACTTTTAAAACTCACTCTGTATATTGGAGACGCCATCTATACAGGGTGAATTTGCTTATTGGGGTTTGAAACAATGATCTTTCTCCCTAAAATATTTTCAGATCTCCACAACTTCCGGTTATACCGGAAACAGACTACTACTTCCTTATTTCAAACGACACACCCAGTTTATTATTCCATCATTAGATAGCTTTTTTGATGACAATTTCAGCAATATGCCATACCTTGGGTATAAACTGATCGGTTTATGAGTTGATGGGGGCCTTATGAAAAAAATGGTGGCGATGAGTATTCACATTTTTTCGAATATTTCGGCAGAAAAAGCTTTCTTCTAAAAAATTTTTTTCTTTTTCGATTCTGCAAATATGTAGTATTATAAGGCTGTTTTCGGTTTGTACAGGATGTTTATAAGACAATTATGAGCTTGGACAACTCAAATTCATCAAAACTCAAGATTTTCGAATTAGAACCTGTATTTTTTATTATTTTAATCGATTCTACGTAAAAAAATAGTGGGGGTTACTTAGGCAAACTCTATACCTAAAATGAATACTTTAAGAGTTATCCTGGAAAAACCTTAAATGAGGAAAAACCGCAAGTCCAAACTGTGTGGAACAGTCTGTGACTTCCGGAAAACAGAAAGAAACTAGAATTCGATGTTCAGATAACTAAATTTTACTTTTCATTAATTATAATTAATTTTTCGTTGGGATTGTTCGGAAATCCATAAACAAATTAAATTTTCAATTACGAATCATTCATTACAATTCTTGAAATGTCAAATCGAATTGTAGTTTCTTTCTGTGTTTTCCGGAAGTGACAGCCTATTTCACACAGTTATAAATTGCGGTTTTTCCGCATTTAAAGTTCTTCCTCGATAACTCTCAAAGTACGCATTTTAGGTATAGAGTTTGGTTAAGTAACCCCCACTATTTGTGTACGTAGAATCGACTGAAATAATAAAAAATCCTGGTTTTAATTTGAAAATCTTGAAGTTTTGATGAATTTGATATAGTATATGAAAATAATTTTATTGACTCGACAGTACTTCTGAAGTTTCCACACTCTAGTCAGTGTTTTCCTCAATGTTTTTTTCAATATGCTCCTTGAATTTTTTATGATGACGCTATCGCCACGAAATGTTGCAGGTGTCTTGAAATTGTTATTCTTTATATACACTTTAAATCTAAATCCTATCGGATCCATAATCACGGAATATTGGATATTTATTTTCCAATACTCTTCTTCCAAGATCTCAAATCCATTGGTTTTGTGGTAATTTTTTTTTCTATATCATCGTCTAAGTTTCTATGATTCTGGTACCACTATCAACAAGAAATTCTGTAAGAACCTTAAAACTGCCATACTAACGAGCGTTCATCAAAATTCGTGGTCAAGAGTGCTGTGGAGATATTCGTGTTGATTTTCTGTGACGAGTAGCGCTTAGCTTGGACCATATCACTAACATTTGTTAAATACTTCGAATCTGGGAAGAGTATGGTACAAGCTGAGCGCTACTCACACTCACAGAAAATCAGCTCTAATTTTTCCACAGCACTCTTGACCACGAATTTTAATGAACGCTCGTTACATCAAAATGCAAATTTTTTAAATTAACAGGAACTTAAAATTTCGAACGGTCATATTTACGGAACCCTTATTCTGATCAGCTTAACCGCGGCATTCAAGAACCGAACTTCCCGTTTACGGCCGAACGGATATTCTTGAATTTAACTACGAATTCATCATCGGTGAGGCGAATCTAATCGTTTGAGACCATGCTTCGCCCAAAATTCGAAAATTGTGACGAAATGACAATAAAAATTAATGAAAAAAAACGATTTACAATTTTTTGAATATCTCTAACAGAAACTAAGATATAGCGAAATACATATTTGAGATGGTAATATTTCGGAAACGCCCTGTAACTCGAAAACGAGTCAAGATACCTATGATCTTTCTGTATTCTAATATCTTATTATTTTGAAAAAAGAGATAGGGGGTCCTTGGAGATTTTTTCTCTAAGTCTTACAGTTTTCGAGCCGAGATAATGGCTGTTTCTATATGTGCTCAGGAGTGTCTCAAAATGATACTCAAGGGGGCGCATATCTACATCACCACGGACAGCCAAACCACGCTGAGATCCCGGGAATCGTGTTGCCAGGGGTCTCTGCTGACTTGGGAGTGTCGTAACACCATAAAGCAACTGGCCAGAGGAAATAAGGTGACTCTACTATGGGTACCAGGGAACTGTGGGGTTGAAGGAAATGAAAGAGCTGATTGCAAAAAGTGCATCAAGGTTAACACCTGCTAGACCTGAGCCTTTCTGTGGGCTAAGAAAAGACCAATATAAAGCTGCGGTCCAGCTATGGGAGTTGAACAACAGGACAATCCACTGGACTAACACTCCTAGACTCGTTCAGGCAGAGAAAATCGTGAAGATTTCACCTACCTACGCCAAAAAGTTCCTGAAGCTGTCGCGAGCCGAGCTTCGGGTGATGGTGGACTGCTGACGGGGCACTGTCGGTACAAACATCATTTGTACCGTATGGGAAAGTCAGCAGACGAGATTTGCAGGCTCTGTGGATCGGAAGCGGAAACAGCTGAACACTTGGTATGCAAGTGTCCGGAGCTGGCTGGCCTAAGTAAGAACCATTCACATGGGTAAGCCGGTCCTGGATACCAGAGAGGTAACGCCCAAGGCCCCTAAGGAGGTTGTCAGTTTTATCAACGTCATTGACTACCTACCTGGGTTTCTATGAATGAGTAGGGTAGAGAACGAAAGATCTACATGGTCGCAGTTCCCGGAAGGCGTACCGAAATAAAAACGACCCCAGTTCAAATAATAATAAACAGTTTTCGAGATGCTTTCAGTGAGCACCGAGTTTGGGACACCCTGTATGGATGAAGTAAGAAACGAAATGTATAATCCCGTTATTGAATGTTTTCATGCAAAATGTTCGGACAGGTCAATTTTAGTTTTCAATTAACCACTTTATTGCATAAAAATTTTACTTATGGCGTCATTCAATTTGACAGAGTGGCGTTTTATTTCTTTTTATAAGACTATGATGAAGTAAAAAAAATTGATACCGTAGACAACAATTTTTTTGATCAAATAACACATTTACTGTGAGAGTTGCAATATAAACATTCAATTTCTCGCGGCGTTGACTGTGACATTCTTGAGTCCAGTGAAGATTTTCTCTTGGCCAATACCTGCAATTATGACGATTTACCGTCTCATTCAGGCAAAAAGTACGCCACCGCGTTTCCCAGACTTAACCCCATTAGACTTTTTTTGGGGTCATTTAGAATCAAATGTTTTAATAGGATAAATAATTTTGAAGTGTTACGGGAAAGAATTGGCGTTGAAAGGGAGCAGGACAGTCCTTGAGCGAAGTGATATACACTGTACAAATTGTTTACATTCGCCAAATGGTTAACGGAGCACAATTTGAAGATTTGCGCTAAATTTCTTCCATAAAAGTTTCATTTTTACTCTCGCAGTAAATGTGTTATTTCCTCAAAAGAATTGTTATCTACGGAACCAATTTTTTTTAGACCATCAATTGGGTAAGTTGCGTAGCCTAATAAATCAGCAGAAAAAATGAGGTAGGTATACATTTTTTCAATACGAAACATTGAGTTTTCGATATATTGCCTCAGAATTGTATTATATTGAACGAAAAAATTGTTGTGAAAAATCTTTTTGAAGCCTCAAGATTGATAGAAAATTCACACTTTATATTCACAGGTAGTAGTTTAAGCTCATAAGTAACAAGAGTCATCTTTAGGTCCACAGAAAATAAATAAAATCCATATCCACGTTGAAAGGAAAGATAGGTAATCTTTTTCAACAAAAAAATTTACTTCCCCTAATATTTTTTATCCTAGAATAGAGTAGTAGATCACTAATGCTGGAACAGCTTGCGTCCTTAACGGTTAAAAATTTCTCTCACCCCTCTCGAGAAGAGGATATCAACATTCAGTATCGATTCCACCACCTAGTCAGAAGCATATATCGAATTCACCACTTAATTGAGCTTGAATGTAAACTCTATTGGAAGTGACTTTATTTCGAGTGCTTTAGTGCATTAAACTGAAGATTGGGACAGCCGCCTTAGGCTAGGAACATAGTGAAGCGACCAAGAGGTGCGAAGAGGATAGTAGAGAGGATAGAGGCGAATTCAAACAAATATATTCTAATAGGGTAGTACATTGTGCAGCGATCCCGAATGCGGTTGCGCGAGGCGGTTAAGCGAGGATAGAGGCGAGATCGGGGAAGTTTGTTTTCTTTCATCGCCGCGCGGCTGGGCAATTAATAAATAAAATTGAATATTGACGCATTCATAAGTTCGATATTTGTGAAAAGTAATTTATGCAATCAGAGACATGCTCAACATCATAATTGATATATTTTGGACAATTTATGGGATACTGTATCGGATGAAATTGAACAAACAAGTAATTAATCCGTGGGAGTGATAGGGTGGCGAATGAAATTAGTCCAGTTTTTCATTAATTTAGATTCGATTTTTTCCAGAATGTACTCGTTGCAATATTCATACGGAAATATGAAATATATTTCTCTGGATGATCTCGTAATTCTTTATACAAGTGATGAAATTCACCATGTACTTGATGATTAAAAAGTAAAATAACTTATTTCCGCTTTATATATTTATTTTCACAACAATTGTTTCGTCATGATAACATGACTTCGTCAGGTGAGCATGGTAACTAACTACATATTTCGGATACAGTTCTTTAAATAGTTGAAAAAAATATGGTGTGAAATATAATAAAATCCTGGAAATTCTTGGGTTTCAAAACAGGTTGAGTAAGGGTGATCTATTTAGGTCCGTTTGGTCGTTGAGGAGAATCTGTTTTTTATGGTACCTATTTATCTCCATTGCTTCAAGGAAATTCAATTTTAGGGTCTTATTTTCTACGTGCAAAATTTCGAAAATAAGACCCTAAAATTGAATGGTTGTGAAAATAAATATATAAAGCGGAAATAAGTTATTTTACTTTTTAATCATCAAGATGAATTTCCGACAAGTAAAGACTGAGACAATCAAACACCATGTACTTTCCTAGATTTATTAATTTCGTGAACACTACAAGTTCTTCTATTTTCATCATTTTTCATTACATACCAGCGTTTCAATAGCGAATTTTCTAACAGTATAAATCCATTTTTCGGAAACGCACCTCCTCTATAATAATCAAACTCGACTATCGCCTTGATTTCTTGTTCGCCTCACTATGAGATGACACCTCGTCATCGAAATCAAGGTGATAGTCGAGTTTGATTACTATAGAGGAGGCGCGTTTCCGAAAAATAGATTTATACTGTTAGAAAATTCGTTATTGAAACTCTGGTATGTAATGAAGAATGATGAAAATAGAAGAACTTGTAGTGTTCACGAAATTAATAAATCTAGGAACGTACATGGTGAATTTCATCACTTGTATAAAGAATTAAGCGATCATCCAGAGAAATTTCTTTCATATTTCCATATGAATATTGCAACGACTACATTCTGGAAAAAAACTGAATCTAAATTAATGAAAAACTGTACTAATTTCATTCGCGACCCTATCACTCCCACGGATTAATTACTTGTTTGATTCATTTCATCCGCTACAGAACCCCATAACTTGTCCAAAATATATCAATTATGATGTTGAGCATCTCTCTGATTCCACAAATTACTTTTCACAAATATCGAACTAATGAATGCGTCAATCCAATTTTATTTATTAATTGCGCAGTCGCGCGGCGATGGAGGAAAACAAACTTCCCCGATCTCGCCTCTATCCTCGCTTAACCGCCTCGCGCAACCGCATTCGGGATCGCTGCACTATGTACTACCCTATTAGAATATATTTGTTTGAATTCGCCTCTATCCTCTCTACTATCCTCTTCGCACCTCTTGGTCGCTTCACTATGTTCCTAGCCTTACATTAGAAACCTATGATCTCAAAGCGCGAGCCAACGCGCGGTTACTACGGGCAAGCTCTAGAACAGCGCTCTACGCGCGGTCCATAATAACGCGCGGAGGCATGTGTACTTCATGTACTTGTAAACGCGCGGTTTCAAACCGCTCGTCATGTGAACGGGCTCTTACGTTATATGTATCCGATATGCCGAAAGCGGAGAAAACCTCTATCAAGAGTGTAGGTATTTTTTGTTTTTGGGAGAGGGTAATCGAAACAAATTTTTTTTGACGATATTTACCAATATCTGTAATGTGAGGAAGAAAGGTTTGATAACGAAGTTAGAACAAAAAATTACTCGAAATAATAGCATTTCCTTGATTACCGATTCGATTGTTCTTACCTTATACAGGATGTAAATAAAATAAAACGAAGTAATTTCCACTATGTTATTTAATTGTTAGCAACAATTGTTCAGAAATGTAGCCTGATGAAGCCACAGTGTGGCGAAACAATTGTTGCTAACAATTAAATAACATAGTGGAAATTACTTCGTTTTATTTTATTTATAATGAATTTCCGCCAAGTAAGGACCGAATCCATTAAATATTTATACAGGATGTTCCTAAATTGGAAATAGGAAAAAATTGGGGGTGCCTTGAATAATTTGAAGAATAAAATGTCCTATACAAGGGCCCGCAAACGCTTTGTTTTCGAGATACTGGGATCTTGTAGTACTACTTTTTTGAGGTGCTTATAATAGTTTATCAAATCTTTATTAACATTTTCTACAGATTGGGTGAATAAGTTCCAAAACTTATAATTAATTTATTCATCACAGCTTACTGGATCTTATAATAATTTGAATTTTCCTGAGGATTACTGAAGAATTGTTTGACAAGAAACCAAAAAGTGTATAACTGGACCAGAGTTTCTTTTTACATTTTTCTAAACTACCAGTGGTTCACCAAAAAACGTTCAGGTGGAAAGAAGCGGGCACTCTTCCAGAAAAAAATATCACCCTTCAAAATTAGCATATCACATGATGAAAACTTCAAATTGGAATATCTATGCCAAATTTAAGTTAAATATCTTGTGAAGGGAAGGTGCTATGAGAAAAAAACTTAAACTTCAACATCTGTATCTCGAAAACAAATTGTTTGCGGACCCATGTTATAGGACTTCATTTCTTAAAATCATCCTTAAGATCTGTCATATTCGTTTGAACCTCCAATTTAGGAACATCCTGTATAGTCAATTTAAAACTGATGTCTCCGCAAATAAATTGCAATTTGAATGAAACACATTAAATTGTGAAACACTGCATAGACAATTTTTCGATGCGAATAACTCAGTTCAGTTCTTTGATAACTGCAGTATTAAAATTTTGTGACGAAAATGATACAAAAAACCGAGAACAACGGGTAAATGTATATCGATGACGAATGCAAAAATCACAGATGGCAAAACAAGGTTGACGCCGACAAAGCGGGTAGAAAAAGGAAAATAATAAACCTCGGACATAGACGTGCTCGTAGTGCAATAAAAGTAATCATCTTGAAATCGATAATAAAATCGACATAGACCGTAAAAGGATCCGATTTTTTGCTGCTATGTCGATTTTAAGGAAAAGTAAAAAGATTGTTGGTTCATTTTATGGCAAAATTTTCGTTCGTTCGTAATGATAACTGAAATCTCAACTTCGAAAATTTTCCAGAATGTCTTGTGGTTCAACATCGGGAGTGTGGACTCTTTTGAAAGGAACCTCGAAAATGCTCAAATTGATTTGAATCTGGAACCGGAAAACTTTGTGCCAGTAATTTATAAAGCAGAAATGGAAGCCGCTAGTTTGACTGGTGTTTTACCGACAATCCTGGTAATAGGATTTTTGATATACATGATGAGACGATCAGCCGAAATGATGGGTGGTAGACGAGGCAAAAGAGGAGGTGGACTTTTCGGAGGCGTTATGGAAAGTACCGCCAAAATGATAAATCCAAGTGAAGTTGGAGTTAAATTCAAGTGAGTATATTTTCCGAAATAAATAATATTATAAATTATGAAAGAAAAATGCTAACTGCTATTTTTCTCTAAATACAGTGAAACCTCGATTATCCGTTCTCCTATTATCCGTTTTACTCTGTAATCCGTGCTCGTCGACATTTTCACTGATCCGTTCCCACGAGCAGACATCCACTCGATTATCCGGGATTCAATTCATTACGCATGCGCCATAGTAATAATTTGGTATAATTCGAAAATGTTTTAGTCGATGGTGTTGAGGAATGGCTAAATTCGGATTTAAATGAACCCGAATATCAGATACTGGATGATTCAGAAATCGCATCAAAATTTTCCCAACCTAACCACTGTATGGATACAGTCGATTAAAGTGTTGAAGAATTTTCCACGCAGGAAATAGTTATTCATAATACAATCGCAGAAGGCATTGATATTCTTCCACGAGTTCAAAATTCAAAAACGAGCCACGAAGTGGCGAGTTTTTGAATGGACGAGTGGTAGAATGAGCCTTCTGTACGAGTATTATACATTATTTTCTCTAATTCATTGCATTTTTATTGAAATCAATGAAATATTTCCATAAATATCTTTTAGTGATTTTTGCATTGAAAAATGTTGGTTGGGTGAACTGATTTCTTTAAAGCAAATTGATGAATCGATAGATAAAGCCGTGGCGGAAAGTTCGGAGTACCAACATAGAATAATAAAATATAACCATGAAAACTGTGCGTTTCTGATATATTCCCGCACGATTTTCTTCTACAAGATGTGGAAGAATGAACGGAATAACCAGAGAATTAGAAAAACAATGTTTCTGCCGAAGACGCGTTGAGATTTGCAACTATTTAGAGCAGGAAAATATTGATGTCCTCCACTTGAGGAAAATTCGGGCTCACATTTTTCTCAAGATGAATAATAAAAAATTACATACTTTTTCAACTAAAATATATACATTCGATGTATTATAGGTACCAATGCAATGATTTGTTTTTCATTTGTATATTTTTATATGATATTATGATTCTATTGATTTTGTTGCTCAATAAATAATTTTACCCCATACATTTCACTAATTTTCATAGTTGTTGTGCGTATTTTGAGGAATTTCGATTGTCCGTGTTTTTCGATTATCCGGGAACCGTTTCCCCTCCATTAGGCCGGATGATCGAGGTTCTACTGTAGCTTATAATCCATTCAAGGGGTTATCAGTTACGGTTGTGTGTACACACAGACGTATGCCTTATTTCAAGAATTTTTAATTTTAAGGGATGTTGCTGGATGTGAAGAAGCTAAAATCGAAATTATGGAGTTCGTCAATTTTCTGAAGAACCCCCAGCAATATATCGATCTAGGAGCTAAAATACCTAAAGGAGCTATGCTTACAGGTGAAATATATTACTGTATTTTGGTATATACACTGCGCAAAAAAATTAACGCACTATCTGAAAATCTCAATTTTAATGAAAGTTAACTTTACATTGACTTTATAACTCATTTTTTATGTTCTTTCGGGAAGGTTTTGAACGAAACAAGACATTGAATTGAAGAAAAATTCAGGATTTCACCGAATCTTATGTGAAAGAAGAGAAATAAACAATTTTCAAAATACTGGAATGCTGATAAGTGATTTAATACTTGGTACTTCCACCCCTTGCGTTAATTACAGCTCGGCAACGACGGTTCATACTCAAAATGAGTGATCTTAAAATGTTCTGATCTAATCCTTCCCAGATTTCTCTGAGTTGGATTCCTAAGTCATTAAGAGTAGCTGGATGATTTTCTGAACTTCTCAGCCTTCTATTGGGGTTGTCCCAAACCTGCTCAATCGGATTGAGATCTGGACTTCTTGCTGGCCATTCCATTCGAGAGACTTCAACCTCTTCTAGGTACTCCTGAACGATGCGTGCACGATGGGGTCTGGCATAAAAATGAAATTTTCACCAATGTATGGGGCAAATGGCACTACATGCTCTTCAAGAATGTTCCTTATATACTTATCAGCATTCATAGCTCCATTATCAACGACCACTAGGTCTGTGCGAGCAGTCAAAGATATTCTACCCCATACCATAATCGATCCTCCCCCGAAACCAGTAGTATTCAGGAAATTGCACTAAGCATATCTTTCATGTGGACGTCTGTATACAAGGGAACGTCGATTACAATGGTAGAGGCAGAATCTAGACTCATCTGTGAAGAGAACTCTTTCCCAATCAGCCTCTTCCCAATGAATATGCTCTCTCGCAAAATCCAAACGCGCCCTTCGATGGGCTGGGGTAAGAGCTGGGCCTCTTGCCGCGACACGAGGCCTTAAATCATATTCTCTGAGGCGATTTCTTATTGTCTGAGTGGTAATTTGCACCCCATGAGTTTGCTCAAGCTGATTTTGAAGGAGGCGAGCGGTTGCAAACCGTTGTCTCAACGAAGAAACTCTCAAGTAACGTTCTTGAATGGCAGTTGTTACCCATGGTCTACCCTGTCCTGGTCTTCGGACATTCATACTTGTCTCCCTGAATCGCTGCGACATTCTGGACACACTTGTATGGGAAACTCCAAACCTTTCTGCAATTCTTGTGTATGTTCATCCTTCTTCTCGCAAAACTACCGCTTGGGCACATTCCTATTGGGTCAAATTGCGTGTTTCGCGTTGCATAGCGATCGAGTGTAGAAAATCAAACGAAAGAAAAACTATTGATCACTAGAATTGATCGAGAACAACTGATTTCAGAATGGAGCCAATACATTCAAAATCTGATAATCTCATCTTTTTTTATTCCTGCTGGGAAAAAACATCTGTATTGAAGAAAAACGTTGAAAGTGGATAACATATGCATGCAATTCTCATAATGCATAATTATCATTGAGAACACCTTCAGTTGTAGAATAAATTTGAGATTTCCATAATGTGCGTTAATTTTTTTGCACAGTGTAGAATAGCACCAGAATATTATTCAAAATTTTGAGGTGATTTCATTTTTTGTCTCCTATATGTCTATAAAAAAAAGATCATTTTATAGTATTCTAAGGATAGTGAATTTCCTAAAATTGAAGATAATGAACATAGTTATATCTAATCGATGAATCTGGTTCTCATAAGTAATCTAATGAGGTTCTCCACTCAAAGCTATTTCTTTTCAGGTCCTCCCGGAACAGGTAAAACTCTACTAGCCAAAGCTACTGCAGGAGAAGCACATGTTCCATTTTTATCAGTATCAGGTTCAGAATTTTTGGAGATGTTTGTAGGTGTTGGTCCTTCTAGGGTGAGGGACTTATTCTCAATGGCGAGAAAGAACGCACCTTGTATCTTGTTTATAGATGAAATAGACGCTGTTGGTCGAAAGAGAGGTGGAAGAAGTTTTGGCGGACATTCAGAGCAAGAAAACACGCTGAATCAACTTTTAGTCGAAATGGATGGTTTTAACACCACCACAAATGTTGTAGTTCTTGCTGCAACAAACCGTGTTGACATCTTGGACAAGGCTCTTTTGAGACCTGGTCGATTCGATAGGCAAATATTCGTTCCTGCTCCCGACATAAAGGGTAGAGCTAGTATTTTCAAGGTTCATTTGGAACCGTTGAAAACCAATTTGAATAAAAATGATCTCGCTAGGAAAATGGCAGCACTTACTCCAGGCTTCACTGGAGCTGATATCGCAAATGTATGCAACGAAGCTGCTTTGATTGCAGCAAGAGATTTAAACGAATCAATAAATATGAAAAATTTCGAACAGGCTATTGAAAGAGTTGTCGCTGGTATGGAGAAGAAAACCAATGTTCTTTCACCTGAGGAAAAGAAAACGGTGGCATATCATGAGGCCGGACATGCTGTTGCAGGTTGGTTTTTGGAACATGCAGATCCTCTTCTAAAAGTATCTATTATACCGCGTGGAAAAGGATTGGGATATGCCCAGTATTTACCCAAAGATCAATACCTATACACTAAAGAACAACTTTTTGATAGAATGTGTATGACCTTAGGAGGACGAGTATCTGAAGAGCTTTTCTTCAAGAGGATCACAACAGGGGCTCAAGACGATTTGCAAAAAGTAACACAAAGTGCCTATGCTCAGATAGTACATTATGGAATGAACAGTAAAGTTGGCAATGTTAGTTTTGAAATGCCTAGGCAAGGAGATATGCAATTTGAGAAACTCTATTCCGAGAGCACCGCTCAACTCATAGATGCAGAAGTAAGGATATTAATAGCAAATGCCCATAAAAGAACGACAGAATTACTGACAAAACATAAAGATTTAGTTGCCAAAGTTGCAGAAAGATTACTTCAACGTGAAATCATAAGCAGAGATGACATGATTGAATTATTAGGTAAAAGACCATTCCCAGAAAAATCAACCTATGAAGAATTTGTGGAGGGTACAGGATCATTTGAAGAGGATACTACTTTACCTGAGGGTCTCAAAGACTGGAATAAATCAAAAGAAAAGAAGGAAGGGCCAGCTGTTAGTGCTGGTGTATGAAATTTTTTATGTATTAAATGTATAATTGAATGAAATGATGTAGTTCTGGAAAGTTTGTTCACATTCATAATCCTTTCAAGTTTTGTCTGAATTTGACTGCTTATGTTTATAAATAAAATTGTTTTTTTTTTTATAAAGACATTATTTTCTGTTGGGCAAATCAGATTCAATAATAGGCATTATGACAAATTTTTACAAACTATCCTATAATCAGATACGAATATTATTCAAGGAATAACATATTTCTGCGCATAGTGAAGTTTTAGTTGGAATAATTCAGATTTTAAATTCGCACCAAACTCGAGGAAGTGTCATGGCGTCGCTAGTGACGTCAAACCGTAGTTTGACGTAGTTTCATTTTCGAATATTCGGTATAAAGAAAACCACGGGCGTAGCCAGGGGGGGGGTTTTGGGGGAGTGCGCGGCTCAAACGCATCAATTGTCGTCGATAGACCTCGCCTGTGATGCTTTCATTCGGTTTCAGAAGCTCATAGTAAACCACACCTAGCGGTCCCACCATATACAGAGCATGAGCTTGGCGCCATGAATATTTGGCTTGGCCGTCGATGATGATGCATGGCCGGGTAGTCCCCATGATTTTCTTCGCTTCTGATTATCGTAACTGATCCACTTTTCATCGCCAGTCACGATACGATGCAGAAAACCCTTTCTTTTATGTCGCTGAAGCAGCTGTTCGCAAGTGAAAAAACGCCGTTCGACGTCTCTCAGCTTCAGGTCGTACGGCACCCAATTTCCTTGCTTTTGGATCATTCCCATGGCTTTCAAACGCTTGGAAATGGTTGTTCGGTCAACTCCCAATGCTTCAGCAAGTTCTTCTTGCGTTTGACACGAATCTTCATCAAGCAAAGTCGCCAATTCTTGATCTTCAAAGATTTGCGGCCGCCCGGAACGCTCCTTGTCTTCTACGTCTAAATCGCCATTTTTGAAGCGTCGAAACCATCCGCGAACACTTGAATCATCGACACAACCTTCTCCATGAGCTTCCTGAAGCAACCGATGCGCCTCGACAGCAGATTTCTTCAAATTGAACCAATAAAGTGAAACTTCCCGCAAATGACGTCGACTCGGCTCAAATTTCGACATTTTCACGATTTCAAAAATTTATGATGCGAAAAAATTTCAACTAATGTGTTAGTGTGGAATTGTTGACAGATGAATAAGCTTTGATTATGACATATGTAACCATTAAATACTCGTACAGTATTGGTGGCGCCATCTCTTACAAAAAACGGGAAAGACTTATTCACACACCTGATAGTAACTTCAGATCGTTCACTTTGAAACTTTTTTTTTTTAAATCTCGAAAATATTTTTTTAATGGAATTTGTAGAAAGTGAATGAAATTATCACTCTCAGTTTGATTCTTTTGTAATCTGAAATCTGAATTAAATTACCTCTACGTAATCTAGTCAATTTGTGCTCACATGTGCCCCTCAAGGATAAGTTATCGAGTTGTTTTGATTTCTCCGATCGTATGTATTTTTTTGGGTGCTGAATCCGAATCTGAGGTTTAGCACCAAAATTTCGTGACGAAACATTAAAAAAAAAAAATTTCATCTTCTGTCGCTTTTTTTCCATCAAGTTTTTTGTCCGATATGTTATAAATTAAACGCACTGTTTAATAATTAAAAGTCTTTAATAAAATATAGGAAATAACTGTGTAGTAAACACACTGACAAATATACAATAATACTCTTCAACAACGGCCAACGAGAGAAAGGGACGAGCATGGCTTGCACATGGCCTATCTAACAATTACACAGAATAAATATACAACTGCGCATGCCGCGCATAGAAATACTACAAGACAACTTATATTACTTATGTACTGGGTAAATCTTTCAACACGATAAAGATGGCTCAAACGATAGTTCAAAATTGTCGTATTTTATCTATCTCTGCTAAAACCCAGTTGATGGGGAAGTTTCAATTTCTTCGATTTATTCTCTTTTTTCTGGGGTACGGAATTCGAATCTGAGGTTTGCCACCAAAATATCATGATAAAACACTGAAAAAATGCACAAAAGGTGAAAATTTTCATTTATGCCGGTTTTTTGCATATAAATTTTCTACACATAAATTTGAATTTGAGTACTCTGTTGCATAAATACTACGACGGTATTTATTTCCTAAATATATTCATAGGAATCGATGTAAAGAAATAAACTAAATTTCAAAAAGTGATTTCGAAAATGCTTTTTTTCTCAAAACATAAAGGGTGTTTTTTTTTAGAGCTATAGAACTTCAAATTGCAATAAAACAACGATGGATTATCCGATTGACATGAATTTTATTTAACCCCAAAATAATCTTGTGGCATTACATTTTAAATATGAGTTCTGGCATATGACCGCCACGGCTGGCTCGGATGTAGTCCAATCTGGACGTCCAATTTTCGATGACTTTTTCCAACATTTGTGACCGTATATCGGCAATAACACGGCGAATGTTGTCTTCCAAATGGTCAAGGGTTTGTGGCTTATCCGCATAGACCAGTGGCTTAACATAGCCCCACAGAAAGTAGTCTAGCGGTGTTAAATCACAAGATCTTGGAGGCCAATTCACAGGTCCAAAACGTGAAATTAGGCGGTCACCAAACGTGTCTTTCAATAAATCGATTGTGGCACGAGCTGTGTGACATGTTGCGCCGTCTTGTTGGAACCACAGCTCCTGGACATCATGGTTGTTCAATTCAGGAATGAAAAAGTTAGTAATCATGGCTCTATACCGATCACCATTGACTGTAACGTTTTGGCCATCATGAAGAAGTACGGACCAATGATTCCACCATCCCATAAAGCACACCAAACAGTCAGTTTTTCTGGATGTAACGTTGTTTCGACTTACACTTGAGGATTAGCTTCACTCCAAATGCGGCAGTTTTGTTTGTTGACGTAGCCATTCAACCAGAAGTGCGCTTCATCGCTAAACAAAATAAAATGGACGTAGTGCGCGATACGTATTCCGCACAGAACCATTATTTTCGAAATAAAATTGCACTATTTGCAAGCGTTATTCAGGCGTGAGTCTATTCATGATGAATTGCCAAACCAAACTGAGAATAAATCACTTGACAGCTGTTAAATCGGTCGCCATCTTGAACAGTAATGCCAACTTAAAGTTATATACCTCGAAAAAAAACACCCGTTACTTTTTCCGGAATTGTCAAATTGTCTGCATACCATTTTTTGTTTGCACTCTACTTTTGACCCTGGCTGTAGGTACTTGTGAGTTGTGGATGTGAATAGTTTCTTATCGGTATTACGACCTAGGACTTTCTTCATTTAAAAATTGCTTTCCATTGGAAAAATTCGTAACCATTTTTTGTAGCAAGCGAGTGTGTTTAATTTTCGGCAAGTGCAGGGGTAACCTAATTCAAAATGCGTGTGACGACTGTATAAAGACTACATCACATTTCAAATCAAATTTCCCTTTTTTCATTTCAGGTCAGCTTCCAACACACTCAATAATGGTTCCCCTCGAAGAATGGGATCACAGTCGCCAGGGACTACCAGGCCCTTGTCAGTTGATGCCCAAATAGTTCAACTGGTAGTCCATCGAGATGAGAAAGGGTATGGGATGAAAGTATCCGGTGACAATCCAGGGGTCTCTGCCCTCGATTCTACAGACCGAGATAATGGCTGTTTATGTATGCGCCCAGGAGTGTCTCAAAATAAACCTCAAGGGGGCGCATATCTACATCACCACGGACAGCCAAACCACGCTGAGATCCCTGGAATCGTGGTGCCAGGGGTCTCTGCTGACTTGGGAGTGCCGTAACACCATAAAGCAACTGGCCAGAGGAAATAAGGTGACTCTACTATGGGTACCAGGGCACTGTGGGGTTGAAGGAAACGAAAGAGCTGATGAACTTGCAAAAAGTGCATCAAGGTTAACACCTGCTAGACCTGAGCCTTATGTGGGCTAGGAAAAGACCAATATAAAGCTGCGGTCCAGCTATGGGAGTTGAACAACAGGACAATCCACTGGACTAACACTCCTAGACTCGTTCAGGCAGAGAAATTTGTGAAGATTTCACCTTCCTACGCCAAAAAGCTCCTGAAGCTGTCGCGAGCCGAGCTTCGGGTGATGGTGGACTGCTGACGGGGCACTGTCGGTACAAACATCATTTGTACCGTATGGGTAAGTCAGCAGACGAGATTTGCAGGCTCTGTGGATCGGAAGCAGAAACAGCTGAACACTTGATATGCAAGTGTCCAGAGCTGGCTGGCCTAAGAACCATTCACATGGGTAAGCCGGTCCTGGATACCAGAGAGGTAATGGCCAAGGCCCCTAGGGAGGTTGTCAGTTTTATCAACGTCATTGACGACCTACCTGGGTTTCTATGAATGAGTAGGGTAGAGAACAAAAGATCTACATGGTCGCAGTTGCCGGAAGGCGTACCGAAATAAAAACGACCCCAGTTAAAATAATAATAATACCGATTTTGGGACACCCTGTATGGATGAAGTAAGAAACGAAATGTATAATCCCGTTACTGAATGTTTTCATGCAAAATGTTCGGACGGATCAATTTTAGTTTTTAATTAACCACTTTATTGCATAAAAATTTTACTTATGGCGTCATTCAATTTGACAGAGTGGCGTTATATTTCTTTTTATAAGACTATGATGAAGTAAAATAAATTGATACCGTAGACAACAATTTTTTTGATCAAATAACACATATTTACTATGAGAGTTGCAATATAAACATTCAATTTCTCGCGGCGTTGACTGACATTCTTGAGTCCAGTGAAGGTTTTCTCTTGGCCAATAACTGCAATTATGACGATTTACCGTCTCATTCAGGCAAAAAGTTTCGCCACCGCGATTCCCAGACTTAACCCCCTTAAACTTTTTTTTGGGTCATTTAAAATCAATAGTTCATTTTAATAGGACAAATAACTTTGAAGAGTTACGGCAAAGAATTGGCGCTGAAAGGGAGCTGGACAGTCCTTGAGCGAAGTGATGTACACTGTACACATTGTTTACACTCGCCAAATGGTTAACGGAGCACAATTTGAAGATTTGCGCTAAATTTCTTTTGTTTTTTTGATTGAATAAAGTTTTCTCCCATAAAAGTCTCATTTTTACTCTCGCAGTAAATGTGTTATTTTCTCAAAAAAATTGTTATCTATGGTACCAATCTTTTTTACACCATCAATTGGGTAAGTCTAATAAATCAGCAAAAAAAATGAGGTAGGTATACATTTTTTCAATACGAAACATTGAGTTTTCGATATATTGCCCCAAAATTGTATTATATTGAACGAAAAAATTGTTGTGAAAAATCTTTTTGAAGCCTCAAGATTGATAGAAAGTTCACACTATACATTCACAGGTAGTAGTTTAAGCTCTTAAGTAACAAGAGTCATCTTTAGATCCACAGAAAATAAATAAAATCCATATCCAAGTTGAAAGGAAAGCTAGGCAATCTTTTTCAACAAATACATTTACTTCCCCCAATATTATTTATCCTAGAATAGGGTAGTATAGATCACTGATTCTGGAACAGCTGGCGTCATTAACGATAAATTTCTCTCACCCCTGCTACAAGCAAACCTTCATCACGGGAAGAATATATCAACATTCAGTATCGATTCCACCACCTAGTCAGAAGCATATATCGAATTCACCACTTAATTAAGCTTGAATGTAAACTCTATTGGAAGTGACTTTATTCCGAGTGCTTTAGTGCATTAAACTGAAGATTGGGACAGCCGCCTTAGAACAAATCAGCAATTTGTAAAAGGTTAGCTCCGAAAGGAATATTCATTTTGTCATCGCTTTCTAAATTAATCATGTTCAAACCCCCAAAATAAAGTCTGCTGCCCCTTTCTCGTCCATATTTACTATATTTCTAGTCGCTTACCTATGGTCTATATAATTTGTGTACAACTTATTCGCATAAGTGATTCCGATTTTTCATTGTCCAAAAGAAATTCATGTTATTACTCAAGCTTCTTAATCAACTTTTTTACCGTTAGAATTCAAAGCTTGGCATTCTTTTTTCTTTCACTTCGTATTCGTAAAATCTAGGATGCTACTTTGCATTTACTACCTGCTTAGATGCCCCTAAAATGTTTTTGTTCTCTCTCTTTCTCTTTGAAGCGTTCATAAAATAAAAAACTGCTCTCTCACTCTCTCAGAATTTAAATTCCTGCTTTGCTATTCGAGCTAAAATTTTAACTCTTAAATATTATTTCTCCTCTAATAATAAATTCTAGCAACTTTATAAGTTGTACAAATAGTTTTATCTTAGCAAAAAATCTCTAATTCATTCTAAGTTTGAAATACTTTTGCGGATATTCTTTTCTCGCAACTTTATCTTTGTTGTATACTCTCGAGTATTTGATTAACAAGTATGGGTGAAATCTAAGAAACTTGGGAATCAAAATTCTGCTCATCTTGGCACTGAAATTATGAGAATAGCTGAATTAGAAAAAATGAATGTGCAATTCTTGACAAATCCGTTCATAATAATTTTTAGTGCAGATACAAGCATATACAATTCAAACATAATTTTAAAAGTATCACAATGTGAATGTAAGTCTGGTTTCTACCAAAATGATTCTGATTTGGAAACTCAAGGCAAGATATTTATGGATTTACAAGATAACTTTTTTCGTGTTCAGGCTATATACATATTGTCTTCAAACTCTCGCCAGCACATCAGATTGCCAAAATTGGAGCTAGGTCATTCAAAATCTTGGCAAACGTTCAGGGATATCCATATATCACTGATTCATGCGTCCAAAGATCTTAGAGAATCTTAGAAAGTAATTATAATTAGCCTCCAATATTTTGTAACGCTATAATGAAAGATTGCTAGCTTATCCTTATTGAGATTCACTGGAACAAACGCCACCTTCTCGATATATTTTCTTAAAACGTGTCTATATTAGAAGTTCTCGAATTTTCAGTGGATTCGTGGAACTTCTATTTATTCAATTTCCTCCTCAAGCGACTAGATAGTATTAGTGCAACAGCGTTCGAAATTCAGCTTAAAACAAAATTTAAAAATTGTTATTAAACTTTTGAGCCAAGTTCAGAAACTGTCATTTTGGCAATGCCATAAACCTGAAAAAAGATTAATAAGTGTTTAGGCATAAAACACGTTACATCGGACTGTAGTTCTACAGCATCTAAAATCCTTGACAGCAATATCTCAGTTAATGATGCTGTGGATAGCGATAGCTATTTATTTTAAGCGAATGCTTCTAAGTTAGGAGTTACTTGAATGTGCAGGTATCAAACTTGAACGTTGTCGTCTGATATCTCTGATTTATTTAGTGACACCACTAAAATGTTTGGTTTGGTGGTCCCTCTTGATGTCCGAAACTAACTATTCTTTCACAGTTGGCTCACAGTTTTGTCAATTTTCTCACTCCTTTCACTCTCTACTTGAAAGTAATCATTCAAAACCTTTGGGCTCTAAGGATTGATTGGGATACTACCCTTCCTTCTTCGTATGTTAATGTTTGGCAACAAATGAACTCCGAGGAGTCATGTCACTCATATCTATTGAACACTGTGTAACAAGTGCTCCGAGTAGTCGTAGTGGAACAAATCACGGATGGATTTAACCTCAAACAAGTCACAGACTCTGTGTTCTTGGACGTGACCAAAGTGTATAGCACAAATGATTGCTACCGGTATCCTCGCAAGTTTAGAGCCAAAGTCGTAGGAGTAGGAGTATTGTCTTCAGAGAGGGTACTTTTAGGCGGAGTCCCCCAAGGATCTCTGCTGTCACCGTTATTGTTTACGTTTTATGTATACTATATGCCGAAAGCGGAGAAAACCCCTATCAAGGGCGTAGATCTTTTTTGTTTTTGGGGGGGTGGGGGGTGGTAAACGAAAAAAATTTTTTTTGACATTTACCCATATCTGTAATGTGAGGAAGAGAGGTTTGATAACGAAGTTTGAACGAAAAATTACTCGAAATAATAGCATTTCTTTGATTACCGATTCGATTGTTCTTACCTTATACAAGCTGTTCCTAAATTGGAAGTAGGAAAAAAATTGTAGGTTCCATGAATAATTTGAAGAATAAAATGTCCTATACATGGGCCCGCAAACGCTTTGTTTTCGAGATACTGGGCGTCTCTTGTAGTACTACTTTTTTGAGATGCTTATAATAGTTTATCGAATCTTTATTAACATTTTCTACAGATTGGTTGAATAAGTTCCAAAACTTATCATTAATTTATTCATCACAGCTTACTGGATTTTATAATAATTTGAATTTTCCTGAGGATTACTGAAGAATTGTTTGACAAGAACCGACAAGAAACCAAAAAGTGTATAACTGGACCAGAGTTTCTTTTTACATTTTTCTAAACTACCAGTGGTTCACCAAAAAACGTTCTGATGGAAAGAAGCGGGCACTCTTCCAGAAAAAAATATCACCCTTCAAAATTAGCATATCACATGATGAAAACTTTAAATTGGAATATCTATGCCAAATTTAAGTTAAATATCTTGTGAAGGAAAGGTGCTATGAGAAAAAAACTTAAACTTCAACATCTGTATCTCGAAAACAAATTGTTTGCGGACCCATGTTATAGGACTTCATTTCTTAAAATCATCCGAAAGATCTGTCATATTCGTTTGAACCTCCAATTTAGGAACATCCTGTATAGTCAATTTAAAACTGATGTCTCCGCAAATAAATTGCAATTTGAATGAAACACATTGAATTGTGAAACACAGCATAGACAATTTTTCGATGCGAATAACTCAGTTCAGTTCTTTGATTACTGCAGTATTAAAATTTTGTGACGAAAATGATACAAAAAACCGGGAACAACGGGTAAATGTATATCGATGACGAATGCAAAAATCACAGAGAGCAAAACTAGGGGGACGCCGACAAAGCGGGTTGAAAAAGGAAAATAATAAACCTCTTGAAATCTATAATAAAATCGACATAAACCGTAAAATGAACCGATTTTTTGCTGTCATGTCGATTTCAAGGAAAAGTAAAAAGATTATTGGTTCATTTTATGGAAAAATTTTCTTTCGTTCGTAATGATAACTGAAATCTCAATTTCGAAAATTTTCCAGAATGTCTTGTGGTTCAACATCGGGAGTGTGGACTCTTTTGAAAGGAACCTCGAAAATGCCCAAATTGATTTGAATCTGGAACCGGAAAACTTTGTGCCAGTAATTTATAAAGCAGAAATGGAATCCGCTAGTTTGACTGGTGTTGTTTTACCGACAATCCTGGTAGCAGGAATTGTGGTATGCATGATGAGCATAGCCGAAATGATGGTTGGTAGACGAGGCAAACGAGGAGGCGTTATGGAAAGTACCGCCAAAATGATAAATCCAAGTGAAGTTGGAGTTAAATTCAAGTGAGTATATTTTCCGGAATGAATAATACACTGCGCAAAAAAATTGACGCACATTATGGAAATCTCAAATTTATTCTACAACTGAAGGTGTTCTCAATGATAATTATGCATTATGAGAATTATGCATGCATATGTTATCCACTTTCAACGTTTTTCTTCAATACAGATGTTTTTTCCCAGCAGGAATAAAAAAAGATGAGATTATCAGATTTTGAATGTATTGGCTCCATTCTGAAATCAGTTGTTCTCGATCAATTCTAGTGATCAATAGTTTTTCTTTCGTTTGATTTTCTACACTCGATCGCTATGCAACGCGAAACACGCAATTTGACCCAAGAGGAATGTGCCTAAGCGGTAGTTTTGCGAGAAGAAGGGTGGACATACACAAGAATTGCAGAAAGGTTTGGAGTTTCCCATACAAGTGTGTCCAGAATGTCGCAGCGATTCAGGGAGACAAGTATGAATGTCCGAAGACCAGGACAGGGTAGACCACGGGTAACAACTGCCATTCAAGAACGTTACTTGAGAGTTTCTTCGTTGAGACAACGGTTTGCAACCGCTCGCCTCCTTCAAAATCAGCTTGAGCAAACTCATGGGGTGCAAATTACCACTCAGACAATAAGAAATCGCCTCAGAGAATATGATTTAAGGCCTCGTATCGCGGCAAGAGGCCCAGCTCTTACCCCAGACCATCGAAGGGCGCGTTTGGATTTTGCGAGAGAGCATATCCATTGGGAAGAGGCTGATTGGGAAAGAGTTCTCTTCACAGATGAGTCTAGATTCTGCCTCTACCATTGTGATCGACGTTCCCTTGTATACAGACGTCCACATGAAAGATATGCTCTGTGCAATTTCCTGAATACTACTGGTTTCGGGGGAGGATCGATTATGGTATGGGGTGGAATATCTTTGACTGCTCGCACAGACCTAGTGGTCGTTGATAATGGAGCTATGAATGCTGATAGGTATATAAGGAACATTCTTGAAGAGCATGTAGTGCCATTTGCCCCATACATTGGTGAAAATTTCATTTTTATGGACGATAATGCCAGACTCCATCGTGCGCGCATCGTTCAGGAGTACCTTGAAGAGGTTGAAATCTCTCGAATGGAATGGCCAGAAAGAAGTCCAGATCTCAATCCGATTGAGCAGGTTTGGGACAACCTCAATAGAAGGCTGAGAAGATCAGAAAATCATCCAGCTACTCTTAATGACTTAGGAATCCAACTCAGAGAAATCTGGGAAGGATTAGATCAGAACATTTTAAGATCACTCATTTTGAGTATGAACCGTCGTTGCCGAGCTGTAATTAACGCAAGGGGTGGAAATACCAAGTATTAAATGACTTATCAGCATTCCAGTATTTTGAAAATTGTTTATTTCTCTTCTTTCACATAAGATTCGGTGAAATCCTGAATTTTTGTTCCATTTAATGTGTCTTGTCTCGTTCAAAACCTTCCCGAGTTATAGTCAATGTAGAGTTAAATTTCATTAAAATTGAGATTTTCAGAATGTGCGTTAATTTTTTTGCGCAGTGTATTATCAATCCAATTATGAAAGAAAAATGCTAAATGCTATTTTTCTCTAAATAGCTTATAATCCATTCAAGGGGTTATCAGTTACGGTTGTGTGTACACACAGACGTATGCCTTATTTCAAGAATTTTTAATTTTAAGGGATGTTGCTGGATGTGAAGAAGCTAAAATCGAAATTATGGAGTTCGTCAATTTTCTGAAGAACCCCCAGCAATATATCGATCTAGGAGCTAAAATACCTAAAGGAGCTATGCTTACAGGTGAAATATATTACTGTTTTTTGGTTTCATTATTATTTTATTTGGTATTTAATTTGATTTCAGTGAAGTAACTGAAAACACGGTTAAAAATATAATAGCACCAGAATATTATTCAAAATTTTGAGGTGATTTCATTTTTTGGCTCCTATATGTTTTATAGTATTCTAAGGGTAGTGAATTTCCTAAAATTGAAGATAATGAACATATTTATATCTAATCGATGAATCTGGTTCTCATAATTAATCTAATGAGGTTCTCCACTCAAAGCTATTTCTTTTCAGGTCCTCCTGGAACAGGTAAAACTCTACTAGCCAAAGCTACTGCAGGAGAAGCACATGTTCCATTTTTATCAGTATCAGGTTCAGAATTTTTGGAGATGTATGTAGGTGTTGGTCCTTCTAGGGTGAGGGACTTATTCTCTATGGCGAGAAAGAACGCACCTTGTATCTTGTTTATAGATGAAATAGACGCTGTTGGTCGAAAGAGAGGTGGAAGAAGTTTTGGCGGACATTCAGAGCAAGAAAACACGCTGATTCAACTTTTAGTCGAAATGGATGGTTTTAATACCACCACAAATGTTGTAGTTCTTGCAGCAACAAACCGTGTTGACATCTTGGACAAGGCTCTTTTGAGACCTGGTCGATTCGATAGGCAAATAGTCGTTCCTGCTCCCGACATAAAGGGTAGAGCTAGTATTTTCAAGGTTCATTTGGAACCGTTGAAAACCAATTTGAATAAAAATGATCTCGCTAGGAAAATGGCAGCACTTACTCCAGGCTTCACTGGAGCTGATATCGCAAATGTATGCAACGAAGCTGCTTTGATTGCAGCAAGAGATTTAAACGAATCAATAAATATGAAAAATTTCGAACAGGCTATTGAAAGAGTTGTCGCTGGTATGGAGAAGAAAACCAATGTTCTTTCACCTGAGGAAAAGAAAACGGTGGCATATCATGAGGCCGGACATGCTGTCGCAGGTTGGTTTTTGGAACATGCAGATCCTCTTCTAAAAGTATCTATTATACCGCTTGGAATTGGATTGGGATATACCCAGTATTTACCCAAAGATCAATACCTATACACTAAAGAACAACTTTTTGATAGAATGTGTATGACCTTAGGAGGACGAGTATCTGAAGAGCTTTTCTTCAAGAGGATCACAACAGGGGCTCAAGACGATTTGCAAAAAGTAACACAAAGTGCCTATGCTCAGATAGTACATTATGGAATGAACAGTAAAGTTGGCAATGTTAGTTTTGAAATGCCTAGGCAAGGAGATATGCAATTTGAGAAACTCTATTCCGAGAGCACCTCTCAACTCATAGATGCAGAAGTAAGAATATTAATAGCAAATGCACATAAAAGAACGACAGAATTACTGACAAAACATAAAGATTTAGTTGCCAAAGTTGCAGAAAGATTACTTCAACGTGAAATCATAAGCAGAGATGACATGATTGAATTATTAGGTAAAAGACCATTCCCAGAAAAATCAACCTATGAAGAATTTGTTGAGGGTACAGGATCATTTGAAGAGGATACTACTTTACCTGAGGGTCTCAAAGACTGGAATAAATCAAAAGAAAAGAAGGAAGGACCAGCTGTTAGTGCTGGTGTATGAATTTTTTTTATGTATTAAATGTATAATTGAAAGAAATGATGTAGTTCTGGAAAGTTTGTTCACATTCATAATCCTTTCAAGTTTTGTCTGAATTTGACTGCTTATGTTTATAAATAAAATTTTTTTTTTTTTATAAAAACATCATTTTCTGTTGGGCAAATCAGATTTAATAATAGGCATTATGACAAATTGTTACAAACTATCCTATAATGTGCAGATACGAATATTATTCAAGGAATAACATCTTTTCTCTATTTCAGCATCGTAATGAGTTCATTACAGTTCTAAAAACAGTGCTGTAATGAACTCATTACAGCATCGTTTTCAGTTATATTTTTCGTTTTGTGGTTGTCTCTACTGCCTTCCAATCCTATCAAATTTCAACAAACGTCAATAATTGTCAACATAATGTATAATTTGGATATAGTGAAATCATTTGCAGCATTATTCTCAATTTTTCTTAATTCTGGTGATTTGGTCAGACATAATTCATGAATTTGATCCGTAATTTTAAATTGTTTGAAAATTCGAAACGTATGATTCAAAATCCGTAATCTGTCAATTTTCGTAACAGTTACACCAACTGCCAAGATACAATACAAAAATCACTAGTATATACATATAATCTGAATTTTTCATTAAATTTCGACAATATTTCAAAGAACTTGACTGAAATAGAGAAAATATCGTCTAATACTCGTTGCAGAAGGCAATTCCAACACTCTTGCGTTCGAATACTCGCTCCTTCGTCGCTCGTTTTCGAATTTCGCATTCGTGTTGGAATAGGAGCCCATTCTGCAACTTGTTTTAGAATATACTATTTGCGCATAGTGAAGTTTTAGTTGGAATAATTCAGATTTTAAATTCGCACCAAACTCGAGGAAGTGTCATGGCGTCGCTAGTGACGTCAAACTGTAGTTTGACGTAGTTTCATTTTCGAATATTCGGTACAAAGAAAACTGAATCGTAGAAGAATAATCTTTCCCCATAGATATAACCTATAATAGATCTGTCAGAGAACATAACCAGTCGATTGTTTGCTAATAGAAATTCTTAAAAAAATGAGTTCATTCAGAAAATTCAATTCAATTTTGAAAGGGAAAAATATCTCGAACGTCGCAAGGTTTCCGGCATTTTGAATTTTTTTTTCAGAGTTCTTCATCTTTTCTGCAATAAGCACCCGTAAACACTCTGAACAGAAATCGGAACTTCGAAGAACATATACATAAAACTGACCACACTCATTAGAATATTGCTCAGAAATTACGTTGAACGTTGAACGAGGTAAGTCATAAGGCAAAAATGATTCTCCCGAGGTCATCTGCACGACTGTTTGTCCAGTTTATGATGAAACACTCTGTATATAAAATTATTCAGAAGTTTCATAAGTGTTGAATGCGCTAAATACTCTAAAATAAATTAAATATTATACACTACTGAAAATTTTGATAGGAAAGTAATCTATATCCACTAGCGCGCAAACCAGTGGTGGAACAGGAGGGGACAAAGAGGAGCGTGCATACCCCCCTTGAGTGATGATGCATGTTGAAACTTGGAAAAAAGACTTCCAATTCTGATTTTCTTATAAACTCGGTACTGTGCAGGGACAAGCTCTTTTCCGCCCCATAACCTTTTTTGTAGTTCCCCGCCGGTAATACGAAAAATTGATATTTTCTGAGTTATGCAAAAAAACAAAAAAGGACATTTCTTAGCTTTTTTTGCATTTTTTTTCAATGTTCCATCACGAAATTTTGGTGGCAAACGTCAGATTCGGATTCAGCATCCCAAAATACGTATAAATTCGAAGAAATAAGAACTACACAAACAAAAAATAAAATTTTCAACGAACGTTTGAGCCAGAACGGTTCATCGGATAAGAAACCTTAGTGAAAGAAATTGGTAGGACATTTTATTTCCTTTGTTTTTCTATATGAAGGTCATTCACAAAAAATTTATATCTCCTGAGATATAAGCAAAAAAACGCCGGATAATTCAATTTTTTACCTTTTTTGCATTTTTTTTTAAATGTTCCGTCACAAAATTTTGGTGGCAAACCTCAGATTAAACCCCAAAAAACATTAAAAATCGAATAAATCATAACTACCCCAAGTTTTTTCCGTGAAGGACCTTATGAGCATAAAGATTGGACTATTTCGATTTAAAATCTTTGGATAGTAAGTATGTTGACTCAATACTTTGAATAATATCCAAAACTATAAACCAAAAACAGATATTAGCAAAACAATTGGTTTCTCCCTCTAAACAACGTAATCCAACAATTCATCACGTATTATTAAAGAATATCTGAATATCACTACAGCTGTAAGTATGGGCAACATCGCTCTTTGTTATATTGAGGTATGATGTCGTGTGTGCGCAGAAGCCATTCAAATGAATACACAATTAAATGTTTTCAGCAAAATGGCTGACACTTGTTGGTATAGTGAGAATCTACGAAATAGAATTTTATTAATCCTCTTTGATTAAGTGTGAACCGAAAGTACCATGTTGTGATTTGTGGATAAGTGAATCAAGTGCCGTTTCCGGAACCTCCGAGTTTCGAAGACAAAAGTGATAGAAGTAATGTTAAATACTTTTTACTTGGGAACTCCACAAAGTTTTTGTTTTTCTTTGGAATCTAACAGTGTTTGTTATATGTGCTATTCGATTCCTTGATATTATGGATAATAATACAGCTATATTGATGGCAGAAAGGTAGGTCAAGGGTTGTTACCCTACATAAATTAATTTCACCGCTCCCATGACAGATCTCGACTTACGTCATTGTTTTGCTTTTCACCTGTTGCGTGGGAAATGCGTAGACGTGTGTTTTGACTTGCGTCGTTGATTAGACCACCTTTAGTCACAGCTGAGATTCCTTCACAAAATTTTCATTTCAATGATATTGGTTGCCTCAACTCAGGGATACAATTTCACCTTATTGTTAAAGGGAAAATTTTGTATTTCTCTTAATTCCTATCTCAACATGACACCAATTTGTTACTATTTTTGAATAAATATTTTTATAACGATCTATATGCATACTGTGATATTTATTAGGTTAACAGTTAGGTCCTAAACAATTTGTCACCTTTTATGGTGAATTTTTCAGAAAAACTGACTCATTGAATTGACCAAATTTAATTCCTAGGCCAAAACTAAGTGCACTTGTTTTTGCACCCTTGGAATTTGACTTGATTATTTTTATTATTTATAATTACTTAAATATAGCAATTTCAGTTAACTTCTTACTAGATAATTGAGAGTTCTTTGATCAATATGTAATTTTTCTCAATGCATAATGTTTTATAAACTAAAAATGAGATTCGCAAACAATATTTCGATTACTTTCCAAAATCTGTAACCGGTGTGAAAACAGCTAAGAGTTCCTTCACCCTTTGTCGACAAGTGCCGAAACGAAAAAAATTTAAATTTTGTCAAAATCAAGTGGATAGAGATTTTTTGATGGAATGTACAATGTATAAAGATTAGGGGCCTAAAAAAGCCATATTAGAAAATAATAAGCATTCATTTCATTAGGCACGAATTCTCCCCCTTCAATAATATGAAAGAAAAGATATAATTTCGAAAAAATAGATGTGGATTTTTTGTTGTTGATTTTGCAACTTCGACTACATATGTTCTAAGATTAATATAACCCTTAATTCGGTCGGGCTTTCGGGTACGTATTTACCCACAACAGTGGCGTAACTAGAGTTGACTAATGTAGGGGGACTCTCTTTGCAAAAACAATTCATTTGAGATCATGGGGTAGTTTTTCCAACCCGTTAAATTTTCCAAACCCTCAATTTCGAAAATTCATTTCTCTGGAAGAACGTGTTTTGTTGAAGATCATAAATATACCATTTTTTAGAAAAAAGAGTTTCACCGCCTCTGACTTAATAACAAAGAAAATAATATATTGGCATTCAGACAATTTTTCAATTCCGGAAAAAGTACCTCCTCTAGCGGGACTCGAACCCGCAACCTTTGAATCAACAGTCCAATGCTCGGTAGCTCAGTTGGTAGAGCACTGGGCTGGTGATTTGGAGGTGGCGGTTTCGAGTCCCGCTCAGGGAAGTACTTCTTCCGGAATTGACAAATTGTCTGCATACAATTTTTTTTACCCTGGCTGCCTGGTACTTGTGAGTTGTGGATGTGAATAGCTTCTCATCGGTATTACGACCTAGGACTTACTTCATTTAAAAATTGCTTTCCATTGAAAAATTTCTGTATGTCAAATATTCGTCGAGTTATAACGAAATAAAAAATCATTGTGTAAACTTGCATTATTCTGTTTTTTCGTAACCTTTTTTTTTTCAGCAAGTGAAGGGGTAACCTAATTCAAAATGCGTGTGATGACTGTATAAAGACTACATCACATTTCAAATCAAATTTTCCTTTTTTCATTTCAGGTCAGCTTCCAACACACTCAATAATGGTTCCCCTCGAAGAATGGGATCACAGTCGCCAGGGACTACCAGGCCATTGTCAGTTGATGCCCAAATAGTTCAACTGGTAGTCCATCGAGATGAGAAAGGGTATGGGATGAAAGTATCCGGTGACAATCCAGTGTATGTACAGAGTGTTAAAGAAGGTAGGTTTACTGGATATCGTGTTGAAGTGGAATGTAATATGAAAAATTATCGAGCAAGAGCTAATTACTTGATTATTCACACTTAGTGTTTATTTCTATTTTATTATAAAATGAATACATAGCCCGTTACCTTGTCACTTCTTTAGATGATCTCAATCGACTGGTACAGAAATTGGAAAGATACACTATTAGATACGTTATTTTATTACCTTCGAAAAAACAAACAGGACTTTAAACTGAATAAACTCAAGGAAAGTGAACTGGATAACTCTGCCTGGTATATTCCCGGATTTATCTTCAAACAATCCCGGAAACTGGATTGGACACATGAGGATATTGAATCAATTAGACTCAAAACTCATGGCAAGACCTCAGATGTGATGCCAACTCTTTTCGATTTCGTAGCACTCTTTGGAACGGTCATTAACGACCTCCTCAGTGCAATAAACTTAGTAAATTGGACACTTGGACAAAAAGTCCTCCATATAAGATAGATCGGATGGATCAAAATCAGAAAAAGGAATAGGTATTGGGGTATATGGTCCTAAAACGATCTCTAGATCCCTGGGGAGTGAGCCCTCTATCCTACAAACCTAGACACAAGCTGCCTACATTTGCGCTCAAGAGTGTCTCAAAAGAAACCTCAAAGGAGCGCGTATTTAGATCACTACGGACAGCCAGGCCATGCTGAGGTCTCTGGAATCATATAGCCAGTGGTCTCTAATGACATTGGAGTGCCGTAATAACATAAAGCAACTGGCCAGAGGCAATGAAGTAACTCTATTATGGGTACCGGGGTACTGTGGTATTGAAGAAAATGAAAAAGAGGATGAACTTGCAAAAAGGGCATCAAGGTTGAGACTTGATGGTCTTGAGCTCTTCGTCGGCTTGGAAAATACCAATACAAGGCAGTAGTCCAACAATAGGAGAGGGACAATAGGAAAACCCTCAGGAGGAGTACTCTGGGTCTTGCTCAGGAAAAGAAATTTGTGGTGCTTTCACTGACCTATACCAGAAAGCTGAAGCTATCACGAGCTGAGCTTTGGGGAATGGTGGGACTGCTGACAGGACACTGTCGGTGCAAATACCTTTTGTACCGCATGGGTAAGTAAGCAAATGAGATCTGCAGACTCTGTGGATAGAAGGTAGAAATATTAGAACACATAGTGTGGAAATGCCCGGTGCTGACTGGCCTAAAAACCATTCATATGTGAAAGTCAGTTTAAGGGTACAAGACCTTTTTATTTCATTAACTTCAGAAAACCGAACTAGTCTCCTAAACTCTGTCTGGTCATTCAGTAGAATCCCCGATGTAATCAGACAATTTATTCAAACCTTTTTATTATTCCTTCATTTTCTCCATATGAAATTTCGAAATTCTCATCAGAATCGTTTTTTTTTTTAATTTTCACATAGAGAACATAAGGGCTGAAGTTGAACTTATTAGAAAGTTTGAAGATTATTATTATCATTTCACTAAATCGGTTTCGTTACGGTTTTGTTAGCCTGCCGGGAACTGCGACCAAATTGATCTTTTGTTCTTAACCCTACCTATTAATACCAATAGGGAGGCCGTCGATAGGGTTAATGAAAATGACGACATCCTTAGGAGCCTTGGCTATTACTTCGCAAGTATCCAGAACTGACTTTCCCATAAGAATGGTCAGTCAGCTCCTATGTGCTTACTCTATGTGTTCTAATATTTCTACCTTCTATCCACAGAGTCTGCAGATCTCATCTGCTAACTAACCCATGCGGTTCAAAAGGTATTTGCACCAACAGTGTCCTGTCAGCAGACCCACCATTACCCAAAGCTCAGCTCGTGATACCTTCAGCTTTCTGGTATAGGTCCGTGAAAGCACCACAAATTTCTTTGCCTGCGCAAGACCCAGAGTACTCCTCCAGAGGGTTTTCCTATTGTCCGTCTCCTATTGTTGGACCGCTGCCTTGTATTGGTATTTTCCAAGCCAACAGAAGAGCTCAGGACCATCAAGTGTCAACCTTGATGCCCTTTTTGCAAGTTCATCGGCTTTTTCGTTTCCTTCAATGTCACAATGCCCTGGTACCTATGGTAGAGTTAATTTATTCACTCTGGGCAGTTGCTTTATGGTGTAACGCACTCCCATGTGAGTAGAGACCCCTGGCTATATGATTCCAAGGATCTCAGCGTGGCCTGGCTGTCCGTAGTGATGTGAATACCCGCCCCTTTGAGGTTTCTTTTGAGACACTGTTGGGCGCAAGTGAAGACATCTCAGAAAACATAACATAGAGCCACTTTACAAGCCAACAGAAAAACTGGACCAATCTTGGGAATTGCTGAAGATAAAATTGATCCAAGTCATAAAACTGTTGTATGTGATTGTGGAAAATCAATATATCAATATGACTTAGAAATATCTGAAGATACTTATCGCAGTAGTAAAGTGAAAAACAGGTCAGACCACGGCTTAAAAAACTAGAAATTTTCCAATCTTATTGAATTACTCCAAAGCTTCTGACTCCACGTCAGTGATGTTCTCATTTTCGGAAATATCTCTTTGAATGTCCTAGAAGTTCTAGAGATAAATATTAACTTGATTGTGATGTAATATTTCTATAACCATTTCTGTTTATTTCCAGGTGGTCCAGCAGAGAAGGCTGGTTTACACGCGGGGGATAAAATTCTAAAGGTACTTCATTATAGTTCTATCAAGACTGAATAAGTATTTTAGCACTTTGATATTATTGCAGGTAAACGGAATAACCGTTGTAACGTTCACACATACCGACGTAGTGGATTTGATAAAATGTAAGTTACTTTTCACTATTCGATAAGTAGAATATTTGATTTGCAAATTATTATTTTGGGTTAATTTCGGAAATATTTCTGAATTTATCACATAACGCGGGATAACATATGAAACACTGCATCAATATAAATAGGAGGGGCCTCAATTGACCATATTCACCGTCGGCATATTGTTATGCGACAATACCAACTACCCAGTGTTCCCAACGGAGAAATATTGAGTTTACTACAAAAATACCGCTAATATCAAAAATACTATCAGCCATAAAGACTATTCTTCCACTGGCTATTTCCAAAAATGGAGCGAAGCATTCATTTATAAACTCGGCCACAATTAATTTGTTCAGAAAACCACCTTTCACTAATCTTTTTATTTCCAAAAGGTGAAATTTTTGCACAATGTAGTCCCAAACAAGCCTATCTGGCGTAGCAGCCAGAAAAGGTACACATAAACTTCACTTATAAACTTTATATTGTGGAATTTTTCTAGTAAACTCAATATTTCTTCGTTGGGAACACTGAGTAGTTGGTATTGTCGCATAACAATATGGCGACGGTGAATATGGTCAATTGCCATATTCAACTTTTTCTTTATCATTTCGTTTGTGTAGTAGGGTGATTTTTGAAATTCAACAGAAAACAATATTTTCTTAATACTGGGTGTTGTATAAGTTGTTGACACTATTTAATTATCCTTGATTTCAAGTGAAGAAGTGTATAAGAATTATCGTTTTCGTTTTTTCTGATCTTAAAAAAATAAACTTCTTGAATATAGGACACAATTTTTGATGATTTAAAAATTGGATAAAATCGGTTGATTTTTTATTATGAATTTTATTGATAATAATAATAATAATAACATGCAATAGTACCGGGTAGTTGAAGAAAACCTAATGGATTTGAATCCACTGCTGCCCACTGCAGATTTCAGTTGTCCAAATACTGGTTTCAGACAGCGAAAACAAATGCGGTGATGAAAAGTTTTTTTTCCAACACGTCGGAGAATCAGTTGCGAACTGGACGAAGTATGCGTTTAAAAATTTTTTTAAGGAAAGCACTGACATGAAACCAGAAGCTTTTAAGGGATCGTTCATTAGAGCCTTCCAAATTTCACCTTCGACCCTCTAACATAATTGGGCTATGAGCGCCAAAATTTCGAAATTGGGCTATCGAAACATTTCAGATGCAGAAGGCGATGTTTAGCAAGCGAGTCAAAACATAGTTTTGGGGGTATACTTGCAGTGTTCGATTTATTGTACGTTTTACCATTCAAATGAATTTACGTTGAATTCATTTTATAGCTTCATCTGAAGTGTTGCTAACTGTGCAACAGAGAACTAACAGATCGATAATGGCTTCCTTAGCGGGGGCTCATGGTCGGCCGTTGACAGCTCACGCTTCCACAACCATAACAAATCCACAACCAGTAGATGTAAGTATTTTTCCTCGCTTTACATTGTTTGAAACTAGGAAATATATCATTAAATAAACAATAAGATTCGGTAATATTATTATTATTATATTATAATTCCGGATAATATGGCGTAAAGGAAACTTTTTTCTCTATTGAAGGAATCTATTTTAAGTTGAAGATAACGCTAAAACATGAAATTCAAAGTAACCCAGGAAAAATTTTGAGCTTGGCCAAGGACGTTATTACCGGTTGCATTCCCTTGAAAATTGTACCTATTAAGCTTATTCATATATATAGGGTGTTTTTTTTCGAGGTATATAACTTTAAGTTGGCATTACTGTTCAAGATGGCGACCGATTTAACAGCTGTCAAGTGATTTATTCTCAGTTTGGTTTGGCAATTCATCTTGAATAGACTAACGCCTGAACAACCCTTCGAAATAGTGCAATTTTATTTCGAAAATAATGGTTCTGTGCGGAATACGTATCGCGCACTATGTCCATTTTATTTTGTTCAGCGATGAAGCGCACTTCTGGTTGAATGGATACGTCAACAAACAAAACTGCCGCATTTGGAGTGAAGCTAATCCTCAAGTGCTTGTCGAAACACCGTTACATCCAGAAAAACTGACTGTTTGGTGCGCTTTATGGGCTGGATGGAATCATTGGTCTGTACTTCTTCAAAAACGATGATGGCCAGAACGTTACAGTCAATGGTGATCGGTATAAAGCCATGATTACTAACTTTTTCATTCCTGAATTGAACAACCATGATGTCCAGGAGCTGTGGTTCCAACAAGACGGCGCAACATGTCACACAGCTCGTGCCACAATCGATTTATCGAAAGACACATTTGGTGACCGCCTAATTCCACGTTTTGGACCTGTGAATTGGCCTCCAAGATCTTGTGATTTAACACCGCTAGACTACTTTCTGTGGGGCTATGTAAAGTCATTGGTCTATGCGGATAAGCCACAAACCCTTGACCATTTTGAAGACAACATTCGCCGTGTTATTGCCGACATACGGCCACAAATGTTGGAAAAAGTCATCGAAAATTGGACTACATCCGAGCCAGCCGTGGCGGTCATATGCCAGAAATTATATTTAAAATGTAATGCCACAAGATTATCTTGCGGATAAATAAAATTCATGTCAATTGAATAATCCATCGTTGTTTCATTGCAATTTGAAGTTCTATAGCTCTAAAAAAAACACCCTTTATATGATGAATGCACCCCCGGAAATCTATATACAGTTATGTGGTCTCCATCTTCTTTTTTTCGATATACTGCTTGAATCTGTTTCGTTCTCGTGCATTGGTTTTGGTTTAAATAGTGTTGAACTGGTCTTTTCAGAGTTTTTACCCATAACTGAATGAGAGAATTGCTTGGCACATGATTTGAACAGTGGCGGATTTGCAGATTTGCCGCCTGTAGCCTTTTCAATTTTTGTCGCCTCTGAATTTTGTTACCTTATTTCATAATAATATCAATTACATTTTCTATCAATATAATTCTAACTTTATGATTTGTGCTCGATCATCATCACAGTAAAAAATTATTTAAATACATTATTTTATCATAGAATATCTCAGTCATGTAGCATTTTTAGAGTAAGGTAATATGTCTTAAAACTATACAATACTCACATAATATAAATAGAGCTTACACAGAAAATATACATTTGGCGAACGTTTATAAATAGTTTTTATTACGCCCTCAGTCCAAAAACAATAAAATGAATTTCCTTTCCTAATTATCTATTAGTATTAGAGTTTAAGTTGAAGCATAACAATAATATTTTGCGAAAATTCAAATTAGCAAAATCATTAATTATGTCATCGTGCGAAATCTTATTCATTAGAATATTTTACAAAGCGTTTAGCAATTGTTCATATAGAGATCTTGAAATATGAAGTATTTGGCTCTGTATATATTTCGATTTCTGTTGATTATTTTAATTTTCTCCAATTTTCGAAATTCGTTCTTTTTGTGTGTATAGTGGTTTTATTTTTAAATTCTGTAAATCGAGATAAAATGAATAAGTACAATCTGCCGTCCCCTGAAATTTGGCGCATAGGCTTCAGCCTACTGAGCCTGCTGGTGAATCCGCCACTGGATTTAAATGACGAAAAGCTCGAATATTCTAGACATTTCTTCGCGCTATAGTCGCAGAATTAACAGTATTGATAGGTATTGACCAGTGCTGAAAAAATGCTTGAGAAGTAAAATATTATAAAGCTTATTTTCATTAACTCAAGTCCTCAAATCCAAAGGTAAATTGAAAGAGTAAGAATGATAACACTCATTTTGTATACTGGAAGTTTCAAGTTCGACGGCCTATTAGACGTTTCTGGAGAACGGGGCCAATTTGAAATCTGAAAATTCGAAATATGACATTGTTCATGATGCCCTATTCAGATAAAATATTTTCGAAGTTCCGGCACTTCCGGTTATACAAGAATTAAAAAAATTTTTTTCGAAAAAACTTTTTTTTTTATGTCCCAGAAATGATCAAGATTTCCATTCTCAATTACTCTTTGCTAAAATTATTGCGTTTGTTTTCAAAATATTAAGAAAAAACCGTAAAAAAGAGAGAATTTCCTTAGCCACAATTACGTAAATTATTTTTACTGTGAATATCCTAAGCGTATTACTCAATTCACTTTCTCAAACTAGAATGATGTTGGAATATCATGCATATCTTTAATTTGAAAAATATCATCACAGGGTGTTTCAAATATTTTGCCAAAAATTGTGAACAAAATTTGATCATAACTTTCGATTTTCAAATTAGAACCCTTTTTTTTGTGATTTCGTTGGATTCTACGCTGAAAAATTAGGGTAGTGTTAAACATGATTATGCTCTCAAATTCAATAATTCAAGAGTTATTCGAGATTTTATGAATTTATGTTTTACGTAGGGTCAGTTTCATTCAATCTGTTTCTAGAGTGCGTTTCAAATCAGTATTCTATGATCATAGAAATTAAAATATGCAATTATTTCAAAGTGACAGGTGTACTCATTATTGAAGTTAGAAGATTATAATTTCACGATATGAATCCCTGTAAATCAAATAATGAAATTCTGGATCTACTCCATATCCACGGTGAATGCAACAGAATTGTTTCGAGAACTTGTCGAGCATTCAATCAGAAATATCCACATTCACCACCAATTGACGAGAAGATATTTCGGAAGTAGGTATGTTTCAAACTTTCTATTACTCCCTTTTCATCACCAGGTAGATTTTTTCCTGAATTCATAAAATGTATTTTACCGCTTTTTTATATGAATAGAATTGGCACCCAGGAGTCCTGCATGATTTTATCTCATTTGGTAGATATTGGTTTTTTCTTCTAGGTAGGTACTCCAGTATAATTGATATTCATAAAGTATGAAACATTATTTCAAGAAGATGAGGAAATTTCTGATTTAAAATTCGATGAGTTCTACCAATAATTTTATTGCATTCATCGTGAATATGGAATTAGATATTTATAATACAAGTGCAGAAGTTATTCATTTTCTTCCAAGAGTTCACAATGAACGAGTGGTAGAATGAGCCTTCTGTACGAGTTTTAAACATTATTTTTCTGAATTCACTGCTTTTTCATTGAAATCAACGGAAATTTCTACAAATATCGTATTTTTTCCATTGAAAAAATGTTGGTTGGCAAAACAGTTTTCTGTATCACAAATTTGACAGATAATAGATAAAACCGTTCCAGTCTATTTTGTTCCATCAGATGTGCCGGAATGAACTGATTTGCCACATAATTAGAGAAAAGAATATCCAGAATTTTGTAATTTGAATATCGGAAATTCAGTTCGTGAAAACAAATTAGGGTAGCTTTGATAATGAAAACACCTGTCACATATAAATTAATTAGATATTTAAATTTCTATGGTCATAGAGTATTATTGCTAGTCTGTCTGGAAACAGATCGAATGAAATTGACCCTACGTATAACATAAATCCATAAAATCTCGAATAACTCTTGAATTATTGAAGTTGGGAGCATAATCATGTTTGGACACTACGCTTATTTTTTATCGTATAATCCAATGAAATCACAAAAAAATAGGGTTCTAATCTGAAAATCGAAAGTTATGATCAAATTTTGTTCACAGTTTTTGGCACAATATTTGAAACACCCTGTGATGATATTTCTCAAGTTCAAGATATGCACGATATTACTACATCATTTTAGTTTGAGAAAGTGAATTGAGTATATGATTATATATATATATATATATATATATTTTGACGGAATCGGCAGTAGGTACTGGTCGCATAAGCTTAAATTATTTTTGATTCTACAGGCTGGTCCGGAATTGGCGAAACACGATATCATCCCGTTTTTTTAAATGTGAATACTCAATTTTCATATCATAATCTCCATGAAATTCTGATTTCGAAATACCTCACTTGTTACCATTTATCTGTGAGTGTGTTATTCAGAGTGATCTGTAAATCTGCGAATCCAATAAAACATCATACAATTACTTCGACCGGTTTTCAAGATTTGATTTTTAGTTTAAACCATTATGACTATGAAATTTTTCGAAAAAAATGTATATTTTACGTGTAATATATTAAAATTTCAGAGATGTATACACTATACCTACATAAAATTATCCTCATAAGTGTGCCTAGTTCATTCATAACATAAATTTCAATGAAAATGTTGCACCCTTTTAGCTGAAAATAGGCTTTTAGAATATTTGGGGATGTAAACTCCAAGCTATAGGTTCATATTTCAAACAAATTTTATCCTGGAATTTTTGGCCATACCTTGGGAAAAAATTGGGGGATTTTTTGAGCTGAAAATTTGCTTTAAGAAGATTTGGAGGTGGAAAATATAAGCTATAAGTTCATATTTCAAGAAAATTTTATCCTGGAATATTTGGCCATACTTGGGCAAAAAAATTGGGGAATTTTTTTCACTGGAAATTCGCTTTTAGAAGATTTGGGAGTGTCAACTGTAAGATATAAGTTCATATTTCAAGAAAATTTAATCCTGGAATTTTTGGTCCTGCTTGCAAAAAAATTGGGGATTTTTGGGCAATACTTTCGTCGTTGAAGTTTATTAAGATTATGGTCTAGACATAAGCTGGATGTATCAATATCACATAAAAATGGATTGAATTTGTGATTTCTTCAAAAATTTCATTCCCAAAAAGATATTATCAAAGACTGGAAAATATAAAATTGTTGATGAATATTGCAAACTGAATACTAGATAAACTGTTTTGAGAGAGGCAATAATCACTTGACCCATATAGATGAACACTTGACCCTAATGAATATTGCTATGAAGTTTGGTAGAAAACTTTTTCGGTTTCTTGATCATATTGTATATCTCTGATTTGAGATGGTATTGATTTTAAGAAGTAGATGGATGAATTATTCTCTTGGTTCATCAATTGAATCGACGTACGTTTTCTGTTCTGCAGTAGTTCTCTTTTTGGATGATAAGTGCAAAACGATAAAACAGTGATAGCCAGAAATAGTCGATTAAACAAGTTATAAATAGAAAACAAATACATATATAAGACATCTATAAATTACTGTTATTGTTAGAAGAGTATAACGTCTATTCCATTCACAGAACATTATACAAATGCAATTGCAAGCAGAAAAAGAACAACATTATCGACTCATGATCGAAAAAGAACAGAGGTACATCGATGTTCTGAGAAGCCAGTTGGCGACATCGCCTGACGAAAAAAAGTTCTTGGAACTCACCAAAACCGAAAAGAATCTTCAAACTTTGCAATCAATGTTGCAGAGAAATCAAACTGAGGTAAGATCGAAAATATGCTTGTGTCTAATACCTATAAAATATATTTTTTAATGGAGCCGGTAAAGAAGAACGCCAGCAAAAAATGGTTCGAGAAATGACATTTTTTCAAAAATTCAGAACAATTCTGCTTGTTCATAAAAAAATATACAGTTGAGGCAGCTTTTACTGTCAAGACATTCTTGATTCAGCAGGGCTACTATCCGATTGGATCATTTTGGTTTTTTTATTTAGTGTCAAATTGCGTTGAAAATCTCGTCATTTAGTTGAAACGTCATTTGGAGCGAGAAATATGATTTTTTTTGTTAAATATGAAGATGCTGAATGAGTTTGAACACAGCTGTCAGTCAACTGAGCAGTTCAGTATAAAGAAATCCATCCTCGAATTACAATTTTCGTCCTAGACATCTCTGAAGATGTTTACCGCAGTCGTAAACGAAACGTCAGTTGAAAAACCTACTGGGCCAAAGCTAAAATACTTTTCTCAACTTAACAAATTTGCAGTTACTTTTTAGGTTTAAGCCATTAATCTGAAAATTCAATAATAACAACGCTTTATATCCTCCTGATCTTTCTTCTTGAATTTTCTGTGATTCTGGTTACCATATCAAAACGAAATTCTGCGCGTTTGAAATGGTTATTCTCTATACAGGCAAAATCTCAACACGGTCAGATGTGTAATCCTGTAATTAGGTATATTCAGAATTTATTTCCAATAATCTATTTTGAATTTTCTGAAGATGGTTCAGGTGAACTCAGAAACGAAGATTTTTCTATGATTAAAAAAAAAGCAGGTTAACTTCTGTTTTGAGGGGGACGAATTTCCATCTTGAGTTTTTTTACGAAAAAAACACCCCCATGAAGGTGGCATCAACTCTCATAATTTCTTGAATAGGGTAGAGAGAGTAATAGGGAGGAGAGGTTGAATGTGGTCGAATTTAGTTCTTGAATTGGGGTTACTATTGTTGTTTGATGAATTTTTGGTGATGAATTATTCGAAAATTCTAGGAATGAGGTAGTAGCTTTTTCACAGAGCTATGAAATTCTCAGCTTGCTCTTTTCTACTAAAAGTAGAGAGAATCTAGTATTTAGAAGAATTTGACACATTAATGCTACAGCTGCGTCTTCTATTTCCTGCTGGAACTCACCCGAAAGATTACTAAAATAATTCATTATTTAACAACATTAACAAATTTATTAATATGTTAATTCCACCCGATTTAAATAAAAGAAAGCCTAAATATTGCTCAAAGCTGATCGTAATCTAGCTGAGAAATCGCAATTAAATCCATTCAGTAGTTTCGAAGAGTGTCCAGAAAGACCAACAAAAATGTATGTTTGTGTTCTGTCACCCTTGTCGCTCAAGATCATTTTTTTAATGAATTTATGAAATGTGCAGTCACATCGGTTTCCACTATTATATTATATGCCTAGCTCAGGATACAAGAATTAAAAATAATAATTATAATTATTATTTCTAGTAATTTAAAAAACTCAAGTGTCTTATAAAACCTTTATCTGAAATTTTGTAGGTGTTTTACCAAAACATTGAAACTTTAAAAGGTTTAAAAACCATTTTTTCGATATCAGGTTTGAATGTATTTTCTTTAATGAATGTGATTTATATGAATTGTTTTATATCCTGCGTGAAAGAAGACAAATGACAAACTTCTGGTAAATAGTTATAAATTATAGCATTCAATTATTCGACGTAATAGTACCCATTTACTTAATTGAAATACTGTTGTGTTTCAGACTTCATACATTAAGATATTTCGGATTAATTATATAATAGCTGGTTTTTTTTATGAACTTTTTTTGTGGAGTCATATTGACATTACCATGAGATTCCGTGGGTATAAGGATGTAGTCGAGTGAAAATCAACCTTCATTTAGAATTTTTCAGAATTTCAGTGCCTGTTTCGACGTTTTTATTCAAAATTGAATACAGCATTTGTTTATACATATTATTTTCTGGCGTTCTTCTTGGTCGCTTTTTAGATGATTGAATTGGTGTTGTGCAAAGACTAATAAACTTACTACTTTCTGGGAATATTTTCTGATGTATAATACAGGGTGTTTTACCATTGACGCCTATTACGGTTAAGAGTTGAAATTTTCGAATTCTTTTCGACACAGTATCATTAGGCTCCATCAGAGCTACATTCTCAAATTATTTGGGAATACATAGGGTGTACCAATGAAGTGTTTCAGACTCCAAGATTTAAATGAATCCAAGTTTGAAATCATAAGGTTTTTTCAAAGAGCCTCGAATTTATGAAAAATCGGAAAGATCTCACAACAGTAAGTTTTGAATATATGAAACTTTGAACAAACTTCATTTCTTCCAAGGAATCTGAAAATTAAATAAAAACGATAAGAAATAAAATGTTTTGTCGTTCACACATTTTCGGTTCACCCTGTATATTCTCAAACAATTCAAGAATGTAGTTTTAATGGAGCCTAATGACATTGTATCGAAAAAAACCCAAAATTTCAGCGCTTGATCGTGATAGAGCATCACGTCAATGGTGGAACACCCTGTGTATTTAAATATATATGTGCAGGGTGATCAATTTTGAAAGAATCCCTGAAATAACTCCTTGGGACGAGTCAGGATCAAAAAATGCTTCGAAGTCTTCAAGGGGACAAGCGAAATCCTGAGATTTTAATATCTTAAAAAATTGGAGCTTTTAATTAAATGGTTAACAATTTATTGTATCCACTGAAATAAGGCTGTCAAATTTTCCAACTTTAATATAGTATAAATGATGGCTGGAGGAAAATCAAGGTTCTATCAAGTGGAGTTTCGTAGATTTATTTTGTAGTCATGACTAATGACCTAAGCAGTGTCGTAGATAGGTAACCAGACCTCGTTGAAAATAACAAAACCGAGATCTTATCTACCTACGCCACTGGATATTAATAGCCGATGCTTCTTCAGTTGAATATCTGTACATAGCAGCAAACCACTTCTGTGAGCCCATAATTTCTAGTTTTATTAATTCAAGTGACAACTAAGCAAAACGAGAGCATTTTGTACAATTTAATCCTAGAAAAAATCTAAAATGCAACAGTTTTAGTATAAACAGCTCAATATTTCCTCCAACCACCAGGGTACTTTGGAGCTAAAGCCTATTTGTTCAGGCCATAAAGTAAATAATTTATAAATTATTGTATTGGCCAACAAGGAACTTCTGAAGATACTATAATCGATTGCTCCCCATTTTTCTCTTTGATTTTTTTTTTCAATGTGATATATTATAGGTTCACATTTTTAATGTGCTCGTGAAAATATCTTGAACAAATGGAAACAAGAACTACACCAAACATTTGCACTGTACATAATTCATCATGATGCTGTAAATACTTAGTAACTTGAAAGTATAGCCTTTGGAGTAGTGAGGACTAATTACTCTTTGCCGATTCAATATTTTTATTACATCATATACGGGGTGAGTCAATAGTGTTCGATCGGTCGATAAATCTTGGAAATTTTGGTCTAGGAGAATGATTTGACGGAATCGACAGTACTCAGCGCATGAGCTTAGATTGTTTTTGACTCTTCTTATATAATCATAATATCCATGAAATTCTGATTTCGAAATACCCCACTTGTCATCATTTATCTGTGGTAATTTTTTACGTAGTACACTTTTTTCGACAAATTTCATGGATATAGTGGTTAAAAGTGAAGATCATATCGTGAAAACCGTTCGAGATAATTATACATTTTTTTTCAATTCATTTCCCGAAAAATTTTCTAGTCTTCTTCAAATTTACGGATCATTCTACAGGTGGTCCGAAAGACTACAATTTTCAAAAAGTAATCTGTAATCTTTAAAAAATGTCAATGAGTCATTTATTCTGATGGCATGCCCTGAATTTTTTGCCTGTCTTATAGACTAGTGAGTGTTCTTTATTTTTTTGTTAGGACATATTGTGACTAAAATTGATAGTTTTCAAAATGTTTCGCATTGCACGTTTTGTACGGGAATTGGTAATACACTTTCCACGCATACAGTTTCAAAGGGCTAAGAATACTCAACTCTACTTAATACGTACAAATATTGAAATTATAGATGAGCCAAATCAAAGAAATCATCAAAATATTTTTTAGCGTAAAATAATATGCAGTCATTTCGAACTCCTTGAGAGAATTCAGACTATATTCCTGTTTCTTCAGGTGATCCCCATTTAATTTTGTCAAAATGAATGTTCCCAAATATTTTGATGATATCTTTGATTTGGCTTATCTTCAATTCAAAAATTTGTAGATAAATATTGATGAGACTTTTTTAATTGTTGACTTTTTTAGTTGAAAATATGCATTCACATCGAATTCCTTAAGAGTTTCTGTTTTTTCACGTGGTCTTCATTCCATTTTGTCAAAATTCAATTGATATTTTCTGTAGATATTGAGTAATCTTATATCTTTGAGACTATACATATGTATACTGCCAGTCCTCGTACAAAACATTAAATGCTTTTTTTTTTAAACTATTCATTTGAGAGCCAACATGTCTCAACAAAAAAAATTAAGACTATTCACAAGGCTATTCGACAGGCAAAATAATCAGGGCATGCCATACGAATAAATGATCTTATTGACATTCTCATTTTTAAAAAAGTTCAGTGTTTTTCGGACCACCTATAAATTGATTATGGATTCAATATTTTTAATAATTCATTGTTAAAAGTCACTTCAAACCACTTTCAGGTATCCAAGTTCTTAAAAACTTCACCTTTACGTTGAAAATTTGTGCAGTAAAACTGTCTGCGCGAAAATTTGAAGTACAAATCTCAGTTTAGTTTTTAGTGGTGTTTCCGAATATCAAAAGAGATTTTCAAAATTCCGATGTACAGGGTGTTGTTTCGAGGATTCAAACGATTCATAACTTTTTGTTAACCCGGACCTGGATTTTCAAGGCGGTTATTGCATGATACTTTTGGGCTATCAATTAGGAACATATTTGCCAAATATGAAGAAAATATACCGGGTGGTTCGTTTGATATGGCCTCAGAAAGAAACGGGCAAAATTCATAAAACACCCTGTATCTCGGCTACGAAGACACTAAGACCCAATAAATGGGGTATCTCCAGAACCGCTTTGGTGTCATCTATGCACCTGTGAAGTATTTCCGTTTCCCAATGAAACACCCTGTATAGAAATTGGGTATTCTCATTTAAAACAGAACAGGGTGGTACGTGTTTCACCACTTTCGGACCAGCCTGTTGAGTCAAAAAAATAATTTGAGCATATGCGGTGAGTAATGTCGACTCCGTTAAAATTTGAATCATCATTAGAGCCCAAAATTTCCAAGAGTTGTCGACCGATCCAACCCTATTGACTCGCCCTGTATACATTTCACTTGGTGACCTGAATTTGGTTTCATATTCACATCTTTAAGGGGCGTCGCCCTTACTAACCTCGCTTTTACTGTCTGTCTCTTGCAGCTGCCACACTGTGATTCTGCCTCCTCTCCCATTTCTCCCGAAACTGGGGCCTTGCCAAACGGTAACTCGGAGCCTCCGCCGTTGCCGAAGAGGACGATCAGAGTGTTTGGCAACAGTACAATTAACAATCGCAGTAACACTTACCCCCTACCCTCCCATCCCAACAAAATGCTCAATTCGAACGAAGTCCAAGTGGATAATCCCATATATTATCCACCCCCTGATGGACCCCCTCCACCTTTACCACCAAGACGAAGTTCCATCCCTTCCTCGCCCCAAACCCCTCCTGGCGATGTTTCCAATTCAATAAACAAACAAATGTCATATCCTCTTGTGGCTACTTGCGCAACTCTGGTTAATAATTATGTAAGTAACAGAACACCAACACAATGCAACACGTCTTTCCAATAACTAACAGTTTTGTTTTCTTTGCACTGACCATTTGCATATATGCACACACCCATACACGTAAAATCACGAAATTGTTTTTCATTTTTGTTGATCCTCACCACTTGCATAAAGGTCTTGTCTTTACATAGGCGTACAACTTTGCTTCCGCAGTTTTTTCCGGTATTCGAGGCTTCATTGTAAAAAACTGGTTATAACGGATGTTTTTTTTCGAGGTATATAACTTCAAGTTGGCATTACTGTTCAAGATGGCGACCGATTTAACAGCTGTCAAGTGATTTATTCTCAGTTTGGTTTGGCAATTCATCATGAATAGACTCACGCCTGAACAACGCTTGCAAACAGTACAATTTCATTTCGAAAATAATGGTTCTGTGCGAAATACGTATCGCGCACTACGTCCATTTTATTTTGTTTAGCGATGAAGCGCACTTCTGGTTGAATGGCTACGTCAACAAACAAAACTGCCGTATTTGGAGTGGAGCTAATCCTCAAGTGTATGTCGAAACACCGTTACATCCAGAAAAACTGACTGTTTGGTGCGCTTTATGGGCTGGTGGAATCATTGGTCCGTACTTCTTCAAAAACGATGATGGCCAGAACATTACAGTCAATGGTGATCGGTATAGAGCCATGAAAGAGGGAGAGCTTCCCGAAATATCAAATATCCGCTGATTCAATTTTTTTTTTGTCTTTTTTGTAACTACCAAAACTGATGATGTTTGTGATATACAGGGTGGCCACTTTTCCAATGGGATTGTATTGGTAACTTTTAAACCATAAGAGTTAGAAGGTCGGTCAAATGGAGAAGAAGTTGCATGCATAGAAGCATTATCAAGCAGTTCAAACAAATCGAGATTATCAGGACCGGTTATTGAGATATCATAAGAAAAGTAAATTTTGTCATTTTGATTTTTCTTTTTTTCCCACTGTATTTCTACTACCCAATTCATGTTCTATAATTTATGTACAAACTTTTTCATTCCTGAATTGAACAACCATGATGTCCAGGAGCTGTGGTTTCAACAAGACGGCGCAACATGTCACACAGCTCGTGCCACAATCGATTCATTGAAAGACATCTTTGGTGACCGCCTAATTTCACGTTTTGGACCTGTGAATTTGCCTCCAAGATCTTGTGATTTAACACCGCTAGACTACTTTCTGTGGAGCTATGTAAAGTCATTGGTCTATGCGGATAAGCCACAAACCATTGACCATTCGGAAGACAACATTCGCCGTTTTATTGCCGATATACGGCCACAAATGTTGGGAAAAGTCGTCGCAAATTGGACGTCCAGATTGAACTACATCCGAGCCAGCCGTGGCGGTCATATGCCAGAAATCATATTTAAAATGTAATGCCACAAGATTATCTTGCGGATAAATAAAATTCATGTCAATCGAATAATCCATCGTTGTTTCATTACAATTTAAAGTTCTATAGCTCTAAAAAAAAACACCCTTTACATTTGTGATTCGAAGAATTGTTTATCGCTGGCCACTACTTTCTCCCATCTTTCGGGCAGCGTACGAATCCCGCGTCATCTTTCAAAGTTATCCACGATTCGATCCAATTTTTTACTTCTTCATAAGACCGGAAGAGCTGGTCAGCCAGGCCGTGTGCCATTGATCGAGCAACGTCTGGAGAATACGGCGGGTGGGGTAGGACTTCCCATTTCAACGTTTCCAAGTATGTCTTGACCACTTTGGCAATATGAGGTGAGCATTGTCATGCTGTATAATCACTTCATCATGTCTCTCGTTGTATTGCAACCGTTTGTTTTTCAATGCTCGGCTCAAACGCATTAATTGCGTTCGATAACGATCATCTGTGATTGTTTCAGTCGGTTTTAACAATTCATAATACACTACGTCGAGCTGGTCTCACTAAATACTGAGCATGACTTTGAAACCGTGAATATTCGGTTTGACCGTCAACGTGAAGCATGGCCGGGAAATCCCCATGATTTTCTGCGCTTGGTATTATCGTTATGAATCCATTTTTCGTCTCCAGTCACAATGCGATGCAGAAATCCCTTTCGTATTTGCCTTGCAAGCAGCTGTTCACAAGCAAACATTCGCTGTTCAAAATTTCTCGACTTCAACTCGTACAATTCTTGTTGCGTTTGACACGAGTCTTGATCAAGTAATGCCTCCATTTCTGCATCTTCGAAAATCTTCTCTCTTCCACCGCCATGCTGGTTTTCGACGTCAAAATCACCGTTGAAACCACTCTCGGCACGTTCTTTCACTAAAAGCTGCCTCACCATAGATATTAGAGAGCAGTCGATGAGCCTCAGCCGCAGATTTCTTCATATTAACGCAGAAAATTAAAACATCCTATAAATAACGATAATTTGGCTCGTAAGCTGACATGTTTAATCGAGAATAACTTTATGATGCAGACACAAATCGACTAATGTTTTGATGGCGTTATGTTTACAAATACCGTTGCTTACTTTATGACATCTACGATCTATTTATTTCGACTACCACTTACCGCTACAGCCCTCTATTGCAAAACGAATGAAGCAAAGTTGTACACCTGATATTTTATATCCGAAATACTCACATTCAAAGAGATAAAGTCCTAGCCTATGAAAAATGATCTGTTCAACACAAGCACAGCCTGCTATAACTCTAAGTCCTGTATTGGGCGTCCCAAATTCGTTGAGAGATCTCAGAACCTTTTCGAGTTAGAAGAAAATGAATAGCACATTTTCGGACTCGATTTTTGAGATAATTAATTTGGCGACAACCGCAAGCTCATAAATTCTACTGTTTTCAAGCCATAAGAGAAAATTAGAAAATGGCGTGAAATTAATAGTTCTCATAACTTCTTTATTATTGGTGCTATAAACTTGAAACAAAAACATTACACTTTTTCAGTAGAAACCTTTTGGTGTAATAATTATGCAATTAGTTTTGATGTTATGATATGAACTTGTGTTTTTTTCAATGTAAACCATGAAAATTTCTGTAACAAATAAAAATCGCTTTTTCCCTTTTGACGAATACATAACACGATGAATAAATTTCTTATCAAACAATAAAAATCGTAAAAAGCTTCAGTTTCACACGGAACAATCAATAAAGTGCCTATCTATGATAATCTGTGAACTTCAGATACTTAAAATATTTGGTGTCCACCAAGGTCTTCGGATTTAAGACCGTTAGATTTTTTCTTAGTCACATTTGAAGATTAACATTTATCAATTTGGAAATTATGAAATAAAGGCTTAAAATTCAATTATTGCATTTTTTTCATGGCCAAATGTTTTGATATGATTTTAGTTATTTGAAATCGAAAGTTTTCGCGCCATTCCCCTTTCTCTTTTTTACCTTATTTTCAGAACTGAAAATGAACAATTGAATTACAGTTCAGCACTGATTAATTTAGTTGAATTAATTCTAGCAGTATATCAATGAATTACGAGTTGAACACGTTATCAAACTCAATAGTTGGGGCAACAATTTGCTGTATCTCATGGAGATTACTCGGAATTATAGTAGACTGTGACACTTGTGTTGAACACGTTGATGATACGAAAGGAGTGGAAGTATAAGATGAAAATAAATATTTCATTATCTTTGGGGTAATTATTGTTACATTGTCACTCAGATTCATACTAGATTACACTAAATGCGTGAGGTGCGTGAATTTAGCGAAAAATGGAAAGCACTATTTCTAGAACTGTTTATAATTTTAGTGCTTACTGTAAAACTTTAATGTGAAATTTTTCAAGCACAATTGTATTTTTAGAGAAACGCACAAGTGGTGTTTTTGGTGCTAATTTTGGACCAATATTTCTAAATTACCCAAACATTCTAACACCATTACATGAAGTTGTTATATACATAACCTCAAGGCCATCTGACACCGTTGTATCATTGCCAATATCTAACATGAATATTTCCCTCCTGTCAAAAATTCTATGTATCTGGAGAACAATTATCGAAAATTACAGCGATAATTGCATTGTAGGAAGCGAAACTGCACTGCGATAATTGTTCTGTTCATAGATGCATAGTTTCTATGCATCTTACACAGTTCGAATCTATGGCAATTCCATTCTACATCAGTTTGACAAGTGATGTAATAGTTTATTCGGGAAATATTCCCCCGAATTACACTCGTGCATCAAAATGACCGGATAATTTCGCATTCCAGCGTGTTTTCCTTGAAAAACTGCATTCGGTCATTTTAATTTTTGGAGAAAGAGCCCTCCACCTTCGGTGTCGGGCTCTTTCTCCAAAAATGAAAATGAACTCATGCAGTTTTTATGACAACACGCTGTCATGCAAAATTATCGGTAATTTTGATGCACTTGTGCAATTACTTACGATAATTTAATTTAAAACTTAGCGAAAGGTTCATTTAGTGTTCTGTTACCCATTATTTATCGTAAAGATTATTTTTGGGAGGATGAAAAATGACAATCTCAAGCAGGGTGCAAAATTTCATGTTCGGCTTCAAACCAGAACCATAGAAAATTCAAGAAGAATATTGAAAAAAAAACACTCGATATTTCAGTAACCACAAAACGGACTACGTTGAGATCACATTTTCAAAACTGAGGAAAATTCAAGAAGAATATTGGAAGTAAAACACAATATATCCGTACAATAGGTCCAATCGAAATGAGATTTTGTGTATGTTTAAAAAAATAATTCGTAGTTTCGAGCAAAATCTTGTTTGAATAGCGTCATCAGAATTATAGAAAATTCAAGAATGCCAAAAAAAAACTAATATTTCAGCGACAACATGTCACACTTAATTGTGATTTGGGATATAAATATTAAATAACAATTCCAAGCTTTATGCAAAATTTCATATTGATAATATAGTCAGAATCATACAAAATTCAAGCAGAATATCGAGAAAAAATGAGGAAAGAGCTAACTCATTTGTATTGTAGTCGAAATGATGGCCAACAAGAGTAATACAATAACTATAACTGTGAGGAATTACATTATGGTACGCCCTTGGAATGCTGGTATATTATTTGAATACATAATAAATTATTTAGTTGCCGCTCTTCATCGTTTTAGTTGATTGAATTCTTCTTATACAAAATTTTCGTTATGTTGCGTAATGTCTGTTTTGAAAGGAATGTCATTTAATATATTTTTCATATTATTAATTAGTTTATTTCGTATTTTTCAGTTACAGCATATTTTTGTACAGAAAAATTGTCATTTTCATTATGATAATCAATCGAAACTAAACTAAACCTGAAATTAGTTGCTATGAAAAATATGACAATGGTTAAGTTTCGCATTTCTTGCCATTGTAATAGACATTTTTTTGTTTCAATATTTTGCACACTACCTATACATTAATTACACAAACCAAATGAGAAGTTGTAAAATTCAAAAATTGTAATCCTTGGTTACTACCAAATGAATCTTCCGCTAAGTTAGAAATGAAATTAATTCAATATGTTAGATACTGGTGATGATGGAACGGTGTCAGTTGGCCTTGAATTTACTTATACAAATGACTTGCATACCACTCCGCAGATGGCGGCATCGTGAAAATTCCATTTTTAATTATTCCAATGCAGAACGGTTACAGCTTTCCGTTTTTTGGTTTACTAATATCAAGAACAGTACCTTTGACACCATTTGTTGAATCAACACTTCATTTTCTGATATTTTTGCAGAATATGAAATATATTATTTTCGTTTGAGAAGAATTATTGAAAATCGGGATCTTACTTTTTCATTAAATGATCATATTCAAGACATATTTATTCTGAGTTTAATGAAGAGAATATTGGAATATTCTAATAAGTTTCCCAGATAGTTTTTGGTTACTCTAATTCTATTTAATATCGAGAGATCCATTTGCTTTATGGTTATTAATTAATCCAGCTTTGTTATTAATTATTATTACTACCATTCCAATAATAGATCATAAGAATTCGATGATTTTTTAGCTTCAAAGCAATACCAGTCATCAACGTACGAAATCTAGTCCAGAGTCACTCCTCAATCTCAGTCCCTTGTGTGAGACGTCTGGAAGACTGAAAAGTTCAGAAAGTGTGAATGATATAAGTAAACAAGAGTCGTGGGATCCGCCAGAGGCTCCTCCAGGTACACCACCTCCTCCTTATCCTTCTCCGAGGATGGGGAGGAAGGATGCACCGGATAATGGTGATACGAATAATGGAGAGGTAAGTTTATACAATATTTTACACAACAGTTTATCATTTCCTCCATCTCGAAGAATGTCCCAAATCCAATGATTTTTTCCAACGAAAAGTGATTTGAATTAAAATTAAAAAAAATATTTAAACTTTTCCAGAACCCAAATTGGGACTTTTAAGTACTAGCCATGCCTAATAACAACTTAGCTTGTTTATGGATAGAGGTTGTGACACACAGATTTTAATGCAATAACTTTTTACTTTTAACTCTAGTATTATTACATTCATTGTTTTAATTTTTTTGGAATTGAAGTCTAGGTAATGTAATGTTTCCAATTAGGTAAGTGTCTCTTGCCAAAATTATTCAGTGGCGTAGATATAGCGGTGCGATAATCCTTTTCCTATTGAAAATCTACACCACTGTTTTTTTTTCGGGAAAATTATTTCATTTCTGAAATTAACAGGGCTTCCCTAAAAAAGGGTCTTGGGTTTTTTTCATAGAATGTACCATTTTCGAGATAATCGAGTACAAAGCAAACACTCCACGAAAAACTACAAAACTTAATTTTTAGAATTTTTCCGTCAGTGATAAATCAAAGTACAAAAACTAACGAAGTGTATTATAAAGCTTTCAGATGAATGGAATTTTTTAGAAAGAACATTTATCAGACTCAAACACTAAAAAAATATTCACAACAATTTTTTATTGTTTGAGTGTGTGACATATGTTTTTTTCTGAAATGTTCAATTAAATGCCATACATTCGTGTATAGTGCTTGCCTTGTATTCGATTATCCCGAAAATGTTACATTCTATGAAAAAAAATTAACGAGCCTTTTCTTTAGTGGAGCTCTGTTTATTTCGAAAATGAAATAATTTTCTTGAAAGAAAGACATTGGTGTAGATTTTCATTATGAAAAGGATCATCGCACCCCTATATCTAGGTCACTGAATAATTTGAGCAAGAGACACTTACCTAATTCGAAACATTACATCATCTAGATTACAATACCTAAAAATTAAAACAAATGAATGTAATAATGCCAGAGAAATAGTAAAAAACTGATTTTGTTTCGAACTTTAATACCCTTTATCTACTCCTATTGAATTATATATTCATTATTCAACTGCTTTTGAGCAATTAATAGTATCTATTAACAAACAACGTGAGTTATAATAACTCACTGCTATAACTCACTATAATAAATATGGCTCTGTGCTTCTATTCGGTTGGCCGAAAGAGGACCTTCCACTATCAATATTGAGGGGAGGAATGCCACTTTGATAATTTGGACGTTTATAGGTAACTTTTCTGGTTTGTGAATAAAGTTCTTTCTCTATTCTTGTATTTAAGTATTTATTGTTATAATCGTAGATAAAGTATAGTATTCAACTTGCGGTAATGGTCATAACTCACTTGATGAATTACAGTACTCGCCTGCGGCTCGTGCTGCAAACTTCATCTGCGTGAGTTATGACCTACATTACCGCTCGTTGAATAATATCCTAGTATTTCGAAAACGAAGATTGTTAGGTTATATGTTTATATGAAAGAATTGAATTTAGTATAACCATGGCAATGCAAGTTTGATATTTAGCGATTTTGTATTCAATATCATTTTCAAATATTGAATTTAATAATTTTTTGTCTCAAAAATTTACGAATCATATTCTCGAGCTCAAGCTCTTATAGTTTTTTCTTCGAATTATTCAAAAGGTTTACAATCTTTGAAATCGTTCGAGGGCAATATTAACATTAATAAATATGTCCTTATTGTTATTGATTTATTTGGTAACAATAAACAAATCCAACAACAAATGAAAAAATGAACTAATGAAATCATGATTTTGATATACTGAAATTGAATGAAGAAATTTATTTTAGGATGGTTCTAACAATTGTTCGGAAACGGATTCTAACCCAATGAGAAATAGATTAGTTGATAATGCTGTGATCCACGCTGCTACATCTCAAGTGGTACAACAGCCAATCATGAGCATGGAAGATGATGAGATTTCAGATCAAGAAATGGTTAGTTAACTCTAATTGATTATAAAGACTTCAAGAATACCATATGTGTCCTTTTGTGAATTAAGCACACCAAGATCTCAATCAAATCAATTATTTAAAATTACTCCAACAATTTTCTTTCAGGAACAGTCAGAGGAACATAGCCCGTTCAAATCACTTACACGCCTTTGGGAGAATCCACCACATCTTGCTGTATTTACCAACTACATCTTATCGAATTCGGATCCTAATAGTTTATTTTTCTATTTAATAACAGATTTATACAAAGAAGGAAATGCCAAGGAAATGAAGAAGTGGGCATTTGAAATACACTCCACCTTCCTTGTTCCTGGAGCAGTGAGTATAATAGAATTTTTATTATAACAATGTATAATCGTTTCTGTTTCCTTTATTTGGTTGTTTAAGAGAATTTCCAAAGCAATAGAAACATCGGGCTTCAAAATTACCCATTGAGTACATGGGCGTACAACTTTGCTTCCGCTGTTTTTTATTCCTGAAAGTCGAGACTTTATTGTAAAAAACTGGTTATAACGAGTGTTTTTTTTCGAGGTATATAACTTTAAGTTGGCATTACTGTTCAAGATGGCGACCGATTTAACAGCTGTCAAGTGATTTATTCTCAGTTTGGTTTGGCAATTCATCATGCATAGACTCACGCCTGAACAACGCTTGCAAATAGTGCAATTTTATTTCGAAAATAATGGTTCTGTGCGCACTACGTCCATTTTATTTTGTTTAGCGATGAAGCGCACTTCTGGTTGAATGGCTACGTCAACAAACAAAACTGCCGCATTTGGAGTGAAGCTAATCCTCAAGTGTATGTCGAAACACCGTTACTTTCAGAAAAACTGACTGTTTGGTGCGCTTTATGGGCTGGTGGAATCATTGATCCGTACTTCTTCAAAAACGATGATGGCCAGAACGTCACAGTCAATGGTGATCGATATAGAGCCATGATTACTAATTTTTTCATTCCTGAATTGAACAACCATGATGTCCAGGAGCTGGGGTTCCAACAAGACGGCGCAACATGTCACACAGCTCGTGCCACAATCGATTTTTTGAAAGACACGTTTGGTGACCGCCTAATTTCACGTTTTGGACCTGTGAATTGGCCTCCAAGATCTCTTGATTTAACACCGCTAGATTACTTTCTGTGGGGCTATGTAAACCTAGTGCCCATCTATAATAATCGGTGAACTTCAGAAATTTGAAATATTCGGTGGCCACCAAGGTCTCCGGATTCAACACCGTTAGAATTTTCAACATTTCAATATTCTCAAATTATTGAATGTTGTTCTTTAAACGTGATCAAAGGATAAAATCTAACGGTGTTAGATCGGGAGACCGAATATTTTAATTTTCTGAAGTTCACAGTTTATCATAGATAAGCATTCGGGTAATTTGCCGTGTGAATTTGAATCTTTTGAAAATTTGTTTTCAGTTTGATAAGAAATTTATATATCATGTTACTTGTTTTTACCTGAAAATTTTTTTCAGCCTCTTCGACTTGGTAATTGCAACGAAAACGTCGCACGCGAGATTGACGATGTCCTTATGAAAGACAAAAAGGAAGAAGAAATTCTCCGAAAAATATTCTGGAAGGCGAGAGCTAGAGCCAAAGAAGAACTGAGCAGACAGTTGGTCGATTTCAAACAAAAAAGAATTGCAGGATTAGGAACAATCTATGGTCCTGGTGATGCAGCACTTTCAGAGTTGTATCATGATAAGTCAAAGGAGTTGAGGCTGTATGAATCGCTGTTCATAGAGAAACTGGAACCTTATCTAGTTGAGGTGGATAAAGATAATTATGATCCAAAAAAATTTTATTCGGCAGCTGCTTTGACCACAATTCTGCAGAGGACCTTTGGCTTGCGATTGTCTCTCCCATTGATCGAGAGATGTCCTGTATTTGTCAACAAGGAAAAATCTTTCAAGAATAAGTTTTTACGTAAGTTACCTTCATAACGTAATGAATGAATGAAGTTATCATAATGTTTGTGTCTAATTTTTGTGAACAGGTTTTTTTGGCTGCTTACAATTAGAGAATGTTTCTTGTTTAATTTTGCTCATTTTGGGTCATCTTGTTGGTTCATTATTTCTGATGATAATTGGTCCAAAAAAATTCAATGAAAACCCCGCCCACCTGCAGTCTTCCTTTCAGAGCTGATGCCAGAAACATAAAAAAATGAAATCTCTTATTAACATACTATGTTGTTCATCTTTCAATTAAAATTATTGTACTAAATTCATTTCTGATGAAATTCATTATGTGAAATTGTTATTATACTAAAAAAATTATTTTTTTACCAAGTACAACACTTCACAGTTTCGGAGTTATAGAGCAGTAAGATTTAATAATGGAAGTAATAAATCTTAGTAGAAATTACAGAGTTTCAGTTTATTATTTATAATGTTCAACCTGTTGAATAGTTCCAGATCCAATTTTATGATTCTTTATTTTGAAATGTGTAAACCACGAAAATGGAAGAAAATTTGTTTCATCTGTTCATTAAGCTTTTCTCTAAAGCTATTTGAGCTATTTGCATAAAATTCAGTATAAAAATTGGTTTTAATTATTCATTGATCTTTCTAGCTTTGAATGCAGTTTCAAAGTTAAAAAAGAAGGCAAAAGAAGTACAATTTCTCTACAACAATATAACCATCATAAAATCAAACCTGAAAATGATTTTGACTAATAAATTTTCCACCCCAAAAGCATAGTCTTGAAATATCCTAGTTTATATTTGTAAAAAATGTTATTGGAAATTGAAATCCTAGCCCTACTATATTCAAACTTAAATTAATTGAAAATTCAACAGGAAAGTTGATCAATAACCTTCTGTTCATAATCTGCAACATCATATATAAAGTTTCCTTTGGAACGGGACATAGTAATGAAGAATCAAATTCAAATTTGTAGTTATAGATGAAAAACATATATTAATGCTTTTTTTAAAAATTCAGATATAAATGAGGGATCAATTTGAAATCAGGCAATGGGCTAAAACTTCGAAGCTGTAGAATGTATTCCGAAATTGTTGAAACTGTTTCATCAATAATCAAATGGAAAATCAATCATTTTGCAAAATGTCCGTCATTTTCGAAGTTTGAGCAGAGAATGACCTTGAATGAACAAGCTTACTCACTTACTTCAAGGTCATGATCAATTCTATGTACAAAGCAGCTGGCCGCTTTGTGCACGATAACTTTTGATCTGAATGTGCCAGAGACTTGAAATTGTCAGGGTTCAAATATCTCGGCTAATTCACTTAAAAGACAAAATCCGGTAGATGGTTGTAACCATATGAAATCTTATTTTCTGAATAATGGAAAAAGTAGCATCCAATTGACCTGAAATTTAAGAATAAGTTCATCCATAAAGTATTCAGAAAATTAGTCATAATCATGTGTTTCAAATTTCTTGAATAATCATCAATTTCAACGTTTCTTCTTTCCAGCTGGACGCATTTCCAGGAAGCTCAGTATTCAAGGACATCAGTTCATAGCTCAACAATACTACACAGTGATATTGTGTAATAACTGCCATCAGATTATCTATGGTATCGGACCTCAGGGATATCGTTGTAACGACTGTAGTATTAATCTCCATCGTCAGTGCATCAATTTGTATGACGATTCCTGTCCCGGACCCTTCAATAAGAAGGATCGTGGAATTGGGAAAATTCTTAGGATACGACCACACGAGTCGGATCATAGACGAAAAGCTAGTGCTACTAATAACTTCTTACACAGTAAGCATATTAATTCTCTGTTAATCCAACTTTTATTAGATGAAGTGATTTCAAGCGAAAAACCTCGTTTTCATTGGTAATTACCTATAATAACCAACTGCATTCAAGCGCTTTTGGTCCTTGTTGGGTTATATCACATGACATCGTGAATAAGCCTTTCAACGTCACAGATTTGAACCTAACCTAATACTACCAAAGGTAACCTAACCTATCATGATCCTACCAAAGGTAACCACACTTGAGAGGTCATTAAAGAAGTGAGGTTAAATTTAAATGAAAGAATTAATGAATTCCAGACTTGATAATATGCAAGCCTATACAATTCTCTTTTAATGCGAGCTTTGTTTTATTAAAATGGAGCGTTAATACAGAGGGATGATGTTAAAAAAAAAGTTGTTTGTGTTTGTTTTGATCACAGCACCCTGATCTGCATTATTGAAAATGTTGGACCATATTTATAGCCACACTGTATTCAAGCGGGAGTTGGTCATTCATGGTTGTTCCTAAAGGCAAGACCAGAGATAACCGCGGTTATTAGTGGTTATTCACTTGAAATCGCTTTTGAGTTATCAGTTATGTGTTTTGGAAAAATTATTTTGAATATTAACTAAATATTTAAATTCAAACTAACAAGAAATTGTTACGTTCTTTCTTTATTTTGATGTGTTAGTTTCTTTCACATGCAAATACATATTTGATTTATTCTTCAGGCATACTGTTCTGGTTTGATATTGAAAAATTTGTATGAGAATTCAACCCTAGAAGTTTTTTTTTTCGCAAGTATTTCATAGTTACTCTTTTTTTCAGTGGAGCGGGATAGGAGGCAAATGGAGGATAAAGACTCTGAGGGCAATGATATCGGTAAGTTTCTATTTTTTTTTATCTTGAAGTTATATAATTATATTTGGTTAGGAGAGAATTTTTTTCATAAGATTCTTATTAACTCATGAACCGCTGAGTTTTTACCCCAGTTATGGCATATTGCTGAAATTGTCATCAAATAAGCTTTCTTACGATGCAATAATATACCAGGTGTGCCATTTGAAAATAAGAAAGTAGTAGACTGTTTCCGGTATAACCGGAAGTTTTAGAGATCTGCAAATATTTCAGGGAGATACATAGGCTTACAACTTTGCTTCCGCCGTTTTTTTTCCAAAATTCTAGGCTTTATTGTATAAAACTGGTTATACATTTATTTATTCAAAGTATTGTCTATCGTTTTCCTCTACTTTTTTCTATCTTTCGGGCAGCGTACGACTTCCGTTTCGAAAAAAATGGTTATATTTTGAAGCGATCCACAAATCGATCCAATTTTTTACTCCTTCATAAGACCGGAAGTGCTGGTGAGCTAGACCGTGTGCTATTGATCGAAACAAGTGATAGTCCGAAGTAGCAACGTCTGGAGAATACGGAGGGTGGGGTAGGACTTCCCATTTCAACGTTCCCAAGTATGTCTTGACCACTTTCGCAACATGAGGTCGAGCATTGCCATGCTGTATCGCTCGCCTGTGATTGTTTCAATCAGTTTTAACAGCTCATAATATTCTACGCCGAGCTGGTCCAACCAAATACTAAGCATGACCTTGAAACTGTGAGTATTCGGTTTGGCAGTCGACAAGAAGCATGGCCGAGATATCTCCATGATTTTCTGCGCTTGGGATTTCAGTCTCCAGTTACAATGCGATGCAGAAATTACTTCCGTTTGTGCCTTGCAAGCAGCTGTTCACAAGCAAACAAACCCCGTTCAACATCTCTCGGCTTCAGTACGGCACCCAATTTCCAATTTTGAAATGGTTTGTTGTGTCACTCCCAATGATCCTGCCAATTGTTGTTTCCTTTGACACGATTCTTGATCAAGTAATGCTTCCAATTTTGCATCTTTAAAAACTTTCTCTCTTCCACCGCCATGCTGGTCTTCGACGTCAAAATTACATCACCATTCTTGAAGCGTTGAAACCACTCTCGGCACGTTCTTTCACTAATAGCGGCCTCACCATAGGTATTTGAGAGCATTCGATGAGAAATGACAAATGACGAGAATATGGCTCGTAAGTTGACATGTTTAATCGAGAATAACTTTATGATGCAGACTCAAACCGATTAATATTTCGATGGCGTCATGTTTACAAATACCTTAGCTTATTGTATGACATCTACGATTTATTTCGACTACAATAGAGTGTTTTTTTTCGAGGTATATAACTTAAAGTTGGCATTACTGTTCAAGATGGCGACCGATTTAACAGCTGTCAAGTGATTTATTCTCAGTTTGGTTTGGCAATTCATCATGAATAGTGCAATTTTATTTCGAAAATAATGGTTCTGTGCGGAATACGTATCGCGCACTACGTCCATTTTGTTTTGTTTAGCGATAAAGCGCACTTCTGGTTGAATGGCTACGTCAACAAACAAAATTGCCGCATTTGGAGTGAAGCTAATCCTCAAGTGTATGTCGAAACACCGTTACATCCAGAAAAACTGACTGTTTGGTGCGCTTTATGGGCTGGTGGAATCATTGGTCCGTACTTCTTCAAAAACGATGATGGCCAGAACGTTACAGTCAATGGTGATCGGTATAGAGCCATGATTACTAACTTTTTCATTCCTGAATTGAACAACCATGATGTCCAGGAGCTGTGGTTCCAACAAGACGGCGCAACATGTCACACAGCTCGTGCCACAATCGATTTATTGAAAGACACGTTTGGTGACCGCCTAATTTCACGTTTTGGACCTGTGAATTGGCCTCCAAGATCTTGTGATTCAACACCGCTAGACTACTTTCTGTGGGGCTATGTAAAGTCATTGGTCTATGCGGATAAGCCACAAACCTTTGACCATTTGGAAGACAACATTCGCCGTGTTATTGCCGATATACGGCCACAAATGTTGGAAAAAGTCGAATCGAAAATTGGACGTCCAGATTGGACTACATCCGAGCCAGCCGTGGCGGTCATATGCCAGAAATCATATTTCTCTAATTCTGTGGTTATTCCGTTCATTCTTCCACATCTTGTAGAACAAAATCGTGCGAGAATATATCAGAAACGCACAGTTTTCATGGTTATATTTTATTATTCTATGTTGGTACTCCGAACTTTCCGCCACGGCTTTATCTGTCAATTCATCAATTTGCCTTAAAGAAATCAGTTCTGCCAACCAACATTTTTCAATGCAAAAATCACTAAAATATATTTATGGAAATATTCCATTAATTTCATTGAAAATGCAATGAATTAGAGAAAATAATGTATAATACTCGTACAGAAGGCTCATTCTACCACTCGTTCATTCCAAAACTCGCCACTTCGTGGCTCGTTTTTGAATTTTGAACTCGTGGAAGAATATCAATGCCTTCTGCACTTGTATTATAAATAACTATTAAAATGTAATGCCACAAGATTATCTTGCGGATAAATAAAATTCATGTCAATCGAATAATCCATCGTTGTTATTTGAATTGTTGTTTAATTTAAAGTTCTATACCCTTAAAAAAAACACCCTTTACTTACCGCTATAGCCATCTATTGCAAAACGGCGGAAGTAAAGTTGTACCTGATAGATAATTGTCTTACACCCAGAACTGCAGATTTTTCATTTTCCTATCAAAGTCTAATAGGTCATCGCGGTAATCATCCTGGATTTGTCTCAAAATTATCGGAGAAATGTTTAATTTTCGTTTGTACCTATATTTTAAGAACAGCCTGTATAGTAAGAACAGCCTGTATAGTATCCGAAATGATACTACCCATGTATCGTTTTCATTTCCTGGATGCATGCCACCCCTTTATATATTTACATTTTGCCCGATAAAATATTCCTCTATCTTCCTTCTCCCCGACGGCGACGTCTTCCGAGCGATTTTTGACGGGAAGCGCACATCCCGATCCTGCGCGCCGCTACGTCTCGCGCTGTAGCCGTTTTATTTCCCGATGTGATGTCAGTGTGGGACTAAAGCTCTCCCGGTTGCCGTGCAATCTCATTTTATTGGTTCGCGTATCGGAACGCAAGGTAGAGAGCAACGTTATCGACTTTTTCAAACGTTTAATATTCACGATAATGTGCGCTAAATTCGCGTATAAGAGAGGACATGGACGGTCAGGATTACACCACACGGTCGGGTAGTCTGAAGAGGTCGTCCAGTTTCAAGAAATTACTCAAGTTGCCCAATTGGGGATCTTCAGGTGAATTTGGTGAATGAAAACTGCTTTTTGATGAACACGTGTTTGTTAACATAATGTCGGCACATTTATTTCTGGGATGGACCTTTTGTTTATCTACCTGGTCGCTATTGTGTATATTTTATCTATTAAATTCAGGGAGTTATTTCCTTGTTGGTCTATTTATATCCCGGTAGATGTGCCTTGAAATGATAAATATTATCCGAAGAAGCACCTATCCGATATATTTTTTTTTCGTTTTCCTAAGGAATATCATAAGGGCATCTGATTTTCACGAAAAATATCGAAAAACACACGTTGCTAAGTAATATTTTAACAAAAAGCATGAGACGAGCACAAATGCTTTGGTTTAAAGAAATATTACTTTGCATTGTGTTTTTTCGATTTTTTCACAGGAAAAATTGAATGCCCTAACGGTGTTTGACAAGACTTTTTCTTGAATCCATCGTTACTTGTATTCAAAGTTATTGTTATTTTTGGTGACAATAGCTGTCATGTTTTGCTGCTGGTAAACTGGAAAAACTGCTGACAGGTGTCGTACGATTTTTCCGTCTAGAAACCAATCGTAATTCAAATTTCCGCGATTGTGATTTGTGAAAATAAAGACGGGGAAAATAGTCGAGAGTGATATCATAAGGGCATATAATTTTTCTGAAAAAATCAAAAAACACATTGCTAAGTAATATTTTGACAAAAATGATGATTGCTGGTGGCAACTAAAATCCGAGCCGAAGACGAGGATTTTTTTGCACCTGCTTGAAAGCTTTTTGTTACAAAAATAGTACTTTGCTTTGTGCTTTTTTGATTTTTTTTTTAACAGAAAAAATTAATTGCCCGAATTATATTTGACAAGACTATTTCATGAGACTGTAATTACTTGTTTTCAAAGATATCTTCATGAAAATAGCTGACAGCTGCTGTCATACAGTTTTTCCGTCTAGAAACCATCCGTAATTTAAAATTGCGCGATTTTGATTGGTGGAAATCAAGACGAGGAAGATAGTCTGTCTAATATCGATAAAAAACTGAGAAAATTTCGAACTACATTCTCACTGGAATCGAATTCAGAACCCAATCGAGATATTTTATGTAAGAGCTAACAGTTATACCTTAAATTTTGCAATTCTTGCACAAATTTTATCTTATTTTGCTTTGGTTTCATGATTATAAAGATAATACAAGAATCGTAGACATTTTTGACAGATAGTACAGGCACATGACTTGATTCACAAAACTCTTCTATTTGTGAGCTATTTCAGAATAGAGATCAATAAATATTTATTTTAAATTTGACTTTTTACGCGTTTGTTTTGGGAGAACCAGATATCATTTTGCCCAATGTCGCATTTTCGTATTCGTAGCCGAAAATAGCCTTTTTCGGCAACCGTCCGGGAAGTGCTCACTTCCCGGACGCTTTTTCTTTGAGAAAGTAGCATTTCCCGGCCTAGTCCGGAAAGTACGTACTTCCCGGACTAGGCCGGAAAAGAATCATAGAATCCATAGAAACCGAGATAACGGCTGACAGTTCATATGAAATTAGTTGTCAAAAATTTGCATGTTTTTTTATCGCACTCGCAATAAAATATTGAAAGCAGCAGCGATAGTGTTATTTTACATGGTTGCCGAAAAAATATTGTACGCAACACGCCCGAAAATGGTTTTTTTGGACTCACAGACTTCCAGGATTCGCTTACGCTCGTCCTGGAATTTTGTCTATTCGTCCAAAAAAACCCTATTTTCCGGACTTGTTACGTAAATTACTATTAATGAGTGGGTTCGACTCATTCATGAATAATTCGAGCTTAAAATCAATTCTATCTGGTCGAAAAATTCCAAGATGCAAGGTAATACAAAGTACACGCTGTATTTATACAGGGTGATTCAAAATGCAGTATCAATATTTCAATGCCGTATTTTTCAAGTCAAAATAAGATTTTTTTTTCTATATAGTTGTGTCTGAAAACGTTTCGTTGCCGAATTACATGGCGTTGAAGTTTTTTTTTCATTGCTCTTTCAGTTTTTGGGATATTAAGATCAAATTTGAAATATAGGTTCGTTGGGTTTCTTTTTTCCTGTTGATGTTTAAGGAAACTTATCGTTTAGATCACAAAACAAACAAGTAGAGTTTTTGTTTTCATTATGATAATGGGTTCCTTCCTTTACTTCATTATTTTTTTTTTTGTTTTTGAAAATTTTAATTATGTAGCGAATTACAAAAATTGATTTCACTCTGTTCTTGTTGAAGATCGGAGATGCGTATAAATTACGGGAGACAAAATATTCATCATCAAAATATGGAATTCACTTCATGTCAGAATCCATCAGCGGCGTTCTACAAAAAAGTTTATGGAGAAAAAAGGGCTTGACCCCCGAAAAATATCTTTTCCTTTAGCTTGTTAAAATCACCTGGCATAGTGGATGATGTAAACTAATCTATATGAAGAAAAAACTAATAAAATCTTGAAACTATAATGCTCTCTAGTTCGGTAACGAAGAATTATGTTTATGAAAAAAGATATTTTGACCTGAGAAAAACGCATCTGAAATCTTGATACTGAATTCCGAATAACCCTGTATAATATTTGTAAATTCCAATGAACAGATCGATTTCACCCGAAATAGACAGATTGAATGTTCTTCAATGATTTGTGTTGATCTGAAATTCAGTATTAAAATTAGATGAATACGAATATAAACTCGAGTTCTTTACTTGATGTGAGTGCTTTTCTTAATTTTTCATCTTTTGGAAATATGATAAGGTCAAGATAAAAAACTTGTGATATAAAATCACGGTTTTCGTAGGAAGTTATAAGGAAATTGTTTTCCCTAAAACATTTGAAAATTGTTATCGCAAGATAAGATTGAAACGCGTTAGTTAATTGAAGAAAAGATCATGAAGATTCACGTAAAATATTCTGGAAGCAAAAAATTATGATAAAAATCTCAAAATGTTTTCGATAGAAGAATTCACCCAAAAATTTATCTAAAACATTTCCTTCATAAGGAAGCAATGAAGTTTTTCTGAATCAAGAGTGTAAGGCATTTTCGATAGTTAGACGGCTAACCGTTCTGGCATAGAAGTGTATACTCTTCTAGTAATTACTCTGAAACTCCTCAGGGTAGGTGTGTTTTGAGTGTAATTAGAGTGACTTCCTGATTTCACATGAGCGCTCTCCACGATTTCTAAGCTCGGATGCAGCGTTGTACTGAAGTTGATGTAATATTTTTGCACTTTCAACTTTTCATCCTTGATTGCTATATGAATACCTTAAAAACTGATTATGTGTCAATTTTAGCTTTTTCTGAAAAATCCCAACTCCAAATAATCAACAAATTAACACAAAATAATTTGTCGATTATTGAGAAAGACGAGATTCACATATCAACTCCAAATAATTCTGAGAGCATTTAGTTAGAAATGTCTCGATAAAATCTAGTTGAAAAATTAGTTAACAGTCCACAGTATCGAGCTTATCTCGAAAACTATAAATGTTATTTGTATGGAATTTGTTATAGATATCGTTTTCTAATACCGCATTGGTCTTTCTGAGTCGGAAACGATCTATAAATTTTTAATGTTGAATTGCTGAAAATCAAGGATTAAATTTTGGATAATTCAATACATGAAGAAATAAAGAAAAATATGAAAGACGTGTTGCCAAAATTATACTGAATATAACACATAGTCTGAGATAAGAGGATATAATAAAATGTCGAAATTTCAACTTTTCAAATATCTAAGTCTCAGGCAATCAAGCTAGGATAGAATCAAAATAAAAAAACAGCCTCATCTTGTAGGACAAAATCGTGCGAGAATATCGCAGATTCCCACAAATTTCAGGATTATATTTTATTATTATATGTTGGTGGTACTCGGAATCCTGTCACAGATTTATCCATTATCTGTCGAATTTGTGTTTTCCCAATCCACTGTTTTCAATGCAAAAACCACTAACCGATATTTATGGAAATATTCTATTGATTGAATAAAAAATCAGCGAATTAGAGAAATTAATGTATGTAATACTCGTACAGAAGGCTCATTCTATTATACCACTTGTTCATTCAATTGGATTTTCTCTATTTCAGTATCGCAATGAGTACATTTCAGTACTAAAAACAGTGCTGCAATAAACTCTCATTACAGCATTGTTTTCAGTTATATTTTTAGTTTTGTGGTTGTCTACACTGATTTCCAATTCTATCAAATTTCAACACACGTCAATTGTCAATATAATATAATCTGGGTATAGTGAAATTATTTACTACATTATTCGCAATTTCTCTTAATTCTGGTGGTGTTAAATCGATTTCGTCAGACGAATTTGATGCGTAATTATAAATTATTTCAAAATTCGAAATTTACGATTCAAATTCTGTAATCTGTCAATTTTCTAACAATCACACCAACTGTCAAGATTCAATACTGAATTCACTAGGATGTATAATCTGAATTTTTCATTGAATTTGGGCAATTTTTCACAAAATTTGACTGAAATATCGTCTAATACTCTAATAGGTACTCGTTGCAGAAGGCAATTCCAACATTCATGTTTTCGAAAACTAGCTTCTTTTCAAATTTAGCATTCGTTTTGGAATAGGAGCACTATAATAAATAACTATTCAAGCTTGTTGTAATTTCATATTAATCTCTCCATCAAAACCACAGAAAACTCGATATGTTTTCGAAGTTATGAGGTCACCATAGACGCAAATTCTTATTTTCCAGAAGAAAATAATAAACTATAGTAAACATTTCACGTTTTTTGTTTGTTTCGATATAGGTGATTTTCGTGAACCAATTTGCGTCATTATCCTACATCCGTGATATTTCCAGTTGGCGATATCCGCTCCCTGACTTACCGCTATCATTTATACTGCTTTGAAATCTGCTTCACAGGGGAAAATATTGGTAGTATAATTCGATTTATTACAATTTTAGGATCGGCTTTGCCTGGAATCGATGATATTAACGGAGTATGTACTCGGTAGTTATATCCCGAGTTCTTGCCAAATACTCGAATATTTCCCTGACTGCAGGAGGGAAAATATTTGATGATTTGGCAAGCGCGAGGGGTATGTATACGAAGGGCTATTTCCCGAAAAAAACTTCACTTAATTTCAATTGTTCAAATACTAACTGTAATTTAAATAAATAAAATCTTTTCGACAGTCATCCCGAATGTTTTCGATTGTTTAAAACGTCATAAAAATATTCACCTAAAGCACACGTGCAAATACGCGGCTATTTTCATGCTGCATTGATATCAAAAAATATTGGTTCGTTGCTAAGTGATTTGTATCATATACGTTTATATGATTGGTTGACATTTTTTGAGGGGAATAGTCATCAATATTAGACGATTTCAAGGTATATGGATCACTAGATCCGATAATATCGTTTTTCTTTCAATCATGAGGTATCTGAAATATGAATGAAAATTCAGTTGCAAAGCTCACGGGAATGTTATGTTTCTATACAGATTTTGAATCAGAAGCCATTAGTGTTATTAAAAATATGTTAAAGAAGCTCTGAATTGGTGTCAGTAGCGCTCGTTCATTCGTGTATTGAATACCTCAGATCAGTTTTATGTATTACATATACAGGGTGAGTCAATAGTGCTCGTTCGGTCGATAACTCTCGGGATTTTAGGGCTAGGAAAATGAGTCAAATTTTGACAGAATCGACAGTACTCAGAGCAAAAGCTTGAATTATTTTGGACTTTACAGGCTGGTCTGAAAGTGGCGAAACACTATACCACCCCGTTTTTTCAAATGTGAATGCCGCTAAATTTTTATATCATACTCATAATCTCCATGGAATTCTGATTTCGAAATACTTGTCACAATTTATCTGTGGTACTTTTTGACGTAGCCAATTTTTTTTGATAAATTCCAAGGATATTATGATTTAAACTAGAGATCATATCTTGAAAACCGTTCCAGATAATTCCAGGTAATGTCTTTTTCATGTCCCGAAAATTTTGTAAGTTTTCTGAAAATTTACGGATCACTCTACAGGTGATCCAAAAGGCACTGCAATTTCTGAAAAATTACCTTTAAAAAATGTCAATAAGTTCATTTATTCAAATGGCATGCCCTGATCTGATCTGATGGATATCCTAGTTCCAGTAAACACATACAGTTTCAAAGGGAAAATTTTGTCTCTCCTCTTAAAGGTGTAGTGCTAAAACATCGAAATCTGCCCACCCTTTACAACTACCCTGAAAATTTTCAACATTTTCTAGCATGTAGTAAACACGAAGTAGAAACTTTTGAATCACAAATTGAAGTAACATGACTAACGAAGCATGCATGAAAATAACACATGATGTAATCTAATCATTAATGCTTTATTAATATGATACGTCCAAATATTCTGTACATCTGCTAATATCATCATCACTAATTAATTAATATTCAACATCACCTTCCTAAAGGAATTACTGTTAATTGAAAATACATCTATTGGTTCATTAATTCCAAAAATATTTCTCTATTGTGTATGGTGAAGAAACGATTGTTTTGAATTCGTTTTTAAATTACTGGAATTTTAAGCACTGAGTCTTTGTATGCTCATTCATAAATGCCTTAATCGCATCATTGGAGACCACTTGATTGAATATATAACGATTTATGTCTTCAACAGAACGTCATAGACGTATGAATGGCGAACGCTCAAAAGCTCCTGATGTCAAGAGAGTGGTTTCCTCATATTTTCATTTACCAAAAATTTGACATGCTGTCATAAAATAGAAACTATGAATTGAGTGAGAAATGAGCAATGTTTTTCACTACTTATTGAGTGAATTTGTAGAATATAGCCCAAAAATACATTCGCGGGTAAAAATAAAAATTCCTGATTCCTGATAAATTCTTTGAAAAGGACGAATTCTGAGCAAACATAATCGTTTATTTTCGAGGTATCGAATGAATAATATTAGCTGCTGTTTTTTTCTATTATACGTCAATATTTATTTTTCTCCGAGCTAAATTCACTATTCCTACTATTCAACTAACTGCAACTGAACAATTTATTTCACAAAACAAAGACTATTTTCACTAGGTTGTCATCGTAAGGTTGTACGATACTGATGAGCTCTAAGATGAGCGAAACCTGTCTATTGCTGCCTGCATATAGATATTTTTTTTCCTCAGTCATATGTTTGAAAGGGGAGTTGTCAGAATATTTAAACTAAACCGCATAAGTATACCATCAAGGCTTAGCAGATGTCTCGATCATTCTTTCTATAAAATGGAGTTAATTGAAATAAATCTAAACAATAACAGATCTTACTGCCAATATCCAAAGTTCTCCTTCATCTAGATCTATTATTAGAACCGTATCCAATAAATAAACGACCGGTGGAATTATGCTTATTTCGTAACAACGATTTAGTCGAAAATAATATAGTCGTACATTTTTGGAACTAAGGTGATGATGAATTAGAATTTTTGGAATGGTGAAATGAAAAAAAAAACTGCGAAATTTCACCCTATGTTTTATTATTTTTTCCTCTCATAAGGCATATTGAATCATTGAAAAGCGGCTTCTAAAAAAATCTGTTAATGAGTTGGGCATGATGCTCTGAAAAATTCTCCCCTGCGCAATACGTTATTTTCGCTTTTATTATCTCTCTGAAATTCCTATGAGACTATTTATGTATCTGATCGAATACCCATACAAAGTTTCATCAATATTGGACCACTAGAAGTCGATATATTGAACACGGTGTATTTTACGTTTGTGCATTAGCAAAGAGTATTCTACAGGGTGTTTTATCATAAAGAATTAGAGGACCGAAGGAAAAATTTGTATAGCTTTATTCAAGGCACCGTTTGATATTTTTCGATTCTTTTTTCATATTCGTGTTAGATATAAAGAAAATTACAATAGTCAAACATTTCATCAATTTCGGTGAAATGTTTTTTCGCTGTATACATGGAATTTCTTTTTTGTGAAAAACCTTTATTTCACAGAAATTCTTAGGAAATTGAGTTAACCCAGAAAATGAAATTCAATTCGACAACCGAGCAAAAAACCACGAACCACCTTATCTGAATCGAGCACTCAAAAATACTCAGATGTGACCAGAAATCGTAACTCCAAAGTTTACATATAGCTGATCACACTCAATGGAATATTGCTCAAGAATGACGTTGAACATCCTGTATCTCGCTTATGCTCGAAAACGAGGTATACGTAAGGCAAAAATAATTCTTCAGGGAGTCATCTACACGACTATATGTGTTTGTCCAGTTTATGATGAAACACCCTGTATGCACGCAAAATTTTAACTTGTCGGATCTGTTGTCACCTGAAATATTAGCTATTATTTTCGATTTCTACTTTAATTTTCTATATTTCTGATGACTCTTACCATACCAAATTCTCTGGTGAACTTGAAATGGTTATTCTACATATGTGTTTGTTCAGTTTATGATAAAACACCCTGTATATTCGAAAGAGCTTAAATTCATAGGGAACTACATACGACACAATACAAATACTGCCTTGTTAAGATTATAAGGTGCTATGTATGTGCAACTCTTATTGGTTTTAGAAAATGTTGTTTTATATGATTAATGTGCGTCTGAATTGTGCGTCATCATATATTTTCTTATATTGGGATATTTATTGGTTATAAGAAGGGAAATCCACGGCAGAGATGAATATCGTGAAGTTTAAATTCTTACAAAAGTTTTTAGGCATGCCTTATTCTTGCAGTATTCTCGTTTTCATTCAAACGATCTAACCAATCTATCAGAAAATCGAGAAAACGCTCTTATATGATATTCGGGGAATTCCTTCTAATCTAATCAGTTGAGTATGTATGATCAATGCTTACTTTGAAATCTGTTACATACAGATAGGTGAGAACAAGTCATAAATGATAGCGATATTTGTGTCCAAATAACGGATAAGATGTGAAGAAGAAAATTACACATATATTACAGATGGAATGAATGAATTCACGTAATATTTTCCACAAAAAATATTGACTGACTGAGTTATTCTTCACATAATAGATATTATGGTATCATCATATCAGTTAGGGTAATTTACAGAGTAATTGCATGACTGTTCTGTGCGTTATAAAACTTTTTATTATTTTTAAGCGCTCGTTCTCCGAACAGTGCCTTATACTATCGTTACGTTTATTTTTCGAATTTTGAGTCGGAATCTTATCCAATTTCAAGATTTATGCGTTATTGCGTCATCATAGAAAATGCCAGTAAAATATCGAAAGAAAACGCCTAATATTTCCGTAACAACCTATCCAACTAAATTGAAATTCAGTTGATATATGTAAAATAACAACTTGGATGTTCGTGCCAAATTTTAGGATCGTATCATCAAACCCTTAATCTATATAAACTAACTGACAACAATGTTATCATAATGAATCATTCTCATATATATTTATATACTGTCCTGTGGTCCTCAAGGTTACAACAGGCATGAATGAACGAACGCTCAGGAGCTCCTGATGCCAAATCGATGTTTTTTCGAATTTCCTGCTATACAGGGTGTGTCACGGTTGATGGTATCCTGCAAAATTTGGTTTCTTGGGATATCTTTCCTGCTCTTTCGATCTAAAATATTTTCAGCGCTCCGGTGTTGCCACTTATATCAAATACTGCTAACAACTTCGATTTTCAAATAGACTGCCGTAGTCTCTTGATTATTTATGTATTAATCTCTAGCGGTTTTCTAGTAATTGATTACTTCTATATTTGTGCAAAAAATAACTTCAATCGAACATTCATTACTTCGGTAATTGAGGTACTAGAAAGCTGAAATTTCTGGTATGAATTACTAATATCCTGTGTATCATCAACCTAATATCATCAACGTAATAAAATACGTCTCTACTCATACAGGGGTGTTCAAAATTACAGCTTGAATGAGACATAGTAAAATGATAAAAAGTGCGTTTTTTCAAATGCATATCATAACAGCAAATTGAATATAATAAGATGTATAGAAAGAAAATGAAATTTCCTTTCAGATAATGTAAATATCCTATATCTAAATTGAAGTGTTCCTAATTAAATGCCAATTTTCATCCCAATGGCAATTTTGGATGAGTATTGAGGTCTGTTAGTAGGATATCGAGGATAAATTTTTTATTTCTGCAAATATTAGGCCTTAATCAGTTACTTCAGCTGTCAAAAATTCTCAGACGGTCATTTAGAATCCTGATAATGCTGATAGAAGGTTTTAAGAGCATCATCAACCATAAAACACGTATAGCTGTTATACTGCCTCGAATAAAGAGAATCGATGTTACTGCAACAGTCCTGTGTAATATCTCTCAATAATAAACACAATATCAATCAAAAGTACAGCACGTTGCTCTGCGGTTAACTCTTAACCTAGATTTGTGCCAGTCCGTTATTTTTCCTGCTTCTAATTGAACATACCGCAGCGTTCGAGGGGTGGTCATCCTCTTGATCGAACATAATGTCTCTGCCATACTCTTTTCACGATATTGATTCGAGATACGATAATTAACGCTTTGGCCAACATCAATTGGACACAACTCTTTTCCAAACGTTCCTATCACTCATGACATATCATTTTGGCAGAACATTTTCATTGCACAAAAGCTACATAGTAAACAAGGATACTTCGGGATTTCCTCTAAGGAAAAAAAACAATACAAAATTTTTGTACTGAAATTATACAAGGTTCGTTACAGAACTACAAAGCGTTAAAGTTTCAAGAATTGTTTAGTTTTTATTCATAGCTCTTTCAATTTTTTTAGATATCAAGATCCAATTTGAAATATAGGTTTCGTTTTACGGTTTACATCATCCAGTATGCCGAGTGATAATAGCAAGCTACAGCTTTCTTTTTTGTAGTACGCCACTGGTGGATTCTAACAAATGAAATGAATTATCAATTTTCTTCATAAATTTTTTTGCTCCTTGTTGCTCCTGCGATCGTTATCGAGTCAAAGATACAATCATTTTTTGTGATTCGCTACATTTAATTAAAAATTTTAACTGAAAATAGGCTATTATCACAATGAAAACAAAAAACTCTACGTGTTGGGTTTGTGATCTCTTCTTATTTGCTTTTCACAATTTGAGGATTTCAGCTGTAGAGACATATGTAAACAAACTAACCATCTTAGTTGAATATTTCTTGATTGAATATGAAGCGTTCAGTATTCTTGACCATTGATGATGTTGCGTGACATCAAAGAGGTGATATGAGTAGAAGGACAAGAGCTTACATTATGACTCAAGGGACCTGTTCCATGTTTATCTTAGGAATACCGTATAGAAGTGGTTATTGTAATAGTGTTACCTTGGATCTAATTTGTGGATGCGAAAACTGCTTTCAATATTTATGCATGATATAATACACTTTGTTTTTCTTAGATGAAGTAGGATCCTTTCCTAGCTTTATCTATTCACCTGTTTCTAACACTCCCTTCGTTTTCCTTTTACGCGTCTAGGGATCTTGTCTGCTGGAGGAACGGAGAACGTTTGGGATTATATCCCAAGCGTTACAATTTTGGCGAGTATTGTGCAGTATGTATATTGGTTCTGAAAATAAGATTAGAGAATAGAAGTCAAGTATTTTAATTTTATATGTATATTATATTATATTATATGTATATTATAATTTGTGGTTACATCTTAAAGACTTGCAGAGGCTTACCACACTTATTTCTATCAATATTTTCATTTTTTTTCAATTCAGTGTCGTCCGCTCGGCTTCCAACACCGACCCTATATTAGGATTTTTTTAGGTACTAGAAAAACTTAAGGAGGCAGGTTTAGTGTTCGATAAGACTTTTATGGTTAATGATCATTTTGATGATAAGTGTCCTTGTCTCACTACTGTTTCAATTTTCCTCTTTTATGCCAGTTATTGTGTTCATTGGTCCTGTCGCAACTTCTTTTAACTGCTTGTAGAATGAATTCATAATCTTTTAGTGCTGCTTTATTTTTGTAATGTTAGATGATGAAAGAGAATATGAATAAACATGTTTAATGAAGAGTTGAATAATTTGAGAATTATTTTTTTGGGACAGTTTTGATTATGTATTACAGAGTTTTTTCATCTGAAGATTTTTAAGATATTTCTATTGTTATTCAAATATATTACAGATGTGGAAGGAAATTCTCCGAAACAAAAATGCTTTTTGTATTTCCATCTGAATCTCAATAAATTAGTATCAAAAGAATAATTCACCCCCTTACCATTACCCCTGAGGTAACTCCAGTTTTTTTGTGAAATTTGTGGTTTTTGTTGTTCTTCAAATGATCTGGTACCTAGAAAAAAAATAGAGAAAATCTCTATCAATTTTTCTTTCAAATTTACTGTTTATGTTGTAAGAATATACTCACGAAGTGGAAATATAGTAATAAAGCATGTTTATAGTTGATTCTTATTGGTTATTTTCCTTGAGTCGGATCTCACGTACGTTTTTCCCATGTTTTCGATACGGTTTAAAATTAAACATTAAAGGAAGCCGCAGGATAGTAACTGATCCATTTTTAGAAAACCGCATTGCCATGTCTTCGTTCCTATATATTTCGTGGAGAGTATTCCTGTAACAGGCACACTTTTCCTGAAAAAAATACATTCCGTAATGACTCGGCATTACCATAATTACATACAAGCAGGAATTTTGAACTTTGTGTAGTTGGGAAGCACTACACGAGAATACTCGATCGACGTTCATTGAATTTCTTTTTATAACCATACCCTTTCAATTAATTTACATAATAATAATAAGTCATTAATAGCTTATGTTTTCTGTTACTTGCGAGTAATTTGTTAATCAGTTATACCAACATTGGCAGTAAAATATGCAAATGGTATGTAAACTGTTTTATATTAAACATTAATTAGAATTGGATTTAATCAGAACATAGTACAGAGTGGTCCAGATTAAAGTTCAATAAATTTGGAGTCGGTTAGAACAACTCTATTCATGAAAAAAGTTCATAACAACCTTCGTTCTAGAGATACAGGGTGTTCAATTCTGAAAAAAAAATCATTTTTTTACTAATAACTCCAGTATTATTACATTCATTGTTTTAATTTTTGGGTATTGAAGTCTAGATAATGTAATATTTCCTTTAAGGAGTGCGATGATCTACACGTCCGTCTTTTTTTCGATAAAATTATTTCATTTCTGAAATCAACAAAGCTCCACTAAAAAAATGTCTTCTAAATTTTGTCATGGAATGTACCATTTTCGAGTTAATCGAGTACAAAGCAAATACTTTCCACGAAAATCTACAAAAATTAATCTTTCTAATTTTCCCATTAGTGATGAACGAAAGTAAAGGGTGTTTTTTTTAGAACTTTAAATTGCAATAAAACAACGATGGATTATTCGATTGACATGAATTTTATTTGTGGCATCACATTGTATAAATATGATTTCTGGCATATGACCGCCACGGCTGGCTTGGATGTAGTCCAATCTGGACGTCCAATTTTCGATTACTTTTTCCAACATTTGTGGCCGTATATCGGTAATAACACGCCGAATGTTGTCTTCCAAATGGTCAAGGGTTTGTGGCTTATCCGCATAGACCAATGACTTTACATAGCCCCACAGAAAGTAGTCTAGCGGTGTTAAATCACAAGATCTTGGAGGCCAATTCACAGGTCCAAAACTTGAAATTAGGCGGTCACCAAACGTGTCTTTCAATAAATCGATTGTGGCACGAGCTGTGTAACATGTTGCGCCGTCTTGTTGGAACCACAGCTCCTGGACATCATGGTTGTTTAATTCAGGAATGAAAAAGTTATTAATCATGGCTTCATACCGATCACCGTTGACTGTAACGTTCTGGCCATCATCGTTTTTGAAGAAGTACGGTACGGACTAATGATTCCACCAGCCCATAAAGCGCACCAAACAGTCAGTTTTTCTGGATGTAATGGTGTTTCGACATACACTTGAGGATTAGCTTCACTCCAAATGCGGCAGTTTTTTTGTTGACGTAGCCCTTCAACCAGAAGTGCGCTTCATCGCTAATGGACGTAGTGCGCGATACGTATTCCGCACAGAACCATTATTTTCGAAATAAAATTGCACTATTTGCAAGCGTTGTTCAGGCGTGAGTCTATTCATGATGAATTGCCGAACCAAACTGAGAATAAATCACTTGACAGCTGTTAAATCGGTCGCCATCTTGAACAGTAATGCCAACTTAAAGTTATATACCTCGAAAAAAAAACACCCCTTACAAATATTTACGAAGTATATTATAACTGAAAACGTTTTAAACATGTAAAAAATATTAAAAGTTTACTTCTAACGCCGTTTCGAGTTGCATCGAAAAATATTCGGCCTCCTTAGAATTATTGCAAAAAAGTGAGATATATTTTAGAATTGTAACATGTATTTCGCAGGTGAAAAGAGTTAGGTTCTATGTGTGCAGGAAATTGGTTCTTATTTTCATTAGTATTACCTTCCCTATCCGTTACTTTGGGACAACCTGTAACGATAATGTTCTGAATCATTTTATTGAAGCCCTATGTCCGTTCGAAATTTTTCAACAAAATCTGTCGAATAGTTCTCGAAATAAATTATATTTTTGGTTTTCTGAAGATCAAGAAAAAAAATTCGGCGATAAGAGACCAATTCAAAAATCTTTATTACAATTGTTTACCATAGACTATCAATTTTCTAATTAGTTGTTTTTTTGTTTCAGGTGAGTAAATAGTTGAGAGACTTCGGAATTACTAAACAGGTTTGTGATAAACTATATAAATTATATTTAAATGGATTATAAGCGATTTATTTATTTGAAATGGCAGTCATTTCTTGATAATATCTTGAGGACTATTTCAATAAATCACCTTTCTGCTTGAATTTGCTGCAGAAATCCTATAATACATTGATTATGATTGAGATGTGATTATTGAATGCAGGAGGCTTAAAAGCTCTCGAATTTACGTCAGTGCTTTCCTCATCTGTCTAAAACAAAACTTGAATACATTCTAATCCCAAAATTGGCTAACAATCGATAATCAGGAAGGATGCAACTATTGTGCCAACGTGAAATAAACTTCAAGGAACAGACGTCCGGCTGTTATCGATTTATCACCTTGGCTCTGGTTCATCCCTTCTATACCGATGGGGGTGGTTGGCTGTTGTAATATTTGATATTTATAAGACAATGTGTATAGACCGACTAAAAGTCAGAGAGTTGTGTCCCACTGAATCGATTTTGAAACGGTTCACAATGTTCAGAATTTTAAAGTGCAAACCAGGCATCAGACAAATAAAAAAACTGGTTCATTTTTCTGATTTTTTCGTATTTTGTAGAATACGACCTCCCTAACAAGGAACTCTATGGGCCTAACTGAATCATATGACTAGTTGTCAAGACACAGGGTGTCGAAATTTGAAAATGGCATTTCTTTAGAGTAACATTTCTCGTCGGAAAACTTCTTGAATTAAACACTTCTGCGCGACAAGTATTGCCTATCCGTGCATTATTTTAGACTGGCTTTCAATGAAAATTATTGTTAGATACGGAGTGGGTAAAACATTATTCAAAATGAAATTTGTTTATAATTCACCCTATAATTGAAAAAGTCGTCCGTGGCATTTTCCATTTTTTGTCATTACTCTTAGTTCGAGTACACTATTATGATGTCAAACAGTATTGGCTTTGATTTTTGAGATACACAGGGTGATATATTGAGGGGGGCAACCGTTGTAACAAAAGTTGCCAAAAAGTTGTATACAATGAAAATTTCATACAAAGGAAAGAGGGCGTTTACTTATTGTTATTTTGTCATTGTAAAGGGTGTTTTTTTTAGAGCTATAGAACTTTAAATTGCAATAAAACAACTATGGATTATTCGATTGACATGAATTTTATTTATCCGCAAGATAATCTTGTGGCATTACATCTCAAATATGATTTCTGGCATATGACCGCCACGGCTGGCTCGGATGTAGTCGAATCTGGACGTCCAATTTTCGATGACTTTTCCAACATTTGTGGCCGTATATCGGCAATAACACGGCGAATGTTGTCTTCCAAATGGTCAAGGGTTTGTGGCTTATCCGCATAGACCAATGACTTTACATAGCCCCATAGAAAGTAGTCTAGCGGTGTTAAATCACAAGATCTTGGAAGCCAATTCACAGGTCCAAAAGGTGAAATTAGGCGTTCACCAAACGTGTCTTTCAATAAATCGATTGTGGCACGAGCTGTGTGACATGTTGGGCCGTCTTGTTGGAACCACAGCTCCTGGACATCATGGTTGTTCAATTCGGGAATGAAAAAGTTAGTAATCATGACTCTATACCGATCACCATTGACTGTAACGTTCTCGCCATCATCGTTTTTGAAGAAGTACGGACCAATGATTCCACCAGCCCATAAAGTGCACCAAACAATCAGTTTTTCTGGATGTAACGGTGTTTCGACATACACTTGAGGATTAGCTTCACTCCAAATGCGGCACTTTTGTTTGTTGACGTAGCCATTCAACCAGAAGCGCGCTTCATCGCTAAACAAAATAAAATGGACGTAGTTCGCGATACGTATTCCGCACAGAACCATTATTTTCGAAATAAAATTGCACTATTTGCAAGCGTTGTTCAGGCGTGAGTCTATTCGTGATGAATTGCCAAACCAAACTTAGAATAAATCACTTGACAGCTGTTAAATCGGTCGCCATCTTGAACAGTAATGCCAACTTAAAGTTATATACCTCAAAAAAAAAAACACCCGTTACAATGAAAGACTTTGTACAGACTTTGACTCCTTATTGCCATGTTTCATTGCAACTCTTGCTATTGTAACTATTCTACTCTTTCTTTTTTTTTCGGAAGTATATACTATCAAAAAAAAAAGGTCAAGTGTACGACATTGTTATCACTCAACCTTCCCCTTCCCATTTAAGATTCTAGGAGTTGCTCTCATCATGCTAATGTAATGTATCATAGTTGATACAAATTGCTTTAAACCAACCGTATACATTTTTTTTGTGCACTTTTCTGATTTTGCTTGGAAACCGATTTATAAAAGGTAGTACATTTTTAAATTGACACACTGAATGTGTTCGACAACAAGAAACCAAAAATAATGCTTTGGGTATGAATTCCAGCTATCGAAATATTTAGTCATAATTTTGCTTCTAGGAAAATATTTTCATGAAGAATGGATTCTTAATAAATACACAGAATTACGTAAAATCAAGAAAGATAACCACCGACATCTCGACTACGTGTTGTACTACTCTTTGTTGCTAATCACTTGTATAATTAGCCCCTGAAGTTTATCACCTTTTATCTTAGATACCCTGTACCCTCATTCATCTCAGAATCATAGTGCACTTATTTATTGAGTAATCTGTGACTGAAGAATGTGAATTGGATGATCTGATCGTTTCGAATCGAACATTTTTCTACTTAAATTATAATTGAAATTATATCCGATCCCAACAAGTTTCTTGATTACATGTCGTGGGGTGTGGGATCACCTTTATTTTTTATTATCCGTCGATTTCCTCGTCTCCTTGGCCGCTTCGATTCGATCGTATTGTGGATGTCTACTGAATGCTGAAAGCGGCAACGTTGCGCGTCCGGTCGACACCCGTGTTGTAGTTCAGCGTTTTTCAATGAATATTACTTTACCATGACCCTTGCATGATTGCCAGATTGTGAAAATAGTCTGAGTTCGAAAATTTAGTCAATAGTTCACTAACTTTGCCATAATATTTACTTACATTGAAACAGTTATGGGACGATTCCTATTTTGACTTGAAAAATACTGAATTTTGAATCACCCTATATGTACACATCGCAAAAATTAGAGGAACTAACAAAATCTCAACGAAGTTTGTAGTTAATTTTCTCTTGAACCCTTTGACCGATTTTATCAATTATTTTTTTGAATTGTAGCTCGATTTTTCAGGAACTTAACTGTTCACATGCCATCCTCATTTATTTCCTTATTTCCGTTTTTTTTCTGGTATATGCAGGGATGCGAAAAAAAAAAGAAAATTTTAGTTCACGAACACTCAGATGTTGCTTCATCTTTTTTGAACATTTTTATTTATTAGTATATCTCAATTGTGAAAAAAATTACAGATCTTCTTGAACAAGTAATTATTAATGTTTGGAATTACTAAACTGTCAAAGTTAATTTCAATTGATACTCTGAACCAATTGTGTACATAAATACCATGAAAAAGTGAATTGTATTGATCAGTTCAGCTATAATTTTCAATCGATGAACGGAACCATTAATACAATGAAAAGTTGTTGGATCAAGGAACAACTTTCATTAAAGCAATGAAATCCTCATTATCCTCGTTATTACTATGTTCGTTTGTACTTGGTAATAATTAATTACTCTTCATTGAAGTTGTCGGAAGTAGTTGATGTACGACTTTATACATCTAATGAACAAAGTTCTTTTTTCCAATGAATATTTCAAAAAACGAACACCCATAATTAATTTCAGAATCGTGATATTGATGAGAGGGTTTCATAATATCAATGAATAGGGGTATAACTTAAAGAATAAAACTTCATTATATTGGTGAAAAAGTTCATTGTATTAATGAATTCAAGTTGATGATTACCATTTTTCAATATAATGAACAATTTTTTTTTAGTGTACTAGAACCAGTGATGACGCTAGCTTTAAAAAAATAGGGGTGGCCAAGAGGGGGTAGGATTTTTTGGGGGGGGGGGGGGGCAAAGTAAAGCGAATTTAGAGTTCTGCTAATCTTTTAGCCTTAGTATGTAAAATTTTAGGGAGGGCCAGTAAAATTTTGGGGGTGTCACCCTCTAGCGTCGCCACTGACTAGAACCATTCAAAGTACTGTCATTTGTTTCAAAATTGAGATATCGCAATTCCTAAAGAGAAGAAATGATCAGAAAAGATGAGGCAACATCTGAGTGTTCGTAGACATTGGAGGCAACCACAGGGTGTTCTTAATAGAAGATTATTTTTTCATTCTTTTTGTTGTATACCTACAACAAAAAACAAAGTAACTGATGACTGCATTCGAACAGTTATGTTCCCAATGAATCAAAGCTACAATAAAAAAAAATAATTGCTCAAATCGACCAAAGGGTTCATAGAAAATGAACCACAACCTTTGTTGAGATTTTGTGCGTTTCCCTAATTTTGCCGGCGTGTATATGTTACCGGCAAGGTGTATAATTCAGACTTTCTATACAATACCATGGCAATGTATATAATGGTTGGTTCTTCAAGGCAAGTCTGCCGGTGCCGAGAATGTGTGAAATGAAACGATTCAGGTGTGAATTCATTATCTTATCTGAATGGCTATGTACTATTATGTGTTGTAAATTGATTTTGAAATTTATGATTGAATCATTTATTTCTTTTATTTTTTCATTTCCCCTTTTGATGGAGAAGCGAAAAGATTGAGATCATTTGAAATTTTAAATTCGGGCCGTAGAAGCAATTTTCATAAAAGTTTGAGTATTTTTACCGGTAGAATTAGGAACCACTGCATTTCAAAATGTTCATTGAATATTATCGGATTCCATCGATCTACCAGATATCTAACAACTAGAAACAAGTGGGATGTGAATGAGCTCATCGAACTTTAAGTCATCAACGTCTTCCCTCTTCAATGCTATCTTACTTTACACACATTGCCTACTAGCCTATTCTATAGAATGCCTAGGCAATGTAGGCAATAATATTTCATACCTTGCCTGATGATATTTTCTGGCATTCTATACGATGCCTAGGTATTGTATAGAATGCCGTGTTATACACATTGCCGATAAAAACTTGTTATTACATATCAACACCCAAATCTTAACGAATTTTTATCTGAATTGAATATGCAGTTTTGCAATCAACACGAAAAATATTTTCGAACGGCCATATTTACGCGACTATAGACTAACTGAATCGCTGGATTTTCTAGCTTGTTCGAGAGTTATCGTGTTTACGGCCGGACGTTCTCCAATTTGACCATCATCATAGTTGAAACTTATCTTTTGAGGCCATTCCCGGCACAAATTTCGAAAATTATAGAATTTTGATGAAATTATAGAGAGAGCGCTCGACAACGAGCGCTCAAAAAGAAAATATATGTCCGCACGTTGTTCAGTGCTTTTCTCGGTAGATATACCAAAAAGGTTTTCTCACTCAGTAAACTAGAATTCAGGAAATTAACTTTATCATCTGCGGAACATGGAAAAGATTCAAGATGATAACTGCCGCTTCTGAAAAGGAACCACTGAAACCGATGGTTTGTGATTATGACTTGAGTAAAAGCTTGCCTCGTAGATCTTAGAACCAAAAACAAGTAATGGATGTAGAACCTAGGAAGGTAGTGAAGTTTATTAAACTGTTTTCAAAGCCAATATGAGTTTATCGCCTCTGCCAAAATCTAATCTAATCTATAAATTGTTATTATAAATTATATAGAATAGTATATGTAGCATTTTTATTCATGCCTCCAATTATTTTCCAGACTGGAATGATCAAAATATTTTCATTCTCATGTAAGAAATGTACCGGGTTTTTCACCATAATTTGACCCCCCCTTTAACTTTGTGTCTGAAGGAGATACAAAAAAATGTTTCCTACAAAAGTTTCACGAAATCGACTTATGTATTTTAAAATGATTTCACAAAACGAAATATATACAGAGTGGACAACATATTGATTGCAACTTCATTTTTTCAAATGGAACACCCTGTATATTTTTCTATATTTGTCTAGCTCTTTTTCCCCTGAATTCGAAAATATAACATATGTTTGGCCTATCTCTCTTATTCTGAGTACCACAGAGTTTCCAATTCTAAGAACCACCTGGCAAGCTAGGTATTCAGTTTTCAAAGGCTGCGATTATTCAAAATGCCCTTTTTGGAGTTGGCAATGATATATGACATACGTTCGTCATTGAATGAAAATATTCATTGAATATGCACTATAAAGAAGCGGAAAAATTTCAAGTATATTCACTTTATGTGAAGAAAAATAAAAATATGAAACCTACAAGGTGAGAATATATGGAGCTGTATCCAAATCATCGAATTCCAATTTATTTTAGTGAAAAACATATTATTGCCAACGAGATAACTCAAACATGGCATTTTGAGTTATCGCAACCTATCACTTGAAAACTGATTACTGAGCATGCCAGGTGGTTCTTAAAATTTGAAACTCTGTGGTACTCAGAATAAGAGAGATATGCTAAACATATGTTATATATTCGAAATCAGGACAAAAAGAGCTAGTCAAATATAAAAAAATATACAGGGTGTTCCATTTGAAGAAATGAAGTTGCAATCAATATGTTGCACACTCTGTATATATTTCATTTTGTGAAATCATTTTAAAAAACACTAGTCGATTTCGTGAAACTTTTGTAGAAAACATTTTTTTGTACCTCTTTCAGTAACAAAGTTAAAGGGGGGGGTCAAATTATGGTGAAAAACCCGGTACATGTATGAAATATTTATTCCTATATCGTCATTAGGTGATGGATATCGACAATAGTATATTAAGTCAATCTTTGTTTTTTAACAGTCTTTCTTTATATTAGGGTTTTGTTTTTTAAGGGAAATTAGATTGTACAGGACGGAAAAAGAAAACTAGATCTCTTTTTTTGTCATTTAACCAAGCTTTCGAATAGTTATTCTATTCTTCCTCAGGGTTTGCTAAAATGGAAAAACAAACAATTAATACAATCATTTCATACCCAAGTGAACATTTTACATTTTTCAAATTTCTTAATAACTACTTAACACAAAGTGAGATCTCTTCTTTAATTTACTTAAATTCATAAAAATCTCCATAAAATGAAATGAAATAATTTTTAGTTTTCATCTAAGACGTCAATTACTAGTTCATTTGTTCTCAGAACCTATAATTAACCACTCTGTCAGTCCTTTGTCATCTAATTTTTCTTCTTTACTCCTGTTTCTTCTAATTTCCCTTAAAAAACAAAAACCCTTATAGTATATCAAGTATCGAGAACGGTAAGGGCATTTTACCGATCGAAGACAATAGTTTAGAGGAGGTGCGCATCGACGACTCCAATTATTTTCTGAGATTGGTAGTTTTTATCGTTCGTGATATTAATTGCGTTTTTTAAAAGATATAAACAATTTTCACTCAAACTACAAAATAATTATTCAAAAAATTCAAATAGTCATTCGTGGCTCGAGTTAATTCTGTCTAGAAATATAATAGAAGGCGTTGTCTTGGTGATGAAAGCATAGTGATTGTCAAAGTGACAAGAAGTAACTGAATTTACTTATAATATGATTAAAAAATGAGCGATATCGAATCTTCGGAAGAAAATAGTTATTTATAATACAAGTGCAGAAGGCATTGATATTCTTCCACGAGTTCAAAATTAAAAAATGTGCCACGAAGTGGCGAGTTTTGGAATGAACGAGTGGTAGAATGAGCCTTCTGTATGAGTATTATACATTATTTTCTCTAATTCATTGCATTTTCATTGAAATTAATTAAATATTTTCATAAATATATTTCAGTGATTTTTGCATTGAAAAATGTTGGTTGGCAGAACTGATTTCTTTAAGGCAAATTGTTGAATTGACAGATAAAGCCGTGGCGAAAAGTTCGGAGTACCAACATATAATAATAAAATATAACCATGAAAACTGCGTTTCTGATATATTCTCGCACGATTTTGTTCTACAAGATGTGGAAGAATGAACGTAATAACCACAGAATTAGAGGAAGTTAATTCAAAAAGCCTGGGAAATCGGCTGTTGTGCAGTTATTATTAAATGATTTAATTTCAAATTGTTTGTGAATCATTTCAAATTTCAATGAATATTTAGTCATTCTGACTTACCGTACGCTGAACGGTAAGTGATTCACTTACTGCTCTGTTTATCTTAGCGACCAGTTAAAATAATCTACCACGGAAACTAACAAAAGAAAATTAGGCCTCTCTTGAACCATCCCTGTTCAAAAGACCGCGGACAATGTACTTGCGGCAACACCGCCCATGTTTCTTCGCCAGTATCAAAACACAGAGTGGCTCGCGGTTGCAGCTGCTTTACTTTAACCAGTCTCAGTCGTAATATTATGCTGGTCGCTGGAAAGCGCCTTCGTTTTCATTTATAGTGCAATCAGACGTTTTCGGGGTGCCCCTTGTCTCTGACACACGGCGAGAAACTGAGTTCTTCGCAACGGGGGTTATCTTAAAAAATTTTCCGTACAGTTTTTGCGTCTGCCCCGTTCTGGGAATCGGGTTCGGTAATTCGCGGTGAAGTGAGTCACCTTTGTGGAATTCCACATCAGAAGTTATTCACTCTAGCAGTGAGTCTGAAAACGTTGGATACGGGCGATGGGCGTCGAATGACCGATTTGAGGTTATGTAGTGTTTTGGTTCGACTAATTTTTACTTGCAGTGTTTTTTCATCCCAAGTTCAAAGTGTAAGTGTCTCGCTATGGAATCTTCGTTATGGTGTTCTTATCGATTTTCCTTTGTGTGTGTGTGGGGTAGAAATTTTGTCTGTCTGGTGAATACATCGAGGCAGGTGCTCAGCAGGGGTCGTTCCATTATAATCATCCTCGAATTTCCGGATTGTGTTCGATGTGCAACGATGCATTCAGACTTATTGTTCGTGTTTCGTTGTCGAATTTTTCAGTCTATTCAGTTCATCCGTTGAACTTATTTAAATTATCAGAAATTTCGTATTTCAGTTTATTTTTCCGAATTTGACACTTCATTCAATTTACAGTAGATGAAATTTTCACATATTGAAAAACGAAAATTTCGGAATCTTATAACTCAGACCTGATAGAGCAAAATTCTAACTAATACGACTAAATAAATTTCTATTTATTTCCTGAAAAATAAACATAACAGATTCCAGTTTGTCTATCCAGAACAAGCAACTTATCTAATATTCGGTCGATTAGTTTGACCTCCCGCAGTATCTCAAAAAAATTTCAATTAAGATCAATAAAATACCGAGTGGCCATTGGAGATAAAGATAAATCAGCGCCTTTTTCTTCAAATTTATACGTTGGCTGCAGTTTTTATCAAAATTAATGTTTTATTATTATTTGGGCTAAAAAAATGTTGAGGTACAGCCCCATTTCAAAATTTCTTTTTACAATGTTAATGGATGTCGGTTCTCGAAGATCAATTTTCATTGAAAATTTTTCCTAGTATAATTTAATGGTGTTGTTATAGTTAAAACCAAACATAAATAAATTCGATAAAAAGCATATTAAACGTTATTTATTCGATGATAATTCTGTTGAAATGGTTATCCAGTTGATCTAGGTGACGATTGCTGGATTGCCTCTAAAACGGCTAATCTATTTAGAAATATAATAAATAAGAATAAAATTGAAGAAAACCTTCATTAGATAAGATTTAGAAAATTTATCGCACCTTTTTAATATTTTACTAGTCATAGGAAACTGAAGTTTTAACGCTTAGGTATAGAGATTTCAAACCATTGCTTATATTATCTTATTATTAAAGTTATAGTATCAACAATTTTAACACACAAATAGAAACTAACAGATTATTCTAAACAATAGGTATTATACCTTCTTTTCAATTGATATATTGAGTGGGAGTCACAGAAGCGGAAACTTACGTCACTGATTTCCCACCAGTTGCTCTCAATATCAAAATTATGTCTTATCCAGATCAAAACATCTGTGAACGTCAAGTCCAGTGGATCTAGTAGGCCAATGGTTGGGTATCTTCTCCAATAAATCAATTTTTGAGCATCATCAGCTTGGCCCACATCCTGCTGAAAAAGTAGCCTTGAGTTTCATTAGCTGAAATTTATCAACAAGACGTTTAAATTATTGTATTGAAAGTTAAAAAATATTTGTGATATGAGAGTAAGACCGTAATCAGACAATTACTTTATCAATGCTGAAAATGCATGCAACATTGGCATGCTATTCGTATTCGAATACCTGATGTCAGGTATTTCACAAGTAAAAACACTGCACATTTTATGCAATCGTTTCTTATTGAGTTCTTAGTTAGCAGTGAACTATATCCCATGGATAAATATTTTGTACCTTATGAGAACTTCATATACAATAAAATGTTTCAGAATTTTTTACTGTATTTCAATCTTATTACGATTGTGGTTACCCTAGAAGTGGAAATGATTTATTACTTTTTCCTCCTATCTTAGAATATCTAAATCACTGAGGAGCTGCCAGCAAAATGATAATTATTCAGTTAGGTCATATTGACACGATTCAAATTTTGTGTTTCTGTGAGAAATTGATTTTTCACATTATCGAGTTTTTTCTTTTAGACTTAGAAAACTATATTTTTTACACGTTTTAGAGGAATGTCGTTATTGCCATGAAAAAATACATAATTCAGTATAATGAATTCAATTTTAACTTTGAATGACACACTTTTTCCAAAAGAGTAGCAAACGAAGGAATTCATGTATTATGTAATTTTTTTAAAATACAATCCTGTTTTTATTTATTAATTTTTTTTAATGATTACTTTTTGATGAAGAAACTTAGATCAAGCAACTACTACTCACAATGATCAATGAATTGAATGAAAACTTTTTCTCTAGAATATTATTGTCAAAGTATTGGTATGGTTCCAAATGATGTGCTTTTTTTTGTTTATCGAGAAAAGGATTTTGTCTACCTTGTGTGGTATATTGAACACGAGTTATTAAATGGACGTGTCCTACTTGTGGAATATTTGCATATATGCACCATATGCATTGATCCAGTTCTCTAACTGGTTTGATTTTTGTTGGTTCGGTAACTAAACTATTAACTTTCCTTGAATATTTATACTTTACGTAGGTATGCAATTTGCACTCTAATATTGAATGAACAAAGTATCATTGAAATCATTATGAGAGTTTGATGCATTATTTTGTCTAAAAACCGGTTATTATGAGTACCGCACCGATGAATTAATTTTAAACGCCAACTATTTTATAATCGAATTAAAAAAAATAATTTCAACATTTGAAAACAATGTATTCATAGAATGGATGAAGTATTTTGCACTTCAGGGTCCTAGACTTGGTAGTTTTAAGATGTTTTTGAACCTCGGCCTGATATTCATTTTTTCGTTTGATTTTAGGTATAAAGGGTGTGCAAATTTCGATGTTTTACTACAACTTTTAAATCAGAGGAGATACACAAAATCTGATACCCCATTCTCGTTCTCTTCATCTGAGAAACTTATAACAAGAGTATTCATTTTTGGCCACCTTCATTTGTTTTCAAGTTATAAGCAAAATTGGAAAAAATGGCGATATCGAAAAAAAATTATATCTCCGCTAATAAAGATGATAGAGCTCTGAAATTAAAACATTATATAGGCACTTTTGGACGTAGAATTCAGTTGCTGAAACATCTCACACTCTACAGTCACTATTGATAGACATGAATTAGCAATTGGAACCCCAAACCAAAAGCTACACATTGCACAACTGGTTATCTTAATTTTTGCAAGTTCTAATCTTCTAAGAGAGGTACAAATAGAGATCTGGAAGAGTCGTAGTAATACAATAAATCTTCTGTGAGATAGGAAAACAATAGTGTTATATTTAGAATATTTTAACATTAGAATAACGTGCGTTCATTTGAATTCGTGGTCAAGAGTGCTGTGGAGAAATAGAGTTGATTTTCTGTGATTATATGTAGTGCTTAGCTTGTACCATATAGTTCGAAGAATTTGAATAAAATGCATAGAAAGGTTTTCTATGCATCTCAAATTTGAACTTATGTTAGTGATATGATACAAGCTAAGCTCTAATTGTAATCACAGAAAATCCACTCTGGTTTCTCCACAGCACCCTAATTATATAAATTTTAGTGCATGCAGCTTTTGGAAGTTTTTTCATTCCGATTTTAGATTCCACGCATTCCAAATTTAACATTGAAAATATTTATTCGAGAGGGTTAGATTTCTTCGCGAACGCTCTCAAATATTGAAAATATCTTTGAAATATTAAAGTAAACATAGTTTCGAATATTCGTGCAACTCGATGTATTCATCAGACATTACACCATTGAAACTCAAGGAGCTGATAAGTTTAAAACGTATTTTTCAGTGTCTTCAATGGGTTTTACTGGTTGGATGGATCATACATAAATTAACTGACTGTGTATAAAGAGCCCGATGGGTTGTTTATAATTTTTAATACGCATCGATAGTGTTTTAGCACAATCGTACAATGTGGTCGAAACAGGCGGATATGCCTAATAAAACCGTGACATCATCTTTCAAGAACAAGATAACGAACCGGAAGCGAAGAAATTCGAAATCTACTGTTGGCAACGGCGTCGCCCCATCTGTCACAACAGAGGTCAATAATAAACTGAACATACGCTCAGACAACTCGGAAAACAATACGGCCGAAACGAAGCAAAAATCGAAGAAAGACCGTAAGAACTCGTCATGTAAGACTTTACATAACGATTTGAAGCAGAGTTCGTCCAAATCGAAAGAAACCGTAGCACAAAACAACAACAAAAACAAGTCGGAGAAGAAATCTGGGAATAAATGTGTCGATACAAATGTTGTTTTGAGAAACCCTGTACCTTCCAAGGATCTGTCTATGCAAAAAAACGTCAAAGATGACATTATCAAGCGTTTCAGTGACAGCTTCATAGTAGAGAACGGTAGAGACGTTAAGAAACCTTGTGATAGTGTAGATGGTGCAATACCACATTGCGATAAAACCAGGAAAAATAGACGTTTCAGTGACTTGTTCAAAACTTCCAGTAGTTCAATCAGTGGCAGTGTAGAAGACTTCAAGTTGCTTCCGGATAAAGTATTATTGAGGCAGAATTCCGAACTTTACTTGAAAAAAACAGATAAGGACGAAATGGCCAAATGTACACTCAACAAGAACTGCGTAAAAGAAAATCCTAACAACTCCTACCTCAAACGAGTGAAATCCAAGATTTATAAGAGTACCAAACACGATACTCTGAATAACGAGAAGAAGGCCAAGTCCAAGAAGAACATAGATTCGGGGATACCCGAAGAATGCGAGTTGGAACTACGGAAATCCAATAGCTATTTCGACTGTAGACTGTTGAGGCAGACTTCTAATCTCGAGGGAATCTGGTCGTTGAGAAGTCACGGTGATAAAGTCGATGGTGCGAAAACGGTGGACTCGTTTTTCGAGAAACCAACCCTGGAGAAATCGAAATCTAGCAGTGCTATAAATCTCAACCTTCTTCGCACCAGGAGGAACAAGATTATGGAACAGGTGAAAAAGAGGAACTGTCAAGAAGCAAAAAGTGAATTTGAATTCGTGGGTTTCGGAAACGCGTTGAACGAATCGTTGTTGTTTACGAAGAGACTGTGCAGTTCGCAAACGTACGTGGGAGAAACGCCGAAGAGACTGACGCCATCTTGGATTCACGAAACAATAGGTAACTGCTGTACTATTCATTTTTTTTTGTCATTTAATTCCTCGTTACATAAACGAAGCTAGTCTTATTTATTACTATGCTGAAATTGGCAAATGAAAATTCCAGAATTGCATTCAGCTGCAGTTTTCTCAAATTACATACCTCTTTCAATTTGAAAACCACTTCATAGCTGTCAGCGGCAATGATACTATATCTTTTCAACTTCAAATTGGGAATTAACAAATTCAAATTAGGAACTAACAAATTCGAATTAGGAACTAACAAATTCGAATTGGGAATAATCAAATTCAAATTGGGAATGATCAATTTCAAATTGGGAGACTTTTGTTGCTCTTTTTTATTTTATTTTTTCTATGAAATTCAAACAAATTTGTATGTCAAAAGGGAGTAGCAAGTGAATTTATATCTATACCAAAGTTATATTCGAAAAAATGCTTTGTATCATAATGAAAGATCCAGAATTTTCAAAATTACATTTTGAATGTTGCAATTATCTGTGTTTCAATTGATTCCGCACTTTTCTTTTTATTATAGGGCAGGTTTTCGAATCAAACTTTTAGTGTACTGCGGTCACACGTTATTAATTCACTTTTTACATAAGAAAATGTAAAAAAAGTTCATACAATGATGTCACATAGAAACGAGCATAGAAATTAATATTGTCCCAATTTGAATTTGATTTTTTCCAATTTGAATGTGTTGATTCCTTATTTGAATGTGTTAAGTCCAAATTTAAATGTGTTCAGTCCCAATTTGAATTTGATTATTTCCCATTGAAATGTGTTTATTCCCAATTTGAATATGTTTAATCACTATTTGAATGTGTTTAGTCGCAATTTGAATGTGTTTATTCCCAATTTTGAATTTGATTATTCCCAATTTGAATTTGTTAAATTTCAATTTGAAGTTGAAGAGATATAGTGTATTTATGTACAGTTTGTCCCAAATTCGATGTTCACTGAAACCATAAGACCGAGCATAAGACAGAGAAAAAATCTTCAAGGATTCCCGATATCTTGTTTCCATATAATAAGATACGATAAGATATCGAAGCAGATCATAAATATCTTGATTCGGTCTCGAGTTACAGGGGGTTTCTGAAAAAATTAGGTTTCCAGTGTTTCCACTATTTTTCTATATCTTGGTTTCTGTAAGAGATATTCGAAAAATTCTGAAACGTGTTTTTCAGTAATTTTTATGGTTTATATGATACTCATAACAAATCACTACTGAAGAAAACTTCTTTGAATATCTCGAACCGAAACCATGATACAGCAAAATATTTGAAAGATCAATTTTTCAGACTCGAGAATAAAGCTTCATGATTTTATTCCTGATTATATTATTTCGATAAAAGAGATCGGCGTACCTTGAAGATTTTTTTCTCTAACGACGATTTGACTGACTAACCAACTCGTTGATTGTGGTTTTAAATCTATGGAACTGTCAAAAATGAAGTTGAATCGAACACAGAAATGATATGATCTAGCAAATCATCACGACAAAAGTTTTATGAAACCAAGCATACGTCTAATAGTTCTCGAGATGCTCACAGTGTGAATCGAATTTGGGACACCCTGTACAGTGTGACCCAGGTCTAAATCGTAATTGATTTTAAATAGCAGTTAATTCTAATTTCCACCATTTTATTATGCAAATAACAATTATTTCGCTTTACAGTAGCTTCTTTAGATTTTTCATTATGACTTTTCGGATAACTAGTAGCTAACGAGTTATACAAAATGTAAGAAACCTCAAGAACTGTGCGAATTTCCAAATTCGAAAGCCTGTATCTCGAAAATAGGATTGAGTTGGACCCATAGACTTTCTTATTCAGGAAGTCATACTCTACAAAATACGAAAAATGCAGAAAAATTGGCCGGCGACAATTTTTCTATTAGGCTACTGCCCGGCCCTTTATTGTTCTTGAATTACAAAATCTTAGAACATTACACTCACCTCTAACAAAGTTTTGCCGCTCCAATAAATGAATAAATGTTTTCCCCAATCAAAATGGTCTTCGGACCATATACTGATTATAATTCAAAAGTTTGAAGTGTTTTTATTATATGGATTCATAACAATTTCACGAATCATATATTGTTATGCTGACCATAAAAATGAAGAGTCTAATTTCAGCTGATCGGACTTTCCTTATTTGATATTTTTCGTTCAGATCGCATCGCAAAAAGTTCATTTGGGATGATAATCATTTGAAGTTCTATAATATTATCAATTCCAAAATCATATTAATAGCAATTCAATAAGAAATTTGCGACTTTACCTACCTCAAATTTTACAAAATTTTGTGTTGATAGACTCATAAGAAGAATTGTAGAAAAACTCTAGTAGGATAGCGCTAAATATGATCTAATAATTTTGTAACAACCGATCCGACCCAGTTGCAAATTAATATGAAATGAAAATTCAAAGCCTAATGCAAAATTTCATGTTGACCACGTCAGCAGAATTATAAAAATTGAAAATTAAAGCATGATACCAAAAAAAAATTAAGAGAAAAGCAATGGCGTAAAGTCATGAGATTTTCACTTCGAATAATGTTCGTCTCTATTCAATACATGTCGGAATGCCAATTGCAAACTCAGTATGTTTCTATGGTTCACGTGGTTTTCTCCTGAAAATCACTTCCACCTTACTATCTTTATCCTGTTATTGTATATGAGATATCAATTTTTCCTGTCGATAAGTGTTGTGTTGGAAAATGAAATAAATTGGAATTATTGAAACTGGAAACCGTTTGATTTCTAAAAATTGAAGTGAAGCTTGAAAAAACGAAGAAAGCACGGACGTGAAGTGAGAAACTGTTGAGCGCTCGTCATTCATGCGTTAATTGCATTCTTGTTTAAACGTTAGTCATGTGGTCCCAAAGGGAGAAATAGGCGCATGAATGACGAGCGCCCAAAAGTTGATTATTTTAGGGCTATCAATGCAATTTATCGAGCAATTTATTGAACAATGCTTGAAGTTTGGTTATTTCATATACCAGGTGTTTTTTTTGAGTTGAATCAGTTAAAAGTTTCGAAAAGGAGACATTTTACGGCGAAACGTAAAGATAAAAGGTCTGTGGTTTTTTGAGGGGGAAGTCCACTTATGCCAGAACCTCTTTCATTTAATAATCCCTTGTGGGGGGTACAGGGTCAACTTTGGAATTTCGTTCTCGAGATTTTTGACTGATTCAACTATAAAATATCACCCGGTATGGTGTCCTTTGTCCAAAACCGCATCTTCGTCTAATGTGGTATTATTATCTTCATTTATGCTATTTAACAATTATATCCAATAAAATTGTTTGGACACTTATTAATATTGATAAATTAACCAGCAACTGGTGAAGCCAACCTTGGCTGTTTTGCCAAGTAGGAGCGTAAATATTTTCAGCCCTTATTAGCAGATTTATCTCCATCATCGAGTAAATTGATCAATTTGGATTCAACCATTTCAACCTGTTCTTTATCTCTTAGATGAAACATTTTGTTTAACACCGGAGATCCAGAAAATAAGTGGCTGGTGCAAATTACATGTTCGAAGTGAGGTCTCCGAATCTTGAATTCAATTGGTTGACTCGAGGGTGCATTTTTTAGAGTTCCAAATCTTTCATTCGTGTCTGGTTAATGATTTTCTATTTGTAGTGTTAACTTCAGTGTATGTATTAATGGAATAACTGATGAAATGCAGGTATTGCTATTTATAGCTCAGATTCCGGGTATAATCTCTTCAAAAGGATATAGCATGGGACAAGGACTCCTTTGCTTTCCTGCATTGCCAGTCAATTTAAACCGCTATGACTTCGTTAGTTATTCAGTATCTCAACATTCTCAATCTCCGATTCAAGCTAGGATTCAAGAGTGTCGGAATCGGAATCGAAAGTGTAATACGCTCTATTAGTGATGACGTCACACACCGCCATTTTAGTTTTCCTGTCAGTGTTCGGAATCCAAACAAACAAATTGTCATTCAAATTAGTACGTTGTCGTTAAAGAAATTGGCTTATTTTGTTAAATAAGGTTATTTAAGGAACGATTTTACTATTAATTGATAGACAGAAGGAACGAGATTAATGCCAGTAAGTTCGAACTTGAAGTTCAACTAATAAACACGGCTTTATATAAAATCTGGGGAATGATACAGGATTCAAACTTACTGGTATTAACCTCGTTCCTTCTGTCTTATCAATTCATACCGAAATCGTTCCTCAAATACTCTTATTTATGAAAATGAGCCAATTCCTTCAACGACACCGTACTAATTTGAATGACAATTTATTTGTTTGTATTCCGAATACTGACAAGAGAACCAAAAATGGCGGTGTGTGACGTCACACTAATAGAGCGTATTTCAACCGGAAGTTCCGACTTATCGGAATCGAAGCTCCGTAACATCCATAATTCACATACAATTTTTAAATCTCAAAGGAAAGTATGAACAATTCACAGAATTCACATAAAGTGACGAGAGACAAATTTTATAAAAAAAAAACTTGGATCCCTTGCAAATAATTCATCTATCGAGATTGATATAAATGAATAGAAATTCAATTACAAGTATGGAAATGCGACTGAAGGAGTTTATATTTGGCCCATAATTTCTACACGTTCGTTAAGATGAAGTGGTATGGCAACTTCCATTGTTCGGAAAGTCCGTTGATAAAACATAAGAGTAAATGACGTAACACTGGCTTCGCATTATTGTTAGGCGACAATTTCATATCGAGGACGCTATGGACTATCGAAAGTAGGACTCTGCTTTCTTTTATGATTTATGACTTATACAAAGTTTCTGTTGCATTTAAGTATATGTACACTCGAATTGGCCGATTCAAAAATGTTGCAATGGGGGTAGAAAATTTGAAAAAACTGTGTGTTATATAAACGTTCCCAGAAAAATATTATTGTACCATAATTTTTAGACGAGCGCACCTTTTAATAATTGTCATAGGATTTGAATTAGATTAGAATATTATGTTGCAATTTTGTACAGGGTTTCTTGGCTAGGAACCATTGCTATATCAATCTAAAATATTTTCGGCGCTGCAGTGCTGTCGCTTATATCAGAAAGTACTAACAACTTCAATATTTCCAATAGAACACCCTGTATATTATCACTTTTTTCGGTTTGCCGTAGCCTCTTGATTATTTATGCATTAACCTCCTTGTCCCTTTCTCTAGGGGATTTCGAGTAATCGATTGATTTACTTCTTTTTTTTGTGAAAAACACTCGGAAAAATATAACTTCGTCGCTTATCATACAGGTTTGTTCAAAATCACAGGCTTCAACGAGACATGGTAAAATGATAAAAACTAGGTTTTTTTAACGGAATGATCTGCATATCATAAGATCAATCAATGTTATTTATTTTACCAAATTTAGTACAATAATTTTCAAGAAATACTGTCAATTAAACCAATGGTTTAATTGTATTGAAAAAAAAAATGTTCTTTTAGGCCATATAACATGTTCCTATACCTGGATTGTAAGCTTTAAAAGCAAGTTTTCATTCCAATATCAATATTGAGAAGATACACAGTTATTTAAGATATCCATGAAATGTCACTGAACTTGTGAATTACGATAATTTGAGTATCGACACCGAATGTGAAATATTGTTCGATTCCATTACGAATATTTCATAGAAAAACTATTCAAATGGAAGGTTTTACAACTTTTTTGTAATAACGACCGCCTCTCTTGATATATTGCCCTGTGTATCTCGAAAACTGGTCTTAGCAAAACCAATACTGTTTCACATTATAATAGCGTACTCGTACTAAGAGTAATAACGAAAAATTGGAAAAATTCCACCGACGACTTTTTCAATTACAGGGTGAATTATGAACTAAACGAATTCCATTTCGAATGTTTGACGTAATTTTAATTAAAAACCATTCTAACACTATTATCTTATGGCTAAGAAGTATTTGTCACGTGGAAGTGTTTCATTCAAAATATTTCCTTACGAGAAATGTTACTTTAAAGAAACTGCATTTTCCAACTTCGAAACTCTGTATCTAGAAAACTAGTCATAGGATTGAGTTGGACCTATAGACTTTCTTGTTCAGGAGGTCATACTTAAAATTGCGTAGAATTCACGGGTGACAATTATTCTATTAAGATGCTCCCGGTCTTTTCTTGAAGAAATTACATGCATAGGTAGAGAATTGAAAAAATGCGTAAAAGCTTTACGGTCAGTTTGCAAAATGATCAACTCCGTTTTTGAACAATAGCTATATAATTGTGGTAGCTAACTGACTCACTTATTCACAGGAACAATTTTCTTCCTCTAGTGGTTCTCAATAAATTTCAATGAATTCTCAGAATTTTGCGGTAGTTCATTCCAGGACCGCTGATGACATCATCAGTATAGAAATACTGGAATACCATGTTTACTCTTGCGCAATTCACATCACTCATTCGAAATATGAAATTTCTACACAACCACTCGCGGCTCAGCCCAAATTCCGATATTAAATTTTATCATATAGACGTTGAAACTGAGATTTTGAGGTATCGGAGATTTCATACCCATATAAAATTTCATTATAACTGAACGAGAGTGAATTCTTCAATGCATATTCATTTTTATTCGCTTGATCGATTCTTCCAATTTTTAGAGTCCCAATTATTTCAATGATGAATTTCAAAATTTTTTCATTTATCATGGAATTAGCAATTTTTCTGAAACAACACTCCTTTGATCCAATTGTCATTTATCGCCTTCTTATTTGATAATATTTTCATTCAATCAAAGTTTCTTTCCAAAATTGAAAGAATCGATCAAGCAATTTCCGCACAAAATCAAAATGAATCTGCACTGTAGAACCTAGTAAGAAAATAGTGTACACCCTTATGGCTGTTACAAGGATTTTCTGATACACAGATAGAGAGACGGACATGAAACCAAATAAGTTATTCATAATTGTCTAAAATGCATTTTGCGACCGAAATGTTTGAATTAGAAGATCCAAATGTTTTTTCATCTTGGGAAGCGATCACATAGCAGCCCCTCTACGGAAATACCTTCGATATACTTTGAAGAAACATGAATTAATGCAAATGACTGCAATCACAAGTCTTTGAAATGAAGGCTTTAGTTCAGTACGGAACTATAATCATAAACTCCAACTATGACAAGAAAATACCTAGATCACTTAAGTAAAACTAGTTCAAAGTAACAAACAACGCTCTCAAAATATTTGAAACAACATCCGATAAAAAACATTATTCAACTCTCAAGCTTCTGAGAAGTCCCACAAAGGCCTAACAGAGTCGGGACAGATAATGTTAAACCTGTGAATTATGTAGACATTGAACAAGTGTATGTCCATAACTTCCTAGTAATATTTGCTTGTGAATATAAAAACAATTTTAAATGACTATCGCACACTTGCCATTCGCAGATGTCCTGGGTAAAAAATGGTATTCATGCGTTTTAATTCCATTTACGATGGCTTCATTCCAATCTTCATCGATCAGAATTACGTTATAATAATCTGCATGTCATTGGAAGTGCAGAATTATTTATTCGTCAAAATAGGTTTTTGTTTTCTGATTTTTATTTCTACTAAGCAAGTGACTTATTTGTTCTTTGCTCATAAATATCATAATTATCTTTATTGGTGTTAATATACAATAGTATTTACACTCGTCAAACGCATCAGCGAATATATCATAAAAAAGGAATGCCATCTAAAATAAAATTATAAATTACACAAAATCCTCGTAAGTCTCCAAAGCAATCAACCGAACTTAAATTAAAAAACTCATTAAATTTATAAGGATCCAGTAACAATGCTTTAATTTTATCTTTAAAACGGCCAGGTGGCAGCGATCTCCAACATACAGGCAGAGTATTAAAAAACTTGTAGGCCAGAAAGTTGGGTCCATTCTGCGACATCATAAGTCTGTAATAATGCGCAGGTATATTATGTTTCGCTCTAGTGTCGTGACCGTGAACATTCATAGTTTTTCTCATCTAATTTTTGTGCCATGAATCTGAAAATCATTTCATCAGAATAGTAAAAAAAAATATTTTCTTTCTTTCCAGGAGAATCAAAACCAAGTCAGCCAGTTTCAAGGAGCGGCTCGGACAGAAGGCCCGATTGTGTGAGAGAGGAAAGCGGTGCAGGAAAGAACCATGATGGTCCAGCAGGGGGAGCCTCACCCGACTCTACTCAGGACAAAAATGACGAGATTCCTATTGAAAGGTGAGTTATTAATAAATGCAGATTCGACTGTAAGGTGAAATGATGAATTTTCAAACCATTAGTCAAGCTGGTTATTTGAGAAAGTGATCTGAATTCATTGAGGGTTGACGAAATTACGTATGGAAAAGAACAGAAGAACTCTACAATAAATATATTGGGTCTCTCATTGGTTCGTAATCGAACTGTTTTAGTCTTTCTTCTTTGAAGTTTATTGTTATTTAATTCCTTCTTATAACTTTTAATCTTTAAGCTGAGAATGATGATGATGATGATCTTTTAATCATCCCCATTCGCCCCTCTTTGGTTCGAAGCCTGTGTTTTTCACTACATAGTCAGTATTGCTTATTCACAATTGAATAAGTAGTTGAAACTACATAGGCGTACGAATTTGCTTTCGCCGTTTTTTTTCTGAAACTCGAGGATTTATTTTACAAAAAAGCCTCGAACTGGTTATACATTTATTGTATGTATTGTAAACTATTGTACATCGCTAGTCACTACTTTCTCCCATCTTTCGAGCAGCGTACGAATCTCGCGTTGAAAAAACTGGTCATCTTCTGAAACGATTCATTAATCGATCCAACTTTTTACTACTTCATAAATTCGAAAGTGCTTGTCACCCGGACCGTGTGCCATTGATCGAAACAAGTGATAGTCCGACGGAGCAACGTCTGGAGAATACGGCTACTGCGGTAGGACTTCCCATTCCAATGTTTTCAAGTATGTCTTGACCAATTTCGCAACATGGGGTCGAGCATTCTCATGCTATAAAATCACGTTATCTTGTTTCTCGTTGTATTGAGGACATTTGTCTTTCGATGCTCGGCTCAAACGCATTAATTGCCTTCGATTACGATTGCCTATGGTTGTTTCAGTCGATTTCAACAACTTATAATACACTACTCTGAGCTAGTCCAACCAATTACTGAGCATGACCTTGTAATAGTGAATATTCGGTTTGGCCGTCGACATGGAAGCATGGCCGGCATATCCCCATGATTTTATGCGTTTGAGATTATCGCAATGAACCTATTCTTCGTCTCCAGTCACAATGCGATGCAGAAATCCCTTCCGTCTTTGCCCTGCAAGCAGCTGTTCACAAGCAAACAAGCGCCGTTCAACGTCTCTCGGCATCAACTCGTACGGCACCCAATTTCCTTGTTTCTGAATCATTCCCATTACTTTCAGGCGTTCTGAAATGGCTTGTTGCTTCACTATCAATGATTCTGCCAATTCTTGTTGCGTTTGATACCAGTCTTGATCAAGTAATGCCTCCAATTCTGCATCTTCGAAAACCTTCTCTCTTCCACCGCCATGTTGATCTTCGACGCCAAAATCACCGTTCTTGAAGCGTTGAAACCACTCTCGGCACGTTCTTCCACTAATAGCGGATTCACCATAAGTATTTGAGAGCATTCGATTCGCCTCAGCCGCAGATTTCTTCATATTAATGCAGACAATTAAAACCTATCGCAAATGACGAGAATTGGCCCGTTCGCTGATATGTTTAATCGAGAATAACTTTATGATGGTAACACAAATCGAATAATATTTGGTTATAGTTAAGTTTACGAATACCTTAGCTTATTGTAGACATCTACGATCTTTTTATTTCGACTGCCACTTACCGCTACATTTTTCTATTGCAAAACGGCAGCAGCAAAGTTGTACAACTAATATCTGAATTAACAATCATACGAACTGAAATTTACCCATCGAACCTTAACAGGTTCTCTTATCGAACAAGCGCATAAACTTCTTTGAAGTTGCAGCAATACTTTAATGAATCGGAAAACAGTGACCTCCTAATCTGAGATAATAAGGAATGAAAGATGAAGGAATTCGGCATCTACTTATCGCTGAAAAATTATCTGCTTTGACAAATATGCCAACTCTTTCGCTCACTGCATTGTCAAAGCTTATAATCACTGAGATACTAGGCTTTCTTTGCCTGTTATTGAGCTCAGATAGGATTTCGCTAATTGCAATTCAAGGCCATACAATTGCCAGAACAATAGTACATATTAATTATGACTTCAACGAAATGTATCATATTAAAAGAACTTTTATCGATTTAAGTGCTTTGGTTTCACTTTTGAATACAACAATAGTTCAGTTTTTCCGATTCTGCTGAAACTCAGAATTTTGAGCTTAGAATCATCATTTATTGGAAAGGTAAACGATGATTCGAGTTTTGTTAGGTCAGTATGTTTTCTTACTTTTTGAGATGATTTTACCAGTTTACCGAATCATTATTAATCTAATCTGCTCAAAAATGTTGAGGCAAACTGAAGTTACAGGCATTTCAATCAGTCAGATTTGTCCCTTTCACCTACCCTTAGTTGATGTCGTAAAATCGAAAGTGACAATTCAAAGAGATAGAGAATTTTCCAAGGATTACAGTGATGATATTTTTTCTTCAACTTCATATGAAACATTTTCGAGTAAAATTCATTTTTCTACTCGACGGTAGCTATTACGGCCCCTAGCGGTAGATGTATGAACTTCAAAACAATTTCCAGTGTGTTTTCTTGTACACTTTATCGGTAAAAATGTTTACCACAAGTCTCTATGATGAGTGGATCCTAAGATAAAGCCGCTTACCTCGCTTATTTGCCCACCCTGTACAGAACACAAAGATGCGGGTAAAATGATAAAGAGAAATTAAAAAAAATATATTTATTGAAATTTTATTTAACAATGGCAAAGAAACGCTTCGAGAACTAACTAATAGCAAACATGAACTTGTTTTAAGTCTCACAATTTCTCTGAATTTGGTTCCATGTTAGATATGGCCACTCTGAGTTCATTTTCTACTTGAAGTTCATTTCTGTTTTTGGATATCAAGGTAAATCTAATTTCACAAAGATAAGACGTTGAAAAAGCAAGCACTTTGGCTTTTATAACAGAGTAGTCGTTCGGAAGCTCAGTCCAGAAGTTGTTAAAGATTTATCAACAAAGTTCGACTTTTGTAAGGTATTTGACGAAACATTTATCATTTGTTCTTCTTCTTGTAGTTATAACCCAACAGGTCTATTGTGAGGATAGGGGTAGCAAAATTTTTCGAATTTCAACAGGTGTGTGCGAAGAGCAAAAGTTCGAGAACCGCTGTGCTAACTTTGTTATATTTGCATTGTTCCGATGCTACCAGCTTGGGACCCACGTGTTCTCACTGCACTTCTATCATTATATGCTATGTACCGCAGTACCGCAATCATGCTTCTTACACCTAAACCAGTTTACCGTTTCGTGTGCCTCTACGGTGAACTCGTGAAAGATTTGTTAGACTGAGATTTTCCAGGTAGGCGATGTTTTCAATGAGGAAGAGACAAAGGAAATTCTCGGAAGTTCGCGCAGGGCCGTGCTCAGAATTCGTGTTGTTTGAAAGGATCATGTGAAGATTCGAAAGCAGTTTTTGTCATTTTCAAATTACATTTATCCAAGCATAAACACTATATTGTTGGATTTTATGAAGCGTGTGTTATAGTTTATCGAAAGTTATTTCAAAAATTTTATTTAGTAAGTAAATTGAAATTATCAATGACCATTCCACATCTCTTCATTTCACATGGGAAAACCTGATTAAATATACATATTTCATACAAAGATGGAGGGTTCTTCAACTATCCGTTTAAATTATTCAGGGAGATTTTTTATTTGGGTCATTCACAAATCCCCCATAGAGTTGGATTAACAGGTTATCAATATCCAGGACAGGACTCAATTTTTTTAATAACTTCAGAAATCATAAAGCTTTTTTATGTAATAGAATAAATTCTGATATGGGCCTTCAAACTATATTGAACACCTTTCCACATGTTGTCATAAAATTTAATGACACACCAGTTACGTACCAAACTTGTTGCAAATTAATATGAAAACAAATGAAAATGCAAGTAATATTTTTCATCTCAAATGAAAATATTTCTTCTGGTTAAAACTTTGTTGAATCTGAATTTTTAGTTCAAATTAATATATAACAGTTTCAAATAATAATAATAATAATAAATAATAAGTCATCTTTATTCACAGAAATATTAGTAGGAAAGTGAATCATTTTAACCTATCAATATTTTACATGGAGCGTCAAGAGAAGACAAGTAAAATATGTTAAAATCTCGAAAGTTATGGATCAACTTGATTAAAATATGAATATACAAAAATATAGTTCAATAAATTAATATTTAAGGGTTCCAAATAATAATAATAATAAATAATAAGTCATCTTTATTCACAGAAATATTTGTAGGAAAGTGAATCATTTTAACCTATCAATATTTTACATGGAGCGTCAAGAGATGACAAGTAAAATAGGTTAAAATCTCGAAAGTTATAGATCAACTAGATTAAAATATGAATATACAAAAATATAGTTCAATAAATTAATATTTAAGTATATCACAAACATATTTTTGAAGATAAAGTATTCGAAGTGGCTTGACTAAAATTAATTCCTAGTATTGTATGATTTTTCATACACCATTTGTTTCATTTCATTTTTTAGCTTTTTTTATTCACAATTTTGAGAAAAATCCATTCTTTTCAATATCCATTTTTATTGAAAGGTAATTGGTCCGCCATACGGTACTTTGAAATGATTTCAAGCTTTTATATTTCTAATAAGTTTATTGTGCATTTCAGACTATTCTGAACAACTTTCGTTTCGTGCCCTAACAAAAAAAAAAAAAAAAATTGAATATCAATACTTTGGATCTCTGAATTTGCTCATATCCCATTACAAATACAAAAATTCTTAATAGGAGACATTAACATGCTCAGCAGTTGATATTGATCTCCCTACAAATATCTGAAAATGATTGAAATTTAACCGCTCAATTTTTTGGAGATCACTGAAGAACTTCATATTTTCAAGCTCGCCCTGTACACTTCTGTGTGTGCAGGATACATTTTTTTCTCTAGTGGAATCAGCTGTATAAGCAATCGATGCATACACGATTTCGTTTAAATATTCCAAAAAGTTTCTTCACAATGGCCCTTTTTTCAATTTTTGAAAAGTTATTTTCACCACCCTTGCGAATTTGTATCCAAATTGAAAATGAGAAACAAAATTATTTGGCAATCCCTTCCACAAATCATTTCTATTTCAATATAAGAGGATTAGAATACTTGTAAGTAAAGAATTTTACTTTCCTGATGAGATATAAATTGTTTATTTTAAAATTGAAAATAAGTAATCAGAAGGATAAGTCTCCTAATTATAAAATCGGTAAAATTATTAACCCCATTGATTGGATTCTTCTTCAAGCAAAACTATAATCAACTTCCCAGAAAGTACTGATACGTTCCTGCAACGGAAACAACCACATCTATTTTGGTATGGCCCTTCACACATAACTATTCTAGTAGTGTTTTGAAACCAGGGATGTCATAGCTTCTGAAAAGTCTGATGAACCGATATTTTCGTTATTTCATTTTTATGGTTTCTGCAATCTGAGAATTTATATTGTGTATCAACGCTCTTGGTACTTTTTCTTATTAGAAAAAATAATTTTGCGAATTTTTAGAATTAATTCTCGATAGAAACAATATTTGAATGAAAATGGAAAACTTAACTATTTTTCTTGCTTGGAGTTTTGTGGAAAATTTCAAATGATAAAATCTCCGTCAAGTTTTTTAATTATCTATATCAAAAAAATTATCTAATATATTATTATTGACGTATTTATATTCTTTCAAATACTCCTGTTAGAAAAATGTTCTAATTTTTACCATTCTTGGAACACTACATATAAATAAAGCAGATTCCTTTCATTAATCCAAATATGAAGTTAGGTTATACACATTAAAACACATCATTGCTTCTTTCGTATTTCACGAAATCTTCAGTTTCTTTGAAAAATCGGTGGAGGTTTGGCAACTCTGCTCGGAACACACTTCAGGGTACACGGGGTGTTACCACTCAAACCTAAACTATTACGGATGCAAAGGAACACGAAAACGTTATCGAAGAATTTGCAAGCGTTTTTATCTAATGATATTTGAGTTTTATCTGTAATTTCGACGAGGCGGACGGTATCGGAAGAATAGAAATCAGATAGTGACGGAGATAAAGCGAAATATCCCTCAGAATTTAATGAATGATGTTTTGAGTGCCTGCATGTCAGTGTTCTTACTGTGACTTTAATGGAATTTGTGAGGTGCCTTCACAATGTTCAGGAAACAAAGGTAATCGATCTACCTCGTTAAGTTTCTTCTATTCTGATTAATTCACAATTTATGCATGGGTAATTTGCATCAGCTGTGAATTTCGCCACATATTTAACGATACAGGTTCCCTGAAAATTGTTCCATTGTAGTGGCCTATGAACTGTTGTTAATTACTTTTCACTAGTAGTAACTCTTTTATAAATGATAAAATTTCGAAATTGACAATAATTAATTGTGCATTACCAATAGTTCTCATTCAATATTCTTGAACTCCCTGTTTACAAACCCGCGATAAGTTAAACAAAAATGTTTCAGCACCCACTATAAACCTACTACGACCATTTATACAACTCTGTATTTCAATACTGAAACAATCATGTGAATAAACTGCCTATGCCATCAAAATAAATTATTCTCATTTCTACATCATTACATATTTCGATATCAGATATGGCAGATTTGAATAGTTTTTTAGATTTATTAGGTACCTACATGTGTTGTTTGCGAGAAAAAGTTCGTAGTTTATCTACACTTCACATATTCATGAACAATACTCAATATGATGATTTGAAATGTTTAGTCAACAATTTTTTCAATATATAAAGAGTAGAATTAAGGAACTGTCGTGAACTAATCATTATTTCGAATATATGACATGTATGCGAAATTTATTTTCGAACCAAAATTTTGCAGGTCAGAGAAAAAGGCCGGCAGAACATTTTCCAATAATGAATTTGCGATGTTTCGTTCATACCATTCGTTGAAAAATGAATTTCGATGTAACTTGATTTGTGTTCATTTTTTTCATGGTATTATTAATAGTATGAAAAATTTTGTGACAGGAGAAGAGAGAATTGGGAATATCAATTAATTCAATAAGTGATTAAAATAAATATATCAGGAAGTATAATATCGATTAAAAGCACAGAAGCCTAGTGTTATCACATACATTATGTCTTAGATAGTCGTATATAAAAAATTGAAAATATAAATTCCAAAAATAATATCCACATACATACAATGTTTTAAGTTAGCTTTAATATAATAATAATAATAATATCCTTTATTTGATCAAATATCAACAGATGTAGATCACGTCAATAAAAATATTACATATATAAAGAAGACATCAAAAAATACAAGAATAAAAAGCTTCATAGTTTAAAGGAAAGTCTTATGCATAATTACATACCTACTTATTTAGTAAAAGTTATATTAAAAAAACATAGAAATCCATTTTCCTGAAAGTGGAATTTCTATAATATATGTTTAAAGTATTAAATGAGACATGTTTGGAATCGATAAGAGTTCATCTTCAACCAAGAAACTACAGACTAGAAGATTGTCTAGAATTTTTTCAAAAAAACAAGAAACTTGAGAATTTTGGGAATAAAAACACCAAAAAATGAGAGTAGAGTTGAAAAGCTATAGACCGATGATAAAAAATTATTGTTGAATTAATTGTTTGATATCGTTTGCCCACAAGTCATTGATATAAACAGAGTGTTTACAAAATAAACTTAAACAATGTGATTTCTACAAATATTTTAATATTCACAACAATTCTCCTACACTGTGGCTTCTTCTGGTAACATTTCGACTGTCGAAATATAACCTATTCATATTTATGATTTGTGAGCAGATACCGAATAATTGTTTAAACAATAATTTAGCTATTTGAAGTGTTATATAAATAATATGAATTGAGTTCCGCAGAATCAATTAGAATTCAACTCGAGTCTTTCTGCATTTCGATTTCAGTTATTCATTGTTGGCCTATTACTGAGCTATCATTAAGAACAATTCATCCATTTCCAACCACAATGAGATATAAATGCAAAGAAAAAACCTTTATTCTCACTGAAACTTCTGTCTATGCTAATTCTTTTCAGGATAGATTCTGTTCGAGTCAAATTTCAACTCTAATAATTCCACAATTCTCTTTCATGGTTTGAAAGTATGTACCTATCTATGATAAGCTGTGACTTCAGATAATTTAAATATTCGGTGGCCACCAAAGTCTCCGGATTTAATGACGTTAGATTTTTCAAATTGATAAATGTTGTTCTTTGAATATGACCAAAGAAAAAATCTAACGGTACTAAATCCGGAGAACTTGGTGGCCACTAATTATTTGAAATTTTTTCTTATATCATTGAAAACCAGCTTTTGATTTCGACCAAATCAATTCTCCGAAAAATCGAGCCCGAAAATGTGTGTCTTTCATTTTTTCTAGCTGAAAGGAATTCCGAAATCTTTTGTAGAATCACTTTATTTTCTTTTACTACGAAGAATATAAGTAGAGGACAACACTGTACGTTGGTCGATTATTTTTCTCACAAAATTATATTTTCATCCATTTTGTAATTATTTTTTCGAGGGTTTTTTCACGAATATTTTGAAAATATATCAGTCCTTCGTACATTGAACATATTATCAATTCTTTTGCGAAAAACGAAAAGTTTCCAACATTTTTTCCATTCGCAAATAAAAATATTGTCATTCTACAATGTATATTATTGTTTAAAGAAATTATTCGAGGACCCCATAAAAATCGGTGTTTGTAAGAGGAAAAATCTACAATTTCCTTTTGAACTGAGCGCATCAGTCGCCTAATTAATCGATTGGATCATGGCCCAGTTTGATAAAAAAAAAATAAGACAATCTCTATTCTTATATGTATAATAATTAATTTGTATCAAATTAATTGATATTAGTGCAATGAATTGATGAATTATTTTCAATTCCAGTTCTGTCAGCCTTCCATCGAGTGGAAATAAGAAGAGAACTGCAAGCAACATAAACAGGTCTGAAAGTGTAAAGGAACAATCGGAAAAGGTACGTATCTATTTATTAAGATTATGCGGTCATATAATCTGAGTTTGCTTGTAAACTTGCAACGGTAGTAACCATACTCACCTGATGATGTCAACATCTAGTTGACGCAACAATTGTTGTGTTAAATGAATGTTCCGGAAATAAAGCCATTTGACTTTAAATCAATCCACATTATAGGCGATGAATAATTGATAATTCGATATATTTGGACGACTACTATTCGCCAAACGAATTGTAAATCCTATGTATCTGAGAATTAATTGCCGAATCTGTAATCAAAATCTTATAAAGAATTCAACACTCCAAATAAACAATGCAAATCCGAAAAAAATAACGACATTAGTTCTAAATATAACAAACTTTTCTGATTAATCTAAATTTAAAACTGTGACCTCAAAATGGATTTATGAATAATGGTACATTGATTAATTCACTTTTATCGATAGCTATCAGTACCAGTTTATGTAAAGGGAATTCAAATATGAAGTTGTTTTTATTTGTTTACTAACTTTGAGGAATATTCTTTATCTGAACGAAAATTATGTAATACTTTTCATTTCAGCAACGAAAACAAAGGAGAAATATCAGTGATCCCTCACAGAATACTAGGTGAGTAAGACACATAACGTGTTATAGATAATAATAGGTTTACAAGAAAGAAACAACGAACACTCTATTTTTGATAAAAGAGAAAATTCGACTGCTTTCCTTTTTTACGTAGAAAAGTGAACCTGTACAGATTTCGTAATCAAAATTTAATGTTTTAAGCTACTCTATCCTATGGGTATTGGGAATTGATCGAAAAAAAATACTTTGACAATAAGTGTGCCTCAATGTTTTCTTATTCTTCGTTCACTGATTTTTCTTATGGATGATATATTTATTACCTAACTCGAATCATACCTTTACACTTTTGCTATTTGCTAAAATAATTTTTATTTTGTTGTCGTGATCAATTCCAAAAACATGCATTTTTCTCCAACGCCAAAATAGATCCATGATTTCTTTTTTCAGCAGTAATCATCACACCGAACAGAGTGGTTTGTCAAATACAACAGATTCTGGTAGTTCTTCCAATTCCAACTCCAGCATATCATACAAGTGAGTAGGATTTATATATGATAATAAAAACTTTATATGTTCTATAATTTACGCCTTACATTGCAAATTGAATGCATTCCGCCTTCTGTAATAATCTCAAAATTAGTTCAAATTCGAAATTTTCTTTCTAAAATTCAAAATTCCTTTTTGATCTTCACAAATTTCTCATTACATAGGCGTGTATAGTATATCCAAACTCACTTGAATTAGTCCATAAAAACCGAGATAAAAACCCTTGGCCAGATGTTCCTTTGATGTGAATACTGCAATCTGCTAAATACCTGGGTTTATTTGAAATGTATTATTTAGGTATAAATTCACTGGTCCCAAATGAATTCTGGAAACTTGGACAACCCCTGTATATTCGAAATATTCTGGTTTCTTCCAAGTGACTTTGGATACACTTTAACTTTGCTTCCGCCGTTTTTTTTTTAAATTCAAGGCTTTATTGTAACAAACTGGTTATACATTTATGATTCAAAGTATTGTCCATCGCTTGCCACTACTTTCTCCTATCTTTAGGGCATAGTACAAATCCCGCGTTGAAAAAACTGCTCATCTTTTGGGGTAGAGCAATGTCATGCTGTAAAATCACTTTATCATGTATCTAGTTGTATTGCAGCATTGCAGCCGTTTGTCTTTCAATGCTGGCCTGTGATTGTTTGGTCGGTTTTAACAACGCATAATAAATACATTATGCCGAGCTGGTCCCACCAAATACTGAGCATGGCCTTGGAACTGTGAATATTCGGTTTGGCTGTCGACGTGGAAGCATGGCCGGGATATCCCCATGATTTTATGCGCTTGGGATTATCGTAATGAACCCATTTCTCGTCTCCAGTCACAATGCGATGCAAAAATCCCTTCCGTCTTTGCCTTGCAAGTAGCTGTCCACAAGCAAACATACGCCGTTCAACATCTCTCGGCTTCAACTCGTACGGCACCCAATTTCCTTGTTTCTGAATCATTCCCATGACTTTCAGGCTTTTTGAAATGGCTTGTTGCGTTATTCCTGCCAATTCTTGTTGCGTTTGATCTAATGAATTTTCCCACCAATGTCTGCGATCACTAAGTCGAACGTTCATCGAAAAAATGAAGAACGCTAAATGTTACCATGAATTTAATCTCCAAATTGAATTCGTACATACCTACTATTTCGTATGTTACTTATACTGACGCATAATAATTTTTTGACAGTGGCCGTTTATCGGAAAGTCCTAGCAATCCAACCTCACGTGAAAACAAGTCGGACGGTGACAGCGACATGGACGCCGATTCTGATCACATCAACTGGCAGGACCTGATCAGTACTGAACAGTTGAATAATCTGCCACCCCACGAAAAAAAGCGACAAGATGTGATAAACGGTAAGTCATTTAACAATTAAATGGTTCTTTTCAACTGAAAGAACTGAATGCAAATAATCTCATACTATACAGGATGTCTCAGAGTAGATGTGACCAATTTTGAGATGGGTTAGGTAGTAATTGTTAAGTAGTTGATTAATATATGAACAAATCTTCTGCAAACAGGTGTCCTAAATACTTTCACTTCTGATACACGAGGTGTTAATTGGAATAAAAATAATAGACTGGAAAAAAAAGGCTGAGAGTAACTTCTTTTACCGAAAAAATCATGATTATTTTGGATATCTACTTTGATTGTTTTTTATTTTTTATTCAATCTTCCTTCATTTTGTCAATAAGAATTCCGTTCATTATCAAGTATTCAATTAAATCTTCATTGCATTGAAAAATATGCGAAAAGGCAGTGGCGTTGAGTTAATAATTGTTAATTATTATTTTTCAGAATTATTCTATACAGAGAAGTCCCACATGCGGAGCCTAAACGTACTCCACAAGATCTTCTACAAACCTCTACAGAAATCTCAAGTGTTGAAACCCGATGAACTCTCTCTCATTTTTCCCAACATCAAAGAACTACTACAAATCCATCGGCAGTTCCACCACGAGATGACTAAAAAAAGAAGGGAAGATCCAATAGTGAGGAATTTGGGAGATTTGCTATTGAACATGTTCTCCGGTAATACCGGAGAAGCTTTCAAAGAAGCAGCTGCTAAATTCTGCGAAAGGCAACAGTTGGCGCTTGAACTCATCAAAGAAAGGAGGAAACGAGACTCGAAATTCGATAGCATACTGACGGAAGGCGAGAAAAAAAGACAGTGTCGGAGGTTACAGTTCCAAGCTATTCTTCCTGTGGAAATGCAAAGGTACAGTTCAAGTTTTGGTTCATTATATCTCCAATAATCAACCTTTGAAAAAATAGTATAGTACACAACTCGAGTTGTAATTTGATCGATCATAATTAATATTCGCCACACGCGCCAGCTGTTCAGGATCGTATTTTTGACCAATTGTTTTGGGATAGTTTTATGTTAGGGCCTTAATAAACGTATTAAAACGACAAATACACTGCGCAAAAAAATTAACGCACATTCTGAAAATCTCAATTTTAATGAAAGTTAACTCTACATTGACTTTATAACTTATTTTTTATGTTCTCTCGGGAAGGTTTTGAACGAACCAAGACACATTGAATGGAAGAAAAATTCAGGATTTCACCGAATCTTATGTGAAAGAAGAGAAATAAACAATTTTTAAAATACTGGAATGCTGATAGGTGATTTAATACTTGGTATTTCCACCCCTTGCGTTAATTACAGCTCGGAAACGACGGTTCATACTCAAAATGAGTGATCTTAAAATGTTCTGATCTAATCATTACCAGATTTCTCTGAGTTGGATTCCTAAGTCATTAAGAGTAGCTGGATGATTTTCTGAACTTCTCAGCCTTCTATTGAGGTTAACCCAGACCTGCTCAATCGGATTGAGATCTGGACTTCTTGCTGGCCATTCCATTCGAGAGACTTCAACCGTTGTCTCAACGAAGAAACTCTCAAGTAACGTTCTTGAATGACAGTTGTTACCCGTGGTCTACCCTGTCCTGGTCTTCGGACATTCATACCTGTCTCCCTGAATCGCTGAAACATTCTGGACACACTTGTATGGGAAACTCCAAACCTTTCTGCAATTCTTGTGTATGTCCACCCTTCTTCTCGCAAAACTACCGCTTGGGCACATTCCTCTTCGGTCAAATTGCGTGTTTCGCGTTGCATAGCAATCGAGTGTAGAAAATCAAATGAAAGAAAAACTATTGATCACTAGAATTGATCGAGAACAACTGATTTCAGAATGGAGCCAATACATTCAAAATCTGATAATCTCATCTTTTTTTATTCCTGCTTGAAAAAAACACCTGTATTGAAGAAAAACGTTGAAAGTGGATAACATATGCATGCATAATTCTGATAAAAATAATTATCATTGAGAACACCTTCAGTTGTAGAATTAATTTGAGATTTCCATAATGTGCGTTAATTTTTTTGCGCAGTGTATATAAAATGTTGTATCTGCTGTATATCTTTGGAGAACCTATAGTATAGGTTCTTGCAGGTTCTAGCAGTTCGACTTATCCACTAGACAGGGGCGTCTCGTGAACACTTTTCGGCTTAGATTAATATATCTAAGCTTTTTGGTTGACTGGTTGAGGTGAAATACACAGAGTAATGGGTGGTTTATGCACCATTCCTAAGAATTAAGGACTAAGACTAAAACTGAGAATTAAGAATCGAACGTTTACAAATCAATGAGGGCGATGCATTTTACCTAAGGACTAAGAACTAACACCAAGACCAGGAAGTTGGCCAACTTTTAACTAAGAACTAACCTCTTAGTTAAAAAATAATAAAGTGCGCATGCGCTCAACCGAATGCACCGGTGCTTAACCTTTCGCACCGCCTAGGTAAACGGAGAAAAGGGTGCGAACTATGGACCATAGATTACAATAATATTAACATCAAAATGAAGAAAAGAAGTACGCCAAATTCTCTGGGATAGGAATTTTTTATTTCAAGAGGTTATATTGAACACAAATGAGTTTTATATTCAGGACAATACAAATGAAAATTGGAGGCTTCACAATAAGAAATAAATGTATTTTTATAGAGGAGACTAAACCGGGCATTACAAATATTGCAATTGATGCCTTTTTTGATTATATTAATTTTCACTTGAAATCCGGTAGATCGTGTTAAGCTTTGAACCTAAAAATTAGAAATTAAGGATTGGTTTGAAAATAGGTACATGCATTGGTTGTCTTTGAACATCATGCACGAATCTGAGAATTTTGGAAATACAATAATCATGAATTATAAGCTTATTATGTATTTAGAGTTTTTTCTTATGTTTGTATATGTTGAAGGCAATTAGGAAAAAATAAAGTTTTATTTTACGAAGTACATAAATGTATCTCAGCGAAGAAATCTTTCATCCATATTCAAAGAATACATTATAAAATTGCTTTTACTCTATTCTAATTGGCTCCTTGATTGATTATGCATATTCTCGATGTCTACAAACTTCCAACTTTTTCAATGAGTGGTTCATCAACAATATCCTCAGATTATTTCCTTTAAACTCTTTCAGGATGAACACATTATGTAGAATACATCCTGATATCACGAGGAGACAAATAAGATCTAGTCTGGCCGTCTCCAATAATTTCAATTCCTTTTTCTTTTCACAAAACACATTCAAAAATTCTTCGATATCAGCTCCGTTAGCTCCGTCATCGTTCGGCAAATCACGCACGCACCTATTGCCCCGTGGTCACGTGACCTATCAACCGTTTACACCTTACACCGCACGCTCCGCACCGGTGTGGATTTGCCGAACGCAGTAAATGTCAACATCAAAGTATAGAAAGAATAAATAGAAAGTAGTTCGATCACGTGCGCTTTCCTTCACTAATAAGAACTAACAAGGGAGTACATAAACGCCACTGAATTCTTAGGTAAAGTTCTTAGTTATTGGTTCTTAATTCATAGTTCTCAGTTATGGTGCATAAACCAACCATAAGATATGTATGAATCTGGATCGGAGCTACTATCTGACTTAGCGAGAGTCTACTGAATAATTACAATTATATGGGTAGGACAATTTTTCCCTACGATTTTATTTAAGTTTATTTTCATTTCAGGCTATCCAAATTACCTCTTCTGTTAGAACGACTAATAGGCGCTTTGCAAGAAGGTAATGGTAATGAAGAAGAACTCAATAAGTTGAACAGAGCCTACACTCACTCGAAGGAAATAGTAAACCATGTGAATGAAGCAGCCAAAATGGCCTTAAATCAAGCTCGTCTGGTAGATATTCAAAGGAGTTTGGACCAAAGTAATTTTGAAAGGTATACTAAAATATTTAAATTTATATTTTTATTATTATCTAGCGATAATCAGTGATATAATATGACATTTATTTTCAGATCGAATGATCCGATTAGTCAAGAATTCCGACCTCTAGATCTCACCAAATATAAGTTGGTAAGAGAGGGCCCTATGCACCTGCGAAGACCGAACAAGAGTACAGTGTTGGTACACGTCCTGTTGATGGAAGAGGTCGTCGTCATATTGCACAAAGAGGGCGACAAATATGTCCTGAAAAATTTCCAATCTGGTACATCTGGTCAAACCAATCCCTTGTCTCCCATCATCAAAATTTCGACGTTGTTGGTGCGGATAAATGCAGTGTGTAAGTGTACAATTATTTATATCTTTTTTGATTCTCAAAATTTTGAAGTGCTTATGCAAATAGATTGGGTTGAATGTTTGAATAGTTTAATTCAATCTTTTGTTGATGTTTTGATTATTTCACAGTTGAATCAAATAAAAATTGCAGTGATTTAGAAAACTTTGTGTAATAGCGTAGAATCTTATTATTTTTCTCCCCTAAATAATAAATGAGAATAAATTATTGCCATCATCTGATAATACAAACTTCTTTTCAGGTAAAAATGCCTTGTTCCTCGTTAATACTTCCACAATGAATAGCCAAATGTATGACTTGAGAGCCGAAGATGATGCCAAAAGAGACGTGTAAGTGTTTTTTCTTCTTCATATTTTACCCTCCTGAAAAATCTCTGAATTGAATGTATCATTATTTATCATTTATTAATAACTGATGAAGGTATTTATGTTTTTATTGAAATAAACTGATAATACAAATCTCATCGAAATATAGATTCCAAGTAAATTTAGTAACATAACATAGCGTAGCATAAGTCTGACATATGAAGAAGTATCATTTCAATCCAGGGACTTTTTAGAATGAAGATCAAGGCAATTTTAAAATTTCATTCTGTTCAAACCTGCCAACATACAGGGTGAGTCAATAGTGGGCGATCGGTCGATAACTCTTGGAAATTTTGGGCTAGAAGAATGATTCAAATTTTGACGGAATCGACAGCATTCAGCGCATAAGCTTACATTATTTTTGACTGTACATGCCGGTTCGAAAGTGGAGAAACACGATACCACCCTATTTTTCAAATGAAATTGTCCAATTTTTATATTTTACTGATAATCTCCATGAAATTATTAGGACTCTTCATTGCATAAAAGGTTGTACAATAGTTTGTTAAAAAAGTGCAAAAGGTGGAAATTCATCATCATTTATCTGTGGTACTTTTTGTAGTAAGTCAGTTTTTTGGAAAATTTTCATAGATATAATTGTTTAAATGAAAGATCATATCTTGAAAACCGTTCGAGATAATTGTACAATTTTTTTTCATAGCATTCCCGAACAGTTTTCAAGACTTCTACCAATTTACGTATCACTCTACAAGTGGTCCGAAAGACAATACAATTTTTTTAAATTACCTTGAAAAAAGTCAATAAGTCCATTTATTCAAAAGGTATGCCCTGAATAGGTAGGATTTTTTTACTGTTCTTGTATATTCATATCAAGCACTGATAAGCTCATAGGGTCTAACATTTATCAGGATAGACTCATGAAAAGTGCTTCCGTGCTATACCTTCTCTATATTCTCAAAATTATCTTCAAGGAAGTGCTCTGTAATATTTGGATATTACATAGAACATTTTGAACATTCCTCCTCAAACTGATATAGTATCTTAACCGATTCCACCATACTTTTATAAACCAGGGCCAAATTTTTTTCTGGATAGAGCATCCCTCAGGTCATATATTTTTATGTCAAGTTTCTGAGCCTATTGACGACATAAGCTATGTGTTCTTCGCATCTCAAGTATTGAGCAATGATCACACCAAGATACTTTATGCTTTTCTTCTTATCATAGTTGGACATCAACATCTGACTCCTTTACATTTTGGGTAGTGCATATACATTTTTAAGCATTTAGTAAGTTGGTTTTTCTTTGTAAGAGTTGATATCATAAATTTAGTTTTTTTTCGCGTAATTTACAATCATCAGGCCAGATCTTTATCTTTCCCAGACCTTCCTCTGCATCCTCATACACCTCCCGACATGTTTCACCTCTGAAACTCAGCTCCTTCAGCTGATCAGCATTGGCCTTAGTTCTTTAGTCGTTCTCTCCTGTCCTTTTTTATTGTTTCATGAGTATATTATGTACAAGGAAATCAGATTGGCCTAGTTAGCAGGCAATTCGCAGTGTTTTTTTTCTTGGGGAATTACAGCTACTGCACCTTTCTTCCTACTGAACACTCTTTTGGTTAAATAAAAATGAGGAAAGCACTAACGTCCAATCAAGAGTTTTCGAGCGTTCGTTCATTCATGAGCCAATTGCATTCTTGGAGATCACAACTGCGATAAATAGGTATTATGTGGTCTCCAAGAATGCAATTGGCTGATTATCTAACGAACACTAAAAAGCGCCTGACTTTAAGCCAGAGTTCTCCTAATTTTTTATGTTTTTCTTTAATTCTTTTTCTTATTATTCCGCTTGAATTTTCTATGGGTCTGATTATGTGATCAACATGAAACTCTGCACGGTGGTTTAAATTATCAAATTAGATAGATTCCGATCGAATCTGTCATATTTACGGAACCCCCTAGTCGAATTTTGCCCTTTGATAAGCTTAACTGAGACATTCCGAACCTTTTCCGCAAATTTCAAGTTTCTAGGTCCTTCCGTTCGGAAGTTATAGATTTTTGATAATTTATAAGCTATTCTGTTTACATTTTCCAAGATGGTTACGTCATTTTATTCGATTTTATTTTTATTCCTAGTTTCAAAAGAATTCACAGTTTTATCATGCGTGTTAAAACACTTCAGTAGGTGCTGAAGGTTAAAAATTAAGAAAATTTGAACAGAAAGCTATAAAACTGAAAATCTCATCTGATAACATCAAATATCATAACTAAAGAAATAAAACCAGGACCTTATTTTAAAAAAGTTTCATAAAACATACCTACGTTCGCTGCTCTTTTGAGAAAAGTGTGTCATTCAAAGTAAAAATCAAATTCATTACACTGAATTATCTTTTTTTTTGCAATAATGTCATTCTTCTGAAACATGCAAAAAATATAGATTTCGAAATCTAAAGAAAAAACTCAATAATACTTCCTTGGAAATATTAAAATCATATAAACGTTTTAGAGGGTTGTATGAAGTGAACAAATACACAAAATTTAAACAAAATCGGACTGCCGATTTCCAAGTTATGGATATCAGAATTTTAGCCCAATTTTCATGAATCGCCCTGTATATCCGAAGCTAACAGTCTTAGGATACACAATAAGCTCTTTTCTGAAAGACTTGTATTCACCACTGGGCTATGGCCAACCACTCATGTTGCGTCCTCTATATCTAAAGGGTGTTTTTTTAGAGCTTTAGAACTTTAAATTGCAATAAAACAACTATGGATTATTCGATTGACATGAATTTTATTTATCCGCAAGATAATCTTGTAGCATTACATTTTAAATATAATTTCTGGCATATGACCGCCACGGCTGGCTCGGATGTAGTCCAATCTGGACGTCCAATTTTTGATTACTTTTTCCAACATTTGTGGCCGTATATCGGCAATAACACTGCGAATGTTGTCTTCCAAATGGTCAAGGGTTTGTGGCTTATCCGCATAGACCAATGACTTAACATAGTCTCACAGAAAGTAGTCTAGCGGTGTTGAATCACAAGATCTTGGAGGCCAATTCACAGGTCCAAAACGTGAAAGTAGGCGGTCACCAAACGTGTATTTCAATAAATCGATTGTGGCACGAGCTGTGTGACATGTTGCGCCGTCTTGTTGAAAACCACAGCTTCTGGATATCATGGTTGTTCAATTCAGGAATGAAAAAGTTAGTAATCATGGCTCTATACCGATCACCATTGACTGTAACGTTCTGGCCATCATCGTTTTTGAAGAAGTACGGGCCAATGATTCCACCAGCCCATGAAGCGCTCCAAACAGTCAGTTTTTCTGGATGTAACAGTGTTTCGACATACACTTGAGGATTAGCTTCACTCCAAATGCGCCAGTTTTGTTTGTTGACGTAGCCATTCACCCAGAAGTGCGCTTCATCGCTAAACAAAATAAAATGGACGTAGTGCGCGATACATATTCTGCACAGAACCATTATTTTCGAAATAAAATTGCACTAATTGCAAGCGTTGTTCAGGCGTGAGTCTATTCATGATGAATTGCCAAACCAAACTGAGAATAAATCACTTGACAGCTGTTAAATCGGTCGTCATGTTGAACAGTAATGCCAACTTAAAGTTATATACCTCGAAAAAACACCCGTTACAAACTTCTGTCCCATCACTGCTTTGCAAAGTTTCGTTTCATTTCAATGACTGAAACGAAATGAAAGAATTATAAACTGTCGAGATCCTGAACATTCCCACCGAATTCGTAAATAAACTTTTCCCGCGATTTTGCTAGTCCCCCATATACAATCACGTTGGCGTAGACCTTGGCGGAAAACCGTGAGAGAACTCCAGTTCTCTAGATCCCGACTCTGCCGTTCATTCCAGTTTTTGCCTCCTGTTTGAACTTGTTGAGTACGGCTCGCAAAATGGCGTACGGTCAGAGAAGGAAGTCGTTCACAATGACCGTTTCCGATTTAGAAGTGGCTAAAGGAAGAAGATCGAGTCTGGGTGTCATCCCGGATAGAAGAAGGACAAGCATGATTTCAAGGTAGTTGTGGACCGTGTAATGATGTAAAATAATAACAATAAGAATAGAAAATTTATTCAGTGAGTGCATTAATAAAAATCAATTTTGTTTAAATTTGAAAAAACAGCCTATAATGCGTTCATTTAAATTCGTGGTTAAGAGTGCTGTGGAGGAATTAGAGTTGATTTTATGTGATTGCAATAAGCGCTTAGCTTGTACGTATCACTAACATTTGTTTACATTCAGTTTACAAATCTGGGAACTAACTACATATATATGGTACAAACTAAGCGCTTCCTTCAATCACAGAAAATTAACTATTATTATTTCTCCACAGCACTCTTGACCGCGAATATAAATGAACTCTTGTTTTAAGGTTTAAGCCTGTTTTTTTATGTCGACTGTCGGACCAATTGCTTATCCAATACAATCCAACTTCACAAGGAGAAATGAGTGAGAAGACGTACAGGGTGTCCCAAATTATATGTTCATTTAAAGTATCTCGAGAATTATAAGACTTAGAGAAAAAATCTTCGAGGACCCTGAATCCCTTTTTTCGAAATAATAATATATCAGAAAGCAGATCATAGAAATCATGATTCGTTTTCGAGTAACGGGGCGTTTCTGAAAAATGACCGTTTCAAATATTTTGATATATTTTGGTTGCTGTTCGAGATATTCGAAAAGTTCTAAAACGTTTTTTTCTCGGTAATTTTTATTGTTTATATGATACTCATAACTGATCATAGAAATTAATTACCGTTTTAGAGATACAGGGGTGAGTTGGTGCTTTTCAAGTGTATATTTTTCAACGCAGTTTTTTAGCCGCAGATTTGTCGAAAAAGTATTCCTTTATCGATTTTTCAAGAATTTCATTCGTTTCGAAGATATCGAGAGTTTTTCGTCTTAATTTTTCATGGGACACCCTATATATAAATATTTTCCGTTTATTTTATTTTCATTTTGTGTTCATTGTAGAATTGTGATCCAGTAATATAGGGTGTTCCATTTGAAAACACCAACACTCCTTCCTCTATATCTCTGAATCGATAATTAATTTCTTATTAAATGAGAACACCCTATATATAAATTAATTAAAAAAATACGATGGATACAAAATGAATTGAATCTCGAAGTTAACGCAAAATATTTATATATAAGGTGTCCCATCAAAACAATGAAGTTAAAAAACTATTATTACGGATGACATTTACGAAAAAACGATAATGGGATGCTTTTCGACAAATCTGCGGATGAAAAAACTGCGTTGGAAAATATAGGATGTCCCATTTGAGAATCACCAACTTTGCTCTATATCTCTGAAACGGTAATTAATTTCTATGATGTTTCGAGTATTATTTAATCCATGAAAATTACTGAAAAAAACGTTTAATAATTCTTTGAATATTTCGAACAGACACCAAATTATAGCGAAATATTTGAAAGTCATTTTTCAGAAACGCCCTGTAAATTGAGAACGAATCAAGATTTCTATGATTTGCTTTCTGATATCTGGTAAATTCGAAAAACAAGCCTGGAGTTCATAGAAGATTTTTTATAGTTCTCGAGATGCTTTCAGTCAGCATCGAATTTGGGTCACCCTGTACACTGATAATTTAATTTAGTTTCTAGGTCTTTTCCTTCGAAAATTTACTGCATTTCGAACAAATAGTATCAATGAATACTAACATTTGGACGAAGTTATAGCGCGAAATACATTGTATTAGATCCACTCAATAATACATTCTTACTCAAAATAATTCTACTTCAAAACAATGTTCTTACTACTAACTGCACGCTATCAAACAGTTCCCGAATGGTATCACCTACTTACATCCATTCTTCAATTACCTGTTCATAATTCAATCTATACGCGAACATCAACAAACGCAAGGTTTTCCTGGACTAATAAGCATGCTCGTCTAAAAAGAGTCGGTATTTTAGGTAGTAATTTGATAACAATAAAATGTGGAGTTTTTGGCCGAATGCCTAGATGTCACTCTTGAAAGAGATCGTAGAAGCAATCAGATGACAGAATAGATGAAGATGTTCTATAAGAGAATTCGCGTGAATTAATCTTCGTTTATTTTTATCTTACTACGGAATAATAACAATAATATTTATTCGCCGTTGCAAATAGACCGGATAACAAAAAGACAACTCATTGAATATACCATCTTCATCAAAACAATATTCATTCATTAATGATTTTTTCATATATTTTTTTATTATTTTATATCATTTTTTATAAAAATGTGAATCAGTGATAAATCGATGGTTTTTATTTTAATAAAGTGATCTTATATTTTTTTACCGGGAGAAGCAGTTGGTTAATGAAAAAAAAAATGCACCTTGAAAAAATATATGCTTTCTGTGAAATACATTTTCATGCGTTATTTGAGAATCCGGAGACGTTTTTCTCATAAACCTACTGTCAAGTATATGGCAATGAAAAAAATTAGATTCTTATCGAGTTTCATTGTGAAACCAACTCTATACATTAGTTTCCTGAAGAGTTATTGAGGAAATGTCCACAGTTGGTGTCTAGACAAATATTTCTTAATGTTTTTTCACATCCCAAGTTTTTTCTTTTCATAACTTTCAATTTTGTGTATTATTCATACTGTAATACTTTTCGGACTATTTTTTATGCCTGTTTTTCCGAATATTAAACTCCGTTTTAATATCAGATATAACCTTCGAAAGAATTACAGCAACCCAGTTCTCACATTAAATTTCCAATTAAGATATGATTGAAATCGGTTGAGAGAACTATTTGGCTATTTTCAGAAGGAAGGATGTTTATTCAGGTATTAAGATATCGAATCAAACACACCGATTGCTCGTTTGTAAGTCTGAAAATCCAATACACATTGAAATTTATTTTTCTTAGCAAATTTTCCTAGTCGTAAAAGAAGTCTTTGATAACTAATTTCGAGAACTGATTGATCCAATGAAAGTAAACCATCACCCAAGCATCATGAATCGACGAAATAAGCATTTGGTGTTTAATAATTTCTACATAACATTGCTGAAGATTAAAAATATTCCTCTGCATAGTGAAATAAGCATATTATTTTTCATTCTGAAGAGTTTTGTTGGTAATGAATATATTATGAAAAAAAAAATCGTATTAATCATAAGAATCTAGATCTATCAAATCTCGGAAGAATAGTTTTCAAATTGTTATAGCTATTTATCAGATTGTGGAGAGATTTGATGTGCATTTTGTGGCAGCAGCACCTAACCTAGTTTCCAAATTGTCAAGATTTTTTAATATTAGTTGAAAAATATTCAATCTGTTAATATGCTCTGTTTATGGTTTATAATGGAGCCGCTATGCCATATTAAGAATCTTTCTTTTCAGTTGGTTATCTTTTCATATACCTGATCCCTCTTCAAAAAGTTTCTAGAGATCATTCTGGTTATTATAGGCCCTTAAGTTTACTATCTTCTTTCTCAAAGATGTTGGACTAATAGACTGCTGAAATCTTTACGCAAGTTCAATGTTTTTGTGAGATGTCAGCATGGTTTAATGATGGAAAATTGCTATTTTTGAACTTACTTGCAATATTTTGAAATCGCTTGAACAAGAAGAAGTATCCATAGCTATCGAGCCGGATTTGACCAAAGCATTTGACAGAGTCAATATTTTATTTTAGAAGCTTAGTATCTACTGCATAAGAGATAAGCAATTAAAACTGATTGAGAGATACTTCAGAATAGAATATGCTGTGCCACAGGACAGAGTATATTGGAATTACTGCTCTTTGCTATTTTCATCAATGACCTCCCCAACATCTTCTTTTCTAGTTTCTCAAAGTGCAGAATATATCTTATATTGCATCTTTTTTTTTGCAGATGGTTTAAACATTTCTCAGATGTCACTGATGCCCACAATAAGAAAGAAGGGAAAACGAGACACAATGAATCTAGGCCCGATGATGATGATGATGACGAGGAAAGCATCCAAGAATTCACACAACCTCAGGATGTATCAGAGAGAGCAGAAGAGGTTGACCACGTAGAAAATGAAGAATCCTTCACGGCGCCCGTCAGTGACACAAGCGGTGGAATTGAATTAGAGCGTGACGTTACACCCGAAGAAGAAAAAAATGAAAATAATCCAGAGTCTGCCACAGGTATGTTAGAAACAGTTATTGAGTAATCACCGCCAATAGTTTTCTGAAATAATGAGGTGGTAGTAACCACACTTTAACCTGCAGACATGATTCGTTGAATGCTTTTGAAGATTCTGTGGCTTGGGTATGGATACTACAACTTGGTTATAATGTTATGTCCAATGTGAACTCAATAAAATTCATATACAGAGTGGGCCTCGGTAAATTGTACCCTGGAATTTTACGGAGAACAGAAGGTACGATTTTATTGAAAATTTGGTTTCTTGGGTAGGAACCACTGCTCTATCGATCTAAAATATTTTCAGCGCTGCGGTGTTGCCGCTCATATCAAAATTTGGATTCTCGGTTAGGAACCACTGCTCTATCGATCTAAAATATCGCTTATATCAAAAAGTACTCACAACTGCGATATTTCGAGTAGAACACCCTGTATATTATTACTTTTTTCGATTTGCCTTAAGCTCTTAATTATTTATATATGTATTAACTTTTTTGTATCTATCTCTAGTGGTTTTCGAGTAATTGATTGATTTACTTCTTTTTTTGTGCAAAACAGCTTCAATTAAACATTCATCACTTTGGTACTTTGAATCCTAGAAAGCTGAAATTTCTGGTATGGATTACCAATATCGCAAGTATCCCAAGTACCAAAGTGAATGTTCAATTGAAGCTATATTTTGCACAATAAAAAGGGTAAATCAATCAATCACTTGAAATCCGTTAGAGGTAGGAACAAGGAAGTTGATACATAAATAATTGAGAGGCTGCAGCAAATCGAAAAAAGTGATGATATACAGGGTGTTCTATTGGCAATATCGAAAGTTAATAGTACTTTTCAATATAAGCGGCAAAACCGATAAACCTGAAAATATTTTAGATCGATAAAGCAGTGTTTCCTACCCACGAAACAGAATTTCAATAAAATCGTATCTTCCGTACTCCGTTTAAGTCCACCATCGCTTGTGGCCCACCCTGTATAATTTTCTGAAATATCCAATGGTTAAAAATGAAGAGATTGGGTGGTTTGAGTTTAAATTCTTCTGGTTCTTTATGAATTATTCATTCTTTAATATATCATCAAAGGAAGTTTTGATATTCAGGTTGAAAGCACGATAATGTGAATTAATTTACAATTTTGATTTAGTTGAAGGTGATAGTAGCACTGGAGTGCCTAGTACAGTAACAGCAGAAGAATGGCCACTTATCCAGCCTTCACAAGTGCATGTTGCTGTTCTTCCAGTACATCAAGCAGAATCCAGACTAACGCCAATAGGTAGGCATTAAATTAATATTATAATGCCCTCTATGTTGCTCTTTTTCCGAATATACATTACAGGCATTACAGGCACAATACTAAAATTAATTTGAATTTTTTATTTTACAGAGCAAATTAGACGGAAACATGAAGAAATCAAACGTGCCTTAAAAGAAAAAGAAAACCTTATTGCTGATCTTTTGAGTATTCCACAACAAGAATTTCACACCATTGCCGATATGGTTAGCGAAGAAGATTCAAATTCGGATTCTATTAACTTAACAATGGCATCCATCTATCAAACAATTAGATTACAAGAGGTAAGTGAATATTATTTCGAAACTCACTTGAAATGTTAGGAATGGAAATACTAAACTTAAATTCTTAATAGTTAGAATTGAATTCATTAAGTATTTTCTTTAATCTCTTTGTGATTTTCACTAGAAAGTTAAGGCAAGGAGGCTTCAACAATACAAAATTTCTATTTTGATCACTAGATTGCTGTGTGTTGCAAGGTCTGTGGATTTGGTTTTCATTCCAGATGAAAATATTTGAAATTTTAACTGTTGTTCATAGGCCCCAGATATCTGGAATAGCTATACTTGAAAGTTTGAACTACCCTTATCTTCCTTGTCATTCATTGCAATAAATTGAAGCCTACTCAAGTTGGTGACCTGTGAGAAAATTCTCTTTTCTCTCCCTTTTTCCTTTACCTTTATATAATTCCTTATTTTTTTCGATGTATCCTTTAATCTCCTTGATTCTTTATGGAAGTGCAACAGTTGATATAAAGTATCTGTAAAATATTGCATACTTCCATATTCATAAAAAGCTGCCTTTGTTTTAGAGATTATATGAATTTGGTTACCTACCCATCAAATCAACATTTTTTTAGTTACATACTCATATCATCTCTCGTTATTTTGCAGATAATCAATGATACGTTGAATATATCAGATGCAGGCGAAATACAGGCTACCGGTGGGCAAAACATATCTTGCAGTTCACAAGTAACTGCTAAAAGCAACAATCCCCCATCAATTCCAGTGTCTCAAGTCCAGGATATAGTCAATAGACTCAGCAAACACTTGACTGAACTTTTAGTAAGTATTTGTGATGTTTCCTTTTTATTCATTTGAAATATATAAAGCGATCAATCAAGCGATATAGATCAATCCATAACGGATTGATCTATTGCTTATGAAAATATTAAAAAATAATCACTTTTATGGATAATTTGATATTCACTATTTCAAAAAGTGTAGTAGTAATTATACGTTCATTCCAAGTTTGATTTTGTCCCGTTTTGGAGCTCCATAGTTTGAAAGAGTCTTTTTGAAAATAATATTGAAGCGTTTTCGAAGTTGAAATTGTAAAAGTAGTTTGTGATTGTTGAGATTTTTTGTGACATAATGTTTCATGTGTCGATGGCGACCAGCCAAGCACATTGTGGCTTATCCGCATAGACTAATGACTTTACACAGCCCCAAAGAAAGAGTCTAGCGGGGTTGCATCACAAGATCTTGGAGGCCAATTCACAGGTCCAAAACGTGAAATTAGGCGGTTACCAAACGTGTCTTTCAATAAATCGATTGTGGCACGAGCTGTGTGACATGTTGCGCCGTCTTGTTGGAACCACAGCTCCTGGACATCATGGTTGTTCAATTCAGGAATGAAAAAGTTAGTAATCATGGCTCTATTCCGATCACCATTGACTGTAACGTTCTGGCCATCATCGTTTTTGAAGGAGTTCGGACCAATGATTCCATAAAGCGCACCAAACAGTCAGTTTTTCTGGATGTAACGGCGTTTCGACATACACTTGAGGATTAACTTCACTCTAAATGCGGCAGTTTTGTTTGTTGACGTAGCCATGCAACCAGAAGTGCGCTTCATCGCTAAACAAAATAAAATGGACGTAGTGCGCGATACGTATTCCGCACAGAACCATTATTTTCGAAATTAAATTGCACTATTTGCAAGCGTTGTTCAGGCGTGAGTCTATTCATGATGAATTGCCAAACTAAACTGAGAATAAATCACTTGACAGCTGTTAAATCGGTCGCCATCTTGAACAGTAATGCCAACTTAAAGTTATATACCTCGAAAAAAACACCCGTTATATTGAATGCTAGAAATTGAAGAGTCAAATTCAAAGAAAATTCATGTGGTAAAGTTTTTTGAAAGAAAATCATTATAGGTGTATTAGGTTCCTTAGAAAATTCTCAGTGAAACTTTAAATATATGTTATATCGTAATGGAACCAGCAATGACTGACATTCACTCAATATTTTTTATATTCTAGGATAAACAAAAACAATTGGAAGATGAAAAAGTTCTGATGAGAAACGAATTGTACAAAATGCGTGAAAAACTTCATGAACAACTCTCTATACATGATACCTCAGGATTGTCCTCTGTAATGTCAGATGCTAACATAACACTTGAGAACGAAGAGGTAAGGATCACTTACAGTCATGATGCTTTTCGCTTGTTCATTAGTAGTGATTATTTCATTTTCAATTTCAGGAAGTGAGAATAGATTCTGAGACGACAGTGGAAAGTTAATAATCTGAGAAACTGGGTGTTTGAGTATAATTTCAATTCAAATAAACCACGGCTGTCACTGAAGAGAAACTTTACACTGGTTCCCAAAGAAAATAAGAATTGAATTGAGAAGAAGAATAAATATGTATTTATATATTTTTCTATAGAATGAAATTAATATCAAATTCGCCACAAGTGCAATATAAATGATTCGCTTTTAGTTTATGTTTTTCATTAATATAAATCGCTAAATAACGAATTTTAAATTAAAAAAAATTGTAGTCTTTTATTGTATATAACCTACGTCAGACTCTCATACTGACATTGTCTTCAATGTTCACCAATACCGATTGATTTTAATTATTGTCTGGAGAATAACTTAGGTATATATTTCTAATTTTAATTACTTGCTACGATTATGCTTTAAATATTGTAAATTATGCATTTCAGTAACATTGAAGTTATATTTTGTAATCTTGTTTGGAAGTGAGGCACAAACATCCCGATAAAATGCTATTAACTTCCTTTGAAAGTATTTTTTTTTCATCAAACTAGAAATATATAATCATAAACCTTCAATCATTAATTTTGTAAATACCAATATACATATTGATCGCGTTTTTTTTTTAATGACCTGATATTTTTTTAAATAAATTATTTTGATGAAAGGTCGGAAATTTAATCATGTACACTTATTCCTTGTCGAGTCTAGTGTTAGAGGAAAGTCCTTGCTCCTAAGCTTCTCTTACTAATACTTCAGAAGTCGATGTGTGCTTTCTTTACGAGCAACATTTAATATTTATAATATTCATTTATGGATTTGAATATAATTAGCGAATTATATGAATGAATAACAATTGGAATGTATAAATTGTTATATGTATTTATATGAAATAACAGTACCTATTTCAACAAAATAAAAATTTCGTTGATTGAATTATGGCCCTCATATGAAATTATCATTCACACTCTGGAGTGTACACCTTTTACCTGCGGCTTGATCAATTGAAAACTAAGTTTCAACTTCTAAAATGTATGAATTGTGGAATTCTGTGATGGAATATCTCAGATCGACAGACTAAACGATATAAGTCAAAATTGTAACAATATGCATTTTGGTATTTTTCTATGAAATATATATCAAGTTGTAACCTTTAGTGCGCCGAAATATATAAATATAATAACATTAACAACTCATGTGATATATGTAGATCGTGGTCCACAAATGAGTAACACAAAATAATGAACCTCTGTATCAACAAAATTTCAGTAATTTTTGTTTAGTTTAGTCTGTAGACTTCGAGAATATTCTAAAATTTTTTTACTTGACTCACGTTTTCAGGTTTTTGAACTTCTAAAATTTTTTATTCTGTTTTATAATTGAAAAATGAGAAAAGCACTCACAGGAAATTTAGAGCTTTTGTGCACATCCCAAAATTCGTATAACGTTTTTCAGGAAATTTCGCATCTAGGCTTTTTATTCAATATATTATGTACAGGGTGTCTCAAATTCGATGCTCACTGAAAGCATTTCGAGAACTATAAGAGAAAAATCTTCAAAGACCCCAATCTCTTTATTCGAAATAATAAGATATCAGAAAGCAGATCATATATACAGGGTGTCCCGTAAAGACCACGTCAAACCGAGGGAGAATGTAGATCAAAGGATAACCCACCTGCTATGACAAAATTCCTATTATAAAAGTCTTACCGTTTTCGAGATATTTTTTTTTTTTTTTGAAAATAATGAATTTTTGCCCCTTTCAATAGTTTTGCCCTTACGGTTGGTACAATTTTACATCTTTCTGGTTAATTTTTTCAATTAAATATTGCTGAAGAATGATTTTAACGTTTACATTAAAAACATCCTCCAAAATTTTAAAGGGCTATGAGAAATATTTTTATTGGAAAAAAAAGATATGGCTGTTTTTATCCAAATGGGTACGTTTCTGAAAAAATCAAGTTTGTCAATTCTGTTAAGAAATCTTCGATGTTGCATTACTTAGTGAACAATGGCAATTGTTTACGTGCGAAAATATTACTCGCATAATTATTCACATCAACGAAATTCAATTTTGCCAATTGCCAGATGATGAAACATGATTCATAGAATTGATTCAAATAATTGGTTTCACAAACTTTTTAACAGTTTTTTCACAGTGAAGACATTCATTCTCGTTATTTTCCCCATCTTTTTGGAGCTACCCACATTGTCATTTTCATTAAACGACGTTTTTAAATATATGTATATGCTTCATCAGCCAAAATCTCTTCAGCCTTGTCAAAGATGGTCTAAATTATCTTATCCATCTTAAGCACATTCTGTAAATGTGTCTTTCCTACAGAGTTAGAGTGAATCAGAAAATTATTTTCGAAAAAGTTCTTTCCTCTTCAGAATATTAATTCTGATATATTCTAATATTGAATGAAGTACCAGAATCTTAGAACGAACAAACTTATTTATTCTTATGTTTATTTCCAAGTATTTAAGTAAATCCAATTTTGATGATCATTATATCTATGTCGAAATAATGTATTCTGTGTCTGAATTAATTTATGTAATTTTTTATGTAATTACATTTATGTACAATTTTGATACTGTTGTGATCAATATGGTGGGTGATGTATTCAAATACCTATTCAGACCAGTGGCGTACCCAAGGGGGGGACAAAGGGGATATACCCCCCAGGAGGAATATCCATTATATGTACCAACACTACCAACCTTATATATCACAATATTATTATGAGTAAGCAAACTTCTTTGGGAAACTTCTTGAAAAGAAGGAAAATTTGAAAAAGAAGCGACGGTAATGATGAATAAGAAAATTGGACTAGCAGAATCTGCGGATACCTGAGTTAAAAGTTGATAAAATAACGTGCTGCCTTCGAAGGTGAGTAACGATAGTTTGATTCGGTTTTTTTGTCATCATTAGGGAGAAAATTCAATGGATTTCATGTAATATTTGAATGAAACATAAGTTTTTGGTTACCTATAAGGAAACGAATAGAATAATTATATAAATTAAATCATTATTTCATGTCTATTGAGCAACATCGCTTCGACAAATCTTTGGTATTCTCTCAGATTTATTCGATCCACTACATTTCAAGGAAGATTTTCTAATGATTCAAATTCCTACAAACACGAAATTCGTTCATTTATTCAATAATCAGTAAATAAGCATTTGGTACACTATATACATTTAGTTTAATTGAATAAAAAAAAATTGAATTGAATTCAATATAGGAAACTGAAAACAAACAATTCTCAAACACATAATAGTTTCATAAACGTCGAATATAAATATAATATATAAATTAAATTTCTACTGGTAACTGTTATTGTCCACATTTCAAATATATCCGAAAGATTCTATAATTTTGATAGACTTAAAATTAGCGATATGTATTCAATTAAGTACATTTGAGAAATACAACTATTCATGTACGCCATATATTCATCATTTCGATTGATTCAGAAAGATAATATGTTGGTGTGTGAAATATATTCAGTATCTCCCTATTCAGGAAATATTTTTTTATTGAGATTAATAGCTAAGCATTATAGAAATATGTGGCCATAATTTCTGAACAAAATTCAATGGAATTTAAAAATTCTTTTAATTACCAATTATTTCGGAATAAAATATATTTCTTCAAAGTAAGTTATGTAATTTTCTGTACATTATGTTCCTTTTTGAGTATAAAGCACGAATGTTGAATACAATATGTATGGTAACTTCAAAATTGCTGCTAGATTTCATTAATTATCACTAATATCTATAAAAATAATTGAAAGGGTAATATTATTACTTTATATACTCAAGAACCATGCTTCGTAAATAATAGGTACAAGTAATAAAAAATAGAGTTCAGTAACATTTACATCTAACTAATTCACCTTTCAGAATTAAAACCATTCAACGACGATAATATTAAATATCTTTCTATTCAAAAACAAAACGAAAAATTCAACAGAAATCAACAAATTATTTCAACTATATCCAATTAGTCAGTACTATTCTATCATCTCAATCTCAAGTTTGAATGAGTCGTATATCAATTATTATTCAATTAGATATCTATATTTTACAACCAGGAACATTCTATTCTTCAAGATTTGTTCTTCTTAAGCGTGGGGTGCGTCATCTGCATACAAACGAAGGAATCCTGAAATGGAATTTCGGTTATTAAATACGTATTAAGTATTGATTTTGAGTATATATACCGGGTGGCCCACTAAAGACGCGTATCTCATTTTAAGGGAGTAAATAAAAATATTTTGAAGATCTTTTTTGTGATGTGTAAAGGGTAATCAGAAGCATAATTTGAAATTATTCTGATATATACAGGATGTCCGGAAACAAAGATATAGACCAATGTTTTTCAATGATACACCTTGAATAAAGAAATGGAATGGCAAGCTCAAATAATTAATGATGAGTTTCTTATCAATTATACCTTAGAAGCACCCTTCACGAGAAAATGTCGAAAAACTGAAAAAAGTGAGTTTTTTTATTCTAAGTTGAAAAAGTTGACCAAACTAATTTTCCTTCGACTTCTAAACTTTAATTCCTAATACAATAATTATTTTTTTTTAATTTTTTCATACTGTTTATTGCTCACTAGTCATTCAAAAGTAGAGAAATAATTGAAATGAAAAACTATTTTAGCCGTATATTCACATGGAAATTCAATATACTTTTTGGTGATAAGTTATTAACGCAATGGAACAATTCCTTAAAATTTCTTAATTATACTGGGCGTTTTACAATGAAGTACCGTATTTGCAAGCTGATAACTTTTGATAGAAGAGTCATAGAGGGCTCAAACTTTTTGCATACTATTTCTTATATGCTCAATTTTTTTCTGAAATAAGAGATAGAATTCATCTTATAAAAATTCATGAGCAAATTCAAATATTCGACAAGAAAATGTTTTTTCTCTATGTCTTATGTTATATGGAATATTATGCAAAAAGTTTGACTCTCCTATCGAAAGTCATAAGTAACGCTTATACAGGACTTCATTATGAACCGCCCTGTATAAATTGGAAATACTGAAATATACGAAATCTCACCCAAAAATTGGATTTTTTACGGGTCCAGTCGGTCCTTCGAATTCTTGATGCGGTTGTTGGTACGATGTGGTCCTCCTCTGATTTGGAGGTATGTGCCAATGTTATTCAGAGGATACAGCCATCGGATGATTCAAACTCCAAGTATTGTTGTGGCATTTATCGCTAGAAAAATATGCATAATATACTAGAGTGTCAAAAAGAACTGGACAATGGTCAATAAACAAGAAATATCTAATAAAGTATTCAAATTATTGTATCGCAAAATTGCTTAATTGGAAAAAATACCATCAAACAATCCAATAATCAAAATAGACAATATTTTGAATGAAATTACTTTGAATATAAATGAAACTACCCTTTTATTTAGATATTCCAATTGAAAATCGATTGAGCATTCAGAAAACATGGGAAAATTTTATTTAAGTCTATTGAATAAGGAAAAATTTTTTGTTTTCGAGAAAATCGAAAGTACAAATAAATGTTAAATAAGTTAATTCACAGATTTTTTCAATGATTTTGAAAACCAGAAGAATTTGCAGTTTTTTTTCTGAAAACATTTTTTTCCATAACAACTTTCCAAACCTATGCTTGAGAGTTTGGAGAGCCCGTTAAAAATACTATCATATTGATGTTTCACTTTTTAATTTTTCCAAATTCCAAATTTTTTCAAAATCTAGTTATTGTAAAATGATTTTTATTGTAAGGTAAATAATTAAATCAGTACAAAATGTAGTGATCCGCTTACGTGAAATACACTGTACCAACTCATTTCATTTAAGACCTCACAGTACCTATAATTCAAAGTCTCCGTATGTGTACTCTTCTCCACAGAATTTTAATTTATGTGTAATTATGTTTCATCCTAGGAAACTGAATCTTCCTGCATGATAAGAGTGCGCTTACGTCAATCTTAATTCAAGCTGCAGTAAAAAGAAATCCATTATTATTGCATGAAAAACAAGGCTTCAATTACCATAGTTAGAATGATCCGATTTAGGTCAAATATGAGCCGTTTTGTTCGATACATTGTTGCCATTTTTTCATAGAAGCCCTTGTCATAGGAGCCCTTGTCCTATCGGAAAAATATTGAGACATTAGATTTTCACAAGCCTCTGTTGAAGCGAATTTTTCACCAGCAAAATTGCTCGCCATGGACTATAATGTGGATGCATAAAAACCTCCCAACCAAGCTTCCAGTGCTTTTGGCGAGTCACTATTGATGTGTGTGGCATCAGTGGCGTACCCAGACATAAGCCTTGGGGGGGGGGGGGATAAAGATGAAAAAATTTCAAATTTTCCTTCTTATCAAGAAGTTTTCCGAAGAAGTTTGCTTACTCATAATAAGATTGTGATATATAAGGTTGTTACATAAAATGGACATTCCTCCTGGGGGGAGATATATCCCCCTTATCCCCCCCCCCTTGGGTATTCCACTGTGTGGCATGGCGTTGTCCTGATGGAACACAATTCCTCACCTATTGGTCAAAGCTGGCCGATTCTGGGCGATTGCTTGTTTCAGACGGTCAAATTGTTGACAGTACAGTTCCGAGTTAACAGTTGTGCCATAGGGGAGCAGCTCACAGTAGATAATTCCCTGCCAATCCCAACAAATACAAAACAAACCTTTCTTTTCGATTTCCGACCACGACCGTTTTCGCTTGACGGTGTCGGAAGTGATCCAATTTTCGTCACTACTCACCAACCGCCTCAAAAATGGGTCGATTTAGTTTCGATTCAGCAGCGATACGCAGATGGCAATTCGGTCCATGAGGTTTTTTGCGTTAACTCGTGTGGTACCCATACATCGAGCTTCTTCGTGAGACCAGCCTTATGCAAATGGTTTTTGTGCAATCTTTAGCTCTTGGGCAATCGAAACAGTGCTTCTCCTCGAATTTTTTTGACAATTGGCCTTCCAGTTCGCAATCGACGAAACCAAAATTGTGTGTGATTGGCTGTTAGAGTATCAGGACCATAATACTATTCACATTTTCTGTGAAATATATCGTATTTTTTGTTTGCTAATGTTCATTATTGACGCGAAATAAAATCAGTCAACTTATCACAAAACTGCCAGAAAAGTTTTTGTAGTACGAAATTTCATCTTCCTAACACCATCTAGTGGAACCCGACCGGACTCATACAACGCGAGATACAGATAACTAAAGCCTTCTATTTGAAAAATAATGGATTTCTTTTTACTTCACCTAATATAAAATCAGTGTATGGCGGTTGGTTAGAACCCCGTGTCTTATAATAATGGTGGATTTATTCACCAGTCCTAAGAACTAAGACCTAAGAATTAAACGCTAACAAATCAATGAGGGTGTTTATGCACGTTTCCTAAGAACTAAGAACTAACACTAGCAGGCCAACTGTTAACTAAGAACTAAGGGCTCAGGTAAAATATAGAAGTTCATATTGAGAGAGGCTACAATTTTTGCGAAGGAGTCCAAAGAAACCTAGGCACCTAAGTCTTCTGTTTTCATGAGAATCAAAACACCAATAAATGATTTTGAACTCTTTCTCTTTGCGAAGCATATAAGTAGAGGTCAGCACTGTCGACGGTCGATTATTTCTTTCACAAAATCATCTCTATGTAATGATTTTTGGTAGGTTTTTTATCAGTGTTTTGTACATTGTACAATCATCCATTCTTTTGTGAAAGAAGAATATATACCGATATTTTTTCGTTCGCAAATAAAAAATATATACTTTCTACAAAGTTATTGTTTTAGGAAATCATTTGAAAACCCAATGAAAATCGGTGATTTGTAAGAAGAAATATCTTTAATTTCGTTTTGAACTGAGCAGCCACGTGCTGGTGGTCCCTCTTAAGCATTCAATATTTACACATAGTTAAGGTTTGACAGTTTCCTGAATAATACGAGTAGGAATTTTTAATAACTTATTCTGTCGAATCGGACCCAATTTAGGTAGTTAAACAATTACCTATGAATTAAAAAAAAATGAAAACAAAATGAAAACAAAAGAAACAATTTCGACTTACTTTCCAAATAGCGGGTGCCAAAGATGTTTGTGAGCTTCCTGCATCTCCTCTATACTAGCGGTTGTACTTCCAACTTCACCAACGTCATCGTTTCTGGAATGTTTCGAGCTGTTGAAGGAATCGATCACAGGCAGTTGATGCATTATCTTTGATTTAACTCCGACTGTCGAGCTGGCACCTGAAAGATCAATAGGCTGGCTGACAGCACGGTTCGATTGTCTGCGCACATATTTTTCTTTCGAATGGTGAACATGATTCGGCTTATTACTTTTTTGTTGCAGATGGATATTGCTTGTTACTTTGTGATTGTACGGTTTTTCTTGAGGTTTCTGATGATTATAAGACACCTTATGATTCTGAAAAGGTATCTGTTCGGCCATGCTTTTCTGAAGGCATCTATTAAACTGAGGTAACATTGGTATATTGCTTTTCATATTTAGTTGGCAAGCTTGCGGATGATTCGCGTATGTATTCAAGTTAGAGAGCGCTGATGGAGTCTGAAAGAACTGATGTTGCATTCCATATTTGTTTTCCATCGAGTACTTTCTACTACTAGGGATGTATTTTCTATTAAAACCATCGTTTTGAACTCCCTTCATCAAATCATCGAAACTACTTCTTGTTTCTTGCTTAGTAGAGGGATGTTTCTGCCCTAATAACGCCGATTGAATCATTGACCTTTGCCACAAATGCATTTCAAATGGGTTGTTGTAGGTTGGTAATCGAAAATTTCCGGGTACAGCTGGGATCGCACTATTCAACATGAGATGAGAGAAATTTGGGGAATGTGCTGGCATTGATCTAACCATATTCGTATTGGCTAACATCTGTACAATATCGGAATTGCCACCGAACTGTGATGCTTCGAATTGGTTCAAGTAAGGTAACCATAACATTGGATTCAATGCTGGATTCGATGCCATATCTATTTCACTGAAATCAAATCCATTCAATTCTTCATGATTTTTAGGGAAATTATCTCTCTCAATAGGCTGCTTCGCTCTCTCATTATATTCCATAGGTTTCTTCTCCAATATCTTATCCGTTTTTTCATTTTTGGAGTTCGTCTTCGATAGTTTCTCCAGAGATGAGCTCTGTTGTTTTATTATTTCTTCTAGTTGTTGTATCGTTATGACTAAAATATCAGGATCTTGGAGTAAATGCGGAAACTCTAACGCTTCCGGTAATCTAAGTTCAGGCCTTTTCTTCAAAAGTTCTGGTATTTCATTTCCTGGATTTGAAATAATTTTCCTCAAATTTTTTTTGGGCACCAACATAGGATCGGGAATATTGAGTGTTTCGTCTAATAATAATTTATTTAGTTGCCTTATCGGGCAACTGTCATCATTTCCTATAAGTTTGGTTATTTGCGGTGATGTTTGAGACAAGTCTTCGTTTCTCTTCTGTTCCATATCTAGTACATTTGTTGAGGTTAAATTTTCTGAAATTTTGAGTTTTTTCGCTGGGGGTTGATCATCAATCGGCAAATTATTCACTTCTTCCGAACATGTAACTGTAGGACTGGCAGATTTTCTACATTTACCCAAATCTAACGGAGTTTTTTGTCCTCCGTTCGATAAATCTGTATTTCTTGAACCAGCAGGAATTTCTTCAAGTGAAGTTGACTTTTCTTTCACGTTCGTATTCATATTAACAGTGCTTCCTGGTGAAAGAATGCCTGGCGATGGTAGGATTGCTGGTAAACCGCTGGGTTGAGGAGACTGCAAGGCTTCGGAGTTCTGAGAAGGTGGTCTATATCCTCCTGGTGTCATCTTGTTCTGCTTTGGTATGCTCAAATCGGTAGGCTGCTCAAAATAATCATTCCTAGGCGGTATTTCAATCGTTAAATCTCTCATCGATTTCAACGATAAATCCGTGGGTTCCTCTTGTTTCACGTTTTCAGAAAGTATGCTATCTAAACTTTTTTCTATGAGATTTTCTAATTCGTTAGGTGCTGAGTTATTTGTCACTTTGTCTGCATAACTGTCAGACTCGTATGTAGGAACATCTGTTGCAAGTAAATTATCACAATGGCTCGTTCCTACCTCATCATATTGATTCGAATCCACTTGTAGGCTCTCGGACTCTGTCGCTAATTGTTCTTTTGTATCACATTGGGTCGATTCCATTTCAGACGATTCAGGACTCCTAAGCGACTGTTCTAACCTGTTCAGTATATCATTCATCGCTAAGTTATTTTCTTCGTCCTCAGTGTAATCACAATCTTCTTTATGTGGTGGATTTATGTTACTTTCAGACATTAAGTTAACGTTGTCGTCTTGAGTGCAAGACTCGATGAGATTTTCTAGGTGCTCCATATCTTTCACGAATACGTTTTGTTCCTCATCTGGTATCACCTTGTCATCCGTTTGATGGTCGTCAGGGATGTCATTCCATCCTCCGGACTGTATTTGTTCGTTAAACTCTAATTCAGCCACAGCCAATAAATTGTCAAGCGGGCTGATGTTATCACACATTTTTTCAACACCGCACTTAGATTCAACCTGCGCACTATGGGTTACTTCACTTTCCACGATATCTCTGATAGAGTAGGACTGTTCCGAATCGGAATAACTCGAGTCTTTCCTATGGATGTGTATTGTATGGGACGGTAACAACGATTCGACGTTTACGGGGGATTCCCAATCAAGAAGGGAGTTTGGGTCTTTGGACAGAGACTCTTTTTCAGCTGGTTCTTCTTCTTCTTGGTCCAGGGTGTTGTCGACCTGAACGGCTGTTGATTTCTGTTTCATTTTGTTCTTCTTGGACTTCTTACGACGATGGTGTTTTCTGTCATCCTCTTCCTTCAGGGAAGGGACTAAGGTTTCTGTCCTTGGAGTCGCCCGCCAACCCTGTGGAGTCTTGGTAAGGAGGATACGGTTTCTTCTGTCGTAATCTTCGCATTTCACTTCCACGATTCGAGTGTCTTCTTGCCTCACCCAGACGAAGATGGGATTGACCCTCGGATTGATCGGTTGATCGGAGTCTTTCGACGCTTTCGCACGACGACGATGCTCGCGCTGTCTGTTTGATTTACGATGACGGTCAGGTCTTATTTTCCGGGGCTGTGGGGCGGCGTTCGTATCACGTGACTCTGCGTTATCGATTAGGACGTCAGTTGGTTCGGTCGACAGCCGCGGCGAGCGCTGTGCATCGGAATGATTTATGCAGGGAGAACAATCGGTATGATGATCGTCTCCTATGTCACTATTGTTGTTTCTTAGGGGACTTTTTCTTAACACTGATATTGGAATGAGAGCCGGCAAGGGCGGCAGCGAGGTGCTGCTCATTTCACTCAACTACTCTCGCACATTTTGCTCGATTACTTCAACTACTTCAATCACTTACATCGGACTGTTTAGAAAATTAGAATCCTTGCGTCCTTGTGGAGTCACACCGTAGATGGACAGATTGTGGGTAGCACGACAGATTATTGTTCCTACGTCATCTTAATCACCTCATAACATAACTAAAACCGATCCACATCTGACAGTTCGCAGTAGACATGCACTGTGGAGGGACATGCTCCATGAGAATTCCGCTCGAACAGAACCGAAGGTAGGTCGAAGATACGCGACTGCTCCTCAGCTGCTTACGATCCACGAAATTATGTTTGTTTGTAGACGGTGGCGGGCGTTTTCAATTACAAGCCACGCCCACCGATCTGTATCGGCCAACAGAGTGTCACATTTTAAATAAATGATGGGGAGTAACCTGGTAGACCTTATTTATAATGTATTAATAGTGAACCCCTTGATCTGATTATCAGTAATTGATTTGGTAGTTTATTTTTCAATTTTTTGAGCATACCCAAAATTTAGGAAACAGTTCCAAAATGTTCATGAAAAATCATATAATATCGAACCTTTTTTTTTACTCGAATAAAATAATTGGTAAATGGTTACAAACACCCCCTCCTCGTATTTTCCATTTCTTTATTATTTTTCATTGTAAATGGGCATTCTAGAATGATTCTTCATGATTTTCAAAGATGACTTTATATTATTTTTGCAGGTTTGTTAAACGGGATAGGGAGTGAACAAAGGTGGCTAAGAATCTTCGAATAAAAGAGTATGAAAAAGTGGTGAATTCAAAGCACATGGAAAGCTGCTTAAAAACTGGTTCGACATCATTGAGCGCTTTCAGCAGAAAGATCGGTATAGCGTAAGTAGCTCCGCTACTGATAGGCATCAGTTTGGTAACGTTAGTATTCCCTGCTGGACAGGTTGATCCTTATCTTGACAGCAATAGGTTCTCTGGGTCCTTCTTTAAGGTTATGTTATGATGAGAGACAATTTTCTGTTATAATATCGATTTTAATTTCCAAGTTTGCTTTCAGTATTATAAAGGGTGTTTTTTTAGAACTATAGAACTTTAAATTGCATAAAACAACGATGGATTATTCGATTTACATGAATATTATTTATCCGCAAGATAATCTTGTGGCATTACATTTTAAATATGATTTCTGGCATATGACCGCCACGGCTGGCTCGGATGTAGTCCAATTTTCGATGACTTTTTCCAACATTTGTGCAGGCCGTATATCGGCAATAACACGGCGAATGTTGTCTTCCAAATGTCGAGGGTTTGTGGCTTATCCGCATAGGCCAATGACTTTACATAGCCCCACAGAAAGTAGTCTAGCGGTGTTAAATCACAAGATCTTGGAGGCCAATTCACAGGTCCAAAACGTGAAATTAGGCGGTCACCAAACGTGTCTTTCAATAAATCGATTGTGGCACGAGCTGTGTGACATGTTGCGCCGTCTTGTTGGAACCACAGCTCCTGGACATCATGGTTGTTGAATTCAGGAATGAAAAAGTTAGTAATCATGGCTCTATACCGATCACCATTGACTGTAACGTTCTGGCCATCATCGTTTTTGAAAAAGTACGGACCTTTGATTCCACCAGCCCATAAAGCGCACCAAACAGCCAGTTTTTCTGGATGTAACGGTGTTTCGACATACACTTGAGGATTAGCTTCACTCCAAATTCGGCAGTTCTGTTTGTTGACGTAGCCATTCAACCAGAAAAGCGCTTCATCGCTAATGGACGTAGTGCGCGATACGTATTCTGCACAGAACCATTATTTGCGAAATGAAATTGCACTATTTGCAAGCGTTGCTCAGACGTGAGTCTATTCATGATGAATTGCCAAACCAAACTGAGAATAAATCAGTTGACAGCTGTTAAATCGGTCACAATCTTGAACAGTAATGCCATCTTAAAGCTATATACCTCGAAAAAAAAAACCCATTATTACCTACTATTGTACTATTTTATTCTTCAATATATGGGAAATTTATTCAGAGCAACATTTTGAGAATGTTGATAAACGTATATGTTTCATCCCAAAAGAACTGTCACAACTGTCACTAATGCCAGTTGCTCAACATGTTAGCTGTTAGCAAAAAGTAGCATAAAATATAGCGTATTCGACTGACTGCGCCAGTGCGAATTAATTCGAATTTTTGTAGTGCTAAATGACATAATTAGCTCGAATTAATTCGAACTGGTACAGCCAGTCGAATACGCTAATAAATTCGCTACTAAAGATGGCGACCGCATACGTTCCATAGCGATAGCGGAAACTGATAGAATGCGTTCAGCAGAAAATTTATAGAATATTGACAACTGTTCAGTCTGCTGAACGGGCTCAATGAAAAGCTAAAAGAGAAAATTTTCTGGTATCACGAATTCATGCACAGAAATATCCTGAAACAAGACACCCTAGACGAGAATTCGAAAATTTGAAGGAATGGTTTGAGCGAACTTGTCCTGTGACCATTTAGGTTTGAGAATACCCCTTTAAGTATAATAAAAACGTGTGCAACGAAGATAAGTTATTGTTTTTAGCCAGCGCTGTTGAGATCCTACATTCAACAAAAACGACCATTTGAGAATAATATCTAGTAATTTGCATTATTATGACACAAATAATCCTCATTTCATAACACCATTGGATCATCAGCAATGATGGTCACTCAACGTTTGAGTGATATCATTGAGGTAGATGGGTAGCCATATTTTCTTTGAAGGGAATGTGTCAATGTTTAGAAGAGAATTACAAAATTATCGGCAATATCCAGTTTCCAAGAAGGTGGATTGGCAGAAGTGGTACCGTTAACTTGCCTACAAGATATGTCATAAAGTGCTTCGGGTACCTTCAACAACGATGAAAGATATGAAAACTCGAATTAGAAATGCTTTTAAAGTAACTTTGACGAAGAGTACCTTCATCTTTATGATGAAGCGAAAATGTTGTCCAGAGAAAATGACAGTAAACTGCAAATTCCAAGCACCGTCAGAAGGCACTTGAAGTGCTCCAACACTCCTGAGTCGGATATGTGCATATACTATAAAATAAATTTATTTATTCTATTTCTGGAACACACAATAAACCATCAATTGATTGAAAGGTTCAAGAAACACCGTAAAGTTGTATGTGCATCTGGTGTGTTACCGAATTTTGCAGCAAGTTCTGGAGTTGTCAAGGCAAAATTTGAAGTGTAGAAGGCAGTTATGTCCATCATCTCATCTACTCCAAAATCTGCTTTGGAATGCTTGGACAAGTGTGATAAAAACCTTCATTTAAATATTTACATATTGCTGAAAATATTGAGTTCTATACTCGAGACTATACCTATGTTCTCTGGTACCCCAGAAAGGACTTTCTGAAATCTAGGGAGACCACTTACTCAAGAAACAAAACAAGTGAAAGCAAACCGAACGGATTGGCTCTCATGAATATTCACTATGGAATAGAGATATTAATGCCGATCAAGTAGCAGATTCAAGAAGAAAAACAGAAGACTGATTCTATAATGAGTAAATAAAATCAAATGTTCTTGTTTTTTAATTGGGTTAAATATATATTTCATAATAAAGACAATAATTTGTTATTATTCCCTTCTGTACACCTCTGTGTTGCACCCCTTGCATTCTCATTTGAAAAAACAGGGTGCTATCGTGTTTGACCACTTTAGAACCATCAGTGTGTGGGGTCATAAATAATTCAAGTTTATTCGCCGATTACTGCAGATTCGATCAAAATTTAAATAATTTTGCTATCCCAAAATTTCCAATAGTGAGCATTGTTAACTGAATCTGTATATTTCGAAAGATTTGTGTATCTAGAATCTATCCTAACGTCGTCCATTGCTTTACAAATGACCATGTTTCGATAGAATCTAATACCTTGTGGAAATCTATGAATGGCAAGTGTTGGGGTAAGTATTCTGAGGTTTTTTCTATAAGTGTAATTTTACTTTGAAGGTGGTCCACTGTCCCAAAACTCTTGCTAAACGCTTGCTCCACCAGTTGGTATGAGTCAAATTTATGTGTGAGTCTGTTCGTAATGATTTTGGTGAGGAGTTTATATTGGTGAGAGAGAAGGCTGATTGGGCGATAATTCTCCAATTTCAACTTATCTCCTTTTTTCAAAGAACAGAAAAACTTCAGCATTCTTCCACGGTTCTGGGATTCAACCCTCTTCTGAGCATTTATTCAAAAGGATCTGCAATGATTGTTCTATGCCGTCTCTCCTCTCCTTCAGCATTCCATAGGTGATATTGTCTTATTCACTGTATTTTCCATTTTTCATCTTTTTGATTTTTATTTTGTACGAAAGTTCTTTGGGTTGCCAGGGATTGGTTTTGGTTTACTTTTGAATCAAAATTGCATTTTCTCGGATTTCCTCTGGTTCTTCATTTAGGTTGACATTCTTGTCTTCGCGTTTCCTGTGGTTGGTGAGTTGACTTGTAGTGATCTTAGTTGGTATTTGTTTTGGTCTTCCTTCTCTTGAGTATTGTTTTGAGAGGCGGGATCGGGAAAATCAAGACATCGAAATGCCCACATTCTACGTTTCCTGATACTAATAGGGGTGTACGTTTTGTGCATTGTTTTTCGACTGGTCACCATTGTTTTATGGTTTGTCTTGAAGATGTTTGTTTCTGTTCGTCTTTCTCAAGTACCTACAGACTTTGAAGTTAATTTTATACAGTTTTGATATAATCAGTCTTCATACACTGGTGCCAAAAGTTTTGTCGTGTTTCATATTGTAACTTCGGTCCTGCTGGTTATACTAAAACCATTATTGACATTGCCAGCAAACGATGTCGTCGCATTTGATTTGATGAATTCTGAATGATTTGGAATCACTTTTATAAATAGGTGTTGATTTTGTTGTGTTAAGCATTTTTTCTTTGAGATATTCGCATGATAACTACCTGGGGAGCCTTCAGCCCTCTGCCGACGTGGCGTCAAGTGTTGCCACACCACCATGATCTCGTTTATTTCATTATTTTCCTAGGTTTGTTTTCATATTGCACTTTATGGAGGGGTCGGGTTTTATTTCACAGCAGGCATTTTGTTTCCCCGCAATACTTTCAGCAAGCTGGGGTTGGGCATCCCCTATTCGCAGAGGGCTGCGCCCGATGAGGGACCTGTTATTATTATATGAACCTGATATTAGATAACCTTATCTTAACAATCCTTAAATTTGCTCTTAAGGAATTCATTTATGAAAAATGCGATCAAAAGTTAAATCCGTGTGCCAATAAAAGAAAAAATTCATGGAATATCGTATGGAATTGCCACTTTACTATTAATATGATTCATTATGTTTATTTTGGAATACAATTTAATACAATGTTCAATGTACAATTTTCATATTCACCAAATAAATTAAATAATATTGATTTTGAGATACTGAAGAGAACTCCGACTCATTTCAATAGCTCTCAGAATTCCAGTTCATTCTATTGAACTGAAGAATGTGGAAAGATCATCCACCTGGCATGTTTTCAACAAAGTATAGTCTTCAACAAAATAATGTTATCATTATCGGCATTAATTTTTCTTATACGCATGGAGTTGAAATCAAGCGATTCAATAAAGTTTTTGGGTTTATACGCTGATAAGAACTTGAGGTGGTGTGAACACGTGGATCATGTTTGCAGGAAATTGATCTCATAATTTTATGCTATAAGACGCATTAGAGACTCACTTCCCTTTGATGCAATTTTAAATGTAATGTATATGTTACAGCCATATAGCCCATAATATTTTAGTATGGGGTAATTATGTTGAATTCAACAGAGTTTTTATATCGCAAAAAAGGATAATTAGGATGATGTTCAGGCTGGGTTATCGAGATCACTGCAGACCTATATTTATTGCAAATGGTATTCTGACAGTACCTTGTATCTTTATTCTTAAGTCTTTGCAATATGTTGAAGAAAATGAATCACTATTTGTCAAGTTGTTTAGTTTTCATAGTTACTCTACTTATCCATGCCTATTCATAGAACTACAAAATTTGAGTCATCTCCATTATACCAAATTATGAAACTGTGAAATCATTTACCAGATACTATCAAAATTTTGGGTAAGTTAAAATTTAAACGAAAATTAAGTCAGTAATGCTTTGTAGAGCATACTATAGTATTAGGGAATACTTAGATGATAATTATCTTTTGTGAATGTATTTACGTAGATTGATTTGTCCTATACATATGATGTCTCACAGGATCAATAATTATTATTATTATTATCTCAAAATAATATATTTATTAGATATAACGGGTGTTTTTTTTCGAGGTATATAACTTTAAGTTGGCATTACTGTTCAAGATGGCTACCGATTTAACAGCTGTAAGTGATTTATTCTCAGTTTGTTTTGGCAATTCATCATGAATAGACTCACGCCTGAACAACGCTTGCAAATAGTGCAATTTTATTTCGAAAATAATGGTTCTGTGCGGAATACGTATCGCGCACTACGTCCATTAGCGATCAAGCGCACTTCTGGTTGAATGGCTACGTCAACAAACAAAACTGCCGCATTTGGAGTGAAGCTAATCCTCAAGTGTATGTCGAAACACCGTTACATCCAGAAAAACTGATTGGTTGGTGCGCTTTATGGGCTGTTGGAATCATTGGTCCGTACTTCTTCAAAAACGATGATGGCCAGAACGTTACAGTCAATGGTGATCGGTATAGAGCCATAATTACTAACTTTTTCATTCCTGAATTGAACAACCATGATGTCCAGGAGCTGTGGTTCCAACAAGACGGCGCAACATGTCACACATCAGCTTGTGCCACAATCGATTTATTGAAATGAACGTTTGGTGACCGCCTAATTTCACGTTTTGGACCTGTGAATTGGCCTCCAAGATCTTGTGATTTACCACCGCTAGACTACTTTCTGTGGGGCTATGTAGAGTCATTGGTCTATGCGGATAAGCCACAAACCCTTGACCATTTGGAAGACAACATTCGCCGTGTTATTGCCGATATACGGCCTGCACAAATGTTGGAAAAAGTAATCGTAATTGGACGTCCAGATTGGACTACATCCGAGCCAGCCATGGCGGTCATATGCCAGAAATCATATTTAAAATGTAATGCCACAAGATTATCTTGCGGATAAATAAAATTAATGTCAATCGAATAATCCATCGTTGTTTTATTGCAATTTAAAGTTCTATAGCTCTAAAAAAACACCCTTTACTTCAAACTGTTTTGCTTATTTCTCACTAAAGCCTTGATTAAGTTTAGTCTGAATATATAGACGAAACGAAACGTTGGATTAGTCCAAATTGGTCACCTAATTTCATTGATCCTAACATTACCCTGTAAATTGAACTTCAACATTACTAGTTACTACATTAGTCATGTATATGTATGTAGTTCTCTTATACGAATTCCCCTGCTTGAAAGCCTCTCTGCTGCACTCTCTGTTTTATCCGTACATGAATGACGCATAGTTAGAACCCTCTCTTCCACGTTTTCCATTTGAGCTTGGTCTCCCATCGTACACCGTGAATTAATTGCACAAAATCGATTCAAGGCAGCAGCGGGTAAACAGACGTTTCTCGTGACGTCACCGGTGCTCATTTTGCACCAAGGGGAGCGGTGCGGTAGCCTTGGACCAACGCTTTTGAGGCCAGTCTACTTCGCTTTGCTTTTAGAGACGCGTGTGTGCATTACTTCTATGCCGTTATGGTTTTTCCTTCAAAAGCGAGAGTGATTACGCTTTCGGTAAATTGAACGAGTGTGTGCTCTCTGTGACTATATTGCATTCGTGAAAAAAATGTCAATTAGTGAGAGAATCCAAGGTTGAAATTCCACAAGTTTATCACAGGAAGCGAATAGTCGGTATCAGCAATTGTTTAATCAGAAAATTTCATATCTTCGAATGAATCATAGACTTTAAAACTATTTTCAATTAGTCTTGTCCAATATACTACGATTCAAATTATTTGAAGCAATTTTGGGACTTTGAACCGTTCCACACCGTTTCTATGACAAAAAAGTGCACCCATATGAATGAAACACACTCTCGAAACACAAACTTCAAGAAATACATTTTTCCTTGTCTCCTACATTTATAAATTTCTCAATGTTTTTTGTACAGGGTGTTTCATAATATATGCGCAGGACTTCAGGATGTGACAGCTCCTCCAAAAATACGAAAAAAAGCTTCTATTGACTTAACCTTTTAAATACACCATTTTCGAGTACAGGGTGTTGAAATTGAAAAAAAAATTGGTTTTCGCGAATAATTCCGGAACTTTTGATCGTACGGGAAACAGCTTTCGTATGCATTGTTCAGTTATTCAGAAAATAATTTCAAATCGTTAAACTGTAGTTTTTCACGGTTTAAAAAAAAAATTACAGTAAAGACCATGTTTTTCGACATAAAAGTTTTTTTTTCAAAAACGGTTGATTTTAAAGCGTATGACCAAGAGCACATTTTTGTGTAGAAAACATTAACGGTTCTCAAAAACCTAATTTTTTTCATTAGCGTATAAGTTGGAGAGAAAAAACCCACTACCCCTCCAAAACCTCCACCACTCGCTCCACCAGTTGAGACTACAAGAAAATTCCACACAAAACAGCTTATTATGATCAGATAATCCTTACGAAAGCTGTTTTCCTTACAATAAAAGTTCCGGAGATATTCGCAAAAATGATTTTTTTTTAATTTCAACACCCTGTATCTCGAAAATGGTGCATTTTAGAGGGTGAGTTGATTGAATATTTTTTTCCTATTTTTGCAGGTGTTATCACGTCCTGAAGTCCTGCGCATATATTATGAAACACCCTATATTTTGTGCGATTTTCATTCAGTCAAGCATAACCTCAAGACATCATCATTAATATAATCGATCTGTGAAATGCCATTGAAAAAGTAACATAAAGTGTCCAGATTCAATATGTTTATGTATCTAATATATTCCAGGACATGATTATACGAATCGGAATATGGGAATGAACTTCATATCAACCTATACCTTAATATTCAAGCACATCAAATTATAGTCCCTTCATCATGACCTTCTGAAACCCTCATATTTGCTTTACTTTGAAAATAATTTGGTAGACTTGAATGAATGTTTTAAAATTAGTCGAATGGTTTGTCAAGAATCTAATGACTACCAGAAAGATTCACAAAAGGTCACTCCCAATTCTTGAGGTTGTGACTCTATTGAATTTTTATTCAAAAAATAATATTCTTCCAATATTTTAAAGAGAATGAGTACGCTCGATTGGAACCATTAGAAAGGAAATGGGTATGGATAATAGTTGAAATATTTCTTTATCAAGCTTATTACTAGTTAACTTTTATTATTTTTTCCACAAAAATATAATAATTGAAACCGAAGTTGAACAAATTTTGTACTGTCAATATTTAAAAAAATTAATGACTGACCTGTATTCAGTTCTATGGTAGGCAACATCGGTCAAGCTTTATTGGGGTATAAATCACAGACTTAACAAACCTCAGGAGATTTATATCTTGAGCACACAAGGTTAGTCAAAAGAGCACACAGCAAGTATTCAAACAAGAGCTCAATTTTTGGTCCATAATTCTCATCACCCAAAAATTTGCCTTGCAAAAATAAAGGTTTTTAAGGGTTCTGAGTTCTTCGTGGAAAATTTGAAAATGAAGGTCTATAAGAAGCTATTTCCATATTTCGACCTCTATAATTACGTCTTGAAACATAATAATATTGAATGCAGACACCCTGTAGGTAGTAGAGATAAAAAAAAGATCGTTTCAAACGAGCAAAAAACATTGATAAACAACCCGAATGGAAGAATTCTGTTGAATATCAACTGACAACTGACATTTATTTAGGTAGCACACAGATAATGATTCATTAAGAAGGCATCATCAAATAAAGATGTATGAATGTATCGTATGTGTGAATGAATGGGAATAGCAAAACCTAAGTTATAGCGGAAAATAGACGTATTTAACAACAACAACAGACGCACATCGGCTAGATTTTTTTTCTAATTGAATGAGGACTGGAATTTAATTACTTTCGCCTCTACTAGCAATTAAACGTTTTTCTTCTATAGCTTGACAGAGAAAAGTTTCTCTATTATTTTTGTCATGATTTTCATCTATTCTATTGTTGGGGGAAGTAGGTCCACTTGTTTGTGTTGTTTATTGGGAATTTTCTTATTTCTGTTAATAAAATTAACAATTTTCAGTTCTTCTCTTATGTTGCTAGTTGTGTATGTACCATGGGGCACAACCGAGGAGGCCACCACACGTAGCCGGTTGCAGAAACTGCAAAAGCTGGCGTGCATTGGTGTCACAGGAACTATGCGCACAGCTCCCACAGCAGCGCTGGAGGTCATACTGGACTTGTCTCCCTTACATCTACATGTAAGGAAATGTAGCCTGCTGGAAGCAATAAGAATTTCCCTGAATGAAAAGCTCCTTCCTGGAAACTGGGTTGTACATATGAGGATACTGAATCAATTAGCTTCAAACCTCCTCGCAAAACCATCGGGTGTTATGTCAACCACCTACGATTTTGAAACACCCTTTGAAACTGTTATAAATGACCGTCCTAGTGCAATAAGTCTCGTAAATCGTCAGGACAAGAAGTCATCCATATGGTTCACAGATATATCAAAATCAGAGAATGGCACCGGCATTGGGATATATGGCCCTAAACTGAGGATCTCTAAAGCCCTGGGAAGTGAGTCCTCGATTCTACAGACCGAGATAATGGCTGTTTACGTATGCGATAAGAGGTGTCTCAAAATGAAACTCAAGGGGGCGTATATCTACATCACCACGGACAGCCAAACCACGCTGAGATCCCTGGAATCGTGTTGCCAGGGGTCTCTGCTGACTTGCCATAACACCATAAAGCAACTGGCCAGAAGAAATAAGGTGACTCTACTATGGGTACCAGAGCACTGTGGGGTTGAGGGAAATGAAAAAGCTGATGAACTTGCAAAAAGTGCATCAAGGTTAACACCTGCTGGACCTGAGCCTTTCTGTGGGCTAGAAAAAGACCAATTTAAAGCTGCGGTACAGCTATGGGAGTTGAACAATAGGATAATGCACTGGACTTACACTCTTAGACTTGTTCAGGTAAAGAAATTCGTGACGATTTCACCTACCTACGCCAAAAAGCTCTTGAAGCTGTCACGAGCCGAGCTTCGGGTGATGGTGGGACTGCTGACGGGGCACTGTCGGTACAAAATCATTTGTACCGTGTGGGAAAGTCAGCAGACTAGATTTGCAGGCTCTGTGGATCGGAAGCAGAAACAGCCGAACACATGGTATGCAAGTGTCCGGAGCTGGCTGGCCTAAGAACCATTCACATGGGCAAACCGGTCCTGGATACCAGAGAGGTAACGGTTAAGGCCCCTAAGGAGGTTCTCAGTTTTATTAACGTCATTGACGACCTCCTTGGATGTCTCTGAATGAGTAGGGTAGAGAACAAAAGATCTGCATGGTCGCAGTTCCCGGAAGGCTTACCAAACCAAAACGACCCCAGTTCAAATAATAATAATCATGGGGCACACCCCAGTAATGCTAGCAGAACCACTTTGAATTTTTGGATTGTTCTTACCTTTTTGACAAATTTCCTGCTTTCCAATTATGAGAGAAATCGTGGGTTTCACTCTCTTAGGTTTAAGCTGGCATAACAACCAAGCTACTCGATTTCCCTTCTGTCCGAGCCTCCGCCTATCTACATATTTGCATATCATGCTGAAAATACATCCCTGCAATGACTCGTTTATTGCTTTTTGAAGATCAAGTACTGATTTGTCAATTCTCAATATTTGTCTGGTATTGTTTGTATATCACTATTTTCATATCTGATCTGCAGAGGGTACATTGTCCTCCCAGCATCCTCTCTTTCAGCTCAGGTTGTGGGAATTGTATGAATGCTGTATAGTAGGGCAGAAATTACTCCAATCTTTCTGTTTGCGCAACTGTAGGTTCATTAGTTCAGGGAGTTTTTCAATCCTGAAGTTACCACTACTGTACAATTTCTCTGTAGTATTATCTTCCAGGCTCGGAGAAGGGTCCAGATCCGAAAGGTGTTATACTTGATGTCTATTCATCAAATCTTTAACTATTTGCAATATCGAAGTGCTTTGACATTTATAACAACTCTCTCAGCTTGGCTTAGCTGTCCACTGTATGTACATACATACAGCTGAAGTTTCTGCAATGCAAAACTGAGATCTCATGATGATTAAAGAAGAATTTACATGCCAGAGTATATAAATTCTTTTTTAATTCGATTACTGTTCGATTGAATTTGGTATGCAATATCAGAATGACTATGCCCGATTCATATCCGAGTCTGAATAATAACAAATTCAATTTCCCAGTGAAACATGCCTCAATGTGCCGTTGCAACGTGCAACAATACTCATCGACGCACAAAAGGGGGTAACGTACGTTATCATCGTTTTCCTGGAGATAATAAAACTCGGATGCGATGGCTTCGATTGTGTGGTAAAACGATACCGAACTGTTCAACGGCCCGTGTGTGCTCTCACCATTTCAGTGCAGTTTGTTACGAAAGAGATGTGCAGCATGAACTTTTAGGACTTCCCTCCAGGTGTAGACTGAAGAAGGGAGCAGTACCAGATAAAAATCTTCCGGATCAGTTCTTGAAAGAGGAAGTTTTGCCTGAAAGCGCCTTCGATATACTTTTAGCTGTTGGTTTGGTGCCTTCGCAGTCGCCGCAGAAACCTTCAGGAGGTCTTCCATTGGAGTAAGTTAACCATTATATTATAACGTATTGATCTTACAAGTTCATTGACTAAATTGAACCACTAATGTTTGAACGTGTAGTGACATTATTGTGCTCAAAAAGATATTCCTTATCTCCAAGTCTTAACTCAAATAACTTCGGAGTTACTTTGCCAATAGTCTACTGCTGACAAATTCAGAACTCCAGAACAAGATTAACGCTTATACGTACAGTAAAACTTCGTTAAGATGCTTTCCCGCATAATACGCTCTTTAGGTCGGTCCCTTAAATTTCTTATGCTAATAGAGTTAAATATTAGGTGTACAACTTTGCTTCCGCTATTTTGCAATAAATGGCTGTAGATGGTAGTGGAAATAAATAGATCGTAGATGTCATACAATAAGCTTAGGTATTTGTAAACATAATAGTCCGGGAGCCAGGTGCAAATTTGGTTGATTATTTCCTCTCGAGAAATAATTGGTGAGATGCATCAGATAATAAAAATAAAAAGCCCCGTGAACGTCAGCTACGACTCTGCTGGAGGGGAGAGCGGTGGCAGCCCCCCAAACACGAAGAAAAAAAATACATTCAGTCATTTCCTCCCAACTGAAAATTTGTCAAATTATAGCTAACCCAATATCTAGACGAAAAAATACAATCAGCTGGCTATAGCATGGTGGATTATACGTCAGCTGGTGCCTCAAACATGAAGATCTTGTAGCTCCAGTTGCTAGGTGCCCCTGTTTCAATTCTGAAGAAGTTAAGTACTCTATTTTCATTTCATGAGTCGTTCAAAATTTTGTTTTTCTTCCACTTCCAAAACTAAACATTCGATTGAGATGAAAATTTGCATTTAGCTGTACAATCGCAATTTCAAGGATCTCGCAAACTTTCATATTCATCCAAAGAGTAATAAACATAGATTGAAGGAGTATACGTTATTTTTACGTCCTCAACATGGTTATGATTAGGTTGTCGGATTGTGATATATTTTCAAATTCACAATTTTACTACATATATCGTTATGAATGTATATTATATTGAATGAAATATATTTATTTGAGTGATTCCCGATTAAATATGCAAATTTGAATATTTGGAATCCGATATTTTTACTAATTGTCGAAGTTATAATGAGCAGAATATCATTATTTTCTGTGTATACCTGCTGAAATCCGAGGTTTGGCAACTTTTGCTCTCCTAGTGTCATCGGCTGTTTCACGTCGTTTGGCGCGCTTGAAGTTTGTTTTTCTGAATTTCTGATATATTTAGGTATGTTCAATATAATTTGAGTAATAAGGAACGTTGATTCGGTATGGGACAAAAGAAGTGCGTTCTTTGTGGAGAAACTCACGAATTGAGCGAAATATCGTATCACTGATATGTTTTCATTTCCGCGCGCTTCACATCAAGTTTGATAATTTATGTTGGGGACAAAATTTGCTTACTGAAAATGTCATATGCTCCCTCAATCTATGTTCATTACTCTGAATATTCATCGCACAACCAAAACCATAAAAATTCCAGAAGAATATAAAAAAAAAATACAATATTTTCGTGATCACAAAATCCAGATAGTATGTGGTTTTTATGGGAGCAATTGATGCATGAATGAACAAGCAGCTTAATGCAGCTGGCTTCACGTCAGTGCTTTCTTCTTTTACTCCTTTTTATTGGTATAGGTTAGCAGTCAGTTTTTTTCAACTTCATCGTCCGTTTTGTGAGATTTTGATATCCAGGACTTCCTATCTCCATCCTTTATGTGGTCTATCATCATTTTCAATAATAAACCTTTGGATTCGACCTAGGTAAAATCAAATCCTTTGAAATGTTCACAATTTTGCATGAAAAGTGTTACAAAAATGGTTGATTGTTGGTCCTAGTTTGAGTAAACTTTTCCTAAGCCTTTCACTGTGTATTTTCATACTGGTTCACTACCACTATCAAATGTGAAAACTAAATGAAACACCAGCATTACTAAAAACAAAATTTCAAAAGTAAACTAGGTAGGGTTATATCATAAAAGTGGAACATATTGCAATACTCTCTTTATCTATGGGTTACACATATAAGTGACATCATTTGCTCTGATTAGTGTTACAGATAACATGATAACAGGTAACAAATATGTGAAAAAACGTTTCTTAATTACGTCTTCAATATACTAGCTGAAATTTATGTACAGGCTGGCCCAATTGATATATATGATATATTTTGTCGGAAAAACATTATAAAGATATTGTCCACTAAACCACTAAGATTTTTCATTGAGGAAAACAAAGAAAGATTCGCAAATGTGTTTTCCACCTAAAATGTATTTCAGTAGTTCATTGTCCATAGTTTAAGTCGGTTTAAGTGCAAACTCAAAGGTTCCAATTTGATCAATTTGTTCATTTCCGACCGGAAATGAACATGGAATTGAAATGGCAGTCTGGAAGATCTCCCAGACTGCATACCACAAGCGTTCCATATATGTATTTTAATCTTCAGTAAGAACACGATTACAGCACACAAATTTTGTAATTTTGACACGATGGTTTTCCTCGAATTTGTTTTTGAGTTAATGAACTCAAATGAAAATGTGTACCTAATACATTGGTGGTGAATAAATTGCCAACGTCCATATCTCAACGGTAATAGTGATATGGCGTTATCAAAAATTCTATTATGAAAACAATCCTAGCCGTTGATAATTCTCTTGTAGTGTTGATCCTTTGAACACACTCATTTTGTTCTACAAAATGTTGATGAAAACATTTAATAAGTCATTAATTATCGCGAAGATGTGACTTATGAAAATTTTCAACATATCAAAACTCAATGATCTTCTCTCAACATTACTTTGTAATTCATTTTTACATTGGTTTTCCTTTTTATAGCTGTATACTATTTCAGTTTCTATTTATTGAGAATTGAGAGTAATTCAAAAATAAAAACTGAAATGGTATACAACTATAAAAAGGAAAACCAATGTAAAAATGAATTACAAAGTAATGTTGAAATAATTATGGATTCAATATTTTCGATAATTCATTGTTAAAAGTCACTTCAAACCACTTTCAGGTATCCAAGTTCTCAAAAACTTCACTTTTACGTTGAAAATTTGTGCAGTTAAACTGTCTGCGCGAAAATATGAAGAACACGTCTCAGTTTAGTTTTTAGTGGTTTTTCCGAATATTAAAACAGATTTTCAAAATTCCAGGTTGTTGTTTCGAGGATTCAAACGATTCATAATTTTTTGTTAACCCGGACCTGGATTTTCAAGGCGGTTATTGCATGATACGTTTGGGCTCTCAATTAGGAACATATTTGCCAAATATGAAGGAAATATACCGGTTGGTTCTTTTGATATGGCCTCAGAAAGAAACGGGCAAAATTCATAAAACACCTTGTATATCGGCTACGAAGACAGTAAGACCCAATAAATGGGGTATCCCCAGAACCGCCTTGGTACCACCTATGCACCTGTGAAGTATTTCCGTTTCCCAATGAAACACCCTGTATAATAATTTTAGAACACTCATAAATGAATATAATGAATGAAACCCGCATTGGTAGATAAATTGATGTATCTAAAGAAGTAGAGCTGATAGAGAACAACGGATTTCATGTACAGATTAGCGTCCCAAATATAGTTAAAATCAGCTCTAAAATCCCAGGCACCCGAAAAAAAAATATTTTTTTTGTTGCCCTGTGTTTCTGTTATTGGGAAGAAGCGAGTTATGAAAATTTTCAACATATCTAAACTCAATGCCATTCATTCAACCGCCCAACGGGTTGTTCACTTTGAAACCAACGTTCAACAGAAATTTTTCAGCATACAAAAAATAGGATCGAAAAATTATGTGTCTCTCGGTTTCTATTGTCATTTGATATTTTTGAGGGGTTTGCATAACCGCTTGAGGGATGATCGTACACTCACAATTTTGTGGTCGAAAGATGTCCCCCTCCTTGTCTCAACTCTTCCGTGAAAATCAAATCCAGGTAAATAAGTGGGCCAGCCTGTGAATACATTTCAGCTATTATACTGAATCACGTCTATTTAGAACCGTGTTGTGTGTTGATACTCAATGCATACTCCTGTTGGGATAATTTCTTAAAAAAGCTTACAGCTTGAGTATAGAAGGTAGAACTAAGCACATCAGTTGAATTCTGCCTTCATCCGACTGCCTAGCTGAAAAATATCCACCTGCATCTCGATGATATAACCCCAAATCGACATTGTCTCAGTCTCCTTGATGTGACTCATAGCGCAGTTATCGAAAATCTATCTTTTTGTGGAGCACCAACGCTGAGCGAACAAACATTGTGAGTTCCAGATATAGATATAGTTCATTTGGCTACGAAGGTCACTGACCGCGTCGAACATTTCAACCTACTTAAAGTCTCCTCACTAACTTAGTATGTTATAATGTACCGCATGGCTCACGTGCCTTATTCCAAGGAAATATAATCAGTCAATTGAATTTCCCTCCCTTCTATTCAGTGCCTTCGATTTTTGTGTCGTTTGCTTCATTAGTTTCGAGAGAAATCGTATCACACGGAAATATTGAAGTTTTCGATTGATTCGTATTGTGTTTACTTTGTCCCATTTTCGTATATATGGTGGGAGTTCAGTGTACACTTGTTTCAAACAATGTGACTCAATGTGTAAGGTTTGGAGGTCGTTATTTCTCTCCGCTGAACCGCAACAAGACTGTCAAGACTACTCTCCAGCGATTAGATATAGGTAGGCAACTACGAGATCTGAAATTGTTCACTTGAAACTTGTTTGTGAAAATGGGAAATATTCTTAAATAAAGTAGAGGCATTTTATAGTTATTGATGTTCTCTAACTCCTAAAAAAACTGCTTATATTCGCATATACTCATTCATAGGTACTACATAATATAACCGAAATCCGAATAAATCAATCTGAAGATTTTTGCAGAAAATTCCGGCTGTCAAAGGAACGTTATACCCGCTGTGAACTCAACTTATTTACTTAATATCTAAACATTTGAAAAATATAAAAATAGTTGAACAAAGAAGAGATGTTCGATAGTCATTCCCTCTTTCAAAATAGAAGAAGAAATGAGGTTCAATGTTTGGTTTTCTATCCCAAATCTTCCTAGGCTTCTCTGAGACTTTTAGTTACTACTGTCAAATAATTATTATTTTTTATATGTGAAGGGTGTTTTTTTAGAGCTATAGAACTTTAAATTGCAATAAAACAACGATGGAGTATTCGATTGACATGAATTTTATTTATCCGCAAGATAATCTTGTGGCATTACATTTTAAATATGATTTCTGGCATATGACCGCCACGGCTGGCTCAGATGTAGTCCAATCTGGACGTCCAATTTTCGATGACTTTTTCCAACATTTGTGGCCGTATATCGGCAATAACACGGTGAATGTTGTCTTCCAAATGGTCAAGGGTTTGTGGCTTATCCGCATAGACCAATGACTTTACATAGCCCCACAGAAAGTAGTTTAGCGGTGTTAAATCACAAGATCTTGGAGGACAATTCACAGGTCCAAAACGTGAAATTAGGCGGTCACCAAACGTGTCTTCCAATAAATCGATTGTGGCACGAGCTGTGTTACATGTTGTGCCGTCTTGTTGGAACCACAGCTCCTGGACATCATGGTTGTTCATCGTTTTTGAAGAAGTACGGACCAATGATTCCACCGGCCCATAAAGCGCACCAAACACTCAGTTTTTTTGGATGTAACGATGTTTCGACATACACTTGAGGATTAGCAAATGCGGCAGTTTTGTTTGTTGACGTAGCCATTCAACCAGAAGTGCGCTTCATCGTTAAACAAAATGAAATGGACGTAGTGCGTGATACATATTCCGCACAGAACCATTATTTTCGAAATGAAATTGCACTATTTGTAAGCGTTGTTCAGGCGTGGGTCTATTCATGATGATGAATTGCCAAACCAAACTGAGAATAAATCACTTGACAGCTGTTGAATCGGTCGTCATCTCGAACAGAAGTGCCAACTTAAAGTTATATACCTCGAAGAAAAACACCCGTTATTATACATATTCCAATTTGCCGAACTATACTTTTTATGTAGAATATTCCATGAAAGATTTTCGATTTCTTTTTGGCCATAATTTCAGGCTCATTTATTAACCTATTAAAAACTTTTTTGCTCTTGGGGACAACATACCTGTACTCGTATAGTGTGTGGTCTACAAGGGCGCAAATGGCAAATGAATGTACAACCTCCTGACCACCCACAAAATCAACTGAGATATTGAGACCCTGAACCTACCCTGGAAATTTCGAGTTTGTAGGACATTCTATTTAAGAGTTATCGTCTACACATCATGTGCTGGCCATAAAGACAGAATAGATTTTAACCTCTCATCATCATCAACTCATCCCATCAGTGAGTGACTTCTCTCCTGAACGATACAGGAGCAATAAGAGCATCGCAGTAGGCTGTATTGTTAGGAATGTTACATTATTTTTAGGGGAAATTCCTCATGGACTAACAACGTTTTAAAAGATCGGAGAGTGTGAGACACAGCGTTGATGAACAAAACCTACCGCACTAAACATAACCTACTGTTCTTGAGATAGCAGGCATCTATTTGTCTATGAACCTTTTGATTCTTTTTTTCTGATTCTATCAAGATTTCTGTCATGTGGTTTTGTTTTTAACTTATTTGCCTTTTACTGGCGAATCTCCTCTTTTTGATATTTAAAATGCTCCGGTGGTAGCAGATTCAATGCTTCTATTTCATCGTTCAGTATCCTTGCAACAATCCTATCAATTATTTTTCGAAGTGCTTACGCTAGACTTATTGGCTTGTAGTTTTGGGGCAATTTCCCTGGCTTATTGACTTCAGCAGTTTTCCATCTTTTTGGATAGTGTTCTGTTTTCATCACTCCATTGGCTATATAAGTTTGCACTGTTATTCCTTTTATGGGAATAAATTTGGTAATTTTATCCGTACCTACCTAGAGCTTTTCGTACCTGGAGTATCGAAATTTGATGTTCCAACATCAATTCTTCATTTTCTTTACTTGTTCATTTTTATCGTCTTCTGTGTATTTGATTCTCGCTTCTCTTTCTATTCTTTCTATTGTCTCAGCCAGAGATTAGGCTTTTTCTAGCATGCTATCCCACTTGGTCCGTGTAGTGGTGGAATTACAGGGGTCTCACATCGTTATAACTTTTGCATCTTCCATGCGGAATGGTCTTTGGTATTCATCTCTTTAACCCTATGGTCCCTATTTGACTTCTCTGTACTTATATAGAAGAGCTAGCCTTCGGATTCTTTAGGTGCTCTCTTAGTGGGCTTCTTTTATTCTCATCTGTATCTTTTCAACTTCGTATTATTGTTCTTCAGAAGTTATTATCAGGGATATCCTGTATTGTTTTTCTGTACATTGATCGTATGTGAAATCTTTCCTTTGAAATTCTTCTTTTTTCGGCTTCTGTTCCAATCTGAGTTGTGGTCCGATGTGTCATCCTTCATTTACTATAGTAACTCTTGGGTAATGTCTATGATTATGACAATATTTTATAAGTCTGGTAGGCCATTCCTTCTGAATATGTTGTTTCTGGTCTTGGTACTATGGCATTCTGCTTTTCGGCGTACGTCTTGAGCTTCTTCCCTTTTTGATTTTTTGTTCGGTTGCATTCTCTTCATTTTCAGTTCAGTTTGCTGATAATGCTGTTTACTTTCTTTGTGATGTTATCTAGCTATTCAGTAGTTTTGGATTAATCCTCATTTGCCCATTCTTTCTTCTTTTTGTCTTTTCTGAACTTCTTTGCTTTCAGTATTCTATACTGATTTGGTCCCTTTTTCCTTATTAATGTCGATCATTTTCTATTCGCAACATCCTTTGTAGCTGCCTGGGTGTCTCTTTTAATCTCAGTGGGCATAAATAGCTTTGCGCTCCTCATTTTCTCTTGTCAATTTGCCGTATTATTATTCACTTTCTCTCTACTTGTATGTTTTCTCAATAAATATTAATAACAATTTCTTTTCAGCCTGCAAAAGATGCGAATAATGGAGGACGTAAGAGAAGGATGTATGGTTCAGCCTTCATCGCCAGGCCATGCAGAGTTGCAGCCCGAAAAAGACAAAACTGAAGAAAAAGACATCTCAACTGAAAACGGTATATCAGCAGAAGCTAATAAAGATGAGATCGCTACCGAAAAATGTGAACCTACAGAAAATGTCTCCAACGATGACGAAATTGAAAGTAAAGACTTGAATGCAGTAGAAGGTAATGATACTGATACAGACATCACCGATTCCACGTTAAATAAACGTAAAGATGATGAGGAAAAAACAACTGCCAAAAAATTAAAACTTGACATCGATGAGAGTTTTCACCAAAGAAATAAAATTTTCGATGAGTACATGGATATGATGGAATGTGATGACTCCAATGCTGATCAGCTTCAAATACAGTCAGACCAGCTTTCCAACGAAATAAAAACATTGAGTGAGCTCGCGCGAGAGAAAGAAATGGAATGGAATAGCATTATACATTTAAAAAAATTGAAAGAAGAATTACTGATGAGAATTGATCGAAAAATTCAAATATGTTTGATGACTGAAGATAAGAAAGATGGTGATTCAAATGTTGAAGAGAGTAGGATGAAAACTAGCCCAAAATTATTATCACTCAATGTTTCCAAATCTCCACAGATCGATAAAATAAGTAAGCTGCTTTTTGCGGCACAAAATTCAGATGAATCTTTAGATTTAAGACGGAATATGAAGAGTAGGCCAACTCTCGACGTACAATCCATCATAGCAGACTATAGGCAAAGGCATCCAGAGAATATACCTAGGAGAGGAAAGAGAATAAGAAATAATTATAATGGCAAGAATAGACCTTCTAATGTAATGAATTTCTCATCTTTATCTCTGGGTTCTGGTTCCCAAATGAGGCATAATAACTTACAAGATATAAGCAACGAATTGAACCTAATTTTCAATACAATGAACTCGGTAAGTAGGGAAAATCACAGCTTCCTTTTTCCTTCTCTTCTTTCCTTTCATTTTTTATGTATGTAGGAAGGCGAAGGATGCTTAAAATTCAGACCATAGAAAGTGGATCGAATATTTATATTACAAAAAAAAATACAGGGTGATTCAAAATTCAGTATCAAGATTTCAGGGGCGTATTTGCCCGCAAACGCTTACTGAATATACAAGTTTCAAGATTTTCTAGTTTTTTCTTCATAGCTCCTTCAGTTTTTGAGATATTGAGATCAAATTTGAAATAAAGGTTCGTTAGGTTTCTTTTTTTTTAGAAAATTCAGATCACAAACCAATTAGTATGTACTGAATCAGGGTCGTTGCGGCTCTGTTAGTCTTCCGGGAAGTGAGACCAAATTGATCTTTTGTTTTTAACACTACCATTCCTACAAAGCCAGGAAGGCCGTCGATACTATTAACGAAAGATCAAGTATAACCTCAAGCTCTGCTTTGGCATTTGTGTGTATAGCACTTTTTTTGCAGTATTTATTATTGTTAGATCACCACCAGATGGACCTGAGCCTTTCTGTGGGATAGGAAAAGACCAATATAAAGCTGCGGTCCAGCTATGGGAGTTGAACAGTAGGACAATCCACTGGACTAACACTGCTAGACTCATTCAGGCATAGATATTCGTGAAAATTTCACCTACCTACGCCAAAAAGCTCCTGAAGATGTCGCGGGTCGAGCTTCGGGTGATGGTGGGACTGCTGACGGGGCACTGTCGGTACAAACATCATTTGTACCGTATGGGAAAGTCAGCAGACGAGATTTGCAGGTTCTGTGGATAGGAAGCAGAAACAGCCGAACACTTGATATGCAAGTGCCCGGAGCTGGCTGGCCTAAGAACCATTCACATGGGTAAGCCAGTCCTGGTTACCAGAGAGGTAACGGCCAAGGCCCCTAAGGAGGTTGTCAATTTTATTAACGTCGTTGACGACCTCCCTGGGATTCTATGAATGAGTAGGGTAGAGAACAAAAGATCTGCATGATCGCAGTTCCCGGAAGGCTTACCGAACCAAAACGACCCCAGCTCAAATAATAATAATTGTTAGATCACCAACTCTACTAAACAATGTTTCAATAATTAATGATATAATATAATTTTTTAGGTTGAAAGTTCTAGAGCAACTATCGATACTAGTCAGAGAGTTCCAGATTCAACATCCTTCAAAAATATGCTTCTGCAACTTGCCAAACTTTCCCAAACTGAAGAGAACGAAATCCTGGAGACCACGATGAAGCCTCCACCACCTTATCCAGAAGTAACAGTTCATCCAGTCGTAACAACAGCACCTCTCCAGAATTCCCTATTGCACGGAATATTAACAAAGGTAAAATTTCATTTTCTTTTTTTTTATGCTATAAAGTTGCGTTTAGATAGAGCGAATTTGTATCGAGAGTATGACTCGCGCATTATAGCCTGCTGGAAGCAATAAGGATATCCAGTAATGGGAATCTCTGTCCGGAAAACTGGATTGGACACAAAGGGATCAATTAAACTCAAAACTCCTGGTAAAACCCTCAGATGTGATGCCAACTATCTTCGATTTCGAAGCACCCTTTGAAACGTTCATTGACGACCGTTTCAATGCAATTAACTTAGTGAATCTCTTGGACAAAAAGTCCTCCATATGGTATACAGATGGATCAAAATTAGAAAAAGAAGGGATTGGGGTATATGGGCCTAAAACGAGGATCTCAAGATCCCTGGGAAGTGATACCTATATCCTGCAAACCGAAACTCTAGCTGTCTACACTTGCGCTCAAGAGTGTCTCAAAAGAAACCTCAAAGGGGTGTGTATTGACATCGCTACGGGCAGCCAGGCAATACTGAGGTCCCTGGAATCATATAGCCAGGGGTATCTACTGACATTGGGATGATGTAATATCATAAAACAATTGGCCAGAGGCAATAAAGTAACTCTACTATGGGTAGCGGGGCATTGTGGTATTGAAGGAAATGAAAAAGCTGAAGAACTTGCAAAAAGGACATAAAGATTGACACTTACTGGTCCTGAGCCCTTCTGTGGGCTTGGAAAATACCAATACAAGACAGGGGTCCAACAAAGGGAGATGGAAAATAGGAAAACCCTCTGGAGGAATACTCCGGGTCTTGCTCAGGCAAAGAAATTTGAGGTGCTATCACCGACCTATACCAGAAAGCTCTTGAAGCTACCACGAGCTGAGCTTCGGGTAATAGTAGGACTGTTGATAGGACACTGTCAGTGAAAACACCTTTTGTACTGCATGAGATCTGCAGACTCTGTGGAAAGGAGGTAGAAACAGTCGAACAGATAGTGTGCGAATGTCTGGAGATGACTGGATTAAGAACCACTTATATGGGTAAGTCAGTTCTGGATAATCACGAAGTAATAGCCAAGGCTTCTTAGGATATCATCGGTTTCGTTAACAGCATCGAGTGCCTCCCTGGGTTTGTATGAATAGGTAGGTTAAGAACAAAAGATCAATTTGGTCAACGTTCCCGGCAGGCTTATACAGTCGTAACGACCCCGATTCAGTGAAATAATAATAATAATAATGACTCGAGCACCCAACTCAAACCAACCAGAAGTGGACTTTTTCTCCTTAAAACCATGACCTTTTTTTCGAAACATTTTTCTATAGGATGTTTGCTTTTTGAGATTTTTAACTGATTCAACTGAAAGAGTTCAACCGGTATGTTCATCATGTAATTCTGATTTTTCTCTCTTTCAGACACCTTCTAGAGGAGGCTATAAAAAAGCATTTAGTCCCACGTTAGCAAGACTTCTAACAGCTCCCGATCAGTCAGGAAATGAAACCAAACCAACACTTTCAATAACAAACAGCTCAGGGCATCAATCCAATATATCTATCGCTGAAATGCTTTCTTCAAGTAAGGTTAGTAAATACTATATGGGTTATCTTCTAAAACTCGATATTTATTGTCCAAATCAAGAAATAAGCATCGTTGCAAATTTGAGGAAATGGAAGTTATCCTATTGATCTTAATGTTTCCGAGATTTCTTCTGCAATTATATTCTTCATCGCTAGTAGTACTAAAAATATCATTTGATTTATGCGAATTATGAGAAATAAATCTTTCAGTGTACCTCATTATTCTCGACTTGCAGAAAATTTGAGAAACTATCTGAGATTTGTTTGGTCATGGGCGCCCGCAGAAATTTTTCTCAGGGGGGGCAAAATGAAAATTATTGAAAAACGATAAGGCGTCCATGATTGTCATTGAAAACCGGAAAATTGTTGAGAATCCATTACTTCCCTTTTTCCATGCCTTTTGGATTGAGAAAGTAATATTTAGGGTGTTGTGCTGAAAAATGCGGCAATCAAAATCTCAGGGGGGGCAAAATGAAAATTATTGAAAAACGATAAGGCGTCCATGATTGTCATTGAAAACCGGAAAATTGTTGAGAATCCATTACTTCCCTTTTTTCCATGCCTTTTGGATTGAGAAAGTAATATTTAGGGTGTTGTGCTGAAAAATGCGGCAATCAAAATCTCAGGGGGGGCAAAATGAAAATTATTGAAAAACGATAAGGCGTCCATGATTGTCATTGAAAACCGGAAAATTGTTGAGAATCCATTACTTCCCTTTTTTCCATGCCTTTTGGATTGAGAAAGTAATATTTAGGGTGTTGTGCTGAAAAATGCGGCAATCAAAATCTCAGGGGGGGCCATGGCCCCCCCTGGCCCCCCCCTGCGGGCGCCCATGTGTTTGGTATCTACAAATTCAATAATTATTTTGTTTCCAGGAGGACGATAAGAATGAAGATAGTAATGATCGATTAGTGATCGATGAGGGTAAACGGGAGGAGAAACGAGAATCGGATAACAATTCAGATCCAGGTGATGAAGTTCCTCAGTGCCAAGGCTGCAACCAAAAAACTGCCCAGTTCGTTTGTGCTGGTTGTGGGAACCAATGGTATTGCAGTAGGGATTGTCAGGTTAGTAGTAGACATTTACTAAGCAACCATATAGTTCTGGATATAAACATTTATTCGACGGCAATCGGCACAATGAGATGTTATCTTATTTTGAAACATTTTTTAATATTCAACGAAATTTTTATTCTTGTTATGATCATCATCGAATGAGTATTTGTTTGCAGTTTATTTGAGGATATTAAAATAACAACAGAAGTTTTATCAAATATTGAAAGAGAAAACTGAAGCTGATATGAATTAGAAGGCTAAGAAGTTCTTTTTTTTTCAGGTTTCAGCATGGGATGAGCATTCAGAGGTATGCTGTGGTTGAAAGGATTCTTCTCTAATGGAAGTTATACCAGTAGAATATACCAAAGACAGTTTATGCTGATAATCTTCATCTGATTGTTCCAATGCAATAGCCTACAATTACTCAATCTACCGCCTTGATCAGCGGAAAGTTGCTGAATTAGTTACATATTAGATTTTTTATAAAAAATAGAAGAGAAGGTTGTAAAGAATACTACTGTATATAAGTAAACCAGGGTTGAATATTTTTCAGATCCTATATACCTAACTACCTATATTTTCAATGAAAATAAAGTGAAATTGTGTAACGATTGCCTAGATCATAAAATTATTTGTTCTTTCAGATTTATTGTTATTATTTCGGAGAAATATATTTCTTCACGAAAACTTTGATAGGATGTTTGTGAGTGATATTCATGGGATTTTACTGAAAATTATGAGATGAATCTTGTGAATTTGTAAACTCCAAACTATTTTCAGTTTTTTTCTTTATGTGGTTACCTTTATAGACCAGATTTTGATTTTGTTTCCTTCATAATCTACGAATTCCTTTAAAAATTGATTCATCTCATATTCCCAATATTTATTCCAATACCACTTTACTGATTAAAGAGACCTTAAACCTTGATCAACCTATTCGAAAGAACAGAAGAACATTAATCTGAAATCTTTGATATTGATACCATGGCAATTCAGATTTAAATTCCAGTTTACGAAAAAGAGTATTCATTGTCATTTGAGAATTTTTGTGGTACATTTCACTCAGATTTGGTGTATATGTGGGCTTGATATTGTATTTGTGACAGATTTGATCAGTGTACAATAAAAACTGCTACAAATATAAGAAATTGCATTTTTTATAATTGAAATCAAATTCTCATTAGAATTAGAATATGGTTACTACAACCTTTTTCTTTTTACCAAGCAGGGAGAATCCTCATGGACGAAATACCTCAAAGAAGTTCGAAGAAGAAATCAGGTCCGGATCACTTGAAGAAATTACATACTCTTTCATTTATTTTATTTATTTATTGTACATTTAGGTTGCGAACAGTACAATGAACCAACAGAGCAACCACAAATGACAGAGTAGCTAAGTCAAATTTACATTTGATAAGATTATTGGTTTAGTTCAGAATAAGAGGCAAAGAAGAAGTTTTTGAGAAATTTTTCAAGATTATCACACTCCTTCCGTTATAATTTTTCCGATATTTATTTTTGACTTTTATCAAGTGCTGCTTATGAAATTCTTCTCTCATATTTTCTCTGGCTTCGTCAAACTGTTTCTTCACTTCTTTTTCTATAAGTTCTGCTAACACAATATCTTCTTACTGTAGTCATCAAAGAACTAAACTGAAGTTATTCGCATCGAAAATTTGTCTGTGCTGTCTTGTACAATTCAATGTGTTCCATTTAAATTGCAATTGATTTGTGAAGACATCAGTACTGAATTGACTATACAAGGTGTTCCCAAATTGGAGGTACAAACGAAAGTGACAGATTCCTCGGATCAAAAGTCCTATAACAATTTAAAATTTTCATCATGTGATAAGGCAATTTTGAATGCGAATTTAAAGGGTGATATTTTTAGGGTAGCTCCCTTTCTCCAGAACTTTTTTTATTGAACCACTGGTAGTTTAGAAAAATGTGAAAGAAACTCTGGTCCAGTACTATACTTTTTGGTTTCTTGCAGTTTTGTCGTATTTGCTAAAAGTTTTGAGAAAAAAATTTCAAACACCTCTCTAATAATCCACAGGAAACTTCAAATTATTATAAAGATCCAGTTAATAAGCTGTGATGAATAAATTTATTATAAGTTTTGGTTCTTATTTACTCAATTTGTAGCGAAGATTAATAAAAATTCGATAAACTTGTATATGTATATATAAGCATCACAAAAAAGGAGGACTACAGGAAACACCCTGTATCTCGAAAACTAAGCGTTTGCGGGCCCATGTTTATAGGACTTTTTATTCTTAAAATTACCCAAGGAATCTCTCATTTTCCTTCGTATCAGGAAAACTCTGTATAAGATAAGGACAATCGAATCGATAGTCAAAAAATTATTTCGTGTAAGATCTACGCCCTCGTATGTTTGAAAAAGAAATTATAATATTTGTATGATATAAGCCCTGAGCTCAGTTAAGAAAGTTTAATACCCTGGTTTTAATGAGACGCCTACTTAATACAAAAATCGAACGTCGTGGACACTTGTTTATAATTGCACTTGTTTATTTTTGGAACTGAGAGAAATCACACAGTCAAGTACAATGATCTGGCAATGAGTTTCCGAACTGTCTGAACTGAAGAGTTGGCAGAGATTCTTGATTTTTTCACAATTATTACGGAAACCTATTGTTAAAAAATTGTATAAAAAACGAGTTATAGGCATTTGTTCCTTTTTTGATTAGGTACCAAAAAACGAATATCACTCTCATTTTTTTGCTTGTTTGCAAAACTATAACTGTGATAATAGAGTTTTTTAGCAAATGATTGGTTTATTTGGATGGTGTGCATGATCAAACAGTGAATTATTTTGAAGCTAGGAATTCAAATTAAGACAAAATGCCTAACCGATAAGGAAAATGAAAACTGTGATCCTCTTCGCTCTATAACAACAATAAGTAGGTATTGCAAATTGGATCTTCGAGAAAACTCAAACCTATATTTATTTCAATTCATAAAATGGAGGATGGAAGTCTTTGACGGTAGCAGATATCTAGAAGAATCAGTGCATAACAAAATACAAATTGCAGAAAAAATACAAGATTCTAATGTTCGGCATCTTACAGCACTATCAGCAGCTGTACCGATATGGGACCGCCTGGTTCCAATTAACCAACGAATTTTACAATCACTTTAGCGCTTTCCATTAATTTCAATATCAATACGAATTCTGCTTATAATAATTAATTAAGGGTGACAAAACTTCAAAATTTCAAATAATTCGGTCCATTAGTTAAAGAGTTATTGAACTGTGAAATTTTACTCATGAGATGAACATCACCCTGTTTATCTCAAACGAAGGCACTGAGGCGACTGAAATCTCTTAATACGAGTCCTCCATGATGACCTTCATTCATGGTATCCGTTTGTCGCATTCTTCCCAGAACATCCTGTATAATTTCTTCATTGATTTACGAAATAAATTCATTAAAATAATGAATATAAATAAATTCAGGTACCTCTGGTCATCTTCGGTTAATTCATCAGTGTTAAAGTGAATAATATCCCATTGAGAATATGTTGGATTCTAGGCTGTCATTTCAAAATAGAATGCGGATAGGAACAATGCGCTTTCCAAAATCTCATAGATCTTTCTTCTTCCTGATCCCTTTCCAACATTTGATATGTGATTAAAAATAAATGTGTGCTCTAGTCCGGACGAGTCAGAGAATTCACCGTCTGAATTTGCCAGGCGCAGAATAAGAGAAGACGCTTGTTTTTATTAGAATTAGAATTCCTATTTTCAGTCTGTTGGTTTTCGTTTTCCTACTCAACAAGACACCAAATTTCAAGTGAGTAATTATTTGAAATAATATTTTGTATAATTCACAACAATTCTCCAGTTGCATAATACTTTTTGTCTTTGACGCATTCACTTCAATAAAAAAGTACATTTTATGTTGAGCAATTCGAAATCATAAACTTTGCGGTTTATATTATTTTTTAAATAATTCAATTCCATTTGTATGAGTACAAAATATGCAATTTTCATAGTATTCTCTAATTTCTTCCAAAACAGATAGCAAAAAGATGTGTTTCTTTTTTTTTTGTTTTCCATTTCAAGTATGAGGAATATCCCTCATATAATTTTCGATTCTTCATCAGATCTACGAAATATTTTTCCAATATTACTGATGGTACTGAAATGAAACCTGAATTGTCCCTTAATGTCAACATCTTTGAAAAATAACCAGAGAGTGTTATTTATGATAATATATTCCAGGTTTTATATGCTATTCGCGATATTTCAGCATCAAACTGTTGCCCATTTCGTAATAATTGTTTTACATTAAACGGTCCATATATATATTATGGAACAGAAGGGAGCTCGAAATAGAAAAAGGATGGCCGGATATCTCATTGCAATAATACATCACCTAAAATGTTACGGTTTGTTCTTAGAGAACGCGATACTGAATTAGAGACAATGCTACTTATCTTTGAACTTATTAATTCAAATTTAATTACCTCAAAAATGAATGTTAGACGTTTATATTCAGGTATCATTTAGTAATATGTAGCAGTGAAATGTAAGGGTTTCATAAAAAGGAAAAATCTATGAATCTCGGCAAAAAAAATTTTTTGTTTTATGCAAAAAATGTGACTAAGGATCTTTAAAAATATCAATAAATATAATTTTGATATCTTGTTCTTCATTATTTTTTCTTATGCCTGTTCTCAAACTTTAGCAGTAAATAACTCAATGCCAAAAATATCATCACCTAGATTCTTTAAAATATAAAGACCACAATATATCCATCAGTTTCTGAAGATGACAACATCGTTTTCGTAACGGCGTTCTCGACAACAGAGTGTTGTAACTTCAATCCTCCCCACGTAGCATTCCCATTTATATAGTCTTCAAAATATGCAATTTATGCAAATTAAAAAAATAAATATAATAAAATATAATAAAAAAATTGAGTGCAATCTTTTTCTACTGAAGTAATATTTCCGCATTACTGTTAATATGTATATTTGAATTGTAGCGTGGAGATTAATAGAAACATAACATAAATTCAATAATAGTATAAGGGGTAAAATAATTAATCATAGATTTTTCAGATCCTTTAAGAGCAAAACCACAAAACACCAAAATAAACAAAACTTTCGCGAATAAATTCCAATGGCTAGTAAGGATAAACAAATTGCAATTGTTGATGCTGGGAACCGTCAGGTTGAATCTGAAAGCACAGAGGAAACTACTTTAACTGAGGTAAGGATAAGCAAATAAGTCTTTACCATTAAAAAAATTCATTATGTAGGTACCTATCTCCTAATAAAGTAACATAACAAATTCAATTGTATATAACAATGTAGGATTCTTCTTGTTGTCTAGGGTAATGATGATAAGAATATAGAAAAAGTTGGTACGAAAAAATATTAAGGGGATGGCTTTTTCTACCCTTTGGCATCATAGACCAAAAATTTTTTTGAATGCCTTATTGGCGCATGAAATATCAGCTCAATGTTATTTTCGTGAATTTCTTGGTTTTTGAGAAAAAAACTAGACTACTTTTCGGGAGCCATCTTTAGGGGGCTGTAACTAAGCAGGGGTTTCAATAAAAGTTTATATGAAAGACCCACCCTATTTTTTGACAAGGAATCACCACCAGAATTTTTTCGCAAATAATATCACAGTCGAAATAGTTATTTATAAAACAAGTTCAGAAGGCATTGATATTCTTCCACGAATTCAAAATTCAAAAACGAACCACGAAGTGTTAAAGTTTTTGAATGAACGAGTGGTAGAATGAGCCTTCTGTATGAGTATTATACATTATTTTCTCTAATTCATTGCATTTTCATTGAAATTTATGAAAGATTTCCATAAATATCATTTAGTGATTTTTGCATTGAAAAATGTTGGTTGGCAGAACTGATTTCTTTAAGGCAAATTGATGAATTGACAGATAAAGCCGTGGCGGAAAGTTCGGAGTACCAACATATAATAATAAAATATAACCATGAAAACTGTGCGTTTCTGATATATTCTCGCACGATTTTGTTCTACAAGATGTGGAAGAATGAACGGAATAACCACAGAATTAGAGAAAAGGCAATTAAACAGAATCTTCTATCAATCGAATCTATATATTTTCCATCTGCTGAAAATTGTTTGAATGTAATTGTTCCAACGGTTTTTTCCAATTCGAATATTTTTCATTTAAATGGAATCATTTTTCATAGGTTCATAAGGATCTAGGCCACATCAAATCGTTAGAAAAGAAGGCAGAATTCGAAGAACATAACAAGGAGAGCATAGTGGAGGATCACCGTTCTCAAAAATCAGAGAGTAATAAGCAAGTGACACAGAGTGTCAAACACGAAGTTTCTACGGAAGGACGACAGGTAACTACCACATCATTTAGCTCATCTGAAAGCTTTTCAATGGAAGAAACCGAAGAATACGGATTCGAAGATGATGGAACAACACTAGCACTTAATTGATTATTATCAATTCGGTAGCATCTCAGGACTTTTTCGAATCTAAGAACAAATTTTCATGAACTGAACAAAGAAAATAACTGCTGCGAATTGTGGTTTCGACACATCTTCAGTTTGAACAATTTGAAAATATACACATTTCGGCCTGTATTGAATTTTTGTGTTTTCCCTGCCAAACTCAAATATTTTTTTATGTTAAGTTATATAGAACTGGTGGATTAATACAGAATAATAAATTCTATTCAAATTATAACTAAATATAATATTCCTAAATAAACAATGAGAAATTTTTCGTTTTTATTTCAATTATGATCACCCTTCATATTTGTTGCGTCTCAAGCTTCAACATGTTAATCAGTTCTATATATCTTTCACATAAAACATTTTGAAGCTTTGGCGTGAACACATCTCACTGAGACATTATCAATTTAGATTATCTTGGAAAGTGAAATATTAGTTTTTTTACTCAAATTAACGTGTCTCGACATCTAGGCCATTGACACATGGTGCAATGTACTAGTCCTCTAAACATTACTAGTAATAATGTTAACAAAATATTTACAAGTACCTACTTATTAGTTTTTTTATGAGTCAAGCTATTCACATTTCGGATCGTTCATTATAAGAACATATAATTTCAATTTTGATTCAATAACATAGAATATATATAATAAGTTTCACTATCTGTTAAAAATTCCTCAAAGGAATGACCAGGTTTCACTCATATCTAAAAATTCTAGATGAGCGAATAATAAACAAAATTTGTTCGACCGATATTAGTTTTTCCTTATGGTTTGAGTTTTTGTCGTTCATTTTATCATATGTTATTATAATCCTTGCCTAAACAATTTATGAAGGAAATATTTATTTCTCTAATTCTGTGGTTATTCCGTTCATTCTTCCACATCTTGTAGAACAAAATCGTGCGAGAATATATCAGAAACGAACAGTTTTCATAGTTATATTTTATTATTCTATGTTGGCACTCCGAACTTTCCGCCACGGCTTTATCTGTCAATTCATCAATTTGCCTTGAAGAAATCAGTTCTGCCAACCAACATTTTTCAATGCAAAAATCACTAAATTATATTTATGGAAATATTTCATTGATTTCAATGAAAATGCAATGAATTAGAGAAAATAATGTATAATACTCGTACAGAAGGTACACCACTTCGTGGCTCGTTTTTGAATTTTGAACTCGTGGAAGAATATCAATGCCTTCTGCACTTGTATTATAAATAACTATTCTATATCACCTTAATGAACTAATATCGAATTTTCTTGTTGAAAAATCCATTTCCAATAGACGACACATAAAGGAAAACAATCTGGAATTGCTTGGACCGCATTTAATACATTTAACGCTAGGATTATTCTGAGCGTAAATGTGCTACAAAAATATTTTTATATACCCACAATAACTTTAAAATAGAAATCCTGGACTGTTTCATGTTGTCGATTCAACAAAATAATGATTAAAATAATTATTTCATACTCAAGTTCATCTTGTGAAGAAACGTATGGATAAAAATACTTTTATGACACACAATTATCGGTTCTACTAGACATTCAATTGTAGGTGAATAGTATTATAACAAAATGGGGATTTCAATACATATACTTGCTGTTTATATTAAAACTCAAACTTCATGAACAATTTAAGAAATTGGCAACCTGTCTTTAGATACATTCATTATATACACACCAGCAAAATTAGGGGAGGGAAAAAATCTCAATGAAGTTTATAGTTCCTTCATTTTTAAATTTTATCAGGCACTGAAGTGCACGCCAAGGAGGTTTGGAAAATGCATTTTTAGAAAAGAGTATTCTTGCGAATACTCATGGTCCAGTGGAACAGTGCAACAATCAAAACATCTACGCGATACGATATCGAATAAACGATTATTCTCGTTCAATGGCTAAGTGGGGATGGCCACAGGGCAGCGTTGTGGCCAGTGGCGACGCTAAGGGGGCCAAGGGAGAGCCCCCCCGAAATTCTGCTGACCCGCCCCCCCCTTTAAAAAATCATAGTAAGGCTAAAAGATTAGCAGAACTATAATTTTGCTTTACTTCGGAACCCCTCCCTCAGAAAAAATGTGGCCCCCTCCTAGTCACTCCTGTTTTGAAAGCTGGCGTCGCCACTTGTTGTGGCTTAATGGACTTGATTTCAAGTCAAGCTCAAGTCAAATAGTAGTAGTACGTAAATGTCATATGAACACCATATGTTTGATGCCAGCTGTGATTTTTTTAATGAACCGACTGAAAAACATTTTAATTGTGAATTCAGTAAACAAGACAGCTGAAAGATGAAAATAAATCTAATATTGTAGTTGGTTGCGCTTGTTTGGAAACCGAAAATCGCTTATATCTCCAGAAAGGCTCATTTGCGGACTCATGTTCATATGAAATGTATTACTTATTCTGAGGTCTATAATCACCTCCCAAAATATTGAAAATTTGTTTTTTAACACCTGGTAAATGATAACACAGGCCAACACACATTTTGGTGCCTGCGATTTTTTAACTGTTCCTGAGTAATTTTTGGATGCAGAATGTGAAAAAGTTCTCAGATTTTGTCTATCAGATCTAGTTTTTGAGATTTTTTAAAAAATTTGTGTATATAATTTACGTTATAACTGTTATAATATATAATATTACTATTGACAGTTAAAAAAAACAAAGACACATGGATTTAAGTATTTATTGCAAAAACTTAATTTACATAATTACATTAGTCACTATTCACGATAAAATGTAATATTAGTACCTCGACAAAGTAGATTTTTTTCTTTTAATCTGGATGCAAGTAATTCAGCGGATTCCTTTGAGAGATTCAGTTCTCTTATAAGATCGTTTAGTTCTTCTTGATTGAAACACTGCGGGGTTGCTAAATCTGCTTCAAAATCGCTGTCGTTTTCTGATTGAATTCTTTTAACTTCGTCAGACGTTGATGTTTCTGTATCATCTTCTGTCAGTTCGGGTAGACTGCTGAATGATGGAACGGGTATTTCTTCCGAATGCACTACAGGCCTTCTTGCAGAATCTAGATCAGGATATGTCCATTTGTGTCTATTGTTTCTATTTATGCCTTTAATATTAACGAGACAAAAATAGCAGTCGTCATGATGGTTCCGCGGTTCTCTCCAAACCATTGGTACACCAAACTTTAGGCACTTCCTCTTTCCAGTTGTCCACTGTCGCAAATGTTCAACACATGTTTTACATATGAAATGTGGGGCCCAAGATTTATCTTGATCTCCTAAATGAACGCCAAAATAGGCAAAATAAGCTCTTTTCACAAAGTCAGAAATCGTTCTTCTGCTCTCTTTCAAAGTGTATTCACCACACACATAACAAAAAACATCGGGATGATTTACACAGGTACGTCTGCTTGTGGATGCCATTGTTTCAGTTTAGTGTCTTGATACTACAAAACGACCAAAATTTACACAAAATGATAGCACAACTTTACTTGGGAAAACTCAGTAATATAGATACTAAATCAAGTACAAACAAGCAGGTATAGAAGGATAGGGTCATAGGCAATTACAGGTATAAAAGTAATTAAGAGCGCATTGTATTGAGTAGTTCCTAGTATAGGAACATTGGGTCAGGGACAATTCCAGGTATCCATTTGGCTAATTAGATTCTGGGAAATTTCTATTTTGACGATTAAGTACATATTTATCTCTTTATTTGTTGTCCTTTATCAGAAAAAAATATATCATTTAACCTGTAACGTGTATCTCAAAAACTAGAGCTGATAGAAAAAATCTGGTGGCATTTTTGGAATCAGCACATTAAAAACATCTAAAATCAGATGTTAGATTTCTGGCACCAAATTTTTTTTTTCATTTTGTTGGCCTGTGTAATTTTATGAAATTGGTCGAAAAATATCTAAATATTTCAGGACTGTTCCTTGGAGGGAATGTCGCCGTACGATTCTTCCAACCTCACACAACAAATCGAGAACGCTCAATGTCTGGAACCCTTCGTACCTTTAGAGCCTTTCGCTATCTCCAGTTCATCTGGAGACATTCAGCATAAGGCGTCAGCCGAAAAAATGGACCAACAAACAAAGAATTCCTGCTCATCTGAGGAAGACAAAGAGCTAGTTGCAAATAACGACGATATGACGTATTCTCTTCCAGATTATTACAAGCCAGTTGAAATATTGTCGCCACTAGAGTTGGGTGAATTTTTGAATGATAATATAGAAAACAATACCAAAATTGAAGAGAAACCGTTCAATGAGGATTCATATGATAAACGGAAAAAAATTGAAAACAGCTTACTCGAGATAATATCAGATTTGGATCGTCATACGGCAAAAGAAGAATCGAAAACAGCGCAGGAGAATATCTTCGATAGAGGCTATTCAGACCAATGGAAGTACCAGGTGAGTCTTTGGTATAATATAAAACAATATGGAAGGACCAATGATTATGCATTTCATTCTAATGTTATTGAGAAATGATAAATACTACATAGGCGTACAACTTTGCTTACGCCGTTTTTTTTTCGAAATTCGAGGCTTTATTGTCAACAACTGGTCATACATTTATGATTCAAAGTATTGTCCATCGCTGACCACTACTACCTACCATCTTACGAGCGATTTGAAAAAAATGGTCATCCTCTGAAACGGTCCTCGGATCGATCCAATTTTTTACTTCTTCATAAGACCGGAAGTGCTGGTCATCCAGGCCGTGTGCCATTGATGGAAACAAGTGATAGTCCAAGAAAGCAACGTCAGGACAATACGGCGGGTGGAGTAGGACTTTCAACGTTTCCAAGTATGTCTTGACCACTTTCGCAACTTGAGGTCGATCATTGTCATGCTGTAAAATCAGTTCATCATGTCTCTCGTTGTATTTCGGCCGTTTTGTCTCTTGATGCTCTGCTCAAAAGCATTAATTGCGTTCGATAACGATCGCCTGTGATTGTTTCAGTCGGTTTTAACAACTCATAATATACTACGCCGAGCTGGTCCCCCCAAATACTGAGCATCACCTTCGAACCGTGAATATTCGGTTTTGACGTCGATGTGGAAGCATGGCCGGGATATCCCTATGATTTTCTGCGCTTGGGTTCATCAGAATTAACCCATTTTTCGTCTCCAGTCACGATGCGATGCAGAAATCCCTTCCGTCTTTGCCTTGCAAGCAGCTTTTCACAATCAAAAGCCGTTCAATATTTCTAGGCTTCAACTCGTACGGCACCCAATTTCGTTTGTCTAAATCATTCACATGACTTTCAAGCGTTTTGAAATGGCTTGTTGCGTCACTCCTAATGATCCTGCCAATTCATATTGCGTTTGGCACGAGTCTTGATCGAGTAATCCCTCCAATTCTGCATCTTCGAAAACCTTCTTTCTTCCACCGCTGGTCTTCGACGTCAAAATCACCGTCCTTTAAGCGTTGAAACCACTCTCAGCACGTTCGTTCACCAATAGCGGCCTCACTTTAGATATTTAAGAGCATTCGATGAGCCTGAGCCTCAGATTTCTTCATATTAAAGCAGAAAATTAAAAACTTCTGCAAATGACGAGAATAACTTAATGATGCAGACACAAATCGAGTAATATTCCGATGGCGTTATGTTAATTAATACCTAAGTTCATTGTATGACATCAACGATCTATTTATTTCGACAACCACTCAGTGGCGTACCCAGACATGAGCCTTGGAGGGGAATAAAGAAAAAAAAATTTCAAATTTTCCTTCTTTTGGAGAGGTTTTCCGAAGAAGTTTGCTTACTCATAATAAGATTTTGATATAAAAGGTTGTTACATAAAATGGGGGAGATATATTCCCCTTATCTCCCCCCTTGGGTACGCCACTGCTACCACTTACCACTACAGCCATCTATTGCAAAATGGTGGAAGCAAAGTTGTACACCTATTATATCGCCAGGTTGTCTATATTTTTCTAATGTTGAGCCGGAAATAGTATACAAATTAAGATTCGAGTCACAAATGAAGAATCCAGGAAGTCGAATTCAAATATCATCGGTTCGTCCGGTTGGCCGTGAACACAAAAACTATCGAAAGGAAAAATCTGGAATATTAAAACTACCAATTCGATGAAAATGACATTTCACATTCCGTTTCATAGCCTGAGGTTGTTTAGGGAGAGAAATTTTGTTGAATAAGAAAAAGGATTCAGATAGTTTTTCCATGAAATAATTTGCTCCACTTCAATGATCCTCCTCTGAATTTTAGCGTGAAATAAATTCATGTCGAATCTGTTTGTGTGACCACGAGTTAAATTCAATTACATTGGATACGTTCGTTGGCAAACATCCAAAATGGAATGTTCTAGTTTGATGCCAATAAGCCCAGACATTTCAGTGTTGTTCTTTTATAATATCATATACAAAGTTCAGTATCAATCCGAAAGGATAAAATTATATTGTGAGTGGTTGAGAAGAATTTTCCAGAAAATAATAATTGTTTCATGTAATAATAGGAATCATATCTGAGGTTGGCGAAGTATTCAGTATTCATCATTTTCTAATTGCTTGACTATAACGAAAAACAATACCATTTTATTTATAGAACATAACCGTCTAATGTTCATGAAATAGTGAGTTTTTCTACTAATAACATTTCAGAATGACAATATGACATAATATATGGAGTAATGAGGTTCATTTTGATGATGTCTTTCAATTCAATAGAAAGATAAAAAGCAGAAACTCAAAACTCAAGATTTTTCACATATGACAGAGAATCATTTTCAATAATGCCACTCTCGTTGGTGCAATCAGTTCAGTCTTGTTCAGGAAAATATTTCATGATTTTGTTCATTTAACACTTTGAGTATTTTTCTGGATATCTACTATTCAGTGAATTATTCTCGATACTCAATGAGAGACTCAAAATTATCGATTTTTTGGTGATAACTTTTGAACATACTCACTCAATTGTATTAACTAGTTAGTACAGTTATACATTGTAATCACTCGTGTATCAGTGGAATGTGTATTCATTTCATTGGAACTGATTAAGTAGAAATCTCACTATAATATAAGATTCATAATAATCCCCATTTTGATGAATAACTCAAATATAAAGTAAGAAAATCACTAAACAAAATTGATGTCGAAAACATAAAGGCGATTCCTAGCTATGCTTGTTTTGAAATTAAATATTCCTTCGAAAACTATGGTTCCAGCTCCATCAACAATTTATGGTAACGATCTTTTTGGTAAATTCCAAAATGAACGAAAAAAAACAGGAACAAGAACAGATTTCTCGTTGAACAGGTACAGCTGAACAGAGCTTTCTTGTCATGGTTAAGTGACGTATCGAATATAAATAATTTGTTTTGGCGTTCCATAGATATTTTGGGGCTTTATAGATAATAATCCAAATAAAGATTTATATTCTACTAGAAGAATAGTTCCTGTTCCTGTTCCCATGAGAACAAAACTACCTACCTTTTTGAGTATTAGTGTCCAAAAAATAGTATACTAAGTTTTATGGTGTTAGCTCCCAAATAAATTAGGTAGGTATTTCCTGAACTTTCATTTGAAGATTTTTTGGATGCATCCATAATGAGTTCCTATGTTGTCGTTGAATCTTGTCTGATGAAGGGATAAGAAATATTAAATATGATTTCTTTGCATCAAGTATCATGGTTGAACACGTCATACTATCGCCTGTGATTGGTCTCTGCCTTGCAAACAGCTATTCGTAAGCAAACGAACGCTGTTCATCATCTCTCAACTCTCGGGAACTGCGACCATGCAGATCTTTTGTTCTCTACCCTACTCATTCATAGAAATCCAGGGAGGTCGTCAATGACGTTATTAAAATTGACAACCTCCTCAGGGACCTTAGCCGTTACCTCTCTGGTATCCAGGACCGGCTTACCCATGTGAATGGTTCTTATGCCAGCCAGCTCCGGACACTTGCATACCAAGTGTTCGGCTGTTTCTGCTTCCTATCCACACAGCCTGCAAATCTCGTCTGCTGACTTTCACATACGGTACAAATGATGTTTGTACCGACAGTGCCCCGTCAGCAGTCCCACCATCACCCGAAGCTCGGCTCGCGACAGCTTCAGGAGCTTTTTGGCGTAGGTAGGTGAAATCTTCATGAATTTATTTGCTTGGACAAGTCTAGGAGTGTTAGTCCAGTGAATTGTCCTGTTGTTCAACTCCCATAGCTGGACCGTAGCTTTATATTGGTCTTTTTCTAGCCCACAGAAAGGCTCAGGTCCAGCAGGTGTTAACCTGGATGCACTTTTTGCAAGTTCATCAGCTCTTTCATTTCCTTCAACCCCACAGTGCCCTGGTACCCATAGTAGAGTCACCTTATTTACTCTGGCCAGTAGCTTTATGGTGTTACGGCACTCCCAAGTCAGCAGAGAACCCTTATAACACGATTCCAGGGATCTCAGCGTGGTTTGGCTGTCCGTGGTGATGTAGATATATGCGCCCCCTTGAGGTTTATTTTGATACACTCCTGGGCGCATACATACCTAGCCATTATCTCGGTCTGTATAATCGAGGGCTCACTTCCTAGGGCTTTAGATATCCTCAGTTTAGGTCTATATATCCCAATGCCGGTGCCCTTCTCTGTTTTTGATCCATCTGTGAATCATATGGATGACTTTTTGTCCAGACGATTTACGAGACCCATTGCACTAGGACGGTCATTTATAACCGTTTCAAAGGGCGTTTCAAAATCGTAGGTGGTTGGCATAATATCCGATGGTTTTGCGAGGAGGTTTGAATCTAATTGATTCAGTATCCTCATATGTCCAACCCAGTTTCCAGGAAGGAGCTTTCCATTCAGGGAAATTCGAGGGGATATTCTTATTGCAGCAGGCTACATTTCCTCACATGTAGGTGTAAGGGAGGCCTACGTGAAGTTAGTTAGTTCTTTTGCTGTAGTCTATAGGGTTTGCCTGCCAAAAATATAAGTGGGCAGCCGGTTTCTGTTGTTGACTCCGTTTGTTTGTTGTTTCTCACCAAGCGTTGCTTATCCCAACACTTTTTCATCGTACTGATGAGGGTCCTTATACCTTTTCTTTTAATTTTTATTGTGAAATTAACTCGCATAAAGCTTTCTAATAATCCACAAATCATCAGATATGATTCCCTTTATGACGTGAATTCTTCAAATAGGAAAGATTCTCGAATTTCAAAACAGATATAGTGAAAATGCGGTTGATAAACGTAAATTTGGATACCAAATTGAAACAAAATTCCCACCACTCACAAATATCGAAATCCACTAGCAGCTATGAGATTGTGAGATCAATTTCTAACGATTCGCCACAGACTGGAAATTTATTCAACTTACGACACTCGAAAACCCATTCTAGTGTAATTGATACTAATCGTGGATTCAAACCGTCTGATTTTCGGGATCCCGCTAAAAGAGAATTCCTAACGAAATTGACGAAACGTGTGTTCAAAGTTGGATTGGTGAGTACTTTTCACGAAAATTGTAAGGTTGTTGCTTATTTCATATTGAGCTTGGCTTCGGCAGTTTGAAAACGCCACACATAATTTCATTTGAACATAGTAAATGTTAATTGCAGCGTTCGATTGTTTAGACGTATTTCTTGTCATTTCGAAAGGTATCGATTTTCACCCAATTTTTTATTGAGTTTTGATCGATTACAACACATATTAGCTGCCTTATTATCAATTGCTTCGATGATTAAGAAAGATTACAGTTTCAATGTATCGGGTGTCCCAAGTTCGTTGTTCGGTGAGGGAATTTCAGATTCCTTTTGAGTTAGAAAAAATGGATGGTACATTTTCGGACTCCATTTTGGAGATCATTGATTTGGTGAAAACCGCAACCTTATAAATTCAACCGTTTTCAAGCTATGAGGAAAAATTGGAAAATGGCGTGAAATGAAAAGTTTTTTCAACTTCTCATTATTGGTGCTATTAACATGAGATAAAAACTTCCTACAGGTACTTTTCTCCGTAGAATCCATTGGAGTTATCATTTATTTTTTTATTGCCATCAATTTTGAAGTAAAAATACAAACTTGTATTTTTTGAATATAAACCATAACAATTTCTATAACACATGGAATTGCTTTTTGTTCCTCTTCAAAAATATATAACATAATATATAAATTCCTTATCAAACTATAAAAATCATCAAAAATTTCACTTTCAATCAACCAAATGCCTATCTATGAACTTAAAATAATTAAAATATTCTGTGGCCACCAAGGTCTCAAGATTTAACTTCGTTAGATTTTTTCCTTTGGTCACAGATTATTATAGATAGGCACTTGATTGATCCGCCGTGTGAAACTGAAACTTTTGATGATTTTTATAGTTTGATGAGAAATTCATATATAATGTTAAATATTTCTGAAAAAGGAAAAAATAAGTGGTTTTATTTGTTATAGCACTAATGATAAAGAAGTTATGAAAACTTATCATTTCACGCCATTTTCCGATACTGCCTTTCATTTCATTATCGATGGAAATTTTGAAGCTAAATTTCAGGATAAGATCTTCAAAATGAATTATCGCAACAGCCCTCATTCCTATTGAAAATCAAGGGGCTGTACTCACCCCCGTTAGAGGGTTGCAGTTACGGGGATGCGAAGAGAGGAAAAGTTGTCCCCCTTCGAATCAGAAAATTGACGGGTCCAAGCGATTTTCCAGATTTTCATTTTAAAGTCGGAAAATCGAGGTGTTAAGTTTTCGTTGGACCGCCCTGTATATCTAAGTCAGCTGAAAATATACCGATGTAATCTTTATTAAGTCGAGTTCGATAGGGTTGCAAATAGAAGAAATGATCCTTTTGTATTACTGTGTCTAAAACATACGAATATATGATTATTTATTTCGATTACATAATACTCATTGATTCACAACAAGATCCTTTTAATTTTTTCAGGACGAGAATAGTCCAGATCTCCGTCCAATCGATGTAAAGAAGATACTCACACCGGCAAAAGAACCTGAAGTGGAAATGGCACCTAAAAGTAAGAGTTTACAACCAAAAGTAGGACTAGAAGTACATTAATAGATTCTCTGATTTAATCCGGTATTCATAATGGTACATTCAACAAAAATTTAGTGGCAATAATAGGAAAATTTCTATAAATTCATCAACAAAATACTCATATATATTGTTTATGGTAATTGCATCGTGTACCTATTGGTAGAATTCTAATTTCTCTGAATTCTAATTTCTAATTCAATTAATGTAACTTATAATTATAAGCTATCTGCTGAAAGCATTTTTCCTGTTTTAAATTGTAAAAAAGAATGGGATTGATAAAAGAAAATTGCTTCCAGCATCACAAATTTAGGAATGATTGATCTCAGACAATAATTGAAGTCATCGCTTCGCTCATCCTCTAAACAATCGCTAAAATTGTGATATAGGGATTGTCCTTTTTCAGAAAAGATGTTTGCAAATTCAGCTTTTTACGCTAAAGGCCTTCATCCTACTATGGAAGAACAGGTGGAGCTGGCCAAAAGAATATCCAGTTCTCTGAGTGACATCAGCAATCAGACCAGTAAAGGACAGTCTATGTATGTGAATAGGAAAAAAAGGTCTGTCAAGTGGGTACATGAAGGAGAAGGTGAGTTTTCTCATATAAGTTTTTCTTTACAACTCCAACTTATAGCAATAGTTCCTGTTCATTCTAAACAGAGTTGCACTTATGATTCAATAATGAAATACGTATATTTCATAAAAAAATAAACTTTTTCTTCAAATTTCGGCCTATAGGTTCGTCAAATTGGGCTTCCTTCAATTTCAGACCACCATCGATTGGTGTAAGGTCATTGCGGAAAATCTTCATTTATTAGATTTCTTGGAATGGAAAAAAAAATAGATAATTTTTTTATCGAAGAATGAATAATAATATAAATTCATAATACTTTCCCTACAATTTGAGTATGAATTTGAACATAAAAATAAATACAAAAAGTTTAGTCAAAGGCTGGAAAAACGATTCTTCTAAAAATAAAAATAAAAGACATCAGCACGTTTTTCAAATTCTTGTATGTGGTAAAAAAGAAAGGTAAATCAAACGAACGTTTGAGATGCTTCACTCATCCTGTAAAGTGGTGGGATCTCAAAAACTCTTAGCAGAAAGGAGTAGTTAAACTGTGGCAGATCACGAGGATGCCACGAGGTATAAACCTCTCTTAAAGTGCAATATAAATTAATCTACGAAAAAAAGATTTCTAAATCGAGCATTTTCCATAAAAAGAAATATAGCAATATAATATTTTCATACATCAATTTATTCAAAATGAATATCTCATTACTTTCCTTAGAAACTGAATTTAGCAGCCTTGTTAAATGTTGGCATCACCCACTTCTTCCAGTTTTAACTTTTGACTTCGAGAATGATTTGGAATGTTTCCCGTGAGGTTTTTTAAGGAGGAAAAACTTTTTTTAGCATACTGATGAAGTAGCCAAAAGTAGCTTCAAAGTACAATTATCATGATTCTCAAAATTCAAACAACTATCTCCCCGAGTACCCAATTAAAACTTTTCAATTTGAATTTCTTAATAATTCAATATCCAAAATTTCAGTAGGTACCTACAGACGGTTTGGTCAAATCAAAGATCAAAATCTAAATAAAGTGGGAGCTTTAGCAGATGAACAACTTAGAAAAATCAAACCACAGGATATAAAACAAATTTATAGAGAATTTGAGCAATATCTTTTCCTATTTAATTCATTGCAATCCATTAGGTGGGAACGATTTGGTAGGTTCTCCTACTTTTCAATTCCTTATTCCATATTTTTAACAACTGTCACTTTCATTATCGGAGTGTCGATTCTGAACTATCTGAACTACGGATGCAAAAGCTGCAACATTCATTGGCAATGTGCCCTACTCAATTTAGATTCGCATTGTTATATATAAAAGGTAACTTGATGAGAAACGTCGAAGTTGATAGTGTCAATCATTCAATTTTTCATTCGAAGTGTAGTAAGTGGATTGGATATATTTGAGTATAAAGGAAATCATCAAGAATTTTATTTTGAGTAGGTATGTTTTTGAAATTGATTTAGTTTTTATCAACGTCTAAGTCGACCAAGGCAACAACGCAATACCTCGTCTGAAGGAAGACTTACTTCACTTCAAATTCTCTCTACAAACTTAAGGGGCTGTATTATCAGTTGACTATCCACTTTTATTATTTCAATTCGAGGCAGAACATAATCCTCCAGCCTCCATCATGGTGTCTACAGTCTGTACACATTAGGAAAAAGTGATAACGATGTGATGGAAATTCGATTTCTGAAAATGAAAAGAATTTTGTTCTAAGAAAACTAGATTTTTGGCGACGAATGACTTCAACTCGACAGTCATTAAATTCGTCAATGAAATAACGAACATGAATAAATCTCAGATAGTTGATACTTGCCTGAAAATACCTACTGAAACTAATTTTTGATGAAATAAATCCCTTTTTTCTTTGTTGATCAAAATCTCGAATGAAACAAGTTTCAAATTGAAACTTATAGAGGAAATAAACACCTCAGGAGTATAATAAAACACTGAAGAATCAAAATAAGGAAATGTAAAGACACAATAATAATTGATAGATATGATAAGAATCACCAAAAGGTGAGAATCAAACATAATAATACAAAAAGATGACTAGTAGAATCTAAGTTGAAAGGAAAACTTGCTGCCTTCTAAGGTCAGTACCGATAGACCATTTTCGCTCTTGTTAGAGCTCATCAGTATGGAATAATACAACTTGACAACTATGAACTATGACAACCGAATGAAAACAGATGCTATTTGATAAAAAACTAGCAGAAGCTTCACCTTATACGATCTGAGACACCTGGCACCCAAACACCTAAGCTTCCTTGCTAATGGTGACAATATTCAACTTTTAAGATAGACTCTGCTAGCCGAAGCTTTGTTGTACTATTTTTTGAAGCCTTCAAACATAAATAGAAAATAGAGCGCAATGACGCAACGAAATAAGATAAAAGCTTGGGGTGCACGTATTTTTAGATATCTTTGTTTTATTTCGTAAATCTAAGTGAATTCTAAATTTCTTAAATTCGTTTATTTTAGTGATGAAGTGATGACTTACATAAGGGAGGTAGTATGAGGTAAAGGTTACAAAAAATTTGTGGAAGAGTTACCTATCATCAGTTCCTAGACCCTCTATGTCGAATCTGGTTCAGAGCAAGAGTCACAATCGTGAACATAATTGTGAACTTCAGTTAAAATGAGAAACCTTTAATTATTAGCAAAGATTCCCACTTGAAATTTTTGCATTTATTTGGTAGCACCCTGTATATCACTCGGTTCATAAAAATTATGGCTCCACAATGAATCCACAATTGAATTCCGTTCAATATCATATAATAATATTAATTTTCAATTGTCTCAAATGAAGTTATTTGTTTTTTTAATATTCATTATGGCAATGGAATACAATTTTTCCATAATGAAAATAAACCGCAAAAAATCAGAGAAAAAAACTAATGATAGAACTATATTTGATATAATAAAATGAATAGCACTTGAAGAAAACCATAAATTTACTTTTCTCTTATTATTGAATCAAATGCTTTATGTTTTAAATTACAGCAAATTAATATTCTTATATTTCTAGGTGAAAGAACTAATGGATATGACAACAATAGAAGCAGTTTGGGGAAGAAAGATCCACTTAAACTTGTTATGAACCCTCATGGACAAATTCAAGATATAAATTCACTTGGAAAACAAGGATATAACTTTGAATCCGTCCTTTCGCCAGATATATGTTTGGAAATTGTCAAAGATTTGAATTCTCCGAACGGGAAAGGTAACTCAATTTATAGAATAGAATAGAATATTCAATTTCATTGCATTCAGCTCAGATATATCGGAATATATAACAGGATTTAAAAGAAAGTTTTGATCTCCAAACCCTTCATGTTTTTTGGGTAGTCGTGCACGAATTTGAACTGTACTGTAGAAACTGATAGCATTCCTTCTATGATTTTAAAGAAGTGAGTTTATTCGCTTACTGAGTCTCTAACTTATTTATCAATGCATCGCTGAAGTTAGGAGTGTTTTTATCTTATTCAAAAACAAGTTTCGTTGTGCCTTCGATAAGGTAAACCACATGCTAGTCGTTGACAAACTAAAGAGGCTAGGTGTAAATGGTGGATTGTATGACTGGTTTAACTCTTTTTGCCTAACATATTGTAGGCAGATAGATACAAAAATGTATCCTCTATATCCCAGCCCTCTCGGGTGTTCCGCAAGGATCCCATTTGGGTCCCTTAATTTTTTTCAATTCGGTTTTTAAGCATAGCAAGTTTCTTCGTTTCGCTGATGATCTTAAGCAGGCTTTTGTCATATAACTATTCAATCTGAACTTCGTTTAGAGAGGATTGAGAGGAGCTTCTTCGACCAATTCTTGGAGTACTCAGTATTGCAACATAATGATTATGTATTCACAGGTGCTGAACTATTTGCAAAGCGTCGAAAGAGATCTGAAAAGTGGGTAGTTGAAGAGAAAACTAAGACAAACGAATCGAACAATAATTATCAGCCGCCTTCCACACAATTCTGCAGTAACACTCCATACAGTGCAACACTGAATCAAGCCAAAGCTACTCCACAAGTGAATCCGAAAGATCTGCAGGTAGTTCAAATTAAAATGATCTCTGCTGGAAAATATTCAATTTCATATATTTTCCCAGGAACAATATTTACTACCAAGATTAAAATTGGTGAAATCTCCTTGGGAAGCCGCTCTAGAAACCGGTTCTGTAGACGCAGCATTTCAAAGTTATCCTTCTGCAGGATCTCTCAAAGGTAAGCTCAATTATATCAAAATTATTCAATATGATTAGACAGTGGAATAACTATATCAACTATATGAAAATTAGCTGCTTGTATTAAATTTGAAACGTTATTATTATTGGCAAAAATATTGTTCCCGCGATTCCAAATCTTATATCTCAATAGCAGCGTATGTCCAATGCGGTATCGCTACCACAGAGTAGGATCATATCATAAATTAACTGAAATATTCGAAATGGTTATATAGGGTGTTTTTTTTCGAGGTATATAACTTTAAGTTGGCATTACTGTTCAAGATGGCGACCGATTCAACAGCTGTCAAGTGATTTATTCTCAGTTTGGTTTGGCAATTCATCACGGATAGACTCACGCCTGAACAACTTTTGCACATAGTGCAATTTCATTTCGAAAATAATGGTTCTGTGCGGAATACGTATCGCGCACTACGTCCATTTTATTTTGTTTAGCGATGAAGTACACTTCTGGTTGAATGGCTACGTCAACAAACAAAACTGCCGCATTTGGAGTGAAGCTAATCCTCAAGTGTATCTCGAAACACCGTTACATCCAGAAAAACTGACTGTTTGATGCGCTTTATGGGCTGGTGGAATCATTGGTCCGTACTTCTTCGAAAACGATGATGGCCAGAACGTTACTGTCAATGGTTATCCATATAGAGCCATGATTACTAACTTTTTCATTCCTGACCGCCTTATTTCACGTTTTGGACCTGTGAATTGGCCTCCAAGATCTTGTGATTTAACACCGCTAGACTACTTTCTGTGGGGCTATGTAAAGTCATTGGTCTATGCGGATAAGCCACAAACCCTTGACCATTTATAAGACAACATTCGCCGTGTTATTGCCGATATACGGCCACAAATGTTGGAAAAAGTCATCGAAAATTGGAGGTCCAGATTGGACTACATCCGAGCCAGCCGTGGCGGTCATATGCCAGAAATCATAATAAAAATGTTATGCCACAAGATTATCTTGCGGATAAATAAAATTCATGTCAATCGAATAATCCATCGTTGTTTTATTGCAATTCATAGTTCTATAGCTCTAAAAAAAACACCCTTTATATGTAGTATTGTTTTTATATTTATTTCTATCAAATCAATATGAATTATGTTCCAGTAAGGACTGAATCCATTAGTAGGCATATAGCTTAGTTCTTTACCTGCTCGTAGCAAACTTCCACTGGTATTTCTACCAGCTGAAACTACTTCAATTATTATTTTTATTTATTCCTGGCAAGTTATGTATGAGAACAAAATTCTTATAGGTAATTTAGTGGTCCCCGCCGTGGAATCTTACGAGAACGCACTGCGAACTGGCAACCTGGCGTCAGGAAAAGGATATTCTCAGAACGGTCAGTGTAATCAAAGTAAATCTTTCTCCCATAATCCGGCCTACAACAGTTCCAGTATCAACAGAGTGGTGAATAATCTAGCTAAAGGATCGAATATTGACATATACAAACCAACAGTTCCTTCTGCTTGGAATTCGAAGAAGCAGAGCGAATATAAATATGGTGAGTAGGTAAAAACTTAATATTGAATTCATTATAATAAAAAGTACATTGATGAAAAATCCCAATTTTTCACACCTGAAAAAAATTAATTATTATATTTGTAGACTCAAGCTTCCGTTAACATACGAGGCGTGTATTTAAAGTAAAATCTCCAAGGCCATTGTATAGCCGCAAGTAGCGCTAGATGAAATCCGGCAACACTGTTGTATACGTTAGGTCCTTCTCCACCAATCGACACCTGGTGGAGCTCATTAGGACGCTCAGTCTTGACGTGGCAGCCATTTACAATGGAAGTGCCGGTTGTCGCTCCCGCCAGGTGCGAGTAACGTTCAGTCATTAAGTTTTTGCACTAAAAAAAAACTCCACCTAGAGAAATTCATCGTCAATTGGAAGAAGTGTATGGTGAGAAATGTATGGACGTGAAAAACGTTCGAAAATGATGTAGAGAATTTTCTGCTGGCCGACTAAACGTTCACGACGAGGAGCGCAGCGGCAGGCCGTCACACTCGGACGAAACAGTGCGGAAAGTTGAGGTGCTTATGCTGAAAGATCGCAGGTTGACTCTCAATGAGTTGGCCGAAACACTCCAAGATGTGTGCAGTAGAGACTCTATTCATCATGAAATTTGCGAACGATGAAGAAGTTCATGAAGCGGTCATTTCGTTCTTGCGCGAGGCGGCGGGATCGTGGTTCGAGGAGGGGATACAAAAGTTTGTCGTATGAATGAGGAAGCTCATTGAAGTGAATGACGATTACCTAGAAAAATAGCTTAGATTTCAAGCTTTACAGCAATGTACAAAACTTAGTAAATAAATGTTATTTAATGTGAAAAAAATTATGGAGACCTTACTTTAAATACACACCTCGTATTGAACTTCAATTCAATTTGATAATCATAAGGTACCTAATTGAAAGTGAGAATGCTTTTACCATCTTGTTAGTTTATCAACTTTACTGATCATTCTGCTAGAACAATGTCGTTTGTGAATATTTCATTGATTCCAATCAATTTATTGGTGTAAAGTTTCATTGATGTTAGGATTCTTTCGTCAACCAAGCAACGAATAGCAGTATCTCCTTATTATGAAAATTCAAAAGAAGATACAAGTATTTATTAACTAATTGATTCCTTTTGGAATTTGCTTTTGCTTTAGCTGCTTTTATATTGATTAATGCCTTACAAGTTCTTATTTAGCCGCGGGAAACAAGAAAATCATGAGACAAATTGTGATGGAATAACGTAATATCGATCTGGGACATCCAAGGCCCCGAAATTCTTTGAAATGAAATACATTTCCTATCACAGAGTTCAGATACTAAACAATTATCATTTGGAAAATGCCAAATCTCCTATCAATTGAAGTAATTCCAATCTATTATTTTTTTACGTAGGTGACTTCACTGAACCGTGTAACCAACAAACACAAAGAGAGAAAGAAAATGATGAGTACTATTCATCATCGTGTTTAAAAGTTGAATCGTCTCAAACAAATTCATCAATTCTTGACGTGTCTGAAGGTAACGTCAATGGAAACCAAACAGTTTCAATTTCAGAAAAGGATGATTTCACTCGATCGAATGATTCTTTTCAGTTCAATGCAACTGAAGATATAGAAGTGAATCGAGGAATCGAATTTATTGCAATTTCTGATAAAGAACCCGGTTATACCATCCAAAGAGATTTAGGAACCGATGAAATGCAACAAGATTTCTCCATGCCACCGTTCGGATGTACATTTGAACGAGGTAAATCGTATGAACAATCAAAATATGCATCATTAGACAGAAAAATCAATTGTTGGCAACCATCTCTTCAAACTTCAACTTCAAACAAAACTTCGAAGCCTGAGTTTGGGTATGCTTTGAGCAGTGGCGAATTCAAAGTTGTCGAAAACAGTTTCACAAATTCGACTTCTAACTTATTAACTGTACAATCTGCAAACTTCGAGAGCCAGGGTCACTTTGTAGCTGATAGATGTCGATCTCCTTTGCCAATTTTCATTCCAGAGACGCATTCTGTGACGGAAGAACCTGCAGAAAATTTGACTATAGCAATTCAACCTCTTGTTCAATACATTGGGGAAGAAATAAAAGATCCAATTCGTGAAGATAATATAAAGAGAATGGTCTTATCTGGTAATAAGGAGAAAATGAATGTTATTCAAGGGCAGAAATCTTGCTTTGCTGAATTAGAAGAAATAGAGGAAGCTTATAGAATGGCAAATTCTTCTCCTCCTGGAAAGCAAAGAAAAGAACAGAAAATAAAGGAAAATGTTGATATTTCTGCGTATCACAACAATGATTTACAACAAGAGAAATGGTTTCAAGAACACCAAACTGCAACCCAAGCTGAGGCTTCATTTGATCGCATTTTTTATGAAGGTCAACCAGACGGTGATAACCACGAATACGATGTTTGCGAGGAAAAACAACAAATAGAATCTTATATAGAGAATTCAGAAATGCAGAATCTTCAATACTCAGACGAGTCCTCCAAAACTAATTCTAAAACAAATGAAGACTACATAAACGATTCAGACAATTTTTCGGGAAGAAATGAGGATTCAACTCGAGTGATGCTCGAAAAACAAGATAATGAAACAGTTATCTCCAAAACTCAGCCAAAAGCTGCATTTGAGAAGGCAGGGAGGAATATTGAAATGGAAAAAAATGAAACTAAATTTTGCAAGAAAGCTCCTGAAAACATCATTGGAGCACGTCCTTTGTTTGGTCAACTGGATATAAATAGTGAATTCATGAAGGCAGTCACTGGAAGAGAGAAGTCGATGAGAGCAAGAAAAAATAGGAGCAATACAGGAAGTGACAAAAAACCTTCAAACGCTGAGTTGAGTATCGAAAGAAGTAGTCAACCTTTGCAACATCGAGATCAATTTCTAAAATTACCAGTCTCCGAACAAAAAGAAAACATCAGATTTGAACAGCAGAAAGCTTTTTACGAAAGTAACCTGGAAAAGAAAGCAATGATTGTTAATGAATCTGGAGATTTATATGAAAAATGTTCAGAAATATCTAGTCGCTTTAAGAATGAACAAAAATCTAACGTAGAAATTTTCAGACCCAATGATACAGAAGAGATCGAGAAAATTTATTATGAAAGGAATAGGGCATTAAGTATTGACTTCCAAACAATTGGTGATGAATTACAACAATCAGATATCAAGGCGATTATTGGTAAAGAAATTTCCAAACTAACCACAGGTTCATCTAACAACATTCCTAAAGAATGTATGGCTAAAGTAGAAAGAGTCCTGAAAAATGACGAAAATCTTAATATAAATCCAAATATGAAGGCAAGATTCGATGAGGACAATCCTGAATATCGACAGGTACCTGTAAAATCTATAATTCAGAATTTTGAACAGAATACAATGCCCCATCTCAAGATTAAGGAACAAAATTATCCATCTTCGTTGTATGAAAAAAATAAATTATCCGATTTCCTAACATCTGTACCACCAATTGATATTCAAGAAGATAGGCAAATATCAAGTTCAAATAAGAACATATCAATGCAAAATGTTTATGAGACCATAAATGTCGGTACTCGAACTACTTCTATTGATGGAGTAGAAAATTCTCGAAATGAAGCAGAAATGAGGAAACATGAAATTTTTCAACACTCTGAGAACAGTTTCTTTCGTGAATACAATCTTCCCAAGACATATTCACAGAATGATGTCCCTGAAAGTCTTCAATACAGCAGCATTAATATGCACCAAGCTTTGAGTCAGGAGCTTTTGCAAGGCAAGCTTTATGTCATTTGTTATGCATAACATACTAACATCTGCATTTAGATATCTATAACAAAGTGACAAGGCAAATGATAATTCTCATTGAAACAAAAAATTCCATTCGTCTAGTTCTGGTGACGTTATAATCTACTTGAAATTCTGCATGAAGTTTGAAATTGTTTTTCTAACTTACATAGGCGTACAACTTTACTTCTGCCGTTTTTTTTTCCGAAGTTCGAGGCTTTTTTGTAAAAAAAATGTTTATAGATTTATGATTCGAAGTATTCTCCATTGCTGCTCACTACTTTCTCCTATCTTTCGGGCAGCATACGTTGAAACAACTGGTCATCTTTTGAAGCGATCGAACTTTTTACTTCTTCATAAGACCGTCAAATTTGTATGAAAAAACCAAAAGGTCGCAAAGCGATAGCTTCAGGCGTTCTAAAGTTATGACCGAAAGAAGACACAATTTAGTTTTTCAGTGCATCAGTTGAGGAATATCTTTTTTCGGCCATAACTCCAGAACGCCTGAAGCTATCGCTCTGCGACCTGCTGGTTTTTTCATACAAATTTGATGGGATTTCTGTTTCTGTCAGAACTTAAAGACAAAATTTGGTTTTTTGCAGTGCATCATTTGGAAGAATATCTTCTTTCAGCCATAACTTCAGAACGTCTGAAACTATTGCTTTGCGACCTTCAGGTTTGTTCATGCAAATTTGATGAAATTTCTGTTTCTGTTAAGAAAATCCTATCATTACATTTGAAATTTCGGAGTAAAATGAACAAAAACAATGAACTTCTGACTTAGCGCCCCCTACCTAAAGCAGCAAAAACAAATTTATCTTGAATATATTTTGTCCTCAATCAGCAAGATATTATCTTTCAGACGAGATCTAATTTGCTCAAAAATGTTGAGCCAAACTGAAGTTAAGGGCATTTCAATCAGTAAGATTTCTCCCTTTCACCTACCCTTATTTGATGTCGTAAAATCGAAAATGATAATTCAAAAAGATAGGGAATTTTCCAAGGATTACAGTGATTATATTTTTTCTTCAACTTCATATGAAACATTTTCGAGTAAAATTCATTTTTCTACTCGACGGTAGCTATTACGCCCCCTTGCGGTAGAGGTATGAACTTCAAAACAATTTCCAGTGTCTTTTCTTGTACCTACACTTTAGTGTTGAAAATTTTTACCACAAGTCTCTACGATCAGTGGATCCTGAGATATAGCCGCTTACCTCGCTTATTTGCCCACCCTGTACAATCTTAATCCTGAAACTCTTGTGAAAACAATTTTCAAATGAATAAGTATTGATTATTGCTTGTAACATACCGTTCATTCCACAGATACTTTACCAAGAAGTACAATGAAACCCAGAGTCACATTTTCGGAATTGAGGCATGATGATTATAACAGCCCTGTTATAGACAGATATCCTTATCAAGAGGTTACCAAGGATTCTGTTCCATCCTACCAATATACAAACAACACCAACTCATCAATTCGAAGCGTTGCAGCACCTGAACCCATCAAAAAAATCGATTTCTCATCATTACATAACTACAACACCGCACCAAGAGGATGGGCGAGAAATGAGAACATATACAGACCAATTACATTTTCTAACTCATTTTCGGACTTTTAAGAGATGAACAAGTTTGAGTTTATTTTTTTTTATCGTTCTGACTTTCAGTTATTTTATTAGATAGTTTACTGAGCACTGTTTTTAGTTGCTTCTATTAGTTTGTTATTATTATATCGATGTAATATATTAAATTTTAAGTAAATACGTTGCATTAAAAGTCTCATAACTTGAAATTGTATGTATTAGTACCTAACCTATTGCTAAAAATTACTTTTCCAAAATTTCAAATGGCCATTGTGAAGAAACTTTTTCGAATAGGTATATAATCGATTCTTCATACAACCAAACGAGAAACCTCTTTAGAGAAAAATGATTCCTTCAGGGACAAAAGGTATATACCTATAAAGATTTCAATAATATCAAGTTCTTCAGTGATTTCCAAAAAATCATTAGCTCTTGAGCAATCGAATCAGGACTCGAATTTATTGATAGATAAACACTATTTATATTTTCAACCACTTGTCTTGCATTTTCGCCATTATCGAAAAAAAACTTTATATATAGCGTATTTTCTCTTTGCTATAGTGTCCATCTTTGACGCGCGCTCAAACTCAACTGAGTAAACTAATCACACAACTGTCACAAAAGTTTTTGTAGTACTATGGCCCCCCTCTGGATCTGCCACTGCGATGGAATTTCTTTCTTTTCAGATACTATATTTTGTGGGATGTCAATATCAATTACGGTTGATGATGTTAATATCCCTTGAATTAAAATAACATACCTATTATGTATGTTTATTTCATCAAACTGCATATCTAAATCCCTACATTCCGGAATAGTCGATTAACAATTGTTCACAGTGGAAAATCACTCGGCATATAAGTAAATGAGATATTCAGGGTGGATCAGAAAACGGTATCCTTTATTGATAATTTACTTGAAACAATTACGTTTGAATTCAATTTTATTGCAACCTATCCACAAATATGTGTTCGACACACATCTGTTGAGAGATTCTGAAACATTCTCTCTAAAATATTTTGATTGATGTGCATAAAAAACCTATACAGGGTGTCCCAACAAAAATTTTCCTAAAAACCAAGAACTAAGAACTTTACCTAAGAATTGGTGGATGAATTAATTACAATTACTGTCTCCATTGAGCTTCAAGTGGTCATAAACCTTGAGTCCCTTCAGTCAGTTACATAGATGACACTTATGGAAATCACTTTTTTTTATAAAATGTAAAGGTATATATTTATAATTGAGTACATATTTGAACTAAAACACCAATCCAAAAAAATTAAGGGACTTCAACAGTTTGAGCTCTGCATAGCAATGTTTTTTCAATAGGTACCTACAAAACATAATTAAGAAGCTACACCAAACCAAAAAAAGCAATAATATAAAGGGTGTTCAATTTGAAATATCGAAGTTGTTACTTTTTATATAAGTAGCACCCTGTATAACTCAAATAATACATATTCTTTGAGTCACCTGTTAGTAATCAATTCGATAAACATTTCAAGTAGGATTTAAACTATAGGTCAGTCGACTGATGTGTAAATAAAGTTGCATACTGGATATTAAAACTACAAGTGTTCATTTTCATGAAAAATGTTCTTTCAAAAAACATATATGTACAGAAACCAGAGAATTCCATTTTTGATAAGTAGATAAAACTTCAAAATACTGAATCACTGACAACTGGTTCTTTCTGAGGCAGTAACATTTCCTGTTGATATCTTCTGAAATGGGCCTCCATACTCAATTCCAATTGATCCAACGTATCGTTGGCAATACATTCTCGCAGTTTTTCAAAAAATCTTAGGTAATGATGTATATTGTGTCTGAAATTGAAATAAGATTCAGACATTCGTGATTTTAAACAGACTAAATACTTTAATATGAATTACTTGGCTAAAGACAACAATGTGACTCTACTACGAGTTTCAAACAATTGCAATTCACCAAAAACACATGATATTAAATCTGAACTCTTCTGTGGCCTTGCAAGAAAACACTATAAAACAACTGTTCATCAGGGGTAAACAAAAAATAGGAATACACCCTGCCTAGCACAATGAAAAAACTGATAAGAAATAAAATTCTTACATCATTATTAAAACTGGTCCTAATAATTCCTGCACAGATAGCAGATGATGAATGTATCCTCGTGAATATTTCAAACAAGCTGTACACTGGCATCCGTGCAAAATTGGTTGAAAATCATCAATGTACCTGTAAATAAATACAGTTACTTCAAGGTTATTTGTAATTCAAAGCGAGTACCATCTCACTAAATTGGTACAAGCTCAAAAAAACTAATACCTTAACTGACGAAGATTAATCTCATAGGATAAACTCTCTTCTGTATCATCTATTGGGAATGTCATAGCTGCTGATCTTTCTGTTAACATTCTACAATAGGAAGTATCAAACATATCCACACCTGATTTCACTAATTTTATAACAACCAAAGGATTCCAGCAACCCTGAACTGCTCGTATTTTTTGTGGGGGTAAGTTACGCTAAAAAAAAGGATGAAAAATTATTAAAATCCAGTAAAGTTTCAATATTAAGAAAAACCTACAATTAAGAACTCCATCACAGGCTGAATATCCATAAAAGTTAAAAATTCAACTTCAGGACCATTGTTATGTAAGCCATCAATCAAATATCCTCCAATGTCTTCATCATCCTTTAATAAACTGTCTAAACATCTTTTTCTATGTGGAATACTATATCCCCCAGCAATAGGTGCAATAATTAGTGAATGTTTCAACTCTTCACAATTCCTATGTATTTCTAAACATTCCTTATGAAAAGATATTGTATTATCAACGGCTTTGGTTAAGCGCTTCTGGGGGCTACTTAGGTTTGTATCTCCATCAGATAATAAATGGTACATATCAGGCATACATGATGAAATTGTATCCATATAAGTTTTACTGTCAAAGTACACTTTTCCATTTTTAGTCCAAATTGGAACTTTTCCTTTAGCGTGATGACCTTGTTGGGTGAGATTACTGGGATCTTGCAATGTTATACAACATATACTCTCTTCGCTTCCTGAAGGAACATAAGTTAGTAGATTATTATGAAGAATGTAAACACAAACCTATAAATTCATTGATAGCCCCATCAAAATAATCAATAGCTTCTTTGAAATTATAAACACTAACTAGAGGAATTTGTAAGATGTGTGGGTTATTGTTAACCAATTTAAGCACTTCGTGAGTTATATGTGGTACTTGTCCTCCCTATAAGGTATTTTCAGTCAGGAAAGGGTATCAAACGAAAATATATCTTACTTGAGTATGTAATATGACCATAGGAGTTGGAATTGTTACATTAGGTTTCCCTTTTAGTTCTGCTATATATCCAATTCTTGGTACACCTTTCGTGAGACTTTCTACGAAAAATTTCATCATAAAAAATTCCGTATGTAACTTAATGGAAGTGAAATATGGGATGAATCAATTACTCAACTTGACAAAGTGACAAAACATTGAAAAGAGGACTTGATTGAATTGAAAACAAAATAACGTGAAATATGTTAGGTTATATAACACTAACCACAGAATACTCTTTAGAGTTGTTTTACTCTTTTTTATTTATAAAGGTTTTTTATTTTAACAAATGTTTTATAAAATATATGTAACAGATGACAGTAGATGAAACACGGATTCATCACTACACTCCTGAGAACAGGCACTACAAAATACAACTGCTAAAAATCTAGTAGCTTTAATAGAATGTACTATATTTAATATTTCAAGTAATTGATAAATAAATACTTGAAAACTTGACTTGACAATGAAAAGCTACTACTTGACTTGATTTCAAGTCCAGTCAAGTAGCTTGAATATCAAGTCAAGCCGTGAATCTCTAATGAAATGGGATCAGGCAGGTTGATTGAAGGTAATTATATTTTAATATTTTGACTTCAAATTTGAATTCAGAAGACTGAATTAAATAGATGTGAGTTTCATGCAAAATTTGTGAAAAGGAATTTGAACAGGCGCGAAAAAGTTATTGATTACGAAGATCTCAGAGATGTTGATCATATTAAAGATTTAAGGGCAGGACCGTATCTATATAAGAAAATATAATGGATGAAAAAAATTATGGAAAATGGTGGCGCCGTCACTTGATTCTCCTATGTACTTGTTGTTGACTTTCGAATAATTGATATTTAATTTTTAATTTGATTACCTATATTGTTTTTTTTTTTGATCACATGTAATTTGAGGTTATGGGATTATTCTTTTTTTGCATGGTATGGCATACTATTTGAGTGGATACTTTTTCTGGGATTATCCTGCATGTATTCCTATTCATCATAAATAAAAATAAATGAAATTCATCACGTCAATCCTCTTCTCAAATTGTATTTTCGTAAGAATTTGAAAAAGTATGAATTGATTTCTCGAAATAAAATGAAATTAATTGTGCACTTATTCATCAGCTTTATTTATTGTACCTACCTATACCTATTCTCTTAATTTCCCATAATTAAAAAAATAAATAAATGTTCCCAATTTATTTTATCTCGACTCACATTTAAAGAGTAACTGCTTATTATTCTAATCAAATCACTTTGTGAGGATGAAAGAGATTAATTATTATTTCAGTGTAGTGACATGAGATACTTCCTAGTTCCTACGATGTTTCCAATGTTAATAATAATGAAATTCTATTCTTAGTTTCAGTTGAAAATATCTTACAAAATTGTTCCCAAAACAGTTTCACCTAAAGAATCGACTTTTATTATAAGGATTAAAAATTATTCACACCCCACTTCAATGAATTTTGTCTAAAATCGTTAGGCAGATATAAAGGACAGTTGCGAATTCATTCTGAAGTTTGAAGAAGACAATGTTGAATAAAGTTTCAAGATGGAAACTGCTCTATGGGTATCCTCCTGGATTGGTACGAAGCTCAGCAAGTATCGTCAAGTTTTTTGTACAATTTCACTTTTAAAGAACCAGTGTTTTTTTTTTGTATTCCTGGAATTATTTCGTGTTTACGAGAAATACCTGAAAGTCAGTTAACTTTATGACAGTTCTCAGGCAGATAATCCCAGACGGTGTCGGTTATGACGGTTAGCAGTTTTGGGTATGACTTCTATTATAATATTTACAAAATACTTGCACCCCCCTTTCCATAAATTTTGTCTGAAATGATTTTGCAGAAATAACCGACAGTTCATTCTGTAGCTTGAAGAAGATAGTGTTAGAAAGAGTTTCAAGATGGAAACAGCTCTATGGGTATCTTCTGGGCTGATACGAAGCTCAGCAATGAGTATCGTGAAGTTTTTTGTGCCTAAAATGATATATGGTTCGGCCAGAGTAGCTCGTTATTTTATACCTAGAAGAATCGTTAACTTAACGTCCAAGTGTGTAGAAATTGTCGAAATTGTCACATCTTTTATGACAATTTTGGAGCAAGTAAGTCATGATTTTTTTAGTTATTCAACCTCCAATAATTTAAGTTGGTAATAATCAATATTGAAAAGCATATCCTTGAAACAGAAACATTAATTTTTATTTGTTATTTAATTCCTCTGACTAATGAAAAACAGACCCTTCTATGAGATGATTGAATTGTTTTACAGAAAAATATAGCCACCTTCAATGATAATTCTCCTTTCGATTTCAGGTTGAAGCTCTTGACCATCAATTAAAGGTACTCAAAGAGTCGTCCATTGATAATGAGGAGGAATATGCGAAAGCGAAACTAATCAATAATGATTTGTGTTCCAAAATTTCAGCATTGGAACACCAGCTCAAAGAGTTGGAAGAAAAGAACGACGAAAGAATCCTAGTGAGTATTAATAAATAGATAAATAAAGATGAATTGTGAAAATATCAATATAACTTTGATGAAGACACTCATAGTATGAATTGAGTTATATAATATAGTATCATATCGGTACATTTACTATCCTTATTAATTCATAAACGTATTGCCTTTACAGCAGGAACAGATTAAAACCAAGGAAATAGTTGAGAAACTTGAATATGAACAGCAAACGTTATTGAAAGAAGCTGATAGCAGGATATTCTCCTGTGAACAAAAGAATGCCCAGCATACAAAGGAACTTTGCATGCAGAAAATGATCATCGAAAAAATTAAGGAAGACCGTGATAAACTATTAAAAGAAGTGCAAGAACTCAACAATGAATTATTTTCTACATCTACTAAAGCCCGAAAATATGAGGAACAGCTTGAAAAGTAAGCAACATTCGATTCATTATTATTATGTTTTATTAACGTCTGACGAAAATTTAAGAATTTTGATTTCTTAAATTAGTGGCAGTACGTGAATAATTAGATATATGATTGTTAGGTTCTAGATTTCTGTGTATTTTTAGTTTTTGTCTTCTTCTTTTTCCTGCACAGTCTCTTTTTTTCTATATTTTTTTCTGCACAGTCTCTTTTTTTGTGTGATATACATTAACATTGAATGCAGTTGCATTTAATTTTTTCTTTTGTTTTCGGTTATTTCTGGTAGTTGTTATTGTATTTCTGAAGAAAGTCAGAACAAAGCATTCTTGAAAGGAAAGGAGATATTTTCTTCTGCAAATATTCTCTTCATGAATGCTTTTCCTATTGAAACTTGATGATGATTTTTTTTTCCGGTGGACACGGCATTTTTTTTGTCTTCTTATGTAGGTATACTGTAACCTTCTGGTCATTTTGGAAATGTTTTTGTGACTGAAAATTAAATATAGCTAATAATAATAATAATAATAATAGGTATGATATCATTGACTGGTGTAATCATAAATTGCTTACCGTTAATTTTGACAAAACAGTGTTTCTACCTATAACAAGCTACAAAAATAAACTACCGCAGTATAACACTTTACAGATAATTAATCATAATAAAATGATCACATTAAAACGTACCGAAAATGTCAAATATCTGGGGATAATAAATTATTGATTGCCATCTTCGTTGGAATGATCATGTCAACAACACTGTTAACACGATCAGAACTTTTTTGGGCCGCTTCAGATATCTCGCTAAAATCTTGCCTCTACACCATCTAAAAATGCTTTATTTTGCTCTTGTTGACTCCCGTATAGCATATGGAATTATCGGATGGGGTGGCATCACGAATGTGTACCTGGAAAAATTGAACACACTTCAAAAATATTTTTTGAAAATTTTATTAAGAAAAGATAGAACTTACCCATCGGATAGCCTATACAAAGAAGCTAGGATAGTAGATATTCGACAGATTTTCTTTCTCAAGGCGGTGTGTTTTTTACACAAGAATAGGAAACATACTGACTTTCTTTCACATGATTACCCAATAAGGGCGAAATATTCAAATAAGGTAAAAACCCCTTCGGCGAATAAAACAGTGGGTACCAAATGTCTTGCGTTTCTAGGACCAAGATTCATAAATATAATTTCAGACAGTTACCTTTTCAACATCTCCAATTCTGAAACGTATTATAGGAATAAGGTTAAGTCATATTTACTGAGTAACCGGAGACAGCTTATACATAACTTCTTTAACTAAAAAAAAAAGAAAGCCAGGATGATTGTATGTCTGCCTGCTCATTATTGTTCCTATCTAGCTGTTTATATTTCTATTTCTTTAATAGGGTATGTCAGTATATAAATATGTATATGTTTATGTGTGCTTTAGTGTATATGTATTTTATTTCAACTTTTTTATAATTAAGTGTTAAGATTATCATGTGACACATGGATGAATGGATGGGATATAACACGGACAGCAGAGGCTTTGTGTTCTCCCACTTTATTTGTTTATGTCAGAATATTGTGTTTGATTCATTATTGTGATTATTATATTGAATTTATATTGTAGATATTTCTGATGCAAATATATTTTATTATTATTATAACCATCACATGAAATTGAAATAAATAGGCAAAGAAAAATAATATTATATTGATGTTCTAGGGTTTCTAAAGAATGTGAGGAGAAAACACAAATGATCGAAAATATAGGGACAGAGCTAGATAAATTGAAAATACAAAATGAGCAAGAAATCCAACAAGCATATTTAGAATTATGTAGTTTGAAAGAGAAGAATTTCCTCTTGGAAGAATCAAACGAGGATCTACAAACAAGCCTATCATCACTTTCCAGTAGGGTCACCCGCCTAGAAGCATTGGCTGAGTACAGAGACCTAGTTTATGGGCAGCCTTTCTGAGAAATCCTGTTAGTACGCTTGTTGCTATGATTGTTTTCACATCAAAGTTGTAGCTCCAATAGTTTTGGAGCTACGAATTTTTCAATAGTCGTCTATGAATATAAAACATTACTCAAAGGTTCGTCAACACGTTTTAATGATCTAGTCGCTATTCCATTAACTCTGAAACTACACTGGTAAGATTCCGGAGAGTTTCTATTTACTCCAAAATCAGTGGATTACGAATATTCTCCAGAATAGGAGAAAATAAGCCATTGGTAGATTTTTTATTTGTATCAGGATATTGATGTATTTATTTGTAAATTTGTTTTGCCATATTTTATAATGTAGGTACATATACTTGTCTTATTTTATTGTAAAAATTATATTGAAAATGTTTTTCGCTGAAAATTTGTATCATTGTGAAGTACACACTAGACGAATCTCTCATGAGATATGCGATTGTCATTTGGGGGAGTTGTTCTGATACTCCAAAAATCCGCTTTGAGGACTATGCTGTGTCTGAACTCTGAAGTCCTATCGGGAGTCCTATAGAGGCAAGTTCAGACAAAATCCGTAATACTTTTTTATAATACAAACAGGACACGCAAGAAGATCCATTCTACCTTATACATTGTACATTAACAGAGAAAAATACACAAATGTTAAAAAATTTATAATGAACTCCCTAAATCTATCCTAAATATGATAAATTTCAAACAATTCAAACGAAAACTTACTGAGTTAATTATAAAAATCGAACCTTATTCTATTTCAGAATTCTTAAATTGTTCTTTTTAAATTTACAGATTGTAATTCTAATAAGTTCTTTCTCTATGTTTTGTTTGACGCTTTCTCATTTCTTTGTTAATAACAACGATTCTGAGAATAAAGTTTTGTTTATTGTTATTGTTATTTTGGTTTGTATCCTACACATTTAGGGATTAACTTGTAAGATATCGTATAGGTAATTTAGATTGATTGTTCGAAATAATGTAGAATTCACGAAAAATAAAATTTTTTTTATAGAAGTTGAAACATTATTTGAACCTAGCGACTTCAAGAGAAGCAAATTATTCTTGATCAACAAAGCTTCGATTATCTCCGTCCAATCTAATTCTCAATGTTTCATAGTCAGATCAAGCCAAACGCCAAAACAGATTTTGCATTATCCAATAAAAATTTACAAATATAATTTCCATACATTTTAAATATGATTTCTGGCATATGACCGCCACGGCTGGCTCGGATGTAGTCCAATCTGGACGTCCAATTATCGATGACTTTTTCCAACATTTGTGGCCGTATATCGGCAATAACACGGCGAATGTTGTCTTCCAAATGGTCTAGGGTTTGTGGCTTATCTGCATAGACCAATGACTTAACATAGCCCCACAGAAAGTAGTCTAGCGGTGTTAAATCACAAGATCTTGGAGGCCAATTCACAGGTCCAAAACGTGAAATTAGGCGGTCACCAAACGTGTCTTTCAATAAATCGATTGTGGCACGAGCTGTGTGACATGTTGTGCCGTCTTGTTGGAACCACAGCTCCTGGACATCTTGGTTTTTTAATTCAGGAACGAAAAAGTTAGTTATCATGACTCTATACCGATCACCATTGACTGTAACGTTCTGGCCATCATCGTTTTTGAAGAAGTACGGACCAATGATTCCACCAGCCCATAAAGCGCACCAAACAGTCAGTTTTTCTGGATGTAACGGTGTTTCGACATACACTTGAGGATTAGCTTCAACCAGAAGTGCGCTTCATCGCTAAACAAAATAAAATGGACATAGTGCGCGATACGTATTCCGCACAGAACCATTATTTTCGAAATAAAATTGCACTATTTGCAAGCGTTGTTCAGGCCTGAGTCTATTCTTGATGAATGAACTGAGAATAAATCACTTGACAGCTGTTAAATCGGTCGCCATCTTGAACAGTAATGCCAATTTAAAGTTATATACCTTGAAAAAAACACCCGTTATAACATAAGGGTCATAAAGGAATGCGTTCGGAATAACCCCAATTGGTTGGAGTTCAGAAATTCTTGGAATACCGTACTAAGGCGTTAGGCTATTGCGGGAAGGTTTTATGACAGGCTTTTCACCTTATATTCATATTAAAATGCTTTAAGTGCTAAGTGTTTATAATCCTAGTTGAGTACCCTAAACCTACTAAGTACCTATTGTATTTGCACGCGTCAAGCTGTAATTTGTCGACACCTAAATTTGTCGCCCGTGGCAAGGATTCTTCTGCTTTTCTGATTTGCCATCAGTCGATTCAAAAATTCCCTAACATTTTTTTTTTCAATGAACAAATTTTTGTCAGTATACTGATACCTTTCAAAGTGTAATTTCTCTCGAAATTAAGATACCGCCATTTCTAAAGAAAAGCTATATTCTAAAAAAATGAGGCAACATCTAAGTATTCGTAAATTTTCTCGTCTGTCCACGATTCATTACACAGGTTGTTCTGAATGAAAGATCACTTTTTTTTTTTTTTGTTGACCCCTGTCTATAATAAAAAAACAAGATATCTGAGAATGGCATTGGATCAGTTATGTTCCAAGAGTTTGAACTATAATTAAAATGGTAAAATTAGCCAATACAATTAAAATTAAATAATAATATAAATTACAAATTTTTCTAAGATTTTCGAATCAAATAAAACAAAAAAAGTCAAAAATATCGAAATGCATATAGTATATTGTAAACATAAAATTCCAACCTACACATGACACTGCGTACAATAGAAGAATGATAACCCATCATACCACAAGATACGAAGGGCGGTAGAGCATGTAAAGTTTCAGTATTGCTTCGAAAAGTAATTGGGATTACAAACATGAGTTCCACTGAAAACATTTGGCATTTAACAGCGACTAGTTTTCGAAAACAAAATTTTCCATATGTTGAATATGTAAACATCGGTTTACAATTAATTCGAAATCGAAAGTAGTGATGTTTTTCGTCTTTGTGAAATACATATTGATTTTATCCCACTTTCAATGAACATAATAGAGAATTCTGTTTATATTGATTGGGATGATATGTGTTATTTATTATACAGGCAGCTTAGTAAAGGCGCTTTGGAGGTTTTTATTGCAGGAAATGTTGACAAACGCAGCGTAGCGGAAAAACCTTATGTTCAAAGGTGAAATATGAAAAGGCGACCAGCAAACTGGGCCGAATTGCCGCCTCTCAAATGGAGGCACCTGAAACAGTTGCTAATATTGAACATAATCTATATGTATATGATTTGTCCGTTTTATCAAGGGAGAAGTATTATAAGTAAAATGGAATGAAAATATTAGGGCCTCATTTTCAGCTGTTTCCTTAGCCACCATCACGATTTTTGTCCCAAAAAAATTTAATTTTTGGAACCAGTGATGTATCCATATTTCTGTCATTATTTTGTGTTCATGAGAAAGAGCTGAAAGTCGGTTAACTTTATGACATTTCTCAAGCAACTAATCCCTGACGGTGACGGTTGGAAATTTTGGGTATGACTTCTATTATAAGGATTACAAAATATTAGCACCCCTCCCCTCTTTCCATAAATTTTGTCTGAAATAATTTGCTAGAAATAACCGACAGTTCCTTGTTCATTCCTTAGCTAGAAGAAGACAGTGTTAGATGTTAGAAGTTTCAAGATGGAAACAGCTCTATGGGTATCTTCTGGGCTGGTACGCAGCTCAGTAAGTATCGTGAAGTTTTTTGTGCCAAAAATGATTTATGGTTCGGCTAGAGCAGCACGTTATTTCATCCCTACAAGAATTACTAACTTGATGTCGAAATGTGTAGAATTTGTCGAAATTGTCACCTCCTTTAAGACAATTTTGGAACAAGTAAGTCATGATTTTTTTAGTCATTACAATTACAATAATTCAAGTTGGTAATAATAATCAATATTGAAAAGCATATCTTTGAAACAGAAACATTCATTTTTATTTGTTACTTAATTCCTCTGACTAATGAAAAACAGCCCCATTCTATGAGATGATCAAATTATTTTACAGTTGAATATTGCCACCTTCATAGATTATTTTCCTTTCGATTTCAGGTCGATGCTCTTGAACAACAAATCAATGTGCTCAAACAAACTTCTATTGATAATAAGGAGGAATATGAGAAAGCCAGAATGATAAATATAAGTTTGAATTCAAAAATTTCTTCGTTGGAATACCAGATCGAAGATTTGGAAAAGAAACACGAAGAACGTGTGCTGGTGAGTATTTTTTAATTTTCTGTTTATTTGACAACCACGTTCAGGCTAACGCCTCTGTGACTATATGTTCATACCCTGTAGCTTCAAAGTAAAAATCATATCATTATTATTTACTTCAAAAATTCTCAGTCGCTTTGCAACCCGACTACAAAGAATAATCTTTTTTTTTTCATGTTGTTCGCGTAACCATAACCTCCATAAATTAAAGACTAATATCGAAAATGAAAATTATACAAAATTTATACACTCAAACATAGTATGAATTAAGTAATATAATGGTTGGTTTATGCACCATTCCTAAGAACTAAGGACTAAAAAACTAAGAAATAAGAATTGAACGCTAACCAATCAATGAAGGCGTTTATGTATTTTACCTAAGGACTAAGAATTAACACTAATTACTATAACTAGAAAGTTACTATGAATCAATATCAATGTCAAACATCAATGTGTAAAACAAATAGAAAGTAGTTCGAGCACGTGCGCTTTCCTTCACTAAGAACTAACAAACGGGTTCATAAACGCTACTGAATTCTTGGGTTTAGTTCTTAGTTCGTAGTTATTAGTCCTTAGTTCTAAGGAATGGTGCATTAACCAGCCTCAATACTATCTACTTTTTCATGTAAATACTTCATATATTAGTATTAATTTAAAACATAAAAAAACAAAACATCTGAATATCTAAAGCGTCCAGCCAAAAATATATTATTATTGTAGGTAAATCATGTATAGGAACTACTAAAATATGAAACAACAAATGATGTAAACCATTATAACATGCACATATTAAAATATAATAAAGACTATAAAAGCGAAGCAAGTCTCAATACAGTATCGTCCGTATCATAACGGCACGTTTACTATTATTAATTCATAAACATATTTTCGTTACAGCAAGAACATATTAAAACCAAGGAAATAATTGAGAAACTCAAGTGTGAACAGCAAACGTCATTGAAAGAAGCTGATAGCAGGATATTCTACTATAAACAAAGGAATGCCGAACATCAAAAGGAACTTAGCATGCAGAAAAGGATCATCGAAAAGATGAAAGAAGATCGAGAAAAAATATTAAAAGAAGTGGAAGAACTCAACATTATGTTGTTCCATACATGTACTAACGCCCGAAAAAATGAGGAACAGCTTGAAAGGTAAGCAACATTATTATCATGCTTTATTGAAAACATTTAAGAAATGTTGATTTCTTATCTTTATCTTTATATCGATTGTTTATGCGGGTTCTTGAGATACTGGCCTATACTGCATCTAGCGCGCTACTTCAACATTGTTCAAAAATCCGTTGATTTTTTTCATAACAGTTGACTCAAAATAATTATGTGGTCTTGTTTGTGACAGTTTTTCTAGAGAAGGTTCTAATTCATTTCATTGCTGAAAAATATTCCCATATAGAAACTCCTATAACTCATCTATTGAAGAATGTTTTTTCGAATGTTTTCTTTATAAATAAGAATAAATAGAAATATGTTATTTTCATTTATTTAATATTCAACTATATGTTTATTTCACATATGGTCAAAATATTAGTAAGACGAAAAAAGACATGACAGAAAGGAGCAGAGCAAAGGCAAGGTTGCATTGTTTTGTTTCGAGTAAAAATTTCATAAAACATTTAATGTTTTTATGAAATTTTTACTCGAAACAATACCAGAAATAATCTCATCAACCATCAGAATTATAAGAATGTTATTATGTTTCGAGCACGATAAAGAATAATTTAGTATAATTCGATGTAATGTTTCAGAGTTTCTAAAGAAAATGAACAGAAAACACAAATGATCGAACAAATGCAGACAGAAATAGAAATCTTAAAAATAACAAATGACGAAGAAATCCAACGAGCATATTTGGAATTATGTTGTTTGAAAGAGAAGAATTTCCTCTTGGAAGAATCTAACGAGGATCTACAAACAAGCCTATCATCACTTTACAGTAGGGCCAGCTTTGATCAGCCACTAGAAGAAGAAAGGCTATTGACAGGAGTCGCGCATTGTGGCGCTGGTTTGGCAAGAAACTTTTTTAGTTCATCGCCAAAATTATGTTGAATCTTTTGAATATGTTATTCAAAAAATGTAAAATATCTGAAGAAGCTACTATGTAGCAGAACAATTGTAATATACTATTAATTGATTATAATAATTCAGAGTAGAAGTAGAATCACTGCCATTTAATTTTTATTAAAATAATACTTCCTATTTTCTCTTCATTCTTTTTTTTTTTAAATAATTAACTCGTCTCGACAACTAGGCCTTGACACATGGTACAGTGGTCTATTACTCCAGGTTTTAGATGTAATAATGTTTACAAAATATTTATAGAAAAGGAAATGTTGTAGTACTATAGTTACATTGATCAAATATGATTGTACAATTGGCAATCTTTCAGAAATTTCATTGTTGCTTCAATTTGTGTTGCTGAGCTGAGGTTGTCCTTTATATTTTTTTGAGTCCCATTCGACGACGGAGTTCATCCTAATGTGGACAGCGAGATAAAATGTGTTCTACCGTTGAACGAGTTTATCGACAGTAATCGCATAAAGGATGTTCATCTGATGAAATCAAGTAGCCGTGTGTTAGCTTGGTAGGAAAAAAAATATACATTCCTGACTCGTCTTTATATAAGTATTTTGTTTTCAACTGAGAAAGTGTCCGGTAGTTCCAGGACACTCTGTATATAGTTTACTTCCAATGTGGTCACAAGAGAAATCATGAAAAGCACCTTGCAAAATGAAAAAGTGGCCTCTATACGACCAAAACCTCCTAGTCTAGTTTTTTATAATAAAAATTGACAAATGGAAAAGCAGCTGTTTGAGCGCACCTAACTTTCCTAAAACCTTTCTGGCTCAATCAATTAACAGAATTTCTTTTTGAATTATCATTTTCCTGAAAGCTAAGATCAATTTCGGATTCTACAAATTCTCCGCAAAATTGGAAATTGTTGTCTTTGATATGAAATAATTTTTGCAATTCACGATTGAGTCAAAACATTCAAGAAATATTTAAATCAGTTATATACCATTGTTCCGATAATTGCCATAATTATTAGGGAAATTTGTTTATTTAAAAAACTTCCTTCTAGGAAAACCCTGTGGTAAAAGTAGCAAGACAAACATCCAACCGCAAGCAAAACATACGGAAGATCATTTCATTTAATAAGAGGAGTAGCAGTCATGAATTCAAATTAGATTTTTTATGTTAACGTTGATTCTGAGAATATGGAAGGTAGGTAGGCTGTCTCAGAAAGTGTGAACTACCGCACTCTCGGTATTTTTTTGGTACCTTGTTCATTCATGGAAAATCCATTCAAATGAGCAGAATCTATTAACTTGAAAGTTGAAAATTGACATTATTCATAAACTGCAGTGAACGTTCTATTGAATAAGCCAATAGGCTTATTTAATAGAAGGTTCAATGTAGTTTATAAACCTACCGTTGTTTTTGAAAAAAAAAAAGAAACATCAAAGTAGTTATTTTCCTAACAAGTGCGGAAAGTTTGTATAATTTTTGTAAATATTCCGAAAATATCCACTGTTTGTTTCTTGACTAATAACGAAAGAATTAGATGAATTATTTTTGGAGTCCTTGATATTGATCATGATCAGGTGTCCTTTATCTTGTATATCGTCGATGGTAATTTTCGTCTATTATTTCGTCGGCCAGGGACCAGCCAATCCAAAAATCGTTTCCAACTTGATCATCAAGTGAATTTCACCAGGTGTGTGACTCATCAATTTTGTTATTTCTTCTTTATTAAAATTTTGCCCTTTTTCGGATGAATGTCGAAATTGATTAATTTATGAAATTTTCCAATATCAAAGTCTTGTTTTACTTTACAAACACTTTTTATCATGAAACATCGGGACCATAACGTGTTTGGTTTCCAAATTTTAGCCATTTCAGAAGAATAAGCTGAAAATACTTCCCCTTTTATCGGTTTAACTCTTTGAGTAGAACACTAATCAATTAAATGAGAATATTGTTTCACATATTTTGGTTTTGACTTAACTGGAAGCAAATCAAAACTAGATTCATTCACAGCTGCAAATAATTCTGAAGGCAAGTCATTATCAGATGTATCCATCTCAATACTGAATTGTTGTAGCGAAATACGATTATCAAGATTTATGTACAACTATGCTTCCGCCATTTTGCAATTGATGGCTGTAGCGGTAAGTGGTAGTCGAAATATAGATCGTAGATGCCATACAAAAAGCTTGAGTATTTGTAAACATAACGCCATCGAAATATTAGTCGATTTGTGTCTGTATCATAAAGTTATTCTCTATTAAACATGTCAACTTACGAGCTAAATTCTCGTCATTTGGGGGAGGTTTTAATTTTCTGCTTCAAAATGAAGAAATCTGCGGCTGAGGCTCATTGAATGCTCTCATATATCTATGGTGAGGCCGCTATTAGTGAAAGAACTTGCCGAGAGTGGTTTCAACGACTCAGAACGGTGATTTTGACGATCAGCCTGGCGTTGGAAGTGAGAAGGTTTTCGAAAATGCAGAATTGGGGGCATAACTCGATCTAGACTCGTGTCCAACGCAACAAGAATTGGCAGGATCATTGGGAGTGACCGAAAAAGCCATTTTTGAACGCCTGAAAGTCATGGAAATGATTCAGAAACAAAGAAATTATATGCTGTACGAGTTGAAATGTTGAACGACGTTTGTTTGCTTGTGAACAGCTGCTTGCAAGGCAAAGACCGAAGGGTTTTCTGTATCGGATTGTGTCTGAGATGAAAAATGGGATCATTACGATAATCCCAAGCGCCTAAAATCATGGGGATATTCCGGCCATACTTCCACGTCGACAGCCTAACCTAATATTCACGGTTCCAAGGTCATATTCAGTATTTGGTGGGACCAGCCAGCGTGGTGTATTATGGGTTGTTAAAACCGACTGAAACAATCACAGGCGATCGTTATCGAACGCAATGAATGCATTTGAGCGGAGTATGAAAGACAAACGGCCGTAATACAACGCGAGATAAGATTAAGTGATTTTACAACATGACAATGCTGGATCCCACGTTGCGAAAGTGGTCGAGTAATACTTGGAACGTTGAAATGAGAAGTCCTACCCCACCCGACGTATTTTCCAGACGTTGCTTCCTCTGACTATCACTTCTTTCAATTAATGGCTCACGGCCTGGCTGACCAGCACTTCCGGTCTTATGAAGAAGTATAAAATTGGATCGATTCGTGGATCGTTTCAAAAGATGACTAGTTTTTTAACGCGGGATTCGTACGCTGCCCGAAAGATGGGAGAGAGTAGTAGCCAGCGATGGACAATAATTTGAATCATAAATGTATAACCAATTTTTACAAAAAAGTCTGGAATTTCGGAAACGGTGGAAGCAAAGTTGTATTCCTTTGTAACTCCTTCAGGTGTTTTCAAAGAACTGATTTAATAATTGGAAACACAATATTCAAATGGTGGTAGATGAAAAATTTGAGACCTTTATTTCATTAACTTCGGAAAACCAATCTAGCCTTCTAGTTCGATACACTCAACAGAGGTGAATTGGATAAATTCTGTCAGGTCATTCAGTAGAATCTCAGATTTTCTCAAATAATTGTTTTACCAGTGTTTTACAATAAAACCTCGAATTTCAGAAAAAATGAATGACATGGCATGGCCATGGCAGAATTAAATTTAAATATCAGGGGTTTTCTTGCATAGTGTGGGAAAGTGACTCTTTGGAACTCAAGGTGAAAAGGGTTGAAAACTCATGGTTCAGGAAAATATAATTTTCTCAGTTCGGTATTCAAAAATCTACACGCGAAATTACGTAAAAAAATTACATGATTACTAATTTAAACAAGCCCAAAAGGTTCTGAATATCCGCCAGTGCTTTACGCTTTTTTTTTTGTTGGGAGAAGTTATTCGTTTCAAGTTTTTGCCGACTATTTCAAAATTCGACTATACTTTCATATATGGATAGATAACAATCGAGTTGATTTTTTAGATCTTGTCATTGCATAAATCTGCAGAATTATTGAGTGTTAATTGGTAACGAATAAAAAATCAATTATTTCAAGAAAGTAAAATGAGAATTGGAGAATTAGCATGAAGAAAAAACGTCCGGTCAAGGCTCGAACAATGGTTTTCTGTAAATAACGATGTGTTTCAATTCGAATCAGGGTTGTCAACTTTCGGTTTCTTAGCTGATAAACTATATTGATGCGGATTGATATAGAAAAGATATGATTTTATTTTTGACCTTTCAAGGTCAATTTGATTTTAAATGGATCAGATTCGAGGCGACATGTTTACTGGACAAAAAGTAGTGCGACATTGAATCTACGCACTCTATATATGTTGACATGGTTAGATTTTGGTAGTAGGTTGTTATGGCCCTGGCAATGCATCAGCTGATTTGAGATCGAAGAAAATTTTTTCTCTAGATTAGTTCGTGAAAAATTATTTTGATAAGTTTTCGTTTTTCCCATGAGAATTGATGATTTGTACAATGTAAAGGGTGTTTTTTCAGAGCTATAGAACTAGAATTATTCGATTGACATGAATTTTATTTATCCTCAAGATAATCTTGTGGCATTACATTTTAAATATGATTTCTGGCATATGACCGCCACGGCTGGCTCGGATGTAGTCCAATCTGGACGTCCAATTTTCGATGACTTTTTCCAACATTTGTGGCCGTATATCGGCAATAACACGGCGAATGTTGTCTTCCAAATGGTCAAGGGTTTGTGGCTTATCCGCATAGACAAATGACTTTACATAGCCCCACAGAAAGTAGTCTAGCGGTGTCAAATCACAAGATATTGGAGGCACAGGTCCAAAACGTGAAATTAGGCGGTCACCAAACGTGTCTTTCAATAAATCGATTGTGGCACGAGCTGTGTGGCATGTTGCGCCGTCTTGTTGGAACCACAGCTCCTGGACATCATAGTTGTTCAATTCAGGAATGAAAAAGTTACTCATCATGGCTCTATACCGATCACCATTGACTGTAACGTTCTGGCCATCATTGTTTTTGAAGAAGTACGGACCAATGATTCCACCAGCCCATAAAGCGCATCAAACAGTCAGTTTTTCTGGATGTAACGGTGTTTCGACATACACTTGAGGATTAGCTTCACTCCAAATGAGGCAGTTTTGTTTGTTGACGTAGCCATTCAACCAGAAGTGCGCTTCATCGCTAAACAAAATAAAATGGACGTAGTGTAGTGTGTTTTTCATGATACCATTGTTCTTCTTTCTGTTACTGCAAGTTATTTATTCAAGAGACCAATATAAAATATTAGGGTGTACCTACATAGTGACCGATTGCTTCGGTGGTAAGAACATATAAAATATTTGTTGAACATACATAATCAAATATTCAATGTCTAAATTTAAATTATTGGTGAATATATTAACTGCAAGATTCAATTCGAAATTTATTATGTCCTTGTACAGGTGGTGTTGGGAATTCTTGAATAGGGAGCAGCCTATAAGTATGATCTTGCGAGTTTGAAAATTTTGCAGAAGTTTTTTTTACAGACGATCATGACGTAAACATCTGTGTAAACTTCTTTCATTGGAAGTCTGGTTTTTCACATGGAAGCAATTATTCTATTCTTATATCCAGTTCTTGATAATGATATACAAGAATGGTTTCCGATTGGATGAACATTTTTGTTCTATCAGAAGCCGATTCAGGGGACAGCTTTGGACTCCACGCTCACGCAGATACATGAATCTTGTGAAGGCATACCTCTTGTATAACACCTTACCGGTGGAGGTGAAAAAAAGAAAATATTCAAATATTCATAAAGAAAAAAAAGCTATTTGTTTTTTCATTTTGTTAGGAAAAGTATAAAAAATTGGAAAAAATAATGAAAAACCGAAGAAAGAAATTGTGAAAATGAGAAAGGAAAAAGAAATTGATCGAATGATCTATTGAAAAATAGCAGGCTCATGTTCAACATATTTATGTTGAGATTTTAATTACCTTTTGAAACTGTCAGACTCAAACCTTGGGTTTAATTGGAAGTTTTCTGAAACGGAAATATTTTAACTCATCTTTACTGTTTTTCTTTATAAAAAAATGAATGATAAATGAGTTATGCCCCCGATGAATCAAGTTACAATTCAAAAAAATAATTGTCAAAATCAGCCAAAGGGTTCAAATGAAAATAAACTATACAAACTTCATTGAAATTTTTTCCCTAATTTTGCCGGTGAGTATTCTTTATTATTGTGAAGAAAAATTTTTTTCAGTTAAAGGACCAGGCAGCAGCAGCCTTATTTTAAAATTTTCAACGGTTAATTTTCCTGAACTTTTCCTATTTTTTATAGAATATGATTTCCTGAACAAGAAAGTCTATGGGTCCAACTCAATCCTATGACTTGTTTTCAAAGACAAGGGTGTCAAAGTTGATAAATGGCAGTTCTCGTAGGAAAACATCTTCAATGAAATACTTTTGCACGACAAATATTGCTTACCCATAAGGTAATAATTTCAGAATGGTTTTTAATAAAAAATATTGTTATATACGGAGTGAGTCAAACATTATTCAGAATGAAATTCCTTTAATTCATAATTCATCCTAATCGAAAAGTCATCAGTGAAATTTCCAATTTTTATCATTACTTTTAGTTCGAGTACCTAAACTATTATAATTTCGAACAGTATTGGCTTTGGTATGATCAGTTTTTGAGAAACACAGGGTAATAGGTATTTCAAGAGGAGCGACCGTCATAACAATAAAGTTGTCAAAACGTTGCCTACAATGAAAATTTCATACAGAGTGATGGTAAGAGACAGGTTGGCGTTTATTTATTGTTATTTTGCCATTGTAATTGTAATAATGTATCTCAAGAACTATAAGAATATATGATGCAGGAAGCAGACCATAGAATTTAGGTTATTAGGAAGTCATTGAGGATACTCATCCACATATTTTGGTCCAGTGTAGAACGTACAATAACGAGTGCAATAAATAATATTTCAATCAATATTCTTGAATCAAGATAAATGCAGTTGAAATGAGCGAGACGCCAGAGGTCGTTGAATGCATAGTCTACTATGCAGTTATAATAACCAGATTCATTTTTACTTCAGTTTGTATTCTGCATCATATTGTGCAACATGGTGAAACCTAATACCTAATTTGTATTCCTAAAAGACGAAGTAGAAATGAATCCTATTACCTATTATTTATCTATCATTTGTGTTCATTTTCACAAACATTTCAATATTTTAGCATTCGTTTCTACAGCAAACAGGACAAGATGCGCCAGTTTGAAGAAAATACCTTCTTGCTAATTTAAAAAATGCCGATCTCATCAAATGAGAATCTAATAGTTAATTGTGGAAAAATTATAGATGGGAATCAATTATTTATTGGTCACAGCAATTAAATTTCTGTCGGTATTTCGAAGATGTTGATGTATCTTCCTCTTTTACGGTATTGTGCAATTTTTCTCAATAATAAGTTTTCCATTTCCAATGCCTCTAGTTTTTTCTCACATTGCTCCATAAACATCTTTTGGGAAGAGTATTCTCCTGTACTTTTTCTTGGTTCTTGTTATTTCTCTCAGTAGAATTTACGATGTATGTTATTTTCTAATTTGAGCTGAGAGTTGTTTCAAACGATAAGGTTTGATTCACTGATGAAGAATTCATAATTCTAGTCACCTAATTCTTCCTAACATAATCTCAAAGAATTCAGAATTCATGGCATCCCCCAAAAAAATTATATTAAGAAACGTAGATACGCTGTTATTCCTCTTGTTTTAGTGCTCAGTAGCACTCTGAGATACTCACCTTCAAAATATCCATCGACAATGAAATAACAGCGAAAATAGTGAAAGAGGCAATGTGCAATTTATCTCGTGAATATTATTCGTATCCGACACATTTCAAAAGTATTCAGTAGTTATACTCTTTCACATTTTACCTGTTATTTTGTTATCGATGGAAATTTTGAAGTGACATTTCAGGATCATCAGAGGAGAGATAGGGCAGACTGGGGAGGGTTGATAAGGGGTGTTTTTTTCTAGGTATATAACTTTAAGTTAGCATTACTGTTCATGATGGCGACCGATTTAACAGCTGTCAAGTGATTTATTCTCAGTTTGGTTTGGCAATTCATCATGAATAGACTCACGCCTGAACAACGCTTGCAAATAGTGCAATTTTATTTCGAAAATGATGGTTCTGTGCGGAATACGTATCGCGCACTACGTCCATTTCATTTTGTTTAGCGATGAAGCGCACTTCTGGTTGAATGGCTACGTCAACAAACATAACTGCCTCATTTGGAGTGAAGCTAATCATCAAGTGGAGGTCGAAACACCGTTACATCCAGAAAAACTGACTGTTTGGTGCGCTTTATGGGCTGGTGGAATCATTGGTCCGTACTTCTTCAAAAACGATGATGGCCAGAACGTTACGATCAATGGTGATCGGTATAGAGCCATGATTACTAACTTTTTCATTCCTGAATTGAACAACCATGATGTCCAGGAGCTGTGGTTTCAACAAGACGGCGCAACATGTCACACAGCTCGTGCCACAATCGATTTATTGAAAGAAACGTTTGGTGACCGCCTAATTTCACGTTTTGGAACTTTGAATTGGCCTCCAAGATCTTGTGATTTAACACCGCTAGGCTACTTTCTGTGGGGCTATGTAAAGTCATTGGTCTATGCGGATAAGCCACAAACCCTTGACCATTTGGAAGACGATATTCGCCGTGTTATTGCCGATATACGGCCACAAATGTTGGAAAAAGTCATCGAAAAATGGACGTCCAGATTGGACTACATCCGAGCCAGCCGTGGCGGTCATATGCCAGAAATCATATTTAAAATGTAATGCCACAAGATTATCTTGCGGATAAATGAAATTCATGTCAATCGAATAATCCATCGTTGTTTTATTGCAATTTAAAGTTCTATAGCTCTAAAAAAACATCCTTTACAAGGGGAGGTTTGATACAAGTTCAAATTTCGCGCCTCGGTTCTTCAAAGAAGGCGTAATCGCGTGCAGTGCCTCAATGAGTGTGAAAATAGTGTCAGTACAAATCTAGCAAAGATCGCGCAACGAGCAAGAGTTTTTAAGCACAAAGTGTGTTTTCTACATATTCGATGTGAGAATTTGCATAACAAATGTAACACTTTATCTCTTTATCAACAAAATTTAGCGAAATTCATTATTTCATTCTTGATGCGCCTCTCATTGAGAACATATAGGCCAGTAGTACAGATCTTCAATCGAATATCATAATACATATGTTCACGACATATATTTTCAAAGTTTGTCTTCTAGGGATGATGTACGTATTAGGCCTCTCTATACAGGGTGTTCCGTAAAGACCACGTCAAACCGAGGGAGAATGTAGATCAAAGGATAACCCACCTGCTATGAAAAAATCCTATTATAAAAGTCTTACCGTTTTCGAGATATTTTTGTTTTTTGAAAATAATGAATTTTTGCCCCTTTCAATAGTTTTGCCCTTACGGTTGGTACAATTTTACATCTTTCTGGTTTTTTTCAGTAAAATAGTGCTGAAGAATGATTTTAACGTTTACATTGAAAACATCCTCCGAAAATTTTAAAGGGGTGCTATGAGATATATGTTTATTGGAAACTTCGGTAGTGGATTATTTTGTTCATGAAGTTTAGCACATCGTAGTGGAAAAAAAATTTACCAAGCTACTGCTGCACATTACACCAATAAATTGTCTATTTCATAGTGATTTCAAAGAGGTATCACACAAGTCATTTGTTATTCAAAGAAAAAAGATATGGCTATTTTTATCTAAATGGGTACGTTTCTGACAAAATAAAGTTTGCCAATTCTGTTAAGAAATCTTCGATGTTGCATTACTTAGTGAACGATGGCAGATTTCTTTAATAAGATCATTTGGAGCGACGAGTCTTCCTGTACCAAGGATGGGTACTTTTATAATGGGAATTTTGTCATAGCAGGTGGGTTATCCTTTGATCTACATTCTCCCTCGGTTTGACGTGGTCTTTACGGGACACCCTGTATATTTTGCAGCAGCAGAAGTTAAGAACAGATATTTCAACCATTGCAGGCAACGAATCCATGGTTCTCGAGGACGAGACGCTGAAAATAATGGATTCCAGTAGATGCAAGCTGAATCGTCATCTTCATCAGAGAATATAGTGCCATTCAGCCTGTGAAAGTGTCAGTAGCAAAATAAAAATCATTTATTAATTAATTTATTTATTAATTACAAATAGCATTTGAGTTGAGAGTTTTAAAATCTCTGAATGACTTTGAATTTCAAAACGTTGACTGTTGTAATTTTATCATAGGTAAAGTTCAGAAACATTTCCTGAACTATTCGTTTTGTCTCCTTTCCTTTGTATGGTAATGAATTAAGAGGTAAATATCCAGCTCAAGAATGCTGCGGTTTTACCAATTCCGTTAATAAAAAAGATATACTGGAGAGCTGGTAATTCCCCAAGAACATAAACCTCTTTAAAATTTCTGAAAATACTTAGGTGACTGAACCTCCTACACAAGCTTCAATAGATCTTTCTCTTTACATTCAATGAATTGACTCATTGATTTGAATACAGGTAGGTAAGTGGACTTCTAGAAAAATGAGCTGTTTTTTTAAATGGGCAATGAATAAGTTGTAATTTCCGAAGTAATCCAAACATCATAAATAAAGACTAAAAGCGAATGTGGAAAGAATGATTTATTGACGTTGAAGGTTGACACCTGTTCATTTATCCATTGTTTCCGTCTTAGTTTCTATACATTATCATTACTTATGTGAAATAATTAGATCTTGCATGGTTCGATATGTGAAATTCTAAATGAGGATTACGAATAATTAATGGTAGATAAAGATTCAACTTCGGGCCTTCCGTTCAGATCATTGGAAAACAAAAATCTATGAAAATTATTGAATGAAACATATGAACATACAGATTGTTTCAGGTAAAAGAATACTAATCATATTGAAATTTGGGACTCCTGATACATTCAGTATCAGGAGTCCCAAATTCGTTGTCTAGTGAGCTCAGAATCCCCATGAGCTAGAAAAAATGAATGAGGAATTCATTTGGTAAAAACCGCAATCTTATAAATTCAGTTGTTTTCAAGCTATAAGAGAAGATTGGAAAATATTGTGAAATGAAAAGGTCTCATAACTTTTTTATTATCGATACTTGAAACATAACACAGAAACTATCTACAGGAACTTTTTTCAGTAAAATCCATTGGTGTTATCAAATAATTGAAATGTCATTTCAATTTTTTGAAACATAGAATAACTTTCGGAGAAAAGAAGAATTTCTTTCGGATTTTTTCGATCATTTGCAAGTAAGGCTGCAGAAATGTTAAGATAGAAGAAATATATAATATTTGTAGGATGTCAAGTTCGATCGAATTTGAATAAACATGCGAAAGCTCCTAAGCTTAGATATTTGTGAACATAACGTCATCGAAATATTAGTCGATTTGTGTCTGCATCATAAAGTTATTCTCAATAAACATATTCTCGTAATTTGCAAGAGCTTTAAATTTTCTGCTTTAATATGAAGGAATCTGCAGCTGAGACTCATAGAATGCTCTCAAATACCTATGGTGAGGCCACTATTGATGAAATAGAGTGGTTTCAACGCTTCAAGAACTGGTCGAAGAACAGGATGGCGGTGAAAGAGAGAAGGTTTGCATTACTTGATCAACACTCGAGTCAAACGCAACAAGAATTGGCGGGATCATTGGGAGTGACACAACAAGCCATTTTAAAACGCCTAAAAATCATGAGAATGATTCAGAAACAAGGAAATTGGGTGCCGTACGAGTTGAAGCCGACATATGTTCAACGGCGTTCCTTTGCTTGTGATCAGCTGCTTGCGAGGCAAAGACGGAAAGGATTTATGGATCGCATTGTGACTGGAAACGAAAAATGGGTTCATTACGATAATCCCAAGCGCAAAAAATCATGGGAATATCCCGGCCATGCTTCCACGTCGTCGGCCAAACCGAATATCAACGGTTAAAAGGTCACGTTCAGTATTGGTTGGGACCAGCTCAGCGTAGTGTATTATGAGTTGTTGAAACCGACTGAAACGATTACAGGCGATCGTTATCGAACGCAATTAATGCGTTCGAGTCGAGCATCGGAAGACAAACCACCACAATACAACGAGAGACATGATAAAGTAATTTAACATCATGACAATGCTCGACTCACGGGATTGGTACGCTCCGAAAGATGGGAAAGTGGCCAATACTTTGAATCATAAATGTATAACCAGTTTTTCACAATAAAGCCTCGAATTCCAAAAAAAAATGGCGGAAGCAGAGTTGTACAAGAGTTTTAATGAATTCCTGGAACAATAAAGATTAAGTTTTTTGCTTCCAGGGGAGAGCCTTCTGTACGAGTATTATACGTCATTTCCTCTAATCCGCTGAATTCTCATTGAAATTAATGATATATTTCCATGAATATCGTTTAGACATTTTTGCATCGAAAAATGTTAGTTGGCAGAACAGTTTTATTTATCGCAAATTTGATAGATAATAGATGAATCCATGGCAAGAGAGTTCCGAGTACCAATCTGTAATAATGAAATATATCCATGACATCTGTGATATTCTCGCACGATTTTGTTCTACAAGATGTGGCAGAATCTCGGCAACAGCGGCGGATTTTAATAATTGACCTCGAAAAGTATATCCCACCTTATCATTAGAGATCATTTTCGGCGCAAAATCTGCAATTTTCAGATATTTGAGCAACTAAATAAAAAGGTACTTGAAGTCGCAAAGAAAAAGAAATAAAAATCGTGCAAATATTACACTTTGATGATCTTATATGGTTATTTCTGCACCACAATACGAAAATGTATTAACGATTCTTAATTGAAGGTCTCTATTATATAGTATATGTTGCAGAATTCGGTTAGATATTATCGATAAATACACCTGAGGCTTGCACGAACACCCATAATATTCATGGAGTAAAATGGTATAACTATCCAAGGTCAAATCAAGGAATAATCAAGTACCTACACTTCACTTCTTGTTATTGGGAATTGTGTCTGTAGACCGGATGGCAGGAAGTTCAATGTGCAAATAATCACTGGTGTTTAATTGAATTGTTAATGAATAATTTAATAGATTTCATTCGGTGATCTACCTGTTTATATTCGAGTTTGGGTAATTTCGTAAAGAAAAAGTTTTTTCAAGGAAGGTCCTTCTCATTGCAACTGATTGACCGTAATTCATTGATTATATTGTCGTGTATCCAGTTTTCAGCTTATTTAGGATTTCAAATTGTATTTATTTCAGAATACCATATACTTGAGTGAATATCGATAGTACCAGGTTGACTATTAGAGAAATTGAAGCTGGAGTTCCCAAGGATCGGGGATAGGCTGTTGTTGAACTCATACATGGCGGACATACAGAAAATGAATAGATGCAAAATAGTCCAGTTTGAAGATGACAATCCTACACAGTAGTATGTGGAAATCAATTACTAGGCAAATACAGATAGACTAAGATGAAGTGATGGAATACTTCAAGTAATGGAGATTCAAAAAGAACTATACCCGTTGCTCAATCCAAAAAGTGAACTTTCCTTAGAAAACAAGCTGACGATAACAAATAAAGTGCTATTACAAAGCATTACTATACAGTAGTATTGGTCTAATAAGAAAGACAATAAGAAAGATCAGTTACAAAGAACATTAAATACAGTAATCAAAACAGCGGTTGGCGACCCATTGTATATAAGCAACCAACAAATCAGAGAAGAATTGAAAATCGAAACTAAACAACCAAATAAAGAAGACAATAGAGACGCTAAAAGCACACCAGAATAGAGAACTGGAGAAAGATAATACGAATTCTAACAAGAAAGGCAGACAAGAGGAAAACCTCTTTCAAGAAATCATAGTGACATGCAGAAGGGAGAAAACTCTCCCAAATTAACAACAGCAGAAAATTGGAACAATTGCAGTAGAGGCTTAGGAAATTAAATTCCAGTCCTTATACAAAATAAGACCTGTGAATACCATATACAGGATGGCCATTTGAAAACGAAACAGACGAGATTACAGACGAAATAAAGTTTTTCGATAGAAATGCTCGGACAGGTCGATTTCTGTTTCGAGGGGGACAACTTAAGATGTAGGTTACGGACGCATAGCGCTTCAACCCTTGCTGCTACAACCCCCACCCCCAATTTTTGAATATGGAAGATGGGGTGAGTGATACCTCAATTTGAAGGTATTTTTATACTGATTTCAGCACAGTTATTGTTTTTTCATTTTATGCATTAGTTCTCGAAATATTCATGCGTTAGTTAGTTAGGAAGGAAGCCACAGTCATGGTTGTTTTGAAGCTCAAAATGCCGATTTTTCACAAAACACTACAAGTGCCATGAAAACACTACTTCATTTTCAAATACTTAGTTAAGAATATTTCGAGAACTAATGCATAAAATGAAAAAACAATTACTGTGCTGAAATCAGTATAAAAATACCTTTCAAATGAGGTATCACTCACCCCATCTTCCCTATTCAAAATTTGGGGGTGAGGGTTGTAGTAGCAAGGGTTGAAGCGCTATGCGTCCGTAACCTACATCTGAAGTTGTCCCCCTCGAAACAGAAATCGACCTGTCCGAGCATTTCTATCGAAAAACTTTATTTCGTCTGTAATCTCGTCTGTTTCGTTTTCAAATGGCCACCCTGTATTGATGTGTGCACTTGTTCTTCAACCTTCCTAATGAATTGAAAATTTCAGCATTTTCCTTCAAAATTAAAAGATTAAATGAAACTAAATTCTTCTTTGACTTAGTGATACAAAAATTGTTTATCTTGTAAATTTGTGAACTAATACCAGAATATTCGAATTTTCTCTAATCATCCAGATTCTAGAAAATTTTCCATAGTTAGATTTCACAACCGATGTATCCGCCTATCATGGGAATACCTTCATCAAGAAACAGCCGCATTAAATTTATCCCAGTCTATTGATACAATAACAAAGCAATTATTCATGCAAGTAGGATTAGGAATTTTTTCAAAATGAAAGTTTTCGCATGTGCTGCAGTCATGCTAGAAATCACTGATTTATATGCAGGTCGCCTGTGGTATTCTATTTTTCTTCAACGAACAATATGAATATGGAATAATAAAAGTTACCCACTGCATCTAGGAAAAACCTCACATTTATATTGTGATTTCAAAATGTACTGAGGGATCACAAGATTCGAATTATCGATATATATTTTCAACTACTGTAAGGTAGGTAACTTTTTGGATATTTTAATGAACATAACTGATGGATCTTTTCATTTATGAATGCTGATATTGTCCTTTAGTCGATTTGTGTTTTTCATCAAATTTAATTTTTATTTATATGTAAGGAAATAAATATCTACGAACTATATTCTGTAAGTAAGCATAGTTTCTTTAACTTTCCCCTACATAATTCTGCAAACTCTGTATCGAGAAATAAGCTAATGACAATGCGTTCGATTCGCACTAGGTAAGTAGAGATGATAGATTATATTTTATCTTAGTTCTGACTCATAATTTGCGTGATATATTATTAATTACCTACTCACAGAGCATATCATCCTTGATTCAGTTCTAGTACCTGCTTATTTTGCTATCCTTAATACGTTTTGAATATACGATTTTTCTAAATATCAATACACCTGGATATTCGAAAGAAAGTTTCCTTTTCTGTAAAAAGTCACCTTTACAAAAAAGCTGTTCTATAGAACAATTTTAAGGTTATAGAATGCTTTGAAGTGTCCTTCATCATAAAGTTCTGATAGTGGTTCTTTATGGTAAGAAAAAGGATTCTTTTTGTTCGCGAATGCTCTATGATATAAAACAAACTTAAAAAAAATTAGACGTTAGTTACCTTCGCTTACTTTCACTGTGATCAACAAATTGTTTTCTTCTAGATGGCTTATAGATAGGAATTATAATGCTTATATTTACTCATTGAGTTCATATTACACTGAATTCCATTTCGCCCTTAAAAGAATATTACCTGTGCTCATATGCAACTGGTTCATTGTGTAATTTCAACAGTATTCTATAAAATTATGAATGATAAGGGAAGTGAGTATCTGCATAATTTCATACATATGCAGCATTAATAAAAAGAAATTATCGGGAAATATTTCTGTATGCCTTTTCATTTCCACAATTTTTCATTACATTACAATTTTCAATATCAATAACTTGAAATATCCCAATACCAGATTAACTGAATTTCATTCACTTCCGACTAACTTTTTCCAATATTGTATTTAGAAAGGAAGGTTAGCTCGCGTTTATCAATATATCAGTAATCGATATCCTGATACAAGCGTTTTCGATCGAGTTCATAGAACATGAAGTGAGTCACTCCAACTGCTAATAATGGATTCGACAGCAATGTCATGAGGTTTGAAGTGCACCCCTGTCAATTACTCATACGAATATCACACAAACGAGCTAGGTGAATGGTAATTCGGAGAATATTACATTTTAATTGGACTTATTGATCGAGAAAAAATATTTTGAGATTAGTATAAGTTTTGATATAATGAGCCCATTTTTTGGGATAGAGTAGCAGAAGGAAGAAAATTGCTAATGTCGCTTTTGCTGAAAATACTGTGTTTGGATAAGACAGAATATTTCGGATTTATTGGTTTTTTTATATTTCAAAAATTCAGGTATTTTTCAGGTTTTTCCATAAACATGTAACTAAAGGGTGTTTTTTTAAGAGCTATAGAACTTTAAATTGCAATAAAACAACGATGGATTATTCGATTGACATGAATTTTATTTATCCGCAAGATAATCTTGTGGCATTACATTTTAAATATGATTTCTGGCATATGACCGCCACGGCTGGCTCGGATGTAGTCCAATCTGGACGTCCAATTTTCGATGACTTTTTCCAACATTTGTGGCCGCATATCGGCAATAACACGGCGAATGTTGTCTTCCAAATGGTCAAGGGTTTATTTGTTTATTTGTACCTTATCCGCATAGACCAATGACTTTACATAGCCCTACAGAAAGTAGTCTAGCGGTGTTAAATCACAAGATCTTGGAGGCCAATTCACAGGTCCAAAACGTGAAATTAGGCGGTCACCAAACGTGTCTTTCAATGAATCGATTGTGGCACGAGCTGTGTGATATGTTGCGCCGTCTTGTTGAAACCACAGCTCCTGGACATTAGGGTTGTTCAATTCAGGAATGAAAAAATTAGTTATCATGGCTCTATACCGATCACCATTGACTGTAACGTTCTGGCCACCATCGTTTTCGAAGAAGTACGAACCAATGATTCCACCAGCCCATAAAGCGCACCAAACAGTCAGTTTTTCTGGATGTAACAGTGTTTCGACATACACTTGAGGATTAGCGTCACTCCAAATGCGGCAGTTATGTTTGTTGACGTAGTCATTCAACCAGAAGTGCGCTTCATCGTTAAACAAAATAAAATGGACGTAGTGCGCGATACGTATTTCGCATAGAACCATTATTTTCGAAATAAAATTGCACTATTTGCAAGCGTTGTTGAGGCGTGAGTCTATTCATGATGAATTGCCAAACCAAACTGAGAATAAATCACTTGATAGCTGTTAAATCGATCGTCATCTTGAACAGTAATGCCAACTTAAAGTTATATACCTCGAATAAAACACCCGTTACAAACGCTTCGGTCAAGAACTACAGAGCTTCAAAGCTTCAAGATCTTTTTTGGTTTTTTCTTCATAGCTTTTTCAGTGATAAGATATAGGCCCTTGAAATCCTGATAATGAATTTTGAATCATCTTGTATATTACGTATTCAGCGTGATTCACGTATTCAAAGTGATCCTTTGAAGAGGTCACATCAGAGGTCATTTGCAAGAAATTAAGTCCTGTCAACTAGGCACAGGTTGTCCCTGTAGTAACTGTATATTTTCTTACCAGAGGTAGAGGGTGAGTACGGATTGACTGCAAATAAATAATTTCTGCCTTTCCTAAGAAAGCTACAGGGTGAGTTTGCATATTCATGGAAATAATGAAACCATCATCAGAAAGGCAGAAATGAATTTTTTGCAGTCAATCCGTACTCACCTAGTCCTACTTTACCTCTGGTAAGAGTATGTAAAGTTACTCCCGGGACACCCTGTATAATAAACCAGAAACTCGGCAGTGTTTTCTCGATTCAATTTGAATATTTCTTGAGGATATTGTTTAAATTATATTGTGTTGAAAGGACTTTCGAATAAAGTGGTTCTAATCAGGGAAAAACCTTACCGTCATGTTGTTGAGACTGTGGGCGCGATCTTACTTGATCAAGTACCTCTTTCTCGGGATCAATCGATTTGAATATTTTCCATTCATTGTCTTAATGTGATCGTAGTGAATCAAATTATAATTATGATTTTACACGAGCTGAATCTTGAATGATCATATTAAGTCAAGATCCAGGAGTGATTAGATATACTTCTCTATTGAATTCATCATTAAAATGAAAATTCTCAAGGAAGTGTTATGGATCAATTTTAGGGATCAGTAGATATAATGATACCTTGAAGGTTGTTCTCAAGATAGATGTTGTGATTAATTTTTTCGGTCCAGTAGCCTTTTCTTCTATATGCAGCTTCATTATTTGAAGATAAGGTGTATTTGATTTTTTTCAATAGTTGAACGTTAAGTTAAATTAAATTAAAGTTAAAATATGCGCAATTTCAAATTCACGTCACCTTAATTGTCTTACAAAATCTAATCAATGGAAAAACCAGTATTTCTAAACATGTCAACTACAGCTACAGTAATACAATTCAGAAGGAAACATTAATTCAAAAAAAATTTAATTCTAGTTTTACGTATTACTTGAATATATTAACTTCGAATCGATAATTATTTCCTTGATTTGCATATCACTAATAAATTGAAAATTTTCTGTAATCATGGAAAGATCTAAAAAAGTGTAAAAATAAACAAAATTGCTAATCGATAACGCATTCTACCATGCACCTATTACGTTCATGAACGAAGAACTGCATTATTTTTCAATCTCATGACCTCTTAAATTCGAAGGTTTACCGTTTCCAATCATTAAACTCGTAAAAAAAAATTGAATCGATATAATTTCATTAATGTTTTGCCCAATGCGTTATATCGAAGTTTATCTTAATTGAAATATTTGTAATGGTTAACAAAGTGAAGTTGTAGTTGGACATAGAAGAAAGAATCTGACAAGGAAGTACATATTTATCAGAAATTCAACCTAATGAGGAATATTGCTACATTCTAGAAATAATTACACGTTTGTGAACAAACAGTGTAAAGAATAAAGCGTCCAGTTTTGCGAAGAAGGTCATAATTAACTAGAATTTCTGTTGGTTTATGAATCATGGTTCGATTAGATATGATATAAGTGAAGATTGAATAAATTACTATTGTCCGTAAACAACAACATATACCAGTAATGTCCCCATAAATAAAAAATTGAACTGAAATAAACAAGATCGGGAAAGCTCTGACATGAAGTCAGGAGTCTTTGAGCACTCGTTCATTCATGCATCAGTTGTACCCTTCCTTGGAGACAACAGAACCGAATATTATTGATGAAAGAGCTCTCGAAAGCATCCACATTCTTAGTTAGTTCTTCCTTTATAAAGGGTGTTTTTTTAGAGCTATAGAACTTTAAATTGCAATAAAACAACGATGGATCATTCGATTGACATGAATTTTATTTATCCGCAAGATAATCTTGTGGTATTACATTTTAAATATGATTTCTGGCATATGACTGCCACGGCTGGCTCGGATGTAGTCCAATCTGGACGTCCAATTTTCGATGACTTTTTCCAACATTGTGGCCGTATGTCGGCAATAACACGGCGAATGTTGTCTTCCAATTGGTCAAGGGTTTGTGGCTTATCCGCATAGACCAATGACTTTACTTAGCCCCACAGAAAGTAGTCTAGCGGTGTTAAATCACAAGATCATTGAGGCCAATTCACAGCTCCAAAACGTGAAATTAGGCGGTCACCAAACGTGTCTTTCAATAAATCGATTGTGGCACGAGCTGTGTGACATGTTGCGCCGTCTTGTTGGAACCACAGCTCCTGGACATCATGGTTGTTAAATTCAGGAATGAAAAAGTTAGTAATCAAGGCTCTATACCGATCACCATTGACTGTACGGTTCTGGCCATAATCGTTTTTAAAGAAGTACGGACCACTGATTCCACCAGCCCATAAAGCACACCAAACAGTCAGTTTTTCTGGATGTAACGGTGTTTCGACATACACTTGAGGAATAGCTTCACTCCAAATACGGCAGTTTTGTTTGTTGACGTAGCCATTCAACCAGAAGTGCGCTTCATCGCTAAACAAAATAAAATGGACGTAGTGCGCGATACGTATTCCGCACAGAACCATTATTTTCGAAATGAAATTGCACTATTTGCAAGCGTTGTTCAGACGTGAGTCTACTCATGATGAATTGCCAAACCAAACTGAGAATAAATCACTTGACAGCTGTTAAATCGGTCGCCATCTTGAACAGTAATGCCAAGTTAAAGTTATATACCTCGAAAAAAACACCCGATATTTTCGATATTCTGCTCGAACTGTATGAGGCTGTGACGACGCTATCCACATGAAATTTTGGATTCTACAGGGTGAGCTGTACAGGGATGTGAGACATACTACAGGGATATCGAAAACCGTTAGAGATACAGAGTGACTTAAATTACAAAAAAAGTTGCGTTATTTAGGGATTAGTGTGTTGGTGTTAACAGCTCCAAAATTTCTATAATGGTTCCCGAGATATCTCAAAAAAACTGAAAATCGGGATTTTTGTTTTTTTTTGTATAACTCATTTGTTTCTGGAGATAACTTGACGATATTCGGTTTGTAGCCATTATTCAATATAGAGATTCTAATTGTATCGTCAGTTTTTTTCTGTTTTCCATTGTCATAGTCGAGATAGTAATTTTTTTTCCTTATGGACTCCTATTGGTTCTACTTATGAGGTGATAAAATAGAAATAACGAATTCAATAATCTATCACACTCTAAAAATATCGAGTCTAGCTACGCAAATTTGGACTTCCTTTTCATTTTTTTGTTTAAGTAGTAGGCTGTTACCAGAATTGTCAAATAACTTGATACTTGATAACTTGACTATTGAGTGATGATGCGGATTCTTTGTAAATCTTGCCAATTTATTTGAATCAACATCCGGAATCCTATTGACCTATCTGTAAAACTATCATAAAGTGTAGTGAACGTGAAGTTGGTCCAATTTTGCGTAGAGGTCAAGTAGATCTATATCTAAGCTTAATCACAAGACTATGCGGATATCCTAAGAATGCGCTGTTCGATTCGAAAATGTAAGCGGATCTATCAGCTCTTTCCATGTTTGATTTATCAGGGTCTGATTGAGATATTCGAACGATTTGTAGCTCAATTCCAAACCGACTTTGTTATTTATAGCCGAAGAAAAAAATATGGACGATATATAATCAATCGATCAAAAATTAATTACAATTGGATATACAGGCTGTTCCTTCATGATATGCTAATGCTTTAGGAGGCGATTCTTGGAGCCATTTTCAGAAAAAAGTCATAAGTCGTAAACATGTTGAGAATATAATTGATAATTAGAATTTGAAGGTATGGATTATGATGAGAGATGATGAAAACACTCATCATCAAGTCTTGATATCCCTAGTTTTCTGAAGAAATGAACAATGTATGTTCTGGAAATGAGATGAATATTTTCCTCTATTTCAGCTGCAATCTATTCGATAGAAAATCTTTGTTTGTTACTCTTTGCTCTATGCAGGATGAGAAAAATAGGAAAAATGAGAAACAATCTAAATTTACTGATTATTTATTTTTGAATAACTATAGTGCTAAACTCAATTCCTGAATAGCTGAAGATGGTTTTTGAGGATTGGATATTACTTTCCCTAAGTAATCCCATACATGCTGAATTGGATTCATGTCGAGTGAGTTTGCTGGCCAGTTTATTTCCTGAATATGGTTCTCTTCAAGAATGTTTTGAACCTTTCGTGTGCGGTGTGGTGGAGCTTTATCATTCTGATAAATTAATGTATCCCCAAATTCGTTGCGCAGAGAAACAATGATTGGTTCAATGATGTTTTCTACGTCGATAGCACCAGTCATTGCTCGTTCAAAGATAATAACACAACCGAACATTATACCCCCAACACATTATTGATTCGCCTTGAAAGAGAAAAACTTCCCGGGCGAAATTGAGTAGCTCTAGTTAGGTTGGACCTCTCCAAACTCTTTCTCGTCGACTATCATCTAATTGCCCGAAAAAAGTACTTGTCGCCATTGGGTTAAAATCCAGTTTTGGTGGTGTTCTGCTCATTGCCGACGGTTATCTCTATGTCCAGGTGATAGCCGAGGCACTCTTGAAGGTCTTCTTGACCTCAAATTTGAGGAATGCAACCCTTATCGTACTGGTTGAGAATATCCGTCTATAGGACCTCAAAAAATGACTTCGAAGGGTTGTTACAAATACCGTTCGATTCCTTCGAGTAAAATTTGCGATATAATAGTCTTCCCTTGCAAATGTTACTCTGGATAAACCAGGCACCGGCCTCCGGGTAACGCTGTCGGTTTCCAGGAAAAGAGCCACTATGCACCTTACTGAAATTTGTGAAAAATGTGAAAAACGATGTGCAATCTGGTGTTCGACAAAGCATCTTGATGTAGTGCTATTATTTTTGCCCGGTCGAACTGAGAAATTGGATGTCCCGGTATTTTCGTAAGTAATTGCACAAGTGCATCAAAATTACCGATAATTTTGCATGACAGCGTGTTGTCATAAAAACTGCATGAGTCCAAAAATGAATATGACCGAATGCAGTTTTTCAAAGAAAACACGCTGGAATGCGAAATTATCCGGTCATTTTGATGCACGAGTGTAATTCGGGGGAATATTTCCCGAATAAACTGTTACATCACTTGTCAAACTGATGTAGAATGGAATTGCCATAGATTGGAACTGTGTAAGATGCATAGAAACTATGCATCTATGAACAGAACAATTATCGCAGTGCTATTTCGCTTCCTACAATGCAATTATCGTTGTAATTTTCGATAATTGTTCTCCATTCACATAGAATTTTTGACAGACGAGAAATATTCCACGTAATATTCTTAATATTACAACTCTCGTTATTCGCTGAAAACTGATTAACTACGAAACACATGTATTCTCCCGAACAAGAAACATTTTTTGCTGGTTTATTGTTTTTATTCGAGTGATAGATAGTGAAGATTCCACACACAAAAAATTGTCATGTTACATTCAATAAGTTGAGAGATGACTCCAGACTTTTGAAGATGCTTGTATACGTCGGCAGAAATTGACTAACTTCTTTGTAGATTCAGAAAACTGAATTAATCTAAAAAATTATAGTCTTGAGGAGAATACCTATCAGAAAAAAATGTCTAAAATACAGATTTGAACAAGAACAAAAACTTTGAATTCACGTCTCTGTGGTTCACATTGTTTCCTTCATTTAAAGCTTTCAAAATTCATGAATCTGGTTTTGGTGCTTGAATAATAATTACTATTAGTGAACGATTTTGTGAATCAGATCCTTGAAGATATTTTCTTCGAGTCTTGAAGTTCTCAAGATACTTTCAGTGTGCATCGAATTAGGGGCACCCTGTACAGGGTGGGCAAATTTCGATGTTTTAGATAAAAAATTTATAAAACATATCTAGATTCGAATTTTGTAGAAATAAGTGAAAAGCATAGAAATAATCCGATTGACGGAAGGACACTGCTCTTGTTATAGAAAGCTCAATTTTTCTGTGCTCATCAACTGTTGAAACCATAGAAATATTGAGACTCTTAAGTAAAAAAGGTTTTTGACCATTTTCTGTTATTTATTTTAATACGAATCATACGATGTTATATATTTTTGATATCAGGAAAAATTAAGCTTTCAGAAAATGGCACAAAAATCTAGTGTTCTCATTTGAAAAAACATAACTTTGGGTCATAGCTTCGTAATTAAGAATCCTTTTGAAAATACGACCACGCCACTGGATTCTACGTAAAAAAGTGCCTGTATAATGTTTCAATTTCAGAGCTCTAACATCAGTATTAGCGGAGATATAAATGTTTTTCGATATCGCCATTTTTCCAATTTTCGCTTATAACTCGAAAACAAAAGAAGGTAGCCAAAAATGAATACTTCCCTTGTTAGTTTCTCAGAAAAAGAGACCGAGAATGGGGTATCAGATTTTGTCTATCTCATCTGGTTTAAAAGTTGTAGTGCTAAAACATCGAAATTTGCCCACCCTGTACACAAAATGTTCGAGATTTCATTTTTTATGTCTCAGTAACTTGCAAATTAAGTTTTCAATATGTATTTCCGCTCACCCAATGAGATATTTATCTGAAACAAACTAAATATCTCAATATTCAAATCGCTACGATCTATCAATAGATTGAGAACGGGATGCTTGTATACGTAGATTTTGAAGGCTAAGAAATTGCCACTGCACGTGGAGGATATTGGGGCGATAGTACGCTATCCTGGCAAGAAGGAACTAGATCCGCCCAGCGCTCTAAAAAATCCATCAAGGTCTATGCTGCTATTTAATGGTTGAATATAATTATCAACTCAAAAAACAGATGAAACTAATAATTCGGACCAGAATAAGAATGTCTCATATTATTTTAAAGCAACGGTTCTAAATTCTCTTTAAATTTTCTGGTAAGTGACATGAAATGGAAATACAGTAAATTTTACACTATAGCCTATTATTTACTCCATTAATGCGAAATATCTCAACACGTATCGTAAAATTATCAATATGAAAAATGAATATTGGCAGAATTCGAACCCTTGGCCATGAAAATTTCATGAATTCTCACTTATGATCTCCCTAGCAGCAGAATTATCACAGAAAATTTTTTCAAGGTCGCGAATATTTATGTTTATAGAATACTGTCCTGAGTCGAAGACGGTGGCTTCTGAGATAAGTAAACCATGTAAAGAATTGAAACTGTGCACATCACTCAAGAAAAACAAAAGTTTCATGTCCTTGTTAATTCTCGAAGAAAAGATAACAAATGATCACCTATATTAGGTGTAGTAGAAGAAATTCATTTTTTCAATAGATGGCTTTAGCTATCGATATCTCGCGTTGTATAAGTTCGATCGAGTTCTACTCGATTAAAAAGATGAGACTTCGTACTACAAAAACTTTTGTGACAGTGTTGTGATTAGTAGATTCAGTTTAATTTGAGCGCGCGTCAAAGATGGACACTAGAACTATATTTTACAGTTTTTGTTTTCGATAAATGCGAAAATGCAAGTCAGGCGGTTACAAATGTAAAAAGTGTTTTCGGTCACAATACTGCAGCAGCGAATCACGCGCAATTTTGGTTTCGTCGATTCTTTTCTGGTAATTTCGATTTCAAAGCTGCACCACGCACTGGAAGGCCAATTGTCGAAAAGTTCGATAAAATCACGAACATTGTCGAGTCCAACCGTCTTGTAAGCACTGTTTCGATTGCACAAGAGCTAAAGATTTCACATAAAACCGTTTGAACTCATTTGAATAAGGCTGGTCTCAAGAAGAAACGCGATGTATGGGTATCCCACGAGTAAACATAAAAAAAAACCTCATGGACCGAATTTTCATCTGTGAATCGCTGTTGAATCGCAACAAAATCGACCCATTTTTTAAGAGGTTGGTAACTGATGATGAAAAGTAGAGCACTTACGACAACGTCAAGCAAAAACGGTCGTGGTCAAAACGGTGAGTCAACGGAAACGATGGCCAAGCTAGGATATGTAGGATTTCACGTATACCTACTTATGCGTTTCGTCCCTGGCACACACACCGGACTCATCAGTGTGACTTTGGTATATTTGTGTGTGCCGTGTCACAGACGCTTGGGGAATTTATTATTATCGGGAGCCGCCGGGACTCGAACCCGGCACCTTGTCGCATCTCGGTGAGTGAGTCTACTTCTTAACGTCTAGGCTACCGAATGCTGTGTTTTATTGTTGCTATGTGGAGCTTTATGAGAAACCGCCACAGATAGGCGCCCAGAAAGGTTTTGCTGTGTGTTGGGTGGGTTTGGCAGGGAATTTTCAGCTATGAGCTGCTCCCCTACGGCATAACTGTTAACTCGAACTGTACTGTCAACAATTAGACCGTCTGAAGGAATCAATGGCCCAGAAGCGGCCAGCTTTGGCCAATTAGAGAGGAAAGTGTCATATATATAGATTTGGAAGTCAAATGAAGGATTATCATTCGTCTCTTCACCCAAGAAGGAGAGTCACTACAGAAGTCGCGACAATCTCGATTTTCAGTTTTTTAGAGATATCTCGGGAGCCATTATAGATATTTTGGACCTGTTAACACCTACACACTAATCCCTAAATAAGGCAACTTTTTTGTAATTTAAGTCTCTCTAACGGTTTTCGATACCCCTGTAGTGTCTCACATCCCTGTACAGCTCACCCTGTAGAATCTAAAATTCCATGTGAATAGCATCGTCACAGCCTCATACAGTTCGAGCAGAATATCGAAAATATCGGGTGTTTTTTTTTTTCGAGGTATATAACTTTAAGTTGGCATTACTGTTCAAGATGGCGACCGATTTAACAGCTGTCAAGTGATTTATTCTCGGTTTGGTTTGGCAATTCATCATGAATAGACTCACGCCTGAACAACGCTTGCAAATAGTGCAATTTTATTTCGAACATAATGGTTCTGTGCGGAATACGTATCGCGCACTACATCCATTTTATTTTGTTTAGCGATGAAGCGCACTTCTGGTTGAATGGCTACGTCAACCAACAAAACTGCCGCATTTGGAGTGAAGCTAATCCTCAAGTGTATGTCGTTACATCCAGAAAAACTGACCGTTTGGTGCGCTTTATGGGCTGGTGGAATCATCGGTCCGTATTTCTTCAAAAACGATGATGGCCAGAACGTTAGTCAATGGTGATCGGTATAGAGCCATGATGACTAACTTTTTCATTCCTGAATTGAACAACCATGATGTCCAGGAGCTGTGGTTCCAACAAGGCGGCGTAACATATCACACAGCTCGTGCCACAATCGAATTATTGAATGACACGTTTGGTGACCGTCTAATTTCACGTTTTGGACCTGTGAATTAGCCTCCAAGATCTTGTGATTTAACACCGCTAGATTACTTTCTGTGGGGCTATGTAAAGTCATTGGTCTATGCGGATAAGCCACAAACCCTTGACCATTTGGAAGACAACATTCGCCGTGTTATTGCCGATATACAGCCACAAATGTTGGAAAAAGTCATCGAAAATTGGACGTCCAGATTGGACTACATCCGAGCCAGCCGTGGCGGTCATATGCCAGAAATCATATTTAAAATGTAATGCCACAAGATTATCTTGCGGATAAATAAAATTCATGTCAAACGAATAATCCATCGTTGTTTTATTGCAATTTAAAGTTCTATAGCTCTAAAAAAACACCCTTTATATGAATATGTTATGTAAAATTGAATAGTAAAGATGTCTCTACCGCGAAAGACGCGAATTTTGCACGGAATCAATATGTTGTATGCAAAATAAAAAGAACGGGTAGGTAGTAGGTAATATTAACAAAACTTGTCGCTTTGTTTATCACGAAAGAGATCATTAAACCGTTTAGTCTATAAAAATCAGTTCTAGGTCTAGGTCAGGCCCGCTGTATTATTATTCTACCTTGTTCTGAAGGATATCATTCCAAGAAATGATAACACTCACTTTTTCACATTCTAACTAGTTCTGAGGTAAAAGTGATTGGATCAATTATCAAGATCATCTGAATATTGATATTGAATACAACGTCAGGATATGAATATCATTTTGTATTTATAAATTTTTTTTCTTGCAATCGAAACATGTATTGTCATTGCCATAGGTATTTAAATGGAAATTGAGTTAAAGGTTTAGAAGTTGTAATGTTGCGTGGTGTTTTTTAGTATTTATTTACTTTAATTGGAAAAATGCTCTAATACACTAAAAATAAAACTCAGTAGGGTCTCAATTTGTTATATCCTATAAAATATCTAGATGATATAAATAACGAAAATTAATGATTAATTTCTGAAATATAATGAAAGAAGAACTGTTTAATTTCATTTTTGAAGAGCATTCCTGTTTTTGGTAGATGCATTGAGTATTTGGATTGATAGAACCTGATGGTCGATTTATTGTTATTCAGCAGGATTAAGATGATAATCATAATAAAATAACTTTTGCTCATTGAACTGATTTGTTTATTCATCGCAATTAAGTACACATATGGAAGAAGAAACCCAAAATTTTACAAAAATATTTCCAAATCACCTAATCCGCACGAATTATCTTTCAGGAAATCTGAATACACTTTTCAAATGAAAACATTGATAGAATTTTGTAACCCTCTAGAAATGCTATATTTAGTGTATAATACATTTGACATACTGTATTCTACATTTTGCAACAAGAAAGCTTGATGTCGACAGGACTGCTTCAATGTTTTAGGTGTACAACTTTGGCTTCCGCCACTTTGCAATAGAAGGCTGTAGCGGTATAAGTGGTAGTCGAAATAAATACATCGTAAATGTCATACAATAAGCATAGGTATTTGTAAACATAACGCCATCGAAATATTTATCAATTTGTGTTATTCTCAATTGAACATATCAACTTACGAGCCAAATTCTCGTTATTTGCGGGAGATTTTAATTTTCTGCTTTAATATGAAGAAGTCTGCGGCTGAGGCTCATCGAATGCTGTCATATACCAATGGTGAATCCGCTATTGGTGAATGAACGTGCCAAGAGTGGTTTCAACGCTTCAAGAACGGCGATTTTGACGTCAAAGACCAGCATGACAGTGAAAGAGAGAAGGTTTTCGAAGAAGCAGAATTGGATGCATTACTTGATCAAGACTCGTGTCAAACACAACAAAAATTGGCAGAATCATTGGGACTTGGAAGTGACGGAACAAGATATTTCGAAACGCCTGGAAATCATGGGAATTATTCAGAAACAAGGATATTGGATGCCGTACGAGTTGAAGTCGAGAGATGTTGAACAGCGTTTGTTTGCTTGTGAACAGCTGCTTGCAAGGCAAAGACAGAAGGGAATTCTGCATTGCATTGTAACTGGAGACGGAGAATGGGTTCATTACGATAATCCAAAGCGCAGAAAATCATGGGGATATCCCGGCCATGCTTTCACGTCGACGGACAAACCGAATAATCATGGTTCCAAGGTCATGTTCAGTATTTGGTGGGACCAGCTCGGCTTAGTGTATAATGAATTGTAACAATCGACTGTAACAATCACAGACGATCGTTATCGAACGCAATTCATGCGTTTAAGCAGAGCATTGAAAGACAAATGGCCGCAATACAACGAGAGATATGATGAAGTGATTATACAGCATGACAATGCTTGGCCCCGTGTACCAAAAGTGGTCAAGACATACTTGGAAACGTTGAAATAGGAAGTCCTACACCACCCTACCTATTCTCCAGACGTTGCTCGTTCGGACTATCACTTGTTTTGATCAATGGAAATCTCGAGGAACTCAGCTCTCTTTCAATATAGTGTTTAAGAGTAGTATATAGGTGAATCTATGTGAGGAAATATAGTCTGGTTTCTATCTTATATTTTTTTTATCTAATGATTTTTCACTTAATAATATACCAGAGCCAGTTTGCTTTAGAACTGGAATGTATTAGAATAAATGAATACTTCGTTAAGTAGGCTACTAAATAATATTATGACATTCAGTTGAATTAATTCCTTTATCTTGCAAGGCGGATATAAGAATGTAGTATATTCTGAATCTTATGTTTGATTTTAAATTCAGTTTGGTGATCCAAACGCCTTTTCTGGAGTATAGAGGAATACAAGTTTCGTTTCAGATTTTAAACTAGAAAAAATTTTCACAAACGATGTCAGCCTTGACATCGACTTGTTTCTATCGAAAAAATTAACTATTCATCATATAAATTTCGGTTTCGTTCGATCAATTATCATGTAGCGAAATATTCCAGGACTTAATTGGATTCAACTTTTCATTTTGGTCAACAACCATCGAACCATAAACCAATAGACAGAACTAGAACAAAGCAAAAAAATTAATAGAACAATAACCTATGCTCAAGGATATTCTGCTAGGTATGATTTTATGAAGTAAGAATGGGATGGGTTCAGTATTAACCATCTGAGGTAATAATATCATTTCCAGTAAAGTATATCAAATATCTTCAATGTTTCCAACACTCTAAAACCGTGTGCACCGACTTGCTTACTAATACCGGATAAGATAATTCCCTTAAATATTTAGTTTGATGACATATCCATGTGATACCTGCCAATTTTTTTTCTTGATAGATCGATAATAAAGCATAACCAAAAAATTGTCTAGCTTAATGGGAAATGGGTTATTAAATAAACCACTGTTCTCCTTTTATCATAGAAGGCCAAGCAAACATGTTCCTCAATCCTGAAGAGCACATATACAAGGTGGTCCAAAAAAAACTTACCACCTCGATATTAACGAATGAGGCCCTATTTGAGAAAATTTGAAGATTTTATTAGATTTCAGTCGAAATTTTCTGGAAAAAATATGCAAATGATCTATCTATTAAAGGAATGTGGAATTCTATGAGTATTCTGATTTTACATTCAAAACATCAGAAATGGTATCATTTTCGGTGCAACCGCAAGTCAACCGTATTTGAAGTGTTTTTTCGAAGAAGTTTTCACTCCCAACAGAGCTTTTCTATAAAATTTCAAGTGTTCATCTCGAATCTTTCTTTGAGATATTTTTTAACCAACGGTCTTGGTGAATCACCCGGTATTCGTTTAATCGAAAACATAAACTGGCTTCAATGTTAATGTAATTTATCGACAGAATACGTTTTTTCAATTTTTTAGATTTAAACAAATAAAAAAGTAGTCATTTTTGGATAAACATGGAAAATGAATATTAAAAAAGCGAAGTTAGCAACTTGTGTGGAACTTTGTTTGATCAACAATTCTAACTCTAAAGTCTAACTTTTGTTTAACATTATTCATACTTTTGTTCAAATATTTTATTTCCAAGTGAATGAAGGCAATAAGATATTATAATTTATCGAAGGTTTCACCTCATCACAGGAAAACCTGAAAAAGTATCAAAGTCATCACTAATTTATTGAGATTTCTGTGATCTTTAAAAAAAGTCAATAAAAAATGTTCATGTCATATCGGATCCGAATTTCATCATCTATTTTTCATTACATTCTGAATTTTGAAATTAGAATGGTACCCATTAGATTGAACTTAATTACAAGTTTTCGCTTGAATAATTCCTTTTTAATGAGAGAATATCTCAACGCAGTATATTTACTTTTATATACAGCCCTGAAATATGCCGCATCTAAAAAATAACTCAATTGATCTCACACAACGTTCTTTGTTGTTTGAAAAATAGTTCAATTCAAGACAATTATGAAGAAGAGTTTCCGGCGATATTTATTGTTGAAAATTATTATTATGATCGAAATTAATTTTAGATTTTTTCTGTTGGGGTTTATAGTGAGAATTGAAATGCATATTTGATGTTTCTCACTTATAAGAAATTACCAACAAAGTTCGTAGAGTTTTTTCTATACAAACTAGAGAGAATTATTGTAGATCTGACTAACGAAGATCAAAAGGCATTCCTGAATTTCACTACAATCACTACTAACATTCAGATGTTCCAATCTTTGATCTTTCGAAATGGAAGTAAATCAGGACAGTACAGATGTGAACTCAGGAGCAAGGATGCAATTGAAAGATCGTTAGAATGCTCCTGTGGAAGGCTCTCGATGGAATCTAAAACCATTGACAGATTATGGCGATTAACTGGATTAACGGCTGTTAAAGTACCTACATTTTTTCGACTTTGTTCTAGTATTACATACTCAAAGTAATAATACCCAAAGAAAACTTAACACCTCGATTTTCCAGCTTTAAAATGAAAATGGGGAAAATTGCTCGTACTTTTCAATTCATTATTTAAGGAGGAACAACTTTTCTGCTTTTCTCATCCCCGTTACTGCAACTCCCTAATGGGGGTGAGAACAACCCCTTGATTCTGAATATTGATGAGGGGGGTTGCGATAGGTACCCCATTTCAAGACCGAGTACTATCTGATACTGATAATTCCGCTTCAAGATTTCTATCGATAACGAAATGACAGGTAAAACAGTGGAAGAGTTCTCAACTAGGACTAAACACCTTTGAAATGTGTCGGATACGAATAATATTGAGATAAATTTCACATTGCTACTTTCGCTATTTTCGCTGTTATTTCATTATCGATGGTATATTTTGAAGCGAAATTTTATTGATTGATTGAGGATTTTTCAGGGATTTCCCTGATATTTCGAAAATGATGTCCATTTTCCATTCTACAATTATGATATTGTACTCCAAGAACAGTAAAACGATTGCACAATCTTTCCACAAACGCTTTGTTTGTTAACACCCTGTTTCTCGAAAATAAAGTATGATTTTTTTCAAGTTTTTTCTGCCCTTCACACTCAACTGAAATTTGGCATAGATATTCCAATTAAGAATTCACATCACGTGATATTTCGATTACAAAGTTCGAGCATGTTATTTTTCTGGTACAGTGACTGCTTCTCGTGAAAAAAATATTTATCTGGTAATCCCCAAGAAAATCCAAATTGATAAATAACCAGTTAGAAGCTGTGTTGAATAATTTAATAATCAGTTTTGGTGCTAAGTCTATAGGGGAGGGTTTATACAAAGGGAGGTTTGATACAAGGTCGAATTTCGCGCCTCGGTTCTTCAAAGAAGGCGTAATCGCGTGCAGTGCCTCAATGAGTGTGAAAATAGTGTCAGTACAAATCTAGCAAAGATCGCGTCAACTGTAATTCTATTAAATTGGGATAATGAAACACCGGATTTCTTAACTAATATATTGAATTTGGCTGTACAAGTTATATGTTTACAAGGTAACAGCTACGAGCGTACTGGGTATGGTACCCCAATTTCCTGGGGATGTTAAGCGTCGCTTTGGATTTTGCATACCAAAGCGCAATCCAGGTCCCTGATTGGTCCACGTCTTTGCTCCTTGCCCTAAGATGTGACTTCAGGATGACCATATGTAGCGACAACGTGGCGCCTGTTCTATTTTTAGCCCTCGCTGTACCTGCTGGGGTTGGTTTCTCGAACTAAATGCGTCTTTCTGAATATTCAACTGCCCGTAAAGTTTGCGTGAAATTCACTTGACGCAACAGTGTGTTTTCTACATATTCGATGTAAGAATTTGCATAACAAACATAAGGCTTGATCTCTTTATCAACAAAATTTAGCGAAATTCATTATTTCATTCTTGATGCGCCTCTCATTGAGAACAAATAGGCCAGTAGTACAGATCTTCAATCAAATACCATAATATGTTCACGACATATATTTTCTGAATTTGTCTTCTAGGAAGGTTTGATACAGTCTGTGTCGGGAGGGATGATACACGTATTAAACCTCTCTATATATTTCGCAGCTGCAGAAGTTACGAACAAACATTTAAAAACATTGCAGGCAACGAATCCATAGTTCTCGAAGGAGAAGACGCCGAAAATAATGAATTCCAGTAGATGCAAGCTGGATCGTAATATTCATCAGAGAATGGAGTGCCATTCAGCCTGTGCAAGTGTCAGTAGTAAAATAAAAATTTTCACCTGCGAATTATGTAGGCATTAGGTAGTGTTATGATTATAAAATATTGATTTCTTATTATTCCTTGTACCTTATTTCTTATTGGATCAAACCTCCCTTTTAGTGTATCAGGCCTTCCATGTATAGGGAGGTTCGAGACACTTTGCACCAACAATTTCAAGAGCTCATAATCAAGGTTGAAATTTTCATTTTCAGTAATTGAATATTGCTCAATGTCTAAGCGAAGTCCTCAAATTTCACTCTGACATAAATGGATTGGTTAATGTTAAAAACAAATTTTTTACTAACAATTTTGTGAAAAATGTATGAACCCTTCCCACTCTCCCCTATCAATGTTTCGTAAAAATTCGATAAACTCGCTTAATAATCGCAAGAAACACCCTGCATCTCGTAAACATTGCGTTTGCGGGCTCATGTTTAAGACTTTTTTTTAATTATACAAGGAATCTCCCTTATTTTCACTTGTTCCTCCAATTTAGGAACACCCTATATAGAAAAATAATTTCATGGTCATCGCGTCACCAGATTCATAGAAAATTTGAGCAGAATATCGAAGAAATATGACCAACCTTCGAAGTAGGTTGCAATTTTGTTTGTATATGTAAATTAATAACTCCAATGTTCATGCCAAATTTCAAGAGAATCATACCATCTAAACAATTAAACCGACAACCATGGCATCGTATTAAATCAGTTCCGTGGTCTCCAATAGGCGCATGAATAAATGAGAGTTCGAAAGTTCCTAAGCTCATGGTTTTCTAGAACTCAAAATTTGTTGGATATTTATCATTCTATATTTTTTTTAAGAAACCAGGAAATTAGGTGTAGGATTAGACAAACACCACACCACTTCATTGTCTTCAAGATATTTAGCAAATACCAGAGTAACTATCAAGTTGGTAAAGAGAAATACATATAGGTTGCAGCTATACAATTTAGCACCGAAAAGATGAAATCCTCGAGAAAACCCAGCCACAACAGAGTTATCTTAATGATAATCATTCAACATCGTACAAGCTCCATGGAGCTTTTGAAAAGAGGGAGTCTCTCTGTAGATATATCCCATACCACTTTATTGGATAGAAATATTTTTAGGTGAATATATTTGTGAGAAATTGAAATATGTCATCGGTGCCATTATTCAATATAATGAGAAAATTTTGGAGATTGTAGGCATGGTCTAGACGGTTTTTCACTTGAAAATTCGCTTACTACTGCAGTAAGCATCTACAGAGGTTTCTAATTCGTAGCTTGTAACTGGAAGCTGGATTTTTCCGACATATCTCCAGCATCTACAATCTACAATCTACAACCTAGAAACCTCTGCAGATGTTTACCGAAGGAGTAACCGATATTTCAGGTGAAAACCCACACAGTTACAATACCCAAATTTTTTTAATTTTCTGTTGAAAAATCCGGCAATGAAAGCCTTCAGCATTATAAGGTGCCATCATGCTCATTCATTTTGTTGGAATATAATAAAATGAACTGATAGTACGTTTATGGACTCATTTCGAATATTTATTTTGAATGACAATAATATCTAGTTTCAAATTTGATTGATAATACAAAACAATTTTTTCGCTGTTGTATTAAATTTCGAATGTTCATGAATGAATCAGGTCTGCATAATATTTATTATCATACTTTTGAACGAAATAATGAGCCTATTAGTTAATAGAAAATACAAAACCGAAAAGTTGTTCTGCTCCTTCAAAAGGATTTCAATGCTTTCATTGTAGATAATTTTTCAAATTTATTGAGCAAAACCATTTCACAAAGGAATTCAAATCCCTAAATATCGAATACTGGATCCTAAAAACTCTTAAGGCTTATTTTTACCGGAATATGTTCAAAGGGTTGTCTCAAAATAGGAATTTATGTACTTGGGAAAAAAAAGTTTGATTCAAAAACAATTGGAAATATAACATGAGCTATGGAATTGAAAAAGAATTTGAATACATAGAACATATTCAATCAGTTTGAAAAAATTGTTCGAGACCTTCTGAATTCATAGGTTCAACCTGAACTCTTATTTGTATGAATAATAACAATAATTCCATATAATTATTCGAATTCGAAATGAAAATGTTGAGTGAAAGATGTCTTATAGAAAATTCTTTCGTTGTTCGTCCAATTTTTTTCGTTAATTTTTTTCTGATCATTTTAAATCTCAAGTTATCCATTGTATTTATTCACTCCGACTTTTTCGTTGTAAAGAAAATCACTAAACCGAAGAAAGTTCTAAAATGACTTTAAAATATCAATTTTTCTTTTAGGTCGACGATATTTTTAAAATATTCAGTTTCCACATTAGAAGAAAGTACGAAAAATTAAATACCAAATTCGTTCGTTTAATGAACCATTTTTTGACATACATATTACTATATTCCTTAAGATAACAATATAAATGAGCATAAATGGCATACCGAAACAATTTTTTCTAAATCCTCACAAATATACTCACATATCTATCGACACAAAAAAAAAACATAAAATACACATAAAATAACCCATTTCCGCAGCGAAAATCACGAGCGAGATCACCTATGCCACGATAAGATCGCAATAAACGCAAATAGAAATCCTGCACTCTTCTGAAACGATCCAGTACTTTCGACCTGCACCAGGTCTATGAAACCGACGTCCAGCGCGATCGCAGCACACAAATTGGCGGGCGGATCTCCTCGTCGCTCGGCACGCGCCTGTGACACCGCCGACGACCCCAACGACGCACCCGCGTGGGCACCATCTCCGAAGGTCCAGCTTCAGGTGACGGTGGCCGGCCCCGCAGGTACCCTCTGGAACCTTGGGGATCCCGATGCGGACGCAGGCGTGACGACGGGCTTTACGCAATAATGAAAGGGCTGCTGGAGGAGCGTGGGGAAGGCAACACGGAGAAGGGAGTCAACTACATAAACTCCAGCCCCGAGAGCATCATCTATCATTCTTTGGTTTGCTAAAAACTCGCAAACAGCGTGTTAGAACCTGTTGACAAACGGTTATTGATAATCGTGGTCAACTTAACGGTCTCCGAAGACGCTTTCAGTAGTCAGCAGTGGAAACCATAGTGATTTCAGGCTGAATTTCTCACAGATCCATCTTTTGCGAGTAGCACCCCCTGTTGAAGTCTCCAGCTCAAAAATGGCCGTAGTCGCAGCAGCTCAGAAGAACAGAGAGATGTTCGCCATCAAGAAATCTTACAGCATCGAGGTAAGCCCCAAAATATACCAACAAAAAAAAAAGTTAAAAAAATTAATTAAAAATTAAAATTGAAAAAAAATTAAAATTAATTAAAGTTTCGCAATAAATTGACGAATTCTACAGTAGATATTTAAAATTCTTACTAGACCTAGCATTGAAATCACCGAATATTCCCATAACAAATAAATTAAAAAAAAAAATTCGACTCAAAAACAAATTCTATTGTTTGATTTTATCTCGATTTTCATCATCCTCAATTTTGATCGCAAAAATACTCACTAACGTGATTTTACACATCGCCTTGAACGCCCAGCCCATTAATTTTTATAACTCACACCGTAGAAACCGAAGGTATTAAAATAAAAATCCATTACGGTCTTAGCAAGATTCCATACTTAGGAACGATTTATGCATCAATTTTAACAATCTCATTATTTTTATTTCTATCATGTGGATTTGAGAAGGAGGTCAGTGTAAGCATTAATCTCATTTTCATAATAAAACTGGCCGGTATGAGTATTCATCTGGATTGCGAATCATCTCTGGCATAGTGTTTTTAATAGAGATTACCTCATCGCAAATATTATAGTTTTTTATAAATTTTTCAATAAATCTTTTTGTGTAAAAATTCAAATACCAAGTAATACTCTCAATCATACATAATATATTTTGTTGATATTTCTGAATCATTCAATTTCATCCATAACAAAATGGTTATTTTCGTTTGGACCAACCAAATTATTGAGAAAACCTAGCGTTTGTCATAAAGTATAAGAATTTCACATTAGAAAAAAGTAGGGTTTTGTTTTTCATTTTGAATCTACAAAATTCAAGATACATTTGCAAGATCCACCATCAGACAAGCGTATCAAATTTTGCTGTTCAAGCTTTTTTATAATGTGAATTTTCGGTTTAAAGCTCATCAAAAAAAACTTTTTTGTATCAAATTTTGGAATGTGTGGAAATAATTCAATGGGTTAATATGAGAATAAGAATTTTTGATTAGATAGGTTTTTGAATGAATTACTGGAATAGGTCACCAAGAAAATGAAGTCAAAATAGTGTCATAATACTCCAAAACATATCTTTTATGAATTCAAGATAGATAATTCAAAATTTCCATATCAATGAATGAATCAAAAATGAACCTAATTTTTTAAATCAATTCGAGTTATTCACGAAATATTTTGACCATGACTTTGAATGAATTGGTTATACTGAATCGAAAGATTGTTTTTCGCCGAATGTTACTGGTATTATTTTATCAGCCACGAATTTTTCACTTCTGCTCATATTACCAGGAAAAATGCCATGAAATAGTCAATATGCTCACTAAAAACCTAAAATTGTTTTTAAGAGGGTACCTACAACTGATTTGAATTTGTTTACCGTCACTGCAACTGCCTGAATGATAAAATTGGATGTTTTTTCCGAAACATTAATAAGTAATGAAGGATATTTTCATTTTCAAATTGAGCAATTCGTTTAAAAAAAAAAAATACATCTCGAATAGTTTCTTCTTTGCATTTCCGAGAGTGTAAAATTTCTCACGCGTGTGAAAATTCTTTTTATATTCTTTTGATATCATGAACTATTTTGCACGATTATAGTTGCTGAAATAGAATTTCACTAAATATAATTTTGAAATATTTCAATCAATCATTTCCCAATCAAAATAAAGCCCAAAATATTTTAATGTTTTAAAAATCAATTGATATCCATAGATATATAGAATGATAAATATTGGATGAATAAATATCTAGTTAGGAATAATCGTGTATTTTAAAGAAATTATATCATACTTTATACCATAATATAAAGATAAATTTCTCGAATGTAACTTTGAAAAATTATCTCAAATGAGAATAAATAATAACAATGAAAACAGGAAAAATGAAATAATGCATTAGGGAAGGTACATGAGAAGTATGTAGGGACGTGGTCAATCAAACATTGCAGAAAGCAAGGCTGATGTTTGCAATCACCTTGCAAATAGTTTCAACTGGATCACGGATCCAAACTATTCCAATTCACCTATGTTGGTGATGGATATCCTTGATGATGGAATTTTATCGGTTAAAATGACTTATTAACTCATTCTCAGAGTATAATCTAGGTAATTGGCCACCTTATGATATCCAACAGTGAAACAATATTGTTAGGACTTCTTGTATTGATTCAGATACATTCCGATATCGAAGGCGGCTGAAAATAATTTGAGGAAATATTCCAACAAGTTTCTTTCTTTGTATGTAACTTGCGTGTTGAAAATTGACTCCATTCTAATAAAAAAGGAGTGCAGAAAATTATAGTCTGCAAGCATCGTCACTCTCGGTTTTTGTTTTTTCAATTTGATTGTAAAATTATTGTTTTCAAGATCCGAAAATAAAAATGACTAACGTTTCTTATTATTTTCATCAAAGCTTGAAAGTTAGATACATAAGATTTCTTGTAGAACATATTTCTGGCTTTTCAGTTACTTCTCAAAATAAATGTATCGGATGATCGATTTAGGAAGGTTCATTTCAAGATTGTAATAGCTGAAAAAATAGAGATCGTAGAATATTTCATTATCTTTCATAGAAATTTGAAGACATTTTTCCATTCGAATTCCACTACAAATTATGAAAATTTTGTTGAAGTTGAAGACGGTTTATTAATAACCCAATTAATGAATGGCTTCAATCGAATATCTGCAATAAGGAATAGATAATATTCAATATCTGCTAATGATTATGTTTTGATTGAAACTATATTAATAGATTTCCATACGAAATTGAAATATTTTAATTAGAGTTTTTGAATGAGTTAGGGATAAGCCTAGAGAACTCTCGCTGAAAAAATTCACCTCATCAGGAGTCCTAATAATCAACCAATCATTAAATAGGTGACCTCAACCAAAAATAGGCAAATCGGTCAGCGTGTAACGCATAATGAAGTATTTCAACCTGTTTTCTCAACATTCTCACTCAACTTCCTCCTTTCGATATCCAAGAAAAAATAGACCAGATTCAAAGTGGACTGCTTTTTTTTTCCAGTTAGTTGAAATTATTCACCATCAGCAACCCTGAGACGTATTCGATCACATTCTTTTCGTATTATGCGTTCCCAAATTTTATGGCAGAACCTCTTGAGGCTATCAACATTGTGTTAATTAAACTGTTGAAGATAATGATACATTCATGAATTCTATCTAGTTTAAAGTTATGTTAAGTTTATTCGAGAGATAGACATTAATATGTTGCTAGAGAATGCAGGAGCTAGGATAGAGAAATATATAATGCAGATTATTGGTGACATTGTCGATGTAAACCTTGACATGGACCGTTGATTCACTTGAATATTTTAAGGACCTTGATTTGATATTGATCTTGAGTGGATGAAGATAGAGGAAACACTGTTTTTCAATATATTGCGCAATCTGCAATTTTTTCAGAAAACTGCTGGAGCAATTCCATAAGCTTTATTTACTAGATGTGACACCATTTCACATGCATTAAGGTCATTCCCAATATTCGTAACATAGAATCTTCTATAGATGTTATCGATATATCGAAATCTAAATTATTTGTTTTTTTAAGTCATTCCCTAAGCCACTCATGAAAATATTAATTAATCAAGAGACTAATACGTAATTTCTGTACCATTAATTATTTTCAACGACATTCTGGTTGTGGTTGTTGCTTTCGAGAGATTGATGATGTGTATACATTGGGGGAACACGAAAAATAAATAAAACTCACCTCAAGCTGAACTCTTTTTCTAGGATTTTACTAGAGCGTATAAGGAAACTGTGTAAAATGTTATGAAAGGATGACAGGAAACTAAGGCATACGAATGAATTGATGGTATAGTTTTCGATACCGTTCAATTTTTTTTTTGGTATAGACTTATTTGGAGTTTAAATTTTTTTTCATTATCTGAACAAAATAAATGGACATGAAAATTTATATTCATTCAATAAAAGGGAGAAAATATAGTAATATAATCGTTTCGAAATGAAATCTGTGATAATTCTCTATCAAAATTAAATCGCTCAATTTCCTTATTGTATAAAAATAAATTATTTTTCCCCTTTCAAAACTTTGAAATTTGACGTTCACAATCTGTAACGAATTGCAGTCTTTATAGCTACTTTGAACGGCATATGTGTAACGTCAAATTTTTTCATTATACAAAATCCAAAAGCTAGAAACTTTGCTTCGATCTACTCAAACGATTCATTATTATAAATAATGAATGAGAATAACAAAATCTCTAACAACAGAATAACCACAAGATCTGATTTTGGAAAATTGGGACGACGCCAATCAATTCTGAGAAAGGATATTCCGTATTCACAGAACAATTCATTTATACGCTAATGACTTCATGCAAATTAATTGTAAAATAATAAGTATCCGGAAAACCAAGTGAGAAGAAAAAAACCACAACTATTTCCATCTTCCAAATCTATTAATTGTCGGAGATTTAGCAAAGTGATAATAAAGGTGGCAACATCCATGACCACAAAATATAATTATTTGCCATCATCGGAATCTTCGAATAACAATAAAGAAAAAAGCCTCACAGTCTAATTGAAATTGACGCAACCAAGGTCTTTTAACGAGAAGATTCTAGATCATTTCGAACTCCTCCCAGCGAATCCTCACTATAAAAAAATCTCCTTTCGTAATGAAATCACTTCTTTTAATGATCAAAAGAATCACCAGGAGCGTGTTCGATGATCTATAACAAACGATCTAGTGATTCCAAGGTCTGAAAATTATGCATTATCATCACTCTCGATCATTATTCACTTATTTATTGTCATTGGAGCTCAAGCTCGTCTTCCAAACATTGGAAGATTCAGTATGGAAAAATTAATAGGAGAGCACATACTTTCGCATCTGAATAAAAACTTTCATTTTCCTGATATTGACGATATATACCCACATATTATGATGACATAGCTTTTCTATAACGTCTCTAAATGATTTTTTTTTGATTCTCCACTCCTATTTTATGTTTTGAAAAAATAATTTATATCGGATACAACTAAATCTCTATTATTTCCAATATCATTCAATGCTGGAAAGCTAGAATCATTTTTGACTTTTCCAAGGAATTTATGATGATCTCAAAAATGTTTTTCCCTGAAGTAATAAATGACATTTTAAGAAAGCATTATGTAGAATTCAGGTAAATTCAGTTGATACTTTCAAGAAGGAACTTTGAAAGATAGTTTAGACAGATTTGTATTGAGGATGTTGAATTTGATGGTAAAGTAGTGGTCTTAATATTCATTCATAATTTAATAAAACAATACATACTTATCAATTCAACTACAGAATAATTATCTAAAAAATTAAGAGAGTCATTCGTGGTTTTAATGTCAATGCTGTGTCGGAATATAATAGAAGTAGGAATTCACAGTTTGACTTGACATTCAAGCTACTCGACTTGAGTTTGACTTGAAATCAACTCAAGTTCAAGTCAAGTAGTAGTTTTTCAATGTTAAGCAAAGTAAATAATAAATAAACACTTTATTTGACATTGAAAACCTACTACTTGACTTGAACTTGGGTTTATTTCGAGTCAAGCTCAAACCAAATAGCTTGAATATCAAGTCAAGTAGCTTGAAAATCAAGTCAAGCCGTGAATCCCTAAATAGAAGGCGTTGTCTTGGTGATGAAAGCTTATTGATTGTGAATTGTCCAAGTATCAATAATTAACTGAATTTAGTTATAATATAATTCCAAAATGAACGATACCGAATCTTCTGAAGAAAAACAAATTCAAAAACCCTGGGAAATCAGCTGCTCTGCAGATATTACCAAGAAATCGAAACTTCGTTAAGATACAAGATTACATACAATACATACATACAAGACTTTCAAACAATGGATTCAGGGAAAAGGCAGTCAAATCAATAAAAAAGTATTGCTTGCTTATTTTGTTCGACGAATTACATTGAAATTGTTTGTGAATTATTTCATTATTTCAATGAATATTGAATCATTCTCACTTACTGTTCGCTGAACGGAATGTGATTATCTTGTTGTCCAGTTGATCTTAGCAACCAGTAAAAATAATTTATCGATGCAGCAACAAACACAGTAACTAACAGGAGATCTGTCGTGCAAAAAGTATTTGAAAAACAAGATTTAAACTAAATTTAGTTTTGATTCCATTTCTCCATTCATATTTTGTGTTATAAGAGAAAATATGTGTATTTATGTTTATGTATGATGAGTAATTTTGGAAAATATAGACGGAACTGAACGAACCCTTGTACTAGATGAAAACGGGTACAAAATTTCCACATGAATAATCTGCAAATTTTGCAGGATATACCAGAAATGATGTATTACAGGAGTGATTATTCCTGTCCGATAATTTGTAAAGTTTACGATCACAATTATTGTTATATATGTTTTATTAGAATTGAATCGAATCACGGTCAGCAAATGATTGTACGCCTGGGGCAGCAAGTAATTGTAAAATGGCCTTGTTCGAAATTCATTCCGTCACACAATACGTCCTGTCCAGTTAAGTGGACACTCTCCCCTCAGATTTCAAGGACATTGTCATTCCCAACCATTGTTTCACAGGAAAAAAATTGTAATTAGCGCCTGATCCTTGATGATTAACATGCAGTGGCGTGGTACACACAATTGAAAAAATTGATTTAATATCGAGTAAACTACTGCGAATTTCCGCCATTTTGTTGAAATTTATCTTTTATCGTTTGTTATTAAATCATGCAATTCGAAATATTTGGTTTATCACTTTCAATAATTAATGGTTGGAATTATTCGACACGATAATGTTTTTAACCCTGTTTTCAGAATATATATCATTTGAAAACTTCAACTCAGAAAGTTTGAAAAAATTCAGTTTTAAACGTGGGTATTATAGAAAAAAATCTATTTTATTTTCTTGAATTAAATCGGGAAACGTCCTGAATATGTCAGTTTTTTGCTAAGCCACGTTGATCCTTCAAATTCGAGAATGAATGAAATGGAGAAAACTTTTTTTTGAGATATAATCGTATAGTTTATACACTGTGTCCGTAAACTATGGAACAAATTCATTTTTAGCTAAACAGACCATTTTAAGAAATAATCCTGAAACACGTCGACTTTTTATTTCAATTTACAGTATTTTAAAATGATAATCCAATATACAGGGTAGATTTCTTTCGAGTAATGACGTCAGCGTCAATTTTTCAAATGGAACACCCCTATTTTGTCTCAATTTTTCGATTACTCTAGCTGAAATGATTGATTCGAATTCATTAGCCAAATTAACAATATTATCAAAAATACTTATTGTCTAGCGGCAATTGGTTTGAATGTAACACCCTGTAGTTTGTTACATTTTTAGATTAATAAAAATGAGCTGTTTCCAAACATATTTGGTACTTGTGGTCTAGCAGACAGAATATGAAAGAAATTATTTCTTGTCTTGTTTTTTGTGAAATGTCATTATTTGTTCATCGCCGCTAGACAATAAGTATTTTCGATAATATTGTTAATTCAACTAATATAGTTATTTATAATACAAGTGCAGAAGGCATTGATATTCTTCCACGAGTTCAAAATTCAAAAACGAGCCACGAAGTGGCGAGTTTTGGAATGAACGAGTGGTAGAATGAGCCTTCTGTGCGAGTATTATACATTATTTTCTCTAATTCATTGCATTTTCATTGAAATTAATGAAATATTTCCATAAATATATTTTAGTGATTTTTGCATTAAAAAATGTTGGTTGGCAGAACTGATTTCTTTAAGGGAAATTGATGAATTGACAGATAAAGCCGTGGCGGAAAGTTCGGAGTACCAACATAGAATAATAAAATATAACCATGAAAACTGTGCGTTTCTGATATATTCTCGCACGATTTTGTTCTACAAGATGTGGAAGATTGAACGGAAAAACCACAGAATTAGAGAAAAGCATGTTACGCTTTACTTTATGAGCACACACAAAACTATTGTATTTTTGTCCACCCTGTACCAATTGGAATCAACATGTGATACATTTTTGGAATCAGCTCAGCTATAAATAATGAAAATGATGATAATCTTAAATCCTTAGTTTATTCCATTTATTTACTTCTGATCAACAGACAACATTTACGATTGAAAATATGTATTTATTATTATTGGTAAATTTGATTTGCAGATTTAATCCTTTTGGATTATCGATTGCGATATGTAGCCTCATAACCTTGCATGAAGGTACAACAACTTCTAATTAATTTTACGATATCGAAATTCTCATGAAAATCGTAATTGATAAAGGCAAATTGATTTGAGGGCGATGTTGAATGAAATTTATACATCAAATAAATAACTAATTGATACCTAGTTAAGGTAACGAGAGGAATGAGAAGTTCAAGCTCTGGTGTATTTCCGCTTTCACCAGCCTTGAAGAGATATTCAAGGTCCTATCGAACTAATTGATTGCTCAATTCGATCTTGATCTCGCTAATGTAATGTAAATATTGAATATTTCAAAACTGCTTCTCATGTGTCAGTTTGGAATATATTATATTCGCACAGTAGCGTAAATTCGTATTATGTTTATCAGTTCTAACACAGATTCTATAAATTTTTCTCATTATTACCCAGTTTCCGAAAGACTTGTTTCAGTAAAACCCTAAAATTTTAAGAAGAATTTCACTCCAGAATGTTTGTGTCTCAAGAATGTGGAAGTTATGGTGATCTGATGAAAATCGAGAATATTCGTTCATACACTGCGCAAAAAAATTAACGCACATTATGGAAATCTCAAATCTCTACAACTGAAGATGTTCTCAATGATAATTATTTTTATCAGAATTATGCATGCATATGTTATCCACTTTCAACGTTTTTTTTCAATACAGATGTTTTTCCCAGCAGGAATAAAAAAAAGATGAGATTATCAGATTTTGAATGTATTGCTTCCATTCTGAAATCAGTTGTTCTCGATCAATTCTAGTGATCAATAGTTTTTCTTCCGTTTGATTTTCTACACTCGATCGCTATGCAACGCGAAACACGCAATTTGACCCAAGAGGGATGTGCCCAAGCGGTAGTTTTGCGAGAAGAATGGTGGACATACACAAGAATTGCAGAAAGGTTTGGAGTTTCCCATACAAGTGTGTCCAGAATGTTGCAGCGATTCAGGGAGACAGGTATGAATGTCCGAAGACCAGGACAGGGTAGACCACGGGTAACAACTGCCATTCAAGAACGTTACTTGAGAGTTTCTTCGTTGGGACAACGGTTTGCAACCGCTCGCCTCCTTCAAAATCAGCTTGATCAAACTCATGAGGTGCAAATTAGCACTCAGACAATAAAAAATCGCCTCAGAGAATATGATTCAAGGCCTCGTGTCGCGGCAAGAGGCCCAGCTCTTACCCCAGCCCATAGAAGGGCTTGTTTGGATTTTGCGAAAGAGCATATCCATTGGGAATAGGCTGATTGGGAAAGAGTTCTCTTTACAGATGAGTCTAGATTCTGCCTCTACCATTGTGATTGACGTTCCCTTGTATATAGACGTCCACATGAAAGATATGCTCAGTGCAATTTCCTGAATACTACTGGTTTCGGGGGAGGATCGATTATGGTATGGGGTGGAATATCTTTGACTGCTCGCACAGACCTAGTGGTCGTTGATAATGGAGCTATGAATGCTGAAAGGTATATAAGGAAAATTCTTGAAAAGCATCTAGCGCCATTTGCCCCATACATTGTTGAAAATTTCATTTTTATGGAGGATAATGCCAGACCCTATCGTGCGCGCATCGTTCAGGAGTACCTTGAAGAGGTTGAAGTCTCTCGAATGGAATGGCCAGCAAGAAGTCCAGATCTCAATCCGATTGAGCAGGTTTGGGACAACCTCAATAGAAGGCTGAGAAGTTCAAAAAATCATACAGCTATTCTTAATGACTTAGGAACCCAACTCAGAGAAATCTGGGAAGGATTAGATCAGAACATTTTAAGATCACTCATTCTGAGTATGAATCGTCGTTGCCGAGCTGTAATTAACGCAAGGGGTGGAAATACCAAGTATGAAATAACTTATCAGCATTCCAGTATTTTGAAAATTGTTTATTTCTCTTCTTTCAAATAAGATTCGGTGAAATCCTGAATTTTTCTTCCATTTAATGTGTCTAGTTTCGTTCAAAACCTTCCCGAGAGAACATAAAAAATTAGTTATAAAGTCAATGTAGAGTTAACTTTCATTGAAATTGAGATTTTCAGAATGTGCGTTAATGTTTTTGCGCAGTGTATTATGAAAATGCAAGGAAATATCGACATTTTGAATATTTCAAAATTTTTCCATTACGATCCTTATGGCTAATCCGGGCCTGAAATTATGAGGAAGCTCTGATGACGTATTGAAAGATTTCCTAGAATCCTAATTCTTCAATTCCGTTGTCGTTCTTACCCGAAAGGAATTCCTCTGAAGTTTCCTCGTTAGGCAATTTCCTCCTCTGCGGCATTTCCTACTGTTCAAGACAATCGAAATTGAACTTCTTCATCTTTTCAGAACGGTTATCCGGCAAGAAGACGTTCTTTAGTCGACGATGCAAGATTCGAGACTCTGGTGGTTAAGCAAACCAAACAGACGGTGTTGGACGAAGCCAGGCTCAGATCTAATGGTGAGTATAAAAAAAATTCCAATGTACAGAACGAAATGGCTCAATTTGTCTCTATCACTATCTTTTTCTTCACTTTTCGGCTTATCTTCCGGAGTTGTCACTTCAAATTTTGAGATTAGTGAAAGAACATATTCATTATTGAAACGATATCAAAAAAAAGAAACAGCAGGAAAATAGAAACGAACTATATAATTAACGGTGAAAAATATCCCAATATTCTGATATTGCACTGAAAATGAAGCAATTCAGTTTACGAGAAAAAGCATAAACCTTTTGGTTTATATCTAAAGTTTAACGTCGTCTAGGCTTTTAATTTCTGAAATTTTATGAATATTTTATTGCTTCATACATTTTTGTTGATTTTGGTTCTACAACACAAGATGCAAATCTTAAATGTTGGATGTCTTACTTCAACAGTGTCGTAGTTTTAAAAACATAGCATCCCTTGAATTCATCAAAGTCTTATCTGCAAAATACTCTGAAAAGCTCAATACAGTCTGTTTCAATTTTTTGTCCTCTGGATTTCACTCAGGAATGCATGAAGAACTACAGAATATTACCTAATCTTTTTTTAACAATTCTTGAGCTTTTCACCCTGATTGGAGCATGTTCGATGTTGCATGTGAATGTTATTTTATAGATTCTAGTATGGAGCCTGAAGTTCAACACGAAGACATTCCAACCAAAGAAGAAACAACACAAGCGATAAAAGACGGTAAGCTTGAGAAGGAATGCTTTGTGAAAGGCTTTTTATTGTAGTTAATAGTTGAACATCATCATTCAGCTTGGCTTGCCAAGATTTTCTCATTACTGCCAAAACCTAGTAACCAACGATGCAATCCTATACTTGAAAGCATGTGTTCAGTTAGAGTGATATTCATATTACTCAGATATAACGAGCTCAAGTTGATTCATGCATAATCGGGCTCAAATGAATTGAATTTTATCATATAGTTATTTGAAGTAATACAGGTCCCTTTTTGATGTAAACTGCGACTGCATTGAAGAAGGTCAATGAGTAAACAGAAAAATAATTAAGTATGTGAAAGGTAGATGAATAAGGAAATAAAGGTATCAGTAAATAATTCAAAATTCCTTTCCAAATTAATATTAATTCAATAATACCACTATAATTATAATAACAATTGTAATTATAAAAAATTTAAAGTTATCGTTCTAAAAATACCTCCTCAACATCTGTTTACGTTCTTAATAAACATACGTTCGCTCAATGAAATCTCAAGTATCCTCATTAAGAGTTTTTTCTGCAAATCCTTGATTTAAATTACGTACAATTATATGCTAAACAATCAATAGGTTCGTAACTTAGTTTTCTAAAACTCAAAACAACCTTTTTGAAAGCTAGTCAAATGAGCAAAATGGATATTCATATTTCCAAATTGTTGGAATGAACTTAATATCGTAAACCTCATTCATTCGGACCGATATCATTAATTAGAATTCAATTCATTTGATTTTCGAATATACAGGGTGATTCAAAATTCGATATCAAGATTTCAGAGGCGTATCTTTCAGGTCAAAATAGGACTTTTTATATGAACATATGTGTACCTACATTTAAAAAAAATTATGAAACTTCAACGCTCTATAGTACGGTAAGAATGATTTTTTTTTATGGAAGAAAAAGTCTTATAATGACCTGAAATCTTGATACCGAATTTCAAAACACCATGTATATCAAATACGTAACAGGCATGAAAAAATATTGTTTCAGATATATTTTGTCCTGAGAAGTTATTCAAAACTGATTTCTTCTATTCGCTTTTACTAGAATGCAACTCAATTACAATATTCCAAGGACTTACGATCCCTTCATATCACTAGCAAATGAAGTGTCTACGTGATAATCGACATGTATCAGAAGAATATTACAGTCATTCTTGATACATTTTCAGAAACGATTCAAACATTTTGAGTTTTTTTACAATACATGAAATATTAATTTAATTACTGAAAGAAGAATTAGAGTAGATGCTTCATTTGCCATTGAATTTTTTTCTCAAAAAACTGGATTTTTAGACTGAATAGAGAGTTTTCCATTTTGATATAGAAATATTCTTGAAAGATTAAATGGGTTATGAATAGGTTAAATCTGGTTTATGTATTTATTGATTCAATTGATCCTCCATCGTTTTGATCAACTTGACAGAAGTGAATCTAGCAACCTTGTGTTCTATTGATGTGGAACAATTGAATTAAAACACATCTTTTTACGGATTCAAAGAAAATACCCTTGAATTCAAGAATTCTCTCATCTTGTTCAGCAAGCTCCAAATCAGACAAGCGTGTAATTAGATTGTGTCATTTTATTTAATAAAAAGTAACGATCTAATCAAAATCGGTTCTTCAAGGAAGTATGCAAGGTATTATGATAATCACGCATAGTTTTCCACTGGATTGGAATTCGAATGAAATACAATTAAGATAAATTAACGAGAGATAAATAACAAATTATTCAAGTTCAATATTATATTGGGAAACATATTCATATAAACCTTGTAGCGTGAAACTTGACATGGTTCTTGCGAACTTGAAACGTGTAGATAATTTCAGATGGTTGCGTTCAGAGTGGTGCATTATGCGAAATTCACCGTAATTGTGTTAAGAGCACCGTAACAAGAGGAACGCTCGGAGTCGTACAAAGATGGCAGGGCCATTTCCTTCGGCTTTCAAGCTTCCTCGAGTCAATTTTCATCCCCCATTTATCAAAAAAGTTACTGCTTCGCGTTGAGCCCTAGAAATATAGTTGTCGGATTTTATGAAATTTCAGGGTGGACACTTTTATATCTGGGGACGTGTGCTGCAATTGAAATGGGGATGTGACTTGATCTGACGGTAATTTATCTATTTCTAGTTCTACTGGATTCCACGAAACTTATTCCTACTATTTCTATTAATGGGAAGTACTTTCAGAAAGGATACCACACACTTTATTAGAGAAATCCTATGAAATTGACTAAATTTTTGGAACTTTTTGCTTGGAATGTCTTGAACTATAGCGCATCAAAAATTGAGCCAATTTGACAGGCCATTTTCCCTAATGAAGTGTGCGTTTTCCTTCAAGAATTCATGGAACTTTTTTTTTCATTCAGAATGCTGTTATGTTCAAAATTTTGTACCACACCTTTTTCGATTGTAATTCAGAAATCGTTAAATGTAATTGAAAAAAGGAAATTTAATTTTAGAAGATGAAAATTGCAATTCAGTATTGGGAGTATTATTCAGAATTGGGAATTCGAAATTCAGAAAAAGAACTTCGTATTCAAAAAAGGGTGATTTGTATTCTAGAATCGCAATATATAATTCAGAAAAGGAAAAATTGAGTTCAGAAAATATACATTGGAATCGGGATTTGCTGAATTGGAATTCAGAAATATGAAATTGTAATTCAGATTTGCTGTACTCCAGAATAAATAAAATAATACATGTGCATATTGTACAGGTACCTCACATTCGGTTCTGTTCTGAATTACATATTACATTATCTGAAATTTAACTGACAATCAGCAAGTTTAATTTGCTTTGTCTCAATTTCAATTATCTATTCTCAGTTACAACTTCATTTTTCTGAATTCGAACTTCTAATCTGAATTTAAATTTCGTTTTTCTCAAATTAAATCAACTTTTCTCAAATCCAATTTTTTTCTGGATACCTTCTTATTCTGAAATAGGTACATGTTCCATTTTTCAAAATTGACCTCTGATTTTCTTCTTCGATAGGAAAGGTGTAGAAATGTGTATTCTCAAATAAATCAATCCAAAACCTTTGAGTACAGGATTTTGATCAATTGATTCGTATTACATGAGGTTACTACTTTGCGATCACTTTGAGGGTGTTCATGAAACACGAAACTTGTTGCAGTGATAACATTTTGTATAATCATCTGAATTTATGAAAAAAAAAAGAAACTGAACTTTGTGTTTGGAGACTAGTATCAGGATTTGGAGATACTCTGCTTGTTAACCCACACCTGCCTAACAAATCTGGAAGATATTCACATATATCCCAAGTAGTGCCATATATACAAGAATAATATTAACATACAACTTTCTTCTATGTAGTATGAATACAACTCAATAAAAACTAGAACAGTTTTCCAACTCAGCAATCAAAACCCAAATATAACAAAAATTAATTTTTCTGAGAATCAAAGAAAATTAATAATAGAGAGAATGATAAGATTTTTTTGGCGAACAGTAATCTTATACGAATTAAAAATAAATCTTTTAAATTCAAGGTATTCGACGATCAACAAATATTTGTACACAAAGGGTAGTAATATAGTGAATTTGTTCACAGAGCTCTAAACTCATTAACCAAACACTAATACTAATCAGTTCTAGTGATTTATCCTCATAAATACTAATAATTCTTATTTTTTCGATTCCTTCAGATTCTGGACTTACAGAAGAAGAAGTGTTCCTTCAGAATGCTCTCAGCGAGAATCCTGAATCTGAAAATTACCCGCAAAAGTCCATCTTGGTCCTACGTTTGAAAGAAGGAATGAGCTCACTCGGCCGTATCCTCAAGACAGTCGAGAAGTTCAATGGCTCTGTTTGTCACTTGGAAACCCGCCCTAACAAGAACGAGGGTGCTCAGCTGGATGCCCTGATCAAAATCGAGATGTCCAGGGTTAACTTGCTCCAAATCTTGAAGTCTCTCCGTCAGTCTTCTGTTCTGGAGCATTGCACCTTGGTCGGTGACGATAACATCACATCAAAGACACCATGGTTTCCAAGACACGCCAGTGAACTAGACAATTGCAACCATCTGATGACCAAGTATGAACCAGATTTGGATATGAACCATCCAGGATTTGCCGACAAGGAGTACCGTGAACGCAGAAAGGAAATTGCTGAGATTGCTTTCTCCTTCAAATAGTGAGTATTTGGGTGTTCTTTGTTAGTTAGAAGCGGAGCAAAACTACACGAAACTCAAATTACACCCATTAAAATTTAATGCACTATTAAAATTTTAATCCTCCATTAAATGGTGCAGATAGCCAATAGGCATCTACTGCAGGTTATTTAATGACGGCATTAAATTTTAATGAATGCATCTAGGTGTAAGTCGGTATAATCAGATAATAAAAATTTTCTTGCGATTCTTCTTACATCATTACATTGCCATGTTGAATTAAATAAAACATGCCTCTCTGATCGAATCAACAGTGTAGAAATGATTAGATCGAGATTTAGTTTTACCCTAAAACTTTCTTTTTTCTACAGTTATCGTGTCTGTTTTGTTAGAGTTTTTCATCGAAAATGGTTATTTTACTAAAATTGCAAAATATTGTAGGTTGATTACATGTGAGAGTTCAATGCATTCAAACCCCTTCCAAAATACAGCTGAATTCGAAGAGGATACCAGAAAACGTGAATTTGATGATGTTGAGATCATTTAATTTTCTCTTTATTTTTTACGAATCGTTTCGAATGAATGTTTTCAAAAATGTCAAAGATGCTTTCATTCGGAGATACCATTTAGATTGGTCAACACATAGGGTTCTGAATGATTGGTTCTACTTTATCACAAAAAATGATCATATCAGAATATAATTAGTTCCAATAAATTATCTGCGAAATTTCACGAAACGTTCCTTTATAATAATTATAATTCGAATTACAAGGCTGCTTAATGTTTTTTTTACATTCAAGTTTGCTCATTCAAGTGAAATCAAATACTTCATAAATCAGAAATAATTCTCTTCTACTCTACGTTTTCTTGTTGCAATTAGACAACATTCAAATATGTGACCTGAAATAATCGAGATAAATATCACTACTCTCTCATAATTGACATAAATAACAAGATATCTCGATATTCCAATGAAATGTCCTCTTCGATTGCAAAAGATCGATGAAAATGAAGATATAAACCTAATTTGTAGCTTCTTAACTCAAGTGTTGCACCTGGACTTACCACTCACACTTATCTAGGAGAAAAAGTTGTATAGTTGACATTGGCTTTGTACTAATTGAAAAATACGTGATTGAACTGTTCGATTATTGCACAAACAATGTATTCGATTCGAACTCATTGATGATAGAAGGCGATTTGTGCCACATGAATGAGCAGGTCAAAGTAACTAGTTGAAGGTTGGAACAAAAACTAGATTTTGCAGAAGTATAATGCATTCGAGATATACGGGTGCACAGTATGTATCTGTTATCTTTTCTGAACAAACATTTTTTTGAATTCAAATGATTCAGTTGGGTACATCGTTATTATTGATGTATTGATCATTCAATATTCAAATCCCTATCTGTTGAGGATTGAGTGGACTGTAAAATTCGCTAGTTCGGAGGCACTTTCGATTTCGATTCAAATTATCAATCATCAATAAAAGTAACTCCTACCTTGAAGTCTTCAGGCTGATGCTTGAGGATTCGTACGATTTTCCGAAATCTAACTGGCCAGCGGACAGGATTCCCGCATCGAAGTCCTTTCACTGAGGGGCTCCGATCTCCTAATTTAGTGTCTTCAACGATGGTTCTTTCATACACAATAAGGAAGCAAAATCACGTTATTTAACTGTACTTAAAAGGAAGTTCAAATCACCAGATTTTTGGAAATAACTCGGAAACTGAGTTTTCACTTAGTCGGAAACGTAAATAAACTTTTAGAAAGTTATAAAATGAAAATTATATCGAGAGAGAAATCATTCATCAACATCGGAAAATCATTCTCACAAATCTTAAAACCATTGATAAGAAAAATCGAAAATACCTGTGTTTCGCGACATCTGTGGACGTTTAATGAATTAATAATAATCTGAGATGGAAACTATAATTGTTATCTGAAAAGTAAGGATTAAAAATTCTTCATTTTCAGTGTTGAGAATAATCCGTAATATGTCCAAATACAAATATTAACTTTGGTAATGAAAAACCATAAACGTTGTGAAACACATCTTTTAAAAACTACTAAGGTTGAAGTAACAAACTTATACTCATCTTTCTTGCAAATTATGATCTTTGGATCATAAGGGTGTTTTTTTAGAGCTATAGAACTTTAAATTGCAATAAAACAACGATGGACTATTCGATTGACATGAATTTTATTTATCCGCAAGATAAATTTGTGGCATTACATTTCAAATATGATTTCTGGCATATGACCGCCACGGCTGGCTCGGATGTAGTCCAATCGGGACGTCCAATTTTCGATGACTTTTTCCAACATTTGTGGCCGTATATCGGCAATAACACGGCGAATGTTGTCTTCCAAATGGTCAAGGGTTTGTGGCTTATCCGCATAGACCAATGACTTTACATAGCCCTACAGAAAGTAGTCTAACGGTGTTAAATCACAAGATCTTGGAGGCCAATTCGTCCAAAACGTGAAATTAGGCGGTCACCAAACGTGTCTTTCAATAAATCGATTGTGGCACGAGCTGTGTGACATGTTGCGCCGTCTTGTTGGAACCACAGCTCCTGGAAATCATGGTTGTTCAATTCAGGAATGAAAAAATTAGTAATCATGGCTCTATACCGATCACCATATACTGTAACGTTCTGGCCATCATCGTTTTTGAAGAAGTACGGACCAATGATTCCACCAGCCCATAAAGCGCACCAAACAGTCAGTTTTTCTGGATGTAACGGTGTTTCGACATACCCTTGAGGATTAGCTTCACTCCAAATGCGGCACTCCAGATTTTGTCGACGATAAATTGGACGTAGTGCGCGATACGTATTCCGCACAGAACCATTATTTTCGAAATAAAATTGCACTATTTGCAAGCGTTGTTCAGGCGTGAGTCAATTCATGATGAATTGCCAAACCAAACTGAGAATAAATCACTTGACAGCTGCTAAATCGGTCGCCATCTTGAACAGTATTGCCAACTTAAAGTTATATACCTCGAAAAAAGAGACCCTATACAATTAAGATTTTCTTTTAAGTTTCTCTATTTTTTTCGCAGCGGTGATCCAATTCCATACATCGAATACGTACCCACAGAAATCAAAACTTGGAATTCCGTATTCAACACAGTGCAGGAACTGATGCAAAAACACGCTTGCGTCGAGTACCGTCGAGTTTTCAAAAAACTGATGGACGAAGGCATCTTTGCTCCTGACAAGATTCCACAACTTCAGGAAATGTCCGATTTCATGTGTCGCAACACTGGATTCACCCTTAGACCTGCTGCTGGACTACTCACAGCCAGGGATTTCTTGGCTTCTCTCGCTTTCAGAATTTTCCAAAGCACACAATACGTCAGACACGTTAACTCACCTTACCACACACCAGAACCGTAAGTTTTTCCTCATCTGACAATGAAAAATAAAAGTAAAATGAAGCAACTTATAAAATTCAATGAAATGGGCAAACTCTGTCAATGGGCGAAGCACTAGTCATCAGACCTCAAAAAATTGGTACTCCACTGTACTTTATTTTCGAACAACTCTTTCTAAGAGATTCCTAGAATAATTAAAAAAATCCCATAAACGACAAAACTGTAAGAAATCAAATACTGTAGTACTGGTCAAATTTTCTTTTCACATTTCTCTAAACAAGCAGTGGCCCACCAAAAAATTGAATAATCACTGCCAAATTTAAGTTATATATCTTGTGAAGGGGAGGTTCTATGGAAAAAAAATCAAACATTCTCGAAAAAAAAAGCGTTAGCGGCCTTCTTTTCTTAAAATGATCCGAGTAATCTGTAATTTCCGTTTCTATGTACCTCCAATTTAGGAAAATCCTGCAATCCTGCATATTCTAAAACTCTGAAATAACAAAAGTTAAAGTTTAGCCTCTTACAACAAATTTCAGAGACATCGACCGAAAGACAGACACAAGACCAAAATTGTTCAGAATGGTCTCCAAATATAATTTGGGATCGACAATCTTGTTATTGGAGATAAGATGTTTTTCACCCTAAAACAGATTATGATCATTTTTGGAATGAAAAAATTTTCTGCTTTAGTTAGAGTAGAAAGCGTTGGACAAATACCTTATTGATGGATAGTTGCAACAACGTTAGAATAATCTGTTCAGAAAAGGAGCTTTCAAAAAAGAATTTATATTTCTACGACTCTGAAAAGATTTCGTATTCCACTGTTTCCATCTGAGACTGCAATTGATCAGATTTGCGAGTCAAGAGTGGGGCTTAAATTGCATTTGAATGAAGGATTTAATCATTCTTTTTATCCTCGTCAATGTGATCGACGAAGATATTATATTGGGAGATCCAAAATGGATGAGGCAAAGCTTGAAACAATGAAAATGAAGTAGAGGATATGTAATGTTCAAATGACTTGAGCATCAAAAATGTTTTTAGTTCTCACTAACAATTGGATGTGAGATAAAATAAATCAAAGCTAGAAAAAGCTTTCTGAAAGTGTTAATGATCGCAAGAAGGGTGACTGAAGCTATTAGCCGTCTATTGCCGTTATTGAGTTTAACTCGCTTTGATGGCATGGTAATTGAATATCGCTTGCACCAGAGTATCACTTTTAGGGTATTCTACTCGACGATGACTTCGTTCTATCAATCGATAGGTCATTCTCCATTGGAGACTTTTAGTAAAATTATTCCAGATTAATTGAAAACGTGGGATGCTTTACTTCATATTGTCGGTGACTGTTTAGAGAGCGCTGCACCAAAAACTATTGGATAGTGCCTTAAGATGAGTTAGGATTCCGTAAAAACTGATGAATTATTGGTAATATCCTTGCGGTAAAATGAGTCAAATAAGAACAATTCCTAAATTTCCACTGACTCGTTATTTTTTCTTCATCAATTCCTTTTATTCAGTTAAGTATCTTTTATTTTTAATTTCAGAGATTGCATTCACGAACTCCTGGGACACATGCCACTCTTGGCTGATCCAAGCTTCGCACAGTTCTCCCAAGAGATCGGTCTAGCCTCCCTTGGAGCTTCAGATAAAGAAATCGAGAAATTGTCTACGGTAAGTACGGCCTCGAGAAAATCGCTTTATTCTAATCATCTCGACACAGATGGAACGAATGGAAATATTGCATCGACTTTGATTCAGTTTCATCTCATTTCAATATTCGAATGAAGGTATTAAATCTATTGAAATGAAGAATTAACTCACAGAGCGAATATCGCCTTAGAACTTTGTTCCTTGAAATACTATGGCTTTGAGCAAATTATATCGAAAAGTAGTTTGACGGCTACTAATATATTGTTAAATTTTCGTATAGAGTTTTTCCTTATAAATTTTCATTTTTTCAATAGGAAAAAACAAGTTTTTTTTAATCAACAAACAAGTTTAACGGATGGAATTGGCAAAAATTGTTCCTATTGTTATTATTTTCAGCCTCCAATACAGGCTGCTTTAAGGATCTGAAAGATCTCACAAAGGTATATAATACAGTCAATACTCGCAATTTCGAGTTGTTAAGAATAAAGTCTTTTCATTATTTCATTTCAGGAAAAATACAATGATATTGAAGAATAATACAGAAAAAAATTTCTCCGTGCAAAAAAAATAATAAATGGAAGTTGAGATGTTACAGATTTGTGAAATGAGGATGAACTTTATTCCAAATAAAAAACGTATTCAGATTTGACACTCATGAGTGAATACCATAACCATCTAATTTAAACGTGCACTTTTTGTGAAATCTTTTGAACCTACATAAAAAGGATTCTGGAGTAAAGAAAATAAATGCGATAAAAAATTTTTCCATTAATATAATGCAACAAGTTCTTATGTTTTGATGTTTCTAATGATTAATTTCCGAAAAACGATGGAAAAATGTTTTCCTACAACTGCTATGGAAAGTAGCGTATTCTTCATAGCTTACTCAATTTCAAAACTATGTATTGCTCATACTGTTTGAAATATTATTTCTCACTGCACTTTGCCCACACCTCACTTGGTAGACCAATGAAATTGGGCTTTTGAGTCATTTCTATGGAAACGCAATAAATTAGCGCAATAAATTAGCACATACTGTCAACGAATGCCATTTTGATTTGAATCAAGTCCATTGCTTGAATTATTGACATTTGTGCAGTTGTAGGAAAAGTATAGTGTGCAACATGTGGAGAAAGTCTATTTTTCGCTCGTGTGTTTGCGGCACTCGCCTTTCAGGCTCGTGCCACAAACTTCCACACTCGCGAGAAAAGTTGAACTTTCCCCACTTGTTGCACAATATACTATTATTTTAATTTGACTCCTACATTATTTGAAACGTGAACTATTTCTCATGAGTAACGAATGTAAAAGTCAGATGAGATGTTTATTGATCAAATATCTTTTTTATTACTCCAAAAGTTACAGAAGTTAAAAGTTCCAAGATGAGAAAACCAATACCTTGGGTTTTCAATATTTCCATTAGTAAACCATCAATTTCGATTGAAATGAGAAGAGTCATGAGAAAAATTACCATATAATTACGGAGAAATAATGAATGAATAAAAATTGCAATAATCTCCAAAACCATCTATCTTAAATCGCCTTCCTTTTCTAGGTATACTGGTTCACAGTAGAATTCGGTCTTTGCAAGGAGAACGGCAACGTTAAGGCTTACGGTGCCGGCCTCTTGAGTGCATACGGCGAACTTCTACACGCCCTCAGCGACAAACCAGAACTGAGACCATTTGAACCAGCAGCCACAGCAGTGCAACCCTACCAGGACCAAGAATACCAACCGATCTACTACGTGGCTGAAAGCTTCGATGACATGAAAGACAAGTTCAGGCGCTGGGTATCAACAATGTCCAGACCATTTGAAGTTAGACTGAACGCCTACACAGGAAGAGTGGAAGTCTTGGACTCAGTGGACAAACTTGAGTCTCTCGTCCACCAGCTCAACACGGAGGTACTTCATTTATCCAACGCTTTGAACAGATTGAAGGCGCCATCACTTCAGTGAATTGATCTGTACAAAGAAACGGATGCAAGTAGTTAATGTGAGATCGCATCATCAATGTTATAATCTTTATAATTAGTATCTCTAGAGAATTGAAGACGTGACCCTTTATAAAAGTAGCGTCCAACGACGTATCAAGAGATATATTTAGAGAAGAAATAAAATATGAATATTATCACATTGTTGTATCCAAATGCACTTGAAACTGTGTTGTTTTCTTCGATGCGAAGAGCAATTAGCGCAGTATATTATTTATTATGAGGATAGTTTGCACGTTATTGATGTATATAGTGAGAACTATATGTTTGTAACTTAATATCTTGCAATGAAACTGCGATTATAATTTATTAGCCTATTTAACCAATAAAGTTTATTCTGAAGATTTATGTTTTTCAATTTTTTACTAAATTTGCTCCTTATAGCATATGCAAATTCAAAACAATTTGATTACAAAAGGTTTGTCCAAGTTTCCTGCAATGCATTAGGATCCAGGGTATTTATTGCTTAACAGTACAAACAATTGAAACCTGGTAAATCATCTCTGGAACCAGAATGTGTAGACTCGGTTGTTTCTATTGGCTAATATATTCCACGTTCCACCGCATGCCAATTTGGTTACTTTCATTGGCTGCAGCTGTAACTTCTTATCATATTTTTTTGATGATTGAATATACCTAGTGTGATGCGTAGGTGGATTAAGGACATGAAATGAGTATATTGACTCGGCTTTAGTTCGATGTGTAGCTGATTTCTTCTTTTTGGATAAAGAATATTCAAACTTGAATAGGGCAGGATATTTCTATTATTCCAAGTTACCAGAAATTCATTATCAGGCAGGGACAGCAGAGAATTTATTATCTTACCAGTCCTTTCGAATAGATTCCTGTATGCTAGTTAATCGTCATATGAAATAGTATTTGTCGATTTGGTTACTTTCATTGCCCGAAATATTAGGTGTACAACTTTACTTCCGCGTTTTTGCAATTGATGGCTGTAGCAGTTGATGGTAGTCGAAATAAATAGATCGTAGATGTCATACAATAATCTAAGTTATTTGTGAACATAACGCCAACGAAACATTAATCGATTTCTGTCTGCATAATGAAGTTATTCTCAATTGAACATGTCAGCTTACGAGCCAAATTCTCGTCATTTGTGGAAGGTTTTGATTTTCTCCTTTAATATGAAAAAATCTGCGGCCGAGGCTCATCGAATGCTCTCAAATGCCTATAGTGAGGCTGCTATTAGTGAAAGAACGTGCCGAGAGTGAAATCAACGCTTCAAGAACGGTGATTTAGACGTCAAAGACCAGCATGGCGGAGGAAGAGAGAAGGTTTTCGAAGAACGAAGAATTGTAGGCATTACTTGATCAAGACTCGTGTCAAACTCAACAAGAATTGGCAGGATCATTGGGAGTGACACAACAAGTAATTTCAAACAGAGAGAGATGTTGAACGACGTTTGTTTGATTGTGAACTGCTAGCAGAACAAAGACGGAAGGGATTTCTGCATCGCATTAGGACTGGAGACAAATGAGCTCATTACGATAATCCCAGGGCAGAAAATCATGGGCATGCTTCCACGTCGATGGCCAAACCGAATATTCACGGTTCCAAGGTCATGATCAGTATTTTGTGGGACCAGATCGGCTTAGTGCATTATGAAATTTTGAAATCGACTGAAACAATCACAGGCGATCGTTATCAAGCGCAATCAACGCGTTAGAACCGAGCATTGACAGAAAAACGACCACAATACAACGAGAGACACGATAAAGTGATTTTACTGCATGACAATGCTCGACCCCATGTTGCGAAAGTGGTCAACAGTCAAGACATACTTGGAAACGTTGAAATGGAAAGTCCTACCTCACGCAACGTATTCTCCAGATGTTGCTCCCTCGGATTATCATTTGTTTCGATCAATGTCTCACAGCCTGGCTGACCAGCATTTCCGGTATTATGAAGAAGTAAAAAATTTCGATCAGATCAATTTTTTAAGACTTTGTTATTTTATTAATGTTCAATTTGTAGGGAATCTATCGAGATTCAATATCGAATATTCTTTTCAGAATCAATAGAAGACAGGAAGGGAAAAAATATCAAATTTTCACAAAAGTTGAACTTTTAATTTAAAAAATTTTTCATTAATAATTCTCACATTAATTCACATAAAATGAATTCTCATCAAAAATTTTATATCTTACACTCAAATTATGGCCATTCAATTTTCAGTTTAAACTTATTTAACATATGATAAATTACACCATCACAGTATTACGTGAAATTTTCAGTCACATTAAGGAGTTCCTGTTTAGTTATAAATAGATGGAACTTCAATTAATAGAAACAGTTCTGGTAACTTCATAAACATTGAAATATCGACACATAAATCAAAGTTATGATATGACAAAAAACCATTATAACTACGGAATCATTGGAGTCCATATATTTACCTATATATTTAATGATAAGTATATTGAATATTGATCATAAATATGTTCAAATACAAAATCAATGATAACGGTTTACCTAACTCCAAAAAAAGATAACGATTGAAGTTATCAATATATCACAATCAGAAGAAACGGAAAGGAATGTATAGCAATATTTAACAATAAGATATAACACATTACATTACAATAAATAAATATTGTAATCCTAATAAGTAAGTTTATAAGGAGCCAGTGGCGAAGCCAGCTTTCAACAATAGGGTGCCATGGAGAGGGCAGGATTTTTAAAGGGGGGCCAATTTTTTTGATTCATCTCGTTTACGTTAAATTCATGTTGTAATTTTTGCTCATACGATATTTGAGGAGGGAAAAGCAAACATTTAGGGGGTACTTGGGCCCCCTAGCTTCGCCACTGTAAGGAACAAATTGAAACATCTAAATGACAAAAAAATATTCAAATAAATATAAAACAATTAGGATTCGCACATGCTCATTCATCATGTGGATTCATTCGTAAATGGAAAATGTTCAATATCACAACAATATTCGAATGAGTTTCAAATTTTTACCTTTTGTGATATTTTCGACACCTTTATATTATGATGTTCATAATACGAAATTGTTGTGATACAAACATTATTCTAGATGGATCGTGAAAACAATTTTTTTCTGTGACGGGAAAAAAATTTGACATTTAATCTCTGTTGACAGGTAACAAAATATGACTTTTCACGAAATTACTTTTTTCCCCGGGAAAAAAGTGAGTACTTTTTTCCCGGATATATATTTATCTACATATAGATAAAGGAATAATAATAATTCCACCACACTATTGATGGCTTTTGTTGTTGTGCCAATTCCTAAAAATAAGCCAATAACACTGTCTCCGAGAAAGAACTGCATATCTTTATCATTTTCCATTCCATAAATCTTGAATACGCGGTTTCGTAAATTTTCCGCAATTTAGCTGGCAATAATTTTCGTGACGCTACTTGCGCTGCTTCTATCAACTCCAGTGGAGTCAGAGAAAACTCGGAATCAGACATTTTTTAACTTTATATTATTCAACAAAATAACTACTGAACAATTATTACTGAGTTCGAAATTTTTGAAACAAATCACAAAATTAATTTGACAGATATTTGATTACTTTGAAGTTTCCCTTAGCAACGCAGGTCTAATTGCAGCTTACTAGTTTAAAAATTCAAATTTCATATCGATAACATTCTGACTTTAATATATTGTAATAATATGTTCTTTCACTATTAAATTGTCGTTTTTCCTGTCACAGAAAAAAATAGTGTATTATACACGGGAAAAATATTAGATTTTAGCTCTCGGTTTTTTGTCTCCCTCCGCTTCGCGTCGGGAGACAACATAACCTCGAGCTAAAATCTAATACTTTTTTCCCTTGTATAATAAATAACTATTTTTCTGTGACGGGAAAAAAATTTGACATTTTATATCTGTTGACAGGTAACAAAATATGACTTTTCACGAAATTACTTTTTTCCCCGGGAAAAAAGTGAGTACTTTTTTCCCGGATATATATTTATCTACATAGAGATAAAGGAATAATAATAATTCGACCACACTGTTGAAGGCAGTTCCGGAAAATAAGCCAATGACACTGTCTCCGAGAAGGAACTGCATGTCTTTTTCATTTTCCATTCCATAAATCTTGAATACGCGGTTTCGTAAATTTTCCGCGATTTAGCTGGCAATAATTTTCGTGACGCTACTTGCGCTGCTTCTATCAACTTCGGTGGAGTCAAAGAAAACTCGGAATCAGACATTTTTTAACTTTATATTATTCAACAAAATAACTACTAAACAATTATAACTGAGTTCGCAATTTTTGAAACAAATCACAAAATTAAATTGACAGATATTTGATTACTTTGAAGTTTCCCTTAGCAACGCAGGTCTAATTGCAGCTTACTAGTTTAAAAATTCAAATTTCATATCGATAACATTCTGACTTTAATATATTGTTATTATATGTTCTTTCATTATTAAATTGTCGTTTTTCCTGTCACAGAAAAAAATAGTGTATTATACACGGGAAAAATATTAGATTTTAGCTCTCGGTTTTTTGTCTCCCTCCGCTTCGCGTCGGGAGACAACATAACCTCGAGCTAAAATCTAATACTTTTTTCCCTTGTATAATAAATAACTAATTTTAACAGCATATCCGATTTAAAATATGCAGGCTTGCATTGCATCCAACTAGGATTTTTTTCCATATTTACAATCCGAAGAATATCAGTTAACAATATTTCGACAACTTATATTCATGACCTATTCGAAGTTTACACCTGCGTATGTGTGTTACTATGTGCTTGCTCTTGTTCATTTCCACCAGCTATTTGGTTTGCAGGAGTGTAATACTGAAATAGAAAATATAAGTTTTTGAGGTATTTATTCAAAAATATATGTTTTCATTTTCAGCTCAAATATCCATGAAATATGGAAATCTATGAACCTACCCTTCCATTGTCATAATCTCTGCCTACTCCGATGGTAAGGCGTGCCTTGGCTTTCATGGCATCGCTCAAGGGTATTTTGGCTCTTGTTGCCTCTGTGTGTGATTTGTAGCAAAACTCTATAAGAGCAACAGATAACGCCAAAAGAAGTCCTGTGATAAGAATATAAAATATGCCTGCTACGTTGCTTAAAGAAAGCTCACTTCTTGTAGCATCCTGAAACATAAAAAAACCATGTGTTTTTTTTATCAGAATCTCGAAACGAAACAAATACAGAAACCAAGAAAATCTCCTTCATATTAAGAATTTTCAACAATCTAATCTTACAATGATAGAACTAGATATAACTCAATTCGCAAAATTATCAATACTAAATGAATAAATCGCCAATAGTAAGAAAAAAACCTGTTCAAATCCTGTAATTTTCAGAAATATCAGAATAATTTCAGAAATCAAAAGAGGTTAAAAAATGAAATGAAACTGTATGCCTTGTATTTTATTTGTATTCATCCGAGACTTAGATATAATAACATTATTATTATCGATAATGCGAAAAGTTTAAAACTAATTAATGATTTTCGGAGATTATTATTAATATTAGTGTCTCATACCTGCTTTTCATTCGAACACTGTGAACGGTCATACCACCATTTGTTCGTTAGTTTAGTCAGTTCCTCATTTTCTTTCAAAGAAAGTACTGCTAGATTTACGGCGTCCCTACAACAACGATATCATCAATAGAATAAAGCATAGTATAAGGAAAGGATAGTAAGCCAACCGCCGTTTGACGGCAAGGAAATAGTCACCAGGGGTCGCTACTGTAGTTGGATTTGGATTTGGAGAAGTAACTCGATAATAGATGGCACTGAATCATGAGCTATAGATGGCTCAGAAATAATACGATAATTCATTCAGTGGCGTGGTTGAAAAGGAGTCGCATGACATTGCCAACAATTTTTATGTTATTATTAAGTTATCACAAATACACGCCACTGGCGTAAATGCTTATTACAGAGCAGAAAAAATATCAAAATATAGAAATCTTCTGACCACTCTATTTCAAATATTTTAGTTCTTCAAAATAACACCGATTTTTTCAGAGGGCTCCACTTTACGGACCAATTTTTGACAGTAAAATTCGAGTAAAACATGAGTACAACTAGATTGCCCTCAACATCAACAAAATCGAAAAAAGCACTACACTGGCTTACTATCCTTTCCTTATACTATGAATAAAGAAACATTATAAATTATATACACACCCTGTATATTTGAATCTAATTTCAATTAATGTTGCATTCATTAGTTACCTCAAAGGTGATCCCAAAGGAGTAGCGACACCAAATCCTTTAGCGTCGAGATTGCTCCCAACTTTCATGGTATTGCAAGGTTTCTGTAGGTTGATGTATTCGTTCTTCGGTGATTCTATGAGCAATGCATATTTTCCTTTGGACTGTCGAACTCTATTGATACCTTCGTCGTATGATTTGACGAAAACATGACTTCTGGAGTTCATGAACTCCCACATTTTGGTGTATAGAGATATTTGCGATCTCTATAATGAAAAACATAATAATATAGAATTTTCGTTAATGTACAGTCGGTGAAAGAGGCATGACCAGTACATATTTCACTTTAAGTAATCTATTAGAGCATTACATCTAACAGATGCCTCGATGAAAAAATGACAGCAACACAGAAAAAATTTATTCAACGTGAAAATTATGCAGTGTATTATGTCCAGATTCTGTTGAAAAGAACTTTTGACTCTTAATATTATCAGTCTCACAAATCAAGAAGCTAGAGGAGACAAAAATGATCACTGAAAGCATCTCGAGAACTATATGATTCAGAGAAAAAATCTTCAGGAACCGATCTCTCTTTTTGAAACAGACATCAGAAATCAGATAATAAATATATTGATTCGTTCTCAAGTTACAGGGTGGTTCTGAAGAATGACTGTTTCAAATATTGCGCTATACCCTGTTTTATGTTTGAGATATTCGAGAAATTCTAAAAAGTTTCTTTCAATAATTTTCATGGTATATATGATACTCATAACAGGTCATAGATATTATTGAAGAGATATAATCGAATTAAAATTTTTTCATTTACGGCCTTCATTTATCTCTTAAGAATGAACTAGTGCACTTGAAGCCATGAACCAAAAAACAAAATATTGGGAAGAAATGGATTTTAATGAATCTTGGTTATTTGAAAAGATTCGAGCACGAAATTTTTCATAATTAATACCAAAATTCTGATTAACCTGTATTGATAATTTATAAGCCAGCACTTGGCAAAATATTGAATATGCTAGTTGAAATTAATAATTCCATCTATAGATAACTTGAAAGTTGAGCTAAAACTTGAATATAAGACTAAAAATCTTACTAAATATCGACTTGTTGCATTGGTTTGTACCTTATTTTTGTTCATATAAATATAAAATATCTTATCGAACTACCAATAACAAAAATAAGTTCTTCTGTGGGTAATTCTTTTCTATTTCTTACCAAATGTGACTTCTTTACTAACCTTGAAGAAATCGTAGGTTGCACCATCAGCTAATGTACCATACTCCACTTCGTTCTGATGTGCCAAATCCTCTACCGAATTGATAGGAGTGACCATTCTTTCAACTGTTAAGAAAGCTGCCAAGTTGGCAGTGTAGGAAGATAACAGTATCAAGGTGAAGAACCACCAAACAGCACCCACTATTCTTCCAGACGTTGACCTAGGTGATATATCGCATCCTTGCTGCATGAAAGCCCCCAGAGAGAACCACAACGAATTCATCATGGTGAAATCGTTAGCCATGGATCCTCCGTGGCCTCCATGAGCACCAGAAATCTCGTGGTGTTCTCCAGTCAGATGAAGAAGACGCCATTCATAAGGTGAGAACCTAGAGACGGTGAACAAGACGATGCTTACTCCAACGAAGCTGAATATGACGCATACCCAAATCTCTTTGGAGAACGGGTTCAGGAAGCTGAATACGCCCAATTGTTGCTTCATGGGTTTCTTGATCATTATGGATATTCCCAGGGACATGAAAGGTTTAGTGAAGTCGATAACTCTTTCACGTTCCGATGTTATAGTCATTGGTGCTATTGCAAGATCGGCTTCCTAAAATAAATTAAAATTAGATTTCATCCATTTTCAAATCATAATACTCTGCGTAAAAGAATTAACGCATATTATGGAAATCTCAAATTTATTCTACAACTGAAGGTGTCCTCAATGATAATTATTTTTATCAGAATTATGCATGCATATGTTATCCACTTTCAACGTTTTTCTTCAATACAGATGTTTTTTCCCAGCAGGAATAAAAAAAGATGAGATTATTAGATTTTGAATGTATTGGTTCCATTCTGAAATCAGTTGTTCTCGATCAATTCTAGTGATCAATAGTTTTTCTTTCATTTGATTTTCTACACTCGATCACTATGCAACGCGAAACACGCAATTTGACCCAAGAGGAATGTGCCCAAGCGGTAGTTTTGCAAGAAGAAGGGTGGACATACACAAGAATTGCAGAAAGGTTTGGAGTTTCCCACACAAGTGTGTCCAGAATGTTGCAGTGATTCAGGGAGACAGGTATGAATGTCTGAAGACCAGGACAGGGTAGACCACGGGTAACAACTGATATTCAAGAACGTTACTAGAGAGTTTTTTTGTTGAGACAACGGTTTGCAACGCTCGCCTCCTTCAAAATCAGCTTGAGCAAACTCATGGGGTGCAAATTAGCACTCAGACAATAAGAAATCGCCTCAGAGAATATGATTTGAGCCTCGTGTCGCGGCAAGAGGCCCAGCTCTTACCCCAGCCCATCGAAGGGCGCGTTTGGATTTTGCGAGAGAGCATATCCATTGGGAAGAGGCTGATTGGGAAAGAGTTCTCTTCACAGATGAGTCTAGATTCTGCCTCTACCATTGTGATCGACGTTCTCTTGTATACAGACGTCCACATGATATATATGCTCAGTGCACTCTTTCCCAATCAGCCTCTTCCCAATGGATACGCTCTCTCGCAAAATCCAAACGCGCCCTTCGATGGGCTGGGGTAAGAGCTGGGCCTCTTGCCTTAAAATGAAAAAAAAAACCTACATTTTATCGAAACGATAAAGCGATCAATTCGTCGATCGAGCTCTCCAAAATTAAGTACCTACCTGTCTTACTAATTCTCCCACCATTCCATCCCAACCTCCTTTAACATCAGGATTCTCAGTTCCATATTTTCCATCTTTAACTATTCGCAATTCATCTGGAATGAAAAATATTCAATAATTTATAATCATATTGAGGGCCAGAATTTCATAATCAGTGAATTGGAATATTTTTTTCTGGAATGGAATCAGAAATCAATTTTTTCGATGAATCATATAAAATATTTTTTAGACTCACAATTTATTCCTAGCCTTTTCGCTATGAGATCCGCTAAATCCTTGCAGTATCCTTCGAATCTGTCATTTCCATTGAGAATTTTTCCTGGTTCTGCTTGGCGCAGCATTATGTAGGGCTCCTCCTGTAGAAATGATGACAGTATAAGATAATTGAACGGAAAATTCGATTTGAACACCAATCGAAATAATATTCATTATGAAGGATTTTCCAATGAGAGATTCAATTTGAATATTGAAAGAAAAGGATGTTTATTAGTTGAAAGAGGAATATATGCTATCAACAATGGAAAACTATACCAGCTGAATGACCGTCAATGCTACCGTTGCAGCGGCATATCATTTTCATGAAATTTCCTAAGACCAATTCCAATATTCATATGAAAAAATTAATGAATAAGGACTTTCTATAATGACGAACTCTTCAAAATAAAAATTAGTGAAAACCTCATAAAAACGATGGTTTCTAGCGTAAAATGAAGTGTCCTAATTTTTGAACTCATCGCTTAAACGGTATAGACCCCTCTTAAGGATGATCTCCAAATAAATTATCTCATATCGGCGTTTTCTGGAAAACTCATACTAGGTACTGGATATTCGGCTAAATTTTTTATGTGTAAATAAATAATATTGTTTAACGTACCACGATGGTTGTAACGATGTAAGTCTTATTGCGTTCAATTGTCACAGGCGGCTTCAATCGGATGTATTTAGCTGCGACAGGAGTGAAACCAGTGTCATCACTCCACTCTGCAACTTTGACCATAGCGCTATTAACTGTCATCTCCACCACGTGCAAAGTATAATTCTGTCTTCTTCCATCTTCACTGAACCGAATCTCGCCTGTTAAACCCTCTAATTCAACCTGAAAAAGAAAGAAAATTCAGTGAAAACAATACGTACAACATGATTATTTCTGTAGAATATTTCTAAATTCGATTTATTGTATAACATATTGCTGTCTGAAATGTGATGTAGTTTGGTTTAAGCACAGTATAATGTGTCTTTCCAGCTGCTGCTTTGATTCTGCCTTCGAACTACCCTTTCAAATTACTAGCAAATAGGAATATAGTTACTCTAACAAAATGATAGTAGAGTATTTCAGAGAAAAAGTATGCTAGTCAACTCTGTTGCTTATTGTACCAATGTGAATCAGTAAATCACTGAAGGACAAAAGAATCAACCTGAAGAACGTCGAAATGACATCGGCTAAGAAAACGGGTCCCAAGAAAATGTTTAACAAATGCTCAAATGAATGGTTTAGCACTTGCTAAAGCAATTGCTTCAGTAAAAAGAAAATTCTGAAGCAAATGAAAGAGCAAATGATAAAGCAAAGGCCAAAGCAGATGCTCAAGTAAATGCTCAAGCAAACGCTCAAGTAAATGCTAAAGCAATTACTTGAGTAAGTAATTCAGCAAGTGCTTTAGCGATTGCTTGAACAAATGCTATTGCTTAAGTAAGTGCTTCAGGAAGTGGTCGAACAAATTATATTACTTAAATTAGTGCTTTAGCAAATGCTAAAGTAAATGTTATAATAAATTTCAAAGAAAGTGCTAAAGCAAGTACTTCAGCAAATGTTGAAGCAAATTCTTTAAACTTCAACTATAATATAGTAGGTCCAATTCGTTATTTTTTTTTTTTTGATTAGTTCATTTCATCGAATATTTAAAATCTATCAGCGTATAGAGCTTTTATTTCATGAATATCAAATCGGTTTGGTACGACAACTTCTGTATGTAACACTTAAATTCTTAAAATATATTGACCTAAGTACCTACTGGAAAGGAGTGAATTGTTCAGGAATCATACCTTCCTCAATAACCTTGAAATCTTATCTCCATGTTCCCAAGGAGTTACCCAACCTCCGGACGTGTTGCAATCTACACCCCTAGTTCCATTACTGAATGTCTGTCCTTTTCTCGTAGTACTCCTGAAACCATCCGGTTTCTTCCTCAGAAGTTTGCTGAAAGCTTCAACCAGTACGAACACGGCATCGTACATAAATGCTGCCTGTGCCGAAATGTTATCTTTGCCTCCTTGAGCTGACATGGGATCGGATTTCTTCCATTCTTCCAGGAATTCCTTCACGTGTTTTTTGGTGCTGTCGACAATGCGAAATCCTGTTATGTTTATGGCTCCATATTCGATGACTTCGCTCTCCCATCTGTCATCCATTACCTGGAAAAGCCGTTACACTATGATATCAGTTGGAATTCTATGGGCCGTATTAAAAAAACTAAAGAATATCCTTGTAAGTATAAGGTAGAAGTATAAGGCTTTGAATTGAAGAAAAAGGTAAGAGTATAAGCATTTCCTTTTTTTCGTATTCATAATGATAACCTCATACTTGCAAGAATAAGTAAATGGTTGTTGGCATGTTGGCTTGTGACTGTGTGTGATCTTCTTCTGGCAATTCTTCTTCAGGTGCTGCATAATCGATATCTTTCAAAGTTTTTGCCACGTTATGAAGCACAATACAGGCAACAATTATTTTTGGCACATTCTCCAATTTCACTCGGCAAACATGTTGCAAAATAGGAAGTCGACGTTTCAGTTGACCAAAGCAACGTTCAATTATCACTCTATCTTTTTTCAAAAGTTATTATAATTTAGTTCAGCACCTGGAGCGGGGTTTCGGAATGGAGTCATGAGCCACGGCTCTATACCATATCCAGCATAAGCAAGTAGCACGACGTTGTTTTTATTTTGTAATTGAACCCTTATTTGTGAATTTCTCCATATTCTTGAATCGTAGACCGAACCAGGCCAACTAATGTCGGTACTAGTGAACATTTCTCTTGCATCACATTCAGTGTAGGATAATCTTTCCGGTTGACATATTCATCACTGGCGATTTGGTTTCAGAATTCCTACGTGGGTACAGTCAACTACGCCAATTGCTGTTGGAAACCTATATTTGCTTTGCCATAACTGTTTGGCATCCATAAGTGCATTGTTCGTAGACGGAAACTTTATCCAGTAATTTGATTGCGCCACTATGCTGTCAATTATGGCAGTCACTGTTCGAGATAATGTAGCTTGACTTACACCCAGTTCTTGACCAATGCCTTTTTAATACCCAGGATCACTGAAATAGCGTAAACATATCTTCATTTTTAGGACGGATGATAACGCACCTCCTCGAGTTTCAGCATTATTCATTCACAAAAATCTGTTAGCAAGCCATTGCACATTTTCCTCTTGAAACCGATATCATTCTTTGTAATCACGAACAGGTGTTGATAAACGCTCTTTGTAGTGCTTAATCTCTTTCAGTTCCACAACATCTGCCATCGCTACAACTGATCACTATACGACTGAGTCTGCTACTGACCACACTCAAAATTATTGAAGGATATCCTTTTCATTTAGAGTAAAAGGTAACGTTTATGAATAACCAAATACTTTTTGTGAAGGATATGCTCATACTCTATTAGTATAATATTTCACTCGGAATATTATGAATGCGAGCTGAAGGATTTCCTTTATATTCTGCAAGTATAAGCATAACCTTTTTCTTATGAATACGGCCCAATCAATGCTATGCATATATGTACAGGGTGGTCCAACGAAAACTTAACACCACGATTTTCCAACTTCAATATGGAAATGTGGAAAATCGCTCGGACCCGTCAGTTTCTGATTCGGGGGGGAACAACTTTTCCACTTTTTTCATCCTCGTAACTTCAATTCCCTAACAGGGATGAGTACAACCCCTTGAGTTTGAATGGGGATGAGGGGTGTTGCGATAACTAATTTAGAAGATTTTCTACTAAATAATTCTTACTCACCAATCCTGAAAGTAGATAATGATATGTTCTCCTTCCTAGAGTTATATCCCTAACATGACTAACAACAATCTCCTTTGCCATATCAGCTGTACAATCCAGCACTATGTACTTGTGTTCCCAACGAGCTTGCTCTTCTAGTCTCCTCAAAAATTGCAAGGCTTCGGAGGCATTTCCAATTCTTCTCACGGAAGATACTTGAAAACTTTCTTTTCCTGGCATCAGGCCTTGGTAGATCTGTTGCAATCTTAACAGGCCTTGTTGGAGAAACAATGGAGTCAGATAATTTAATTAGTATTCAGGTATTTCAGGTTTCAGTAGCCTAATTTCTCCTATTAATTATTTTTCTCATTTTGAAGACAAATGATAACTACAATAGTTATATTACCTATGTGACTTCATGAAAAGAAACGAAATTACCAAATTATTCACGAGTTTATAATAAAACAAATTTTTCCTACGAAATAGATCATAATCAGAGTGTTCAAGTAGCATTTGGAATTCTTGAAATTATGGGAATTACATAAAATATAGTAGGTACCTCCAGACTGATAAATAATTTGAGGATAAAATTGAGGGAAATCATTGGGAATTTAGATGGCATTATAAATTCTTTCCTCTTCAATCAATATGTAAAAAACTAGATCAATTGATTCCTTATTATTTTGTTTTATGTGTAACAATCACTAAAATTGAAACTAGTGAGCGCATAGATGTTGTTGAAAAAACCCTTACCATCGTTGGAGTCATAAAGATAGATAATTTTATCCCAGTTGTAATATCGTACAGTATCGATGATTGCTTGGTGATATTCTGGTCTCATGGATATTGCATAATCTAAGAAGCCTGAGGAAGGAGCCAACACCTTCTCAGGAAACCACGGCGTTACGAAAGGCATCTGAAATGTGTTGCTGTAAGAGTGCAGAGTGTCGAAGGAGTCTGGAGACACTGCACCTAACATTGAGTACACTCCCCGTTGAAACTGATTGCAAACTGCAAAAAAAATTTGAATTTATTGGATTTTCGTATTTTTCCGATTTTACGAACATATTGAACAAGATGGATGTGATAGCGACGATCTATTTTGTCTACATTTATTATTATTCACTCTTTATTTCATAAAATGTTATACAACAGTGCTATTAACAAAGTGCAATAGAAGAGCATATCGCAGAGTTTTTTCGGTAAATAGTTAATGGTGTGAACTCTTAGAGTGTGAATATTCAATTGATGCTCTCTTGAAAGCTGAAAAATGAAGGTTCACTTCAGAAAGTAAAACGACTGCCCAAAAGTCATATCATCTTAGAAATAATTGCTGTTCAGTAGTCAGAACATTTTTTGTGGAAATTTTCTTTGAATCAGTTGTGTATTACTCGAAAAAACTTTATGAAACTTGGCACAAAAATCACGTAGATCAATTCGTTGAAGGAATTCTGAATATTTACTTATCTTCCTGTTTGTCCGATAGGTATATTCCTTGCAGTATTAAATATGGGTTCACCTATAAACTCCTGATTTATCATCTTTTAGTGTAACATAATAGATTTTTTGATTTGAATTTAATTTAATTCAATTTAAATTTAATTCAATGTTATTAAGTCTGACATTAATATTAAAATGCTTAATTATTTCGTAGATTATTTTGAAATACTCACTTAATCTGGACAATTTGAATGCATCAGCTGTATTGATGACATCCACGTAGGCTTGTAGTTCAAACCTTCTTCCAGTAATGTTCTGATTGTGGTTGAGCATTGCGAATTTGAATGCTGTTTGCACTTCATCTGTTCCTTGCTCAAAGATTGCACCTGGAAGAGAATATGTCCTTCAAAATAATTCATATTTCACTGGAAATTGAAGATTCATCTGAATTCCGAATTTTTTTTCCTTCAAGCTGATAGGCTGATATACCATATTTCCTCTTCCGCCTCACTCTTTTGGAGAATTATCTTTGAATTCTAAAATTTCGTCACGATATCAATCACCACGAGTATTAACCATACCGTGTGGAAAAGCCGAATGGAATAAATTCATTATTTTGGTTGCTGTACATATTCATGAAAAATCCCGCAGCAATTTAAATTTTAAATTGTCATTCTTCTTCATATAAATGCGAACCCTGTCTTCAACCCACTTTGAAAGACAGGAACAACCCCCAATTTTGGAATGGGAAAAATGCAATTATGACACATCTTTCGAAAGATCTCTTCATTCCCTATTACGAAATGTTACTGCTTCCAAAATTTTTGAAGATATTAAACCAGAAAAATATAATCATGTGATTACCGATATTCATAATAAAATATTCTCTCGAATATTTCCAAATCTTGTTACAATAATAATAATTATATTCGCTTTTAAACTATGAAATGTGAAAATGAAAGAAACCATAAAATTGTGTTTTCCAGATGGTACCATAAAAACTACGTAAAATATTTTCTGTGGCAATGTTAGTTCCTTTAGAAATTCTTCGCGAATTGTTTTGTGCTGATAAGTTGTAGTTTTGAATATTGGTTCGATTGGCAGCAGTGACGGCTCGTGCCCTCGAGATATGGGTCGGCCACATATACAGGGTGTTTCCTAAACATGCGGCAAAAATTCAGGGGGTTGTTCCTTGGACTATTTTAAGCATGTTTTGTCCTTGGATGATTTTTGAAAAACCTCTTTGTTTCGAAGATACAGGGCGAACAACATTTTTCATATTTTTAAAATTAATAATAGTTTAAATAAAAATGCGTACCGCACTGTGTTTACTAAGTAGGTACAATTTATTTTTAAATTTGTTTAACAACATTCCAATTACTAAAAACGGCCAGTTTTTTGACTAAAAATTGATAAGTGCAGATTGTAAAGGAATACAGATTAAACACGGTTTTCATTTGAATTCGTTTTGTGATGATCCTGGTGTTTTTGAAAGGGTTCGGCAGTCAATGAGGAGAAGATTGGATGCTTGTATGCTTGCTAGAGGTGGTCATTTTCAACAGTTTTTGTAGGTTGAGTTGAATTTTCATGTAATTTTTCATAATAAAATGTTATTATCTGAAATTTTGTTTCCCCTATATCTTCGAAACAAATAGGTTTTTCAAAAATCATCAAAGGACAAAATATTCTTAGAATAGTCCAAGGAACAACCCCCTGAATTTTTGCCGCATGTTTAGGAAACACCCTGTATATATATATATATATACAATATATATATATATCTTGAAATCAGGATGTTTTCAAAGTTAGGAATATATTAATTATATTTTCATGATCAGAAAATCAATACCTAACTACTATCGAACGGCATAAATAAGTTCTTTTCTGATTAAGACGTAATATCCCATAATTAACCATTCATTTGAATATATTAATTATATTTTCATGATCTGAAAATCAATAGCTACTATCGAACGGCATAAATAAGTTCTTTTCTGATTAAGACATAATGTCTCATAATTAACCATTCATTTAATTATCAAATATTTGATATAAACTGTGAAAAGTTGCTGCTTCACACTCTGCAATAGGATAACCGGCCAGCCGACCCTGTGTATTGGGAAGCGACCTAATATCGAGTTGTTGTGCCGTTCTACTGACTGGTCGTATTCTGGGCGTATGTCGTAGTATCTTTTCCTTTACGTAGCGCTCTCGGTAGCGCTGGTTCCGCCATCGGCGCTTGGCCGACCTAACGTGATGAGATGCTTTCAGTGACATTCCAGGAGTTGCAATTGTATAATTGTAACATTTGCGTTACATTTCAGACCTAATGTTACGGTGTCACGTACAATTCTGGAATAACTTGTTTGGGGTGATGTTACGAAAAGTAACCATTTACGATTGTGGTTTGTTACAATTTATGAAAGGGAATAACTACGCTGGATGCTTTGGAAATCGAATATTAGGTGGGTCCGAAAGAAAATATTGGCCGGTATAAGTTATATTTTCCTGTTCTGAGTGGAAATATTCATTACCGAGGGAATTTGGACATCGAAATCGATAACTCCGATTGAGTTTGAATGAATTGAATATCTAGAATTATTTTCTATTTCCCGATAATTTTTGGGTCGGCCCGGCCGACCCTGCCGACCCTGACGAGCCGTCACTGATTGGCAGAGATTGCCAAAAATAGCAATTTTACAAATTTTCGGTTACAGAAATAACACCCGAATACAAATCGCTCATTTCATGGAATATTTCCCTCCTGTCAAAAATTCTATGTATATGGAGAACAATTATCGAAAATTACAGCGAATATTTCCCTCCTCTTCAAAATTCTATGTATGTGGAGAACAATTATCGAAATTTACAGCGGTAATTGCATTGTAGGAAGCGAAACAGCACTGCGATAATTGTTCTGTTCATATATACATAGTTTCTTTGCATCTTACACAGTTCGAATCTATGGCAATTTCATTCTACATCAGTTTGACAATTGATGTAACAGTTTATTCGGGAGATATTCCCCCGAATTACACTCTTGCATCAAAATGACCGGATAATTTCGCATTCCAGCGTGTTTTCTTTGAAAAACTGCATTCGGTCATTTTCATTTTTGGAGAAAGAGCCTGACACCGAAGGTGGAGGGTGAAAATGAACTCAAGCAGTTTTTATGACAACACGCTGTCATGCAAAATTATCGGTAATTTTGATGCACTTGTGCAATTACTTACGATAATTGCATTGTAGGAAGCGAAACAGCACTGCGATAATTGTTCTGTTCATAGATGCATAGTTTCTATGCATCTTACACAGTTCGAATCTATGGCAATTCCATTCTACATCAGTTTGACAAGCGATGTAACAGTTCATTCGGGAAATATTCCCCCGAATTACACTCGTGCATCAAAATGACCGGATAATTTCGCATCCCAGCGTGTTTTCTTTGAAAAACTGTATTCGGTCATTTTCATTTTTGGAGAAAGAGCCCGACACCGACGGTACCTAACAATTTTTGGATTGGGTGCCTGTATACGAGAAGAATTGATGAAAATTACTATCGACGATATAAAAGATAAAGAAAACCTAATAATCGTAATATCAAGAAGGACACTAGGGCTCTAATAATCATTCATCTCGTATAATCATCACAAAAAAGTATGAACACAAAAAACACCCTGTATCTTGAAAACAAAGCGTTTTCGCTCCCATGTTCATGAAACTTTTCATTCTTGAAATTATCCAATTATCTCTCATTTTCGTTTGTACCTCCAACTCGGGAATGTCCTGTCTTGAATTTTGATTATATCTTCACCAATTGCATACAAGAAAGATTGGATGCATATCTGTTTGGAATTGAAGATTATCAAGTCCTAAATTTTTTGCGTCGTCTTAGCCAGAAAAAATTATATGCGAGTCCCTGACTGTAATTTCCATGGTTTGTTTCTATGTCGAGAATAAATAAGATAAAATACTGTATTGATGAATTAATCAAAAATAGTTACATATTTTCTTTAAAAGTGCGGAAAGTGGTACTTTCCCGCATGAAACTGCTATTGGTGAGCCGGGCAAGCAGTAGAGTGCGGGAAAGACACTTTTCGGAAGTCAAATGTTCATGAATACTATCTTAATTAAGAAGAAAAGGACACTAACTGAAATCGCACACAAATAAATTGTTTGTCGAATTTATTAAACCAACAACTCAATTTCATTGCATGAATTTTTACCACGACAATAAATTTGCAATTAAAACTTTTAATGTGGCTTATTATACCTAAAAGCTGAAAGATATCGAAGGATTGAAATCTCATAAACTCATTCATGTTGTACCCCATATGTATTAATTTCATTTTATATAACTCAATTTGGTTTATATTCCAGCTGATACTCAGCCCTACCTTGAAAATTAACATTTCTAGGTGTTTATCTCCCTATAACCTACAAGAAGTAAACAAAATATCCAAGAAAACATTAATTTCATGAATGAAAAACCGCAAAATCCACTTACCCAATGGTATCTTATCACCAGTGGCGTCAACATTTATAACAATAACGAATAGAAACAGTGTTGATATACATTTGAAACTCATCTCTTCAGTTGTAGCAGCCTCACTCATGGACCAAATCTCACAGAGGTAAATCCGACGCCCGGCGTCGGTACGCAGCCGCGTACCTTTCTCTTCGATTATTTCTCATCGTTTCCCCGGAATCATCGGGGATGTATATGATAATTCATCGTTAATCCTCGAACTTTCATCTCTGATAATACGGTAACAGCATCTTACGTTTGGAGCTTGTTCCTAAGAGGTTATCAATAAAATTAGAAATTTGTTTCGTTATTAGGTATATTGCGTCTAAGATGATTGGGAATTCGACAAAGTATGTCTCGATTAAGAATTTTCACTGAAAAACTTTCGGAATATTTTGGGGGAAAAATTTCAAAAATCACTAATGACGTGATGTAGGCAGATTTGATTAGTTTGATTGCTTCAGTCAATTGATCAGTCAAAATTGAAATTGAAATTCCAGTGTTCTCAATTTCCTCCTAATAAGAGCCAGACCTTCGTCATATTATAAAAGCTGAAAGTTTTTCTGTGAATGTTTCTTGCACAGATGAAGAAGTCCGGCGAGTTCGGTTTGTGGTTACTTTGGCAGGTAACAAGTAGTAAAGGTGTATAAAATAGTTCTTTATATTCGTTGAAGTAAAGGGTGTTTTTTTTAGAGCTATAGAAATAGAACTTTAAATTGCAATAAAACAACGATGGATTATTCGATTGACATGAATTTTATTTATCCGAAAAATAATCTTGTGGCATTACATTTTGAATATGATTTCTGGCATATGACCGCCACGGCTGGCTCGGATGTAGTCCAATCTGGACGTCCGATTTTCGATTACTTTTTCCAACATTTGTGGCCGTATATCGGCAATAACACGGCGAATGTTGTCTTCCAAATGGTCAAGGGTTTGTGGCTTATCCGCATAGACCAATGACTTTACATAGCCCCACAGAAAGTAGTCTAGCGGTGTTAAATCACAAGATCTTGGAGGCTAATTCACAGGTCCAAAACGTGAAATTAGGCGGTCACCAAACGTGTCTTTCAATAAAACGATTGTACACGAGCTGTGTGACATGTTGCGCCGTTTTGTTGGAACCACAGCTCCTGGACATCATGGTTGTTTAATTCAGGAATGAAAAAGTTAGTAATCATGGCTCTATACCGATCACCATTGACTGTAACGTTCTGGCCATCATCGTTTTTGAAGAAGTTCGGACCAATGATTCCACCAGCCCATAAAGCGCACCAAACAGTCAGTTTTTCTGGATGTAACGGTGTTTCGACATACACTTGAGGATTAGCTTCACTCCAAATGCGGCAGTTCTGTTTGTTGACTTAGCCATTCAACCAGAAGTGCGCTTCATCGCTAAACAAAATAAAATGGACGTAGTGCGCGATACGTATTCCGCCACAGAACCATTATTTTCGAAAAAAAATTTCACTATTTGCAAACGTTGTTCAGGCGTGAGTCTATTCATGATGAATTGCCAAACCAAACGGAGAATAAATCACTTGACAGCTACTAAATCGGTTGCCATCTTGAACAGTAATGCCAACTTAAAGTTATATACCTCGAAAAAAAACAGTCGTTATAAGTCTCAATTTTTTTCAATTTTTTTCGGGAGACAACTATTTTCCCAAAAATAAAGAAACAAATAATTCAGGAAACGAACCTATAATACTAGAATATGTATGTTGAACAGAATGGACAGTTCCTCACCTTGTCAAGTCATTCCTTATCATCCACTTTTCAAAAAAGGTCAAAGTTATTAAGGCTGCCAAAACATCACAGAAATAGTGCGATACATAGCCGACTACGTCCATTTCTGTTCGTTGTCAGTGGCGTACCCAGGAGGAATATCCATTATATGTAACAACCTTATATATCACAATCTCATTATTCGTAAGCAAACTTCTTTGGAAAACTTCTTCCAAAGAAGGAAAATTTGAAATTTTTTTTCTATATCACCCCGAGGCTTATGTCTGGGTACGCCACTGTTCGTTGTATCATATTTTAATATGAGACAAAATTATTCCAAAAAATTTACTTAGAACATGAATTCGTTTGCTACTCTTTTAAAAAAAGTATACCACTAAAAGTAAAAATTTTATTCACTAGATTGAATTATGTATTTTCCAAGGCAATAACGACATATCTCCCAAAAATTAAAGATTTCGGAGTCTGAAAGAAAAAACTCAATAGCCCGAGTACTGCCCTGAAAATATTAACATAACATTAAAGGTTTTGAAGGGTTGTATAAAGTGAATAAACCTACAAAATTCAAATAAAATCAGACTGCTGATTCCCAAGTTATGGAGATCAGAAATTTCGGTAACATTTATGAATCACCCTGTAATTCCCGAAACAAACAGTCTCAGAATACAAAACAGGCTACTTTTCTGAAAGGCCCGGATGACCTGCATTCACCACTTAGCTATGGCCAAACACTCATGTTACACCCTGTACAACTGTTTTCCGAGCTGTTTTCCGAGCGTGTTCTGAACAGAAAGTAACCTAAGAAAGTTACTTTAATTTTTCCTAAGGATTTTCACGTTTGCAGATAATCTGATTTTAGAACAGTATTTGCAGAATATCTCAAAAACATGAAAAAAGAACGTGAACTTAAACGCATTTGAACGCTCGTTCCTTCATGAGTCATTACTCCCTTGAAGACCTTACAGCTGAATATAGGAATGTAGGTGGTCTCTAAGTGTGCAATTGGTGTATTAATGAAGAAGCAATTAATAGCATTAGTGAGTAGTTTTCAATTAGATACCTACGTCAGAAAATCTGCAATTCTCGAATTTTGAGTCGATATGGTTTCAAACAGGGGCGGATCCAGGCGATGTCTGAGGGGGGGGCCATAAAAAGTAACGGCTCATATCGATTAGCAAAATAGCGGAATTTTTTTGTTGGTGGCTACAGGGTCAAGTATTTATTTTAAAGAAAGATGTATTTAACTAATTCATATCATATTCAGTTTCCAAAATTGTTGTAGTACAAAAACAAGTTCAAACAATTTCATGAATACATGTAGATTTATTTCATGAGAAAACTCAGGCACAGGAAAATATGAGGTATGGAAAAAAATCATTATTTTTGCATAAAATCAATTGTTTTAGCCCTTTTTAAGTTATTATAATGTTTAGTTTTGGCAACGTCGCGGATTCTGGGAATTCGAGACGTATGTTTTGTTAGATGAAAGAAATAAGATGTATCGGCGGTCGGAAAGAATAGTTAAAGGTTTTTAGTAAAAGTTTTCGGTGTTTAATATAACGGTTTTGGTATAATTAACGGACATTTTAAATATATTAGGATTACAGTTCATTAGAAGGTCAGTTTGCATTGTATAAGTCCCATTTTGTTCCATTTCAATCCTTATACCCTGTTCCTTTACTTCCTTATACAGTGCGGTGCTGTGTGGGAGCAGAGAGCAGTTTATATTGGTAAGATTATTATAACATCATTATTTTATTGGTTCAAATATAGGGAAAATGCAACATTTTTTGGTTCTTCGAGCACGGGTTTTTTGAACTTTAATTCAAGTTTCGGTTACTTTTATTTTAGTTTCAATCGGTATACAGAGTTTCGGAACTCATTTTCATTTCATTCCTAATTGTATTCGGAAAAATTAATTCAGTTTATTTTGTTCGTTCATATGGTATTGAGCGAAGTAAAAACGTGCGGTAGTTTTTTGTATTTGGTCAGCGGTTATCAAATTCGAGTCCCAGAGTAAGCCTTGTTGCCAAGCGTACACAAAAGTATTCAATTCACAGTTTAGACTCGCGGGGTTAGTTTTCGAGTATTCTGCGCACTTGACTTTCAACACAATGGGTGGAACGTCAACTGAACGGAAAATTAAGATGCTTATTGCTAAGAAAGAATCTTTATTTTCGATACTGCAGAATTTATTGGATTTGTCAAAATCATTAACAAGTGAAGTAGCTAAAACTAAATTTTTAACAATGGTCAGTTCAATCAATTCAACAAAGAATGACCTACTGAAAATAATAGATGATATAACAGAGCTCAGTTTTGAAATTAATGATGAGTTCGAACCAGACTTTAATATATTTAGAACGATTGATGAAATGTGTTGTCACATTCAATTTTCAGCGGCTAAATTGGAACGAGAACAAATTCAGAAAGATGTTTCTTCGGTTAATGTTGAACCTCAAGGAAGTTCGGGATTGATACGTAATCTTCCTACACTACCGAAGATTGAATTGCCGGAATTTTCGGGAAATATTAGAGAATGGGAAACCTTTTATTCAATATTCAAGAGTTTGATACATGAAAATAAATTACTTACGGATACTGATAAAGTGAATTATTTGGTAGGTCGTTTGAAAGGATCTGCATTGACTATTTGTTCTTCGTTAGCTCCTACTGGAGAAAATTATGAAATCATTTGGAATTCGCTTGTGGAAAAATATCAGGATAAGCGCGCTCTTGCAACTAATTATCTACGCCAAATTTTAGAGTTCAAATCGATACAGGGTGAGTCATCTAAGGGTCTCAATATATTTTTGGAAAAATTTGATTGTGCGGTACAGGCTTTGAAGAAGCTTAAATTAGATGATATGTCGGACTTCATTTTAATGCATCAGGCCCTTTCTAAGCTTGATTCTGATACGGTGAGATCGTTTGAAATGACTATTAGGGGTAATGGGATACCTACCTATGAAAATGTGATTAAGTTTGTTAAGGAACAATCGAAAATTTTGGCTCTAAATCAGCAATCAACCCTTAGTAGAGGTGATAGCTATAAAACTCGTAATTCGAAATCCTTTTTTGTACATCAAAATAATTCTTGCGTAGGAATGGATCGGTCGAATATATGTATTTTTTGTAATCGGAAAAATCATTCGCTGAGTAAATGTGACAAATTTAAACAATTGTCGCCATCTAAACGATATGCTACAGTACGGGATAACAACTGGTGCTATAATTGCTTATCGTCAAATCACGGAGTAAGAGACTGTCCTTCAGACAAATTATGTTCAGAGTGTTCCAGAAAACACCACTTCCTATTACATTTAGGACGTATACGGGGTGAAATGGAAAAATATCCAAATTCGAAATCGGATTCGAATACAAATACGTTGGTTTCAACAAATAACAATTTTTGTGCTACTGCTATGGGTGATCGGGATACTCATACGGTTTTATTGTCGACGGTTGTGGTAAATGTTTTGAACGGTTCGGGTAGTTTGAAGAAAGCCAGGTTTTTAGTAGATAGTGGCAGTCAAGTTAACTTACTTACTTATAGGTGTTGTAAGAAATTAGGATTGAAGTTTTCACAATGTTCAACGTCAATTCATGGGGTTGGATTCAGTTCAAATTCAATTAAAGGTTTTACAAGTATTATTGTTTCGTCTAGGTATGATTTTACTAGGAGGTATTCTATTGAGGCATTTTTAGTAGATAAAATTACGGATAAACTTCCAATAGCCAAAATTGATCGCGGTGTTTTAAAGAATTTTGGAAATATACAATTGGCAGATGAAAAATTTGACGAACCGGCTGAAGTTGATGGCATTTTGGGGGCGGATCTTTTCTCGATTATTGTGGGTAATTCGGTACCATCAGCATCGGGATCTCCAGTGGCGGTACAAACGGTATTTGGTCATATGATTATGGGAAAAGTTCGTAAGTTAGAGTCAAAGGGGGAGTTCGGTGTATTCTTCAGTTTAAGGGAGGAGTGTCGGTTAAATGACTTGGTTAATAAATTTTGGGAGATGGAACAAGTTCCAAAGAATATTTTGCCGGACCCAGCAGAAGTAATATGCGAAAATTTGTTTTCTACATCTTTAAGTAGAGATTATGAGGGACGTTTCACGGTAGCGCTTCCTTTTAAGAATTCTCCGAATACTTTGGGTAATTCTAAGACAACGGCGTTGATTCGGCTCTATTCATTAGAAAGAAGGTTGGCGAAATTTCCGGAGTTTCGTTTGAGTTATAATGAGATAATGAAAGAAGCAATTCAGTTAGGATATATGCATTTGGTTGAGGATGAATATTTAAAAGATTCGGAACCTGCGTATTACATTCCTCATCATGCTATTGTTAAGCAAGGTAGTTCGAGTACGCCAATTCGTGTGGTTTTAGATGCTAGTACATCATCCGATAATGATGTTTCGTTGAACGACATTTTACATGGTGGTCCAAAACTACAAACCGATCTATTTTCTTTATTGCTGAATTTTAGGTTGTTTCGAATAGCGATTACAGCGGATATTCGACGAATGTATCATCAAATAAGATTAGTTGATCATCAATGGAGGTTTCAAAGATTGCTTTGGCGTTTCAGTCCTGATGATCCGGTTCGGGTATATGAATTCAATCGTTTAGCATTTGGGGTGAAATCAAGTCCATATTTAGCTCTTCGTACTATAAAGCAATTGATAAAAGAAAATGGATGTAGTTATCCTTTAGCAACGAAAATAGTTTCGACAGATGTTTACATAGATGATTTGGTTTGCAGCATTCCTTCGGAAGAGGAAGCATTCAATTTGTATTCACAATCAGTGTCATTATTCGCAGAAGGAAAATTCGAGTTAGTTAAGTGGTCTTCTAACTCTCTCGATCTATTGAAGTTAATTCCTAGTGATCAACAACTTGTAAATTCGGTAACATTTAAAACAGACACAAAAATTTTAGGTATGTACTGGAACCCGGAGACTGATTATTTAAAATTTTTCTTTCAAGTTCCAGATTCAAAATGTACGAAGCGTATAATATTGTCCACTGTGGCTCGATGTTATGATCCATTGGGACTTCTTGCACCATTTATATTACACTTGAAACTTTTGATAAAGGAATTGTGGAAACGGACTTTGGGTTGGGATGAGGATGTAACGGAGGATATATCGAAAAGTTGGTCAATATTGAGAAAAGAATGGCCGATACTTGAGCATTTTCAGTTTGCAAGACATTCTGGTGTTGTGACAACGTCTCCTATTATGTTGATTGCTTTTGCAGATGCGAGTAAAGATGGTTACGGTGCGGTTGTTTACGTGAGAACAATCGGAGATGATGGTAAAATCGTTGTTAATTTATTATGCGCAAAATCTAAAGTATCCCCGACTAAATTAATTACAATTCCTAGATTGGAATTAGCTGCGGCTTTACTTTTATCCCAATTAGTAAAACGTGTAACAGAAGAGTTTGAAAAACGGATTATCATATCGAAGATAATAGCATTTTCAGATTCTTCGACGGTTATTCAATGGTTGGATACTGTATTTCTGAAAGACATATATGTGGCGAATCGGGTATACCAAATAAAAGAAAATTGTCCTAAAGCACAATGGTTTCACATCTCCGGAGTAACAAATCCCGCTGATATTTTGTCTAGAGGTTGTATTCCCTCACAATTAATTGATAATCCTTTATGGATGTCCGGTCCAATTTGGTTACAATCTTCAGACAGAGATTGGCCTATCACTGGGGAGACTTGTTTAAGAGATTCTGAAGAAGAAATAGAACAAACTGGGTGTTATGTATCTATTCAAAATGAAGTGAATGAATCGTTTTATACAATGTTTTCGAGAGTGTCGTCGTGGGTTTCTATTTTGCGGATTACGGTTTGGGTACTTAGATTTTTGAAGAAGCTTCCCAAAGGGAAATTCATTATAGCAGATGATTTGAAAAAAGCGGAGATCGTATTGATAAAAATTGTTCAGAGTAAAGCATTCGGATCGGAAATAATGTTATTGAATTCAGAAAAAGAGATCTATGGAAAATTACGCAAATTGACTCCTTTCATCCAAGATGGAGTTCTCAGGGTGGGGGGGCGATTAACAAATTCTTCGCTCAAGTTTACTAGCCAACACCCTATTTTACTTCCAGGCAAAGATCCTTTTACAGTAAAATTAATTCAATACTATCATAAAATAAATCTCCATACTGGTTCATTTCTTTTGGAAGCATTGTTGAGACAAAAATATTGGATAGTAGGTGGTCGTAATGTTATACGACAGCAAATACATGCCTGTAATCATTGTTTTAGGTTAAAGCCCAGAAATAATTATCCTCTGATGGCGAATTTGCCTGCTTCAAGGGTGAATTCTACTAAAGTATTTTCTCAAACGAGGGTAGATTACTTTGGACCGTTCGAAATATCACTCGGTAAAAATAGAAAAACGCAAGTGTATAAGGGATATGTTTGTTTGTTTATATGTATGAGCGTTAAAGCAGTTCATTTGGAACTCGTCAGTTCATTGTCTACGGATCATTTTTTGCAAGCCTTCAAACGGTTTATATCTCGAAGGGGTACTTGTAATGTTCTGTATTCAGATAGGGGCACTAACTTTGTGGGTGCTAAAAAAGTTCTTCGCGAAATTAATGAATTTATTAATTCGGACCAATTCATAACTTCGTTTCAAAATGAATTAGCTTTGAATGGTATTGAGTGGAAATTTAATACGGCCGGGGCACCCCACATGGGCGGTTTGTGGGAGAGCAATGTTAAATCGGCTAAGAATCTGATTTATAAGGTAATAGGTACTCAAATTCTAACTTTTGAAGAGTTCAGCACTCTTCTTACGCAGGTGGAAGCTTTATTGAATTCACGTCCTCTTTGTCGTCTGTCATCAGATTCAAGTGCACCGGAAGCATTAACACCTTCACATTTTTTGACAATGTCACCATTAAAATGTATTCCATCGCATGATTTGTCGGATATCAAGTTGAATAGGCTTGATCGTTTTCAACTGATTGACCGGATGGTTCAGGATTTCTGGAAGCGCTGGAAATTAGAGTATCTAACGACATTACAAACTCGGGAAAAATGGCATTTGAAATGCTCAAATATTGAAGTTGGCACGGTTGTCATATTAAAGTGTGAAAATTCGCCACCACTGCATTGGCCATTAGCGTTGGTCACAGCGGTCCATCCCGGAAAAGATGGTATAGTACGTAATGTAACGCTAAAAACGAGTAAAGGTACCTATACACGACCTGTAGTAAAGGTATGTCCTTTACCGACCCAGTAGTCAGAAGAGTTGACTACTATATATATTTTTTTTTGGAGGTTAGTTTTTGTTTCTTTTTTGGTGGAATTTTTTTTAACAAGTGATGATTTTGACAAGTTCATTTATGAAAGGTATTTGATTTCAAAGTGACTGAAATCGAGTTTTCAGGGCGGGGGGTATGTTTTAGCCCTTTTTAAGTTATTATAATGTTTAGTTTTGGCAACGTCGCGGATTCTGGGAATTCGAGACGTATGTTTTGTTAGATGAAAGAAATAAGATGTATCGGCGGTCGGAAAGAATAGTTAAAGGTTTTTAGTAAAAGTTTTCGGTGTTTAATATAACGGTTTTGGTATAATTAACGGACATTTTAAATATATTAGGATTACAGTTCATTAGAAGGTCAGTTTGCATTGTATAAGTCCCATTTTGTTCCATTTCAATCCTTATACCCTGTTCCTTTACTTCCTTATACAGTGCGGTGCTGTGTGGGAGCAGAGAGCAGTTTATATTGGTAAGATTATTATAACATCATTATTTTATTGGTTCAAATATAGGGAAAATGCAACATCAATACTTCAATTACCACAGTTAGAATGATCCAATTTAAGTCGAATATGCGCCGTTTTGTTCTATAACTTGTTGTTATATTGAAGGTTTTTTGTATGCCTCTCTCATAGAAACCCTTGTCGCTATTGGCAAAAAAAAATGAAGCCAGTCTATTTTCACAAGCCTCTGTTGAAACGAATTTTTCACCAGCAAAATTGTTTGCGATGGACAGCAAGAGATGCACTTGGGGCTAGTTCCGGACTATAAAGTGGATGCATAAGAACCTCTGGCAAGTCACTATCAATGTGTTTGGACTTACGTTGTCTCCATGGAACACAATTTCTCTCCTATTGGTCGCTTATGGGCAATTGCTTCCTTCAGAAGGTCCAAATGTTGACAGTACAGTTCAGAGTTAACATTTGTGCCTTAGGGGAGCAGCTTGTAGATAATTCCCTTCCAATCACTCTTAATACACAGCAAAACCTTCCTGACCGTTTCCGATGGCTCACCGCTTTTTTACCACGATTGTTTTCGCTTGATGTTGTTGTGAGTCGTCCACTTTTCATCACCAGCCACCAACCTTTTCAAAAACGGGGTGATTTTGTTGCGATTCGCAGATTATAATTCGGTCTAAGAAGTTTTTTGCGGTAACTCATGTGGTACCCATACATCTAGTTTCTTCTTGAGACCAGCCTTCTACAAATGGTTCCAAACGGTTTTTTGTGCAATCTTCAACTCTTGAGCAATGGAAACAGGACTCGATAATGTCCATGATTCTGTCGATCTTTTCGACAATTGGTCTCAAGTGCGTGATGCATCTTTGACATAGAAATTACCAAGATGGAATCGACGAAACTAAAATTGCGCGTGATTGTCTATTACAGTATCAAAACCATAACCATTATTTGAATTTTCAGCCGCTTGGCTTGCATTTTCGACTTTATCGAAGAAAAACTATAATATAATGTATTTTTTCTTTAACGCGCGCTCAAACTAAACGAAGTAAACTAATCATAAAACTGTCGAAAAAGATTATGTAGTACGAAATCTCATCTTTCTAACGCCATTTAGTTGAACCCGATCGGACCTATAAAATATGAAATGCAGATAACTAAAGCTATCTATTGGAAAAAAAAATTAAAAACTAAATGAGTGAAGAGTCTTCGGTAATTCAGGATATACTTTTATATTTATAAGGTCCTCGAGGGGGGGGCCATGGCCCCCCCCCCTGGATCCGCCCCTGGTTTCAAACGATGAAATTCAACTAAACACGATAACTCTCAAAATATTTAGGTACTGTGCAAATGAAGACTTCGTTTCAACTATCACAGGAAAAATTTAACTATTTGAAAATACCAAAAACTGCAAATATTGATTTCATTTCCGAACATCTGTTTTTAAATCAGTACCTAATCCAGTATCATCTGAAGTAAATTACCTGTGTAAGAATTTGCCATCTGTTTATTAGGGTGCAATGGAAGTATTTATCATGTGATCGTATGGCGCAGGTGTTTATTTACGCGAATTGGTAGACCAAGACATCCGTGCTTTTGTTGAAAGCGAATTGAGGAGTCATTTTGTTTCGAGTGAAAAATATCAAATGATATCGTGCTAAGTTGAAGAGGATTTTCGAACAAAAAGGTAAATATTACTGATTATTATCATATAACTCGTGTAGTGATTTGTTCTTTCTAATTTCGCACTTACTGTTCACGGTTATTTTTTCACTTTAAATGTTAACTGCTTGGAAATTGTGAATTTTAGTACATTATATTATTCTTTACTTTGGTGATCATTCAAAAGTATTATAAACATTTAATTTTAAAATTTGTCGCAAATGGTCCATTAGGTTGATACATAAATTGAAATAGAATTAATCTGAATATTCGAATTGACTGAAATTAAAATTTGATTGAGGTATTATAGTTGTAGGGATATTTCATATCTGTGCGCATCCTGAAAGGACTGGATTTCTCTGTGACTAACTGGTTGGCTTTGGTTTCTGGCGAAACAGCACAGAATTAGTATTTTTGATGAATTGATATTTTTAATATTCCTGATATTGAATGATTGAGTATCCAAGACATTTTTATTATCTTTTATTATTTTCAGAAGTAATAGCTAATGAATATTTGTATTATGTTGGAACAGAAATCTCAAATTCCCACTTATCATGAATCTTCGTTTCTGAGAGAGTATGAGAAGAAGTAAAGAACTAGAAGTTGAGAGTGACTTATGTTGAATGTTATTATGCTGAGTTGAAGAGGATTTTCGAACATAAATGTAAGTAATACCGATTTCTAATTTGTCGTTATTATGTTCCTCTTTTACTCTTTACAATTATTCTTCGCTTATCGAACATAATTGTTTCGACGTTGTGAATTTTGGTGCATTATATTCCTTAAGTATTCCCTACTTTGATGATCTTTCAACTGTATCTAGGTATACATTCTGAGATTCTGAATAATTCAACTCGAATTTTTCATCATTTAGGTACAGTATAAATCTCAATGATTCAGGTGGTTGTTGTTGTCAAATTTCATATCTCTGTGCTTCCTTTAAGTACAGAATTCTCTGTGACTAACTACTAGGCTTTGATTTCTGATGAAATATCCTAACAAAATTAGTATTTTTGATGACAAGGTAATCCTGTTATTGAAATTGAGTACCTATCGAAAACATTTTAATAATTTGTTATTATTTTCAGGAATGATAACAGATGGATATTTAAATTATGTTGAAACAAAAATCTTGAATTCTTACTGATGACGATTCTTCCTTTCTGAGAGAGTATGAGAAAAAAGAACAAGACCTTTTGAAATGATGAAGTAGGAAATTCATACTGACCTTTTAAGAAAAGAAGAAGATAAGAGACAACTTGACAAGGTAAGGAACTGTCACTTCTTTTTAACATATTCTAGTGCTACAGTGAAATCTGGAAATCAGTTATAAAATAGTGAAACTAATGTGCGTGATTATTCTTCTATGCAGTTTATTACAAATTCTCAGAATTTATACGTCAGATCTCAAAGAAATTTTGTGTTTAGTAGATCTATAAAACGAATTATCCAAAAACTCGGCTTTTGAACTGGTAAAATGAGTCTTGAGATCTGATGATTTTCTGAACTACAGAATATCTCTCTCTGTATTAATTCTTGTCTACTTATATCAAAAATATCGATTCAATCTGAAATTAACTAAATTGATTGCAGAATGTCCTTCTTCCATAATTTCTTGGAATATATATTGAAGGAGAAAATTTTACCATCCAAGCGTATTCACACCTGCACCCTTGGATTCGAAATACCTTTATTATCCGAAATAGAATAGAATAGAATCTCTTTATTTTCCGTCGACCATCAAGGTATAGAGAAAGTCATAACAAAAAAAAATTAGTAACATAGTTCACACAAAAAACATTTTAAAAAAACTTTCAGATCAAATTTTTTCTCCGAAAAATTCTTCTGAGCTGTAAAAGGATTGACTGCCAATAAGCTCATTGAGTTTTCTCCTGAAATGAGCGAGATCTGAGATATGCCGTAAATCGGCTGGTATCTTATTATATATTTTTAAAGACAGCGCGAGGATAGAGTTGTCGGTTTTCGAGAGTCGATGTGTAGGTATTCTAAGGTCGTTTCTATATCTTGTATCGAAATTATGATTATACCCATTAGTTGTAAACATTTTTTGCGCCTTCATGCCCGTCTTCGAGTACGCTCTTGACAAAATTTGTCTTTGAACGATTCAGAGGAAGTGTGAGTTAAAGCCATGTTTTCGTCTCAATGTTTCATTGTGGTAATCCAAGCACAGTGGCGGACCCAAGGAGGATATATTCCCCCAGGAGAAATATCCATTATAAGTCACAATCTTATTATGATTAAGCAAATTTTTCTAAAAACTTCTTCAAAAGAAGGAAAATTATGGCAGGCGAATCTTCAAGTTTTTTGAGTTTCAATATAACAGCAATCATTCGCAAGAAGAATCTGTAAACTCAAAGGACATTGGAAACGAATAACCAAATTTTTTTTATTTAATTTTTTTCATCTTTACCTATATTTTTTGTTTATATTTTTTGAAAAACTTGTTGTCCTTGAAACATCTAGATTCTTCATAATCGTCGCCGTTTTCTACTGCATGTAGAGTATTTCTGTCTTGAAGTTCTGAGTTTTTTTCTTCTTCTTCTGTTTCTCGATTTGAGGAAGTTTCTATTCAGCAGGAATTTCGAAAATTCCACACGTTCTTATTTTTGTGTTGTCAAGGAGGCATTCCAGGTTGGCAATTTCATTCTAGATTTTTTCAATAAAATTTTTCCAAATCTATCTCCTTTTGGTGTCTCATTTTTCGAATGAATTAACAACATATGATACGATATAGAATTGAAAATTTTATGAATATTTATTTTCTAAGATATCCTGAATTCAAAATTGTCATAATTTCATCGCTAAAGACCCCTCTGAAAAGTGTGAACCTGACGTATAATGCTAAAGATTATTTTCCACTGATGGTCTGGGAAGGGAAAGAACAATTAAAATCTGAATATGAGTTGGACACGTGTGCATAAAAATAAGACTCCATATCACTACTTGACTTTTTGTAATTCTCAAATAAGATCAGCATGTCAATCAATTGGTATAAAATATTATTTGTACTACTCCTTTCATTACTATCATAATATCCAATTCATGGAATAAAGAATGTAACAGCTCAATTCGAAAGACTCGTAGTATTACTGTTGTAACATTAACCGAACAAAATGATTTTTGGCTATTAATACTCGGGGTGAGGATAAGTATACAGGGTGATTTATCAACAATACTATAATCCAAAACTAGATATCTCTAATTAATTCTTCAGTACTAATTCTTCCTACTCAAGAACGTTCACTGCAATAACCTTCTTCATATAAATTTCTGTATTGTTGTTGTTTCTGTTTTATTGTTGATGAACTACCTTGTGTATTCATTTTATTGAGCCTTCAAGAACACTAAAGCCTTCAATAATCATGGGAAGATATTGACTTTGAAACATCCTTATTCTACCTAGGCATCCTAAATTCAAATAACTCCTAGGAACTACATCAGTTCAACAGTTACAATAGCAACATATGGCAAAAATAAATAATCTAATCTAATTGTCCTGCCGACAGTTTTTGTACTATTTCTGATATACAACTGTAGCTGCCAGCTAGCAATCCGGTGATTCCAAAAATGATAAGTGCTATATCTTTCACTAAGACGATGTTTCCGGGTCCTAGATCGTTTGGCCATTTGACGCATAGCTCCATGATGGCTGGAAAAGCTATTCCAAGGGCGGATAGGCAAAATGCTCCGAACAGAGATATGAAAAGTCCTAGAAGGGGGATTGTCAGAGCTAGAACGACTGAAACAAAAATTAATTTATTATATATTATTGATTAATCAGTATCTTTAATTCTATAATGAATTCTTATATTTGCAACAATGTAAATACACTCCGCAAAAAAATTAACGCACATTATGGAAATCTCAAATTTATTCAACAACTGAAGGTGTTCTCAATGATAATTATTTTTATCAGAATTATGCATGCATATGTTATCCACTTTCAACGTTCTTCTTCAATACAGATGTTTTGTTCCAGCAGGAATAAAAAAAGATGAGATTATCAGATTTTGAATGTATTGGCTCCATTCTGAAATCAGTTGTTCTCGATCAATTCTAGTGATCAATAGTTTTTCTTTCGTTTGATTTTCTACACTCGATAGCTATGCAACGCGAAACACGCAATTTGACCCAAGAGGAATGTGCCCAAGCGGTAGTTTTGCGAGAAGAAGGGTGGACATACACAAGAATTGCAGAAAGGTTTGGAGTTTCCCATACAAGTGTGTCCAGAATGTTGCAATGATTCAGGGAGACAGGTATGAATGTCCGAAGACCAGGACAGGGTAGACCACAGGTAACAACTGCCATTCAAGAACGTTACTTGAGAGTTTCTTCATTGAGACATCGGTGTGCAACCGCTCGCTTCCTTCAAAATCAGCTTGAGCAAACTCATGGGGTGCAAATTAGCACTTAGACAATAAGAAATCGCCTCAGAGAATATAATTTAAGGCCTCGTGTCGCGGCAAGAGGCCCAGCTCTTACCCCAGCCCATCGAAAAGCGCGTTTGGATGTTGCGAGAGAGCATATCCATTGGGAAGAGGCTGATTGGGAAAGAGTTCTCTTCACAGATGAGTCTAGATTCTGCCTCTACCATTGTGATCGACGTTCCCTTGTATACAGACGTCCACATGAAAGATATGCTCATTGCACTCTTTCCCAATCAGCCTCTTCCCAATTGATATGCTCTCTCGCAAAATCCAAACGCGCCCTTCACAGTGAAAGGAAGGGTGGCTTTAAAAGATGAACTGAAAGAACACCACTACACAAGCAATAATATCAGTTTTTGTGCTTATAACCCTACTCTATAAAAAATAATGAAGAATTCAACTTACAAGTTACTATCACAGAAGCAATGCGCAGTACGTATTCCCAAACCATCAACCTGTCGCTTCCTTCAAGATGTTTCAACATGTAGGTTTTCCACATGATTTCAACTGGAACATAAGCCTGTAGACCATATGAGATGAATATCGCAACAGAATAAAGGATTCTGATCGATTTGGCTAAACTGAAAAGAAAAGAAAAGATATTCTAATGCATTGAATTTTCCATTTTTAAAACTAAATTTCTTGTTGTCCTAAACAAAAACTGTTTTTCAATTTTAAGATCAGTGGCGTTTCGTTTTTCCAGCGATTACTCACAATTCTTGTGGAGGAAAATTCAAGGTTATGCTGGCTTTAGAAAGATCTCCGTATTTCCAGTATCCTACAAATCCCATACCCACGTAAAGTACTGTTACGAAAACCATTCCAACATTGAGTACACCACAGTAGCCGCCAAAGCCTTTTGGTGTCTTCATATTGTTCTCCAATGCTATAACCTATAATAAATGCATATCATTAAGCTCAAAAATAACAGTATGAATAGATATAAGTAAGTAAAATTTATTTCCACAAATTGTGAAGATGAACCTAAGAAAATCGCACGACATTGGTTTGTTCAGTTTCATTCGATCCTACAGCTGTAGACATACCGACGGGCAGCAAGACGTCACAATAGCTGTTCTTATTACAGAACCAAAGTCTTCAGGAAGCAGAAGTGATAAAATGAATATGCACGGTATCACACCTAACAAACATGGTGTAAATATAATTGTGTGAAAAAAATGGGTGACAATGAAGATTCAAATTAAGGATTTGGATGAAAACGAAAAAAAAGAGTTATAAGGTGATAATTCTGAAAAGAAATTTTATATTTTGCGAAAATTTTGTTGAGTATAGTAAACTGGTGAGGTCTCAGAATATTCAGCTATGAATGTATGAAGTGAAAAACTTCTGATCTAATTTTTACGGAAAAAGTGAAAGAGCACATGAACTCAAGAAAACGCCTGCTGGTGTTGGAAAAGAACACTACAAAGAGATGCAGAGTAAAAGCAATTGAAACTACGAGATTCAAGAAGTATCTGGATCTCAGCACTGGGTTCCTCACAGGGTCCAGATTGTGTGGGGAGGAGGATAAAACTCTGGATCACCTGGATACGGACAGCCCTGCCATCGCTAGCCAACGCAAAATCTGCTTTGGACAAGAAACTTGTAGAAATGAGAATACTGGATACTGGAGTTCATTAGAACTCTGGAACTGAAAGGCGAGCTGTAGATCACGTTATGGAGAGAATAGCTCTGATGAGGGGCGAAATAGACCACTATTATTATTATTATTTGAACTGGGGACGTTTTGGTTCGGTAAACCTTCCGGGAACTGCGACCATGCAGTTCTTTGGTTCTCTACCCTACTCATTCATAGAAACCCAGGGAGGTCGTCAACGACGTTAATAAAATTGAGAACCTCCTTAGGGACCTTGACCGTTACCTATCTGGTATCCAGGACCGGCTTACCCATGTGAATGGTTCTTAGGCCAGCCAGCTCCGGACACTTGCATATCAAGTGTTCAGCCGTTTCTACTTCCGATCCACAGAGCCTGCAAATCTCGTCTCCTCACTTTCCCATACGGTACAAAAGATGTTTGTACCGACAGTGCCCCGTCAGCAGTCCCACCATCACCCGAAGCTCGGCTCGCGACAGCTTCAGGAGCTTTTTGGCGTAGATAGGTGAAATCTTCACGAATTTCTTTGCCTGAACAAGTCTAGGAGTGTTAGTCCAGTGGTTTGTCCTGCTGTTCAACTCCCATAGCTGCACCGCAGCTTTATATTGGTCTTTTCCTATCCCACAGAAAGGCTCAGGTCCAGCAGGTGTTAACCTTGATGCACTTTTTGCAAGTTCATCAGCTCTTTCATTTCCTTCAACCCCTCAGTGCCCTGGTACCCATAGTAGAGTCACCTTTTTTCCTCTGGCCAGTTGCTTTATGGTGTTACGGCACTCCCAAGTCAGCAGAGACCCCCGACAACACGATTCAACGCCTGCTGGTGTTGGAAAATAACATTATAGAAGAGGTGCAGAGTAAAAGCAATTTGCGAGATTCAAGAAGTATCTGGATCTCAGCACTGGATTCCTCACAGGGTCCAGATTGTGTGGGGAGGAGGATGAAACTCTGGACCACCTGGTGACGGACAGCCTCGCCATCACTAGCCAACGCAAAATCTGCTTCGGACAAGAAACTGGTATAAGTGAGGATACTGGAGTTCACTAGAACTCTGAAACTGGAAGGCGAGCTGTAGATCACGTTATGGAGAGAATAGCTCTGATATGGGGCAAAATAGACCATTAGGTCGCAGTGAAACGGAACATCCTCAATTAAATCTGAAATTTTGTTGGCAATTGAAAGATAGAGAAACCTTTCTACACCAAGAAGTTATCACCAGATGAGCTACTAGTCTTCGTAGCCACATTATAACAGCGTTTTGCACTCTCTGCAGGTAGGACAAACAAAAGGTGAATATATACTGAGCCAATATCCAGAACTACTAAGCCTAGCAAGCACACATCTAGGCTAACCAGGTATAAATCCTCATGATGTATTAGCTGAAGCTATTCAAATTCTCTAACACTGAATATGAATTTCTGAGAACTTAGTGAGCAGACCATTAGACCATTATTTTTGAAAGGTTTAATTACATCTTCTTAATCTTGTATTAAATTTTGGTTTATACACTTACAACTCCTACGGCTTCTAGGGCAAACAGCGTAGTACCAAAGAATAGAGGAAACGTGTACAAGGTTCCAAAAGCAGGTACTTCACTTATATCTGGTAAGTCTTGGAAAACGTAATAGCACACCACTCCGAAGGAGGCAAAAGTTATAACATTTGCAAGAGTTGAGAACGGCGCTAACAACTTCAAGTTTCTTATGCAGTTGATAAGTACAAATGGTATGAAAGACATCAGGATGTACTGCGTCAATGTGAAGTCGTTTGTTGTGTATTCGTCGGCTACAGCTTTTATGTTTTTGGCTACGAACACTATATAGACACAACAGATACCAAGTTGATAAACGATGAGGAAGAAATCCACCAGAAACCTGAAATAGAAACGCAAAATGAGTCTATGGAATCGATATTATTATTATTATTATAAAGGATTTTTTAGAGCTATAGAACTTTAAATTGCAATAAAAGACCGATGGATTATTCGATTACATTGGCATTACATTTTAAATATGATTTCTGGTATATGGCTCGGATGTAGTCCAATCCGGACGTCCAATTTTCGATTACTTTTTCCAACATATGTGGCCGGATATCGGCAATAACACGGCGAATGTTGTCTTCCAAATGGTCAAGGGTTTGTGGCTTATCCGCATAGACCAATGACTTTACATAGCCCCACAGGAAGTAGTCTAGCTGTGTTAAATCACAAGATCTTGGAGGCCAATTCACAGGTCCAAAACGTGAAATTAGAAGGTCACCAAACGTGTCTTTCAATAAATCGATTGTGGCACGAGCTGTGTGACATGTTGCGCCGTCTTATTGGAACCACAGCTCCTGGACATCATGGTTGTTCAATTCAGGAAAGAAAAAGTTAGTAATCATGGCTCTATACCGATCACCATTGACTGTAACGTTCTGGCTATCATCGTTTTTGAAGAAGTACGGACCAATGATTCCACCAGCCCATAAAGTGCACCAAACAGTCAGTTTTTCTGGATGTAACGGTGTTTCGACATACACTTGAGGATTAGCTTCACTTCAAATGCGGCAGTTCTGTTTGTTGACGTGGCCATTCAACCAGAAGTGCGCTTTATCGCTAAACAAAATAAAATGGACGTAGTGCGCGATACGTATTCCGCACAGAACCATTATTTTCGAAATGAAATTGCACTATTTGCAAGCGTTGTTCAGACGTGAGTCTATTCATGATGAATTGCCAAACCAAACTGAGAATAAATCACTTAACAGCTGTTAAATCGGTCGCCATCTTGAACAGTAATGCCAATTTAAAGTTATATACCTCGAAAAAAACACCCATTACCAATACGCGTAACCGCCACTTCACAAACTCTTGTGTGATTTGTTCTAGCAAACAATGAACGTCATTGATCACTCGATGTCTCATCATACTTGATTGTACGTTATCGTGACTTTCCCCATTTGTTTTTTCATGTTTCATGTTTTAATGTTGAATTTTTCTGGTAAATATTAGGATGATATTTTTTATATCAGCGATATTGATTTGAAGGTTTTTATCTAACTGGTAGATATTTCTGATGTTCCTTATGTTGAGTGTAGACTCTAGAATCATCCTGTGGATAACTCCAATTATTGAAAAAGCATGATGAAGTTGAGAAATTGTGTTCTTTTGAAGTATCAGCCCACGAGACACTTAGATGATTACAACTACTCTTCTCATCTCCAGAGTGCTATAACTTCGTCTGTCTATGTGACGAGTAAAGTGCAGTTTCATGTATAAGGATAAATCTCGTGATTCTTCTTGAAGATTCTTTCAACACGGAAAATTTACCAGATATTCCTGGAGGGTTTTGATGAACCACAGGTTTTCAATGGCTATTTTCAGTCAGCTTTCAACACTCCAAAAGAAGATAAGATCTGTCAATTTGGATCTCTGTTATTATGCATTAGAGATTGATTAGATGAGTGTACTATATCACCCCATAGTTGTAATTTTTTGCCTCTGTTTTCTTTTGATTTTTTAAAATTTTACCAATAGGTTGAGTGGGGTAGCTTGAGCTGGAGTTCGCCCCAATATAACTTATTCTTTATCGCAAATAAAGGCACTCTATTTTTAATATTGATTAACCCAAAATTTCTAAAACTATTTCAATGATTCCATACTTACGGTGAAAACTTGGCATATGGTCTAAGGCACTTTGGTCCTGATTCCAATGCTATTTTCATGGATTCTGGGTATGTTAATATAGGTACCCTGTATCTCTTACATAAAGTGTATTGAGCTTGAACCTATAACGAAAGAAGATACATGTAATTAATTATTGCTTTGAAATTATTTTATCTAGTGGTTACTTAGAAGGAATATCTTTTGAATAATTTTCATTCAAATTTGACATAGATTAGCATAGATAGTATTTTTTTCGTTGTTAAATCGTTACGTCGATAATCCGTATTTATCTGATAATATGAAAAAATCATACGATAAAGATAATTCTACAAAACTCAGATTAGTACTCAATAAAAACAAGGCAAATTTATGATGTATAGACACTTTGTTCACCTAGAGTTAAAGAAATACAACCAAGCTGTATATCATAAGAAGAAATAAATCTGAGTGTCCATTTCTATTATCATTGATATTTCAAATCCTGAATTCATTTTAAAATATTTTTATCACACAATAAATTGAGCAGAAAAGAATGAAATTAATAACAACGTAGCTACAAGAAGGTCGAAATTAATGATGATATTCCGTTTATGACAAAAATGAATACCAAATTGAAACTTTTCTACCGCATTGATATACTCACTAATACATGAAGGCAGTATGTACAGAGCGCACCTATCACAAACGTGAAGACTAAGCCATTGACCATTCCAGCATTCTTGAAGGCTTCTGGCATCGCCAGAATACCTGTCCCCAGGCATCCCTTTAGCAAGTGAATGAGTGTTTCTGAGTTCCTGAAAGAAATAGAAAAACTTGATTGAATTCGACGCCATAAATGCGAATCAATGTTTCGCTTCATTTTGGAAATTACAAAACACAATTGTCATCTTATATTACTCGTATAATCACTTAAAAGTCTTCTACAAATTAAAATCATTTCATCGTCAGAGAAGTTTCGTAAGTCAAGATTTCTCGATTGATATTTGAATTTTTTTGAAAGGTTAGTTTTCATAAAAGAACCTCGTAAATATTAACATGGGTAATATCTTCCATCGCAAATAATAATAATAATCAATGAGAAACTAATGAGAACATATCATAAAGGATCCGACTATCAATCGATATGACTCTAAAGGCCTGCAAACCGTGCTTTTGCCGGGGCAGAAAATATTGAAAGAAGGCATTTTCTACTTCTACCGAAAAAATCTGAATTCCTAAACTGATATATTTTTTTTTTATTTCAATGACTTTCACAGATGATTCCACAAATCATATTGTGCGTGAGCGCATTCGAATTCTAAATAATGGTTCATCCTCATCATTCGATTTTTTTACTCAATCATCTTAAGGAAAATAAAAACAAAATGTTCAAGGATTCTACAAAATAAAAACGCAGCTGAATAACTTGAAACCGCGTAGTTCGCTCTAGAGGGACGGCTAATATTGGGAGGCGGATTTGCCGGGGAGGTAGAAACGCTAGAGCGGGTCTTGTGTCCAACATAATCCAACATATCACGGGTGGATGTCAAATGTTTCCAGGATATGAATATAAAGAGAGGCACGAAGCAGTAGGAAAGAAACTCCACCTAAAATTGGCATCCATATTAGGACTTATGCATTCTGTTACTGCAAGTAATAATATAATTAGTTTCATTTAGTTCAATTTCGAATTGCGTGCTCGTTTTAATAAGATTCCACTCAATATATGTTATATAATCTCATTTTCGCGTAACATATGCTGAAGGATATGACGGATGTCGAGATAAAGCCAGTATTCATATGGCACCCGTCAGATTAACTACATACAATTTTTCCGAATAATTAACAAGTTTTTTTGAATAATCCACTAAATCGAACCTCAGTTGAAGTGACTTTTTCGCGAGCGGGTGCCTAGACGAAGAATTCAGCCTTACTGTGAAGCCGCAGGTAGGCAGAAGTCGATACTCCAGAATTCGCTTTTATTTTCTTTTCATTTTTCATATTTTATTTCTTTTTCCTTCATTTTCAAAGGCCCTTGTCGTGCCACATTCTCAAAAAGGCCGTACTACAAGTACAAGTCCGGATACCATCCTAGAGACCTTTGCAGGGTGTCCAAACAAAAATTTGACTCCCCCCCCAAACGAAGATTTCAGAAAAAACAGGTCAATTTCCTTCATGAGTTTGTTCCGAAAAAAACCAACCCCAAGAAGGTGGCATCAAACCCAACATTTTTTGAATAGGACAGAGATGTCGAGTGTTGGTTAGTATGGAAGCTATTTATGTTCTGTACACAACCCAGTTGAAATTTTCAAATCAGTTCACTATCGACGAAATAATGTAATATTGAACTTACCGTCAAAAAGTTATGTTGGACAGACAGTTGAACCGCCCAAACTCAAAAACCTGAGAGTTTAAAAGAATTCAAAAATGATAACAAGGTCTTGTTAGTCTGGGTTCCCAGCCACTCGGGAATGAAAGGGTATGAAGAGGCCAACACACTTGCCAGAAAGGGAGCACAAACTCCTTTCATAGATGGTTTAGGCAAATGTACCTACAAGAAAGAGTTTCGGAAGAAGAAAAAACCGAAAGAGAAACACTCTGGAGGAATCTTCCGGGTTTGGATCATTCCAAATAGTTTCTTCGAATCTTTGACAGTGGGAGATCCAAGAAGTAGCTGGATCTTAGCAATAATCCCCTCACTGGATTCCTCACAGGGCATTGTCGCCTTAGGAAACACCTCATGAGAATGAGTCTAGCAGAAAATTACGAGTGCAGATACTGTAGGGAGAAGGAAGAAACTCCAGATCAGCTGGCGATGGAATGCCTCGCCATCACTAGCCACCGCAAAATCTACTTTTGACAAGAAACTTGTAGAAGTGAGGAATTAGCCTCCTTGAAGCCATCCCAGATACTGGTGTTTATTAGAACTCTAGAACTGGAAGGCTAGCTCTAGATCAAGTTATGACGAGAATAGTATATTTATTATATCTTATCTTCCGATAAAGCACCAGTGGGGAATAATTTCAACAAGAACTCTCTCTATTATCATTTCAACCACGGAATTGGTACCTATAAATCTAAACAGAATCATCAAGGTGCTAAAGGACTTTGCGAGTATCGATATAATATAAAACCAAAAGCCGTTCTTTTGGGTTCAGAAAGAAAATTCCTAGAAGTCGACGGACACGCACAAAGACTATCGGAATCACGAGGATGAGGACCAGAGAGGCCACAAGGACCGGATACAACCGTGCCCTATACTTCTGATAATTTGAATATCTGGGGATTGAATGAATGTTCTCCTATCTGCGATCCTACGCTGATAGGCTTAAATCGGGGACAATAATAATGTTTATTAACATTAAATCATTCAAGCGCATCTTTCTACGGAATTGTCACTTCATTAGAAATTCTCACTGGATTGCCAGTATTATTACAGCCCACATCATCAATAAACACTGGAATTTAAATTTGATTCAAGTGCGCTCTCCTAATCTTGTATTTTAATAGAGTCCTAGAGAAACTCAGTATTATTCACTAACTATTGAGTTGACTTAATAGCAGAATTATTACAATGCTTCTTTAGGACCATTTTACGAGATGGATATTTAATGTGATTGTAGATGAAAAATTTCTTTGGGAAGTATAGTTCAAAACCCATCATGCTATCAAACTTAGTAACAAAATGTGATTCGAATGTCACATTTTAATGGAAATAAGTGTTTTTGAGCCCTAGTTTCCCGATCATTTCGTCACATTGTTTATAAAGGGGGATTCAAAAGTACTTTGCAGAACCTCAGCAGGTGATTCCTCACGATATTATAATATTAATTGTCCAAATAAATATATGTCCGGCAACGCTTCGTTTTCAACAAGTTGTTAAAGTTTACCCGAAAGTAGGGACTTCTTCAAACGAGGAAACAGTAATAAAATATGTGGCACCCCTACAATAAACCAAAGCTACTTACTTAAGCGTCAAATTCATTTCCTAAGCATTTTTTTTGAAAAATGCAAAATAATTGTAATAACTTCAACACGCATCGATTATCAGACTTGAAATTCTCAGATCCAAATATGTAACAAGGGTAGCTTCTTTACGTAGATATGATAAAGGAATCGATTATTTCACTGAGAAATATGCTCGAACTACCCTCAAAAAAATTATGAATATCCATAAAAGAAAAAAAGGTGTATGTGGCGCCCCCAACGAAGAGAGCAATAATTACATCAAGTTCGAATTCGACACCTCAAAAAACCTCTAAATACCAATTTCCGTTCAATAGGTCAATATTTCGAATGTTATTCCAAAAAAACGAAAATTAAACAAAACGTTTCTGGATATATATTTTTTTGGAAAAATCATATTAGAATATTGTGTAGATTGTCAAAGTACTTCATCACCCAGTATACATATTTCGAATTGGTTCGATCCACTGATAAAGAAACCGTGGTCGAATTCAATTCTGACTGTTCTAATCACAATAAATCTAGAAAGCAAAATCTAGAACCTTTTTTTCAGAGTTGGTATGGTTCAAATGCCGCAACTCTTCGATCTGACTAGGGGTTCCATGAATATAGCCATTGAAAAATTTATTTTCCTGATTTTTCCAAATTAACGATTTCAAACTGCAAAAATTTATATTCCCAGAAAATGTACTCATTGACAACAGTAAGTAATGATTGAAAAATGTAATGAAAAATATTAAAAAAATGATAGAAGTACTTACGAGGTCGGATGTTCAACTTTTCTGTATAAATGTGGGTCATAATCATCTTCTCCGGTCACCTCTTCCTTATCCGTGCCATATCTGATAATAAAGAATAATAACTTTTAATTATCCACTGATTCTTCAATAAGTGTAGACCTACAAAAATTATTCAAATATTCCTATCCATTAAAATAATATTTTTCAATGTATATTCCCATTGCATAATTCAAGATAGGTTTATCAATTTTGTGGTTTTTGTTGATGTTCTCGGGAATAACTCCATTCTTTATTTCATGATTGTATAAAAAAAAGGAAAATAAATTGAACATTAGATGAATCTTCCTCTGAATTATTTCTGAACAAAATCTGTTCCGAGAATATTTTTGACTGTTGACATAATAATGTGATACCTACATATACCTAATTTTCTTCTTAAAACACATTTGATAGCATTAAACAGCTTGATCTTGATAATATGAAAACAGTTTCCCGCAATAGTTTCACAGTCGTCAAAAATATTTTTGATGATTATTGACGTTTTGTGGAGCACAGTCGAAATCATAATATACAGAGTGAGTCGTTAGAAATTAGAAATCGTGAAACTCTGAAAAGTAGACCCTAAATTATGAGTATTGAGCGCAACTAGCCCCATTTAAATGGGGCTTGCTCAAGAGACGCAAAGTATTCGAGTTAACAATATTATTCCTAAATGTCATTCAGATGAAATTCACAGAATTGATGAGTGTAAATGGTATTACTATATGTAACGAGCGTTTAAAATTCGTGGACAAGAGTGCTGTGGCGAATTAGAGTTAATTTTCTGTGATTACATGAAGCGATTAGCTTGTACCATATTTAGTTCCCAGATTTGAAGTATGTAAACAAATGTGAGTGATATGCTACAAGCTAAGCGCCACTTGCAATCACAGAAAATCAACTCTAATTTTTCCACAGCATTCTTGACCACGAATTTTAATGAACGCTCGTTATATTACACAGCAGGATGAATAGAGATTTCTCACATTTCAGCTCATGAGCTGAAATAGAAACTAGAAACTAAAACCCTCCATGGAGGGTTCATATTTTAGGCCATAAATATTTATGATTGCTCCTTTTCAACGATTCACCGTGTAGCATTATTATGGAACAATGACAAGTTGAAGCTATAAAAAATATAACGTTTCAACATTTCTTGAATATTAGAAATGCGACCATATATTCATTTTGCTCATTGGAATTGGCTTATTGAAAATATTATATAACAGATAAAAATTCAAATTACTTTCAACGAAATAAGATAATTATGTTAGTTTAAAATTATATATGGAATTTAATTTTTTTTCTTCAAAATCTAAGGTCTGCTAGCGACAGGAAAAAATGTGAATAGTTCTATAATTGTTTTCGTAATTTTTTAACAGTAAATAGATAACTTGTGAAATTAATGTAGGTAATGAATAATCAGTCATAACAATTCTCTCCATTAATTAAAACATTTATAACCTTTGTACGTTTATAGAGAGCGATCTTTAAACTCAAACTGATGTGCCAAATATTGCTCCAAAGTTTAATGGGGAACTTTTAGATGAACTTGGCATGAATTAGACAGTCTAGATTTAATTGTGATCCTTGGATTAAAACACATCTTGTTTGTGCCGCCTTCGGTGTAAGAGTTCAATATTCACGATAATGAAATGAATGTACATATATTAGTGAGATCTATCTCTTAGGCTTAGAATATGTATATGTATTTCCAATATCTCTGTAAAATGAGATATTTCATTTTGTAGCATTCTAACCTATCCTGTTTCGGCTGGTTAATGAGTCCTGAAAAAATGTATCATTTCACAACTCACTTTTCATTGCCAACATTCCGAAGTTTGAGTGATTCGTTCTCCATTGCCAACGGATATTTTTCTTCAAGATACACAATAGAAAACTAGTTTTTCTATTCTCATAGGTGATTTCATCCGATCTGTAACAAAAAAATTCATAAATTATTTTTGGGGTTTAGAAGCTGATTTTGAATAATCAAATCAAAAAACTATTATTTATTTACATATATTCTTTTCCTATTGATTTCGATTTATGAGGGGTCAAAATTAGAGAGATTTTTGTGATATAAAACTCAATTCAATTTTAGATGAAACCTCTTGAGTATGATTCGCAGGATAATAGGACAGCTTATATCAATTAATCTTGGAGGCTAGTATGCAGATGCAAGTGGAAAAATTTGACTCAAATTCTCTTTTCAATAAAAAAGTATAAGACGTATGATCAATCAAATAGAATCAACATTTCCAATGAATTCTCAAACTAATTGATTAGAATTTAACATTCTGATGACGTACGTGATTCATTTGAATTCAAATTGAAATATTCGTGCTTTTCTTTTCTGTTTTTGGTGTATGAGTATTTGGTGTATGACGAAATTTTGATGTGATTCTGATTGAAATATAATTGCAAATCTCCTGAAGGGATTTATTTTATTTTCACGATAAATTGACATCTGTTTTCAATAGCTTTTCTGTGAAGACCTACAGGGTGGCATGAAATTATCTGATTCACTTCAAATTCAACACCACCATATTGCATTAAATTTTTCTCAAATTATAGCCTTCTTATCTTTTTGGGTAATATTAAGGGAGAAATGACTATGATCTTTCATTTATCAGGTGTACAAATTTGCTTCCGCCGTTTTGGAATAGATGGATGTAGCGGTAAGATGGTAGTCGAAATGAATAGATCGTAAATGTCATACAATAAGATTAGGTATTTGTAAACATAACGCCATCGAAACATTAATCGATATGTGTCTGCATCATGAAGTTATTCTCGATTAAACATGTCAGCTTACGAGCCAAATTTTCGATATTTGTGAGAAGTTTTAATTGTCGGCTTCAAAACGAAGGAATATGCGGCTGAGGCTCATCGAATGCACTCAAATACCTATGATGAGGCCGCTATTAGTGAAAGAAGAGTGGTTTCGACGCTTCAAGAACGGTGATTTTCACGTTGAAACGATGATGGCCAGAACGTTACATTCAATGGTGATTGGTATAGAGCCATGATTACTAACTTTTTCATTCCTGAATTGAACAGCCATGATGTCCAGGAGCTGTGGTTCCAACAAGACGGCGCAACATGTCACACAGCTCTTGCCACAATCGATTTATTGAAAGACACGTTTGGTGACCGCCTAATTTCACTTTTTGGACCTGTGAATTGGCCTCCAAGATCTTGTGATTTAACACCGCTAGACTACTTTCTGTGGAGCTATGTAAAGTCATTGGTCTATGCGGATGAGCCACAAACCCTTGACCATTTGCCGATATACGGCTACAAATGTTGGAAAAAGTCATCGAAAATTCGACGTCCAGCTTGGACTACATCCGAGCCAGCCGTGGCGGTCATATGCCAGAAATCATATTTAAAATGTAATGCCACAAGATTATCTTGCGGATAAATAAAATTCATTTCAATCGAATAATCCATCATTGTTTAATTGCAATTTAAAGTTCTATAGCTCTAAGAAAAACACCCTTTACATGAACAGCCCTCTCTAATTTTCGTCAAGTATTCATTCTTTAAAAATTTTCGCACTCACCCTGTAGACGTAATCCGTATAGAATAAATGTAATTATTATCAAAATACTACGGCCCAATATGAAATATACTATATCAGAATGCCAAATCAAATGGGATACATTCACTCTCACTAGAACAACAAAATAATTGATGATTCGGTCGTTTTATTGAATCACGTACTACATATGCATAGCACTTAATTGATCTAGAAGGCACCGACATGCCATCAGTTCAGTTATTTAATACTTCATACTTATACATTGAACTTCATGATGCACAAATTTTCATTAAGGATTTGCATACCAAGAAAACGATTACGTTTTATATGATTGGTGTATAGGCATCCGAGGTATTCAGACGATATTTAATATCTTAATTAGCAGTTTGTAATCAATTGTGTCCGACAGAAATGCCTTGGAAGAAAAGATCGTTGATAGTTTTTGAAACATTTGGAATTTGGATAAAATATTTTTTTGTATATTTTTTCAACAACTGGTATGTTGTATCATTCGAAATAAATAATTTAGTATTCGTGAAACTTACACCAGTTTATTTTAATCACCGACACCTTCGAAGATGTAAAGAATGTTTTTTTAGAGCTATAGAACTTCAAATTGCAATAAAACAACGATGGATTATTCGATTGACATGAATTTTATTTATCCGCAAGATAATCTTGTGGCATTACATTTTAAATATGATTTCTGGCATATGACAGCCACGGCTGGCTCGGATGTAGTCCAATCTGGACGTCCAATTTTCGAGGACTTTTTCCAACATTTGTGGCCGTATATCGGCAATAACACGGCGAATGTTGTCTTCCAAATGGTCAAGGGTTTGTGGCTTATTTGCATAAATCAATGACTTTACATAGCCCCACAGAAGGTAGTCTAGCGGTGTTAAATCACAAAATCTTGGAGGCCATTTCACAGGTCCAAGACGTGAAATTAGGCGGTCACCAAACGTGTCTTTCAATAAATCGATTGTGGCACGAGCTGTGTGACATGTTGTGCCGTCTTGTTGGAACCACAGCTCCTGGACATCATGGTTGTTCAATTCAGGAATGAAAAAGTTAGTAATCATGGCTCTATACCGATCACCATTGACTGTAACGTTCTGGCCATCATCGTTTTTGAAGAAGTACGGACCAATGATTCCACCAGCCCATAAAGCGCACCAAACGGTCAGTTTTTCTGGATGTAGCCAGAAGTGCGCTTCATCGCTACCTAAACAAAATAAAATGGACGTAGTGCGCGATACGTATTCCGCACAGAATCATTATTTTCGAAATGAAATTGCACTATTTCCAAGCGTTGTTTAGGCGTGAGTCTATTCATGATGAATTGCCAAACCAAACTGAGAATAAATCACTTGACAGCTGTTGAATCGGTCGTCATCTCGAACAGTAATGCCAACTTAAAGTTATATACCTCGAAAAAAAACACCCGTTATAAGAACTATTTGGAAAAAAGGTACAAAATCAGTTGCAATACCGCATTGATCCACCTAACTCGAGAATAGGTCATATGAATTTTAAAGGCGCAAAGAAATTTCAGAATATTATTTCTCGGAAACTCAATAAAACATAATCATGAAATTGGAAAGTTTATTGTTACGAGGATACTTAATACCATTGTTTTTGGGACAGAGTCTTAGTGGTTTAGGAGTAAAGAATTTTTGCTATTTGGATTTGTGAACAAATTCCTGCCGCATAATATTCATGATGATTCTAGATATTTGGGTGATGAATCATGTTAACTTTGAAAGGTTTTTTGCCTTCAAAATTCACAAATCTAGGAATATCAATACGCTATTGAAACTCATTTTATGCAAATAGGTGTCAGTCTTCGAAAAAAGCTCTCAACGTCTGATGAAACGATTATTTCATTACAAAACCTGAACTACGAAAATTTCGGCAGCGATTAATAATTATTTTCTTCAACCAATTCCAAAGATTCATTTTTCGAATTATTTATCCGAAAGTAATATTTGTGTCAAATTAGGATCTACTATCAAAAAATTACGGGTACAAAAAAAATTTTTTTTTAATGACTTGGCTGTTTGGGCTCCATAAGTAATCCCAACGATTTTGTATGATCATTTGAATATAGTTACTGACCGGTAGCAATTGTATTAGTTGATATGAAGGATAAGATTAGATTAGATAAGAGGAGGGGCGAAAGATCATCTGACCTCGCATGTACCTTGACCTAAAGATCTACGCACTGTTTAAGTGCAATAATGGCTCAATGCACTTGTTTCAGCTTTAAAAACCCAGAGTCAAGGTGTTGTAGCCTTTTCCGGTGAACACTTTCACATTCGCATACCAAGTGTTTGGCTATCTCAATGGCTTCTTGACAGAAGCGACAGCTTTTCTCATGTTCTCTCAGAGGATATATGGAAGTATGTCCTGTGAGTGCGCCTGTCAGTTTTTTTTTTTAATTCCTATTCACTGGGTGAGGATACTTTTTTGTCTAGCTTGTCGAAAAGGACAGCATTGGAAGGCCAATTGTCGAAAATGTTGATGAAATCATGGACATTGTCGAGTCCGACCGTCATGGATGCACTGTTTCGATTGCCCAAGAGCTGAAAATTTCACAAAAAAATCGACTCATTTTTGAAGCGGTTGGTTACTGGTGATGGAAAGTGGATCACTTACGACAACGTCAAGCGAAAACGGTCGTTGTCGAAACGCGTTGAACTGCCAGAAATGGTGACCAAGCTAGGATTGGAGGCCAAGATCTTTTGATGTGAGTTTGGTGGGATTAGTAGGGAGTTATCTGCTATGAGCTGCTCCCCTACAGCACAACTGTTAACTGGAAACTGTACTGTCAACTATTGGACTGTCTGAAGGAAGCAATCGCCCAGAAGCAGCCAGCTTTGGCCAATAGGAGAGGATTTGTGTTTCATCTGGACAACACCAGGCCACTCACATCGATAGTGATTCATCAGAAGCTCTGGGAGCTCAGTTGAGAGGGTTTTTATGCACCCATCTTGTAATCCGGACTTGGCACCAAGTGATTACAATCTGTTTCTGTCTCAATTTTTTGCCAAGGAACTCAAAATTCGAAACTGCCACAGATAGTCACTAAACCCCTAGCCTAATTTTGGCTAATGATGAATGAATATCTAATGAAGAATTCATCATTCGATAATCGCTGCAACTTTGAAGATTCTTGGTTTTTCGTTTGAGATATCGCGTTCATGACCGGAAAACGTTTCTTCACAATGATCATTCGAAATTTTAGAAAAAGTTATTTTTAGAATCCTATGTAAATGGTTGAATTAAGAGCGAAGGTGCAAAGAAGACATTTGATCTGCATCACGAGTTCTACAACATTTAAAAAATTCGAGCAACTTCATCAAAAGCCAATTTCCTTTGATGAAGGGCGTGGTTCTTTGCTATGTGAGTAATCATTGGCAGGTTTTCACCCATTCATTAAATGCTGCGTACTTCTGCATCAAACCTGCTCCACAAATATAGAGTCTTCGAGTTGTTCTTTTTGAAAATTACTATGTTTACGATCAGCTGATTCATTTTTTATATTTCTATAGCTAAAGATAGGATCAAATTGAGATCAAGTGCAATTACTCAATTAACCCACAAAGTGAACTGCCATGACGTTTTAAAATGACTTGATCACTTTTATGGAATCAAAATTTGAAACGGTAGTATTTACGGAACGGAGATCCGAATATGGATAGACCGATGGACAGAAATTCTTTGAAGACTGTTATTGATTCGCTCCTTTTGGTCTAAAGACATTACAGGCTTAGTATTCGTTGTTCGAGGAACAATCGCTCAAATATGCAACAATGACTTTCAAGTACTTATTTGTTTAAATTTTAGTTGTTTTAAAGAAATAATTCAGTACTTGAAAGGAGAAGGGTTATCTCATATTATTTTGGAACTTTTCCAATAAAATTGTAAAAAAAAAATCTATTCACTATGTGTATACTCGCTGAGATCCCATTGTATGGAGAATGTTACTCTTGCAAACCGGTGATTCTTGTGTCTATGTTCCTTTGACAGAATTCGCAGAATTTCTCCTTTTTATTTGCTAATTACAACGTTATTTTACTTGAATAAGCATTCTCATCGTTTACAGTCATGAGCGATCTTTCAAATAACAAAGCTCTATATCATTTCATACAATATCTGTATGTTTTAGACTATAAAGGGCCCAATCGATAAAGCACGAATCATAAATTCGCATTCATAAATGGAATTAAATTTAGCTATGGAAATTGTTATTCTACATCCCAATGTTCAATTTCAATTAACGAATTCGATTCCATCTGCATTGAATCCGTAGTTTTGAGATGATCAGGAAAACAAAATTTATCCGCCACATATACGGAACCCCTAGTCGTGTTTTCTTATTAACAGCAATATTCGATATCTGAAACTACCTTACAAATTTTTAGTTTTCAAATTGTTCCTTTCGGGAGTTATCGTTATTGTTTACGGGCGGCCAGAATTGAATTTTACCTCGGTATTTATCATCAGTGAGTCGAACTGTATCGTTTGAGACAATTTTCGCATATAAAATCAGAAAGTTATACATATCTATTCTTTCTTTTGTTCTTATATCGCGAAGAAATAATAAAACAGTCTGCTGGAGGACGACTACTCAAAAATAAACCATGGCTACTTATTATACTTATTACAGTTATGAGCAAATAAATCAAATTAATTTATAGACCAAAGAATATGTCACAGCCTACATAATACAGAAGATAAGAAATATTAACTTTTCTATATGTTTCGGTCATTTAAAAAATTAATATTCAGTGGAATAATTCTATTATGATGTATAATATGAAGTTAATATTATTGGATATTTATAATGGTAGTAGTATTATCTTTGTTGAAGTTGGAATGGATTATTAATCTACAAAAAAAAGCAATCACGATTTTCCACCAAATTGTACTCAACCAAAAAAAAGCCAAAAAAAAATAAAAATGCTTCAGTAATGAAAACTTATGGTAGAACCTGAAGCAGACAGCGAATTTTTGAAAACGGAATATACAGGGTGTTTTTTCAACCTTCAAATTTGATCTGAACTTATCATAATTCCCACCCTGTATTTTTGAGAAAGTGTTGGAATTATTGAAAGTAGACAATCAGATTGTTCTACACTGAAAATTTCATCAATATTGATAAAGCCTCAATCAAACATTGTTTCGAAACTGCCTTGACTAGTGTAAACTTCTCCTAAAATCTGACGGTCTCCTCTGGAATCACCCTGTATGTTTATACATAAACAGTGCATTATCTAACGATTCATCATTCCTCCTAATATAATCATGAATTAATCAATTTGAGTTGGAATCATAAATTTCATCCATTTGGCTATTTGCTGGACAAATAATATTTCTATTCCTCTAGACGCATTTACAAGGACTACTTAGATATAATGCACCACGGAATACACTTGGTTCTTCAAGCTCGAAATAAAAAAACACGAGTTCAAATAGCTTCAATAATTGAGCACTCAGATATTCATAAACTGTTGCACAGAATATTCGGAGTTGACTAATATGCGGTGAAGTTGAGAGAATACTGTCTAAACTAATTCCTTCTGATGTGTTCAATTACGTATAATAAAGGTAACATATTCTTCAAATCTTCAGGCTCTCTAATTGACCATTCATGTTCAGTTAAACATCCTTCATGTATCAATAAGTCACTATCCCACAGACCCACATCCATTTTAACATATCTGGTGTCTCAAATCTCAGAATCTCTTCGAGCTATGGAAAAAATGACCAAAATTTCGTGCTCAATTTTGGAAAGAATTAATTCTGTGACAACCGCAAGCGCAACCTTATGAATTCAAGAAAAGGAAAAAATTGGCAAATGGCGTGAAATGAAATGTTCTCATGACATCTTTATTACTGGTGCCATAAACATAAACATTTTAAAAACACTTTTTTAGTAGCATCCATTGGTGCAATCATCTGTTTCTTTTTGTTATTCGTTTTGAAGTTATAATACACAATTGAGTTTCTTCAAATGTAAACCATAAAAATTTCTATAACAAACAAAATCGCTTTTCTTTCTCCTTTTTTGAAATATATAGCATGATATAGGTATAAATTTATTATTAAACTTTTAGAATCATCAAAGCTCAATTTCACACGGCAAATCTATCAAGATAATCTGTGAACTTCAGACAATTAAAATTTTCTTATGATTCTGAATTGAATCAATTCAGAAAATGAAATTCAATTTGGAAACGGAAAAAAAAGACATTGCAGGTTTTTTGTCATTTTGAAATTAATTTTCAGTTCTTCACCTTTACTGAATTGAGCACTCAAAAATACTCGGATGTGTCTAGAAAACGTAGCTTCGAAGGTTATACCTAACTGACCACTCTCAAAAGAATTTAGCTCAGAAATGACGTTAACACCCTGTATCTCGCTTATGCTCCGAAAACGAGGTATATGTCATAAGGCACTAATGATTTTCCCGGTTTATAATAAAACACCCTGTATAGTTCTTATGATACGTAGATTAAGAATTGAAATGGTTAATATATACCGTTTTTTGGGCTTTTCAATAAAATTATTCACTTCTTAGTCAAGATTCAAATATAAGAAAAAAATATTATTAGCAAGTATAATTGGCCAATAAATCTTGCAATGTTATTTCGATTGTTGATTCGACAAAATCCCCAGTAATTTCGAAATGTCATATTTAAAAATTGTTGTATTTCTACTCAGCGCTTCAGCCATAATTAGAAATAAGGACTTACAAGTTTGGACTTTGCATATCTGACACATTGGCGTGCAAATATTTTCTCGATCTTTCGTATATTACACAAATCAAAGATACTTGACACCGGAAAATCGGTTTACAATTTCAGGAAACAGCAGATCCGTTTAAATTCATCCCAGTTTTGAAGCAGAGAAAAAAGATTTGGTGACTTCAATTATTTTACTGGACGACTTGATGTTGCATCGAATTCATTGATATACTATGATATAACTCTATAATAATCATTTTTTTTTGAAATCCGACCTCGGCTGATAGCTTCACCTATTGGCAAGAAACAAAAATTCAATTTATTTTTACATTTAAGGATGAAACATTCGGCAAACTGTCAATTAGCCAATAGGCCGATATTGTTCAATTTAACGTCTGTAATAAGCCATTATGACATACCCTATCGGAAGATGCGATAATCGTCCAATAAAAAAGTTATCAATCAAAGTTAAATCACTCTTACGCATGTTGAATCAAATCAATTAATGGCCTAGTTCTTCGGAATGGATGATTCTCTTGTCCAACCAGCCGAAAAGTTGGCAAAACGTTTAACATATCGCAATGAGCAATTTCATAAATATTTACGAGACAAATTCATTCACCTCTGGGTATTCTAATTGTGGAGAAGGCAATTATTATTGGGAAGACTCCAAACTTCGTTCGGATGCAATTCTTATGCGAGAGAAGGAAAATAAAATGCAACAACAGAAGCGTTGATTACGTACCAATTTGAAATGCATCCGAATCACACTAAGAACAGACACAAATTAGTGGAGACTTTTGATGCACTCAGGCTTGACTCTAACACTGGATTGATAGCCCGTCTGTGTGGAACTCACTCAGAGGGAATAGGTTATCGTGTGTGCGTAGCCCGAACGTTGAGTTATTCTGTTTCGCACAGGATAGAGATGTATACGTCTGAGGCTAATGAGCAGTTTCCTGGTACTGTTGGTCCTCATGAAATTTTGTGATTACCTCATTGTCGCGAACAGGATTGGAGATGGCAGGGATCCAAGGGAAAGAATTCTGAGGCGTTCTCGTCAATCACGCGAAAGAACATGACGGGTGTTCGACAGGAATAGCCGGGAATTAGGCACATTTTCGGATATGGAACAACACTGCAATTTTATACAGTGTTCTATTGTTTTCTTCTCATTTACCGAATATTTCTAGTCGTACCTACACTCAGAGAATTTCGGATGTATTGAATCTCAATTCCTTTTGTGATTGTAATTGTTTCATAGACAGAGGATGTTATATATTTTTGAAATCAGAAAAAATTAATCTTACAAAAAATGGCACAGAAATCTGGTGTTTGAAAAAACAAAACTTTCTACGCCACTGGATTCTACGTAAAAAGGTACCTGTACAAATGTTTTAATTTCAGAGCTCTATTATCATTATTAGCGGAGATATAATTTGTTTTGGATATCGTCATTTTTCGCTTATAACTCGAAAACAAAAGAGGGTGGCCAAAAATGAATACTAGTTTTATTAGAACGAGAATGGGGTAGGTATACTAAACGGTGTTTTTTTTTAGAGCTATAGAACTTTAAATTGCAATAAAACAACGATGGATCATTCGATTGACATAAATTTTATTTATCCGCAAGATAATCTTGTGGTATTACATTTTAAATATGATTTCTGGCATATGACTGCCACGGCTGGCTCGGATGTAGTCCAATCTGGACGATGACTTTTTTCAATATTTGTAGCCGTATATCGGCAATAACACGGTGAATGGTGTCATCCAAATGGTCAAGGGTTTGTGGCTTATCCGCATAGACCAATGACTTTACATAGCCCCACAGAAAGTAGCCTAGCGGTGTTAAATCATAAGATCTTGGAGGCCTTTTCACAGGTCCAAAACGTGAAATTAGGCGGTCACCAAACCTGTCTTTTATTAAATCGATTGCGGCACGAGCTGTGTGACATGTTGCGCCGTCTTGTTGGAACCACAGTTCCTGGACATCATGGTTGTTCAATTCAGGAATGGAAAAGTCAGTAATCATGGCTCTATACCGATCACCATTGACTGTAACGTTCTGGCCATCATCGTTTTTGAAGAAGTACGGACCAATAATTCCACCAGCCCATAAATCGCACCAAACAGTCAGTTTTTTTTTATGTAACGGTGTTTCGACATACACTTGAGGATTAGCTTTACTCCAAATGTGGCAGCTTTGTTTGTTGACCATTCAACTGCTCTGATGGACGATTTTGTCGACGATAAAATGGACGTAGTGCGCGATACGTATTCCGCACAGAACCATTATTTTCGAAATAAAATTGCACTATTTGCAAGCGTTGTTCAGGTGTGAGTCTGTTCATGATAAATTGCCAAACCAAGTTGAGAATAAATCACTTGACTGCTGTTGAATCATCTTGAACAGTAATGCCAACTCAAAGTTATATACCTCGAAAAAAAACATCCTATATATCCAAAGTCACTTGGAGGAAGCCAGAATATTTCGATTAAAAAAGGGTTGTCTTCTTCTGTTTCCAGAAATTCCTTTGGGGCCAGTGAATTTATCGCCTAACAATCATTTCAAATAATTCCGGTATTTAGCGGAACGCGGTATCCACTTCAAAGGGACATTTGGCCAAGCATTTTTATGGACTAGTTCAAGTGACTTTGGATATACTATATCAGATTTTCACCATCTCCTCTGGTTTAAAAGTTGTAGTGCTAAAACATCGAAATTTGCCCACCCTGTACAGGATATCCCAAATTCGATTCTCACTGGAAGCAAGTCCAGAATTATGAGACTTAAAGGAAACATCTTTGAGGATCTTGAATCTTTCTCGAGTTACAGGGCAGTCCTATTTGAGAAACACCAACTATCCTCTATATCTACTAAACCTTAATTGATTTCTATGATTTGTTATGAATATCATATTAAATCATGAAAATTAGTGAAAAAAACTATTTAGAAGTTTTGAATATCTTGAATAGAAACTAAAATATAGCGAAATATTTCAAACTATAATTTTTCGAAAACAAATCAATATAACTATAGTCTGCTTTCTGATCTTATTATTTCGAATAAAAAAATCAGTGATCTCTAAGTCTTATAGTTCTCGAGATGCTTTCAGTGAGCATCGAATTTAAGAACACTTTTTGTGAAGAGCTTGTTTAGTTTTAACAACATAATGTATAGAATATTCCAAAGTAATAAATAGGTACTTATTTTTAACTTGCCAAAGCAAATATTATGTGTTATAATGTTCAACACTTTGAGAGGACTCGAAAACCATTTATGTACACCCCACAATGATGATGGTAATTAGAGTTTTATGAAATGGCTTATGTGAACTCGAAAGTAACGTTCACAAAATATATACAGGGTGGTCCAACGAAAACTTAACACCTTGATTTTCCGACTTTGAAATAAAAATGTGGAAAATCACTCAGACCCCCTAATTTCTGATTCGAGGGGGATCAACTTTTCCGCTTTTTCATCCCCGTAACTTCAACCCCCTAAAGGGGATGAGCATAACTCCTTGATTTTGAATAGGGATAACGGGTGTTGCAATAACTAATTTTGAAGATCGTAACGAGTACTATCTGACTCTAAAATTTCGCTTCAAATAATATCCATCGATAATTAAATAAAAGTAAAAATAGTGTAATTTCGTTATCGATGGAAAATATTGAAGACAAATTTCAGGATCAGATAGTACTCGATAAAATCTTCAAAATAAAGTATCGCAACACTCCTCATCCCTATTCAAAATCAAGGGGCTATACTCATCCCCATTATGGAGTTACAGTTACGGGGATGTGAAGAGTTGATGAGTTGTAACCCCTCGAATCAGAAATTGATAGATCCGAGCGATTTTTCACATTTTCATTTTAGAGTCTGAAAATTGAGGTGTTGAGCTTTGGTTGGACCACAGTGCATATTAGTTTCCTCTACAATTACTCATACATAAATAAATAAAAAGAGCACAAAATTTTATACTTTTTCGAAATACAATAACTGCTAAAAATGAAACAATTTGATATACAATGACTACACAATTAAAAATAAACAAAATTGTATATTTTATTTTATAAAATATAAGAATAGTAGCGATGACACTTAATAATAAATATTGTTCATGATGGTTATAGGGTTTTTGCGTGGTAGTTCTATGTTTTTTCCTATCATAATAAAATAATTTTCACCTAATTACTAAAGAGATAGCATTCATTGAAAATAAATATCTCAGCTAAATCAATTTCACTGAAATACCACTTATACCACCTCGAGGCATTATCATCAATAATTGTACTAACTATACGTTTACCTTCAAAGTGTTTGAGTACCTAATTTTTTTAATAAATAAATATATAATTATTTATGTGAGATATTATTTTTGAACGCTCGTTAACTGAACAGATTACTCTATAATTTCATCTTTTCATCACAAATTGGAGCTGAATGGCCAAACGAAAAAGATCCTGAGGCGAAACTTATCGATGACTAATTCGTGGTCGAATTTAAGAATGTCCGGCCGTAAAATCGATAACTCTCTGACGAAACTTTAAATTTTCTTAGGGGACTGAATCTCTAATGTTAGTGAATGAAATTTTGTTTTCCTATTGATTTTGATAGAAATGAAAATTTTCACTCATATAACAATTTGTTGCTTCTCACAGAATTTCATGTTCATCGCATACTCGAAAGCAGAGAAAAAATCTTTAAAGTCTGACAGAAACAGAAATCCCATCAAATTTGTATGAAAAAACCAAAAGGTCGCAAAGCCATAGCTTCAAGCGTTCTGGAGTTATGGCCAAAAAAAGATATTTTTCAACTGATGCACTGAAAAACATCATTTTGTCTTTTTTCGGCCATAACTCCAGAACGCCTGAAGCTATGGCTTTGCGACCTTTTGGTTTTTTCATACAAATTTGATGGGATTTCTGTTTCTGTCAGAACTTAAAAACACAATTTGGTTTTTCGCAGTGCATTAGTTGAAGAATATCTTCTTTCGACCATAACTTCAGAATGCCTGAAACTATCGCTTTGCGACCTTCAAATTTTTTCATGCAAATTTGATGGAATTTCTGTTTCTGTTAAGAAAATCCTATCATTACATTAGAAATTTTGGAGTAAAATGAAGAAAACAATGAGCTTCTGACTCAGCGCCCCCTATCGAAAGCAGCAAAACAAATTTATCATTCATTCATTCAATTCAAAGTACCATACTTTGGGCAGTGTAAACCCCCACTGTGGACCAAAATATGAGTTGGGCTCAGCAGTAATGCTATGTACCCAAAATCAAGTAATGTAATATAAAATAATTCAATCGATAATAATAGTAATGTGGAATGATTCCTGGGGTCACGGAGTCTAGGATTAACCTATATCATCCCACAGTGTCAAACATAGTTTATAACAAACATCTTCCACATTTATGACGATTTGCTATGTTATAACATCGATTCAGCACACAATCTCACAAACTACAACAATATTTTTAACAGTTACACAAAAATTTTTGAGCTCCAAAATGGGACGGAAGGAAAAGTAGTCATCTCCCTGTAACAACCATTTTGGAACTCCGAAATTTATCATGAATATATTTCGTCCTCAATCAACAAGATATTATCTTTCAGACGAGATCTAATTTGCTCAAAAATGTTGAACCAAACTGAAGTTACAGGCATATATCAATCAGTCAGATTTCTCCCTTTCACCTACCCCAATTTGATGTCGTAAAATCGAAAGTGACAATTCCAAAAGATAGAGAATTTTCCAAGGATTACAGTGATGATATTTTTTCTTCAACTTCATATGAAACATTTTAGAGTAAAATTCATTTTTCTACTCGACGGTAGGTATTACGCCCCCTAGCGTTAGAGGTATGAACTTCAAAACAATTTCCAGTGTGTTTTCTTGTATACTTTAGTAGTAAAAATTTTTACTGCAAGTCTCTACGATGAGTGGATCCTGAGATATAGCCGCTTACCTCGCTTATATGCCCACCCTGTACATGGTGGCTAAACAAACGAATGAACGGAATTGATTTTGACTTAATTGATTGTCTCGTTTTTTTTACTGGAGAAAAATGAATCTTAATGACTATTTAAATTAAGTGAAACACTTCAATTATCTCCAATATTCATTAAGATTGTAAATATTTCTACAATTAAGTATATGAGATTTTTAAAATAGAAGAGTCCTTTCTTTCGAGCGAACCTCAGAAACAACTCCACTTCGTACACCAATGTTTTTCAAAACCCAGTAGATCATCAAATTAACATCAATAATTCAATACAACACACTGAAACCCGATACATTTTCGATTTAAAAATACCTGATAGGAGTGCGAAAAAATAAGCCTAAGAATGGTGAGAATATCGATATGTTTTGGACTTTAAACGAATTGGAGAGCATGTTGTTTAAATTTCGATACCTATATCAATAACAAATGCTAGTGAACAAGACTTTTTCTGTGGGCAAAATAGGGACATGTCCTTGAACGGGTTAAATGAAGATTATCGCTTGTTTTGATTCAATTTCAAAATGTAATTGAATAATATTATTGTTTCGGAATGCTGGAAAATACAGGGTGAGGCATATCAACTCAAATTAAATGAAGAAAGTAATATCATTAATCAGATTGTATTTATTTCTTGTGATTATGTTTTGAAAATCTGAATAAACGCATTTACACCCAGTTGCAGGAAAGTTCATTAACATTTAATGCCGCCTTAAAATTTCAATCCTCCCTTAGTAGCCAATAGGCTCCTTGTATTGGAGGATTGAAGTTTTAATGATGACATTAAATTTTAATGACAGTTCCTGCAACTGGATGATGGTGTTTCTTTTAGGTACGTTTTCGGAGAGGCTATTTTTTTAGACTACTTTGCCAAATGATGGGGGTTGAAAAATTTGAAAATCGTCCCACACACTCTTGTTGGAGTAACAAAAACAATAGAAAATTAAAAAATTATTCGAAAAAATCCAATATTTCTGTGACCAGATATCTGACGGTGTTAATATTTTGAATATTCATTATTATTCATTAATCTCTGCAATATCAAGCTGTGTACAAAATTTTATGCATTGAATAATTACGGAAGAAAATTTGGTTTACTCTGTAGTTTGATAGCTTTTTAGATGAAAATTGTTACGAATAACAGTAACAGATTCTCCTATCATCAGAAACCGACAAGGGCGTAGATCTTTTTTTCCTTGAGGGGGGGGACGTAATCGAAAAAAAATGTTGACTTATATTTATAATGTGTAAAAAGTAATGAGAAGGTTTGAACCAGATTACTCGAAATATTTTTTTTTATTACCAATTCGATTGTTCTTATCTTATACTGGGTGTTCCTGAATTGGACTTACAAGGAAAATGAGAGATACGAAATCGATTGCAGATACGAGAAAACTACAACAAACCAAAAAGTGTAATACTGAACCAGAGTTCCTTTTTAAATTTTTCTGAAATACCAGTGGTTTCCAAAAAAATAATCCCGAAGAAAAGAAGCGGACCTCCTTCCAGAAAAATTCAACCTATAGATTTGCATTTAAAATTCATTACATGATGAAAACTTTAAATTGGAATATCAATGCCAATTCAAGTTGAATATCTCGTGGAGGGAAGGTGCTATGAGAGAAAAACTTGAACTTTAACACTAGTATCTCAAAAACAAAGTGATATTAGACTTTTTTCCTGTAATGATCCGAGAAATCTGTAATTTTCATTTGTAACTTCAATTTAGGAACACCCTGTTGAAAACTGATGTCTTCACAAATAAATTGCAATTTGATTAAAACACAATAAATTATACCACACAGCCAGACAATTTTTCGATGCGAATTACTCAGTTCAGTTCTTTGATAACTACATATTGAAATTTTCGACGAGAATGATATCTGCAAAAAAATGAAAACGAAAAGTGTATACCGAATACAAAAACCACAGATGGCAAATAAGGGGCGATGCCGAGAAAGCGGATAGATAAAGAAAAATAATAAACAGCGAACAAAGACGAGCTCGTAGTACAATAAAAGTACTCATCTCGAAAGCGATAATAAACTCATAAACCTTAAAGGGGTCCGATTTTTTACTGATGTGTCGATTTCAAAGAGAAGTAGAAGGATTATTATTGGTTCATTTTATGGAGAAATTTCTCTTCGTTTTTGTGAGATTTATAATATTTTATATTTTTAAAATCTTGGGGAGGTAATTACCCCTCATTTCTACGCTCATGGATACCGATCAATTAATTTTAAATGTAGAAAACCAATTGAGCACTTGATCATTCTTCAAACGCTCAATTTAGAGCTTAACAATGGGAGAATTGGTTCATGGATATTTTCCAAAATAGTAAATAGGTACCTTCTAGAGTTCTGGAAGCTTCGGAAAATGTTTTATTCTTAGGAACAAAGTTTGGAAATGTGAAAATGTTGAATCAATTATTCATACATAATCAGCAATATACAAATTCTAGGGGTATTATGGGAAACTATGAGACTTGGTGATTAAAAACGTCATTTTTATTTATTTCCCCATTTCAAATTCAGCTGTTTCTACAACATTTCCCTATAATTACAGGCTTTATTGATTCGACGAGATTTATTGATACGAATTATAATCGATAATGCTTTTCATATAATATAAAATAATACCATAAAGCTTAACCAATATATGCATGAATAAATTATATAGCATATAAATTAAGCTTTAGGGCTTCAACTTTATGGAAATCCAGAAAATTGTTCATCCCTTCCAATTGATGGAAATGGATAATACATAAATGATTATATTACTAACTGGAATCATGTTTTATTCAGCTTTAAAATTTTCCTACACCTGGTCGTTGAAAACCTTTAATGTATGTTGGACCGGCATTATATTCAAACTTTATTTCTGATTAAGCCGCTTGTCCTCTACATAACCTAGATCAAGCCAACGAATGTATCGAACTGAGCGTGAGTATTTTATTGCCAATTTTCAAACTATGGAAAGCATCCAGAAATAAAATAAAAGAATATAAACAAGAGTTTTACCTTCATTTATATTGTCCTACAATTCAGTACGATTATAACATGTGATCACTTTTCGTCCTGTGAATGAAGGAAAGAAATGAATAAACCTGACAATGATCTAATGAGAAACATTCAATTACCTGACGAAATATTTGACATATCGACTCACCAACAATTTCAAACATTATCCTGACAGCGGTTTACGTTATATTTTGGGCATATTCATTGCGCAACCAAACACATCCTGAAATAAACTTGTGCGTCCAGACGCCATTTCTACTTCTGATCGCGTCGCGACGGCGCTTTCAATCCCAGAGCAAAAACGGTGGCAACGTTCGTTATAAGGGTGATCACAGGCGTGTAATGAGGGTAGAAATCACTGGGGGCACGCCAGGTGACGCAATTGACAGGGCCCGTCAGGGGTTGAACTTGATACTGTTAACGGTAAATTTGAATTATTTTTTCAACAAGATCTTTTTTTATGGGACAAAATCATGCAGCTAGATATAAGGTCTTCAAGGCATTTCAATGAAAACATAATGAAATGCAGGTTTATCGCATGGCCCGATATAAATTTATAAAAATTAATTTATTTCCCACTTTATAAAACAATAATGGGAAATATATAAAAGTATCAAAAGTTTATTGACAAATTACGGGCAGTTTGGGCCTGCAAACCGGCAATGTGCCGAGACGTCAAATATTGGAGGGCAGCATTTTTTACTTTTATCGAGAAATCCGAATTTCCTGAAAATTCATTCAATCAATTGTATTGAACAATTTCTTTTTTTTCTCCGATTGACAGCAAATTTTGATTTTGCAGATACATATCAAACAGCAAAGTATTACTTTTCACACACCGCATTTTTGGTTCTCCTGTCAGTATTCGGAATCCAAAGAAATAAATTGTCATTCAAATTAGTAAGTTGTCGTTGAAGGAATTGGCTTATTTCATAAATAAGAGTATTTGAGCAAAGATTTCGGTATTAATTGATAGACAGAAGGAACGAAGTTAATACCAGTATGTTTAAATCCTGTATCATTCCCCAGATTTTGTAAAAAGCCGTGTTTTAGAGTTGAACTTCAAGTTCGAACTTACTGGCATTAATCTCGTGCCTTCTGTATATCAACTAATAGTGAAATCGTTCCTTAAATAATCTTATTTATCAAAATAAGCCAATTTCTCCAACGACAACGTACTGATTTGAACGTCAATTCGTTTGTTTGGATTCCGAACACTGACAGAAGAACTAAAATGGCGGTGTGACGTCATCACTAATAGAGCGTATTGTCACAAAAAGTATTGAAGTTATTTTGGAGAAAATTAGTTGACTAAGAAGCAGTTTTGCAAACTTTTAGAACTGAAAACAGTTTGATCCTTTGTTTGGTATTCATGCCTCTCTCAATAATTGTCGAAAAATTCGTCTATCATTTTGGAGAATCGTACAATATCCTTGAAAGCCTATCAAATCAACTTAAAGAAAAATTGGATCTAACCTCATAAATCTCGACTGTCTTAATCTCATCGATCCATATTATTATCAGTTAATTAATTCATATATTGTATATTTGTTCAATATATTCTTACGTCCAAACGTCTCACTAAATCGATATAATAACCTTCATTCTATGCCTTCAGATACAATTTAATTAGATATAAAAAACAATAATTCATTATTAACATCAACTTGGACAAGAATAAGGAAAAAATGAATCATTTAAACAAAACAAAACATTAAGTAACACAATTCTCAATTTTTAAGACTAAAGGAAATCAGTGGCGACGCCTGCTTTCAAAAACAGGGGGGGGGAGTGCAAGAGGGGGCCGAATTTTTTTTTGGGAAAGCAAAATTATAGTTCTGATTATTTCTTAGCCATAGTATTTCGAATTTTAGGGTTTTAGGGGTTTTCTTCATTCTAGGCACATAACAGTTTTGCATCAATGATCGGGTACTGTGGATGTTTGGGACAAGATTTTCACAGCTACCATAGATGTTTCGTTGCGAAAAGTTTTCAAGAGAAACAATAAACGCAGATCAATGACTTCCGTCTCTAGGTACAAATCATCAGAAGGGTATCTAGTATTTTGCTCATAAATAATCTTCAAAAAGCGTCTCTGCACAACTTCCAGCTTCTTCAGATAATTTTCTGCGTCACCCCATGCTAGGTTTCCATATCCCAGAACAGACTCCACAAGAGCGAAATAGTTGATATAGTAGGCGCTAATTTCAACTTGGAAAATTTCTTTCGATGAGGGCAACTATGCCAACTATATTCGATTTTGAAGTACCCTTTGAAACGGTCATTGATGACTGTCTCAGTGCAATGAATGGACAAAAATCCTCCATATACTGATGGATCAAAATTAGGTATTGGGGTATATGGGCCTTCAACGAAAAATCTGTAGATCCCTGGGTGTGTATGAATAGGTAGGGTTAAGAACATTCTGGTCATTTTGAGTGTAAGAAGAGGCTTAGGCTAAACTTCACCAGTGTTGTAATGAAGAAGGAAAAATAAAGATGTTTATTATTATTACTAAAAGTCCAATTGAACTCATAGGTCCTAGGTCTTCAGAAGTTCATTGATCAGCTAAAAAATATGGAAAAAAATGTTCAGCAATTCTTTATGAGTGAATTCCATCTAATCATTTTACCCCTTTTTCAGTGTTACGATTGCAAGAAATCAGTGTTAAATTTTATAATCTGAGATATGACCTAGCCAAATTTTTTCAATTTGTAATAGTCGTAGATAGCTGTTGTTACATGGAGATCACTGAGTAGTTGTGTGGTACCATCAAATAATTATTTACCAATATGTGCTAACAATCAAATGTAATTTCATTGATTTATTCATTCTTAATTGGATCAGATAGCAATAGAACAATATATTGAACTCGGAATAACCCTTATTACGCAATGATTTGTTTATTATGATCGAAGCATTTAATTTTAGACCGATGGTAATATATCTATGTTGGACTCTATCGATTGATTGAAGTATGAAATGTGATCACCCTTCGTGATGTAATAAAGCGAGCTGTATTTGAACACCTGTTGGGTTTATTTAAGTTGAAATTTTCAAATTTTCGTAGGAGTTTGAGGATGGCCGTCATTATTAGTCGAGTATCTGTTAGATGTGACGAAAATGTTATGCGATTTACCATTTTTTCTTGAAAAATAAATATAACGACTCATTTTGAATCTCTGTTTTAGCTCATTTGCAATGAAGCAAATCGATGTTATGATATCATTATTAGTTGCATAAGATGTCCACATGTTAATAACCTAAATCATTCTGGACAGCTCTCCGTATTTTGACGTAGATGTATTAATCAGAGTCAACAACTCAAAACGACATTTAAACTTAAATGATATAGACTATAGAGTGTCCTAGCAGGACTGCTCTATAGAAGTTTATGGTTTAATATACTGCTCCACAAGAGTTAGGGATATCGTATTCAATTGTTTTGAAAAGTATGTAATCTTCGAGAAAATCGCTGTAAAGTCATTTAAAACTCAATAACAACTTGAATCGATACAATAAAAATCAGTATTTGACATTTCGTCAATCTGGTCGCCTTTTTTCTGGAGTTTGGTTCTTTGCATATGCTTCATGAATGTTCTTATTTTGAAATGGAGTCAGTTTATCAACGGCTTCGATTTGAAACGAGTTTTCTGAAAATGCAAACACGTAAATTAACAAACGCTGAGGCTAATAGGGCTATCGGAATGCTACAGGGTGGCCTAACTCAGGTTGTAGAGGAAAGTCAGCCAAAGTGTGATATCTCAACTTGGGAATAGCTTCAGGGAGACAGGTTTCGTATTGGAAAGACCAAGGCTTGATGGGTGACAAAAAACAACACCTGCTCAGTATCGTTTCATCGTTTCGGCGAGAAGAAACCCTACATCTACGTGTAGAATTCTACGGAATACTCTTCAAAATGAAGATGGGGTCCAAGTTTCTATCGAAATCATCAGACCACGTTTGAGAGAGGTGAATCTAGGTTCTAAACGTCCTTTAAGAGGAGTTCAATTAAGAAGTGACTATAAGCGTCAAAGACTGGAATGGCCAAGGCAACATATCAATTGGAATGATCATTGGCGTAGTGTCCTTTTCACTGAAGAATCCAGATATGGATGATTTTCAGATTCTTGAAGAATAAGGGTATGGACAATCCCACGCATACCCCGTAATCGTCGGTATGTCCAAGAAGTCCATCCATTCCGAGGGGGTAGTGTTATGGTATGGGCCGGGATATGTTCAATGGGCGCACAGATCTACACTTTTGTCCTTACACTATGGGGAGCATGTCATTGACAATATTGTGCCAAATTTTCACTCTGCTATTGATGAAACTTTTCAATTTCTAGACGATAACGCTAGACCGCAACGTGCAGATAAAATTCACCCCAAATACATTCCATCCCTCGGATCTGTGTCCGCCACTCTTAAATTTTTGAATAGCAACATATGGCAAGTGATACCTCATTAGTTAGGATTTTCCTTCTTTATTAATTTTTTCTATTGATTCGTTTTCGAGGTATAGGAGCTTGAAATTTGGAATTCACTTATTATTATTATTATGTATTATGATCACCTACAGGCTCACGCCTCCGTGATTAGTGTTTATACCTGTAGTTTACAGAATAAACTATATTATTATTATTGACTCAATCGATAAAAATCCTATCTGATAAAGCAACTAACTCAATAATTATGATTGTCAATGAAATAAATGTTCAAACTGTCGACCACTCATTTCCATACAAAATTACAAAGTTCTGTGACCCACAAAAAAAGTCGAGCCTCAAAGCTCTCTCCCTCTAGCTCTCTTTCTCTAGCTGCGCTGGTGTCACCTTTACACACCTCAAGTGCATCCAAATTGGTTAACTACCAGATTAATGTAATATAAACCCTTTTTGACTCATTGAGCGCTCTTTACAGCTTTCCTCGTTTCTTACTTCTACCTTTCTATATGTTTCGTGTCAATATGAACGCATTTATGTTGTTATCAGAATATCAGAGTTCAGTTGATCAACAATATGTTGTAACCATGCCAGTTATTTCTGAGTAGAATTAGAATTTTAGAAAAAAGATTGTATGATTTGATATTGGTATTCCTAAGTGACGAGGAAGCATAATTTGAATTTCCCCAATCATTTTCGAGTAAGATATTTCTTATCCTCTCTCCAAATAGCTCTCGACATTTTTGGTGGAAACGAGAATTTAATCTAATCTACAGAGTTTTAGAGAATAGAAGCACACGCCTAGCTTGAAAGCGCATCCTCCATTCACATTTCACTCATAGAAAAAAAATAAGATATTATAGCTTATATTGGTAGTAGTTTCAAGAAATAATTCTCAAACCAGATGACACTACCGTCGAACAACTCTCACGAAATTAGCTCAAAATCGCTTTTCATAATAATACATGCCGAATATTGTTTCATAATCTAATTAAATTGGTAGATCTAGTGAAATTTCGGTAGCAATGGCATCTCTCCTGGGTCTGTTCTGTTGAGTTTTCTTTCTATCTATAAAAAAATTGAGTTTCTTATGGAAGTTATTGATCAGCGTCATGGGCGCCCGCAGGGGGGGTGCATGGCCCCCCCTGAGATTTTGATTGCCTCATTTTTCAGCACAACACCCTCAATATTACTTTCTCAATCCAAAGGGCATGGAAAAGAGAAACGTAATGGAATCTCAACAATTTTCCGGTTTTCAATGACAATCATGGACGCCTTATCGTTTTTCAATAATTTTCATTTTGCCCCCCCCTGAGAAAAATTTCTGCGGGCGCCCATGACCAGCGTGTATATTTTTTTTACAAAGAAATGACCTTTTCATCAGCTTTTAAGCTCAATATAATAGTAGGAATGGAAAAGGAAGGGGGTGGTTCATTTATAAATAATAAGAATAAAAAACTCAAATATTTATTTTGTTCAGAATACTTTTATCCATCTGGTCCTTTCGTACTCCTTCGACAGCTTAAATGTTTCGTTGTTTTCTAAATGTCTACAAAATCAACTAATTTATAATAATACTTAGTAAAAATAAATAAAATCACAAGGAACCTTTTTCCTATCATTACTTTTTGGCACTTCTCTAGGACACAGTCTTGTCAAGTATAAACTGATATTTAGAATATCTATAATATTTCATCAGATTCAAGCACTTGAGGTGATAGTAAAACAATACAAAAAATATTACTTCCTTTTATGTGTGTCATTCTCAAGAAGATATTCTTAGATCGAGTTATATTTCTTGATGTCGAATGAAATGATGCCCGATCTGTTTAGTTCTGTTGAATTTCCAACTTCAGAACACAAGTTCTTGCCTAAAAATTTCATAATGTAAACATATCTGTAACAAGTAACACTGCAAGAATCTGTAGGATGATTTAGATCTACAAAATATAAAATAAATGAAGTTTATCTATTCGAAATACTTTCATGCCAAACATCAAGTTGCAGTGTCGTTTGTTCTTCCACCACCAAAATTATGGGAATCTGTCCATTCGACATTTAACAGTTGAAATGTTTCGTTTAAAAACGAATCGATCACTCGGTCTAAGAATATGTGCCTGCTATTTTGTAGTGAATTTATGGTATATAATATTATTGTTCTGCTGTTTAGAAAATCACATACAGTACTTAGCAGCCTAATCGTTATTCATAATCTGACTATGAACAAGCGTCGCTTCTAGCAGCTTTCCTTCTTTATTATTATTATTTTTTGGTAAAACGGAACAAGAAGATGTTGAAGTTCTTCGAATAATTCTTGTTTTGAATCAAATTCAATCTTTAAATTCTACCAGGTTTCAGCTGGTAGGCTGATTCCTCTACTTGGTTCTCTTCAACATTCTGAAGTTAATTTTTCATTCAAAGATTTCGCAGGTAGAATGACGCTTGGAATCTAAGGGTATGTCTCACTGAGATGAGAAAATTTCCTGGATACTAACGTACGAACCGGTAAGAAACCCGACTAAGCCGAAAATAATCAGGAATATATTTTTGTATAGCCTCCACGACCATTTTCCAAAGCCGGGTTCCTCGTACAACGTAAGCGATTCAATGATGGCCGGGAAGATCATGCCCAACATTGACAGACAGACGGCTCCAACTAAAGAAATGAAACCTGAAATGTTAGGAACTAAAATCGCTAAAGCTACAGTTAAGATGATCAGTGAAATTCTTATTGTGTATTCTGACAAATTTGGCCTGCTGGTGAACTTGGACTTGACGTTCTTCCAGATTATTTCCATTGGCACGTAAAATTGTAAACTGTAAGTGAAGAAGATCGCGAGGGCAATCATCACTTTCACCGACTGGGCCAATCTGAAAAAAAAAACGAAAGTTTCAAATTTCAGGTTATATTTTACATTTTCTGATTACTTATCGATTTAACGTAGTTTCTCTTTACTTCTCCAAGTTAGTTAACATACACTGGCGAGCAGAAAAAATGGGTCACCCGATCATTACTGTTCAAATAAACTAGCTGACAAAGAAACTGCAACACCCAAAAAGAGCTGTTTCATTTTAATTTTGTTGGTAAAACATAGATAGTATAGGAAGGAGTAAATGATTGAAATTTGAAGAAAAAAACGAAGGGTTTACAATTTTTTTTTAATAAATTTGTTAATAATGTGTTTGTCCACTGCGATTATCTATACACTCCCCAACACGTCTCGGCATTGATACAATAAGATGGTCTTTTTCTTCTTAAGGGATAATATCCCAAGCTACCTTCATGTTTTAGAGCCGCCAAAGGCCGTTGGAGTTTGTGTAAATTTCCAAGCCTTCTTATCCATGATGTCCCAAACATGCTCTATTGGCAAAAGATCGGGGGATCTGGGCAGCCATGGCAAAAGATTCACATTGGTCGCTTCGAAAAAGTTCAAACTAACTCTGGCAATATGAGGTCGGGCATTATATAGCTAAAATATTGGATTCTCGAGCCGGTTAAAGTAAGAAAGAACATATGGCTCCTCTGTTTCTAGAAGGTAACGCAGCGCTGTCCAGTTTACCTCGAATAGAGACTAAAGGTGACCTAATTGCATGTGCAAAAGCACCCCATACCATAAAGCCTACTGTCCGATGAACATGACGCTCAACATCAAACTGAGGTTCACGTCTTTCTCTCTGCCTCAGCCCATATTCAATAAGTGCCACATTTCTTGCACAATTTGAATTCATTTTATGAAATTGTTTCTTTCAGAGAGTGGAAAACAAACTTCTCAATGACCATTGTTGGACGCTACTGATAAACGATGAATTTATCGTGATGAATTATTCATAGACGGTTTCTCAAGTTTTTCAGCCCATATGTCTATTTCTTGCGCATATTTAATTTGAACACGTCTATTAGGAAAATCGTGTTAAATATTAGTGACCCTTTTTTTTCTGTTCGCCAGTAGCATATCAGTTCAGTTAGAATTAGGTAGGAATCTCGGAATATAGGTAACCCAACTATAAACTCGTATGAATTATTAAAATCTAAGGTCAAAGTTCACAAAGTTCTATTACAACGCAAAATACATGAACTCATTTGTAAGAATCTAAATATCATTCAGCAGAGCTTGAATTGAAAATTCTAATAAAATATCCTAAGCTTCATATGTAATTTCAAAACTACCGACACCAGCTTTACAAATGAGGCATCACGTATAATCGAAGGGATTTTTTTCTGATTCACCTTTCCATTGTATTTTTTTAAATTCCTGCTTGAATTTTCTAAACAAAATCTCAACACGGTCGAACATGTTGTCAAAGAAATATTAGGTTTCCTATTCGATATTCGGCTTGTAATGAAATTTCGCAAATTAAAAATATTGAAATACTACAATGTAGATTATTGCTATGCGAAAACCCCATATAAATCGGTGATTCGTTGAAAAGAAATATCTATAATTTTTAACAAACTAACCTCGACGTTCAGGATTGGAACCTACCCTTACAATTTCAAGTTTCTAGGTTTTTGTTTTCTATAGTTAATATGCTTATACGGTCGGCTGAATGGACAGAGCGAATTTTATTTGAGGATCGATTCGTCATTTTTTTAAAATTACAGTAATCGACATCAAATTTTCGGGCGATGAACACTCAAAAAGTGCGATTGCTTCGTGGGAGGGGTTTGTGGAAATAGAGTGAACTACTATGGGTCAAAATATTCCTCAGTGGGTCAAAATTTTCCCCAGTGGGTCAAAATATTCCCCAATGGGTCAAATATTCCTCAGTGGGTCAGAATATTGAACAACGAATTATAGATATTTCTGGCTACGAATTATATGGATTTGTCAATTGAATAACTTTCAGCTTATTTGGAATTGCCATTGAGAATTAACCACTTTTTCAAGATGGTACAAATATGATACGAAATCAGCATTTATATGAGTGAAATCCATTATTAAGTTACTACCGTAATGGTTGTTCATACTTCTCGCAAAAACTACGCGCGGAGAAGTAAAACTAACGAAAAAAAAAAACTAATTGAACTCAAATACTTACGCTTCATCTTTTGGAAGATTCAATGAAATACTGCTCTGAACACTTGTACCATATTTCAAAAAACCAAGGAAACCAGTAATAGAATATAACGCCACTACAAAGGCCATTCCAATATTCAAAACGCCTGGACATCCGATGAAATGATTGGGATGTTTCATGTTATTCTCTAGAGGCATCACGACACCAATACCTTCCAGAGCAAAGATGGCCGTTCCGAAGAACATGGGCAGTTGTTTGATTTCGACAAATTGGGGTGCAGTCTCGACTGAGGGAAGGTCTTGAATCAAGTAATAGTAAGTTATGGCCATACCAGTCCCGATGAATATGTTCGCCAACATAGAAAACGGGGCCAGATATTTGAGATTTCTTATGAGATTGACTGCTATCAGTAATGGCAGAAGGGCGGCCATGTACAATCTGACGTCATAGTCGGTTCCTGTGTTAGCATCGATAACATGTTTCATGTTGCTAGCAACGAAACCAATATATACGCAGCAACAGCCTAGAAGATCGACTACTAGAAAGAAATTGATCATTGACTTCGCAAACTGCGCCCATTGGTGGTATGACTTGGGCCCTGCTAGAAACGATGCGTGGGCCAGTTCTGCGAATCCAAGAGCAGGTACTCGGTTCCGTTTGTACAGTATATGTGCACTTTTGACAAGGATGTGGACGCAGTAGGTGCAAATAATACCTACGAGTAATGTACAAGCCAGACCCATGGCCAATCCGGCGTGGGCGAATGCCAGGGGCATGGATAGTATACCACTACCTAAACTTCCTTTTAGTAAATGTATGAGTGTGTCCAGATCACTGAAACAAAAAGAAAACAAACATCAATCATTTCGTGGGGATGATTTCAGCAATGTTCACAAAAAGTAGGCTAAAGAGGAATAACCAATATCGTTTGAAGGTGATAAGTCAATCAGAAACAACTACACTGCGCAAAAGAATTAACGCACATTATGGAAATCTCAAATTTATTCTACAACTGAAGGTGTTCTCAATGATAATTATTTTTATCAGAATTATGCATGCATATGTTATCCACTTTCAACGTTTTTTTTCAATACAGATGTTTTTTCCCAGCAGGAATTAAAAAAGATGAGATTATCAGATTTTGAAGGTATTGGTTCCATTCTGAAATCAGTTGTTCTCGATCAATTCTAGTGATCAATGGTTTTTCTTTCATTTGATTTTCTATACTCGATCGCTATGCAACGCGGAACACGCAATTTGACCCAAGAGGAATGTGCCCAAGCAAGGTTAGGAGTTTCCCATACAAGTGTATCCAGAATGTTGCAGCGATTCAGGGAGACAGGTATGAATGACCGAAGACCAGGACAGGGTAGACCACGGGTAACAACTGCCATTCAAGAACGTTACTGGAGAGTTTCTTCGTTGAGACAACGGTTTGCAAGTGCTCGCCTCCTTCAAAATCAGCTTGAGCAAACTCATGGGGTGCAAATTAGCACTCAGACAATAAGAAATTGCCTCAGAGAATATGATTCAAGGCCTCGTGTCGCTGCAAGAGGCCCAGCTCTTACCTCAGCCCATCGAAGGGCGCGTTTGGATTTTGCGAGAGAGCATGTCCATTGAGAAGAGGCTGATTGGGAAAGAGTTCTCTTCACAGATGAGTCTAGATTCTGCCTCTACCATTGTAATCGACGTTCCCTTGTATACAGACGTCCACTCTTTCCCAATCAGCCTCTTCCCAATGGATATGCTCTCTCGCAAAATCCAAACGCGCCCTTCGGTGGGCTGGGGTAAGAGCTGGGCCTCTTGTCGCGACACGAGGCCTTAAATCATATTGTCTGAGGCGATTTCTCATTGTCTGAGTGCTAATTTGAACCCCATGAGTTTGCTCAAGCTGATTTTGAAGGAGGCGAGCGGTTGCAAACCGTTGTCTCAACGAAGAAACTCTCAAGTAACGTTCTTGAATGGCAGTTGTTACCCGTGGTCTACCCTGTCCTGGTCTTCGGACATTCATACCTGTCTCCCTGAATCGCTGCAACATTCTGGACACACTTGTATGGGAAACTCCAAACTTTTCTGCAATTCTTGTGTATGTCCACTCTTCTTCTCGAAAAACTACCGATTGGGCACATTCCTCTTGGGTCAAATTGCGCGTTTCGCGTTGCATAGCGATCGAGTGTAGAAAATCAAATGAAAGAAAAACTATTGATCACTAGAATTGATCGAGAACAACTGATTTCAGAATGGAGCCAATACATTCAAAATCTGATAATCTCATCTTTTTTTATTCCTGCTGGGAAAAAACATTTGTATTGAAGAAAAACGTTGAAAGTGGATAACATATGCATACATAATTCTGATAAAAATAATTATCATTGAGAACACCTCAGTTCTTAATGAAATAATTTTAGTAAGAAATGGCTAGTAAACTCATACTTACGAAGTTGGATGTTTCAAATCCCTGTGATCTGCTGGATTATAAGTCCCCAATTCTTCATCTCTTTTGTTACCATCCACCAAAGGTACTGTGGACCCATTACCAACTTGTACCGGTACCTCATTCTTTTCACTCTTATAACTGCAATTATAATCATACTTGGATTACGAACTGAGTTGTTAAAAACTTCACATTTGAAGGTAGTATGCGAAGAATTCTATACAAATATGTTGTGTGAACGTTTCTTAGTAGGTGACATAGATGTTGGATGTTCGAAATGAGAATGTATGGTATCAGAAATCACCACTACCTGAAGTAAGAGACTTTCACGACCTGAATATGCGCCCAAGAGAGATACAATTCGAATATCGAGTGCATTACAGATGATTTCAAAAGAAAAAATATCTTCACGAAAGGTGTAGGTTCAGACCATGACAAGAAAAGCAGAACTGTCAGTTTTTCCATAGAATTATCTGAATGGAATTCGAACAATCATAAAAGAATGAGGCGAGAAGAAAAAGTTTTCTCATTTAGTTCACTATGGCGATTATGTCAAAAAATCAAAGTAAAGTTTTGAGTGTGTACCTACTTATGAAAGGAGTATTATTGAATCAAGTGTTTGAAATCTGGATAGAAATACATTTCCATTTTTCTCAAATTATCATAAAAAAATCAAATTATGTAGTATACTCTTACATTCTAAAATATATCACCCAACAAGATTCCATCCAGGAGTAAAATTTGACAGAAAAAGTTTCATGAAAAAAATAGATTATTACAGATATTATTCTATACACCTTTATTATGAAGTGAGAAGTATTCTCAGGATTGATGTGTAAAACGTAGAGCCATTTAGATAGGAAAGATGTCATCCACTGAGGAGTTGGTATATTCAGTGCTCCTTTTGTCTAAACACATAATAAATTGACCTCGAGGCATATGTAAACTTAAAAGTTATACGTACCAGATGTCTCTACTTCTTCAGGAATAAAACGCTTATTTTAAAAGCAATTTCACCTGATGGAATGTTTCTTAGAACAAAGCGATATAAATGTTGAGCTCAACGAATGCCAATGGTTTACGACTTATAGCCATTATTGTTTTATGTCGAGATAAATTTGCTGTTTAGAAAACAGGGTAGGCTCAGTTTTAATTGAAAATATGTATTCGCAATAAAATCAGCTAGGGAAAAACTGTTGAATTGAAAAATTACATAGATGAAATTGTTGATCATAATTTTTTTAATCAAGGAAAAAAACTTATTTACAAATGATTTTTTTATCACAAATTGAAATCATTAGCCCGTACCTGTTTGATACAATTGATTAATTTGATCCTTTTCCTGTGGACATCAATAACAATCTATAAATGTTATCGATAAAAGAAGAAAATAAATTTCTTGGACCTCATATGACAAAGAAAAATTATGAAATGGTATGCACTTGAAGAAGTTCTTCAGTGCTCTCTACATTCCTTCAAATATTGGAAATGAATCAAAATTTTTCTGCGTTGAAACGAAGTGAAGCTCGAACCATAAACAAAATTTATATATTTTATTTGTTCAACAAATGAAATGCAATTCATATATAAGAATCTATGAGCTATGCTCCTGAATTGAAAAATGTACCTACAAATGAAAACATCGGCAATTTGGAATCTATCAATGGGTTTCATTTAAGTAGGTTAGGTTACATTTGAATTCGAATTAGACATTTGAATAGCACCTCAGAGTAATAAACACAGATGGAGGTAGCATTTGTCATTTTCAGTGAGCAAATTTTGTCCCCAACTTGAATTATCAAATTTGACATAAAGCGCGTGGAGATGGAAACATATCAGTGATACGATATTTCACTAAATTCGGGAGTTTCTTCACAAATAAAGTACTTCTTATGTCCCATAATGAATCAATGTTTCCTATTAACTCAAAATATATTGAAATACATAAGTACTTTAATAAATCATAAATTCAGACAACAAACTTCAAGCGCGCCAAACGACGTGAAACAACAGATGACACTTGGAGAGCAAAAGTTACCAAACCTTGCATTTCAGCAAGTAGATACAGAAAATAATAAATGTTCTGCTTATTATAAATTCGACAATTAGGAAAAATATTGGATTACAAATATTGAAATTTGCATATTTAATCGTGAATCACTCAAATTAATATATTTCATTATTCAATATAATATAATATAATATATATTCACAACGATATAGTAAAATTGTTGATATAAAAATATATCACAATCCGACAACGTAATCTAACCATGTTGGGGACATGTAAAAATTGCGTATACTCCCTCTATCTATGTTAATTACTATATGAATAGCACGTATGAAAATTTTGATAGATAAAACAGCCAAAAAAAAAAGAAAATTGATAAGAGTTATTTATTTTACCACACAGAATAACCAAATCTGTGAGTTTTGAATTCAGGGTAATTAATGAATGAGTTCTGAAAAGTTCAGAACTCTTTTATGTGTTCAATTTGTTTTATCAATTTCAGCCTTTGAAATAGAGGTACATATATCTTATTTCCTAGGGAGATTAATTTAAATTTAAGATATGATAAATTGTAAATTGCCAAATCTCGGAAATAACTTTTTCTCAAAACTTTCTGAATTGCAATTATCAGAGAAAAGGGCCGATGAAAAGAACCTTGGAACATTTTTGTAGTTCATGCTTGAAACTTCATTTCTTACGCAGAAAAATAGATTGGGTTTGAGGTAGTGGTGATGGTATGGGTATGAAAATAATGAAACGTTTGCACAAGTAAATGTAATGTGATAAAAATAAATTAAAAAAAAATTTACGGTCAGCTACGGAAATTACAACTCAGTAGAGTGATAATTCTGAACAAAAAATATTTTTCCAAATTGAATAAGGATAAAATATGATTGTACCGTTGATCGTCCTCTTTCAAATCGGCAGCCTCTCATTTGACAACCACTCGCAACAGGTTGCGGTAGCAGCAGTTTGTAGCAGCTCCGGTTTTGCCAAGAATCTTACAAAACTGACAAAATATAATCATAATAACAGTTTTAAAGGAACCATGTATAAATGCTAGACTCCGATCAACGCCATTAGGCATTCCTAACTCGAGGTCAGCTCAGGAACTAAGTTAATCAAAGCAAGAGCACTATAGAGTGATGATCATTTCAATATACGGATTGACAACAAAAAGACATATAATTTACATTAAGAATTAACATGTGAATGAGAAAATATTTATGATGAACATGATACATGCAATTCAGAGTTATTGTATCTATTGTTCTAAATACTTAACGGTATTTCTGGATAATTTATTCTTTCGATTTTTCATCAATGAGTTACATAGATTTCTTTCTGAAACATTTCTTGACAATACTGGGCTAAGAGTAACTAGGAAAATTATACAATTTCGCATTTACACAATGTTGCACTATTTCCAACAATTTTAGATTTTGAAGAAAGTGTAATTTCAAAATTTTTCATTTGATACAAATTATTCATTCATTCAAATAATTTAAATACAAATATTTCGAAAAATCCATATGTTCCATTTCAGTTGTCTGAAACAAAAAATTATTTATTGCGGAAAAGACAATTACAAATCAATTATGTAGTCCTTGATGTTCGTTTGTCTTCTGAATAGAAGACGTTACTCCTTGATGGTTTTGGAGTAGAGAGAGCGGAAAGAAAAATATTCTATTTTGACAGAAAGCTCGATTCTTGTCGGATGTAGTCGACAGAATATTCAGAATTGAATTCAAAAGGGACTATAAGAATAATATTCATTTAATGATCATTATCATGATGACAAGACAAGTGTTAGGAGGGTTTTGAGCATAACTAGATAAAAGGTAGGGGAATAATGGAAAAAAATTGATATGGAAAATCAAATAACAAAAGGGGTTGATATCAAATGTTTGTTATAAATGGGACAGATTTTCTCGCTCTACTATGGCCGGAGGAAGATACCTCAACGTTTCCTATTCATTTCCTATAAAAAAACAGTTTTGTAATAAAAATATTCAAATGATAGCTACAACGTATATTGATTTTTCACCACAGACGCGTGCCTGCAAATCTACATGGTTCTATATCAGTCCAATCACCAGTACTAAGAAAAAATTTAATCTTTAACAACGATTTTTATACCTTCTCAAAGAAGCTATGCGATGTCTGTGAATGATAGTATTGCTATTATTGGAATTCTCATTACTTACTTATTCATAACGACAGTGTTGACACCACCCTTTTTCTTGTCAACTTGTACTATCAATTGGGGCTGGAAAGAAGAAAATAATAATTAATTTCTTCTCAAACATAGTCTAAATTTTTATAGTTTGAGACTAATAATTGTTAAGACATAAAAACTTTCACTTCAAACATTAAAGAACTAGCTGCTCGCCCTAGCTTCGCACTTTCAGTCAGGCAACCCAAAATATATCCTTCGAAGTGTCAAATTATACTCAGAGGTAAAAGAAAAGCCTTATTTTTCATTTCCGTACGATTTTTTCGAAACTATTCAGTTGTACAAACCTTCTCATGGCAGTAATAAACACAACAACAAAAAATTTTCTCAATTTGGTGCAGTCTTTTGAACTTGATGCCCTTACATAATATACATATATAGATCCTATTTTATATACACGGTGGTTTCACGCGATAGTCTATTATATTAGACGTTCATGGAAAATTAATCATAATTTTGTGCTAGGGGTTTGCTAAAGTGATCTTTCTCCCTAAAATATTTTCAGATTTTCACAACTTCCGGTTATACTGGACACATACTACTACTTCCTTATTTCAAATGGCACACCCTGTATATTATTGCATCATTAGATAACTTTTTTGATGCCGATTTCAGCAATATGCCAAACTCAACGGTTCATAAGTTAATGGGATTCTTTTAAATTTTAGATTCTGCAAGTATGTAGTATTATAAGACTGTTTGAGATTTAGACCAAAAATGTATAGGGTGTTTATCCGAAAATCTTGAACTTGGGCAACTCAAATTAATCAAATCTCAAGATTTTCAAATTAGAACCAATATTTTTTATTATTTCAATCTATTCTAAGTATAAGAGAGGGGGCTAACTAAAATGAATATTTTGAGAGTTAGTGGGGCAGTTCTAACTGTATGGAGTACCTAGTCTGTGACTTAAAATTCGATTTTTTAATAACTAAATTTGGCATTTCATGATTTCTTATTTGATTGTTCGATTGGTTGTTGAGAATCGATTGACCATTGAGTAGTGAGTCTAAATTTTTGTTGTTTCAAAAATTGACTCAGCTCCATCAACAACAACTGTTGAAAAATGCTCCATGAAAAGAAATTAGGGTCTATCAAAGAAGTGATTGCAGAGGTTGAAGTCTATTTCGAAATAAAAAATGAATCTTACTACAGAAAAAGCTAGAGGAGCTCACTCTCGAAGGAAACTATGATTTAGAAAAAAGTAGCATTCTCAAGAAAAAATGTGTTTTTTTTGGTTAGGCCCAAGACTTATCTGGTAACGTGTTACTGAAGGACAACAGATTCGTATATTTACATGGAAAAAGATGAGCAAGATTAAATACTAAATCAGGTCAGAATTTGTATTTACAAATAATAAAACCTGGGAGTCCTTCAAAAAAACCTTTTCCTTTTTAAGGCTTTCATCTGTTGAGTTGATGAATAAATTTTGTTGTGATAATATAAATAAATACAATTAACTATGGTAATTTTTATTCATGAAGGTTCAATTTTTGAATCAATAATATCGTTATTTCAGTAATGGAATATTTTCAGGAATAGAAGGCACATTTTTCTAATCGGTGTTTTTAATTTATGATATAGAAACGAATAATTGAAGTTTTGTTCTTTGTAATACCTTTATTTAGTAATAAAGAGAATATTATAATTGCAATATACTCATCCCAATAATAATTGAACTCTTCATTAGTATTCATCCTATAATTCGAATTTTTCGAAAAAACTGATCGAGAAGATTTAAATCCTTCTAAATACCATTTTCGAATTTCCGATCATCATTTCTGATTTGGATGGTTTGAGTAAGTACCGTAAATGTTTTCACAGACAACTTCGAGTGGGAAAACATATCCTACGTTAATTATAGCTCGAATCTGCCATCTCCCACGATGAATTCTAGAGAATGATCGCATTTGACGAGCAGAATATTAGCCATAAACCTCAGGTTAATATTATATCAATCCATTGAATATTATATGAGTTCTCGAAAAACACTCTCGGAAAATATATCTTGAAATTCTATGCTCGAATTTAATGCTCAATAAATCCCTAGTGACGTGATAAGCATAATAGTGAAATAGGACGTCGACTTGATTGATTGGACCTATTGACGATATTGACCATTTTGGGATATAGCAAAATGAATTCCGTTATAAAGAATATTGATGCATTTTATGGGGAAAAAATAGTTAAGTCGTAGAAGGAATTATCGAGAAAAGGCTCAGAGAAGGTCTAACAAATATGTTATTGAATGGACAAGCCTAATTTAACAACTAAAAAGAAAGAAAGAACAATATCACCATATTGTTCACATTGGAATTATAATAAAAGTATTCGTTAGGTTGATTTTCCTTGTATATTTCAGATGTTATTATGCCTATATATAACGGGTGTTTTTTTTCGAAGTATATAACTTTAAGTTGGCATTACTGTTCAAGATGGCGACCGATTTAACAGCTGTCGAGTGATTTATTCTCAGTTTGGTTTGGCAATTCATCATGAATAGATTCACGCCTGAACAACGCTTGCAAATAGTGCAATTTTATTTCAAAAATAATGGTTCTGTGCGGAATACGTATCGCGCACTACGTCCATTAGCGATGAAGCGCACTTCTGGTGGAATGGCTACGTCAACAAAAAAAACTGCCTCATTTGGAGTGAAACTAATCCTCAAGTGTATGTCGAAACACCGTTACATCCAGAAAAACTCACTGTTTGGTGCGCTTTATGGGCTGGTGGAATCATTGGTCCGTACTTCTTCAAAAACGATGATGGCCAGAACGTTACAGTCAATGGTGATCGGTATTCAGCCATGATTACTAACTTTTTCATTCCTGAATTGAACAACCATGATGTCCAGGAGCTGTGGTTCCAACAAGACGGCGCCACATCACACAGCTCGTGCCACAATCGATTTATTGAAAGACACGTTTGGTGACCGCCTAATTTCACGTTTTGGACCTGTGAATTGGCCTCCAAGATCTTGTGATTTAACACCGCTAGACTACTTTCTGTGGGGCTATGTGAAGTCATTGGTCTATGCGGATAAGCCACAAACCCTTGGCCATTTGGAAGATAACATTCGCCGTGTTTTTGCCGATATACGGCCACAAATGTTGGAAAAAGTCATCGAAAATTGGATGTCCAGATTGGACTACATCCGAGCTAGCCGTGGCGGTCATATGCCAGAAATCATATTTAAAATGTAATGCCACAAGATTATCTTGCGGATGAATAAAATTCATGTTAATCGAATAATCCATCGTTGTTTTATTGCAATTAAAAGTTCTATAGCCAAAAAAACACCCTTCATTCGTATAAAACGAATTCGGCCACAAACTAATAATCAAAAATTCCTTTTTTGGACTTCGATCTGTCAATATTCATTTGTATAAATGATACGAAGAATAATAGTGATGATAATGATGAGTCAAATAAAAATTGTGATACGAATCGATGACCGTATAACTTCACTTGTTCTTTTTTGATGATTGACCGTATTAAGGAACTATTTTTGGGATATTGCACCTTTCACTCGTTGAAAATCACCAATAGGATACATTGGTACAGGATACAACGTACGATGTATTAATTCAGGTCAGCGATCGAATGAAATATCGCATAGGAGTAAATATTATAAACAATAACACGATAATGTGCCAAAATTTTCAGGCAACATGCCTTTGAAATAGGCGGAAATAGTATATCAACTGGCGTTAAAAAGACATACGATCAACAAGCTGAATTATTTTCAAAACAATCAATAAATTGAAATCTAAAGTGGTCATGAATTATTTTTTAGAATCGTAGTTCTAGTTTTTAGAGTTCAACGATGACGAAATGAGCACCGAAGACACCCAAAAGAGGCTGTCACCGACGAAAACATTTAAAAAATTCACAAAATAATTTTGAATGACCGTAAAGTGGAGTTGATCGAGATAACAGACATTGTTAAGATATCATCTGAACGTGTGCATTATATCATTCACGAATATTTGTACATGAGAAAGCTGTGTGCAAAATGGGTACCTCGCGAGCTCACAATCGATCAAAAGCAACAACGTGCTATTGATTCTGAGCAGTGTTTGAAGCTGTTTAAGTGGAAAAAACCTGAATTTTTGCGACGATATGTGACAGTGGATGGAACATGGCTCCATCATTTTAACCTGGAGTCCAACCGACAGTCAGCTGAGTGGACTGACACGAATCCAAAGCGAGGAAAAACACAACAGTCAGCTGGCAAGGTTATGGCATCAGTATTCTGGGATGCGCAAGGTATAATATTCGTTTATTTCCACCAAAAGGGCCAGACCATCAACAACGATTATTATATAGCGTTCTAGGATGGTTTAAAGCATGAAATCGGTAAAAAACGGCCACATTTGAAGAAAAAAAAGGTGCTGTTTCATCAAGACAATGCGCCGTGTCACAAATCAATGGAAACAATGGGAAAATTGCATGAATTGGGTTTCGAATTGCTTCTGCATCCACCGTATTCGCCAGATCTAGCTCTCAGCGACTTTTTCCTGTTATCAGACTTCAAAAAAATGCTCGCTGAAAAAAAATTAGCGCCAATGAAGAAGTAATCGCTGAAACTGTGGCCTATTTTGAAGCGAAAGACAAATCGTACTACAAAAAAGGTTTCGAAAAGTAGCAAGATCGCTCTAATCGCTGTATCGCTCTCGAAGGTACTTATGTTAATAATGAAATCGAATTTTGCCAAAAAAATTTGTTTTACTATGGTTTACCGGGGACTTTTCAATTGTCCTGTTACACTAAGATACCTATGCAATAATAATGAAATTATATGAAATTTGACTATGATTGAAGCTCTGCAGTTTTTTTCTTTGACCAACATATAGCAAATTCTTCAATTCTGTATGCGAAATTTCAGAAGGCGTTTCTAATTTCAAGAGTCCTAAGAATTCAATAAATCGTCGATTAGACTTTTTGAGACAGGTCAATGTTCAAGTCTGTTCCAATTATTATTGACAATCAACAATAAGCTTAAAAGAACAAACGTGACAATAGTATGTTGTATCGACTGGTTATTAAACCTTGATTCGCATAAGAAAATAAATAAATTGTAAAGCGGAGTCCAATATCCACCAGCTGATTTTATTGAAGAACAGTTGCTTAAATGGTCGCATTTCTGAGCAATATACCTACTACAGATGTATGACTGGGCAAAATGATTTTGAATCCATTAATTTCCATACATATTGTAATGTACAGGAAATCTAAGGTTGCTAACATTTGAAATCAAGTCCCTTACTTGCTTGAAAATTTGCATGATAATTTCAAGGATTTTTCGAACATAAATTATACAAGTAACGGCGCCTACACAAAAATATCGTATTTCACTGTCTATGCGTAAAAAATAGATTCGCGTTTATTATTTCAGCAGTTGGAAATGATGAATGTGAATCAATTTTTTTCAGAATCGGGAAAATATTCTTGAAGTTGTGGTCAGAAACAAGTGATACCGTAGTTCCTGGTACATGAGTCCAATAACTGAAAAATAAAGTTTGTTTCTCTGGGAATTCACGTTTAGTATTTCCAACACTTGAAATAATAAACGTGAATCTGATTTTTACACACTTTGAAAGCAAAAAAAATTATATTTTTGAGTAAGTTCTGCTTTAGACCGTTTAATTCTTGTTTGAAAAAATCCTTGAAATTATCATGCAAATATTCAAGCAAGTAATGAACTTGAGTTCAAATAAAAAAGAGAACCGATAAAGTTGAGATTCTGTGTTTTTATATAAAATAAGAATTTCACTCCATGTGCAAAATTTGGAGCTGATCACAATATCAAAATCATAAAAAATTCAAGGATATTGGGATAGTTATTTCTCTATTTCAGTATGTGTTCATCACAGAGCTAAAAACAGTGCTGTAATGAACTCATTACAGCACAATTTTCAATTATATTTTCCGTTTTGTGATTGTCTACACTGACGATCCTATCAAATTTCAACACACGTCAATTGTCAAAATTATTTAATTTGAATATGGTGAGATGATTTGCAACATCATTCGCAATTTCTCTTAATTCTGGTGGAGTTAAATCGATTTCGTCAATTCACGAATTGAATACGTAATTGATCATTATTTCAAAATTCGAAACGTAGGATTCAAATTCACATTCATTAATCTGTCAATTTTCATAATGGTCACAACAACTGCCAAGATACAAAAAAAAAGGGACTAGGATGTATAATCTGAATTTTTCATTGAATTTCGACAATATTTCACAAAACTAGACTGAATTAGAGAAAATAAGAAAATATCGTCTAATACTCGTTGCAGAAGGCCATTCCAACACTCATGCGTGTTGGACTATGAGCCCATTCTGCAACTTGTTTTAAATGATACTATTAAAATACAAGTAAAGAAGGCTTGATCTTCCTCCACGAGTTCAAAATTGTTAGAGTTTTAGAATGAGCCTTCTGTACGAGTATTTACATAATTGTTTCTAAGTCACTGAAATTTTATTGATATTAATGGAATATTTTCATAGATATCTTTCGCTGATTTTTAAATTGGAAAATGTTGGTTTGCAGAACGGTTTTCTGTTTAATACATTCGACAGATAATAGATAAATACGCTGAAGGGGAGTTCAGAGTACCAACAAAAATATTGAAATATAATCATGAAACTGTGAATCTGAGATATCCTCACAATTTTATTCTAAGAGATATGGCAGATTGATTTGCCACTGAATTAGAGAAAAGAAATACCCAGTACTTCTATGGTAAATGAACAGATTCTCTTCAGATTTGCACATTTCAAGTTCCGTGCAAAATTAAAAAAAAAAAATTGAAAATTCAAGCATTATATCGATGAAAAATTGAGAAGAAAGCCCTGACGTGAAGTTGAGAGATTTTAAAGCTCGTTCCTTCATGCATCAACGGCGCCCTTGGAGACCACAGAAGTCTCTATGAGTGTATATGAGATGTGATTAATAAATCATAGAAGTTAATAATAACATTTAAAAAATAGTATATTATTCAACGAGTGGTAATGTAGGTCATAACTCACGCAGATGAAGTTTGCAGCATGAGCCGCAGGCGAGTGCTGTAATTCGTCAAGTGAGTTATGACCATTACTGCAAGTTGAATACTATACTTTATCTACGACTATATCAATAAATACAAAGAAAAAATACAGACTAAGAATAAAGACAGAAGGAACGGGAAATAAACATATGTGCTCGATCCCGAGTACAAGAGAGATGGAAATTTAGTGTCACCAATCACAATCGAACTAGCTTCGGCTAGCTCGAATCCAGTACAGAGTACAGACATAGAACTTTATTGAAAAACCTTAATAGTTGCATATGAAAATGCATTAAAATATACCAAAAAACATTCCCTGTAAACGATGACTTAATGATCTTACTGCTACACCAATCTTGAAAAATTATTCAAACTCCTTTATATTTTTTTCGGGCAAGTAATTCTGTATGATAACATTAGCTGTTCGTCTTTTGGAAATGTTTATCTATATAATATTACATCTTCACTATCTGAATTAATCGTTTTCAGCAAAACATTCACAATAATTAGATATCAACTCAATTTGAAAACGTCGAAATTATTAAAGTGACATTTTCTTGGACATTCCTCCCCTCAATAACAATAATGAAATGTTCCCTTTCGGCCAATCGAATAAAAGCAAGGAAGTATAGAAGCACAGATCCATATTTTCCAATTTATTATAGTGAGTTATAGTAGTGAGTTATTATAACTCACGCTATTTGTCAATAGATACTATTAATTGCTCAAAAGCAGTTGAATAATGAATATATAATTCAATAGGAGTTGATAAAAACGTTAAAAGCACTGACGTGAAGTTGACGGTTGTACGACTGAATATCAAAATAGAAATCTATTAAGATTAGTACTCAATTAAGATTAAGCATTTCCCACTTCGTATTCTGATAGACGCCAACGTTACAAGAGCAGAATCTTCAGTGGCTCAACAATTCGCAACTAATGCAAAAACTAGTCACGACCCACACAAGTAGAAGACTGGTTCAGATAAATCAACAATGGACGGTCACGACTCACGACTGAGAAGTATGTTCACTGCATAAAACGTTTCGTAAGCGGACTTATACACATCGTCAGAGTCGCAGCTGTTCCCAAAACCGGTACTGTCTAGATTTAGTCGATGTGATCAGGTAGTAAAAGCCAAGCCGACACTGTCTACTAGTTTTTGTAATATATGGGCCGGCCAGAAAGAACCGGACTGTTATTATTGCCCCAAGAGTCAATCGATTTGATCCAAATGTTTAAATACAGCACTGTCCTTGGTTTTGGTTAGGACGTTGAATGAAATTTAAACTCGATAAAACGGAGACGAAGTAAAATCGGCCGATAAGCAGTTTTTGGTAGTTGGGCCAATTTATGAAGCCACACGCGACTTTTTGAGCAAACTAGAACTGGAAATGAATTAATTTCTAGATTCCAGGACCGTTTCCCAATTTGTATTCAATAAAAGTGATTCAATGTCGAAATTATTATTTAATTTATCGTCATTTGTTCAGTCGAGGCACTCTTCGATTGTTTTCAATTTCGTTGGTAATATTATATTAAGCTCATCTTGATACTATTTCAACTGGGTTCAATTTTGTGTTGCAATTGTATAATTTTTTATTGAGTTATATGACCTTACAATTTTTATTCTAGGCTGCGATGTGATTTGAATGAATTTACAACAGAAAATGCGATTCTCTAGATATTAAGAAAAAAATTCACCTTGCTATATAAAGGGTGTTTTTTTAGAGCTATAGAAATTTAAATTGCAATAAAACAACGATGGATTATGCGATTGACAAGAATTTTATTTATCCGCAAGATAATCTTGTGGCATTACATTTTAAATATGATTTCTGGCAAATGACCACCAAAGCTGGCTCGGATGTAGTCCAATTTTCGATTTTGTGGCCGTATATCGGCAATAACACGTCGAATGTTGTCTTCCAAATGGTCAAGGGTTTGTGGCTTATCCGCATAGACCAATGACTTTACATAGCCCCACAGGAAGTAGTCTAGTGGTGTTAAATCACAAGATCTTGGAGGCCAATTCACAGGTTCAAAACGTGAAATTAGGCGGTCACCAAACGTGTCTTTCAATAAATCGATTGTGGCACGAGCTGTGTGACATTTTGCGCCGTCTTGTTGGAACCACAGCTCCTGGACATCATGGTTGTTCAATTCAGGAATGAAAAAGTTAGTAATCATGGCTCTTTACCGATCACCATTGACTGTAACGTTCTGGACATCATCGTTTTTGAAGAAGTACGGACCAATGATTCCACCAGCCCATAAAGCGCACCAGTCAGTTTTTCTGGATGTAACAGTGTTTCGACATACACTTGACGATTAGCTTCACTCCAAATGCGGCAGTTTTGTTTGTTGACGTAGCCATTCAACCAGAAGTGCGCTTCATTGCTAAACAAAATAAAATGGACGTAGTGCGCGATACGTATTCCGCACAGAACCATTATTTTCGAAATGAAATTGCACTATTTACAAGCGTTGTTCAAACGTGAGTGTATTCATGATAAATTGCCAAACCGAACTGAGAATGAATCACTTGACAGTTGTTAAATCGGTCGCCATCTTGAACAGTAATGCCAACTTAAAGTTATATACCTCGAAAAAAAACACCCTTTATATTGCAATTCTCAAATTGTCTAACATAATAATTCATGTAATCCAACAGAATCCCAGACTTTTTCATTATTTTTCTTCAGAAATTCTGTTTAGAAATGAATTCCAGAAATCATTAACAAAATATTCTTGCAAATTTCCGCGACAGTCTCATCATTGGATGGAATTTTTCTGCCAAATCTTTATTGATTAGATTTCAAAAGTTATGTCTTCTAATGAAGTTTATCGGTAAAAGGAGTTTTGAAAGAATTTTGCTATGAAGTATATCTAGCTAGCAATATTCGAGTTATTTTGGTCTATCAACAAAGAAATATTTTTCGTAGAACGAACTGATTTGTTTGGAATTCTAGCGGTTATTCCCACTAAAGGTAGAGAAATGTTTAGGTGCCAGAAGTTGAGATTGAGATTTAATTAAAGGGGTCCATGATGTCCCCATCGTAGCTATTCTTGACAAAGCGTGATCTACAGCTCACCTTCCAGTTCCAGAGTTCTAATGAACTCCAGTATCTGGGAAAGCTTCAAGGGGGCAAATTCCTTACTTCTACAAGTTTCTTGTCAGAACAGATTTTGAGTTGACAAGTGATGACGAGGCATTCCATCACCAGGTGATCTGGAGTTTCCTTCTCCTCTCCACAGAATCTGCACTCGTCATATTCTGACAGACCCATTCTCACGAAGTGTTTCCTAAGGTGATAGTGCCCTGTGAGGAATCCTTTGAGGAGGTGTAGCATACTCTTACTAAGATCCAGATACATCTTGAATCTCGAGGTGTCAAGGTTTCTAAAAAACTTTTCGGAATTATCCAACCCTGGAAGATTCCGCCAGAGTGTTTCTCTTTCAGTTTTTTCCTTCCCCTGAAACTCTTTCTTGTATTTATATTTGACTATAACACACAAAGGTTCCGGTTCAATGAAAGGAGTTTGTGTTTCTTTTCTGACAAGTATATTTGCCTCTTCATTCCCTTTTATTCCCGAGTACCAGAAGCAACAAGTCCAGACATTGTGTTCAATTTTTTTTTATGGCATATCACACCGCATAAAGTTTTGAATGAATCGAGTATCTTGAAGCAAAAATCTATATGTCAAAAACTACTGCCTTCATATCCTTGGTTTTCTCATTTTCATTTTTCCAAATCAGTACGTATGTAGGGATCATCATATTCATCATTTGCTTGAGTCGAGAAAGGTGCTTCGTAACGCTCTCAATTAAGTATAAATGGCCTATTTGAAAATGTAATCAGCGGCTCTATAATTAGGAGTAATTTAATGAAAGTGTCACAATTACCTCCGACACAGGTTGAAATTAAAATTCAGTCAAACATCCTTAAAACTGAATTTATAATTAATTTATTTATAACAGTCGAATTTGAAAAAATCGCAGAAATTCAGGATTTTAGAGATTTTAGAGATGGAAGGGCTCCTATTTCACGATCATATTAACTTCAAAAGTTTGAATGATATACAATTAGCATTAAGAGAACTCTTGTGCAAAATCTGAAATATAAATAGCGTTTTCCTTGGAACTGAAGGAATAAATCAGTCATTATCACTAAGGCTAGGGCATGATTTGAGGGTTCGACCATGATGAAGTGTCCGCATGTAATTATTTCCCAGAACCCAGGATAAGTAAGCAGTCCCAATCGCACTTGACCGGCTTACAAAGTTGATTTCCTTCTCTTGAACGTCAATTACTCATTTCGATAAAATGTACATCTGATTGAGGCAGAGAAGCCATTATCTCGCGAATATGTGTTCTCAATCATTGAAAAGAAATTGTGCACGCACTTTTCACGAGCTCTTTACTTCCGCTCGACATTGAAATACGCTGCCAAGTCCAAGGCAACCCACCTATGTAAGAATTATGTATCATTAGTTGATGAAATTTTCTCTTGTATTGCTAAATTCGTTATCTTCCTGCTGTGACAAGTTTTATCATTTTAGAATTTCAATATGTTAGTCAAAGAAAAATGGGAATATTCGAGTCTTTGAAAATCTGTTTTATTTTTTATTCTTCAATAACGACATAATTCTTTACATCAGCAGCTTGATTTGTAATGAAAAAATGCATAACTTCGTGATAATTAAGGCTAATATGTTGTAGTGAAAAAGTCTAAATTTCATTCTACGATTTATTATTTCGTTTTTAATCATAAGCTATCTGAACATTTATATATAAATCATGTAATAAATGTTAGAGTGAAAAATTTTGATGATCGTCTATCGTCGTAGTTTTTCGAAAAGCTTTTGACTTATTGATTTTAAGGGATCGGTTTTGTATTTAAATTCCTGTTTTTTTTTGTACTATAAGATCATTTTAATAAATATAAGTACTATAAGAGTATTAAATTTGACATGAATATTGTTAATATTTGAATGAATTCTTAAATATTCTGACAATGGAATAGTTTCGTTCTAAAATTTCTGATATAATTATTTACTATTCGAAATTTGAACTTCATGAATAAAATTTTCGATATGAGAATACTGAAGAGATAAAACAGATCGTTACACCAGATTCGTTGCATAAAACCCGGTCAAAGAATTATTTATTAATGGGTATAATTTAGTAGGTACATCGCAGATAACTTTTCGAATCGAACAATAATCCAAATTATGTACAATTGAAGCGTAAAATGAGCAGTACCTCCTATGGGTTTACAATCATTCAACCTTGATTTCTATTGTTCAACAGCTCAATTATTGCATATTCTTTACCAGTTTTTATTTGAATGAAAAAGCAACGACAAAGGGAATTGAGAAAATCCTTTCTCATTTAAAATTGAAATGAAACGAATAAAGCCCGGACAGTTCAGGACCCTTCTATACATAGAATTATATCTTCTATCCTCCTCGTTGCGAACTTTCCTCTTTATTAGCTCAGACAATAGAGACCCCCTCATGAGTTTGTCTACAAGAGCTGTCTACACGATGACCCCAACCGATCCACCCTAAACAAGTTGCAAGGTAGTTTATCGGTCATTTTAGCGGGAATATTTACCCGTTGTCTTAGAGAAACACCGGAAGATTGCCTCTATTTTGCAGGGTTCATTCCACTTCCTATACTCAACCATTTTCACGGGTTGAAGAACCGGAACTTGGGTAATCCTTTCAACTCCAGACGTTTAGCTCTTGACAAAATCGTGTAAGTTGGTTTAATGTTTAGTATTTATATTCGTTCCCAACTTCCGTTGCAGTTTTGACAAAGGACAACGTTTATGGAAAACTAATCAAAATTTAGTACTTAAAATTTGCATGTTGGGGTTTGAGACAATGATATTTGCAGACTTCTACAACTTCCGTTTATACCGGAAACATACTACTTCTTCCTTATATCAAATGGCACCCCCAGTATATTGATGACAATATATGCACAAGTCAAAGACTCACCCTGTATAATATACACGAAAACTGTCATCTCGATCAGATTTCTTATTACGAAATTTTGGGTACGTATCTTGCTTTCATGAAATTAGCAAAAATTAATTCGTAAATGAATAAAAAATAATCAAAACATTCGAGTACGCATTCCTTAAAATAATTCTCAAATAATCAACTAGGTACCTACCTACATAAGACAGTTGTAATTGCTACATCAATCAAGTCAACTAAAAGAACTGAAAAACTGTATTTTCTCAGTTGAATGAATGTGTTGTTTATTATACGTTATAATACCATATGTATCTTCTTGTATTGTGTTCATACAAGGTTTTCATTTTTCCAATTATATTCTCGTGCGGATATATAGACCTAGGTACTACAGGAGATAACATTTTATCAAGAAAAATGTGAAATCCACGTATGTTGATCTACAGCAATGTCGCTCATAAAAATTCAGTCACTCAAAAAATTGCTTAGCAACAAACAAAACATTACAATCGAAAAATGTTGCCGGTAGAATTTTAAGTATGAAAGTATTATAAATCAGAAGTTGAAAATTGAATATCCACCACCCAAGGATTCAATGTCGAAATTATTTTTTATCGTCATTTGTTCAGTCGAGGCACTCTTCGATTGTTTTCAATTTCGTTGAAAATATAATATTTGGCTCATCTTGATAATATTTTAACTAAGTTGAAATTTGTGTTGTCTAATTTTTTATTGAGTTATATGATCTTACAATTTTAATTCTAGGCTGCGATGTGATTTGAATGAATTCAGAAAATGCGATTCTCTAGATATTAAAAAGAAAGTCACTTTGCTATATGCGTAATTAGTCACAATTTTCAAATTGTCTAACATAATTGATGTATTCCAAGAGAATCCCAGACTTTTTCATTATTTTTTTTTTTAGAAATGAAATCCAGAACTCATTAACAAAATATTCATGCAAATTTCCGCAACAATCTCACCATTAGATGGAATTTTTCGCCAAATCTCTATTGATTATATTTCAAAAGTTATGTCTGCTAATGAAGTTTATCGGTAAAAGGAGTTATGAAAGAATTTTGCTATGAAGGATAATCTAGCTAGCAATATTCGAGTTATTTTGATCTGACAAATTGAATATCCACCACCCAAAGAACTTTTGGAACACCGACAAGATAAATTGATTTTCACTTAAAGAATTCATGCATATTTGAAACTAGAATATTCGAAAAAATTAAAAAATTAAATAATTCAAGCATATCAATATATGTGAATCTGTTCATAATATTTGTATCATTATTCGTTTGACATATTCAATTTGTACATTTTTTTTCAATTTTTTGTTTTTGTTTGGTTCCAATCTAGCCAACTCCATGTATTTTCTATTGTAGTGAGACCATCGATATAATTCTAAGAAAACAAAAGGATTATGGGAGCTAATTTCATCATTACAAAAATATTGTATCGAAATGAACAAATCCATGTTATATCAAACTATATTATTTAATTGAATTTCAAATTGAGATGCCTTTTTTGATACAATAGAAAGTTTTTTAATCAAGTTTGAAGGAGACAAGTGCCAGTTCTAATTGATATCAGCCAATTAGTCATGATGTACACGCATTGCAATAAATTCCTCATCATTAATAGCTTCTCGGATAAAAGCCAACAATGAACGTATTAAATAATTTCCATCAGTTATAATTATCCCCTGTCATTTTAGGAGTCCATAATAAGGAGTCACACTTGAATGGCGTGCATTTCTCACCAATATTATTTCAAGCTTAGCACTGTGATATCAAAATGCGTGGTTTAAGCTGTTTAATAAATGTTTTGCTTTCACCGACTACACTCAATAGTGGAAAATTCATGGAAAGTAGTTTGGAAACTTTTCCACGATTTATTTCGTCCAAGTATAATGAAATGTTGGAAGCATTGTTGTCACTTTTGAAATGAAAAAAATTTTTGTTTCCAATTTCTGAATTGTTATTCGAAAAATGCATTTCACACTTCGGTTTCGTGTCTGTCTACCTGTGTTTCTTCATATACATGCATAACTTATTCATTGTCCTGGAAGTGAAGCATTTTTTGGCATTCGTTAGTAATTCGAATCAAAAATCAAATCAAAATCATTCATTAGTAACTATTCGTAATACCAAAATTTCCCTCTGTACCTCAAGGATACTGGTAGAAGAATATTACATTCCGCTGGGATGCTAACTTCAAGATTTTTTTTGGATTTCTCGAAAAGAAAATTCATTCTGAAAGATCCTAATTAGTAACAGTTTGTTACCTAACCTATAATGGAAAAATAACACCCATAAAACACGAAGTTAGCGCCTATATAAAAATTCCATATTTCTCATTTGATTACAATAGCAGAGAAATGTTTTTGTGTAGAAATAGTTCCTAACGAAATATTAGGTATGGGAAGCAAAAGAAAAATTTAGAATTTTTGAAAAAAAGGGTGCTAACCCGGAGTTTAGGGGTGATATTTATCCATTATAGGTTAGGAATTCGATGAAAATGGTTATGGATGTTCTGATCGGTTTATGGGTAGCTTCGTTAAAATTACACCTCTTTCAGATATGGTTTCTTATGCGTAAAATTTTTTTCGGGAGAATATAGTGTTACAAAATCGAAAATAACTCAGTATGGAGTGTTCACTTTTTAGTCAGCGAAAGAAAAGGAATCATAGTGCAACACCAATTGGCAGAGAATTATTGTTATCTATTTCTGTTTGTGCTAACCTTCTGAAACGCAGAATCATATTAAATGAATCAATGAAAACCTTGGTCGAAAACTTGAAACTGGACCACTGATATAAAATGTTGAAATGACAATTCATACATTATGGGCATTATGAAATAATTCACCAAAATAAATCCAATATGATATCCTTTTGAAAGCTTGAAATATCTCAAGAAAATTGTTGAAATACAATCAGATGGAAGTGAGAATGAGTTCTACGGACGTTATAATAAGGGTGGATACCCCAATTAGACCCTTATTATAAAGGGGAGATACCCTTATTATAATGGCATTGGTGGGATCTGATAATAGAAAAGAAACTTACAAATGAACCATGTAACTTTTGCCTAGATAATATAAGAAAAACCTTAGTTCCTTGAAAAATCTGGTTAGAATTTTAGAGAAAATATATAAATTGAAGATACATACTCGTATATTGAAGTTTCTAATTATATTATTCGAAAGAAACTTAAGTAGAGACAGGATAAAATATTCATCGAATTAGAGAAAGAAACATAACATCAATGATATTCGGAATCATTTGGAGGATTTTGGACATTAACTTACACAGCCGCACATAATTCAATTAAAGTATTCTTCGCCATTTCATAATTCTATCTCACCATGATTACATTTATAACTAAAGGAACGATTCGAATAGTTGTATAGAACCTGAGCGTAGAAGTCTACATCGATATATTTCAAACCATCCTAAATTGGAGTATTAAACACAATAATATTTACCTATGGTTATGGATCAAATACAGGCCTTATAAATATTATGCATTTTCACCGACAAGGAGTACATTTTTGCGTTGCAAATTCAACAATGATGAATTGACTGATTTTGCCTGAGGTGTGTGAAAAATTGTCGACTAGCACGGTATATATCCACCGACTAGCCATTATCGCTAGTTGCGATACATTCGCAACGGAAATTCGTCCTGATAATAAAACGACGTAGAAAACTCTTCAGCTCAAATTTTTTATCTTGACCAATTTATGTGTCCTTAAAATGCATATGCATTGAAATGAAGTTTTTCTTTATAAATGTTCCGTTTTCAGACTATTGGCCAGTTCCGGTGGAGACCACAGATTTGTTTATATGAGATTTGATTTATTATAATAATATTGTCAGCAAGTATATCAAATCAGGGGTTTTGATGATACTTCTGAAATTTGGCATGAACATTTGAGTGATAATTTTACATATCGAGCTAAATTTCAAAATTGTTACGGAAATTTAAGGTATTTTTTGCGATATTCTGCTGGAATCCTTCATGATAAACATAAAAAAAAAGCTATCAACTCAAAATTTCATATGAAATTTTAAATTTCAAATCTCAATACGATATTGTACTTGGGATTTTTGTGGTTATGATGATGGGATCAACATGAAATTCTGAATGAACATGAAAATTTTTATTTCAGAGAGTTTTCAAATTTACGGTCAGTTAGACAGATTCGAATTGAAAATACTAAATCGGAAACACTGTGCACCAAGAAAAATATCTCAACTTCACATAAATATTAAAATATAAAAATTATAATAATTACCGGCAAGATTTTAATCTGGGATTAAAAACGTAAAATGTTCCAAAAAATTCATAACTTTCAAACCACACGATTTGGAACTGCTTCGGAGAATTGTATCATTGTACCAATAATGCTGAACTTTTATATTTTCCAGCGAACGCTCTGGATACCGAACGGATTTTTTGTCATTTAATGTTTGCATTTTACACATTGCAAAACGTGGGAATTCAACGGGATTACAAAAATGTTCTCCTTGAACTATTCTTAAGTTCATCCGCTGTCAGAAATCGTCATTTTCTCATTGTTAATATCAAAATTCCACTAGCTCCGTTTATTTATATACAGTGCGGTTTCGATTTTCCGACTTTGAAAAGAAAATAAGGAAAATTATTCAGGCCCATCAATTTTTGATTCGAGGGGGAACAACTTTTTCGCTCTTCGCATCCCCGAAACTGCAACCCCCTAACGGGGGCGGGTACAACCACTTGATTTTGAATAGGAATGAGGGGTGTTGCGATATCTCATTTTTAAGATCGTATCAAATACTATCGGATCCTCAAATTTCGCTTCAAAATTTCCATCGATAACGAAATCATAAATAAAATAGTGCTTCATGCTTATAAATAAAATGGGATATTCGCTCATTCATGAATTTAATTTTGATTTAGGAACCAACCAGCAGGCGATAAGAAATAGTTAAGATTTTTTACGATGTGCATACAATTCGAATAGTTTACTTTATTACGATTGCCTAAAATCAATTTCGGTTCACGAAGCAAACAATAACACAAAACATTTGGAATTTTGAAGGAAAATATTTTTCCATTGCAATATTCGTTTTTGAATGTGTAGAATTAAAACATATAGAATAAAAAAAATCATGGACCATCATCCAGAGTTTTCTCGACAACTATTACCTACATTTTCATGACATTTTTTACAAGAAATGATTGATATACCCCATTTATTCTTCTGGTTTGACAATTTGAATCATGAATTGCAAGTACTGAAATCAATGAATTAATTGTTCAAAACTTATTTGTGGAAATATTTCAGAGCGACCACATTCAGTGAAAACATTCAATCTTTCAAAGATTTGAAATATAAGATTGAAGGAAATAATAAACCATTCTATGAAATTTGCACTGTTTTGTAGTCAAGTTATGAACTGCAGAGTAGGTATTACACTTCAAGAAAACTTAACACACAGTGTCGATATACAATTCCTTCGAAATCACATTAGGTATCTCTATTTTTTGCTTTTTCTCTCATTTGATTTTTGAATCTCACGAAATCAAACGATATCTTCAACGAAGTAAAAATTCCTTATTTCCAACAAACTTTCTTCATCACAATATTTTGAAGATTGTGGAAAAAAAGGTCATTTTACTTAGTTCCTGATGAACGCTCACATTTATCAATCTCTCAGTTTATTGAATAAGACGCCAAAGTTTTCATTGTAACTTCCATATGTTCCGACTGCATTCCAAATCAGTTATAGGGTAGCAACTAAATCGTTCTGAGATGAAGATCAATAAATCTGTGCACTGCCCACATTAAGAAGCTCGTTCAACCAACGCTAGTGAAAAATTCTAGAACATCGCCAAACTACGAATACCCACAGGAAATGATTCAGAAGAAGAGATTATTTCCATATTTATGTAAAAACAAAATATATGTAAAATCAGAGACTTCTTAACGGCACACAGGCAACAATCTATTTGCTACTTCTTTACCAGATGCAATACATCATTAGCCGTCGAAGAAATCGGCTTTCTAAATCCATTCTTACAGCTAAAAGAATTTGATGGGTGCGGAATCTATGCACATATATTTCGCAGTGAATAGAACGGTTAATTTTTTTTTCGCATCAGGATAATGCTGAACGTAGAACCATGCAAGGAATTCTTTCCGAAAATTTTCGGGAAGCATGTATTATTTGAATAACGATAATAGATTGAGAATAAGAGACTACCACTATAACAACGGTATAGATTGAATCGAAGTCCCATTGTTTTTTATTACGTATACATTTGTTTTTAAATTTAGAATTATGTAATAATGATCGCGTCTAAAAAAAAAATATTATATAAATGAACATGCATTTTGAAATTCACTGTTTTGTCAACATTCATATCTTTCAAAAGAAAACTATAACAAGTTGATGAACATATCTCTTTGGAATTCATTTTCGGCTTTTCTTCTCATGTTTATTTTTTACCACCGTTGTTATCATTTTCAATTCATTCAAATCCTATCATTATGAATTATAGATATGATACCATGGAATTGATTCATTAACTATCAACAAAAAACTGCAGACATTACACAATGGTTCATTCTTAGGTACCTCCTATCACACAAAATATCTCTACACAAAAAAATCTTACGATATACAAAACGCTGTCCAGGAAATTATTCATTCTGTAATCTGCATAAAAACTTGACAAATCAGAGACTATTGGCACATTTTACCGAATAAATGCTCCTTTTGAATTTCACTATGTAGGTCATCGAATTTCCTAGATATATGTTAAGAAATTCAAGTCAAGTTTTCTTAGTTTACGTGTCGAATCTAAAAATCTTTTATCGTCGTCCCACAGCTCAGAGCTTTTCTGGGAAACTACTGGAACTATTTGCATAAAATTTGGTATAAACGTCGGTTGTTACACCGCATTGATCCCCTCAGCTAGAGACCAAGATTCATAAATTTTCAAGGGATAAAATCGAAATATTTTACCGTTGGAAAAATATGTGGAAGACCTATTTTGCATATTTCATCAAGATGAACTGGATATTGTTTCAAGAATATTGAATGACACGATAAAATATACATACGGGACTGAAAATGACCAAAACCATCCTTATTTGGACTTTATTAGTACTTCACGAAGATTATTGTAGATTGGTAAAAGAAAGATATTGTCGGGAAAATTTCTAAATGTTGCATCAGCTTATGAAATAAACCTGGTATACTTGGTGTGACAAATAAAATAATTAGAAAACTGAAAAGAATTATAATTGGAAAACTCATATCCAACTAAAATATTGATCAGACTATACAGACTATATAGCGCACCTGTAAGACAAATTTTACCTACTGAGAATAAACCTCTAACAACAATATCGTATATATTTTTTAATTACCTATTTCCTGTAAGGGTTATAGGGCTTTGTTACTTTTTCAAATGTATAAAATTCGAACATCAGAATTGCCTAGAGGGCGCCTTTTTCGTTTGGTGATACGGTTCTCACGAAAATCAAAGACAAATATCCATACATAAAAAAAAAGATGATGATCGTCTATGGAATAAAATGTAAAGATTGTAATAAATATAACATGATAATACGCGAATAGGAGAATTATCTATCTGAACTTGTTTATGAAATCATCAACGAGATGAAGATCTTACACCTTAATCATACAAAGCAACAGATTCATAAGATATTTCTTCGAAACTTAAAAAATTTACAATAATATCGAAAATATTGATGTAATGACTGACTATGTCAAACTTAATCCTATTTCTTTATACATATATAGAACTTGCTTAATTAGAGGAGGATTGGGTTGGTAAAAGCTCTCAAGTTTGATGCGCATGCCTATTCTCTTCCTTCTAGAAAATTCTATCTAATTTGTATCTTGGACATCATTTTCTGAATTTATCATTGATTAACTAATATTAGGGGATTTTCATTTGGTAATTATTATTATTAATGGAAATATATACCTATTTCATGGATCTTTTTACGTTTTTATTGTTGATTAGGTAATTTCACTCTTCTGTAAGCCAGTTATAATTGTCGATGTTATTTTGGATTGCTGTAAATTATGAAATTATAGTTCACTGACAGGACTAGGTGAATAGCAGAAAGTTTCGCTCACTAGCCTTGATATTATACTAAAATCTTCAAATTTGAAAAAAAAACTGCAGTTACATGAAGATGAAGTGGATATGTTTTTAACACTGGTCTAAATATTCTTAACGTAGGAAATAATAAACCATAGTGTAAAATTTAAGACGTTTCTTTTTTTAATCGATTTTTGGGGTCAACACATTTCAAAATGTAAACCATCAATCAATTAATCAAAAGTTTCCAGCATCTCGCGGGAGATGAATTTTCAAACTTTATGGGTTATGAATCTGTCGAATTGTACTGGGATATTATTATTCTTTTTAAAATTTTCAAAATAACTTTTATGATTTTTATCATTTGATGGTTCACATTTTGATTGCACAAATTGTCGAGAATCAATATGAATAGGTTAGGAAATGATATCCTAATATTTCTAGCCTTTTGCTCGATTCCCCATTTCTTTGCACAGATTGCTATCTTATCATATAGGTACGGTTTCATATGGGAATGACGCAACGTCAGGAATTGTTTGATTATAAACTGACGACATACAAACGGTCATAAGGTTGATATGCAACATTGAAAAAAAAATTCATACGTTCCGAACTGTTAACAATAAATAAAAATTAAAAAAAAAGCGAAAAAATAGTTTCCTGTATTTTTTAAGAAAACCCTAAGAGAATTTCGCGTTTCCTTCAAAGGAAGAAAAAATTGCGGTGAATCCCTATCAAAATCTGTGGTGCAAAAGCGATTCATTCAGACGAAGCTTTCTGATAGGAAAGAGGCATGTTAACCGCAGCTGTGGCGATAACGACCCGGTACAATGCTGGTACTTTTCCATTACCAACCAAGAGAACAAACGGTTCTTGTTGTCGCCGTAGGTACCCGAAAGCTTGGACGGCAAATTTTTGAACGGACCTGCTGAAACAATAATATTTACATTTATGTTTTTCCTGCTGTGCTGACATTCTGAACGGATTACGCGAAATCTGCACCGCAACAATCACCGGCATGTTATTCTGGATGGACGGTTAATTATAAATTCGAGAATGCGTTTGCAAATCGTCCTGGAAGCAGGATGACCGCAAAAACGGATTCCGCAAATGATGTTCTATTTCCAACCGGTATATATATTGGGTATACTGTTGCGCTGGCACCTATATAATTTATTCCGCATGTCTTTTCAGTCAATTCGAAAAATCTTACCTTGTAAGCACCATGCAAAGGGGCCGTGGATTGTTTTTTGTGAGACATTTTGGAAGGTTATACCACTACACTTCACGGGCGGATCGTATGTATTGAAAAAAAAAATATTGGACCTAAGGCTAAGACCACTGTTTCTGCTCTGTGACGTAAAATGAGAATGAAATAGCGAATAGCTGTGGTGTAAACGCAACTCTACTCTGTGGCATGCGAAGATCAGAATTCGGTGGGGGATAGTTTTGGCGCATGCGAGAAGGGTGCCTTCACCTGTTGAAAACGCGCTTCATACGAAATCCTCCCATGGATTTGGGAGTCGGCTTCATGTTGATGGCATATTATATCATGTCCTATGGTAAATTTGCTTTGTGATTGTGTATGTTTAGGCGCTTATATCAATTTGGCTGAATTATGCACTAAAAATAGATTCGAGTAAGGATCGACGATCGAACGGTGTAAGCCAGAAGCGATTTTCGATTCGAAATCTAGGTTGGAAGCTGCAGAACTCTCGATATTATTTCACACTTCAATATGCTATTATTTTGAATGCAAATAGTTAGAGCTTGATGCTCGTAAGTTACTTCAATGAAAACTGAAGAAAGTTCTCCACGTATGGGGTGTTTAACTGAAAACTGTTTCCTTTTTTCTTCATTATTTGTAAAGAGCGCGGAAGCCAAAGTAAACTTCATACCCAGGATGTTTCTAAATTGAAAGTTCAACCGAAAACGATTCCTAGGATAATTTCAAGAGAAAAATATTCCATATAAGAAAGGGCCAGCGAACGCTTGGTAAACGCTTGGTTTTCGAGATACAGGGTGTTTAAGTTCGATTTTTTTGGTCTTTTCTCATATATCCGCACTTCACAAGATATTCATCTGAAGTTTTACATAGACATCCCAAATTAGATTTTACATCACGTGATATGCCAATTCCGTTTGCAAGTGTATTCTTTTTTCCGATTGACATCTAATATTGATCCAACTATCCATTCCAACAATTGCGATTTCTATCAAATTCCGTTTAAATTTAACCCTCCAGGAAAAATGAAAAGATTGTGGGAATTGTAATAATTTGCAAATACTGTTCCACTCGGAAGCAAAGTAGATTGACTGCCTTGAATGAATTCCTAGCCTCACAGTCAATCTACTACTTTGCTGCGTAGTAAAACGAATAACTATTCTGGAACACTGCCCGTTTTGTCTCCAGGACTTTTTTGTGTTCCAGTGGTAGTTTAAGAAAAATATAGAGAGAAACTTTCATCTATTATAGTACTAAACTTTTCGATTTCTTGTAGTTTTTTTGTATCCACAACTGCTTAGGAGAGAAAAATTTTGAATAATTTTCTCGAAAATCTTATGAAAATCCAATTTATCATAAAAATCCAGATAGTTGTGATGAATTAATTAATTATTGATTTCTCTGTGTACAGCACTGTAGCAATGGTTCATAAAGATTCGATAAACTCATATGACATGTCCTATGCATTGTAAAATGTATTTCAGGATGAATAAAACTATTCTATTCTAATCTATAATCATCCCAAAATAGTAGAACTACAAGGAACACCCTAGGTTTCTATGAATGAGTAGGGTAGTGAACAAAAGATCTGCATGGTCGCAGTTCCCGGAAGGCTTACCGAACCAAAACGACCCCAGTTCAAATAATAATACACCCTGTATATGGAAAACAAGTTGTTTACGTTCTCATGTTTATAGGACTTTTTTTTGAAAATTATATAAAGAACCTCTCGTTTTCGTTTGTTCCTCCATTTTAGGAACACCTGTATATGAATCCTAGAAATATGAAATAAAATGTCAACAATTTTACAGGTCTTTGAATGCATCTCATCATATTTTTAACCTGATAAAAATGTTCGACATATAGTGACGAATTATTTTGTTCATAAGTACATACATGATATCAGTATTATCCGTTTGCAAATGATGAATAAAAAACTGAGAAAAGCACTAACGTGAAATCAGGACATCTTGAATGCATTCAAGACCAGTTGTGTGCTCTTGAAGAGTATAGAACCAAACACAGGCCAAAGGATGTAACATAACTACGTTAAAATATTTAAGACTAGTATTCCTGAGACAATTTTAAGAAAAAATTCTGTATAAACATGGGCCCGCAAATGCTTTGTTTTCGAGATACGGAGTGTTTTTTGTAGTTTTACCTTTCTTATGATAATACCAGTTTATCGAATATTTATTAATACTCGCTACAGATTAGGTGAATAACTCACAAAAAAATATAATTAATTTATTCATTACAGTTCACTAACTGATGCATTTTCATAATAATTTGGATTTTCCTGAGGATTACTACAGAATTGTTTGAATTTTTTTTTCTCGAAATCGGTAGCAGACACAACAAAAGTACAAGAAAGCAAAGAGTGGACCAAATTTCCTTTCTTCATTTCTCTAAACTATCAGTGTTCTCCCAAAAAATGATCTGGATGAAAGTGGGCACAGTTTCAGAAAAAATATTACACTGTAGATTTGCATTCAAAATTAGCATATCACAAGATGAGAAATTTGCATTGGAATATCTATGCCAAATTTGAGTTAAAGGAAAGGTGCTATGAGAGAAAAACTTGAAAAAAATTTAAACTTTAATACTCCATATCTCCGAAACGAAGCATTTCTAGACACAAGTTTATATAACCTCTTTTTTTTTCGAATAACTTGAATATTTTACTCAAGTTACACCCTGTACAGATATATCCAAGAGTGCAATTGGCACATAAATAGAAGACTGCTTGAAAGCTTCTGATTTCCCTTTCAGTACCTTCCTAATTTTATTATTCTGATACAATTTTCTATCATTCTGACGACGTTATCAATAAAAAATTCTGCACTTAGATTGGAATAGTTATTCTTCATTGCAGCCTGTGGTTTCAAACAACCCTGTATGATTGGGGAAGTATTTTATTACACGTAAATGATACACGGGATATATTGGTAGTCCGTATCTGAAATTCTATTTTCTAGGTTACCGAAATGATGAATGTTCAATTGGGGTTCTCGTGATCTGAGCTAGAGCCCTTGAGCTCGTCTGAATCATCCATATGAACAAGAGGAGCAATTAAGTTTTTTTTGTGATGGCGCCAACGCCATATTCCCCCTACAAGATGAAAAAAGGTAAAAATTAATACAATTATATCGTGTCCACTTCAACACTCAACCCCAATCCTATGGGAAAATCAAGCCAAGTCTTCAACATGACCCGAATCCGTTAATCTAATAGTATAATTCGAAATTAAACTTCAAAGATATTTTATACTGGTAATTTTCCATATCCTAATCTTTCAAACAATGAATTGCTCATAAAGCAAATTGCTAAATCCTAATGAATCATCGTAAGTTCACCACAATAGACGCGAAAAGTTTCCAAGCTATCATATGTAGGTATTTCAAATGAAAGGGGTATTCGTGGAATGCAGGTTTATCGTAGAGTTAAATAATATAACTGTACATTACGGACAGAATGCAATTGATTGGGATTTTATACCTAGGTTTCGAAAACTCAATCCCATGTTTTCATTCAATAATTAAAAAAAAAATCAGATCAAAGTCTCAATATTCAAATTCACTTCAGATATTAACCTCAAAATATTCGAGAAGACACCCATGAAAATGCTTAGTCATCATGACTTGTCCAACAAAACTTAGAAAACAGATTTTTGAGAATATGGGAGGATGGAAATACCGACTATCCTATCAAGCGAAGGCACTATGGTACTAATAAGAATCGCAAATTTTTTTAAAACATAAATAATACAATTTTCCATAAGTCCCAATTACTGGGCTAAGTCACTGGAAGGTTTCTTCAACACATAACAGAATGAAATAAATATTTGAATAACCTTTATAGATCTTTATTTGCGATAGGCTGAAGTGGATTACCATTAAAACCATATAATGAACATCAACACCAAAATAAGAATCCATGCTAGGTGATTATGCTCGTGATTATGCATTTCATATAATGTAAAAATTTGAAAATATTACAATCAATAGCCTGGTATAATTTCAAGCATTTAACTACAACAATCTTCTAGAAATTGACTACTGGTATGTTTCCTTCTTAAAAATTGAGCTCTTCGGAATCCAATTCCGTAGAAAGTGACATTATGTTGACATTGAGGTGACGTCAAAGTTATGTAGGTACATATATTTGATTTCCTTCGATAAAAACGCAATTTTTAAATATGACCCCAAATACATGTATGCTAACTTTTTTTCCTGTTGGTTGATTATTTCAGATATTCCTGATAATTTCAATCCAATGGTTCTATTTTCATGTGAGATTTCAAAATGACAATTAATACTAATTAAATTATCATATTGAACGTTCAAATAATGTTCACTCCCTTTCTCACTAGGTTCTTCAGTTAAGAATCATTTTGATTCTAATTTCATTTTTTTCAAACAAAAAAATATTATATTATAGTTATTTTTTATCACTTTGAAATTTGAAATGAAATTTTTCGATTACCAATTACTTTAATGATGAATTTGAAAATATTTGAAATTTCACATTCTGATGAAAAAATTCATACAATCTATTTTAAGTTTTTACGTTCTCTTATATTTCAATTCAATTCTCATTTTGAATATCAATGAATGGATATATTACCGAATAATAAGTGTTTCAGAAGAAATTTCTGAATTCATCATTGAAATAATTGATATACTATTGAAAAAACCTTTCAATTTCAGACATGTTTGTTGTTCCTGGACTGTTTTTTTTCGAATACTCTGCCGTTTTTACCATACATCAAAAATAAATCAAAGATTATTTCATAATATTAAGAATTTCGTCAGAAATAATAGGACAAATCATAGGCATTATTTTTCGATGAAAAAATTATCAATTATCTCTTCGAATAAAGCTCAACTATAAAATTTCAAGTGTTTATCTCGAGTGTTTCTATGAAATATTCTAACCAATTGTCTTCGTGAATCACCCTGTATATATGCCATGATTCACGTGTAGGATCAACATATTATACTTGAGTAGAAAAATTTTTGCGAGTACATCATATCCGTTGATTTTTCTATTAATACATTGATGATATGGTCAGGTAATAAATCTCAAATATCGCGACTAAGAGCAATGGCGTAGATCTGTTTTTTCTTGGGGGGGGGGGGAGTGTTGGCGGTAATCGAAAAAAAATTTTTGACGAATACTTTTACTCATATCTGTAACGCGAAAAAACAAGGTTTGATAACAAAGTTTGAAGCAAAAAAAGATGATGATTATTATTATTATAGCATTTTTTTGATTACCGATTCGATTGTTCTACCCTTATACAGGATGTTCCTAAATTGTAGGACTAAGAGAAACGAGAGATTCCTTGAATGAAACTCTTTATTCTCGAGATACAAGGTGTTTCTTGTAGTCTTTTTTTTTGTGACGCTTATAACAGTTTATCGAATTTTTATTAATCTTCTCTACAGATTGGGTAAATAAGCACCAAAACTTATAATTAATTTTATTCATCAAGCTTACTAGATCTTATAAGATTTTGAATTTTCCTGAAGTTTACTGATGAATTGTTTGACAAGAACCGACAAGAAACCAAGAAGTGTAGTACTGGACCACAGTTTCTTTTCACAATTTTCCAAACTACCAGTGGACCACCAAAAAAAAAAGTTCTGGTGGAGTCGAGGCGAACACTCTTCCACAAAAAATATCACCGCGTACATTTGCATTCAAAATTAGCATATCACATGATAAAAACTATAATCTGGAATATCTATACCAAATTTGAATTAAATATCTTGTGAAGTGAAGGTGCTATGAGAAAAAAACTTGTTTTTACTTGAACATCTGTATCTCGAAAAACAAATCGTTTGCGGACCCATGTTATTGGACTTTATTTTTGAAAAGGATCCGAGCAATCTGTAATTTTCGTTGGTATCTCCAAGGTTCATATTATGCAAATATTTTCGTTCTTCTTCTTTGGGAGAATTCTGAAATTTTATATTTTGGAAATCTTGGGGGGTAATTACCTCCAGCCCCCTCCCTTTTTCTACGCCTTTGGCTAAGAGCACTTGTTTCCGTTCTAATGAAGTGACGAAGTTGAATGAATGTTACATTTGTTTATGGATAAACCACTGTTTGCTTTATAACTGCTCAAGGCAATGTTATAGGTACCTAAATTTAGTTCTGACAACGTACTGTAATATTGAGTAAGCCACTCCATGGATTGAACCTTTTTGTTCAACCATGCTGAATATAGATATATCAGGTGGTAATAGTGGAAATACTGATATTGTTTTTTGCAGTTAGAGTTACAGTGAGAATAAATTTATTTTTAGATGATTTACGTACATATTGCAAACAGACAGCTGGTTCTTTGAAGTAAAAATAATTGGAAAGTTGAAGAAATTTCTATTCTGATGATAAATCTCAAAATTGTTCCAGGAAGAGAAGATTCCGAAATTTTTATTTATTTCTTCGATCAATGAGCAAAGCTCAAACGAGATGTCAGGAACATTTGAGACCTCACTCATTTATGCATCAATTGCCAGATATAGACAGTTCAGCGCAAACCATTCGTTCATTTGTGACGTCACCCTGTGTGTTCATTCAAATAAATAACGTTTGATTGCAATGAAATAGTTAGTTTTCACGGATTTAATTATAGTTTAATCGCGTACATCGTTCGTGGGCTATCCTAAATTGTCTAAATATCTTAAATTATAGAATACATGGATAAATTAGTTAGATGTTACTATAGATACAATGTTTCATTCAGATTTTAAATATATAAAGTTTTTAGCTCGGAAAATCCATACAAATAAAAAAATTAAACAAAAGCATCTGAAAGAATCGCCATACAGTGTGTTTAAGTTTGAAAATTGATAGGTTTTTCATTTATAACTCTAATATTATAACATTTATTGTTTTAATATTTAGGTATTGAAGTCAGGATAATGTAATGTTTCGAATTAGGTGAGTATCTCCCAAGCTCTGTAGATTACACAGGTCTATAGAGTGTCTGTATGGCCATTGGCCATCATTGACAAACATTTTATAGTAGCTATTTTATGATTGAAGATATTAAAAACTATTTAGGCTAGGCTGCAAACGATATACGCGATCAAACTAATAAGAAAACCCACGATTTCATTGCAATCAAATGTTAGTTATTTGAATGTGTAAATCGAGTGACGTCACGAATGGTTGACGCTGATTGGTTGAAAGTTACGGAGCAACCTGTCTAAATCTATAGATCTGGAGTATCTTCTGCCAAAATAATCAGTGGAGTTGATATAAGGGTGCGATGATAGTGATGATACTTTTCATATTTGAAATCTACGCCACTGACTTTTTTTTCGCAAAAAATTAATTGCACCCGATATATGAGATATGATTCATTATTTCATTATAATGTCATTGTTATTGGTTAGTTCATCTAGATAGGCTGATACGATCGCCTTAAAATTCAACTGGAGTATTCCAGTGATTATTTTACACGTATAAACTGCGTCACATCTCTTGTTAGACAGAAAGTCTGCATTTTTTTGCATATTCTCATTGAAATATCTAAGGATTTAGTGACTCAATCTCAATAAAATTTGGCATAAAGCTTGAGCTTGAAATTACTGAACTTCAACATGAATGGATCTGTTTTTCCACTGAAATATTAGGGTTCTTCTGATATTTTCCTCGAATATTATGTAGATATGACGGTTCCATCAAAACGAAATTTCACAGCGAAATAATCAATGACGATTCACTCACAATGGTACTATATCAATTTTGATTAACGAAAATGAAATACTGTGTAACAAACGAAAGATATTTTTGAGCACAATCATACTGACACTGCATGGATCAATAATTGAAACATGATGAAGCGACTTCTGTGTAGTTTTGTTATGAAATGTCAAAGTCCTTTCTCCTATTGAAAAGCAGGGCTGTAACAGAGTTTTCGCCATTCATTTGTTCAATTGTGTTCGGATAACAACTCGAGCCTTCGTCAAATACAAAACTGCTATTGCCTATTATATTCTTACCCATCTTACAAAATATTTCATATCATTTCTACAAACGAATAACAAAAATACTTAAAATTGATGCATTTTAGATGGACGTTGTTTATAATATCATAACATGTTTGTGTGTCTCTAGTATCTAAAATACATTTTTCCCAAAACCAATCCGCAGGGTGAAATGTAGGGTAGATTTGCATGATGTTCACTTGAATGAAGAAATGAAGTTTCTTCATTTCTTTAATTGTTATTTATGTTCAATTTGTTGTACTAATACAATAATCTTATTTGAGCCTTCATAGATCAATCTCTTGGGAGGATTTAAGTTTTATATCATAAACAAGCTTCATTCATCAGACAAAATAAAAAATATTTGCATAGAAATAAATTCCCTCTAGGTCTGAACAGCTCATTATTAATAACAAATGATATTCAATTCACGATAGAAAAGATTGGGATACAAAGTTGAATCAATAAAAAATATTCAAAATAAATAACTATCCTATTTCACTGAGTTCAAACAATTGCATTTTCAAGTTATAGGCTCATAAAATTCGACAAAGCTCATTCAATTTCCTTTTCAAGAGATTTATCATACATGTTTACAATTTGATGTTTTTTTTAAATAAAGGGTGTTTTTTTTAGAGCTATAGAACTTTAAATTGCAATAAAACAACGATGGATTATTCGATTGACATGATTTTTATTTATCCGCAAGATAATCTTGTGGCATTACATTTAAAATATGATCTCTGGCATATGACCGCCACGGCTGGCTCGGATGTAAGCCAATTTTCGATTACTTTTTCCAACATTTGTGGCCGTATATCGGCAATAACACGGCGAATATTGTCTTCCAAATGGTCAAGGGTTTGTGGCTTATCCGCATAGACCAATGACTTTACATAGCCCCATAGAAAGTAGTCTAGCGGTGTTAAATCACAAGATCTTGGAGGTCAATTCACAGGTCCGAAACGTGAAATAGGGCGGTCATCAAACGTGTCTTTCAATAAATCGATTGTGGCACAAGCTGTGTGACATATTGGACATATGTGGACATCATGGTTGTTCAATTCAGGAATGAAAAAGTTAGTAATCATGGCTCTATACCGATCACCATTGACTGTAACGTTCTGGCCATCATCGTTTTTGAAGAAGTACGGACCAATGATTCCACCAGCCCATAAAGCGCACCAAACAGTCAGTTTTTCTGGATGTAACGGTGTTTCGACATACACTTGAGGATTAGCTTCACTCCAAATGCGACAGTTTTGTTTTTTGACGTCAAAGTAAAGGTCCTAATAAACGATCTCCTTCAATAACGATATTTATACTGAAACGCTGTTGATGCCTGGATTCATGAATGGCGTGTAGATTTTCATCCGCACAAATATGGATATTGTAAAAGTTGATAATTTCATCTTTGGTAAAGCTGGCTTCATAAGAGAAAAAGATATTAGAAGTATGGATGTTTAGCAATCTTTGTTAAGACCCATTGACAGAATGTTCTGGCTCAGAAAGATTGAGAGCTTGCAAGCGTTGAATATGAAGTGGATAGAGAAGTTGTTGACGAATAGATCTCCAGACAAGGTACTTCCACTGAAATTCCTTTGCCAATTGTACCGTGATTTTCAGTCACAATATTTGAAATTTGCTCTTCATCTTCTGGAGTACTTTCAGATCTTGGATGTCTAGTATCACGAGCGTTTTTTAAGGAACCAATTTCCCCTCAGTCGTTCAAAAACTTGAAAGAACGTCACATAAGAAGGAAGTTGACTATCGGGATAAGCCTCTGTATAAAGGCGACGTGCTTCAGGTTCTGGACCACTTCCGTTGGCACGGCCATACATGAAAACCATATCACTCATTTGAATATTAGAAATTAGAATAAAGCATTTCAAATTCAGGAATAATAACCTTTTCTTAGCAACAATGTGAAAGAAAGTAAACAACTCGAATCGGATGCCAAATACTCAATAAAAGACGTAAATGTCATATGAAAACCAAATGTTCGATGTCAGCTGTAATTTTTTTTAATGAACCGTATGAAAAACATTTTGAATGTAAGTTCAGTAAACAAGACATCTGAAAGATGAGAATAAATCGAATATCATATTTAATTTGAAAACCGAATACCGCTTTTATCTTCAAAACGGCTCATTTGCAAATCCGTATGTTTATATGAAATTCTCTACTTATTTTGGAATCTATAATTAGCTCTAAAATTATTGAAATGCTTTTTTCAAACACCCAGTTCAATAATGTGAAATAATTAAGTATTTGCTCATTAATGTTTTTCGAGTGATAACAAGGCTATGATTCCCATAATGCTCATATTTTACCTTTTAATTACAGAAATAGGCTGAAAAAATCAGGAATCTCACTCTAATTCAATTGTATAGGGTGCTTTTTTTCGAGGTATATAACTTCAAGTTGGCATTACTATTCAAGATGGCGACCGATTTAACAGCTGTCAAGTGATTTATTCTTAGTTTGGTTTGGCAATTCATCATGAATAGACTCACGCCTGAACAACGCTTGCAAATAGTGCAATTTTATTTCGAAAATGATGGTTCTGTGCGGAATACGTATCGCGCACTACGTCCATTTTATTTTGTTTAGCGATGAAGCGCACTTCTGGTTGAATGACTACGTCAACAAACAAAACTGCCGCATTTGGAGTGAAGCTAATCCTCAAGTGTATGTCTAAACATCGTTACATCCAGAAAAACTGACTGTTTGGTGCGCTTTACGGGCTGGTGGAACCATTGGTCCGTACTTCTTCAAAAACGATGATGGCCAGAAAGTTACAGTCAATGGTGATCGGTATAGAGCCATGATTACTAACTTTTTCATTCCTGAATTGAACAACCATGATGTCCAGGAGCTGTGGTTCCAACAAGACGGCGCAACATGTCACACAGCTCCTGCCACAATCGATTTATTGAACGATACGTTTGGTGACCGCCTAATTTCACGTTTTGAGCCTGTGAATTGGCCTCCAAGATCTTGTGATTTAACTCCGCTAGACTACTTTCTGTGGGGCTATGTAAAGTCATTGGTCTATGCTGATAAGCCACAAACACTTGACCATTTGGAAGACAACATTCGCCGTGTTATTGCCGATATACGGCCACAAATGTTGGGAAAAGTCATCGAAAATTGGACGTCCAGATTGGACTACATCCGAGCCAGCCGTGGCGGTCATATCCAGAAATCATATTTAAAATGTAATGCCACAAGATCATCTTGCGGATGAATAAAATTCATGTCAATCGAATAATCCATCGTTGTTTCATTGCAATTTAAAGTTCTGTAGCTCAAAAAAAAACATCCTTTATTTCTCTTATTCCATTTATCATCATTAAGATGAATTAATTATATTATTTTTTAAGGTAATCCATTTTCTAAACCGATTATACGTTAACAATGGATATAAGTACTTGAAACTTCAAATTTGATATGAATATGACAAAAATGATTGGAATTCCAGAAAACGAACTTTTGTATCTGTACCAATATTTCATTGCGATTAGATTATATTTGATAAAAGTCGAGGTATAAAACCTTATCACAGCATAGGTACAAAAACACCAAGAGTTGAGTGACACAATAGAGAAATATTTCAGTTCAATTGGCCAAAAATACGAGTTATCTGAGTGATTAGGATGATCTGCATTCAAATAAAACTGATTATTAAAGCACTAGAGTTCTCACATTGTCTACAAGTTTTTTGGAATTCCTCTTTCATCGAATACCTGAATTTACTCGAATTAACAAGTTGATATCCATTGGATCCGTGCTCAGGTTATGAAATGAATGACAGAAAACGATTCAATTCAAAATTCGATCGATTCTTTCCCAATTCAAAATTTTGATCATATTGATACTGACGCATTCGCCATTTTGCTTAACGGACATTGAACATCTAGACTTTTCCATAGGATTCATATCGATCAATAGTGTTTCTCATAATTATTCTCATAGGGTAATAAACATAGATAAAAGGAGTTTACGCAATTTTTACATGTCCCCAACATGGTTAGAGTACGTTGTCGGATTTTGATATATTTTCAAATCAGCAATTTTACTATATCATTATGAATGTATATTAAATTGAATGGAATATATTTATTTGAGTGATTCTCAATTAAATATGCAAATTTGTATATTCGGAATCCGATATTTTTCCTAATTGTCGAATTCATAAGAAGCAGAATATTTATTATTTTCTGTATCTCTACCTGCTGAAATCCAAGGTTTGGCAACTTTTGCTCTCCTAGTGTCATCGGTTGTTTCACGTCGTTTGGCGCGCTTGAAGTTTGTTTTCTGAATTTCTATTATATTTAGGTATTTTTTTTTTTTCAATATTTTTTGAGCTAATATGAAACGTTGATTCACTATGACCAGTAGACGAATAGTTAAACAGTGGTTGGTGATAATGAATCATATATTGAACAGCTAGTTTTCATTGAAAATGATTTATCACTTTTAGAAATGAAGCTCTCTCCTGAATTTGCAGTTATTAGTTGTAAATTAATTTATTCACATCATCACATCAAGGAAAAATCTAATCCCAGACCAAAATTGTGTTAATATACATATATAATTGTGTTGAATACTTCTGGTAGTATCAATTCCGATAACCATTTCTTTTTTTTTTGCATTCCTTGCAATTTTTTGGAATATTGGAGATCACTGCGATCTACTAAGTGCAAAATAATGAAAACCTTCCTGGAACAACATTTCAGTATGGAATCACTGAATTCTGTCATTTATTCTAAATTAATACCAATATGATTTTGGGAAATTCAGACTAAACCACCCCTGGATGGCGCCTACCTTCCTGGCTTTTATGTTTACGTCTACATCCAGAGAAAATTTGGCAAGCTCCTATACCCCATTCATTTTTCTGTTGCCCACGCAAACTTCACCAAGAGATAAACTTTCATTTTCGGAAGTCTAGCCTATTATATTTCATTTTATATAGAATTTTAGGTCAAGGGGCACTATGAAGGAAAGCAGATTAGCAATTTTCTATACCTACCGATTTCAATGAACTTTATTAATGAATGTGATAAAATGTTGTGGAATATGATGGGTTATTATTCAAAAAATCTTTTAAATGAATGTCCATAGGAGGAGAGAGTTGATCATTTATTTCTTCAATGCTAAGAAATTCATCCAAACAAAATTAAGAAAATCAAAATCCATTCGAGCATGTTTGTGACTTTTTCTCGATCCTCCTATCGTTATGAAATTGTGCAGACTACTGTTATGGATTTCTCAATCAAACTTTTCATGAATTTCTTTATTTTGTATTGAAAGTAAAGATCTATTGATTACAAAAAAATAAAAATATCTCAGTTTGTTTCAAATAGGTTTTAAAAAAATTTGGCAAATAAGAATGTAGATAGATTTATTTGAATAGTTTTTGGGAAAAATGATTACAAGGCAGGAGAAATTTGAAAAATATAAAATGAAATTGAAAGATGAGGAGAGTCATTGTAAAAATTTTGAGATAATAAGTGTGTAAACACTGACTTACACAAAGTCAGTTGATTAAGTGTTTTCCACACTTTTCTTAGATATTCTGCTTGATTATTCTATATTTTCGACTAAGTTATGAACACGAAATTTTGTAAGCAGTGTAAAATTGCTGTTCTAAAGTTTTCCATGTTTCTGATCAGTTTGAAATTTTGCAGTTTGTACGACTCTGAATAGGCTAAAATTTTAGTGCTTGTTGAGTAAACATAGCACAACAAAAATATATGATTAGAGCTATCTTTTGAATGGAATATTCAGAAAATAATTCATATCTCGAAAACCACTGAAATGCGGTATGTGGAAGTAGGAATCAAATCAAAATAATCGGAAGCCGATAGTGAAGGAAAAATGCATAAATATTCATTGTTTCATTTGAAAGATCATGAGTGATACTAATTTTTCTCAAGAAGTATCATTATACATTTGAAATTATTCAATATGAATAGAATGACACAGCTAATTTATCTGATTGGAACAGAATTTCAATAATATATCAAACTATATTATAATTACCTTTATTAAATCAAAGAATGACTGAAACCAGAAATTGAGTAAAAGATTATTTCTTTCCCACAGAAAGAACTGCATCATGAAATTTGAAGTATCTTATTAATAAGTTTATTTGAAAAACAAAGAAATTGTTGATATTAGTTTTCAAAGAATTTCAATTCAACAAAATATTAGGTAGAGCTGGAAAGTAGTCGAAAATGATTTTTTTAAATCAATTGTAGAATTTAATCATAAGATCCAGTTAATTTTCTGTTGATCGAGTGGAGATATTTTATGGAATTGTAACTGAAAAGAAGTTCATTCGTCCATAAATACATAAAAGTTAACCGAATTACAATTGGTGTTTATTCACAACTGGTTTATACTGTTGACGGAAATAAAGATTGAGTTTTTTAAATTGGAGTTAATAAAACTATCATATTAATTATTATGGAATAAATGCAAAATACAATGGCACTACTCACATTTTCTCGATATGTAATACAATATATGAAATCGTAGTTGATAGTACAATGATTGAAACACTAATGGCCAAGATACCAAATGTAAAGTAACCAAATTTTGTCAAGTTTTTGAATATAAAGTAAGGTCGAACAATAGGTTTATCTCTATGATGAAGTACAGATTTTATCTGTTAACGTAAAATAATGTTGAAAGAATAGATATATTTGAATGATCCAACAATTGATAGTGATTGATTATTATTTGATTTTTTTCAATTCACATGGAGATAACCAAGGGTCATTTTTGCGCCATTGTTCCAGGTAAACATAATGACATTATTCAAACGAAATGTACAGGGTATCCCAAATACGATGCTCACTGGAAGCATCTCGAGAACTATATCTAAGACAGAGAAAAAATCTTCAAGGACCTAAGCTTTTTCTTCTCAATAATTTATCAGAAAGCAAATAATAGATATTGATTCGTTCTCAAGTTACCGAGAGTTTCTGAAAAATGACTGTCTCAAATATTTCGCTATATCTTTCATTTTGTTAAAAAAAATTCAAAAAATTCTAAAACGTTTTTGTCAGTAAATTTTATGGTTTATCTACCTATATGATACTCATAACAGATCATAAAAATTAATTAGAGATATAGAGCGGAGTTTCTTGATGAATGGGACCTAAATTTTTCAACGTAGAATTATCGGAAAACATTGCGTTATCGGTTTTTCGAAAATTATGTCTATTTCAAAGATATTGAGTTGTTTAATTTCATTTTTTGATGGGACACCCTTTATATGAATGTTTTTCATTTACCAATTTCGAGATTTGAGCCATTTCGTATCCATCGTATCATTGTAGGTAATTGAGTAATATATAGGTGTTCCTATTCAATTAGAAATCCATAATGGATTCAGAGATATAGGGGAGCGTTTGGGTTTTTCAAATAGGACACCCTATATGACTTGACTACAATGAAAACAAAATGAAATCTTTGAAACGGATGAAATTTTTAAAAAACTGATAACGGAATACTTTTCTGCAAAACTGCGTTGAAAAATACTGAGTGTCCCATTTAATAAGAAACACCAATCTCTGGTAATTAATTTTTATATGAAGTGTTATGAGTAGGTATCATATACACCATAAAATCTAGTAAAAAAAAAGGGTTTTAACATTTAAAACAGAAACCAAGATAAGTATATCAAAGTCTTATAGCTCTCAAGATGCTTTCAGTGAGCATCAAATTTGCCAAACACTACGTATTTTAGATTTTTTGACTGGCTCACTGATGTCGAATCCGTCTGCAAATTCAAATATAATTGTTGATACCGTCGTCAGAACCAAATCAAATGTTCTTGACTACTTGTTCATTCGTGTGCCAATTGCGCACTTGGAGACCACATATATCTCTATACACTGGTGTTGTTTCCAAGGTGACCAAGGTCGCAACAAAGACATTCATGAACAAGGGTTTAGAATCCTCCTGTCTTGATGTCAGTGTTTTCTGCAATTTTAGTCTGATAATAGACAAAACATAGGACTTTTTTGAAATTCTGACCATCGGCAATTAATTTATAGTTGCCGAGCATAGTCAAGCAGAATATTGATTAGTTTTTTTAAAATCATTGTGGCGACTCCAACTTAGACTTGCCAGTACTTCCATTTTCTGCCGTAGGTGGAGCTACTTATTTTTGCTAAAAGCTTCAAATCGTTATTTCATTCGCGAAATCTCGAGTAGGTTCTGTAGTTATTAAAATATTTGTTTTCAATATTCTACTGAAGTTTCCTATGAAACTATGAAGCTCAAAAATAGTTTTTCTTCAAATATAGGTAGAGACTCGCAAAATCCCATTCTATCGAAAATAATATTGATTTCATAAACAAAAAACACATTGAAAAGAAAAACCATCAATGCAACTAAATAAATGGAACATGAATAATATGCCCAGATTTGAAAATCAGAACTAAAGAATTACTCTTCAATAATTATGTAATGTTTCAAGTCTTAATTTTTTTATAACAATTTTGAACTTTTTTCATCAGTGTGTTTTTTATAACTCCAAGGAAGCTTATCAAATAGTTTTAACCACCTGTATTCCACATTCTATTGCGTCATTGTAAGCGAACACTTAGGAAATATAAATGGGTGGATGCGCCTTGATGGAATGACTATGGTTATAATTTCTATTGATTCGGCTTGTATTTCTGATCGGGGTTCCGTAGTTTCTTTGGTATCCAGATGATTTCTAGTATCTTCTTTCTGGTATCTTTTCGAATTCCTCATTCTTAATATCCAGACCAGAGCATATTTCAGTTACTCTGTCATAGATAGAGGCATCTGGCTACACCCAATTTGGTGTTGAGATTATGGTTAGACTCGAAGTGAAGATACTGACTTGTCTTTTTTGGCTGCCGGTACATAGTGGTTCAAAGAATTCCTCCTGTTTTTGTATTCTTGATCTTATGAAAGGATCAGGGAATTCATCCTGTATTTAAGCAGAGTTTGAATACTTCATTTTCCACTAAGGAAGTGGGATCCTCCTTCAATTCCTTGTATTCAGATGCTTTAGTGAAGCTCGACTAGACAGACTAGTGCAGCATTTGAAATGTGGACAATTAGAAGAATGCTCAAAATTCTATAGAAAGAAAATGTGACAAATGAAGAAGTGCCTGAAAGGATGCATAAGACAATAAAACATCCTATCTGGGACATGTGTATCGAGGTTCAAAGTACAAAATTCTGAAGTTAGAAATAGATGGTAAACGAGGTGCAGGACGAAGACAATATTTGTGGCTGAAGAACATTTGAGTAGGTACAACCTTATTGCTTCGAGCTATGCAAGATTGAGTGATATTTTCATATCAATGTTGTTACTATGATCTTCATTAATGGAGTTGGAAGTCGAAGGAGAAGCCTTACAACTACAAGAATCCAGTGATTATATATTGATTGTTTTCATTTGTAAGCTTTTGAAGGATCAACTCCAAAAACTCAGATCAAAAACCAACTTGAATGAGTATTCGGACGGTATAAAAAAATAATCAAGTATTTATCTGAACGAACTTAACCCTCAATAGCGAAACATTTAAAAACAAAACAACGTCGCCGTCGTTCACAAGATAGTTCTAAAATAAATAGCGCATCCACCATAACAGTCAGGTTGCGTCTGCCCTCTAGTAGTTTTAATCTAATGAAATTGCATATCTAACATAGTAAAATTTGGAAAAATATATTCTGTGTCAAGGTTAGAATGAAAATTCGATGCGAGTGAATCATTTCTTCACGAATGTTAAAGTTAAATAAAAAAGAATACTTTCATTTCCATTAAGGATGTACACTACCTTTCTCATTAGGTTCTCTAGTGCAGATTCATTCTGTATGGAAATGACCTTAGTATGGAGTTAAGAATGAACTCCCTGATTTCTTCTACAAAAAATTTCATAGTTTTTGTTTTATATCACTTTGAAATTTGAAAGGTTTTTCAATTCTAGCTATCTCAATTATTTCAATGATGAATATCAAATTTTTAGGACTCTTTATATACATACAATCAAATAAGAATTGTTCTTCGACTTGAAAATTGAGAATATCAATAAATGGAAATATCCAATCAGAAAGCGATAAATGACAATTGGATTGAAGGAGTGTTTCAAAAAAATTAGTAATTCCAAGATAAAAAATATCATTGAAATGATTGAGATCCGATTAAAGAACCTTTCTTTTCTCAAAGTGTTATAAAATAAAAACAATAAATTTTTCTGCGAAAAAAATTCAAAATCGCCATACGAAGGTTTCTTCTGAAAATTGAAAGAATCGATCAAGCTATTTCCGCACAGAATCAAAATGACTAGTGAGAAATGTAGTGTACACCCGGATCAACAGGAGAAACTCGAAAATATATTTCGAACGTCAAAGCCAATTTCATAAATGATAAATATTTATTGTATTTTAACAATTTTTGAAATTGAAAACCGGAGCGAAGGTATTTTGTGAAGAACTTCCTATAACATGTTTTTCAGAAGGTAATTTATGTTTGTACACGTATAGTGTTAGTGGTTGAGGGCTTATTCAATACAGGGTTAGAGCCAGTTATTGAAAAGATCAAAGTATTTTCTATTCAATGTGAGATGTCGCATTGAATTTTCGATGTATACTTTCATTTCATTGATTATTCATGGAAATATGCAGAAACACGTCTTCTTCGCTTCTGTTCAGACCTTGAAATGAATATATTTTTCATAAGTAGTATATATCCTTTGGTTTCTGAGATAGTTAACTATTGGTTATAAACTTAGCAGGTCATTATATTATTATTATTATACCTATTTTGAGGTGAAATATTTTGAAATTACCGATCTAATTCGCTTGATGCATCCACTTTTGTTCGTTTCAGCGCTAAATATTGAATCATGTCATTTGAAAATGAATATGATGTTTTGAGAACTGCAATCAATATGATAATGAGTGGATCCATAAAAGCCACTATCGAGGTTAAAGGAGAAGAAGAAGAATTTGACAATCAACTCGGATCACAGATAGATTTTATTCTCTATGTTATCGAAATAGATTTGTAAGATTCATTCCATAACAAGTGATGAATTGAAATTCAGTCAAAAATTAAATTATTAATAAGCAACCAAGTTTTGTAGAATTATCCTTACATGACACATAAACAATATATAACTTCTGCTATAGATGATTCTTCTCAATTTGATATTATTCATACAGACTTCTCTAAAGCGTTTGACCGACTGAACCATGATATTCTTCTTAAAAAACTACCCTCCTTAGGAATGACAGTGAGTTTCACTAGTTTTTTTTTGTGTCTTACCTTACGAATACGCTACTTCGGCTGAATTCGTTGCGTCCTCTGGTGTTCCCCAGGGATCAATATCGGGTCCACTGCTATGCGTAGTCTTCATAAATGATATTTGTTCACATTTATTTTCCCAAATTTTGCTTTATGATGTTGATTGCATGTTGTCCCGTCGAATTCAGTGTGTTGAGGATTGCATGGATCTCCAAAGTGACATGGATGAGCCTAATCTTTGGTGTGGCGAAAACTTGCTGCCATTAAACATGCTCAAGTGTAAGGTGGTGTCCTTTAGCCGTAAGATAATAATAGTAGAGTTCCATTATAGCGTAAAAGGCCACGTTCTCAACAGGGTCCTTCAGTAAAGAGACCTTGACCTTATGTTCGATCAAAAACTCTGTTCACGTCCAATGTGCAGCGTTCCATTGTTTAGAGTGGCTTGAATACTCTTGATTTCATCATAAGAAATTCGGGATGGTTTAGGGATACAGGGACATGCTTTGTTCAATTGGCGATAAAATATGTTTCATTGTTAGTATATTGTTAATTCATTTTGGGGTTTATTATATTCAGTGTATAATTTTTAGGTTTCACTTCTTGTGTATTTATTCTCCCATTCTGTTATTGGATCTGGCTCTAGAATATTGAAATTATTGAATAAAATGAATAATATGATGCTAGGTACCTATATGTCAAAAATTATTTAAGATGCTTTCAATACTTCACAAAGTTGGCATCGTCATTCCAAAACCAAATAGATATATCTCTGAAAATCTTAATAAATTTAGATAGACTAAGACTACCAGCAGAGGGGTCGTACATAGAAGGCATACTAATGCCCTTTTTTGTCTACGCCTATGAATTTATTCTAACTTTTTCGATTTCGAAAAGTGTAAGTATTCAATAAAAAGGATAAAGAAGTGATACAATTGATGACAGTTGACATTGTGTTAATGTACCAATGCAATGCCAACTTGATAATTTTCATATACCTAACAATACATCTGGAACTAACAGAAATAGTACCTACTCTGTATCTAATAGTAAACCCAATACATTATCAGAACACAATACAAATTGTTATATGAGGCGTTGTTCCAAGGCCAACAAACATTGAAATCTAGAAATGTGCTCTTTTACTATGAAGTACACACATTTTTTAAGGAAATCGCAATCGACATTATCATGAGTCAAGGAAGTGACACAGAGAAATCTGATAATTGCAGTATTGGTAATATTAATGCTACTAAAACTACCTTTTGGTATTATTGTCCAAGGGCCGGTTTTTTCACATGCCAATCAATAAATTTATTCCTATAGTATAGCGCATATGGTGCAAGAGGAATAAATTTATTTATTCGCATGTGAAAAAACTAGCCCTAAGAAGAAAACAGCAAGAACTTCGTTGACCGTTAGGTAGTAACTGAGCAGGTGAACTGACAAAGAGAAAAGAATAACTTTTAAAAACATACAAACTGCTACAGAACTATAAATATAGAAGAACTTTCCATATGTGTGAAAATGTATTCAATACGTGTTCTGAATTTCAGTTGATTGTCTTCATGTTCATATTCATCGTCCAAAATTCATATAAAAATTCGATAGAGCTCGATTAAATGGTTAAGAAAAAATTAAAATACTATATAAGCTTATTTCGGGTTCTGAAGTTTCGACGATAAAGTAGGTATTCATCTTGAGCGATTCCAGAAAATATATTTACCCATAAGGGGGCTGTATATGGATCTAAGTCCTGATTTTTTTGTTTTCAGGATCAAAACTTAACAGCTTCTACTTAGCGAATCAATTTAGCACCGAAATCATCATTCCAATACTTCACTTTCAGCTACACATTTAAGAGTGCAGTGCAACTATACAGTGTGGTCTACCGAAAACTCAACACCTCGATTTGCCGACTTTGAATTAAAAATCTGGAAAATCGCTGAGACCCCCAATTTTTGATTCGAGAGGAAAAAACTTTTCTGTTTTTTTATCCCCGGAACTTCAACCCCCTATAGGGAGTGAGTAAAACCCCTTGATTTTGAAGAGAGATGAGGGGCGCTGCGTTAACTAATTTTGAATATCGTATCTAGTACTATCTGACCATAAAATTTCGCTTCAAAATATCTATCGATAATGAAGTAACAGCGAAAATAATGGAAGAGGCAATGTAAAATTCATCACGATTATACATATAACTGATGTTTTTATGAACTATTAGAATCCGTAAATTTCCCATAATTACAGCGTATTGATAAGTGGATATACCTTTGAGGACGTGGTATTATTGTTTAGGTGTTTCGCCTCCTACCATATTGGGATCATTTCCATAGTAACATTCTTGGATGTTATAAAAGTTTAATGAGTCTTCTTGATGAAGGATATTTAATATAAATCAAATAATTTGACAACTTTGTGTCTAATCCTTCACAATAATATATCTGTATGATATATTCAGTTTATTTTTGTCTTGGAATATATTCCAATTCTAAAAATGACAAATTTAATAATCAACCAAAAGAAAAATTCAAAATGACTAAAATTGTACAAATTGAGTAAACGGTTAATAAATTGAACAACTAAATTTAATTTAGTTTGTTCAATTTATTAACCGTTTACTCAATTTGTACAGTTTTAGTCATTTTGAATTTTTCTTTTGGTTGATTATTAAATTTGTCATTTTTAGAATTGGAATATATTCCAAGACAAAAATAAACTGAATATGTCATACAGATATATTATTGTGAAGGATTAGACACAAAGTTGTCAAATTATTTGATTTATTCTTGGATGTTCTCCAAAATATTAAAAGACAAGCTCAGAGGCAATGTCATTAAATTATCAAATACAGTACTTTGCTTATAGTTATTGAAGTTATTCGTTATATAATCGTAACGAATACCAACTCGAGCATATACAATATAAAGGGTGTTTTTTTTAGAGCTATAGAACTTTAAATTGCAATAAAACAACGATGGATTATTCGATCGACATGAATTTTATTTATCTGCAAGATAATCTTGTGGCATTACATTTTAAATATGATTTCTGGCATATGACCGCCACGGCTAGCTCGGATGTAGTCCAATCTGGACGTCCAATTTTCGATGACTTTTTCCAACATTTGTGGCCGTATATCGGCAATAACACGGCGAATGTTGTCTTCCAAATGGTAAAGGGTTTGTGGCTTATCCCCATAGACCAATGACTTTACATAGCCCCACAGAAAGTAGTCTAGCGGTGTTGAAACACAAGATCTTGGAGGTCAATTCACAGGTCCAAAACGTGGAATTAGGCGGTCACCAAACGTGTCTTTCAATAAATCGATTGTGGCACGAGCTGTGTGACATGTTGCGCCGTCTTGTTGGAACCACAGCTCCTGGACATCATGGTTGTTCAATTCAGAAATCCAAAAATTAGTAATCATTGCTCTATACCGATCATCATTGACTGTAAAGTTCTAGCCATCATAGTTTTTGAAGGAGTACAGACCAAAAATTCCACCAGCCCATAAAGCGCACCAAACAGTCAATTTTTCTGGATATATTGGTGTTTCGACATACACTTGAGGATTAGCTTCACTCCAAACGAAGCAGTTTTGTTTGTTGACGTAGCCATTCAACCAGAAGTGCGCTTCATCGCTAAACAAAATAAAATGGACCTAGTGTGCGATACGTATTCCGCACAGAACCATTATTTTCGAAATAAAATTGCACTATTTGCAAGCGTTGTCCAGGCGTGAGTCTATTCGTGATGCATTACCAAACCAAACTCAGAATAAATCACTTGACAGCTGTTAAATCGGTCGTCATCTTGAACAGTAATGCCAACTTAAAGTTATATACCTCGAAAAAAAACACCCGTTAGATATTTGGATTATACGAACCTCTTCATTTGACGTAGTTCTGGAAACACCAATCGAGCTGCGCTCTCGTGATGTTTCGCTAACTACGTCTCGTGAATTGGTGTATAATCAAATATTGTCTATGCTCTTCTATTATTATCTGATACATTCCAACGGTATTTAGTAGTAAGTACTCTTCCACTATTTTATCTGATGTCATTTCGTTATCGATGGAAATTCTCAGGATCAGATTGTACTCGATAAGATTTTCAAAATGGGGTATCGCGCAACACCCTTCATTCCTGTTCAAAATCAAGGGGGTTTTACTCGCCTACATTAGGGGGTTGCACTTACGACAATGCGAAGAGTGGAAAGGTTGTTCCCCCTCGAATCAGAAATTGATGGGTCCGAGCGATTTTCCACATTTTCATTTTGAAGCCGTAAAATCGAGATGTTAAGGTTTCGTTGGACCACACTGTATACAATAAGAAAGCATACCCAGTATGCACCCAGCATCATCCTTTAAGGTGAGGTGGAAAACGTCTACAAGAATAGAAGTAAAAGTACCATATACGTATTGAAATTGTTTATCGAACTTTTTTATATCAGTCATGGGTATCGACACTTAGATAACAAGTCTTATGCAGAGGGTTTTTATACAGCGTGCCGAAAAAGTAACGTAACTCGTCAATAATTCTTGTACGAAGAATTATTAAGGAAATTCCTCACACCCATCGATATTTCAAATAAATTTTTTCAAATAGGAATATATGGATTATAATACATCAAAAAATGTAAGGTGATTTGATTACCTATTCAGCGATGTAGCAAAGAGTAAAATTGGTTGTGCCGTTTTTTATTGAAAAATTTGAAAATAATTTGCGATTTGTGATTAGGCATCAACGGCAAGCAGACCTTTATTCTTTTAACAATTATTATTGAGGGAAATCCACGAATCCATGGATTTTAAATTTGGTTCCAACAAGATGGAGCTCTTCCGCATTACGGAATTGAAGTGAGGATGTATCTTGATGGCACATTTCCTGAGAAATGGATTGGTAGGAGAGAATCAGTTAAATGGCCACCCCGATCTCCAGATTTGAACCCTCTCGACTATTTTCTGTGAGGCCATTTTAAGAGTACTGTTTGTCAAGCAGTCAATGGTGCTCAAGTCGAATATTTAATACATTAAAATTATATCATATCCTTGAATAAGAAACTTATCGATTTCAAAAAGCGATACCATACCCAATTGATTATTTTCTGATGTTTCAATAAAAAAAAAACGGCGCAACCAATTTCCCTTTCATTCACACCGTTGAGTTGGTAATCAAATTACCTTTCATTTGATGTGTCACAATCCATATATTCCCATTTGAAAAAATTAAGTATAAAGGTGCGGGCGTAGTGAAATATCAAAATCAAAAAAGCACAGGATAAATTGCTTTTTAAATTAAAAATCGACGGGTGCGAGGATTTATCTTAATAATTCTTCGTACAAGAATTATTGACGAGTTACGTTAGCTTCGTGGCACGCCGTATAAACATATAATGCGCAATATATATTTTTCTATCCAGTTCTATATTCTAGTGAAACAACAGCAGAGAAAGAAAAGTTAATTTTCTCAAATACAATTCATGTACCATATGCTATGAATAATCAAGAGAACATTCTTACCTCCAGTGTTTCCACATGTTCTCAACCGCATAATTCTCAGAAAACATAATATGTGCAAAATTTACTCATTAAAAGACGAAGTAATAGGTACAAGATATTCTTGTGTAATCAGTTGAGAATACTGGTATCAATCGAATTCACAAATTTAATTATTTTGAATACATTAAGAATTTATATTGGTTAGTTAGCTGTCTTTGAATACATCAATTATATATTTTTTTGGTATTGGAACATATTGTCAAAAACTCAATTATTATTGTAAATATGTTAATGAACTTTACTAAGGGAAGAAATGAAAATATTAAAAACATATGTTTGTTATGTAATCCATTTGAAATTCTTTCGTAAATGCAAATTCATCTGAAGTATTTCACTTACGATGGATATACTCACAATGAACCAATAAAATTAAACACTCAAAGAACAGAAAAAAACTCACAACAATAAATATCCGCTGGTAGTAACACTTGAACACTAAAACCGTATTCTGTCTATCCACCTGAAACAACAAAATTGAAGTGCATGCAGTAATCTGCAATCTCAGTAAACTGATCTGAAGTTATTTCATCGCTTAGGAAACCACACAGAGTTGATTTAATTGAAACTTGTAATTGTCAAGGTTGAAAGAATTAAAGTTATCTTAAACCATATATTGGTGCATAAAATTAAGTCACAAGGTAGATCTGAAGATAATCTGAAATCGTGCCACAACTTCATCGATAGATTGACAATGTTTTTGTATTCTTTACAGATGGAAAGTACGAGGGACGAACTCAGTATGCTGATGGATGTTGCTAGGGAAATTACTGCTGCTGGTAAAAAGAAGAGTTCTACTTTAGTCGCTGCTCAAGAATCGATGAAAGAAAAATTGGTAATGGGCTTGATTTACTATATTTGGAATGAATTTTCATTAGTCATAAAGGACCTGGCTTTCTGAATTTTTCGTATGTTGTGGAATATGAAATCCTAAACAAGAAAGTCTATTGGTCCAACACAATCCTATGACTAGTTTTCAAGATACAGGGTGTCGAAGTTGAAAAATGGCATTTCTTTAAAGTAAAATTACTCGTAGGAAAACATCTTGAATGAAACACTTTTGCGCGATAAATATTACTTACCTATAAGGTATCCATTTAGATTTGATTTTGATTTGGAATTCGTTCAGTTCATAATTCATTGGAAAAGTGGTCCGTGGAATTTTCCAAAATTTGGTCATTACTCTTAGTTAGAAATTTTTTCTTGCAAAATTGACTTCATAATATACTTTTTCATATTTTCTGAATGCTCAATCGATTGTGAATTCGAATATATAAATATAGTGGTAGTTTTATATATTTATTTCAAACTATTCCATTCAAAATCATGAAGATATTCAGATTCCATATTAGGAAAATATATCCATGTGTGCTATGGTTCTATAATTATTTGATTGCAATTCCTGAAGTTTTCATTCTCGATTATAATAGAAGCGAAAATATAAAATCGGAATTTTCATTCGAAGCTCTCAATGTGTTTACTCTTGAACAAAAGGAAATATTTATTGAAAGTAACAAAAATTCACAGAAACTGTTTAAAGTACCTACCTCAGATGCCTCTCACTTCTTCGCACAGCATTTGTTTTTCTTTTTGATATAAGTACATAGGCGTTCAATTTTGCTTCCTCCGAGCTGGTCCCACCAAATATTGAGCATGACCTTGGAACCGTGAATATTCGGTTCGGCCATGGTCGTGGAAGCATATTTAATTGTATATGGAACAAATTTATTTCACGGAAGAATACTACAGTGACTAAATAAAATTGCCTTACATTTTGAATAAATCCCAAAATTCAGGTATATGGAGAATGTAAACAAAAAGCCGCCATATTTAGGCTCAACCAATCGAAAATGCCACACTTGTCGCCACTGTGGTCACTGTAATTATGACAGATTCTGGTTATTTTCAAATATTTGAATTTATTCTAGTGAACGTTTTGTGAATATTTCACTGCAGAAAAAAAATTCCTGTTTTCTAGAAAACCAGAAATTCAATTGAAGAAACAATTGCTGAGAAATTGTCTTTAGAACTTTTTATTTTGAGAAACAATCTAATTCCCAAAAAAGATCAGTTGAAAAAACGGTTTTTCCTCCATAACTTTCCATGCACGTTCGATAATTTTTCCAATAACATATTTGGTTAGCCCGTGAAAAATACTTTCATATTTTTTCAATATTGCTGAAAGAATAAGCCACAAAATCCTGTGACTCGCTCACGTGAAACACCCTGTACCTTTTATTAGTGACCTGAAACCAGTTTTTTTTTCTATAGGCTAGGGAAAGAGACGAAAAAGCAGATCGCCTATCCAGCATTGATGTTCATCATCGACATATCTGTGAATTGGTGGCGTTGTTTTTAAATGCTAAAGTAGAAGATGTCATCGATGCTGTTGCAAATACATCAGAATCCATGAATACCATGGAGACCTTTCTTGATAAAGGTGGCACTATGGGTGTAGTTTTTTATCTACAACACTATCTGATAAAAATGAATGGTATGCTTTTTCTTACTTTTAAATTGTATCAGGCTTGATTCGGAATGTAATTAATCTACAATCTACATCGACAAATCGATCAACTACCACCCGAGGCAGAGACCCAATTTATTGGCTTAAAAAAAGCCAACTCGCAAAAATTGTTGACAAATAATGATAAAAGAAAATAAATAAAAAGCCTTGACTATACGTTTCACAATTTATTAATTAACTATATAAAATCTTGTTGACATGCATGTTTCGGGTTTCATCTCATTCTCAAAACTGAATAAAAATTGTATTTTGACTCTTATCTCTAAAAGCGACAACCAATCGAGTCAATTGTCGAAAAAATTAATTAATTAATAGTCGATCAATTACGCAAGCCCAATTACAAGTATTCCATGAAATTTCACAGCTTCCCAGATGCATCAGGAAGCCATGCATTCATCAGAAGTAGTTCATAAGAAAATTCAAATAGGTGATGTTGATAAGTTGCGGATCGCCGAAATGGGTGTTGCTGTTTATAAAACTTTAGATGTAGCTGTTACGATTAAGAATATTGGAGAGGTAAGTATCAGTTTACATTAATACAAAGTCAAAATACTTGCTGATAATGACGCAGAAATATATTGGAAGTTGAGGAAGCTATCAAAATGTTCAAATTTAAATTTTTTTGTTGGTAAAACATAGATAGCAAGGAGAAAATTATTGAATTTGGAGAAAAAAATCGTGAATGTTTTTTCATATAAACAATATTTATCACTTTAATAAGTGCAAGTATTTCAAATTTTACAACAAACCAGTTGTTCGAGGAGATCCAAATGCCTAGAAGACGTGTACGTGGAATTCATCGCCAGTTAAGTGAATTTGAAAGAGGTAGATTTATTGGTCTACGGGAGGCGGTGTTATCATTGAAGTAGTCCAACTCCCTGTCACAGTCAATAAAAAGGGCAAAAATTTCCAGTTTGGTATCCATGGCTCAGAGGCGATCTGATGCTCTTGGAGGAGTTTCAGCGACTCCTTGTCATACAATCTACGTTCCACCAAAAAAAATTTAAACAGCTCTTTCTGGGTGTTGCAGTTTCTTTATCAGTTAGTAGATTATAACGTTTTGGATTGAATTATTCTTCAATGTAGCGAATATTTGTCTATTCATCTTGTTGGTCGGAGTGTATGAAATACAAGCTTTGCTTATTGTGTAACTGAAGTGATGTATACATTTGAATTTATTTTTTTTGTCTACTGATAAGTTTATTTTTTCTAGGTTATTAATTTTATTCAATTAGACAATATGAATGACAATGGAAATGTTGTTGCCATGAATTATTATTTGATGGACAATCTATTGACGAAACCGTTGTTGATGAACTCCAGCAAGGAATGGACGGAACTTTCGAAAACAAAATCCGGGAAGACAAAGCAGGCATCATTTGAGAGACAATATCGCCAGTTCGTTAATTTTATGAAGAGTAAGTCACTTGATAAGCTATAAGTTCATTTCTTCATATAACTATTGCTGGAATATTTCCTTCTAACTACTCTAATTTCACTATTTTCCTAAAATTATATTTCAGTTTCTAATGAAAGAAACGATATGATTGAATCAACCACCGAAGAGTTGAAGCACTTTTTCCTCGGACAGTTTCCGTCGACCGCAACGTTTTGATAATCTATCCAATCGCAATTTTAGCCATCCCGTAGCTGGGCGGAACTACTCGATTGCTAGAATTGCGATTGGTTAGATAAAGTAGTCGAAACGCGGCGGTCGACAGAAACTGTTCTAGGAAAACGTACCTTTACAGTAGAGTGAAGTGCCTTTTGTCCAGCGAGCGTTTACTATATCTAACTCACGAAAATTTCCAATAAAATTATATTAATGTAGGCTTGGTTGATCGATCGTCTAGAGGTATGATTCGATTACCTGGCCTTTCGTCTTTTTCTCCGTGACTTTGTTGGATTTGTAATAATTAAACACCTTTGAATTATTTACATCTATTTACAAAGCCACAATTATACAGTACAAACTCATTATTGAGGAGATCCTAATAACGTCCTAATAACAAGTTTCTCACTACGGTACTGAATTTCGTCTTTAGCTCGAATGTTAATTACTCGGAACGTCTTCGATTACCACGTCTTCGTCGTACTTCAAGTTTTCAGTAGTCTCGTCTCTAACTTGTTCGCGACTCGTCTTAATCTAATCCGCGAACCGTCTTTTCGTCTTACGTCTTAAGTTTCAACCGACTGAACTTACTCTTACTTCGACTTAGACCGAACTTGAACTTTACCCGTCTTCGACTTAATTTGAACTGACTCTCGACTCGAACTTACTTCGTCCCTGACCGCAACTTACCCCGTCCACTCTGAATAACCTTCCCTCCTTCCGGCTTGACCACACCCTTAGGGAAAGTACCATCCCCTAGTCCAATAAGAGTTATGCCGTCCCGTCCACAAAGCTCTTCGCGGATTCCTGGAAATCGAATATTCTCGAAGGACTAGAACCTGATACACAGATGTGACACATTTGGTACAACCGTCTTGTCTTCGATCTTTCCTAACCCCAGTGAATCTCCTAAGATTTACAATCGAGTAATCGACCCGACATGTCTTCGACATCTCGAAGAATTAACACTTTCTTTCTAAGTTATATACAAAAGCAATTCGTTCCCTGTAAATTCATTGAAACTGTCATGCCCTCGACACTTGAAGAAACTAATAGGTCTCCAAGCATCCTGTTGACCATCTCAATTATTTACAGGGAACAATAACTGGATCCTATATTAATTTTTGTACTTTTCAGAAACAAAAGTTGATATTGAGAGTGTTATAATTTTCGATGAGGAGGAAGAGATTCAATCGATTCTACGTGAAAACTCTGAGGATAGCAATCGACTCAACAGAGAACTGATCCGGAAAGTAGAATGTGCAGTACGAATCTGGAATAAGAAAATAGAGAGGGTAAATTTTCTGCTATAATCTGATTAAAATTATTATCTTTAGAAACTTATCAATGGAACTAACTGAAGCTTATAGGAGTTGAATTCGTTTTTTTTTTTCATGACGAAATAATTTTTCTCCAGACCCTCGTCCAATATGAGCAACTGAGGAAAGAAGATGAATTCGTGGGACCATTAGAAGAGGTCGAATATTGGAGAAATCAACTAGCTCGCTTCAGTAGCATCGTGAATTTCATATCTAGTGACACTTGCAACAGATTGGTAAATTTCCTGAAGTTAACCGGCAGTGTTATCCTTAAGGTAATTCATACACCGTCACCGTCATTTTTTTTTATGGAACACCCCCATTTTGTCTCAATTTTCCGATTACTCTAGTTGAGCTGAATCCAAAAATGTATCACATGTTGATTCCATTTGGTAGAGGGTGGACAAAAATACAATAGTTTTGTCTGTGCTCTTAAAGTAACGCGTAACATACTTTATTAGTTAAATAAACAATATTATCAAAATAACTTTTGTCTAGCTGCAATTGGTTTGAATGTAACACCCTGTAGTTTGTTACATTTTTAGATTAATAAAAATGTATGAAAATGAGAAATAATTTCTTTTATATTCTGTCTGCTAGACCACAAGTGCCAAACATGATTGGAAACAGCTCATTTTTATCAATCTAAAAATATAACAAACTGCAGGGTGTTTCCAAGATAAAATTTGTTTTTAAACAAGAACAAATCTAATAGAACCGTTCTTTTGGTAAATCCCAAACAGCATACCTACCCAACCCGCAAAGAATGTAGTATTCGGAAAATATTCATCCCAAATAATGACATTAACAACATCTGGTAAGAAAGATAGTTAACAGCCTGTATGAAGAAACTGTCCCATTTCAATTCATATAATATGAGCCATCGGTGAGCTTGTTTCCAAATTTAACTCTGCTTCATAGTTCTCATACAGCGATTTTTTTTTATTTATGAAATAATGTCATGCATTTGAGGTGGTTCGACTTCTGGGTCATTATCACCTCGTACCATAAAGAAATCAACATCATTTAAATATTTAAACAATCGCCTTGAGCTAGTAGGGTTCAGATCCAATACAGCTTTTAGGTTATCGCCCAGTGCTGCAGCTCTTCTTTTTTCATCAAATCTAAAGTCTATGAGGATATGTTTTATCGTGAGGTGCAAGAGGTGCATAATGGAGGTTCATGTCCCTCTAAGCGGCGTTTGTGGGTACTGGCTATGTGACTTAAGCGTAGTCTTCTCAAACTCACTTGCTGCTTACGTTTGAGTGGTTTGAATTGGGATCGATTGACCGTTTCTTCGCATTCATGGAGCTTTGTTCGTTGTTGGGACGAGCGGTTTTGCCATAGTTCGAGAACCTGGGACTTGTTATATGACCTCACATCTTCAGGTACAGCGATTTGATAGCCGTGATTATTTCCACATTGATGTTACATTCTTGCAGGGTCTCCCACAGTTCAGCCAGAGGTACACTGTCATATGCTTTTCTAAGATCGACAAGGAGCAAATGTATGTAGGCTTGGTTAATCGATCGTCTAAAGGTATGATTCGATTACCTGGCCTTTCGTCTTTTTCTCCGTGACTTTGTTGGATTTGTAATAATTAAACTCTTTTGAATTCTTCATCTTCTTCTTCCTCAGCCATTCTTCATCCAGTCCTGGACGTAGGCCTCCTTCAAATGACTCCACTCCGATCTGTTCTGTGCCACCCGATGCCATCCATTCCCCGCTCGAGCCTTAATGTCGTCTAACCATCTCCGTTGCGGTCTTCCTCTTTTGAATTAATTACATCTATTTACAAAGCCACAATTATACAGTACAAACTCAGTATTGAGAAGATCTTAACTACAAGTTTCCCACTACGGTACTGAATTTCGTCTTTTATTCGAGTGTTAATTACTCGAAGCGTCTTCGAATATCACGTCTTTGTCGTTAATTCTAGTTTCGGTCGTCTCGTCTTTAACTCGTTCGCGACTCGTCTTAATCTAGTCTGCGAACCGTCTTTTTGTCTTACGTCTTAAGTTGACCGACCGAACTTGACTCGTCTTAGACTTGCCTTGAACTTTACCCGTCTTCGACTTTACTTGAACTATCTCTCCGCCGATTGGAACTTACCCTGTCTCGAATATCGACCTCCCTTCTTTTGGCTTGATCACACCCTTAGGGAAAGTACCATCCCCTAGTCCAATAAGAGCTTTGCCGTACTGCCCACAAAGATCTTCGCGGATTCCTGGAAATCGAATATTCTCGAAGGACTAGAACCTGATACACAGATGTGACACATCTGGTACGACCGTATTGTCTTCAAACTTTCACAACCCCCCAATAAATCTCTTGAAGATTTACAACTCCATGACATATCTTCGACACCTCGAAGAATAACACATCCTTTTTACATTATATGTACAATAACAATTCGTTCCCTGTAAATTCATTGGAACTGTCAGGCCCTCGACACTTGAAGAAACTAATAGGTCTCTAAGCATCCGGTTGACCATCTCAATTATTTACAGGGAACAATAACTGGATCCTACATGTACATATTATTTCCTGATTGAAAGACAGTTTCTTGTCAATGAAATGAGTGATTGTGAATAGATGATCCACCGTTGAATCCAGCCTATTCTTCTGCCTCTATTTCACTATATTCTTCGTCTATTCGATTTTCAGGATCTTTCCATAAACTCTGCTCGAGGTGTTCGAAAAGGACATACCACGATTATTATCTGCTCTTGTCTACTTTTTTGTGGATTGTTGTTGTATAAGAGATTCTCCATTCAGCAGCTGACTCATTTATACACCTTTGACATCTTATAAAGAAAACGATTATTAGACTAGCAGAAATATAGGTATCGCACCTTCGAATGATGGATTGAAAGACAGCAGTCTCTTCGAGTACTATACCAATAGGACAACTGGCGTTCAACAATCCAAGATTTCTGTTATTTCTATCACTATTTTATATGAATGGAACACATTACCGTTCATTATTTCTATTGTATCAATCTTTCAGAGTTGGAAGAAACACTGCAACCAAGTGCTCGATGTCCGCAATCAATGTACCGACAACGTCAGATACTTGTACTCCTTCGATACGTTCTGCGAACCTCTCTACCGATGCGACCCCTTGCAGATACCAAGCCATATACCTTCACTCCTCTACGCTGTCCGGATGATCTTCACAACGTCGAGATATTTCAATAAGATGTCGAACGTGACAGCCATTCTCACCAAGATATCCAATCAGCTTGTGATAGTCTGTAGGAGTTACTTGAATTGTAATGGGAAGAAGACCGTTTGGAACCAACCAAAACAAACGATTTTGACTAAAATCAGGGTGAGTGGAAGACCATTATTGACTTAGTTTTGTTTGAAGGAATAGAAGATATTTCGAAAAACCCTAGGAGGTTTTGATGTTTAACTTTATCATCTTGTGTAAAATTTTTGTTGCATTAAAATCTATCAAGTTGTTAAAAGTGATTCTAAAAGCAGTTGTTGACATTTTTTGAAGGATTGATCTTTTATATTCTTTGAGACATCGACCGGTAAGACCTATATGAAATGCAACATGAAGATAGCTCATAAATATCACCCTAATGTGAAATATTCAGTCGATTCTTACCACTTATCTCAAATTTTTCATATTGGGAAATATGAACTCAATAGAAATAAATTCCCTGAAAAGGCAGAAACTGAAAAACTCAAGGCCACATTCCGGATCATGTAGAAATTTGTGGAATTAAAATTGAAGGCAAAATAAATCCAAAATTCTTGGAGATAGCCTTATGGAACGCATGCCTCTATTTTACATTTTGAAATACCGCCATTTTCTTCAGTTTGTATCGTCCCAAAATGGCAACGAAGTACCTACAAGAAGTAATCTCGAAACTTCAATTAGGGTTCGCTTGATGGAAAATTGAAGTGAACCCTGAGAAGAGCGAATCTGTTCTCTTCAGCCGGAAGAGAATAGATCCCCAATGACAAGTCGCAATGTTCGGTAGGAGGATCGAATGGAAAAACGAGACCAAGAGACAAATGAAACTTGACAAGAACCTTATTAGGAAACAACACGTCACATCAGTTGTGGCGAAGGGAAAGACAACAGCGGCATCGTTGCAACTTCTACCTTGCAAAAGCAGCAAAATGTTTCTTTCCAACAAGCTTCTTCTCCACAAGTCCACCATTCGCATGCTTGGTTTGGGGAGACGTCTCAAAATTCTATCTGCAGAGACTGCAAGTCGTGCTGTGTACAATCCAGAAAAAACAGTGAATGCTCTAGGGTTTGTCAGTTGTTGAGGCAAATATTGACTGGCAAAGAGATTGTATAATTGTAGGATCCAGTCTATTGTTCCCTGTAAATAATTGAGATGGTCAACCGGATGCTTAGTCTCTTCAAGTGCCAAGGGCATGACAAATTCAATGAGTTTACAGGGAACGAATGGTTATTGTACATAATGCACAAAGGATGTGTTATTCTTCGGGGTGTCGAAGAAATGTGTCAGGACGGTGGTAAAACTTAAGAGATTTATTGGGGGGTTGATAAGGTTCGAAGACAATACGGTCATGCTACATATGTTTTCTCAGGCCCTAGTCCTTCTAGAATATTCGATTCCCAGGAATCCGCGAAGATCTTTGGGGGCGTTACGGCAAAAGATTTCATTGGACTAGGAGATGGTAGGTACTTTCCCCTAAGGGTGTGGCCAAAACGAAAGGAAGGGATATTCGAGACAGGGTAGTTCCAATCGACAGAGAGCACAGTTAAGATTAAACCAAAGACGTGTACAGACGGTACAGTTTAACTCAAATCAAAGACGAGACAAGTTCGGTCGGTCAACTTAAGACGTAAGACGAAAAGACGGTTCGCGGACTAGATTAAGACGAGTCGCGAACAAGTTAAAGACGAGACGACCGAAAACTTGAAGTACGACGAAGACGTTTCGAGTAATCAATTAAACGAGAGTTAAAGACGAAATTCAGTACCGTATACCGTATAGTAGTGAGAAACTTGTTATTAGGACGTTATTGGGATCTTCTCAATACTGAGTTTTCACTGTATAATTGTGGCTTCGTAAATAGATGTAAATAATTCAAAAGAATTTCATTATTACAAATCCAACAAAGTCACGGAGAATAAGACGAAAGGCCAGGTAATCAAATCATACCTCTAGACGATCGATTAACCAAGCCTACATAATTAGTAGTTATTTTTTTAATGGCATAGTGTCACCTGCTAGGGCAAAGCTAATTACTCCACCAGAAATGAATACCACTGAGATGGAGCAGTGAAAGGCCTAACTGCAAAAGAGATAGTAGTTCAAAGTTAAAAATGCATTCACTTGGTCCCTCATTCTCTCTCTCTCTTTCTCTCTCTCTCTCTCTCTCTCTCTACCTTTCTCTCTCAATTAGTTCTCAACTACTTCTGCAAAGAAATTGAATTTACCTTTGTGAATTTTTATTCATCGTTTTTTCAGCATTGTTTGGACCTATACTTGAAGTACTACCAATGCTACACCCATATTCAAGAAGAAATGGAGGAGGCGGGTGAAAAAACATTCGGATGTTCGGAAATGTATGTTTTTGGAAAACTCGAAGCTTTCAAGAAGAGAATAGAAGAGGTGATTGGAATTTAATATCTGAGTAGAAACCTTGAGATACTCAGTAATTTGATAACTTTACCTATCTCATTTCATTGACACTTTGTATCGGAGTATACTGAGTATACTTGTTCTTTGAATCACAGTTACTATCCTGCAACACTTCCAAAAATATAAACTCCGAATATAAGCTTTGTTGACAAAATTGTGTTATTATATCATCTCTATTTATTTCAAACTTCAGATTACAGATGTTTTGACTACAACGTCCACATATTCCATCTTAGAAAGTAGCAGAATTGATGGTATCGATGAGTATGCAATAAAGTTCAAGGAGTTCTTCAATACCATATCCCGTATGAAATATGATGTACTCAATCACAGATTACCAGAGTTCGACGAAGACTATGCAGAATACAAGCAGAAAGTTGCAGATACTGAATGGCTATTGGAGGAGTTTGTTGGCATCTCCCTCTCAAAGATGCAGGATGTTGATAACGTTCTAAGACTACTGAAAAGGTAAATAACACTCTCAATTTCAAAGTAATAACGTAAATGAGAATGAATGCGAATCCTGGCTCGATGTCCCATTCTTCTAGATCTTTCAACTGGACGTCGAAAATACCTTTTTCTTGAAAGAAACTGTCATACACTGAAACATACACTGTTTCTTATACGCGCATCTGAACTTCAAGTCAGTCTATGTACCGGGTTTTTCACCATAATTCGACCCCCCCTTTAACTTTGTTACTAAAAGAGGTACAAAAAAATGTTTTCTACAAAAGTTTCACGAAATTGACCAGTGTTTTTTTAAATTATTTCACAAAACGAAATATATACAAAGTGGGCCACATATTGATAGCAACTTCATTTTTTCAAATGGAACACCCTGTATATTTTTCTATATTTGACTAGCTCTTTTTTCCCTGATTTCGAATATATAACATATGTTTGGCCTATCTCTCTTATTCTGAGTACCACAGAGTTTCAAATTTTAAGAACCACCTGGCATGCAAGCTGGCAGTTTTCAAGTGGTAGGCTGCGATAACTCAAAATGATCTTTTTTGAGTTATCTAGTTGGCAATTTGACTATATGTCATTTCGTTGCCAACGAGATAACTCAAAAAAGAGCATTTTGAGTTATCGCAGCCTACCACTTGAAAACTGATTACTGAGCATGCTAGGTGGTTCTTAAAATTTGAAACTCTGTGGTACTCAGAATGAGAGAGATAGGCCAAACATATGTTATATATTTGAAATCAGGGGAAAAAGAACTAGTCAAATATATAAAAATTACAGGGTGTTCCATTTGAAAAAAATGAAGTTGATGTGGCCCACTCTGTATATATTTCGTTTTGTGAAATCATTTTAAAAAACATTAGTCGATTTTGTGAAACTTTTGTGGAAAACATTTTTTTGTACCTCTTTTAGTAACAAAGTTAAAGGGGGGGTCAAATTATGGTGAGAAACCCGGTACGCCATCAGCGTCTCAATATCCAGAGGCGTGCAGTTCATTTCTCTCTCTCTTTATTCTCTTAATGACCTGGCAGCTTGGCCATGTGGTTAGGATCAAATTGGTGAGTGGAGTTGGGTCTACCCTAAAAAATCTCAAAAATCACAAACTATTTTAACAACTTAAACTTCACAAACGTTTTTAGATTATTCCGAGGATTATTCTTATTAAGACTTTTTCAAACTTTGGAGCTACAAAATGGGACGTGAGGAAAAGTAGTCATCTCACCGTGACGACCATTTTGGAACTCCCAGTTCAGAGTAGAATCTTGATTTCAGATTTGAGAAACTCAACTTGCCCTGCTTACATCTCGAAGAGAGATACTTGGAAGCGATGATCATGTTTCAAGATGAATTGGGTAACTTGAGGGATATCTATAACGAAGAAAGACAAACGCCAATGTTACCCAAGCTTATGCCACCCGTAGCTGGAAGACTCATGTGGATCAAAAATTTTTATAGAAAAATCGAACAACCAATGTTGGTGTTTAGGGAAAAATCTCGTGTGAGTTTTCATTGAGAGTTTTGATTGTTCTGCGATTTTACTACATGGCTAGTTCTCACTGTAGTAGTGTAAGTTTTCATTTCCTACTTCCTTATTGAGCTGAGATGTTCAAGCCATCAGACCCTGAACAGGAAAAAAACATTTCGATGAACCGTTCAGCCAATTTGCAGTGTTCTGCCTAAAGTGAGGATGGGACACAGTAAAAATGCATGTACAGGGTGGGCAAATAAGCGAGGTAAGCGGCTATATCTCAGGAACCACACATCGTAGAGACTTGCGGTTAAAAATTTTAGCACTAAAGTAAACAAAAGAAAACACTGGAAATTATTTTGGACTTCATACCTCTACCGCTAGGGGGCGTAATAGCTATCGTCGAGTAGAAAAATGCATTTTACTCGAAAAATTTTCATATTAAGTTGGAAAAAAAATATCATCAATGTAAACCTTGGAAAATTCTCTATCTGTTTGAATTGTCACTTTCGATTTTGCGACATCGAATAAGGGTGGGGGAAAGATAGAAATCTGACTGATTGAAATGTCTGTAACTTCAGTTTGGCTCAACATTTTTGAGCAAATTAGATCTTATTTGAGAGACAACATCTTGTTGATTGAGGAAAAAATATACTCATGATGAATTTGATTCAGCTGCTTCCGATAGGGAGCGCTTAGTAAGAAGTTCATTGTTTTCTTCATTTTTCTCTGAAATTTCAAATGTAATGATAGGATTTTTTTAACAGAAACAAAAATTTCATTGAATTTGCATGAAAAAACCTCAAGGTCGCAAAGCGATAATTTCAGGCGTTCTGAAGTTATGGCCGAAAGAAGATATTCTTCAACTGATGCACTGCGAAAAACCAAATTGAGTCTTCAAGTTCTAACAGAAACAAAAACCCCATCAAATTTGTATGAAAAAACCAAAAGGTCGCAAAGCGATAGCCTCAGGGGTTCTGGAGTTATGGACGAAAAAATATATTCTTCAACTGATGCACTGAAAAACTAAATTGTGTCTTCTTTCGGCCATAACTCCAGAACGCCTGAAGCTATCGCTTTGCGACCTTTTGGTTTTTTCATACAAATTTGATGGGATTTCTGTTTCTGTTAGAACTTGAAGACTCAATTTGGTTCTTCGCAGTGCATCAGTTGAAGAATATCTTCTTTGGGCCATAACTTCAGAACGCCTGATATGATCGCTTTGCGACCTTCAGGTTTTTTCATGCGAATTCAATGAAATTTTGGTTTCTGTTAAGAAAATCCTATTATTACATTTGAAATTTCAGAGAAAATTAACAAAACAATGAACTCCTGACTTAGCGCTCCCTATCGGAAGCAGCTGAATCAAATTCATCATGAGTATATTTTTTCCTTAATCAACAAGATGTTGTCTCTCAAATAAGATCTAATTTGCTGAAAAATTTTGAGCCAAACTGAAGTTACAGACATTTCAATCAGTCAGATTTCTATCTTTCCCCCACCCTTATTCGATGTCGCAAAATCGAAAGTGACAATTCAAACAGATAGAGAATTTTCCAAGGTTTACATTGATGATATTTTTTTTCCAACCTAATATGAAAATTTTTCGAGTAAAATTCATTTTTCTACTCGACGACAGCTATTACGCCCCCTAGCGGTGGAGGTATGAACTTCAAAACAATTTCCAGTGTTTTCTTTTGTTTACTTTAGTGGTAAAAATTTTTACCGCAAGTCTCTACGATGAGTGGATCCTGAGATATAGCCGCTTACCTCGCTTATTTGCCCACCCTGTACAGTGCATCCCATTTTGGGTGAGACAGCCAGGTTTCTCGCTTGTTATTTAATCTTAAATAACAAGGCAAGGCTCTATCTAGAGCCTTGCGGTTTTCACGTTCCTGTCCTACTTTTTCGTGAAACTCAAGTTGGTCTAATCAGATTTTGCATAACTGTTTCCGTTCAAGAGATACAGGGTGATTTTGGACATTGATACTTTTCGGACCCCTCCTTTATCTCCGAAGTTAGTAGAAATAATACTGAGGTAAAAACCACGTCTGAATCAGAATTCTGCGTAGAATCCAGTGGCGTACTCAATTTTTTTTTCGGGGTATGGTTTTGAAGATTCAACACAAACCTATATTTTTTTTAATGAAACACCCTATATATTATTACTTCGTTGGATTCGTATTTTTTTTTCCTTCAAAATGATGTATGAAACTATGTAGGTAGGATGTTCAGAAATATAAAAAAACAATAAAACATCAAATAATGATGGTGTTTTTGTTAATGGGCAATGGATTTCCCATATAAAAAAAGAATCAATAATAATAATAATAATTATTATCATTATTGATTCTTTTCTTATATGACAGCTAGATCAGATTGGTTTTTCTTCCCAATGCTTGCTTGATAAAGCAATGCTGCCAAATGCATAGTAGTCATTATAACAACAAGAATGTTTGTATCATCAATGAGCTACTACTTTTTAAAAATCAAAAGTAATAATCCTCTTATTGAAACTTGGGAAATTCATGACCCATTAACAAAAAAACCATCATTATTTGATGTTTTAGTGTTTTTTTATATTTCTGAACGTCCTACCTACATAGTATCATACATCATTTTGAAGGAAAAAAAAATTCGAATCCAACGAAGTAATAATATATAGGGTGTTCCATTAAAAAAAATATAGGTTTGTGTTGAATCTTCAAAACCATACCCCGAAAAAAAAATTGAGTACGCCACTGGATTCTACGCAGAATTCTGATTCAGACGTGGTTTTTACCTCAGTATTATTTCTACTAACTTCGGAGATAAAGGAGGGGTCCGAAAAGTATCAATTTCCAAAATCACCCTGTATCTCTTGAACGGAAACAGTTATGCAAAATCTGATTAGACCAACTTGAGTTTCACGAAAAAGTAGGACAGGAACGTGAAAACCGCAAGGCTCTATCTTAAATAACAAGCGAGAAACCTGGCTGTCTCACCCAAAATGGGATGCACTGTAAGGACACAACCAGTTCTTCGAACAAGGTCCCAGTATAATAGGGAAAAAAAGTAGGGAACTGAAAGCATAAAATTATTCCAAACATTGCTCATTTCCTTTCTTTCATTTTGATTACGATTATGAGTTTGTCAGTTCTACCTTACTTAGAAGATATTTCAATTTCAATTTAGTTTGTTCGCCAGATCTGTTGTTCCGGCGACGTCATTACTCGAAAGTAATTCATCCTTTATATTAGATTATTATTTCAAAATACGGTAAATTAAAATCAAAAATAGACGTGTTTCAGGATTATTTCTTAAAATGGTCTTTTTAGCTTAAAATGAATTTCTTCCATACTTCACGGACACAGTGTAGATTAAAATGCACAGAGCTAGATACATTTTCAGATTCTAAAATTATAAAAGTTTAATGAGTCTTCTTGATGAAGGATATTTAATATAAATCAAATAATTTGACAACTTTGTGTCTAATCCTTCACAATAATATATCTGTATGATATATTCAGTTTATTTTTGTCTTGGAATATATTCCAATTCTAAAAATGACAAATTTAATAATCAACCAAAAGAAAAATTCAAAATGACTAAAATTGTACAAATTGAGTAAACGGTTAATAAATTGAACAACTAAATTAACATAAAGACAGACGTACGTTTCGGAATTTTTGTATTTAATAATACAATTTTTCCTCATCAGTGCCTTACAGTTCAACGGAATTATTAAATTTACAAACTTACCACGTGTATATCTAACCTCAACAAAATTGCAAGTAAGAAACCACTAACTAAACGTAACGGTTGCTTTTGTGAGGATTCACAGAACAAGCCATTACTTAAGGTAGTCATAGATTTCTTCATTGTTATTCTTTTGAAATACATATACACATCGACATTTACAATTGAATAAACAATTTCAGAAATTCTAAATTTATCAATTGGTTGATACTGACTCTCTAATCAATAAATGATTACATCAAATTATAAAAGTTTAATGAGTCTTCTTGATGAAGGATATTTAATATAAATCAAATAATTTGACAACTTTGTGTCTAATCCTTCACAATAATATATCTGTATGATATATTCAGTTTATTTTTGTCTTGGAATATATTCCAATTCTAAAAATGACAAATTTAATAATCAACCAAAAGAAAAATTCAAAATGACTAAAATTGTACAAATTGAGTAAACGGTTAATAAATTGAACAACTAAATTAACATAAAGACAGACGTACGTTTCGGAATTTTTGTATTTAATAATACAATTTTTCCTCATCAGTGCCTTACAGTTCAACGGAATTATTAAATTTACAAACTTACCACGTGTATATCTAACCTCAACAAAATTGCAAGTAAGAAACCACTAACTAAACGTAACGGTTGCTTTTGTGAGGATTCACAGAACAAGCCATTACTTAAGGTAGTCATAGATTTCTTCATTGTTATTCTTTTGAAGTCAGTATCAACCAATTGATAAATTTAGAATTTCTGAAATTGTTTATTCAATTGTAAATGTCGATGTGTATATGTATTTCAAAAGAATAACAATGAAGAAATCTATGACTACCTTAAGTAATGGCTTGTTCTGTGAATCCTCACAAAAGCAACCGTTACGTTTAGTTAGTGGTTTCTTACTTGCAATTTTGTTGAGGTTAGATATACACGTGGTAAGTTTGTAAATTTAATAATTCCGTTGAACTGTAAGGCACTGATGAGGAAAAATTGTATTATTAAATACAAAAATTCCGAAACGTACGTCTGTCTTTATGTTAATTTAGTTGTTCAATTTATTAACCGTTTACTCAATTTGTACAATTTTAGTCATTTTGAATTTTTCTTTTGGTTGATTATTAAATTTGTCATTTTTAGAATTGGAATATATTCCAAGACAAAAATAAACTGAATATATCATACAGATATATTATTGTGAAGGATTAGACACAAAGTTGTCAAATTATTTGATTTATATTAAATATCCTTCATCAAGAAGACTCATTAAACTTTTATAATTTGATGTAATCATTTATTGATTAGAGAGTCAGTATCAACCAATTGATAAATTTAGAATTTCTGAAATTGTTTATTCAATTGTAAATGTCGATGTGTATATGTATTTCAAAAGAATAACAATGAAGAAATCTATGACTACCTTAAGTAATGGCTTGTTCTGTGAATCCTCACAAAAGCAACCGTTACGTTTAGTTAGTGGTTTCTTACTTGCAATTTTGTTGAGGTTAGATATACACGTGGTAAGTTTGTAAATTTAATAATTCCGTTGAACTGTAAGGCACTGATGAGGAAAAATTGTATTATTAAATACAAAAATTCCGAAACGTACGTCTGTCTTTATGTTAATTTAGTTGTTCAATTTATTAACCGTTTACTCAATTTGTACAATTTTAGTCATTTTGAATTTTTCTTTTGGTTGATTATTAAATTTGTCATTTTTAGAATTGGAATATATTCCAAGACAAAAATAAACTGAATATATCATACAGATATATTATTGTGAAGGATTAGACACAAAGTTGTCAAATTATTTGATTTATTTTCAGATTCATCTGAAATTTAGAATGGAATAAAAAATTTCCACCCTAGCTAGAGGAAATTCACAAGAGAGTTATGAGTTTTTGAAGAGAGATAGCTTGTTTATTATTCTGTATTATGATTTCTGAGATGTACGTTAAGCGAATTCAATATTGCCAATCGAAAATAATACTTCATCATCTGGAGAGCCGTCAAAAAATTTCTGGAGTATTGATATTAATCAAAAAATTTACATTGCTTACCCTGAATGAATCCGTTTTGAGATTCTATATATGAAAATTCATAATCCATAACATCTATAATCGACTTAATCTTCCAAGGAGCAGAAGATAAGCTAATAGATACTGGATGGGATACTTTTGGATTTTTGGGTCATAAATACAGAGTATTCACTAATACACAGATAATGGTTTTAATCGTTTATTCTCAAAACACTCTCGTAAGTCTCACTTTTTCTCTAAGCAAGTTCTAGAAGGCTGAACGAAAGGGGGCCCTAACCCAGAAGGGAGCTCAACCCAGTTCAGCTGTCTGAACGCAAGGGAGCCCAACCCAGAAGGGGGCTCAACCCAGTTCAGCTGTCTGAACGCAAGGGAGTTCAACCCAGAAGGGGGCTCAACCCAGTTCAGCTGTCTGAACGCAAGGGAGCCCAAGCCAGAAGGGGGCTCAACCCAGTTCAGATGTCAGAACAGAAGACGTGACAGAAGGACTAAAACACACAGGTTATGTCACTGACGTTTGCTCTCGATCATCGAAGATCTATTCTTGTTTTCTCTCTCGATGGCCCTCGATGGCCGCGCCACGTGCAGACTCGCAGCGCCACCTACGACGTTGAAGTAAAACTTCAAGTGTATGGTTGGTTGTCTCTCTCGAAATTTGTTCGGATGAAGTAATATTCTAACAGATACTCTATTGATAATGATCTAATTTCCATAACAAATTTCATTACAAACGACATAACTATATAAAATTGTATTTTCTAACAAATGGTACTACTATGTTGAAGAACCAACAAAATCAGTATTAAAAGACCAGAATAATTTATTATTCTCTCTTCTCCGCGTGTTCACTCTATGCGCAACAATATCTCTCTCTCTCTCTCTATCTCTCCCATTTCTCCCACTCTATTATTCCTCTCGAATACTAATAAGGTAGTTCAATTTTGTATTTCGAACTTTGGGAGGTATTACCACAACTCTAATCACTTATAAAAATATGAAAAGACAATACACAATCAGGGCTCCAGACTTGATCCAGTAGTCATAACTTATGCATAATTGAACCATTGAGCGACATATTGTTAGAAATCATTTTTACGAAGGTTATCTCTTTTTCTATAATCTGATTCCGCCATTTTTCAGGTTATCAAGCATCGAAAAGTCCAGAAATGTATACAGCTCTACAATGCTCTGAGTATGGTGTTCGTGCATTATGAAAAACTCTACCACGAGGGTTGGTACGATCACTGTAGCCAGGTGAGCATCACATTTGGCATTACTTTGAAATTAACCAACTGTAAAATTTGGAACCAATTAAATTTATATTGATGAACTATACGGAAGATGTGTAGCTCTATGTGTAAGTGGTTATAACTCTAGACGTATTTGGTGGATTGACCCTTTGACAAAACATTCAGACCTCAGACTTACGCTGAAATTTCAAGTCTAGCTTCTTTTTAATGAAAATTATCGAGTACCCTCCATACCGCCTTCTCTTCCAGGACTCCAATACCAGCCCGACTTATGTTTTTTGGTCCAGCAAGATTGTTTTTAAAAACTTTAATATTACAATTGAAATTACCAGTGAATTCTACGATAGAATTTTATTGAAATCAAATACAAGTGTTCGTATTAGATGTTTATTACAGACTAAGATAAGATAAAGCGTCCGTGTCGCTGGTAAGAATTGCGGACTTAGCCATCTTCCACGAAACGGGCCATCTTCCACGAAGCGGTCAGGTTACACATGTCTTCTCTTCCTTAGTCTGCTTATTTTGTTGCTATGGTCTTAGAACGAGATATATAACTCCCGCCAAATCAGTAACGAACGCGGAAGAAATGTTAATAACATAAATATGGACTTGGCGATAATTATTGAATGGGGATCCAATAACTTGGTGGATTTCAATGCAGACAAAACACAAGCATGTCTTTTCTCTAGAAAGGCCGATCTCAGTTTGCCCAACAATAGTACAACAGTATGATTTTCTGTTTCGTGCTAGGAGCAATTTCACTTCCAGTCAGCTACTTATGATTTATAAGGCGACCTGTCCTGGAATACTGTTCCCATGTTTGGAGTGCGGTACCTGAGCATATTCTGAAACTGCTTGATTCTGTACAAAAAAAGGCAATTCGTCTCGTCGGTGCTGCCTCGCTTACAAACTCGCTCACCACTTTGGAACACCGTAGAAAAGTAAGCGATCTGTCTCTATTTTATAGATATTTTCATGGGCGATGCTCTTCTGAAATATCAACAATCGTTCCTCCTTTGGCAGTCCCTTCGAGGTCAACCCGTCAAGTTCAGTCTTCACACCCCTTTGTGGTCGCGTTGGAGACCTGCAGAACATCTCTTTTCAAAGACTCGTTCATCCAACGAACAGCAAGGCTCTGGAACACATTACCTAGGGAGGTGTTCCCCGAGGCATATAACCTTCATAAATTCGAAAAGAACACCAATTCCTACCTTCCTTCCCTTGGTTCTCACGATGTTCTCTGAACATTACAGGATATCCCCTTTCGTGGGAAGAAGAACAACAAAAATAAATTAACAGCCGGACAAACGTACAACCGAGCATACAAACTACAAAATACTAACACTGTGTCAAAAAGAATAGTGCCCTAAATCTAGATAATTCAGAGGGAAACTCATATCAGGTTATGATAATTTTTCAATTCTAATATTGCTATAATTCTATATCGATGTATATCCAAATAAACAAATATTATTGTTAGCAGCTGCAAGAGAGACAGGCAACAGCAAATGAGGCTTAATAATATACGCCTAATCTTAGTTATGAAAAAATGTTTGCACATAAAATAGCGTTGGATGTACCTTCGGCTGCTGATCTTTGACGTCAGCTAACAGCTTTCTTACAGCAGGGTCGCATAGAGGCGAACAAATACAGTGAATAGCATCATTACAACATTTATCATCATGTTTCAGGTCGTATCTTGTTTGAATGTGCCAATTTTAGTTAGACATCCCAAGACCAAAAGATACGTTGTGAATTTCAGCCCGTATATTAACGAAGTTATTAGAGAATCTGAGTTCATGTACAAATTGAAAATGCGTAAGTGATTTTTTTCTACTCCCCTTACAGAAAAAGACTCGGCAACTATAAACCTGTCTATTTAAGCACTGTGCATCGTTAAACTGTGTGATTTACTTTACCGTAAACAGAAAGCACGATCAACAACCAATACGGTAGCATCTGTAAAGTAAATTGCACGGCGAATAACCAATAAGATAAAAACTTTATTAGTTGCCACGGAAACCTATACAGCGCTGTCACTCTTGTATCGGGTGTTTTTTTTCGAAGTATATACCTTTAAATTGACATTACTGTTCAAGATGGCGACCGATTTGACAGCTGTCAAGTGATTTATTCTCAGTTTGGTTTGACAATTTATCATGAATAGACTCTCGCCTGCGTATCGCGCACTACGTCCATTTTATTTTGTTTAGCGATGAAGCGCACTTCTGGTTATATGGCTACGTCAACAAACAAAACTGCCGCATTAGCAGTGAAGCTAATCATCAAGTGTATGTCGAAACACAGTTACATCCAGAAAAACTGACTGTTTGGTGCGCTTTATGGGCTGGTGGAATCATTGGTCCGTACTTCTTCAAAAACGATGATGGCCAGAACGTTACAGTCAATGGTGATCGGTATAGAGCCATGATTACTAACTTTTTCATTCCTGAATTGATCAACCATGATGTCCAGGAGCTGTGGTTCCAACGAGACGGCGCAACATATCACACAGCTCGTGCCACAATCGATTTATTCAAAGACACGTTTGGTGACCGCCTAATTTCACGTTTTGGACCTGTGAATTGGCCTCCAAGATCTTGTGATTTAACACCGCTAGACCACTTTCTGTGAGGCTATGTAAAGTCATTGGTCTATGCGGATGAGCCACAAACCATTGACCAATTGGAAGACAATATTCGCTGTGTTATTGCCGATATACTGCCACAAATGTTGGAAAAAGTCATCGAAAATTGGACTACATACGAACCAGCTGTGGCGGTAATATGCCAGAAATCATATTTAAAATGTAATGCCACAAGATTATCTTGCGGATAAATAAGATTCATGTCAATCGAATAATCCATCGTTGTTTTATTGTAATTTAATGTTCTATAGCTCGAAAAAAACACCCTTCACAAATGAATTGACTAGATGACAGGGCAGGCAGCTTATGTATAACAATAAACGTATGTAATGATGTGTAGATGTTATAATATAAACGTTTTCTATCAGCTGTTCCAGATGTCGGACAAATACTGATTTTCTGCAGAGACAAAATGCAGTATTCCTCGGATGTGACCAGACAGTTGGTGGAACGCAACGATAGGATCCGTTCTAGTATTCCATCTCTGTTCATACCTTTGATGCGGACCTTGATGCTCAAACTTGAGAACGCTTTCGAACCAGCTTTTTCAACCTTAACTTGGACGTCCTTGCAAATACCAGAGTTTTGTGACAGCGTCAATTCGATTCTTGAGAACTTCGAAATATTCGTCAAAGAGGTAAGTTATTTTTAAATGAGTAATGCTACGCTAGTATACTACGCGAGATAAAATAACTTAAGCCATCTATTGGAAAAATAATGGGTTTCTTCTTACTTCTTCTTCTTCGTCAGCCTTCCCTTATCCACTCCTGGATGTAGGCCTCTTTCATGTTCCTCCATGCTTTCCTGTCCTGAGCTATATGAAACCATCTATTTCCTGCATACTGCTTCATATCATCAAGCCATCTTCTCTGTGGTCTTCCTACACTGCGTCGTTCTTGGTCGCCAGTGTGTTACTTTATATGTCCATCTCGATTTGTCCTGTCGAGCCACGTGTCCTGCCCACTGCCACTTCAATTCTGCAACACGTGTATAATATCTACGACTCTAATTCTTTGTCGGATTTCTTCATTCCTTCCTCTGTCTCTAAGACTGAGATTGAGCATAGTTCTTTCCATCGCTCTCTGCATCACCCTCAGCTGGTTTGCGGTCTTCTTAGTTATCGCCTTAGTTTCCAGGCCATATGTCGCTACCGGTAATATGCAGGCATCGAAAACTTTCCTTTTAAGGGATTTTTTGGGATGCCGTTATTCCCAAATATATATTTCATCTTTCCAAAAGCCATACAAGTTAGCCTGATTCTTCTTTTTATCTCTGCTGTTTGATTTTCTTTGCCGATTCTTATTGAGTGTCCTAAATATATATATTCTTCTACATTTTCAAGTTGTGTGCCGTCAATGTTTATGTGTTCTGTGGTGTGTTCTTACTACACCTAATATTATCTCTGTTGTCCTAATGTAAAGATTCATCATGGTCTGTCAACCTGGAGTTGATGAAATATGCGAAATTGGCATTTCGAGTGCACTAGAAAAGTGTAAGATTTTACATTAGGTAGATTTTGCGGTGGAATTTCTACATTTAGGATCAATTTCATAAAAGTCACATTTCACTCTAGGTTAAGGATTTGATGGAGGCCAGAATATGTGAGGGCTTGAACGCTATCGCCAATACATCTTTAGTTTATCTTCCGGATGAGGCGCTATCACTGGAAGATTTTCTAAAAGAAAATATCAGACATCGCCGACAAGTTGGTAATTAGCCTTCTATAAAATGAAATATCCTTAAGAATTTTAAAGTTATGATTGGGACCAAACTTTCACCCCCGAATACACAGTATTAGCGCATCTACACATCTACTTCTCACTTATTATATTTCATATTATGAACTATTAAAATCATTCGAAGTGAAAACACTTATATTTCAGTGATTGAAATTGAAAATAAGTCGCTTGCGATCGAAACTGCCGTTATCGAACTGATAAATAAATTTCTTGTACATATTGAAGAACCACACTTACAAGAAAACAAATATGATTGGTTGGATTCCGAAAGGGCGGTTAGGCCGATTTCATCTTCGTCTAAGTTGATCGGTGGACTAGAGGCTGGTGAGTAATTTTCATGATGGAATCCTATGATTAATTTATCCATATACAGATATTATGCAAATCTTTTCCTAAATAGAAAATATACTTTTCCACAAAAATTAAGTAAGTTCAAACATTTTGTGACCGTTTCAAAAGTTGTCGATCCTTATCTACCAAATTTTCATTTATTAGAAATAAAATGTTTACTTTCTTATATCTGCATTCTTTTTTTGCTCTTTATTTGGTAATTTTTTCAGTTTTAGCCATGTTCTTGTCGTTTGCGTCTCTAAGAATTGTTGTTTTATTTTCTTACATTCAACTTTGATTCAAATTATTGAAATTTTGAACGCTTCCGGTGTTTTGGTTTAGATTCGAATAGATAGTCGAAGACTTCGAGGTATTGATCTACATTTTCGACCACCTTTGAGAAGTATTCCTTTAACTCAAAATCATATGCGTCTGCTTGCTACTTCAACAATATGTATGCAAAGGCGTTGTCAAGCTGTGGTTGATGTTCGATGAAGTCACTTCACTCTTAACTTAATTTTTTCCATTTTTTGAGTGAACTGATTTTGTACTACAAATTTAAAAATAAATTCAACTGAAACTGTGGAATTGATAAAGGAAATGGCGAAAAAAACTGATTCAGATAAAATGGTAAAAAAATGAACTTTAGAAATTATTGAAGCCATTTTCCTGAAAAAACAAACAGAAACAAAAAAATGAACGAGCAAAGCGATATATCTCTGTAGTTGTTCGTAAAATAATTTTTTGCTGCGAACTGGTTTATTTTGGGCAAAAAACCCAAGGAAAATTTTTTTTTTAGAATGAAACAGGCTATTGGGAATAAATTTTTTAGTGGTAAACAAATAATAAGACAAAAAGTTACATGGAAATAAATTTTAGGGGTTGCGTTTTCCACCCCTTTCAACCATGGGGTAAACCAAATGAATTAACGGCCAAGTGTCTCTTTGGTAGTAGAAAACGTTAGGTTAATTTCAATATTGTAACTTTTTCTATATTCTGTATTTTCGTCTCAAATTGTTGTGTGATATTTAGTGATAATTAATGATCCAAGCATAATCTTTGATTTCAGGTTTCAAAGAAATTGATAGGGAAGTTCAATTGACCATGGAGATGATTCACAACGACTGTATCGAACTTTTTGCCTATTTCAATATGAAATTGTACGAATCATTCGTTAAATCTACGAAGTCCTCCTTGGAACAATTGAAGAAAGAGGCGAGGTTAGTAATATCTTATCTGAAAAGTAAAATTGACCAGATTCGTATTTTTCAAAGACATCATTGATCAATTGTATCAGATGATTGATGAGTATAAATGGGTTTGGTTCGTCCTTAGATATTATTTTATAAAGAACTCGTATTGATCTTTCAAATAGTAATTCCATGAGCTTTAAATATACTATTTTGCAATAATAATCAATATGAATGCCACAACATATTTGACGACAGGAAAGAAATATAGTATATACAGGGTTAGAACTATTTAGAGGGTCACTACAAGGATATCGAAACCCTTTAGAAATAGTGGCTTAAATTACAAAAAAAATTAATTATTCAGGGATAAGTATGTCGTCAGATTTTTTCTATTTTCCATTGTTTTTACAGTGGTCTCAATACTGATCAACACCCTGTTGTTAAGACATATCTGGAGTTACGGATACCCACAATTGTCTTAGATCCAACTCTGGACCGAATAGAAACAATATTCAAGAATGTCATAGCCAATATAATGGAAACTAATTTGTACTATTCCTTATGGGGTCAGAGGAGAGAATTTATCTATGATACCGATGCTGGGAAAGGTAGGTGACCCTTTTATGTATGTGGGATCCGAATTCTTAACACCCGACTGAATGATACGCTACTGACTTGACTACACGAAAACTACGCGATCGATCCTAAAACGGTGGACCATGCAGTTTTTATCGATATATGGAGACGTAAAGGGAAGAGGTACTTGAGACTTCAGACTGAGACTGGAGTACGATAGAGACAAACGAGGGTGGTACTCGAAGTTAGAGAACAGACGGACATAGTAAGAATTCGACGTGATAGACGCATATGATTCGATGTAAAATATATTAGACGCATCTAGTTAGATAATTCGACGTTAGATATAGACGGATCTACTCGAATAATCAGACAATAGACGAAAGTTCAGTGGCTGTACATTCAGTTGACGTTGAATTGTACATAGTGTAAATGAACAATAGTTTAGTACCGGCGGCCTTTTTATATAAACCCCTAGACAACGATATAAAAACCCTACATGTATGTTACTTCACATAGATCTATGTTAGGTGCAAATTATTAGGGCATTTGAATTGGGATAATTCTTATAAAAAAAGGTCCAGTTCAAAGACTTTCTGAACAATTTTAATAGTTCAAGATTTCTTACAGATTCGAATCTACAAATTATCATACCGGAGGAAAATTATCACAAAATGGTTACCGAGAATAAAGAGATTGTTCGTGTGTTTATGAGTCTACAGGGAATAATTTCCTTGCTTCAACCAGACATCAAGACAATTATTTCGGTAATACTTCATTGAAATCTAAAAACAAAGAACACTTCATGATCACTACAGTCCTAAATGCTGGCATGTTAAATTCTTAGATAAACCTTACCAAACATTGACAAAGAGAATACCAAAAATTTTTTTTTTTTTCAGGAATACCTGAAATATTCCTATATTTGGGCCGAAGATAGAGATGATCAAATCGAGCAATTCTGTGACAGTCGCCCTCTAACGGTCGAAATAATCGAACGGTTTCAAAAGTACGCCGAAGAAGTCGAGACTCTCAAAACAATTCCTGATTATGAAGTAGTGGGGCCCATCAAAATATCTTTAGGTATTTGAGAAGATTAATGTCTCGTGAAAAAATTTCACTTGAATCCATGTCTTACAGAAAACTTCAAACTGGCAGTCATCATTGAATCGAACGCTTGGAAGAATATTCTGGGTACGAAACTTGTCGAAAGAAATAAACAGAAACTGAATGGAATCGTCGACTTCATCAAGGCCCAAGAAAAAATCATGATTAAGCCAATAAGGGATTTGGATGAGTGTAGGTCAGTAAAAAAGTTACATAATGAATTATTCCTTTATTGTCAAAATGATAGTTACTCATTTTGTAAAACAAAGTATAAGGATAAAAACAGTCCCTCTCAGAGAAATACTAACCGTAGACACGTGTTTCGGGCTTTCGGTCCTCATCAGTACGGTGAATAAGTGTTAGGATGAGCAATACACAACAACAAACAAACAGAGTGAACAACAGAAGCCAGCAGTCCATTTGTGGCTTCAGCACGAAGTCCCAAAGTTTTTTGGGCAACAACCAACATCACCACGCGGAAAGCTATAGCTACCTGCGTGACATCCGAATCCAGGAATAATAACATGTGGAAAGGATAACGAGGGTAATTCTAAAACGAAGTATAAGGATAAGGACAGTTCCTCACAGATAACTACTAACCGTAGACACGTGTTTCGGGCTTTCGGTGAAAAGATGTTAGGATAAGCAACACTTGAAAAAAACAACAAACAAACATAGTCAACAACAGAAGCCAGCAGTGCATTTGTGGCTTCAGCAGCAGCAAATTACCTTTCATTTGATGTATCACAATCCATATATTGCCATTTGAAAAGATTTGTAGAGGGGTTAGAAATATCAAATTCAAAGAAGCACAGGATGAATTGCTTTTAAAATTAAACGTCTATGAGTGCGAGGATTTACCTCAATAATTCTTCCAATAAGAATTATTGAGGAATTATGTTACTTTTTTGGCAAGCTGTGTTATCTTTCTGAAACATTACATACTCTCATCATCATAATAATATATTGTACATTTTGCCTACTGAAACAATTTTTGAACATCAGGGTGGCCCTCTTGTGTTTGGAGCTCATACGAGATCGTTTTACCGAAATGGATATGGAACTAAATTTGATGGAAGAAACTTATGCTGTTTTTCTGAAATTTAAAATAGATACTCCACGAGAGGACATTGAGAGGATTGACACTTTGAGATTCAACTTTGAAACTATGAACAATCATGTGAGTTAATTGTTCGTATATTCGTTGATAAATTTGAAATGAGAGTGTGAGATAAAATGGAAAAAATGTGTAGGAGGTAAAACAAAAGATAATATGGATTTGCAAATCACTTTTCTTCAATAATCAATTGGAAAATATCTGTGGTTCTGCAAAATTATACTTATAACATTCTTAAAGAAAACTACATAGCCGTACAACTTTGCTTCCTCCGTTTTTTTTTCCGAAATTCGAGGTTTATTGTAAAAAACTGGTGAAACATTTATGATTCAAAGTATTGTTTATCGCTAGCCACTACTTTCTCCCATCTTTCGGGCAGCATACTAATCCCGCGTTGAAAACACTGTTCATTTTTAGAAGCGATCCAAAAAATCTATCCTATTTTTCACTTCTTCATAAAACCAGGTGCTGGTCAGCCATTCCGTTTGCCATTGATCGAAACAAGTGATAGACCGAGGGAGCAACATCTGGAGAATACGGTTCTTGAAGCGTTGAAACAACTCTCGGCACGTTCTTTCACTAAACGCGGCCTCACAACAGGTATTTGAGCATTAAATGAGCCTCAGCCGCAGATTTATTCATATTAAAGCAGAACATTAAAACCTCCCGCAAATGGCGAGAATTTGGCTCGTAAGCTTACATGTTTAATCGAGAATAACTTTATAACGATATAATATAAATGGTATGGATCGAATAGAAATGCACCGGAATCGTTTCGAATTGGGCTATTTGCTTTAAATCGATCACTGTTTGGCGTAGGTATATTCTGCTGAATTAACTCGAAATGTGTCATCATTCTTTGTTAAAAGATTTAATTAATTCTTATGTTAGGCAAAACAAGTTCAGTCAAACATCACCGAGCTGCAGGGTCCTCTTCTTCATGAATTGACCGAAGGTGTAGATAATTTCAAGATTGAGGTGGAAATTTTCGATAGAGATTTTGAAGAAAACGGACCAATGGTACCTGGATTATCAGCCAGAGAAGCAAGTGATAGAGTGTTGATACTGCAAGACAGATTTGATGAATTGTGGCGAAAATACGAGATGTACAGCAGTGGAGAGAGACTGTTTGGTCTCGAAGTGAACGAATATCCTGTGCTGTGGAAGAGGAAGAAGGAATTCAATCTTCTGAATAAGTTGTACGGGCTATATTTGGCTGTCAATCATAGCATCGATGGATATAATGACATACTGTGGAGTGATGTCGACATAGAGCAGATACTGACCGAGCTGGTAGATTTTCAAAATAAGTAAGAAAAAGTTTTTCTTGAATGAAGCGTATCTACTTTTTCGTTCCAAAAGGTTAAAGAAAACCGATTTAGGAAATTCATTAATCAACGTAAAATTCTTAAGGACATTGAAAACTTTCTTGGTAGACACATGGCATAAGTGATTTACAGGGTGACTCAATAGTGCTCGATTGGTCGATAACTCTTGGGCACAATACTTTCCCTATTTTTTATAGTAATTATTCAATAATCAATATTTATATGATCCATTTTGACCAATAATCAACACTGAGTTTATGATATAATCATGTTACTTATGGCTCATTTCCAGGTGATACTTACTATCAAGATAGTAGGCACTATCGTGATACTCGTAGAGCGACAACACTCGCCCACTAACATGATAGTAACTATCCAGTAGCTCATATGGTGATAGTTCCTGCGATATTTATTATTACGATAGCACTATCGTGATAGTACTGTAGGCTTGGTTAATCGATCGTCTAGAGGTATGATTCGATTACCTGGCCTTTCGTCTTTTTCTCCGTGACTTTGTCGGATTTGTAATAATTAAACTCTTTTGAATTATTTACATCTATTTACAAAGCCACATTTATACAGTACAAACTCAGTATTGAGAAGATCTTAATTACGTCTTAATTACAAGTTTCTCACTACGGTACTGAATTTCGTCTTTAACTCGAGTGTTAATTACTCGAAACGTCTTCGATTATCACGTCTTCGTCGTACCTCAAGTTTTCGGTCTCTAACTTGTTCGCGACTCGTCTTAATCTAGTCCGCGAACCGTCTTTACGTCTTACGTCTTAAATTTCAACCGACTGAACTTACTCTTACTTCGAGTTAGACCGAACTTAAACTTTACTCGTCTTCGACTTAACTTGAACTCTCTCTCGACTCGAACTTTCTTCGTCCCCTGACCGCAACTTACCCCGTCCACTCTGAATATCCTTCCCTCCTTCCGGCTTGACCACACCCTTAGGGAAAGTACCATCCCCTAGTCCAATAAGAATTTTGCCGTACCGCTCACAAAGATCTTCGCGGATTCCTGGAAATCGAATATTCTCGAAGGACTAGTACCTGATACACAGATGTAACACATCTGATACAACCGTCTTGTTCTCGAACTTTCCCAACCCCCCAGTAAATCTCTCCAAGATTTACAACTCCATGACATATCTTCGACACCTCGAAGAATAACACATCCTTTTTACATTATATATACAATAACATTTCGTTCCCTGTAAATTCATTGAAACTCTCGTGCCCTCGACACTTGAAGAAACTAATAGGTCTCCTAGCATCCGGTTGACCATCTCAATTATTTACAGGGAACAATAACTGGATCCTTCAGTACTATCACCGTGAAAATGAGTCTTTACTCGCAACACCCCATGTTCAATTTCAATTTTTCACCTAATATCACAATAAGTTTAAATATACCTATTTTTTTGCGCTATAGGTGCCGTAAACTTCCAAAAGCTCTGAAAGATTGGCCTGCGTTTTTGGATTTGAAGAAGAAAATAGAAGATTTCAGTGAAACTTGTCCTCTCCTAGAACTAATGACTAATAAGGTAATGAGAAGTAAAATTTAAATTGCTTCACTACGAAGGAAAGATAATGAATCCCGCTCCCTTAAAACTAAGCATCTAGAACAGTCCAATAGAGACAAGTTCGAAGGAGTTGAAATATGTTCATGACCTTGCTGAATTTTTATCATTCTGGAGTCAGTTTCTTGAATGGAGAGGAAGGTGCTCATTCACTTTAGTCGTTATTATCAATTAATTATTTTGCTCGTTGAGCTGCTTGCACGATCCAAACTATGTGCGTAAGAGAGGGTTATCACAGAAGTATTTACGCCCACTAGGTATCTTCATTTTACCTTGTTAGGAAAAATTTATTCAACTGAAGAATACTACAGTAACTGAATAAAATAGGCCTTACATTTTGAATAAATCCAAACTATCAGGTAAATTGAAAATGTAAACAAAAAGCCACCATATTCAGACTCAGTCAATCAAAAACGGGACCACGCTTGTCGCCACTGTGGTTTATTAACACTTTACGCGTCACTATCTATTAGGCCAATTGAAAAATCCTCTGTCTGATGCACAAATGGCGGTGCTAGTATTAAATCCATTCAAACGATACGTGTCAAAATTTGACAGCCGTCCGACCATTAGTTTGTTAGATATTGAGTTGTGAGTGTAGCTACTTTTGTTATTTGAAAAAATATGGCAAAAAAATGTCGTGTGCTGATGAAATAATGCTTTTTGAAGATAAAAAATACAGTTAAAGCAATATCTTGGATTGATTAAGACTTTCCGGAGTCTGCACTAGGAAAATCAACCATCATTGATTGGTATGCTAAGTTTAAATGTGGTGAAATGAGCACCGAAGACGTCGAACGCAGTGGACGTCCAAAAAAAAAAGTTTTATCGAACCTTAACTTCCCTACAAAAAACTGAACCCTAATAAAATTAGTTATTACTGCACGATAATATAACTCGTTCTCCAGAATTCAAATACGCCTCTACTGCGAAAGCATGATTTTTTCTTCACTTATAACGAAGATTAACTCTTCCTCCAACGACCTCATCTGCTATTGCAGACTTCCTGACATTCGCCCTGTTTCAAAACGTCCTCCTTTTCTATCCCACCTTTCATTAGCTTGGCTGTTTAGGGATAGTTGGCTCCTTAATTATTTTATTGCTTTTTTTTATAGGCTATGAAAGAACGTCACTGGAAGCGGTTATCAGAGGTTTGTCACTACAATTTTGATGTGGAAAATCCATCATTCACTTTGAGAGGAGTGATGGAAGCTCCGTTACTTCAGTATAGAGATGACGTCGAGGATATCTGTATAAGCGCTGTAAAGGAAAAAGATATAGAAGCTAAACTCAAACAGGTGATCGCAGATTGGGCTATTGCCGATCTATCGTTTTCAAATTTCAAATCTAGAGGGGAATTGTTACTGAAAGGTGCTGAAACAGGAGAAATAATAATGGCTCTGGAAGACAGCTCGATGATAATGAATGGATTGCTCAGTAACAGGTGAGTTTGGATAATTATATATAATTTAATTGGAGGGAGTGGTTATGAGAGAAGTCATGTTGCTATTGTTGCTTTTTCAGTAGGGAGCAAAAAATTATTTGTTCAGGAGTCATAATTACTGGCGCCGGCCGTGGTAGCAATTTAAGTCTTTACTGATGTTGTCTCTTTCATCCTTAATATATTCAAGGTATAATCAGCCCTTCAAAAGGGACATCCAACTGTGGGCTCAAAAATTAGTAAATACTTCAGAGATACTGGAAAAGTGGCTTCTCGTACAAAATCTCTGGATATACTTGGAGGCAGTGTTTGTAGGAGGAGATATTGCTCGACAGCTACCTGCAGAAGCTAAGCGTTTCAGTGTAAGTAGCAATTTTTCTTTTAAATTGACTTTCGATGTTGTGAATGAGGAGGTGTATTAATGCCAGAACAAAACACAGCAAACTACGAAATTCTAAAAAAATTGAATATTTATATATTTTTATAATAACTAATATGTGTTCAGGAGAATAATGCCAGTTCTCCGCAGCAATATTTTTTTCACTGATTAATCTGCAACATTGCCCTTCCATCGATTTGGCGTGTTCATGTTGAAAAAATGTTGCTGGTCATTTATACTAGCTATAATATTTATTAGTCTTCATTCTATCTGAATCTAGATTTACACCAATTCGATTATCCCACTATTTAAAGAAATATAAGATACCCACTAGTTATCATAGTTTTGAAATTTCAAAAACCTATACCTATATGTCTCAATGTTATTTTAAAAAAAATTAATCTTATTTCACTTTGCAGAATATCGATAAGTCATGGGTAAAGATAATGGCTAGAGCTCACGAAACTACTAACGCTGTAGAATGTTGCACTGGAGACGAAACGATGGGTCAGATTTTACCACATCTTCTAGAACAATTAGAGAGTTGTCAAAAAAGTTTAACGGGTTATTTAGGTGAGGAAAATCTCTGCAAGATTACAATTTTCTAACAATGTTTTTCGCAGAATCGAAACGGTTATTATTCCCGAGATTTTTCTTCATCTCTGACCCTGTTCTTTTGGAAATATTGGGACAAAGTTCGAATCCCGCCTCTATACAGCCTCATTTACCAAGTTTGTTCGATGCAATATTCTGGGTGAGTTAAAAATGAATAAAAACTAATGTAAATATAGTCAGTGATAAGAAATTTTCCTTAAGTTGAATAAGCTCAACCTCTATAGAAAAAAATTCTGTTCATCGTATCTGTACATGAATCAGTACTGATGTAAAGGGTGTTTTTTTTAGAGCTATAAAACTTTAAATTGCAATAAAACAACGATAGATTATTCGATTGACATGAATTTTATTTATCCGCAAGATAATCTTGTGGCATTAAATTTTAGATATGATTTCTGGCATATGACCGCCACGGCTGGCTCGGATGTAGTCCAATCTGGACGTCCAATTTTCGATGACTTTTTCCAACATTTGTGGCCTTATATCGGCAATAACACGGCGAATGTTGTCTTCCAAATGGTCAAGGGTTTGTGGCTCATCGGTATAGACCAATGACTTTACATAGCCCCACAGAAAGTAGTCTAGCGGTGTTGAATCACAAGATCTTGGAGGCCACTTCACAGGTCCAAAACGTGAAATTAGGCGGTCACCAAACGTGTCTTTCAATAAATCGATTGTGGCACGAGCTGTGTGACATGTTGCGCCGTCTTGTTGGAACCACAGCTCCTGGACATCATGATTGTTCAATTCAGGAATGAAAAAGTGAGTAATCATGGCTCTATACCGATCACTATTGACTGTAACGTTCTGGCCAACATCGTTTTTGAAGAAGTACGGACCAATGATTCCACCAGCCCATAAAGCGCACCAAACAGTCAGTTTTTCTGGATGTAACGGTGTTTAGACATACACTTGAGGATTAGCTTCACTCCAAAATGCGGCAGTTTTGTTTGTTGACGTAGCCATTCAACCAGAAGTGCCCTTCATCGCTAAACAAAATAAAATGGACGTAGTGCGCGATACGTATTCCGCACAGAACCATTATTTTCGAAATAAAATTGCACTATTTGCAAGCGTTGTTCAGGCGTGAGTTTATTCATGATGAATTGCCAAACCAAGCTGAGAATAAATCACTTGACAGCTGTTAAATCGGTATAACTTAAAGTTATATACCTCAAAAAAAACACCCGTTATATTGATTAATAAATTTTGATATGAATGCAATCATTTTCCATCTGTTCATCGGTAGGTTGACTTTGACGAGAAAAAGTCAGACTACATAGTGGCAATTAATTCCGATGTAGGAGAAAAGGTTCAGTTGGAAAAATACGTCCAGTGTTCTGGTGCTGTAGAGACCTGGCTTACTCATTTACTCCTCAGCGTGAAGGAGACAGTCAGAGCTGTTATAGCAGCACAAGCCCTATGTCTGAACGATCCTGAGTATAACTTCGTTCAAGGATTTCAGCAATTTTGTGGGCAGGTAATTCGATATTCAAAGCTTATATTTTCATTGGATTGCAGTACAACTAAGCATGCACAAATGTTTTGGGGTCCACAAATTCAGGTATACAGTGAGTGTATTTCCGTTGAGAATTACGATTGGTTTTCAGGCTGGCCTTCTTGGCTTGCAGCTACTTTGGACCTCGAACGCAGAACTGGCGCTGAAGAAATGCAAAATAGATCGAATGATCATGAAGAACACGAACCAAAATTTCCTAGATCTCCTCAATGCTCTCATAGACTTGACGTCGAAAAATCTGACCAAAATGGAGAGAATCAGATTTGAGACAATGGTCACTATTCATGTTCATCAAAGGTTTCACACTTCTCGATGGTTTTCATTTGTTTGCTACTTGAAGGATTTTTTATAGGGACATATTCGACAACATGGTAAAATTGAAAATAAGGTATATCACAGATTTTGAATGGCAGAAACAGAGCAGATTCTATTTCAATGAGGACAGCGACGAGGTAACTGTAGGAATAACAGACGTTATATTCATTTACCAAGACGAATATCTGGGTATAACCGAGAGATTAGCGATAACACCTCTAACAGATAGGTGTTACATAACCCTTGCCCAAGCTATATGTAAGTCCAGCACCATTTCACTTCTAGGTAACAACAAACAAAAATTATAAAGAACATCAACCACTGGTACTCTTAGTAACCCTATATTTAAGAAATCCTAGAAAGCCTGAAAAAATAAGCCGTCTGTTTTTGTGAATTTTTGTAGTAGAAAATTAGATTCCTCCATAGCTTTTCAATTTGAACAAACGGTAAAGGATAAACACATTCCAACCTCGCTGACGTCTGAAAATAGTTGTTTATAATGATATATATAGGATCTTTTTATTTTTCCTGTAGTGAGAAATCAAAACAAAATTTGGTAGAATTCGCAATTGTTGAAAGGTTCGGTTGCTATGGAAATGTATTTTTCCATAATAATTAAAGTTATAGAACTTACAAAAGTTTAATTCCCATTGAGAATAATCATTTTGGTACCTAGACAGGTAAATTCTTTATTTGCTGCCTAGGCATTAAATTTCAAGGTTTTCTTCATTATTTCATTCGAATTATGCGATGAACAATCGATTTTTTGAAATTTTTTTTTCAAATATTACAACACTAGTACCTATTGATTCGCAGGGATCAATATGGGAGGAGCTCCTGCTGGACCTGCAGGTACTGGAAAGACAGAGACGGTTAAGGATATGGGAAGAGCCCTTGGGAAATTTGTCGTCGTCTTCAACTGTTCCGATCAGATGGATTTCAAAGGCCTTGGTAGGATCTTTAAGGCAGGTTTTTATCCTAACTATAGCCCTAATATAAAATGGACTTTGATTATGATAATAAAAGCAGACGACACTTTTAGCAATCATTTATTGGGACCTGATTAACCATTCTTATCGATTTCATCCACTTAAAATGCAGCCGAGGTTTGGTAAATTACACTTTTTCTTCTTATTAAGATTAAAATTTAATCAAGAATGTTCCATTTCACAGTGACCTAATGGTCTATTGTGCCCCCATCAGAGCTATTCTCTCCATAACGCCTTCCAGTTCCACAGTTCTAATGAACTCCGGTATCTGGGATGGCTTCAAGAAGGCTAATTCCTCACTTCTTCAAGTATCTTGTGATGTGAGGCATTACGTCACCAGGTGATCCGGAGTTTCTTCCTCCTCCTTACAAAATCTGCACTCGTCATTTTCTGCTAGACCCATTCTCATGAGGTCTTTTCTAAGGCGACAATGCCCTGTGAGGAATCTAGTGAGGAGGTTTAGTGTATTTTTGCTAAGATCCAGATACTTCTTGGATGTCGCAGTGTCATAGTTTCGAAGAAACTTTTTGGAATGATCCAAACCAGGAAGATTCCGCCAGAGTGTTTTTCTTTCAGTTTTTTCCTTCTCCTGTAACTCTGTCTTGTAGGTACATTTGTCTATGCCACAGAAAGGTTCCGGGCCGATGAAAGGAGTTTGTGCTCCTTTTTTAAGCAAGTATGTTGGCTTCTTCTTTCTTCATTTTAGTAACTTATTTAAAAAATATTACCTGTGAAAAGGTGTGAGTGATGTGGTATGTTGGTTTTTTATTGTCGAATTTTATTTTACAGGGTCTCGCACAATCTGGAACTTGGGGCTGTTTCGACGAATTCAACAGAATCGAATTACCTGTGCTCTCAGTGGCGGCTCAACAAATATACATCGTACTGCAAGCAAGAAAAGAGCGGAAAGCTGTGTTTATCTTCATGTGAGAATGAAGGATCATTTGGATGGAAAGTTTTCTATCTAGAATTTAGAAAAGCTTCCAATCGTAGATGGCGATCGCCTTGTCATTGAAAATCGAACGTCTCTTTATGAACAAAACTTAATATCAATAATTATTGCTTACCCATTTCTTTGCAATCTTTCTTTCGCCGCGAATGGAGTCTTAGATGTAGAGCTTTCATAAAACAAAAAGTACTCAGAGCACTCATGTGCTCCTAAGAACTGTGCTAACCACTCCTACTACTGCTAACCAGTACTTAGTGCTTCGGGCATTTTTTGGAAATATTTAAATCTTAGTAACCCTCAAAACTGAATGACTCTCAAATACCTATAGTGGTACTATATCAATATCTAACAATTGGCATATTTTAGGGATGGCGACAATGTATCAATGAACATCGAATTTGGAATTTTTCTGACGATGAATCCAGGTTATGCTGGGCGACAGGAATTGCCGGAAAATCTGAAAATCATGTTTCGCACCGTTGCCATGATGGTTCCTGATAGACAGATAATCATACGTGTGAAATTGGCTTCATGCGGTTTCAGAGATAACATTACTCTGTCTGGAAAGTTCTTCACTCTGTACCAGCTTTGTGAGGAACAGTTGTCTAAGCAAGTACGTCTATTTCAATAAGATGAAAGATATTTACAGTTTATTCTATTAGACAGAGGAACTTCTCACTCTTCTCAATTTTTATCGAGTAATATTTCTTGATGACAGCCCTTCAAAAGTACGATTTTTGAGATAGATTTAATTCCTTCTCTTCCGAGAAGCAAAAATTATGAGATTTGGCATGACTACATTATTTGAAATCTCTAACTACCACTGTGAACATATTATGAAAATTTCAATTTAATGCATGGCAAACATTTACCCAGCTGCCCCCTCTTCCTAAAGTTCTTCGAAAGTTACCAGGAATTGGTGATCAGGAAAAACAAGTGACATTTATGAAATGGTACGCTCCCAGTTGGCAAAGTTAGCATGGACACGAGTACTGATAGAATTGAGAGGTTTTGGAGAATCACTAAACATGTTCCAGTTCAACAACATCTCAGGGATCTCCAAGAATTACATACTCTCGTCTATTATGATCTAACGTAGAGTAGACAGCGATTTTGGTTTCGAATAAGATCCAATCAGTTTTATATACTGCGAGAAAAAATTTGTGGGGAATACTAATTGATTTTATACAGTTTAGGTTTCTATAAGTAAACTTTAAGAGGAGGGGACTAGTAGTTACGAGGTTTCACTGAATCGAGGTCGTTAAGGGATCTGTTAACCTACTGGGAACTGCGACCAAGTTGATATTTTATTCTTAACCCTACCTATTCATACAAACCCAGGGAGGCCGTCGATACTGTTAACGAAACCGATGGCATCCTTAGGAGCCTAGGCTATTACTTCGTGAGCATTCAGAACTGACTTTCCCATGTGAGTGGTTCTTAAACCAGTCAACCCCAGGCATTGGCACACTATGCGTTCAGCTGTTTCTACCTCCTTTCCACAGAGTCTACAGATCTCATCTGCTGACGTATCCATGCGGTACAAAAGGTATTTGCACCAACAGTGTCCTGTCTGTAGTTCCACCATCACCTGGAGGTCAGCTCGTGGTAGCTTCAGGAGCTTTCTGGTATAGGTCAGTGAAAGCACCACAAATTTTTTTGCTTGAATAAGACCCGGGTATTTCTCCAGAGGATTTTCCTATTGCATCTCTCCGTTCTCTTCTACTGGTATTTTTTCCAAGACCACTGAAGGGCTCAGGACCAACAGGTGTCAACCTTGATGCCCTTTTAGCAGGTTCATCGGCTTTCTCATTTCTTTCAATACCACAATGCCCACAATGCTTTATGGTATTACGCCAATCTCATGTCAGTAAAGACCTCTGGATATATGATTCCAGGACCTCAGCTTGACCTGGCTGTCTATAGTGATGTAAATATGAACCCCTTTGGGGTTTCTTATGAGACACTTTTGAGCGTAGACAGTATAGACAGCTAGATTTGCAGGCTACACTTCCCAGGGATGTAGAGACCCTCGTTTTAGGCCCATATACCCCAATACCTGTGCGTTTTTCTGATTTTGATCCATCGGTATACCATATGGAGGACGTTATTTTCCAAGCAATTTATTATAAAAATGATATCATCAACGTTGTTTTTTTTTCAGGTACATTATGATTTCGGACTGAGGAATATCTTATCGGTATTAAGAACCTTAGGCGCTCAGAGGAGAAGCAATCCTTACGATACTGAAGAGACGATCGTCATGAGAGTGCTCAGGTGAATGAACATAAAACTGAAATATTTCTCTCGTTGTATCAAGGATTTGTAAAATATCAAACTTTTTCAGGGATATGAATCTAAGTAAGCTCGTAGATGAAGATGAAGCTCTCTTCTTGTCTCTCATTGATGATACCTTTCCTGGTATAAAATTGACGACATTCTCGTGGAAAGATCTCCAGAAAGCTTTAACAAAGAATATCGCTTCTATGAGACTAGTAAATCATCCTGGTTGGAATCTGAAGATAATACAGTTATATGAGACATCCCTTGTCAGACATGGTCTTATGGTTTTAGGTCAGTATAATTCAATATGATAATTTCAATGTATTGATATCAATGTTCTACATCAATAGCGCCAACAGCTTCAATGATAAATAATTAATCACTGCTCATATGAATAGAATTTCAAACCGTTTCCTTAATTTCATCTAATTTTATGAAATATGATAATTATCAATCAATTGATGGTTCAATATCCAATTATTTTTCTTTGCAGGTCCTACTGGAGCAGGAAAAACGAAATGTATGCTTTGTTTGATGAGAGCAATGACAGACATGGGACAACCACATAAAGAAATGAGGATGAACCCAAAGGTAAAAATATTTCATCAATTTCACTGAATGCATGTTCATTCCAAACTTCCCAAGAGAACAGAGGCTAAGAAAATATGACATTTTATGCATGTATTGCAAATTTTCAGGCAATTACAGCTCCACAAATGTTTGGTCGGCTGGACGTGGCCACCAATGACTGGACTGATGGTATTTTCTCAACTTTGTGGAGGAGATCTTTGAAATTGAAGAAAACTGATTTCTGCTGGTGAGATGAATTTTTATCTTTTGATATACCTAGAATATAATAGTACTATATATATAATATATAGTAGAATATAATAGTACTGTATACATATACAGGGTGAGTCTTTGACTTGTACATATATTTTAACCCAAGATTCCTGAGGTCAAAAGAAACACTCTTTTCCTTTACCATTTTTTCCGATTCGGCTCGGTTAAAAAGATACAGGCTGTTGAAAATCGTTAAAAATTGTTATTTTCGGCTATATCTCGTAAATGGTTGTATTGAAGGAAATTATTTTTGAAATTTAGCTTTTTTTTGATGTGATACATCTTCTCCGAACACAAGATTCCATACACATTCTTCTGTTTCTTTATTATGAACATTACAACCCATAAAAATTCGAAAAACCAACTCTTAAGAGTAATTTGAACGTTCATTGAAGAATATTTGGCTAATTTGAAAAATAAAAGTATTCTTCATATTTTCTCGTACAAATAACTTGAATAACTTGATCTTAAAAAAAAAATTATCTGTAAAATTCAAAAAATTGGGTACTTTGGCTGAATGCAACTCTGTTCTGTTGTGGAAAAAAAACTACAGAAATGAATATTTACTATGATGTCATGTCTCAGATTTTAGAATTGAAGTACTAGCCAACTTAGTTTGAAAATGAAGTTATTTGAATAAGCTCACCTCAACTCCTCGATTTGATTACAAATTACTGAGCTTTGGCACAGCTTTGATAATAAGAAGACACTTCACTAAAATCAACATTCTTTTTGAAAAATCCAGATTATTCATAAAGCCCATGTTTAAAAAAGTTTTCACAAAATAGTCCCATTATAATGACAACAATTAATATCCCACTAAAGACTGCTGCTATCGAACAATACTGTATTCTTTTTCGGGCCATTCAAACTCACATCGAAACATACCACTAGGACTAGGTACATACTAGACAAATTTTCATGTGATTGAGATTGAATACTTTTATTTTTTTGCTATTCCATAAATCCATCCTTAGAGCATATGATTGACATACTTCCAAGAGGGCCATAATTGTTTTAATGTGAAAACAAATTAGGTGAGTTGAAAGAAACAGGATATTCTATTGTGGATATTTATATTGAATACTTCTCATTTATTTTTAATGCCAAAATCAAGATGAATTAAGTAGTAAAGTTGGCTATAATGTAGGTACACATTAAGAACAAATTTGATAACAAGTTGAGTCTTAACATTTTCCATTGATTAGAATATTTTACATATTTCCATACTGATGGCTTCAAAAATATTGATGCATTTCAATATTTTTATGATATAGTTGGAACAAATCAAATGCTTCATTTCATAACAAATATCTTATAACAATAACAGTGTGAACTGTGAACTGTAAATAAAAATTTTAGGTTAGAACATAGATTATTCGAACCGAACTGCTGTGTTTATATTTGGTATCACTCGAAATTTGAAATTCAAACTTAAAATCACAGACTACTATAGTCTGTGTTAGAACTTTCACAGATGAATATTATTTATTTGAGATTTTAAGGTTAAATGGCAATTCTTGTACGAAATGAAATAAACAACGATATCATATAAATGAAATATAATGAATGAATGGATATGAATATGAGAGCTAATATGGGTGGTAGCGAGCTCAATTCGTTATAATTATCGAAAATGAAATAGAAAATCAAGAAAAGAATATTTAATCTTTAGCGTCAACGAAATTGGAATAACTTATTTATTTTATTATGAACAGTACTCTGTTCAACAAATGGAATGTTAAACGTCAGTTTATGATGGTTTTTCTAATTTAGTAGCTTATTTCCAAGGTTCAAAAGGTATATCTTATGCTTGAGAAAACTTCTGTGTTCCGGTTTTCAGGGGTGAATTAGCTCATTTTGAAAATTTAAAATGGCTATATTTTTTTAACAGGGCCGAATCTGAAAAATTGGTAAATGAAAAAAGTGTTTCTTTTGACCTCAAAAACCTTCGGTTAAAATATATGTACAAGTCAAAGACTCACCCTGTATACTATACAGTTCCTGAATGTGATTCATTTAGCTTTTTCAATATCTACTATTCCCATCCGAATATCTCAATAGTTTTCTTAAAGAAAAATCGAAAGCGCGTTATTCCCATAGCCATATTAAGCTATTTCTATACTATTCTCATCCGAATAACTCCATATTTCTATTGAAAAAAATTGAAAACGCGTTAGTCCCATAGCCAATTCGTATGTTTTGCCATTAATAACTCCATCCTTCACGACACCTCCCCCTCTATGATAGTCTGCAAAGCGATGCGAGTAGAAGCCACGTGAGGGCCAGTCCATGTTATTTTATTATGACTATGCTCTGGAGTCTAGATGGAGGCGGCTCCAGCCTCGGTGCCTGATCCTACGGATCTGAGGCAGCGACGTCGTGGGTCTGCTCCGTCGCTATGACAACCAGGTGAACGCTAGACGTCGGCGCTCGCTACCCTTTGTATATCCGACATGAAATGTCTCAATTTCAATGGTTAGACGAAAATTGCGATGACTCCAACAGTTATCCAAATTCCCACGACCCCATGCGACAAACTGAACATCACCAGATCAGACGTCAATCAGGAAAAGTCCGAATCTGAGTTTCGCGCCTACCAGATCCTCATGAATTGTACGAAAAAATATTTCCTTATTTTTTTTATTGTTGACATGTCGAGCTGATATTGATGAGAGAAAATTGTACGTATCAGAGGCGACATAATTTTTGGGGAAATATTTCCAATGCATAAACATTTTTTGTTATCTACGATGGGTTTTTTATCAGGGCGCCTAACCTAACATTCGGAAATATTCTGAGCTTTTGTCAATCTCATCAATGACAAACACCATCGTCTCCAATCTTTGCATGCCCTATTTCTCTTCAACTGCAGCTCAAGATACTTTAGAGCCACCGTTTGTCTGTTCTTGCTCAGAGAATATTTACCTAAAAATAATATCACCTCTTATCCGGATCTATTTTCTTCTCATCGGTATCTTCTTGATATGTCAACAAAAAAAAAGAAAATAAAGAAATGTTTTCTCGTCCAATTCATGATGATCTAGTTGGCGCGAAACTCATTTTCGTACTTTTCCTGATTGACGTCTGATCTGGTGATGCTTGTTAAAAGCGTGAGGTGGTGAAAATTTTGAAAACGGTTGCGGTCATCGCGATTGTTCGTCTAACGACTGAAATTTCTCCGTCCTATGTAGGATATATAAAGGGTAGCGCGGACCTGCGTGTAACTTTCGACTGGTTGTCATAGCGCTCTCTGAGATCTGGAGGATCGGACAATGAGCCTGGGAGCCAAACTACACTGCGCAAAAGAATTAACGCACATTATGGAAATCTCAAATTTATTCTATAACTGAAGGTGTTCTCAATGATAATTATTTTTATCAGAATCATGCATGCATATGTTATCCACTTTCAATGTTTTTCTTCATTACAGATGTTTTTTCCCAGCAGGAATAAAAAAGATGAGATTATCAGATTTTGAATGTATTGGCTCCTTTCTGAAATCAGTTGTTCTCGATCAATTCTAGTGATTAATAGTTTTTCTTTCGTTTGATTTTCTACACTCGATCGCTATGCAACGCGAAACACGCAATTTGACCCAAGAGGAATGTGCCCAAGCGGTAGTTTTGCGAGAAGAAGGGTGGACATACACAAGAATTGCAGAAAGGTTTGGAGTTTCCCATACAAGTGTGTCCAGAATGTTGCAGCGATTCAGGGAGACAGGTATGAATGTCCGAAGACCAGGACAGGGTAGACCACGGGTAACAACTGCCATTCAAGAACGTTACTTGAGAGTTTCTTCGTTGAGACAACGGTTTGCAACCGCTCGCCTCCTTCAAAATCAGCTTGAGCAAACTCATGGGGTGCAAATTAGCACTCACACAATAAGAAATCGCCTCAGAGAATATGATTTAAGGCCTCGTGTCGCGGCAAAAGGCCCAGCTCTTACCCCAGCCCATCGAAGGGCGCGTTTGGATTTTGCGAGAGAGCATATCCATTGGGAAGAGGCTGATTGGGAAAAAGTGCACTGAGCATATTATTTATGTGGACGTCTATATACAAGGGAACGTCGATCACAATGGTAGAGGCAGAATCTAGACTCATTTGTGAAGAGAACTCTTTCCCAATCAGCCTCCTACCAATGGATATGCTCTCCCGCAAAATCCAAACGCGCCCTTCGATGAGCTGGGGTAAGAGCTGGGCCGCTTGCCGCGACACGAGGCCTTAAATCATATTCTCTGAGACGATTTCTTATTGTGTGAGTGCTAATTTGCACCCCATGAGTTTGCTCAAGCTGATTTTGAAGGAGGCGAGCGGTTGCAAACCGTTGTCTCAACGAAGAAACTCTCAAGTAACGTTCTTGAATGGCAGTTGTTACCTGTGGTCTACCCTGTCCTGGTCTTCGGACATTCATACCTGTCTCCCTGAATCGCTGCAACATTCTGGACACACTTGTATGGGAAACTCCAAACCTTTCTGCAATTCTTGTGTATGTCCACCCTTCTTCTCGCAAAACTACCGCTTGGGCACATTCCTCTTGGGTCAAATTGCGTGTTTCGCGTTGCATAGCGATCGAGTGTAGAAAATCAAACGAAAGAAAAACTATTGATCACTAGAATTGATCGAGAACAACTGATTTCAGAAAGGAGCCAATACATTCAAAATCTGATAATCACTCTTTTTTTATTCCTGCTGTGAAAAAAAAAACATCTGTATTGAAGAAAAACGTTGAAAGTGGATAACATATGCATGCATAATTCTGATAAAAATAATTATCATTGAGAACACCTTCAGTTGTTCAGTTGAGATTTCCATAATGTGCGTTAATTCTTTTGCGCAGTGTATAATGAATCGATAAGTTGAAACTCGGTGCAGTCAGATTTCATGCAAAATTTATTGTTTTGGGTTGAAAAAATTATAAACTTATGGATTCACCCCTACTTAACTCTTAGTATTGATACTCAAAAAGATTAGAATATATTTCTGAAGCAGAAAGATACCACCGAATTGTCATTTGGAATAATAGCATCTGCAAAAAAAATATCGATTTCAAATTGCTAAATAATTGGTGGTAACCACGATTTTTTTAACCATTCAGTTTTTGAAGGTGTTGAAACTTTCAATATACAAAATTGTTATATTGCATTCTTCAGCTGAAGATCCTTTCCTCATAAAGGATTTTGCCTTCAATGGAATTTTCTGCCAAACCAGGAATATCGTTGGAATATTCAATGAATTATCATCATGGTTTCAAGTTAATACTGGAAAAGACTAAAATGGTTCAATTCCGATTGGCTTAGTAATTGTTGAAGCCTGGTACCTCGGGCTTCAGGGTTAGACCCTTCTGCTCAAAATTCTTTGTTCTTGATACACTCATCTTCTTCGAAAATACCTAAACTCCCAAATTGCCCAGTTGTTATCTTAGAAGTCCATGCTTTTCTAATGATTTCGCGGAAGTAAGACATTTCCCTTAGTGGAATGAAGAAAAACAATTCTAACTGAGCAAGAGGAAACCAAAAAGTAAGATTTCATAACCTATCCTCAAATCAATACCTCTCTTCTTCTTTATGGAGCACTACACAAGCATTGACAATGTTACTTGCTGTCTCCGATGTATAATGAAAAACCCTATGCTTGAGTAGACAGCTCCAGAATCCCATCACATCTTCAAGCTTCGGATTTCTTTCTGTTTTTTGTTTTATAAATATTTTGGAGTTCCTTCTACTGGTTCATTTTCCAGAGGTGTCATCATCCATGTTCTTTGAGGATATCCAAAAACTCCAACACTCAAATCATTGAATGGTTCTCCTCGCTGACCATATCTCCGCTGATCTATTTGTTCAACATCATCGAATCGATCCATTAATAACAATAGTACTATTTCGTCTTACATTAACTCAGAGCAATAAATATGACTTAAGAATATATCTCTATGGCATTCAGATTGTCAAAGAATCAAAACGAATGCCAAAAAGCGCTCGCAGTAAGCATTCGCACCGAAAACGTGTACGTTTGAAAGTTCACGAGTCAAGAATACCAAAACGTGTGACATTCGAAAAGTACGAATCACTTGTCGAGTATAGGGTCCCTGATCTTTTTCTCTTGTACGGTAAAAGGTAATTTCGGTTCCTTGTTCCAATACATTGACTGTCATTGTACCTACATTAATGAAAATATATAGGTAATAATTTTAGAACTCTCATAAACGAATATATTGAATGAAAACCTTATTGATAGATAAGTTAATGTATCTAAAAAAGTAGAGCTGATAGAGAAAAACGGATTGCATGTACAGATTTACCGTTCCGAATATAGTCAAAATCGGTTCTAAAATCCCAGGCACCGAAAAAAAAAATTTTTTTGTTGCCCTGTGAATTTGCAATACATATACTGTAGAGTGTAGAGCATCACCGAACGAACAAGCATGACATGCATGTATTTATGGCTGCTCGAAGCAATAAGAATTTCCCTTAATGGAAAACTCCTTCCTGGAAACTGGGTTGGACATATGAGGATACTGAATCAACTAGATTCAAACCTCCTCGCAAAACCATCAGATATTATGCCAACCACCTACGATTTTGAAACGCCCTTTGAAACGGTTATAAATAACCGTCCTAGTGCAATAAGTCTCGTAAATCGTCTGGACAAAAAGTCATCCATATGGTTCACAGATGGACCAAAACAGAGAAGGGCACCGGCATTGGGATATATGGACCCAAACTGAGAATCTCTAAACCCCTGGGGAATTAGCCCTCGATTCTGCAGACCGAGATAATGGCTGTTTATGTATGCGCCCAGGAGTGTCTCAAAATGAACCTCAAGGGGGTGCATATCTACATCACCACGGACAGCCAAACCACGCTGAGATCCCTGGAATCGTGTTGTCAGGGGTCTTTGCTGACTTGGGAGTGCCGTAACAACATAAAGCAACTGGCCAGAGGAAATAAGGTGACTCTACTGTGGGTACCAGGGCACTGTGGGGTTGAAGGAAATGAAAGAGCGGATGAACTTGCAAAAAGTGCATCAAGGTTAAGACCTGCTGGACCTGAGCCGTTCTGTAGGATAGGAAAAGACCAATACAAAGCAGCGGTCCAGCTATGGGAGTTGAACAATAGGACAATCCACTGGACTAACACTCCTAGACTTGCTCAGGCAAAGAAATTCGTGACGATTTCACCTACCTACCCCTAAAAGCTCCTGAAGCTGTCGCGAGCCGAGCTTCGCGTGATGGTGGGACTGCTGACGGGGCACTGTCGGTACAAACATCATTTGTACCGTTATGCAAGTGTCCGGAGCTGGCTGGACTAAGAGCTATTCACATGGGTAAGCCGGTCCTGGATACCAGAGAAGTAACGGCCAAGGTCCCTAAGGAGGTTGTCAATTTTATTAACGTCGTTGACGACCTCCTCAGCTCATATTACCTGCATGAATTTTCGCATAGGATATTTCCTCCGTAAACTAGAATACTTCAGGTTCTTGTTCGCTTCAATACTACTTTGATCCACTACTACCATTAATTCACCACCACATTTCCAGGCTAGTTCTAGATGGTCCGGTAGATGCCGTCTGGATCGAAAACCTGAATTCCGTCCTCGACGACAACAAGACGCTGACTTTGGCCAACGGCGATCGCATAGTGATGGCCGCCAATTGCAAGCTCGTCTTCGAACCCGACAACGTGGACAACGCGAGCCCAGCCACGGTGTCCCGTATGGGGATGGTGTTCATGAGTGCCTCCGTCCTGCCCTGGTCGCCCATTCTGGAGGCGTGGTTGAAGAACAGGTCGAACCAGGAAGCTGCTGTGTTGAAGAATCTCTTCAATTCCATTTATGCGGATCTGCAGCTCTTCGTTCTGATCAAATTGAAACCGAAGATGTTCTTGAGGGAGGCGATGTATATAAAGCAGTGCTGCGATGTTCTCCAAGGGATTCTGGATGTTGAAGAGGAGAATAGTGAGTATTATTCTTTTTGTCTACCCTTACTCTTTCATTATTATTTTTAGAACTCTTCATCTCTCTGAGTGAATTTGAGAGAGGTCGAATTATTGGTCTACGGGAGGCGGGGTTGTCATTTCGAAAAATCGCTTAACGTATGAACAGAAATCCAACTAATGTTGTGAGATGTTGTCAAGTGTGGTAATGCCCAAAACCGAAGAAGAGTAGGCACCGGACGATGAAGGGGCACAAATCAAGTTCAAGATCGACGTCTAAGACTTATGGCCAAAGGAAAATGATAGAACCCTTCACTGTTAAGTGGATATCAGCTATGTTGAAAGGACGAACCGTTACAGCCTATCTGGGAGAAATCGAAGTGACCGTGCTGACGTGCAGGGGATGCCCTCAGGGAGGGGTTCTATCTATCATGTGAGGAAATGTAGCCTGCTGGAAGCAATAAGAATTTCCCTTAATGGAAAGCTCCTTCCTGGAAACTGGATTGGACATATGAGGATACTGAATCAATTATATTCAAACCTCTTGGCAGAACCATCGGATGTTATGCCAACCACCTACGAATTTGAAACGCCCTTTGAAACGGTTATAAATGACCCTCCTAGTGCAATAAGACTCGTAAATCGTCTGGACAGAAAGTCATCCATATGGTTCACAGATGGATCAAAATCAGAGAAGGGCACCGGCATTGGAATATATGGACCTAAACTGAGGATCTCTAAAGCCCTGGGACGTGAGCCCTCGATTCTACAGACCGAGATAATGGCTGTTAATGCATGTGCTCAGAAGTGTCTCAAAATGTACCTCAAGGGGGCGCATATCTACATCACCATGGACAGCCAAACCATGCTGAGATCCCTGGAATCGTGTTGCCAGGGGTCTCTGCTGACTTGGGAGTGCCGTAACACCATAAAACAACTGTCCAGAGGAAATAAGGTGACTCTACTATAGGGCACTGTAGGGTTGAAGCAAATGAAAAAGCTGATGAACTTGCAAAAAGTGCATCAAGGTTAACCTGCTGGACCTGAGCCTTTCTGTGGGCTAGGAAAAGACCAATATAAAGCTGCGGTCCAGCTATGGGAGTTGAACAACAGGATAATCCACTGGAATTACATTCCTAGACTTGTTCAGGCAAAGAAATTCATGACGATTTCACCTACCTACGCCAAAAATCTCTTGAAGATGTCACGAGCCGAGCTTCGGGTGATGGTGAGACTGCTGACGAGACACTGTCGGTGCAAACATCATTTGTACCGTATGAGAAAGTCAGCAGATGAGATTTGCAGACTCTGTGGATCGGAAGCAGAAACAGCCGAACACATGGTATGCAAATGTCCGGTGCTGGCTGGCCTATTATTATTATTATTTGAACTGGGGTCGTTTTGCTTCGGTGAGCCTTCCGGGAACTGCGACCATGCAGATCTTTTGTTCACTACCCTACTCATTCATAGAAACCCAGGGAGGTCGTCAACGACGTTAATAAAATTGACAACCTCCCTAGGGGCCTTGGCCATTACCTCTCTGGTATCCAGGACCGGCTTGCCCATGTGAATGGTTCTTAGGCCAGCCAGCTCTGGACACTTGCATATCAAGTGTTCAGAAGTTTCTACTTCCGATCCACAGAGCCTGCAAATCTCGTCTGCTGACTTACCCATACGGTACAAATGATGTTTGTACCGACAGTGCCCCGTCAGCAGTCCCACCATCACCCGAAGCTCCGCTCGTGACAGCTTCAGGAGTTTTCTGGTGTAAGTAGGTGAAATCTTCACGAATTTCTTTGCCTGAGCAAGTCTAGGAGTGTTAGTCCAGTGGATTGTCCTACTGTTCAACTCCCATAGCTGGACCGCAGCTTTGTATTGGTCTTTTCCTATCCCACAGAAAGGCTCAGGTCCAGCAGGTCTTAGCCTAGATGCACTTTTTGCAAGCTCGTCCGCTCTCTCATTTCCTTCAACACCACAGTGCCCTGGTACCCATAGTAGAGTCACCTTGTTTCCTCTGGCCAGTTGCTTTATGGTGTTACGGCACTCCCAAGTCAGCAGAGACCCCTGACAACACGATTCCAGGGATCTCAGCGTGGCTTGGCTGTCCGTGGTGATGTAGATATGCGCCCCTTGCTGGCTGGCCTAAGAACCATTCACATGGGTAAGCCGGTCCTGGATACCAGAGAGGTAACGGCCAAGGCCCCTAAGGAGGTTGTCAGTTTTATAAACGTCATTGACGACCTCCTTGGGTTTCTATGAATGAGTAGCGTAGAGGACAAAAGATCTGTATTGTCGTAGTTCCCGGAAGGCTTACCGAACCAAAACGACCCCAGTTCAAATAATAATAATAAGACTTATGGCCCCTAGAGACCAATCTTTGGCTGATGGGTGATTAGGAGAACAAGGCCATCCATTAACTATCCGGACGGTTTACCGTCGAAAAAGGTCTTTTGGATTGCATTACTGAATTCAATTCGTAGCTGACTTAATTATGAATTTGTAGCCAATTTCGAGTTAGAACGTCTTTCGAAAAACCTAATTATCTCTGGATCTGGAATTTCGAATTTTGTTCGGTAAAAGCAAATTATTCTCCAAATCGAACAAGCAGTTCCATATTGCTTCATTCATACCTTCAAAAAAACGGCGGTATACTTTTTTCTTCGAAATACTTTAGATGTGACCGAATTGCACACCACTGGTGTTCCCCGAAAATCGAAAATATCTTCATTAAATAGCCCTTAGGGAGCAGAGTAGTCATGCTAAATTTCGTTTGAATTCAAGTTTTTTATGGAAGCTATTGCATAAAAATGATTATTTCTTCTAAACTTCAACATCCTGTATCTCTCTTAGGGATCGAGATAGAGGTATATAATATACATTTTTCCGAATCAGTACAACCCATTAAATATCCCATTAAATGTTTAACGATTGAACTGATACACCCTGTATAGAAGTCATTAATACAGTTTTCTGCTCCATTATTGTAATGATGAATTTGATAAAAAGATTAGAATCACATTCAACAAAAATATTTTATTTTTACAGGAAGCTGGACAGATAAGCAGTTAGAACGCCTCTTCCTCTTCGCTCTAATGTGGTCACTAGGGGCTCTTTTAGAACTCGAAGATAGAATAAAGATGGAATTGTTTGTTACGACACATCCATCGAATTTAGATTGGCCCAAATGCGGAGATAATGAAACGATCTTCGAGTTTTTAGTGAACACTGATACCGGCAGATGGCAGCACTGGTCTGAAAGGGTGGAACCGTTCATTTATCCTTCGGATAGTATTTTAGAATTCACGTCAATACTAGTGCCAAATGTGGACAATGTTCGAACCAATTTCTTGATAAGCACCATTGCTAAACAACGAAAGTCAGTTTTACTAATAGGTATATATCTGAATGAGGAAAATGATATGATGGCATGTAAACAATGTTCGAGCGGTTCCTCGATATGCGGTTGGAACTTTCAACTCCCTCGGTAGCTCAGTTGGTGAGACCACTGGACTGGTGATTCGGAGGCAGGGGGTTCGAGACCCGCTTGAGGAGGTACTTTTTCCGTAATTGATCATTGCCTGCATGCCATCAAATCATCTTCCTTATTATCAATATACAGAAGTTAGAACCATTATTTTCTAATACACTGCGCAAAAAAATTAACGTACATTATGGAAATCTCAAATTTATTCTACAACTGAAGGTGTTCTCAATGATAATTATTTTTATCAGAATTATGCATGCAGATGTCATCCACTTTCAACGTTTTTCTTCAATACAGATGTTTTTTTTCCAGAAGGAATAAAAAAAGAATAGATTATCAGATTTTGACTGTATTGGCTCCATTCTGAAATCAGTTGTTCTCGATCAATTCTAGTGATCAATAGTTTTTCTTTCGTTTGATTTTTCACACTCGGTCGCTATGTAACGCGAAACACGCAATTTGACTCAAGAGGAATGTGCCCAAGCGGTAGTTTTGCGAGAAGAAGGGTGGACATACACAAGAATTGCAGAAAGGTTTGGAGTTTCAATACAAGTGTGTCCAGAATGCTGCAGCAATTCAGGGAGACAGATATGAATGTCCGGGGACCAGGACAGGGTAGACCACGAATAACAACTGCCATTCAAGAACGTTACTTGAGAGTTTCTTCGTTTAGACAACGGTTTGCAACCGCTCGCCTCCTTCAAAATCAGCTTGAGCAAACTCATGGGGTGCAAATTAGCACTCAGACAATAAGAAAGCGCCTCAGAGAATATAATTTAAGGCCTAGTGTCGGGGCAAGAGGCCCAGCTCTTAACCCAGCCCATCGAAGGGTGCGTTTGGATTTTGCGAGAGAGCATATCCATTGGGAAGAGGCTGATTGGGAAAGAGTTCTCTTCACAGATGAGTCTAGATTCTGCCTCTACCATTGTGATCGACGTTTCCTTGTATACAGACGTCCACATGAAAGATATGCTCAGTGCAATTTCCTGAATCCTACTGGTTTCGGGGGAGAATCGATTATGGTATGGGGTGGAATATCTTTGACTGCTCGCACAGACCTAGTGGTCGTTGATAATGGAGCTATGAATGCTGATAGGTATATAAGGAACATTCTTGAAGAGCATGTAGTGCCATTTGCCCCATACATTGGTGAAAATATCATTTTTATGGACGATAATGCCAGACCCCATCGTGCGCGCATCGTACCTTGAAGAGGTTGAAGTCTCTCGAATGAAATGGCCAGCAAGAAGTCCAGATCTCAATTCGGTTGAGCAGGTTTGGGACAACCTCAATAGAAGGCTGATAAATTCAGAAAATCATCCAGCTACTCTTAATGACTTAGGAATCCAACTCAGAGAAATCTGGAAAGGATTAGATCAGAACATTTTAAGATCACTCATTTTGAGTATGAACCGTCGTTGCCGAGCAAGGGGTGGAAATACCAAGTATTAAATCACTTATCAGCATTCCAGTATTTTGAAAATTGTTTATTTCTCTTCTTTCGCATAAGATTCGGTGAAATCCTGAATTTTTCTTCCATTTAATGTGTCTTGTTTCGTTCAAAACCTTCCCGAGAGAACATAAAAAATAAGTTATAAAGTCAATGTAGAGTTAACTTTCATTATAATTGAGATTTTCAGAATGTGCGTTAATTTTTTTGCGCAGTGTATATCTGAATACAGACAATCAAATAAAAACTCAACTGAATGTTCTGATGAGAACAAATTGTTAATTTTTTTCTTGAATTTGATAAATCGAATATTTTAGGTGAACAAGGTACAGCAAAAACGGTAATGATAAAAGGTTATATGTCGACGTTCAACGTGGATTACGCTCTGAGCAAGAGTTTCAATTTTTCTTCAGCAACAACACCCAATATGGTTCAGGTAAACCAAAAGAGAAGACAAAAATTATTTAGTCAAAAGTTCATTTCCTTCAGAGAATTATAGAGTCCTACGTTGACAAGAGAGTTGGAACAACATATGGACCTCCAGCTGGAAAAACACTTTCAATTTTTATTGACGACATCAACATGCCTGTAATCAACGATTGGGGAGACCAGATCACAAATGAAATTGTCAGACAGCTCATGGAATGTGGAGGTAAAAATATCTTGTTATCAATAATATTCGTGTTGCGTTCTCCATCAGCTTTCTCCTGATTGTTCTATCCTTCCTTATTTTTCATTTCATGTTGATCTATTACCTGCTTTCCTTATTATGTCATTCAATTCTTCAGTTGTTTCTTTATCTTTTTATGGAGATCTTATTATCATTTCAATTAAAAACCTTTTTTTTTGTTTCGTGTGTTTTATTTTGCCAGAATATGTTGTTGTTGCATCCCGCAACTTTATTGTTGTAGGATACAAGAATTGAAGGTCTGTTTAGTAGCGATAGTTGATCTTGACTACAATTTTCAGGATTTTATAGCCTGGATAAGCCTGGAGATTTCTCAACTATAGTAGATGTGTTGTTCCTTAGTGCAATGATACATCCAGGAGGCGGAAGAAATGATATACCACATCGGTTGAAACGACAATTTTGCATCTTCAATTGTACGCTTCCTAGCGTAGCTTCAATGGACCTGATATTTCGTAAGTACATACAGGGTGTTTCATTTTATACCGGACAAACCTATTTAGTCATGTAGATGACACCGGGAGAATCATTTTTGTCTTATGATATGGAAGGGGTGGTGATTAACAATTGAAAATGTATTACTATGCTGGAGTTCAGATACCAGATCCATTCACATCTGAAAAAAGTGATAGCCATGAAGGCTGCTTCTATAAGTTACTTCTTTTTCGATCTTTCTTCCTTTGATATTATGTAAGCCTCATCCCATCTCATCCAATAATCTTCATCACAGGCATGTTGGACTAGCCTGGATTCATCTGTTTCACCCAATCGAGCTACCTTTTGATGCTCTTTGACGCTTATGTTCAGGGGGCATTTAGTCTCCTCAATATAAGATCTGCCATCTTTACATGTTATTGGGTATACGCTATTTTTGATTCTTTGATCTTCATTGTCAGTTTTCACCTCAGTCTGGTTAGCTCTGACAGTGTTTTCTGTGTGGAATGCTTACCAGGCTTATCAGGAAATTAGTGATTATTTAAGTGAAATGAATATCAATCCATCATGTATCATTTGTAAGATTTTTTCGCTTATGAATAATATATTTGTTCCAGAAAAAATTGCTTGCGGCTATTTCTGTCCAGAACGGTTCGATCAAAATGTAGTAGACCTAGTTGAGATGTTAGTTCCTCTCACCCGCACAATATGGCAACAAACAAAAACCAAAATGTTACCAACTCCGGCCAAATTCCATTATGTCTTCAATTTACGTGATCTCTCCAGAATATGGCAAGGAATGTTGAACGTGAAATCTGGAGAATGTGAGAATACTGACCAGTTACTGAAATTATGGAAACACGAATGTAACAGAGTAATCTCTGATAGGTGAGCGATTCCATATACATATACACACATCGTCATGATGTGATCAGTAAGACGCGTAGAGGCCCTTCTCCTGAAAACCGGCAGCGTTGCTAGAGAACGGTGCCTGGTCGACCCAGAGTAACATCTGCAAGGGAAGACTATTTTATCACAAATTTTTCTCGGAGTTATCGAACGGTATCTGTAACAGCCCTTCGAAGTAATTTTTTGAGAACCTATAGTTGGGTTGTCTCAACCAGTACCATGAGGGACGGTTGTATTCCTCAAATTTGAGGGCATAAGACCTTTAATAGTACCTCTGCTATCACCCGAACATAGAGCTACCTGTCGGCAATGGACAGAACACCACCAAGACTGGCCTTCACCGCAATGTCGCAACGTACTTTTTTCACGATTCGGTTCACAAAGTTATAGTCGACGAGGAAGGGTTTGGAGAGGTCCAGGCAGACTATAGCGACTCAATTTCGCCAAGGAAGTTGTACCCTTTCTAGGCGGATCTATAATATGATGGGGGGTATAATGTTCGGTCGCCGTACCCCTTTCATTATCGTTGAACGAACAATGCCTGGTGCCATCTACGTAGAAAACATAATTGAACCAATCATTGTTCATCTGCGCAACAAATTTGTGTATCATTTCATTTATCAGGATAATAACGCCTCACGAAGGCTTCAAAACATTCTTCAAGAGAACAATATCCAGAGAATGAACTGGCTAGCAAACTCACCAGACATGAATACAATTGAGGACGTATAGGATTACTTAGGCCCTTAGGGAGAGCAATATTCAATCGCCAAAACCCACTTTCAACTTTTCAGGAAATGAGTTTAGCTCTCCAAGAAACTAATATCTAATATATTGCAGCTGAAAAAGGGAAAAATATTCATCTTATTTCCAGAACATAGAGTATCTATTTCTTGAGAAACTTGGCCATGATGATGGGTGGTTTTTTCGGAACTAACTCATGATGGAACCTCGTCTTCTGAATTCTGAGCTAGGGGCAATTTTCGTTGAAACGCCCTTTATATAATTCTGCTGAAGGTGTTGTAGTAACCATCCTCTCTCATTCACAGAATCGTTATAATTACTCAGGGAATGTTTTGAAAACAAAGCTGTAAAATTTAGAAACAGAAATTTACTGAGTAGATACTTTTTTGATAGATTAATTGCTCTAGTATAGTACATATATTCAAAGTAACTTGAAATAGTTCATAAAAACGCTTGGCCAGGTGTCCCTTTGAAGTGAATACGCGATCTGCTAAATACCGGGATTTATTTGAAAGTAATGTAAGGCAATAATTTCACTGGATCCAAAAGAATTTCTGGAAACTTAGACAACCCTTGTATAATCGGAATATTCTGGCTTCCTTCAAGTGACTTTGGGTATACTTTATTCTGAATAAATTCTATTAACCGCTATTTCAACCTTACAGGTTTATCGACAGCACTGACAAAAAATGGTTCTCTGAAAATATGATCACAAATGCAACATCAGCGTTAGCTGGAGTCGTGAGTAGTATACCTGAAGAAGATACATTTTGGGCAGATTTCTTGAGAGATCCTCCAGAAACAACGGGAGACGAACCGGACGATTATGTTATTGTAATACCGAAAGTTTATGAGGAAATACCTTCCAGGGAATTCGTTAAAGATAGATTATATAGTGAGTTGAGAATATTTACTAGATCGTAAAAGTTTTTGAGAAATTTAATATTAGAGAACACCAAGATCGGTTTCGTAGATGTGAGAATATCTTATCTTTCTTAGACATTGAAAGACCAGAGCATTGTTATACAGGTTTGGAAAATTCACTCGGAACCATGGGATTTAGCGTGCAAATCTCCAAGTCGCTCTGCAAATATATTCAATAGTTGTACTCCTCCGCTATTTTATCTGTCATTTTGTTATTGATGGAAATTTTGAAGTGAAATTTCAGTAATATGTCTCATTAGGGGTTTGCAGTTACGGGGATGCGAAGATGAGAAGTTCCCCTCGAATCAGAAATTGACGAGTCCGGGCGATTTTTCACATTTTCATTTTAAATCCCAAAAATCGAGTTGTTAAGTTTTTGTTGGACCACACTGTATATGGTTAAGTACTAGAGATATCGATATAATAATGTGAAACGATAACGATGAAGAGAAATTCCCAATTAATAATTCTTAAAATAATCGTACATGATAATGTTTTTAGTGTTCATGGAATTGTACAATGAATCCATCCGTGGGGCCTCTATGGACTTGGTTTTCTTCGATGACGCTATGATTAATCTGCTTACAATATCCAGAATAATTAGAACTTCTAGGGGAAATGCACTATTGGTTGGCGTTGGTGGCTCAGGAAAGCAAAGTTTAACCAGACTTGCCTCTTTCATTGCACTCTATAAGAGTTTTCAACTTCAACTAACAAGGTGAGAGCATCGATAGCTTCCTAAATCAATCCAAATATATGTTTTCTTCAACCAAATATCTTTGACGCGTTATTTTTGCGAAATGTTATGTGTCATAAATGAAGGATCCAGTTATTGTTCCCTATTTGTACTTGAGATGGTCAACAGGATGCTTAGAGACCTATTAGTTTCTTCAAGTGTCGAGGGCATGACAGTTTCAATGAATTTACAGGGAACAAATTGTTATTTTACATATAATGTAAAAAGGATGTGTTATTCTTCGGGGTGTCGAAGATGTGTCATGCCGGTTGTAAATCTTAAGAGACTTACTGGGGTTGGGAAAGTTCGAGAACAAGACGGTTGTACCAGATGTGTCACATCTGTGTATCAGGTTCTAGTCCTTCGAGAATATTCGATTTCCAGGAATCCGCGAAGATCTTTGTGGGCGGTACGGCAAAATTCTTATTGGACTAGGGGATGGTACTCTCTCTAAGGGTGTGGTCAAGCCGGAAGAAGGGAAGGATATTCAGAGTGGACGGGGTAAGTTGCGGTCAGGGGACGAAGTAAGTGGAGTCGAGAGTCAGTTCGAGTTAAGTCGAAGACGAGTAAAGTACAAGTTCGGTCTAAGTCGAAGTAAGAGTAAGTTCAGTCGGTTGAAACTTAAGACGTAAGGCGAAAAGACGGTTCGCGGACTAGATTAAGACGAGTCGCGAACCAGTTAAAGACGAGACGACCGAAACTTGTAATAAGAAGAAGACGTGAATTATCGAAAACGACTCGAGTAATTAAAACTAGAGTTAAAGACGAAATTCAGTACCGTAGTGAGAAACTTGTAATTAAGCCGTAATTAGGATCTCCTCAATACTGTGATTGTACTGTATAAGTGAGGCTTTGTAAATAAATGTAAATAATTGAAAAGAATTCAATTATTACAAATCCAACAAAGTCACGGAGAAAAAGACGAAAGGCCAGGTAATCGAATCAAACCTCTAGACGATCGATTAACCAAGCCTACATAAATTAATCGATTCTCAAAATTTGGTCATTAATAATTATGAGCAATTGAAGAACTGAACAAAGTATTTTCGTTATCCTTATCCATGTCATATATCGAATACACTTATTCTTGAAGGGTACTCATTGATATTCACAAAATAAGTACCTTGATAATTCAATCATGAAATCACCAGAAGACGTACCAACTGAATTTGTATGACTTTTATTTTTGCCGGGGTGGCAGAAACGCTAGAGCGGGTCCTGATCACCATCATATCATATCACACATAAATTACTTGATATGTAGTTACTAACGCAATATCGTGCTAGATAGTTGATGGTAGGTACTCCGAAGATAGTTCAGGAACTTTCGGGCCAGCTTTGGCTGTGAATACAAGTCAAAACATGGAAGTGCGATAGGCAAGAATAACAAGGTCTTCTTAGTCTGGGTTTCCGGCCATTCGGGCATTAGAGGCAATGAAGAGGCATGCACACTTGCCAGAAAATGAACACAAACTTCTTCCATTGGCCCGGAACCTTTCTGTGAAATAGGCATATGTACCTACAAGTTTCAGGAGAAGGAAAAAACGAAAGTTTCTTTGAAACTTTGACACAGATCCAAGAAGTATCTGTATCTTAGCAAGAATACACCACACTTCCCCAATGCATTTCCACAGGGCATTGTCGCCTTAGGAAATAACTCATGAGAATAGGTGTAGCAAAAAATAATGAGTGCAGATGCTGTGAGGAGGATGAAAAAACTACGGATCCCCTGGTGACGAAATGCCTCGCCATCACAAGATACTTGTAGAAGTGAGGAATTAGCCTTCTTGAGCCATCCCAGATACTGGACTTCATTCGAACTCTGGAATTCAGAGGCGAGCTGCAGATACACAATACACCATTAGGTCGCAGTGAGACAGAACCTCCTCAATTAAATCTAATCTAAATCTTGTCTCCTCGACTATCAAGGACGTACTTTCATGACATCGGGAAAGTCAACCTTCGGAACATTTATGGATTCACTTTCTAGTATACCTACTACATATAAATGTAGGCTTGGTTAATCGATCGTCTAGAGATATGATTCGATTACCTGGCCTTTCGTCTTTTTCTCCGTGACTTTGTCAGATTTGTAATAATTAAACTCTTTTGAATTATTTACATCTATTTACAAAGCCACACTTATACAGTGCAAACACAGGTTATACGGTACTGAATTTCCTCTTTAACTCGAGAGTTAATCACTCGAAACGTCTTCGATATTTCACGTCTTTGTCTTATTACAAGTTTCGGTCGTCTCGTCTTTGATTTGTTCGCGACTCGTCTTAATCTAGTCTGCGAACCGTCTTTTCTTCTTACGTCTTAAGTTTCAACCGACAGAACTTACTCTTACTTCGACTTAGACCGAACTTGAACTTTACTCGTCTTCGACTTAACTAGAACTGACTCTCGACTCGAACTTACTTCGTCCCCTGACCGCAACTTACCCCGTCCACTCTGAATATCCTTGCTTCCTCCCGGCTTGACCACACCCTTAGGGAAAATACCATCCCCTAGTCCAATAAGAGTTTTGCCGTACCGCTCACAAAGATCTTCGCGGATTCCTGGAAATCGAACGTTCTCGAAGGACTAGAACCTGATACACAGATGTGACACATCTAGTACAACCGTCTTGTTCTCGAACTTTCCCAACCCCAGTAAGTCTCTTAAGATTTTCAACCGACATGACACATCTTCGACACCCCGAAGAATTACACATCCTTTTTACATTAGATGTACAATAACAGTTCGTTCCCTGTAAATTCATTGAAACTGTCATGCCCTCGACACTTGAAGAAACTGATAGGTCTCCAAGCATCCTGTTGACCATCTCAATTATTCACAGGGAACAATAACAGGATCCTACATAAATTAGGATCTAAATTTTCAGGTTTCATCATTGATTTACCTATTTCTAGGTCATATAACATTGGAAATCTAATGGAAGACCTGAAATATTTATACAGAGTAGCTGGCTTAGACGGCCAGGGCATCTCCTTCATTTTCACCGACAACGACATAAAAGACGAAACATTTCTGGAGAGCATGAACAACATTCTCAGCTCGGGAGAGATCGCAAATCTCTTTCCGAAGGACGAAATAGATGAGATTCAATCAGAACTGATACCAATCCTCAAGAAGATACAACCGAAGACACCACCGACTGTTGAGAATCTCTACGAATTCTTCATAACGAGAGCTGTTTCGAATCTGCATGTTGTATTGTGTTTTTCTCCTGTGAGTATTGTTTCACTTTCTGAAGTTATTACCGAGACATTCCCTGATAAACACAAAGGAAAAGTTAGGGATATTTGTACAAAGTCATACAAACCTCAAAAAAAAACATTCAAACTGTACTTCTAACGAACTGATCAGTTAATTTTTTTCGTTTGAATACTCCTTCTGTTCGGAAAGCGTGTGAATGAAAAAACTTGACAAACACGATTGTAGGAAAAGGTAAATGGATATAATTATGTTTATTATACTTTTCAATAGTGGTTGCATTGAAAATATTGTGTTTCACTATGGAACAGCGTCTTTAGACGAGATGAATCGGGCAGTAGGCCTTCTTCAATCATCGAAAGAATTCTGATTATCTCTCTAGGTTGGCGAGAAATTCAGAAGCCGTGCGCTGAAATTTCCGGGATTGATTTCTGGGTGTACCATCAACTGGTTTTCGAGATGGCCGAAAGCTGCACTGATTGAAGTTTCGAGTCATTTCCTGAAAGATTTTCCAATGGTTGCTGTTCCTGAAGTGAAAGAAAATCTGGTTATCGCCATGGGTGAAATACAAGATGGAGTAGCGGAAATATGTAATTCGTATTTTCAGAGGTGAGATTTAATTACAAGTCTGGAATATTATTAAGTGTACAACTTTGGTTAAGCTGTTTTGCACTGAATGGTTGTAGCTGTAAGTGGTGGTAGAAATAAATAGATAATAGATGTTATAAAATAAGCTTAGGTATTTGTTAACATAACGCCATCGAAATATTAGTCGATTTGTTTCTGCATCATGGAGTATTTCTCGATTAAACCTGTCAGCTTACGAGCCAAATTCACGTCATTTGCGGGAGATATCAATTTTCAGGCTCGTCAAATGCTCTCAAATGCCTAGAGTGAGGCCCCTATCAGTGAAATAACGTGCCGAGAGTGAAATCAACGCTTCAAGAACGGTGATTTTGACGTCCAAGACCAGCATGGTGGTGGACGAGAGAAGATTTTCAAAGATGCAGAATTGGAGTCATTAATTGATTAAGATTCGAGTCAAACGCAACAAGAATTGGCAGGATTATTAAAAGTGACAGAACAAGCCATTTCCAAACACCTGAAAGTCATTCAGAATCATTCAGAAACAAGGAAATTGGGTGCTGTACGAGTTGAAGCCCAGAGATGTTGAACGGCGTTTGTTTGCTGGTGAACAGCTGCTTGCAAGGCAAAGACGGAAGAGATTTCTGCATCGCATTGTGACTGGAGGCGAAAAAATGAGTCCATAATTCCAAGCGTAGAAAACCAAACCAGCTCAGCATAGTGTATTATGAGTTGTTAAAATCACATTATAATGTGATTTTACAGCATGACAATATTCGACCTCATATTGCGAAAGTAGTCAAGACATCAATTCAATTTATTGAATTGAATTGATGTCGCGAACGTTGCGAAAGTAGTCAAGACATACTTGGAAACGTTGAAATGCAAAGTCTTACCCGACTCACCATATTCTCCAGACGTTGCAAGAGTATTAGTTGTTTCTATCAATGAACGGCCTGGCTGACTAGCACTTCCGGTCTTATGAAAAAGTGAAAATTGTATCGATTCGTGGATCTCTTCAAAAGATGAACAGTTTTTTCAACGCGGGATTTGTACGCTGCCCGAAAGATGGAAGAAAGTAGTGGCCAGCGATGGACAATACTTTGAATCATGCATGTATAAACAGTTTTTGACAATAAAGCCTCGAATTTCGGAAAGAAATAGCCAGTAAACATGCAAGGAATAAAAATTGAAATGCTGCAATCGAATCGTTTTAGTTCAAAATAGACTTCGACTACAGTATTGTAGGGGTTTCCATAGTGAAAACTAAGGCCCGGTTTAATTAATCTATCAGTATGTGGAATCATTCTGCACAGTGTGAACTGCGGCAAAAAATTCTGCACCGCTCTTAACCGTTCAGTATCATACAACGTTGTTTTTGAGCATAACATGAAGAATATTATGTTTTGATCGCAAGTAACAGTTAAGAAAAACTAAATTTGTACCATTTATAACAGAAAAATCACAATGTCCATATGTTTTCTTAAATGTAACAAAATATTCCTCCAACACAAACGTATAAAGTATATATTATATGGTTACTGATGAAACATTTTTTATATTTTCTTGATACTTTCAGATTTCGTCGCAGGGTTTTCGTAACCCCAAAAACTTATACTTCTTTCCTCAATACCTACAAAATTTTCTACCAAGAGAAGTTTGACGAAATCAACACTTTAGCTGACAGGGTCAAAATAGGTCTTACGAAACTTGTAGAAGCACAAGAAAATGTGGACGAACTTAAAGAAGAACTCAAACTGAAAGAAGTCGAAGTGAATGTAGCAACAGAAGCCGCGGATAAGGTTTTACTGCTCTTTCAGAATCCTTGTCTTCTGATAACGTTTTAATTATTAATAGGTTCTGAATGAAGTGTTGGCAGCCTCACAGATCGCGAATAAGATCAAAGAAGATGCTGCGGTAGTCAAGGACAAAGCGGAAACCCTTGTTATTGCTATAAGTGCGGATCAGGAAGAAGCGGAGCAGAAACTGTTGATGGCGAAACCTGCTCTGGAAGCCGCAGAAGCTGCATTGTTGGTAAAGAATTTAGTTACTTAAAACTGATATTTTCTAGGCTAGAGAAAAGCTTTCGAATCAAATAAATCCCTAAAAGAAATTAGTACAAACCACTACATTTGTACCAAAGAGCAAAAGTCGAAAAAGTACAAAAAACATTGGCAGATGAGAGGTGACAGACCTGCAGACATCAAAGTGGTATTGGGACTTGAGACAGTGCTATATTAGGAGTCTTTAATCAAAGAAATAACACAAAAAGCCTAAAATGGTATCAATACCAAAAGAACTATAATACACAACTTATGACGATACCGACAGCAAGCAACTTATATAAGCTGCTTCTAAATATGATGAGTGGTATTTCAGTATAAATGATATATTGATGTAAGAACCCGATCCGTTCTCATCTGAGTCATCATCAGGGTTCCATGGAAGATTAACTACGATTATTGAAAAAAAAACGATGGAAAAAAATTCATTGAATTCATAAACTCATGTTTCAGAACGTATCTTCTGATTCATGAATCAGAATTGATGTTCAAATGGCAATGGACTAGTTTAGTGATGTTGATAATACTATATTTGACACGATAGAATTAAAATATAGAGCAAAACTGATAAATCAGTGAAAAAATTTTGAAAATCCATCAATAAATGACTGAGAAATAGATTATTAAATTTACGTATTTTAGCGCGGAACTTCTTTGGTCTCCGACTCATCTGTGACGTCACGCCACTTGCCTGTGATCGCTACACCATAAATTACGTTTAAATACTTATCCGCGCCAAGGCTTTCGCGCCGTTTGTAGTTGTACAGTGTAGTTTTAACTCGAGTTTTGTTTTTATGTCACCATAATGGTGAAGGCTTCGTGAAAGGACAAAGTTATTTTTACTCAATAACTCATTTCAAACCAACTTAAACCTTAGTATTTTTATTATCAGAAATAGACAGCTAGTACTGATAGGTTCTTACATCAAAATGATCTTCACACACATATGAAGTAGTTCTAGGTCCAATTAAGTCACACCTCATTAATTTGCACCACTTCTTCCTTTGATTCATGTCATTTTGTACATGAAAAAACAATTTATTGGGGTTTTCAATTGTCGTGCTTGCACACATAGGCGCAATACAATATTTGTAGGATTTTTTTTTATTTCAGCCATCGTGTAACGAACAAAACACGACACGAACGGCACAAGTGATTGTACACCAATGAATTTGTAAGCACTCTGCGAATACCAGTCATCTCGTGTAAGTGGCGTGACATCACACACTAGACGCTGCGTATTATGAAATTATTCTTCCAAGCGCAACTTCAAAGTCCCATAACTTTTTCATTTCTAGAGATATTCCAATGATTCTTCCACATTTTTGTTTCATTTTACTTAAATTGTTAGAATTAATTCTTAACAAAAAATGAAAACTAGTCCATTGATGTAACACAAATAGTAAAATGCTACTAAAAACATTATTCGTACTACTAATGAATAATTGTTGATTATTCTCAACTGAATGTAGTCATTCTTAGCTAACATCGAGACTATACAAGTTTCGGAAGCGAATAATTTTCTACTTCAATGAGTTAACATGCTGTCTGAAACTGAATCAATAAAAAGTTATTCAATGATATTTGCAGTATTTTTTGAAAAAATTACAAAACTATGAAATTTGGAGACAGTATTATTTTTTTTTGTCTCTTTGTTTTTGTCTCGTCTTTCATGGCTTTTTCAATTTATATGTTTTTTCAATAATAATTTGGTTGTGATTTTATGAATATTTTTTCAGACCATCAAGGCAGCAGATATAGCAACTGTGCGAAAACTGGGAAAACCACCTTACCTCATCACGCTAATTATGGATGTAGTGCTGATATATTTCAAGAAGAGGTTAGACCCTGTGAAGCCGGATAATGAAAGACGATTCCTTCAAGCATCCTGGAACGAATCCTTGAGGGTTTGTTACAATCTAATGAAACTTTAATTCGAATATTTCAAAAAAATACTTAGATGACTGACCTACTGATTCTCCTATTACCTTTGAAGTAGGATTATTATCCAACCTCCAATTTTTTCACCTTCAAATTTTTTCACCTCAAATATTTTGAAGAGTCTTAGAACTTCATTCTATGCAAAACGCTCAAGCTTTTTCATCAAAATATTTCTGTATAAGCCTTTAAGCATTTGCAACTTTTCGCTTCGTGTCCTAAATCTTCTTGAGTATGTTTCAAAATTGTTTCAAATCATCACATTGTAACCTATAGCAATAATATTCATTTGTTCCTTTTTTTCTGAACACCGGATAATGTTTATAGAATACAAAATGAATAAAATGGCTGATACTTAGTAATGAATGAAGAAAATACAAAAGAAAAAAGAAAAAAGAAAAAGAAGTACAATTTCCAAGTGAGTAATAATATCATACGATATTAATTATCTATATGGTTAATGTATCAGCAAAATGCCATCAACATAACCATTGTCAAACAGAAGGTTTCCAAGCTATAACGTAGGAATCATAATCGAAAGTAACCCAACTCTCTCGCTACTCTCCCTCGATGACATGCATTCTCCTTGGGTTACTTTCGATTATGATTCCTAAGTAATAGCGTGGAAATCTTCTGTTTGACAATGGTTATGTTGATGGCATTTTGCTGATACATTAACCAGATAGATTAATATCGTATGATATTATTACTCACTTGGAAATTGTACTTCTTTTTCTTTTTTCTTTTGTATCTTCTTCAAAATGAGTTCGTTGTCAGGATGAATTCCTTATGAAGACATAATTTAAAAGGAGGTTATATGTTTCATTTTCACGATGAATGAACTTAATTTGTTTTTTTTTGAGGTTATGGCAGATACGAGATTTCTCAGTAAGCTCCAGGAATACCCAAAGGATACCATCAACGCCGAAATCGTCGATCTGGTTGTACCCTACTTGGAAAATGAACTGTACACCTATGAAAATGCAAAGACAGCATGCGGAAATGTTGCTGGTTTGGTATCCTGGACTATAGCTATGGCATCGTTTTACGAAGTAAACAAAGAAGTTTTGCCCCTCAAGGTAGGCAATCTAAGCTCGAATTCATCTCCTCCTTATTAAGTTTCTTCAAAATTCAAGACCAATCTAGCAATACAGCAAGCGAAATTATCGATAGCCCAAGCGGAATTAGATTCTGCGATGGAATTGCTAGCCAGTAAAGAAAGCGAGGTTAGGCAGTGCCAGACGCTATACGAAGAGGCCATGGCTCATAAACAGGTAATCTTTTATTTATATTTGAAGAGAGCAAAACAGTTCAGTCGATTCATAGTGGAAGGTATAATGAAATTGAAATTGAGTTGTGAATTGAATATTACGATATTCTGAACAATATGATGTTGTGGATAAGATTCTCTAAAAGTACAAAATAACTGATATCTCAAAGGCTGTATAAAGATATATCAGACTTGTTGCACCAAGACCAACTGCCACATTTTTCGATATAACGGGTGTTTTTTTTCGAGGTATATAACTTTAAGTTGGCATTACTGTTCAAGATGGCAACCGATTTAACAACCTTCAAGTGATTTATTCTCTGTTTGGTTTGGCAATTCATCATGAATAGACTCACGCCTAAACAACTCCTGCAAATAGTGCAATTTCATTTCGGAAATAATGGTTCTGTGCGGAATACGTATCGCGCACTACGTCCATTTTATTTTGTTTAGCGATGAAGCGCACTTCTGGTTGCATGGCTACGTCAACAAACAAAACTACCGCATTTGGAGTGAAGCTAATCCTCAAGTGTATGTCGAAACACCGGTACATCCAGAAAAACTGACTGTTTGATGCGCTTTATGGGCTGGTGGAATCATTGGTCCGTACTTCTTCAAAAACGATGATGGCCAGAACGTTACAGTCAATGGTGATCGGTATAGAGCCATGATAACTAACTTTTTCATTCCTGAATTGAACAACCATGATGTCCAGGAGCTGTGGTTCCAACAAGACGGCGCAACATGTCACACATCTCGTGCCACAATCGATTTATTGAAAGACACGTTTGGTGACCGCCTAATTTCACGTTTTGGACCAGTGAATTGGCCTGCAAGATCTTGTGATTCAACACCGCTAGACTACTTTCTGTGGGGCTATGTAAAGTCATTGGTCTATGCGGATAAGCCACAAACCCTTGAGCATTTGGAAGACAACATTCGCCGTGTTATTGCCGATAAACGGCCACAAATGTTGGAAAAAGTCATCGAAAATTGGACGTCCAGATTGGACTACATCCGAGCCAGCCGTGGCGGTCATATGCCAGAAGTCATATTTAAAATGTAATGCCACAAGATTATCTTGCGGATAAATAAAATTCATGTCAATCGAATAATCCATCGTTGTTTTATTGCAATTTAAAGTTCTATAGCTCTAAAAAAAAACACCCTTCAGATGTAATATTTGAGACCCCCTCATAAGCCATAAGCTTCCACACTCCTGAAACAAATGTCAGGAATGATCCAAAAAAGTTTTTTGTTTCCAAAAATTGATCAGCTGAACGATTATAACGAGTAATGTCTGAATACATTACGGTTTGTCCTTATAGATAGTCTTCGATGATGCCATGAAAGTGAAGAATAAGATGGATGCAGCCACCGCTTTGATAAGTGGCTTATCCGGGGAAAGAATCAGATGGACCGATCAACTGGCTCATTTCAAGGCAGAAACGGAGAGGCTCGTAGGAGATATTGTCCTACTCGTTGGTTTCCTGGGATACTCTGGGCCTTTCAATCAAGAATTCCGCTCGCTGATGCAGGCGTCTTGGTTGGATATGCTTATCGGCAAAAAAATTCCCGTAACTTCAACACTTAGTGTAATTGAGAGTTTGACAGATAACGCTACAGTAAGTATTCTCAATGATAATCCTTAGTTTTGAATTGAATTGATGTGAAAGATCTCAATAAATGGTTTTTATGTGATGGATGATACCAATAAGAAGGACCATATTATTTGACAGCAAACTATTGAAAGTTACAATATGAATATTTTTTTCAGTTATTTCACTTCTTACCCGAGAAGAGAAAATCAAAATATTTCTGAATCTGAAATTTCTGCTTTCAATACTAAAGCCAAAACTCATATAACAAAATAATTCTACGAAAATTCCAATTGACTTGACATATTCTTCTTCTTCTTAAGAAGGCGTACCGCTTGTTTTTCTCCGGTAAATATCCAAATATTTTGACACATTAGTCTCTAACTCCAAGTGGATTTGTTAAGCAATACAAATGACTTTCATAAATTCCAAGAACGATTTATTTACTCAGTATCAATATTATTATTTCTTCAAGATAGGAGAATGGAACCTTGAAGGATTACCAAACGATGAGCTTTCTATTCAGAATGGTATTATAGTAACGAAAGCTTCAAGATATCCACTTCTAATCGATCCACAAAACCAAGGCAAAATTTGGATAAAAAATAAGGAACAAAAAAACCAACTGGTTGTAACAACACTGGGACATAAATATTTCAGGTATTCCTACCCTTCAAAAATATCCTTTCCAATCTGAAAATTTAGTTGTATTAATCATACTACCTATATTATTGAATAAATCATCGAAAAGGGATTATTCTTCTTCCGAATAGAAATCACTTAGAAGATTCCATATCCATTGGGTATCCTATAATAATTGAAGACATAGCTGAGGAACTTGATCCCGTCTTAGATCATGTACTCGAAAAAAACTACATCAAAATCGGGACAACATTCAAGGTAAAAGTGGGAGATAAGGAAGTAGACGTGCACAAAGACTTCAGACTCTATATCACGACCAAGTTGGCAAACCCTTCGTACACGCCAGAAATTTTCGCAAGAACTTCGATGATCGACTTCACAGTCACAATTAAAGGTAAAATTTCAAAGTTAATTTTTCAAGTGCACTGCGCAAAAAAATTAACGCACATTCTGAAAATCTCAATTTTAATGAAAGTTAACTCTACATTGACTTCATAATTTATTTTTCATGTTCTCTCGGGAAGGTTTTGAACGAAACAAGACACATTAAATGGAAGAAAAATTCAGGATTTCACCGAATCTTATGTGAAAGAAGAGGAATAAACAATTTTCAAAATACTGGAATGCTGATAAGTGATTTAATACTTGGTATTTCCACCCCTTGCGTTAATTACAGCTCAGCAACGACGGTTCATACTCAAAATTAGTGATCTTAAAATGTTCTGATCTAATCCTTCCCAGATTTGTCTGAGTTGGATTCCTAAGTCATTAAGAGTAGCTGGATGATTTTCTGAATTTCTCAGCCTTCTATTGAGGTTGTCCCAAACCTGCTCAATCGAATTGAGAACTGGTCTTCTTGCTGGCCATTCCGTTCGAGAGACTTCAACCTCTTCAAGGTACTCCTGAACGATGCGCGCACGATGAGGTCTGGCATTATCGTCCATAAAAACGAAATTTTCACCAATGTATGGGTCAAATGGTACTACATGCTCTTCAATAATGTTCCTTATATACCTATCAGCATTCATAGCTCCATTATCAACGACCATTAGGCCTGTGCGAGCAGTCAAAGATATTCCACCTCATACCATAATCGATCCTCCCCCGAAACCAGTAGTATTCAGGAAATTGCACTAAGCATATCTTTCATGTGGACGTCTGTATACAAGGGAACGTCGATCACAATGGTAGAGGCAGAATCTAGACTCGTCTGTGGAGAGAAATCTTTCCCAATCAGCCTCTTCCCAATGGATCTGCTCTCTCGTAAAATCCAAACGCGCCCTTCGATGGGCTGGGGTAAGAGCTGGGCCTCTTGCCGCGACACGAGGCCTTAAATCATATTCTCTGAGGCGATTTCTTATTGTCTGAGTGCTAATTTGCAACCCATGAGTTTGCTCAAGCTGATTTTGAAGGAGGCGAGCAGTTGCAAACCGTTGTCTCAACGAAGAAACTCTCAAGTAACGTTCTTGAATGGCAGTTGTTACCCGTGATTTACCCTGTCCTGGTCTTCAGACATTCATACCTATCTCCCTGAATCGTTGCAACATTCTGGACACACTTGTATGGGAAACTCCAAACCTTTCTGCAATTCTTGTGTATGTCCACCCTTCTTCTCGCAAAAATACTGCTTTGGCACCAATACATTCAAAATCTGATAATCTCATCACTTTTATACTATTGCGTAAATCTGGATCTTGCTTTGTTAGGGGGCACTGCTTCAATGAATCCGTTCACTTGTATAGTAGACTTGTTTATGGTGATATCCTAAAGCTGATATAGAGTTGAACATATTTTTGTTAATCTGAAAGATATTTATTGAACCCTCTGAATACTATTCTACATAATTTCTCAGGCTTAGAAGATCAGTTGTTGGGTCGCGTCATCATGACAGAGAAGAAAGAACTGGAGACTGAGAAAACAAATCTCATTATCGAAGTAACAGCCAATAGGAGAAAAATGAGAGAACTAGAGCAGAATCTTCTTTATAAACTAACAACGATACAGGGTTCTCTTCTTGACGATGTTTCAGTAATTGAGGTTCTCAATACCACGAAAAATACTGCTGCTGAAGTTAAAGAACAACTGGCTGTAGCCAGGACAACAGAAATAAAAATCAATGCAGCCAGAGAGGAGTTCAGGTAGTACAGAAATACGGTACATTCACATAAAAACGAATAACAAAATTTCGTAAAAAATATAACAGCAATAAAAATTTTAACATCTTTATATCTTGAATTTCATCTCTTGAATTTCCGCCTAAAATATATTGTAGTTAAGATTGGGATAGATCGGTTCCAGAACCATAATTGTTTTGTCGGAAAATTAACCGTTCTATGACAGTTTGAAAACAATCCTAATTTTCAACAAAACCTGATTAAAAATTGTAGCGAATTTAAAAAAATTCCTGTGTTCAGGCCGGTAGCGACCAGAGGAAGTGTGCTCTATTTCATAGTAGTCAGTATGGCGATGGTGAACTACATGTACCAAACATCTCTGGTGCAGTTCTTGGAACGATTCGACATCTCGCTGGCTAGGTCCGATAAGAGTCCAGTAACGAGCAAAAGAATACTGCATATTAACGATTACTTGACATACGAGATTTTCAAATACAAATCTCGAGGTCTATATGAGCAACACAAATACATGTTCGTTCTATTACTGGTGTTGAAAATCGACTTGGAAAGGATACACATCACAATGGAAGAGTTTCAGAATTTCATTAAGGGTGGCGCTGCTCTCGATTTGAAGGCTTGTCCTGACAAGCCAGCTCGATGGATAACCGATTTGACGTGGCTCAACATAGTGCAGCTCTCTAGCTTGAGGCAGTTCCAGTATATCTTACAACAGGTAAGATCATTTCTTATATTTGAGCTAGAGCTATCCTGGTGGTAGGAAACGATTATTTTGCATTTTGAATAAATTTACAGGCTGCCAATTTTTATTTTTTTTATTAAAAGTTAATCGATGTACATAATTTATTACATTTAGTATTATTACCCTAGAATGTACAGCACAGCATGTATGTAGACTAGCATTGAGTTACTTAGAATTCGTCCACTAGAACCAACTCTTCAGAAAGTATTTTATATATAATTTTTGGATTCTCGTTCAGGTAACAGAAAATGAGAAACTTTGGAAAGTTTGGTTCGACAAGGATGCTCCTGAGGAAGCACCTTTCCCTCTGAGTTACGGCTCCCTGGACACCTTCAGAAAACTGCTGCTCATAAGGTGGAAACATAAAGGTCATCAACATACATAAATGGAGGTTTAAATTCTTTTTATTTTTGATTTCAGAGCATGGTGTCCTGATAGAATAATGGTCCAGAGTAAAAAATACATTGCTCAATCTATGGGTACAAGGTTTTCGGAGCCCATGTTATTGAACTTCGAAACAATGTATATAGAATCGAGGTCCTTAACTCCGATGATATGTTTCTTGAGCACCGGGTCTGATCCCACGCCTTACATAGAGCAGTTGGCGAAAAGGTTAGAATTTAGATGCAAATCGATTTCAATGGGACAAGGACAGGAAATTCATGCTAGAAAATTACTTACAGATGCAATGAACGAGGTAAGTTGATTTGGTACTAAAAAATGGAAGATTTTCTCCAATATAGCTGTTTCACCACTCTTGTGTCTTTAGCAGATTTACACAAGTATTTTAGAAAAAAGAATTTATTCACCTGACAATAATAATATTATATCAAGAATGAAAGGATAGGATTTTCTGTAAAATGAGATGATCGATGTATGATATATTCTAACCCTATATACAAGGTTCCACTTCTCCCAGAATCAATTGTTAGTAGTATCATAGTATAAGGAATCCTTTCCTTATACTATGGTAGTATGTACACTTGACGAACTATAAAATTCACAAGGGTTTTTTGATAGATGCTAGAAAGAAACCTATTCACTGTCACTATCCACGACGCTGAAGGAAAGGTCAATAGAGTCGTGATGATCACTGACAGTGAATAGTTTCCTTTCTAGCATTGACTTCCTAAAAACCTTTGCGAACCATATAGTTCGTAAGGTGTACATACTACCAACATTTGATTCTGGGAGAAGGGGTTCCTCGAATATGGTTAGGATTTTCAACTTCCTCGGTAGCTCAGGGGTAGAGCACTGGACTAGTGATTCAGTGGTTGCAAGTTCGAGTCTTGCTCGAGAGGGTACTTTTTCTGCAATTGAAAAATTGTCTGCATGCCATGATGCTATTTCCTTGTAATTAATTAACAGACGTTGAAAACCCACTATATTTGTATTAGCTTTCTGTTGTATCTACCCTTTCAGCAAAACATTACAAATAATAATAAGTTATTCACTTATCTGTGCTGTCGGAATCTAGTCTCGCTGTTGATAATTCACATAAACATGCTCAAAAGATCTACTTTAGAAAATATAAAGAATGGTTCCCAATAAGTTATCAAGAAAAATATTTCTCTTTTCTCACTCAACATTGTATAGGCGTGTAATAACATGACGTATGAGGAATGTATCACATATATTTCTTTTGGTTTTTTATAGGGTTTTTGGGCTCTTCTGCAAAACTGCCATCTGTCCTTAGACTATATGCAAGAAGTCCTTGTGCTGTTCATGGAACTGGAAAAAGGTGGAACTTTCAATAAGAATTTCAGGCTCTGGTTGACAACAGAAATTCATGAGAAGTTTCCCATCAGTTTATTACAAATTTGTATCAAATTTACAAATGAAGCTCCATCAGGTGAATAGGTATCTCAGGAATGAGCTCAATCATGAACAGCTTGATAAAATGTATTGTACCGAAATAAGGATTTCTTCATGAAAACTGAAATATACGATACAAAATAAATTACTGACGCTATAAAAAAACTTGATTCAGTTGTCACATTCGAAAATCGACCATTGATAATCATAATATCAAAATCGATAGGTCTCTTCGACGATACAAATACTGTGTAACAAATACTGAGTACACTGAGCTTCATTCGTACAGTGAGTGTAATATGCACTCCATTCGATCATTTTCATTGTAGTGTAGCAATGAAATTGTTATAAAATCATGTAGCCTTGAAAAGTTCAAAATTAGCTCTTCCCCGCCATCTCTACGAATAGGATTCCTACTCACTCCAAATTTCATCAAGATTAGATGAGATTTGTAGAGCAGTGCGTTTTGTGCGAGCTGAATTTTGAACTTGGTTGGAGATGAGAAATGCTTTGATTGTATTGGAGAGCTTCTTATCCTTCTATTCTTCTGCTTTCAGGTATGCGAGCTGGTTTAATCCGTACCTATACTTCCATGAATCAAGACATGTTGGATTATTCCGATTCGAAACAGTACATACCACTCATATACGCCATCTCATTTCTGCACACCGTTGTTCAGGAGAGAAGAAAATTCGGTCCTCTAGGTTGGAATATTCCGTATGAATTCAACTCGGCTGATTGGCTAGCTAGCTGTCTATTTCTGCAGAATCATTTGGACGAAGCTGATGCCAAAAAAGGGCTGAGCTGGACCACACTCAGGTATGACGATTGATAATACTAATAGGTGATTTCAATTGGGAGATAAAACTCCCTGATAAATTGAGAAGACAGTTTTTTACCATCGAATAGGAAGAGGGGCTTACTGTCAACCCCTCGAAAACATCAATAAAGTTCAGTAGAAGAAGGAATCTCGATCTCAGAGCTCTGGTCTTGAATGGTCATACTCTGCACTTCTCTAGTGAGTGTAAATATCTAGGTGTTATCCTGGACAGAAAACTGAACTGGGGGAAACATATAAATAAGACTCTTTCCAGAGCCACGGCGGCTATGTGGGCATGCAAAAGACTCTTTGAAAAGACATGGGGAGTGAAATCGAAAATGGTACTGTGGTTATACACAGCGGTGGTACGTCCTATTGTCACCTATGCATCTCTAGCATGGTGGACAAAAACCGAGGAGGTCACCACACGCATCAGGTTGCAAAAACTGCAAAGGCTGGCGTGTATTGGTGTCACAGGAGCTATGCGCACAGCTCCCACAGGAGCGCTGGAGGTCATACTAGACTTGCCTCCCTTACATGTGAGGAAATGTAGCCTGCTCGAAGCAATAAGAATTTCCCTTAATGGAAAGCTTCTTCCTGGAAACTGGGTTGGACATATGAGGATACTGAATCAACTAGATTCAAACCTCCTCGCAAAACCATCAGATATTATGCCAACCACCTACGATTTTGAAACGGTTAGAAATGACCGTCCTATTGCAATAAGTCTCGTAAATCGTCTGGACAAAAAGTCATCCATATGGTTCACAGATGGATCAAAAACAGAGAAGGGCACCGGCATTGGGATATATGGACCTAAACTGAGGATCTCTAAAGCCCTGGGAAGTGAGCCCTCGATTCTACAGACCGAGATAATGCCTGTTTATGTATGCGCCCAGGAGTGTCTCAAAATGAACCTCAAGTGGATGCATATCTACATCATCACGAACAGCCAAACCACGCTGAGATCCCTGGAATCGTGTTGTCAGGGGTCTTTGCTGACTTGGAAGTGCCGTAACACTATAAAGCAACTGGCCAGAGGAAATAAGGTGACTCTACTATGGGTACCAGGGCATTGTGGGGTTGAAGGAAATGAAAGAGCGGATGAACTTGCAAAAAGTGCATCAAGGTTAAGACCTGCTGGACCTGAGCCTTTCTGTGGGATAGGAAAAGACCAATACAAAGCTGCGGTCCAGCTATGGAAGTTGAACAGTAGGACAATCCACTGGTCTAACACTCCTAGACTTGCTCAGGCAAAGAAATTCGTGAAGATTTCACCTACCTACTCCAAAAAGCTCCTGAAGCTGTCGCGAGCAGAGCTTCGGGTGATGGCGGGACTGCTGACGGGGCACTGTCGGTACAAACATCATTTGTACCGTATGGGAAAGTCAGCAGACAAGATTTGCAGGCTCTGTGGATCGGAAGCAGAAACAGCCGAATACTTGTTATGCAAGTGTCCGGAGCTGGCTGGCCTGAAAATCATTACATGGGTAAGCCGGTCCTGGAAACCAGAGAGGTAACGGCCAAGGCCCCTAAGGAGGTTGTCAATTTTATTAACGTCGTTGACGACCTCCCTGGGTTTCTATGAATGAGTAGGGTAGAGAACAAAAGATCCGCATGGTCGCAGTTCCCGGAAGGCTTACCGAACCAAAACGGCCCCAGTTCAAATAATAATAATAATAAATACCATCGAATATTGTAAAAAGAAAACTTTCTTACATTTTGTCAAATCTGTTTTTCTGTTAATCAATATAAGATCCCTTCTTTATTGACATCTTCAAAGTTTCTCGGAATTGGAAATATTCATGCAAAAATCTCAACATAATATTGAAGCCCTTTTTGGGAAAATTTGAAGATTTTTTTCAGATTTCAGACAAATTTTCTCGGAAAAATCCATTAAAGTAATGTAGAATTCAATGAGTAATCTGATTATGAGTTGAAAGGACTGGATGTTGCATTTAAAAAAACTAAGTTGGTATCATCTCTCCCAACAAAGCTCAACTACTAAATTTCAAGTGTTTATCTCGGGTCTTTCTTTGAGATATTCTTACCAACGCATATAAGTATAGAATATTTCTCCATTTTCTATTTTTTTACAATATTCGACATTGTTTCCGGTTTCAACTGATTATCGTTTGAATCTATAGAAACTACAATTACAAAAAAAACCGGTAGATCAAAAATTTCATAACATTCTTAAAGGTATCCAGGTTTCTTCATCTTTTATCGATATTAATTCTTTTCAGATACATGCTGGGAGAAGTGCACTATGGCGGAAGGGTCACTGACGATTTCGATAAGAGACTTTTGAATACTTTTTGCAAGGTTTGGTTCACCGATAAAATATTCAACGATGACTTCTGCTTCTATAAAGGGTACCAAATAGTGGTGCTCAAGCAAGTAACCGATTATCTCGAATACTTCAAAAGTATGACACCGACAGATGTTCCCCAAGTATATGGCTTGCACACAAATGCAGATATAACGTGAGTATTAAATGGTATAATTTTGAGGAAAATACCAATACTTTCTATAGCCTTCAATGAATTACCTACTCATAATATTTAAGGAAATTATTTTTGATTTTGTTTTCAAAAAGTTCGTGGGAAACACTAGCTTACTGTCAGGACTTTTTTAGCTCGTTCATTTATGCGCTCATTTGACACCAAAGAACTGTTGTATAAATTGTAGGAGATATTATTTATAATGATATTACTAAGATCTCAGATCTTCTTTTTGTATAAGGACTGGAATTTTATTCCCTACGCTTTTAATTTTTCGTATTTACTGCTGTTGTCTTATTGAGAAACTGTCATCCCTACTGCATGTCACTTTTTTCTTCTATTTGGTTCTTTGAAAAAGGTATTTCCTCCTATCTGTCATTCTTATTTTGATTTGTAGTATCTTTCTTAATTCCTTATTCTCATGCTTTCAGCGTCTCCATTGTCTTCTGTCTCTGTTTGTTAACTATTTCCTCGATAGTTTCAATTTTCAATTCTTCTCTGATTTGTTGGTTGGTTATATACCATGAGGCGCCAACCGCTTTTCTGATTACTAAATTTATTGTACTTTGCAACTGATCCTCATTATTGTCTTTCGTATTATACCAGATTACTCTTGCATACGTAATGCTTGGTATTTGCACTATTTTTATTATCTCCAGCTTGTTTTCTAAGGAAAGTTTACTTTTAGGTTTGACAAGCGGGTACAGTCTCCCGTGCAGTTGCCCTGCCTTTTTTTTCTGTTTTCTTCTATTTGTTTGTTAAAGTTCATTTTTTCATCTAGTATTACTCCCAGGTATTTTGCTTTCTTTTTCCATTATATCGTCTGATTTTCTATTTTGACGTTTCCTGCTTTCTCCATTTCTTGAAGTATTCCATCAGTTTATCTAAGTTTATCTTTAGCTGTCTAGTAATTGTTTTTCCCATTCGACTGTGATAGTATATGACAGTGTCATCTGCAAACTGGTCTATGTTGCATCTATTCATTTTTGGTATGTCTGCCATGTACGAGTATAAGTTGAACAGCAGCGGTGCTATTACCGATCCTTGGGGAACTCCGGGAATTCCTCTGATCGTCGACCTGGTACTATTGATATTCTTTTTACTTTAGTTAATAAAGTGATTAGTTTATATAATTTGTCGTGTTCTCGGAATATTGACTGCGATTTGTTTGGCTCTTTTGTATGAACGGAGACCTAATAAAATATAAGTCTGAAGTTAAATATTTAAGGAAGAACCTCGATCGAAAACTTCTACGTAATGAAAATTATACGAGTATCACTGCTAGTAATGCGTTCAACTGATTTCTACTTGATTTCCAAAACAAAACAGCTGGATCTGAAACATAAAGAAAATTCCAAGTCTATATCGACTGAAATTTATCAAATTTTCAGCTACCAAACAAACGCAACATCCGATATGCTCTCTCAAATGTTGTCCATTCAACCCAAAGAAGCTGGAGTTTCCGGTGGTGAAACCAGAGAAGCGGCCGTTTACAGACAGTCGCAAGAAATGTTAAAGAAGCTACCCCCACCTTACGATCCATTCGAAGTTAAAGACAGAATTAAAGCCATGGGTCACCTGAATCCTCTGAACATATTCCTCCACCAAGAGATAGACAGAATGCAGAAGGTGTTGATAAACATCACCCAAACATTGCAGGATTTACTACTGGCCATAGACGGCATAATAATCATGAATGATATCTTGCAAGACGCTCTGGATAAAATCAACGATGCTTTGGTTCCCAACATCTGGAAGAGGGGATCTTGGGCAGCAGCTACCTTAGGATTCTGGTTCACCGAATTGATAGAAAGAAACAATCAGTTCAACGACTGGTGTTTCAAGGGGAGACCTCCCTCCTTCTGGATAGCTGGGTTCTTCAATCCTCAAGGTAAATCTGTGAATGTCTCAATCCTAATATCTCAATTAAGGCTAGTTTATAAAGGGTGTTTTTTTTTAGAGCTATAGAACTTTGAATTGCAATAAAACAACGATGGATTATTCGATTGACATCTTGTGGCATTACATTTTAAATATTATTTCTGGCATATGACCGCCACGACTGGCTCGGATGAAGTCCAATCTGGACGTCCAATGTTCGATGACTTTTTCCAACATTTGTGGCCGTATATCGGCAATAACACGGCGAATGTTGTCTTCCAAATGGTCAAGGGTTTGTGGCTTATCCGCATAGACCAATGACTTACATAGCCCCACAGAAAGTAGTCTAGCGGTGTTAAATCACTAGATCTTGGAGGCCAATTCACAGGTCCAAAACGTGAAATTAGGCGGTCACCAAACGTGTCTTTCAATAAATCGATTGTGGCACGAGCTGTGTGACATATTGCGCCGTCTTGTTGGAACCACAGCTCCCGGACATCATGGTTGTTCAATTCAGGAATGAAAAAGTTAGTAATCATGGCTCTATACCGATCACCATTGACTGTAACGTTCTGGCCATCATCGTTTTTGAAGAAGTACGGACCAATAATTCCACCAGCACATAAAGCGCACCAAACAGTCAGTTTTTCTAGATGTAACGGTGTTTCGACATACACTTGAGGATTAGCTTCACTCCAAATGCGGCAGTTTTGTTTGTTGACGTAGCCATTCAACCAGAAGTGCGCTTCATCGCTAATGGACGTAGTGCGCGATACGTATTCCGCACATAACCATTATTTTCGAAATAAAATTGCACTATTTGCAAGCGTTGTTCAGGCGTGAGTCTATTCATGATGAATTGCCAAACCAAACTGAGAATAAATCACTTGACAGCTGTTAAATCGGTCGCCATCTTGAACAGTAATGCCAACTTAAAGTTATATACCTCGAAAAAAAAAACACCCTATAGTAATAGTTCACCAAGACCAACTCGAATGTAGCAAAGTTTTGTATTATCTTCTGATATCCTCCCATAGAGTTTCAATATTTTTTATCAATAACAGCATAAAAATCTTTTAGGATTTTTAACTGCTATGCGTCAAGAAGTTGCAAGAGCTCATAAAGGATGGGCTTTGGATCAAGTAACATTATTCAATGACGTCACCAACAAAATGAAAGAAGATATCTCAGCATCACCTAATGTAAGTTTATTCAGCATCATTTTATTTTGTATACAGGTATTGTCATTCTTTTCTCTATTGTCATATCATTTCTCAGTTTATCAGTTCTCAATCCAATAATTTTATTTCAATTTTAAAATCATTGGGAATTTATTGCTTTATTTCAATTTTTTTGATGCTCAAATATCTCATGCTTCACTATTCAATTCCATTTTTGTATCTTTCAATGTCAAAAACTTATTTCTCAGAATTAACGTAATATTTCAGGAAGGTGTTTATGTTTATGGTCTCTTTCTCGATGGAGCTGGTTGGGATAGAAGGAATTCAAAACTGATGGAATCTATAAATAAAGTTTTGTACACCCTTTTACCAGTTGTTCACATATACGCTATAATTACGTCTCCGAAAGTATCCACACCGTTATATAAGGTGAACTGCATGCCTTTCTTGATTTCTTTGTATATCTACAAATTTTCTTGATTTTTAGGCGCCACTCTACAAGAAGGCCAACCGAACTGATTTAAACTACATCACCTCCTTGTTTTTAGTTACTGTTAAACCACCAGATCATTGGATTCTGAGAGGTGTTGCTCTGTTATGTGATATACAATAGCAGTAATATATTTGAAGGATGTTCTTGTTATATTTGGATTAAAAATTTTAACCCCACACGTTTTTTTATTGATAATTGACATCCAACACACGGTTTGTCAAACTGACATCAATATGTGTAATGGTGGATTTATGCACCGTACCTAAGAACTAAGGACTAAGAACTAAGAACTAAACCTAAGAATTCAGTGGCGTTTATGCACTCTCTTGTTAGTTCTAAGTTAAGGCATGCGCACGTGCTCGAACTACTTTCTATTTGTTTTATACTTTGATTTTTGACATTGCTATTGATTGTGAAAAAATAAAATTTAATTTTTTCAAATACACCTAATACTTTTCATCGATAAACACGAATAAAGAACATAAAATGATAGAAACTGGTACTCGTTAATATTGAAATTCTATGCGGCGCACGTGCACTTTTATATTTTACCTGAGCCCTTAGTTCTTAGTTGGCCTGCTAATATTATTTCTTAGTTCTTAGGAAACGTGCATAAACGCCCTCATTGATTTGTTAGCGTTCAATTCTTAGGTCTTAGTTCTTAGGTTTAGTCTTAGGGTGGATTTATGCACCAGTCCTAAGAACTAAGACTAAACCTAAGAACTAAGACCTAAGAATTGAACGCTAACAAATCAATGAGGGCGTTTATGCACGTTTCCTAAGAACTAAGAACTAATATTAGCAGGCCAACTAAGAACTAAGGGCTCAGGTAAAATATAGAAGTGCACGTGCGCCGCATAGAATTTCAATATTAACGAGTACCAGTTTCTATCATTTTATGTTCTTTATTCGTGTTTATCGATGAAAAGTATTAGGAGTATTTGAAAAAATTAAGTTTAATTTTTTCACAATAAATATCAACATCAAACATCAAAGTATAGAACCAATAGAAAGTAGTTCGAGCACGTGCGCATGCCTTAACTAAGAACTAACAAGAGAGTGCATAAACGCCATTGAATTCTTAGGTTTAGTCCTTAGTCCTTAGTTCTTAGGTACGGTGCATAAATCCACCATAATGGTGGATTTATGCACCGTACCTAAGAACTAGATAAAATGATAGAAACTGGTACTCGTTAATATTGCAATTCTATGCGGCGCACATGTACTTCTATATTTTACCTGAGCCCTTAGTTCTTAGTTAACAGTTGGCCTGCTAGTGTTAGTTCTTAGTTCTTAGGAAACGTGCATAAACTCCCTCATTGATTTGTTAGCGTTCAATTCTTAGTTCTAAGTTCTTAGGTTTAGTCTTAGTTCTTAGGACTGGTGCATAAATCCATCATTTGACATCGATTGTGATCATAGAATAATAATCAGAGATAGAGGGAGTGTACGCAATTTTTATGTGTCCACAACATGCTTAGACAGAGTTGTCGTATTGTGGTATATTTTCAAATGCACAGTTTTATTGAGATTTTGAATGCCTAAATAAAAGATAAGACAAATAAATACTTTAACTCATGAAATAACTTCACTTGAAATTTATAGATATCTCTAAGTTCATTTATTTTTATCTATTTTTTCCACATATTCAACAGCAATTGAAAGGAACAAAGACTCTAATGCCCCTGTTTCACCTTCAGTCTAAAATGTGGATATTCTTTATGATAGTAAAAAATTACTACTTCTTATTCATATTTCTCCATTACTGTTTTCAATATGTTGATGACTTCACCCAAAAAGAAATTGAGGAATCTTTGAATTCTTTGAAATAAGTTTTGGAATATCTTTAGAAAAACCTTCAAGATGCAGATGACCAGGATTCATGATCTTCAAAATAAGAATATCTCTTAAAATTCACACATTAGAAAACCTTTGAAGTTTTTGACTAATGCCTCTTCATATGTTGTGGAGATATTTAAAGTTGCAGAAAATTGTTTCAAAATTAAATCAAGTAACATCAAATTCTTGAAAAATTACATATGTCAAGTGCTAGACGTATTAATTCGGAAACCATTTAAAAATTGACAATTTTACAGAATTTAGACATTTAAATGGTTATTACTTCAAACTGAAGGAACAAAAAATTGGATTTCAGAATTTTAAGTTGTCGACTTAAGTTCAATGTAAATAATTCTTCGACTTTCAATAAGAGCTCTAGATGGAGAATGGGAACAATTCAATATCATTATATTATTATTCAAACGACAGTGTTTTCTAAAGCAATTATTAACTTAAAAACTTAACCTTCAACCAGACAAAATGTGATTTAATGTTTTCGAACAATTTTTCAATGTTTGTATAATTAAAGAGAATAACAAATTATATTATCTCAAAAAGATAACCGCAAATATCTCCAAGCTGGATAATTAAAATATTCAAATCCATGACTGTAAGATAAATATTTTAAAAGCTATTGATTTTTCTCATTTCAAGAAGTATGCCTGAATTCCTCCAGTAGCGTCACCATCTAGAATTCAGTATTGAGTTTTGATGAATTTGAGTTGTCCAAGTTCATGATCCTCTTATAAACACCTTGTACATTTTTGGCCCAACCGCAAACAGTCTTAAGATACTATGTATTTGCGGAATCGAAAAAGAAAAAATGTTTTTTGGAAAAAGCTCTTTCTGCGGTAATATTAAAAAAAATGTGAGTCCTCATCGCCACCATTTTTTTCATAAGAATCCCAATAACTCATGAACCGTTCAGTTTTTCCCAAGGTATGGCATATTATTATTACATATAAATGAAGGCTGAGGACTAAGTCCTATGTAAGCCTAAAAACTAAAGAAATCAATAAGCTGACTGAATGCGTGCAGAGAAAATAAAACACACCGAAAAACACATGCCGAAATTGCCATCAAAAAAGCTATCTAATGATGCAATAATATACTGGTTGTGTCATTTGAAATAAGGAAGTAGTAGTCTGTTTCCAGTATAACCGGAAGTTGTACAGATTTGAAAATATTTTAGGGAGAAAGATCATTGTCTCAAACCCCGAGGTGCAAATTTTCAGCTCAAAATTATGATTAGTTTTCCATAAACGTCTAATAGGCCATACCGGTGAATCACCCTTTATACTCCACTGGATAATTTCAATAGAACACACTTATCTAATTACATTATCTAGCCTTCAATACCTAAATATTTAAGCAAAGAATACTAGAGTTATAATTAAAAAACTTAAATTTTTTCAAGCTGTAAAACCTCAAACCCTATATCTCGAAAACGAAGCTTGTTAGGATTATATAAACTTATTTTCATGAGGAAAGTTGTTCTACCTAACGCCAAAGTTATTGAATTAAAATCTGGACCACCCTGTATAAAGAAGTTACTTGGAACACCCGGAGTAATAAATTCGTTCTTATGTTCTCTCAACGAATCAGTGAGTTACAAAAATCAATTCCTCACGTAGATATTCATGATAATTGTACGCCAATGTTGATTAACTGGTTATCGTTATTTTCTGGTAAATCTCAGAAGAGACTCATAGTAGACTGGAATCTCCAATTCAGTTGGTGATTCGTTGTCAGAGTATATTCTGTGATTTTCGAAGTGGACTTTTTTCTAATGTGAGTATCATTTTGTCCAGTTTATAATATTTAGTCACTAGGTTATGTTATCAAAAGATTTTTTTTCATCTAGTGTAAGATCCATTAAGAATAGTGCGATATTGTCTTCGCTATATTGTTTAGAAACCGGACAAATTCTTATAATTACAAGGAAAACCTTGAATAGTTGTTGATTCAAGTATATATTTGAATCTTCATTTTATCGTGAATAGGAATAATCCACTGACTTCATATTTATAAACTTATTTTATATATTAAAAAAAAAAGTCAAGACTATAGATGATATTCCTGGGTATGTTGAAGAAGAGATAACAGCCTATCATAAATTCAAAAAGTTAAAAACTCCTGTAGATTAAGATAAATTATCTTGTTCCCGTAAACTATGTAAAGAATTGCTTTATTTGTTCTCTTTTCAATCGGTGAACCTGAAGATGATCTCTCGGAGATCGAAGCATGTAACCATTTCATAAAACATTTGAAGTGTGAAAACAGGGATGCCGCCAGGACCGGCAAACCGGACATTTTGCCGGGCCGCCAAATTTCATGGGGGCAGTCGATTAACAAAACAAGACATATTTTTTGACACAAAAATATTTTCTTAATGAAAATACCACTGTTTGTTGTGAAGTAATAAAATTTCCTCGAGCCATTTTTTTAAAATCGAATGGGTGCTCTCAGTTTTAGTTATAAAATTACAAGGTACTATATGCTATAAACTTATAGAGAATAGTACTATTTGACAATGCAAGACCTTTTTTGATGAAATCGACAAACAATTTGACAAGGTGAGTTTAATTTAAAAAATATGATTTCATATGGAATTGAACTACATATGTCTGATTAACAGATGCTCCTTCAAAGAAAATTCAGATCCATTTTGCCGCAGCGTCAAAATATTTGGCGGTGGCCCTATTTACATAGAGGTTTTTTTCTCTTTTTACATAGCTTATATTTCACTTCTCGAAAATAATATTGTTGATAATCTAAAAAAACTTCTGGTCATAAGTTGCGGTAAATCATAAATGAATTAATGTACCCAGATCGGTGACTCATGATAATATCGAAACCACTGGCGATTAGAATGTTGCAGATGCATTCGATAGAATCTTCGCAAATATTTTCGAGAATCCCCTCAAGCCGGTTATCAGAAGAACCGATGTTGAGCATATGAGGAAGTCCACACTTGTTCACCTTGATTACAGTAGTGGAGACGAAATCCGAAATAAAATACATGAGTTGAAAATAAATAAAGTTCTAGGAGTTGATACTTCCAATATTCATTAGTTTTTGCTCCGTTTCACTTATCTCTGGAATCATCATTCACTTATCTCTCCAATCATCATTCACTTATCTCAGCCAATCATTGCATACTGATGTTTTCCCTAGAATAGAGAGTGAAAACTGAAAATCTAAGTATCGACCTAACACTATTCTGAATGAGTTTGGGAACCTGTCCAAGTCTATTGGAACTGACCACTCCAATCGACAGTTAGCACCAAAGAGCATGGTATTTTCAGGAGAGATCAGTTCTCACTTATCTATGCCTAATTATATAACGAGAGTTCATTGAAATTCGTGGTCAAGAGTGTTGTGGGGAATAAGAATTGATTTTCTGTGAGTACAAGTAGCGCTCTGCTTGTACCATATATAGTTTCCAGATTCGAAGAATGTTAAAAATGCTCGAACAAATGTTAGTGATATGGTGCAAGCTAAGCGCTACTTGTCATAACTGTGCGATAGATTTAAATTATTCATTATAAAAGATACATATTTGTCCGATTATAGGGTTAAATCTGGAGTGCCTCAAGGTTCTGATTTGGGACCACTCTTTTTGATTTTATATTTCAATGATATCTACAGATGTTTCGTCCACGTATACTTCGGCATCGGAATGTATTTTGCAACGATTCAGATGAAAGTTTTTCGATGATTTGGACAGATTTTACAAATTCTGTTCCCTCCACTACTTGTCCTTGAAATTTCAATGTTAACAAGTTCAAACACATAATATTGAATAAAAATATCAATATTGTAAGCACTTATTTACCTCTGAATGGTTTGATTGGTTGAATGGTAAAGGACCTGGACGTGAAGCTGGATATGTCTTGAGTCTTGACCACTTTCTAACATGAGGTCGAGCATTGTCATGCTGTAAAATTGTTGTATTGCGGCCATTTGTCTTTCAATAATCTGCTCAAACGCATTAATTGCATTCAATAACGATCACCTGTGATTGTATCAGTCGGTTTCAACAACTCATAATGCTCCACGCCAAGCTGATCCCACCTTATACTCAGCATGACCTTGGAACCGTGAATATTCGGTTTGACCGTTGACGTGGAAGCATGGCCGGGATATGCCCATAATTTTTTGCGCTTGGGATCCTCAAAGGAACCCTTTTCTCGTCTCCAATCACAATGCCATGCAAAAATCCCTTCCGTTTTTGCCTTGCAAGAAGCTGTTCACAAGCAAACAAACGCCGTTCAACATCTCTCGGCTTCAACTCGTACAGCACCCAATTTCCTTGTTTCTGAATCATTCCCATGACTTTTAGGCGTTTTGAAATGGCTTCTTGCGTTACGTCCAAGGATCCTGCCAATTCTTGTTGCGTTTGACACGAGTCTTGATCAAGTAATGCCTCCAATTCTGCTCTTCGAAAACATCCTCTCTTGCTGGTCTTCAACGTCAAAATCACCGTTCTTGAACCACTCTCGGCACGTTCTTTCTCTAATAGCGGCCCCAGAACAGGTATTTGATGAGCCTCAGCCGCAGATTTATTCATATTGAAGCAGAAAATCAAAACCCCCCCCGCAAATGACGAGTGATTGGCTCGTAAGCTGACATGTTTATTCGAGAAAAGATTTATGATGCAGACACAAATCGATTAATATTTCAATAGCGTTATGTTTACAAAGACCTTGCTTATTGTATGACATTTACGATCTATTTATATATTTATTTCGACTACCACTTACCTCTACAGCCATTCATTGCAAAACGACGGAAGCAAAGGTGTATACCTAATAATTGAATCAATTTATGTTTTTTCGAAGAATATAGAAGAAATAATTCATGTTAACTTTTAGTTTCCGTTTCAGATGAGGGCAATATTAGTTTTAGCTGTAGTCGTCGCAGTTTGTGGAGATCCATTCGATGACGACACTTACCATATATACATACATAGTACTAAGGGAAATATAACTAAAGAGAAACTGACAACAAAGAAAGATGTAGGTGTTCTAGACATATCCTTCGCAACGATTGAGGGTATAGAGCCTTCTTCATTTTGTGCTCTTCCCAATCTGAAAACCCTCTACATAAATGGAAATTCCAAGTTCCCTAGAGTTACAAAAGAGCTCTTTCAATGCAATCCCAAACTTTCGTATGTGACTTTTGTAGCATATGAAGACGCTCATCAACAGATGGATAGAAATGCTTTCACCGATTTGAAACAGCTCAATTTGTTGAGGATCAATGGAGTTATCTTCAAAAGAATTGGAAAAGACATGTTTACAGGTCTAGATTTGGAAATACTAAATCTGGTTAGTTGTAATATCGAAGAAATAGATGCAGATGCCTTTTCTACATTGACCAATTTAAAAGAATTACACCTGGGACACAATCAGCTAAAAAATTTCAAACCAGGAACGTACCAGAATTTGCCGAAACTGACCGAGTTACAACTAAACAAGAATTTAATAGGTAAGTGCAATTAAAAATACCCAAAAACAAAAATCAAGTCAGCGTCGACCTATATAAATCAAAAATATGATATCTAATGATAAGAAGTCTGTACTATAATTTCTCCAATTTTCTACTGTTGTTCATTTGGTAGGAGTTTTCTCCCTTCTGAATGTCATTTTTTTTTTCTATCTGATTCTTTAAAAGAGGTACATCCTCTTGTCTGTTTTTCTATTGTCTTCTTCATTCCTCTTCCTCTTCATTACTGATTTCTCAAAAGAAATCAGTAATTAATCAATGTTTAGGCAAATGGTGCAACTGGCCATAAGGCTAAAAGATTAGCAGAACTATAATTGCGCTTTACTTTGCCCCCCACTTGTAGGTTTCTTCGTTCTGTATATATTTTATGAGTCAGTCGATATACCTTGTAAAAGTTGTAAATATAGTCTTTAGTTAAAACTCGTATTCGTTTATTTTCCTAACAGAGTTATCTTATAAATAATATAGTATTGGCTTCCACCAATTTTATCAACAACATATTGTTTTCATTTTAAGTGATAAGATAGGGAATATTCCACATACAAAAAATTGTCATGTTACATTCAACAAGTTGAGAGTTAATAGGAGGAGGCAAAGACTTTTGACGATGTTTATATATTCTTCAAGCGAACATTATCTTTTGATCATTTTTTTTTTCAGGTGCAATAAACTGGGAAGAATGGAACACTCTCCCATCCCTGAAAAGTATTGATTTTGCGGATAATCCTCTCACAGTAGTTGATGTCTCCAAAATTAAAAATTATTTCCCGAAAATCCATTCATGCAACTTAGGAGATGCCTTCAATAAGAGTCGAAAAGCTGAAATCATAGAAGAGAGCAAAAAACTAAATGTTTCTATTAAATTCATTGATTATTACAGGTCGTATGTATAGATTTATATTGAAAATATCATTCGTAAAAAAAAGCTCGCAAAGATTTGATATTAAGTTTTTTACTTTCTACTTCGTTTCCTCTTCCTGCAACATCATTGTATCTCGAGTTGTTAAAAAAATGCAAAATGTTCCACAACATTCCAAAATAACATACAAAATAAAATGAAAAAAACAAGGACAAGGAAGGACTTTATTCTTTCTCTTCAAAGAAATGAAAATCATTGCTTTTTGATAGAATTATATCCAACTGACAATTCAAATTTTTTCAATGAATTGGTACAATGATACCTTATATATAATATGTACGTTAAACAATAATTAAGATTTTGTGGACAAGAGAGTCATTACATCAATATTAAATTTTTCACTATATTCCTAGTGAATTTGGTATTGACTTCTGAATAGCATAAATTTCCATGATTATCAGAGTGAATTTCTATTCGAAACTTCTGATTAACATGTTTATTTTCTTGAATGGAATTTAAGAAATTTAGTTAAATTGCTGACAAAACTCATGCATTGTTTATTATCATTCTTCTGTGTATCTGAAGAGACCGATGAAAAACCAATTGATAATTTTCTATTAGCTCTACATATTATACTTAAAAAATCTTCCGTTACATCCTCATTTAATGCCTCATTCAGATATTTGAGATAGTGAGATCCCCACTGGCCATTTCTGTAAGCATAGTATCCTGAAAAAAAAAGTGATTAGTTTTTCATATTTGTTCCTTTCATTTAAATCCATAGAGAATTAATGAGTTAAATATATCTGGCCATGCATGTAGTGGAAAAATAAACTGTACGCCTGGTCTAGCTCACATTCCTATCATTCAATAAAAGATATTATGTATATATTCAACAGAAAAAATAAATTCATGAAAACTCGTTTAGTATTAACCTATGTTCTTAGAGTCTAGAACAATATAAAATCAGAAAAAAATAAGATTTGAGAGTGCAAGGCCTGCTCTAGCGTTTCTGCAGCACTGGCAAAAATACAAGTCTGCGAATTGGAAAAATCCACACCTTTTTCATAAAAAGTATTTTAGCGTAAGAAAAATGTAACAAATGTAATTATTTTTTATTGATTCAAATTTAAATAGAAAATATGATTTAGGAAACGGAGAATGTATGTAATACACAAATAAACTGAATTACACTCCTTTCGTAAAAGTAAAAAAAAAACCTTCTGTTCAGACTTTTTACGAAATGTCAAACTGATATCTAACATGGAGTTACAGCAGTAAAGAGGCTTGATTTATGTTTTCACAATTTTCATTAATTATTATTATTACTCTCTTCAAAATTAGAAAAAAATCTTGTATGGAATATGTCACAAAATGAAATTAGACCTTTCGCAACTGGATGCATAAATTCTCAACCTGAATTGAAAAGAATTTTAGGGTACCTATAAGTACTCACCTTCAATTGTGGAATAAAGAAGCAAAAAGTCTGGTGGTAAGTCGTGACCCAAAAGTAAATATTTCAGTTGACGACCTGAAAGAATAAAATTTTATCATCGATGTATCTAATGTTCATCGAACAAAATATAATGAAATTTTCTAGGAATGTCTTAATTTGAAGAGGTGTTTCGTCCCAGGATCCCTGATCTCAGGGATCACTCAGTGATCCCTTCCAAATACCCCCACCATCCCCAAGTGTTTCCGATCTCCCGAGAGATGCGCAGTCCACGACGCCATCTCTCGGGCAAGTAAAGAGTCACTACATTAGGTTCGTAAAAATATTGAAGCCAGAAAAAACTCGCTTGTGAAATGGTTCATTGAAATTTCGACATAAATTAAACAGGAAACAGTGAAGACATATGGTAAAATAATATGACGAAATGGAAATTACCAAAACGATTAAACATTTCAGCTGTGGCTGGGGCTCATCGAATGCTCTCAAATACCTATGCTGAGGCCACTAGTAGTGAAAGAATAATTTTGATTATCGGGAAGATAATTCCTTTCGTCTTGTTGAGGAACAGCCTGATCTCTAGATCGCTATAGATCTATATTTCCCTTTGCTAACCGAGTGATGAAAATTAGTTACTCACCATCAGTACTATCCTCTTGCGGAGAGTCAAACTCCAATGATGAATTAGAACAACATGAAAGCTCAATTCCTCTATCTGTATTTTCCCCCCTGCAAGGGCCCAATAAAAATATTTTCGGTTTTCCCTGTAATGTCTCTACCTTCCCAAAAGGCTCATAGAAAACATCATGTGGACAATAAATTTTATCTTTGGCAACTATGAAGCCTGATCCTCCATGGGACGATATTGCCACAACTAAGCTGGCATATTTTTCAAATTTTTGTTTTGTTACTGCAAATAAATATAGTCATTGAGATCTCTAATATAATTCCTACTTAGATTGTTGACTTTATACAATTATAATCTAAAATTTTGAAGTTGAAATTTTCAGTTCTTAGGTGTAGGTACAACTTTGCTTCTGTTTTTGGCTGTAGCGGTAAGTGGTAGTCGAAAAAAATAGATCGTAGAGATCATAGAATAAGCTTAGGTATTCGTAAACATAACGCCATTGAAATATTATTCAATTTGTGTCTGCCATATAGAGTTATTCTTGATTGAACTTGCAGCTTATGAGCCAAATTCTCCTCATTTGAGGGAGTTTTCAATTGTCTGCTTTAATATGAAGAAATCTGCGGCTGAGGCTCGTCGGATGCTCTCAAATACCTATGGTGAGGCCGCTATCAGTGAAAGAACGTGCCGAGAGTGGTTTCAACGCTTCAAGAACGGTGATTTTGACGTCGAAGAGAAGCATGGCGGTGGAAGAGAGAAGGTTTTCGAAGAAGTGGAATTGGAGGCATTACTTCATCAAGACTCATTTCAAACGCAACAAGAATTGGCAATATCATTGTGAGTGATGCAACACGCCATTTCAAAACGCCTGGGGAAAGAAAGTCATGAGAAAGATTCAGAAACAAGGAAATTGGCTTCCGTACGAGTTGAAGCCGAGAGATGTTGAACGGCGTTTGTTTGCTTGTGAACAGCTGCTAGCAAGGCAAAGACGGAAGGGATTTCTGATTCGCATATTGACTGGAGACGACAAATGGGTTCGTTACGATTATCCCAAGCACAAAAAATCATGGGGATATTCCGGCTATGCCTCCAAGTCGACGGCCAAACCGAATATTCACGGATCCAAGGTCATGCTCGATATTTGGTGTGACCAGCTCGGCGTGGTATATTATGAGTTGTTAAAACTGACTGCAACAATCACAGGCGATCGTTATCGAATTAATCTATTAATCAATTCATCTATTTGAGCCGAATATTGAAAGATAAACGGTCGCAATACAACGAGATACATGATAAAGTGATTTTACAGTATGGCAAAGCTCGGCCCCATATTGCGAAAGTGGTCAAGACATACTTGGATACGTTGAAATGGGAAGCCTGTCCCACCCGACGTTTTCACCAGACGTTGCTCCCACAGATTATGACTTGTTTCAATCAATGGCACACGGCCTGGCTGATCAGCACTTCTGGTCTTATGAAGAAGTAAAAAATTGGATCGATTCGTGGATCGCTTCAAAATATGACCAGTTTTTTCAACGCGGGATTCGTACGCTGCCCGAAAGATGGCAGAAAGTAGTGGCCAGCGATGGACAATACTTTGAATCATAAATGTAGAACCAGTTTTTCATAATGAAGCCTCGAATTAGGTGAAAAAATGGCGGAAGCAAAGTTGTATGCCTATGTAAAAAGATTCTTTGTTTCAACAATGGAAGAACCAGTAATAATCCAAAATAATATCAATACAAAATCAGGAATCGCAGTAAAACTTTAAACTCTGGCGGTGTTGTATCATGGTATAAGGAAAGGATAGTAAGCCAACCGCCGTTTGACGGCAAGGAAATAGTCACCAGGGGTCGCTACTGTAGTTGGATTTGGATTTGGAGAAGTAACTCGATGAAAGATATGAGCTATAGATGGCGCAGAAATAATACGATAATTCATTCAGTGGCGTGGTTGAAAAGGGGTCGCATGACATTGCCAACAATTTTATGTCATTATTAAGTTATCACAAATACACGCCACTGGCGTAAATGCTTATTACAGAGCAGAAAAAATATCAAAATATAGAAATCTTCTGACCACTTGTATTTCAAATATTTTAGTTCTTCAAAATAACACCAATTTTTTCAGAGGGCTCCACTTTACGGACCAAATTTTGACAGTAAAATTCGAGTTAAACGTGAGTACAACTAGATGGCACTCAACATCAACAAAATCGAAAAAAGCACTACACTGGCTTACTATCCTTTCCTTATACTATGGTTGTATCTACAGTCCCAGTTTGAATCTATTGAGCATGGCCCACTTATGTTCCTGATTCAAATATATCTGTACAGTGTACAGTTTATACTTGCATTAAGCTTAGAACTTCTCCTGAATTATAGTTATCAGAAGTTATTCACCTTCATTAATTATTTCTTCGATTTGTTCCTTCGTCCTATCCTTGTATTTTCTGATTTTGAATTTCAATCTTGAAAACATCTCATTCAATAACTTTATATCTAATTCGGAATCCCTTTCTTCATAACCTTCAAGATCAAATTCGGAATGTGCAAATATCAGTAATAACCCCTTGTGACGATAGTCCATTGAATAATATGGGTAGTTGCTAGTTTGAGATTCATTGGAGGACCTGTGAAGTTAAAAATTTGAAATGAAAAAAAAAGTTTTAACAAAGAATAGTGATTCATGTGAGTTCTCCCAATATTTTTATAATGAAAAGTTAAGTCAGGTTAGGAATCAAACCTGCAATTCGAAAACATAATTATTATAGAGATAGCGAGGAGACTTTGTTTTAATTTTATTTTGTTGACCATGGTGAATCCCCATCCAGTCATCATTAAAATTTTTTCTACAGGGTGTCCCGTAAAAACCACGTCAAACCGAGGGAGAATGTAGATCAAAGGATAACCCACCTGCTATGACAAAATTCCCATTATAAAAGTCTTACCGTTTTCGAGATATTTTTTTTTTTTTTGAAAATAATGAATTTTTGCCACTTTCAATAGTTTTGCCCTTACGGTTGGTACAATTTTACATCTTTCTGGTTAATTTTTTCAGTAAAATATTGCTGAAGAATGATTTTAACGTTTACATTGAATTCATCCTCCGAAAATTTTAAAGGGGGGCTATGAGAAATATTTTTATTGGAAATTTTGGTAGTGGATTATTTTGTTCATGAAGTTTAGCCCATCGTAGTGGAAAAAAATGTACCGAGCTACTGCTGCACATTACACCAATAAATTGTCTATTTCATAGTGATTTCAAAGAGGTATCACACAAGTCATTTGTTATTCAAAGAAAAAAGATATGGCTGTTTTTATACAAATGGGTACGTTTCTGACAAAATCAAGTTTGTCAATTCTATTAAGAAATCTTCGATGTTGCATTACTTAGTGAACAATGGCAATTGTTTACGTGCGAGAATATTAAACTTCATGAACAAAATAATCCACTACCAAAATTTCCAATAAAAATATTTCTCATAGCCCCCCTTTAAAATGTTCGGAGGATGTTTTTAATGTAAACGTTAAAATCATTCTTCAGCAATATTTTACTGAAAAAATTAACCAGAAAGATGTAAAATTGTACCAACCGTAAGGGCAAAACTATTGAAAGGGGCAAAAATTCATTATTTTCAACAAAAAAAAATATCTCGAAAACGGTAAGACTTTTATAATGGGAATTTTGTCATAGCAGGTGGGTTATCCTTTGATCTACCTTCTCCCTTGGTTTGACGTGGTCTTTACGGGACACCCTGTATAACCTCTATCAAATTCATTTACCATCATCAGACATACACATCCATGACCTAGCCAGGATTCGAATCCGGTACCTTCGGTGCCACAGCCGACTGTCAATCCACTGCGCTACCGAGGTAGTCACCAGGGGATTTCAAGCATTGTAAATAATCCGGGGAGATCCCGACACACTTAGCCTGATATGTTTTTGCACAGATGCCTGAGCATATGACGCTCGGCTATTCACGACGATCGAATGATTCACCGCAATGTCCACAGGTAGACATCGCGAATAATTTCAACGTGCTTGATTATATCCCAGTAATAAATATTAACGCAACAGGTACCTCACAAGTAAGTCTATAAGTGACGAAAATTTCAATCGATTCGGAAGCAAACCACTAGATGAAATTTGTTCGAAAATGAGGAGCGCGTCTATTTTATCGGTTATCACTAACATATATGAAAGTCCCATCCCACTTTTTGATAAGGAATCTCTCCCTGAATTTTTTCACAACTATTCATATGCACTCTGTATAATATCTGTTAAAGAATTTTACCGCGGTATTGGAGATCCGAATTCAATGTTTTTAGCTATTTTAGTTCGCAAGTTATCATACAGATACATATCCGGACGGATATTCTTGAAATTGACCACGATTTTGTTATCAGTGAGTTGAACCTCATCGTTTGAGACTATTCCTAGTCTGAAATTGGAAAATCACAGATATTATTGTTACTCCAATGTTTTGGGGCGAGCGCTCAACGATATGTAGGTAACTCTAAACAGAATAAGGACTTGTAGGTGGAGAACTGAATAACAATCCGAAACATTAAATAAATAATAGGTTATAATGGATCCAGTCAACTCACCTTCGATCCTCATCAATTTCACTAATTTCCAAACTAAACGATGGATTATCTTGAATAACATGTATATCATTATAATTCTCTACTTGTTTTTTTGAGAAACAGTTTGATAGACAGTTACCTTCGATATGGTCTGAAGTATTAAATGGGATTTCAGAGCGGTTTTTGTCCATATCGATTTCACTTTTATGTGCGTCCTTATAATATTCGAATAATAATGAGCTTGAAAATCCCCTCAACTATCAGGCAGATGAAAATGAAATGACTCATCTTATCGAATCCACTGCACTAATATACTTATTATGACGCAAGCGTGGTAGAATGCTACTTAGTGAAGTTGCTGGAATTATTCTAAATTCTGTGAAATTATGAACTTCAACAGTTTAGTTATCCGTCAAAATCTCTATCAGTTCCTTGTTTTAATTGACACCATGGGTTCTTCAATTCTTTTTATAGCACAAAAGAAATATATTCATATCGAATATTATGATGAAGTGTCTCAACACTTGAATATTTCTGCCAAAATTCAAGAATAAAACTATTGAGCATACGGCTTTGTGGCAAAAAATGGAATAGGTACAGTATAATCATTGAAATAATTAAACATTATATTTAACAATGTATTTCTCGAAAAATGTTCTACAATCAAATCTGCATTGAATGCAAATAATTCCAAAGATTGAAGATGAAGAAACTCAGATGACAGAGAAAAAGCGAATAAGTACTATCGAAAGATCAATTGCTCTCTTTTTCATGATATCTCAGTTGATATAGGTACTTTGGTTTTGCAATACATCTTATGAAATATTTGTTTGAATATTAGTATGGATGTGCAACAGATGACGAATAGATTTAAAGTCATTACATTTTTTATTTGATCTTCTGCGCATTAATCTAAAATCAAAATAAGCCGGTTGTCCTCAGTTCGAAAATTAGGAGAGAAAATTTCATCGATTCTTCACTCTCAAGTCCTTTTTTCCATCGTAGATGCAATCAGAAAGCCCCCCATCTAGTTTAAAATTTATGTCTGACAATTTGCACAATGAGTAAAGAAATTTCCTTCCAGACTAATTCAATATTAAATGCAGAAATAATCGAATTCTGCATTAACCTCAAAACCGGAAAATCTACAGAATTTCCTCAATATTCTGAGTGTTTGGCAATTACGTTAAATCCTCTCGGTACATTGCAGCAGATAGCCGTCGCAGTTGAAGTCAGGCAACTCGAACTTCCGCTATCAATAGATGTTCTAGGAATCTATCACAGCTATTTGCATAAAATCTTGTCCATACATCGATTGCTACATTCATTCACATTGACGTAGCAAAGATTGGAGTATTATAAAACAGATTAAATTATCAATACAAATATACTAACTGACAAAGAAACTGCAATTTCTTTGTCAGTTAGTATTGTTGCATAGAAGTAAATCTATCATGTGAGTCTCGAACCGCCTACACTCCGAACTGATTCGAGTTCAAGGTCTTCATATATCGGTGTTTTGTTTATTAATAATCAGAATCTTTTGGATAGTTCTGGAGTTACACCCATCTGGAATTCTGTTCCCCTTACAATTGAATCATAGGATCGAAATGAAATAATGAAGCGAGATGCAAAATAGTGAAATTAATACCCAATTCTTATGGTGGATTTATGCACCAGTCCTAAGAACTAAGACTAAACTTAAGAACTATGACCTAAGAATTGAACGCTAACAAATCAATGAGGGCGTTTATGCACGTTTCCTGAAAACTAACACTAACAGGCCAATTGTTAACTAAGAACTAAGGGCTCAGGTAAAATATAGAAGTGCCCGTGCGCCGCATAGAATTTCAATATTAACGCGTACCAGTTTCTATCATTTTATGTTCTTTATTCGTGTTTATCGATGAAAAGTATTAGGTGTATTTGAAAAAATTAAATTTAATTTTTTCACAATAAATATCAACGTCAAACATCAAAGTATAGAACAAATAGAAAGTAGTTCAGGCACGTGCGCATGCCTTAACTAAGAACTAACAAGAGAGTGCATAAACGCCACTGAATTCTTAGGTTTAGTTCTTAGTTCTTAGGTACGGTGCATAAATCCACCATCAATGAGGGCGTTTATGCACGTTTCCTAAGAACTAACACTAATGGTGGATTTATGCACCGTACCTAAGAACTGAGGACTAAGAACTATGAACTAAGAACTAAACCTAAGAATTCAGTGGCGTTTATGCACTCTCTTGTTAGTTCTTAGTTAAAGCATGCGCACGTGCTCGAACTACTTTCTATTTGTTCTATACTTTGATGTTTGACGTTGATATTTATTGTGAAAAACTGAAATTTAATTTTTTCAAATACACCTAATATTTTTTATCGATAAACACGAATAAAGAACATAAAATGCTAGAAACTGGTACTCGTTAATATTGAAATTCTATGCGGCGCACATGCACTTCTATATTTTACCTGAGCCCTTAGTTCTTAGTTGGCCTGCTAATATTAGTTCTTAGTAGGGATGTGTGGTTCGTTCAATTTCGACGACCCGGGTCGAACCAGATCAATAGCTCTGACGACCCGGTTCAAAAGACCCGTTCAATTGACCCAATGGTTCTTTTCAGCTCACTAGCTCAGATCGAACCATGCACGATTTGCGCATGATTCAAAGATCCGTAGATCTGGTTCTTTCGTTCCTTCTTTTCTTTACCTGGTCAAGTTAAGGTTAAGAATGTTTTTGTTAAGTTAAGATCACCTTTGTATTTGTGGATCGGTATGTTTTTAATAGGATCGAGAATTCGTGATAATGATATATTCGAGACATGATAATAAACATAAAGGAGATAATCCATTATCAAGAAGTTATAAGTTACCGAATTGGCCGAATATAATGAATTGAGTTAATTGAGTTGAGATCTGATCCATGTAATGATTATGAAAAAATTTCATAAACCAATTTATGTCTCGTTCAAATTGAATGATTGCGGACTATTCGAGGTTTTAGCTACTAATAAATCATGAATGTATAGTTTTAACTAAACTACATTCATGTTTCTGAAAAATTTTTATCGAAAAATAATAAACAATATACATTAACACATTTTCAAGATATCATAATTGGTAATAATCATGAGAGGGAGCCATTACAGACAGTTACTATCTATCATTTTTGTTCAAAACCGGGTGCCGACTGCCGAGCCGATGATTCATCTGCGAAATTGATGTATTTTATTACTACCAGATGTTTCTTTGCGGTCAACCCATCCGAAATAGTCTACCTAGACTAGAAAAACGAACCATTCCATGGATCTTTCGATCTTTGGGACCTAAAAGATCCACAGATTGAATGAACTGAACGTGAAAGTTTGACTCATCTGGATCGGTTCGAACGAACGAATCATTTTCAGCGAGACGACCCGATCGAACCATTCGTTTTGAAGACCCGGGTCTTTTGATCCGTTCGTTCGTGAACGACACATCCCTAGTTCTTAGTTCTTAGGAAACGTGCATAAACGCCCTCATTGATTTGTTAGCGTTCAATTCTTAGGTCTTAGTTCTTAGGTTTAGTCTTAGTTCTTAGGACTGGTGCATAAATCCACCATAACAGGCCAACTGTTAACTAAGAACTAAGGGTTCAGGTAAAATAAGGAAGTGCGCGTGCGCTGCATAGAATTTCAGTATTAACGAGTACCAGTTTCTATCATTTTATGTTCTTTATTCGTGTTTATCGATAAAAAGTATTAGGTGTATTTGGAAAAATTGAATTGAATTTTTTTCACAATAAATATCGATGTCAAAATCAAAGTATAGAACAAATAGAAAGTAGTTCGAGCACGTGCGCATGTCTCAACTAGGAACTAACATGAAATTGCATAAACGCCACTGAATTCTTAGGTTTAGTTCTTAGTTCATAGTTCTTAGTCCTTAGGTACGGCGCATAAATCCACCAATAGAATAGATATCAATTATACTATTCTATCTCAATGGGAGTGTATAGAATATAGATCTATACACTCCATAATGAAAATTATTCGGTGTATCCTCAGATTAATGTTTATCACTCTATGGGTGTATCTGAAAAAATTAAATTTTATTTTTTCACAATATCAATGTCGAACATCAAAGTAAAGAACAAATATAAAGTAATTCGAGCATGTGCACTTTCCTTCACTAATAACTAACAAGAGAATGCATAACTTAACACCACAGAATTCCTTGGTACTGGTAGAGTTCATAGTAATTTTTTCTTAGGAAAGGTGCATTAATCCACCATCAGAAATAAAGATTTGTTTATTATTATTATAATTCTCACAGAACAAGAGACTCCAGCAAGAAACCATAACCATATCGGTTTTAGTTGTGTTCTTTTGTTCAGCAAAGTATTCAGCACTTCAACCACGGTTGCATCAAATCGTACTGTTACTCGTTCTTTTAATCACCGATACAGCTCTTTCTTTCGTTATACACCTGATGAACCATCAGACAACTCATCGTGTTTCAGTCAGGATGGATCTGTGATCAATAAAAGAACACCACTTTTATTTCCCAATGCATCTGAAGTATGCAGTCCTGATAACTTCAGTAATATAAATATTATGTTTCTGTGTTTTTGTGCTAGACACAAATCTATCTGTTGATTACTTGAAACGATTCTTGCGGTACTGTAAATTTTTGTTTGTAGAGGGTCTTCAACAGATTAGGTATCAAATTTTTGTATTAAGGTGTCCCTAATTTCAATTTCTGAACTAGTTTCATAATCACTTTTTTTCAAAATAATCCTCATCAACATTTTCTAGCTATCATACCCAAAAATTTCTATACTTTCTTCTTCTGCCCATTGGAGTAAGATACTTTCAAAGGCTGGATCACCAACCTAAACACTTTTGGATGTGGAAGGTATTTCACTCATTATAAAAGTTTCAAACGTACAAACTATAATCTCCAAAATCCAAAAATGACTCTCCGAATGTAGAGAGAACACAACTAGAGTACAGACAAAAACACAGACTGCTCTATAATTTCAGATCTTATTATCTTTCAAACCGTTACTACCAGAATTGTCTCTTTGCACATACTAACGGAAGATGAGACCTTTTGAATGTACTATGCACTAGGGCGGTTAATGATTCCTGAAGTCAACTCATAAGTCATTTATCAATTTTATAAAACAATTCCATATAGTACTTGATTCGTCCATATCAAACCTTCTACCAAGACCTGAAACTGATAATTATTTTATTTGAATATGGAATGAACAAAAAAATTTCTTGTTCAGATGAAAACTTTTAAATATTTAATTATGCTTCCTCAAAGCTGTCTTTAATATGAAATCAAATGTAGGTACCTCTATGGCAACACCAATTGCTATCTGGATTTCCAAGAACCAGACAGCACAAAATCATTGTTATTCAGGATTTGTTTATTTTCCTGACTGATTCGCTGGAATGGACATCGGATCTAATTTTCATTGAAAGAATATAAAATGAAAATCGTGTTTTAGATAGTTATTTTACAGTGTCCTAAAATAGCTGTTTCTAAGTTGCTTTGTTCAATCATCTTGTCAGCAAAATGTTGGTGGGAAGATCTGAGCCGAGCTGCTCTAGATCAGCTGGTCTCTATATTTAAATACACAGCGATTCGCCATTTAAATCGAAAAAAAGGTGGTTAATTTAGTACCTATTGCAGAATTTTAAATTCTCCTCCGAAATGGTAGGAATTTCTGAGAATATGAGTTAGGTAATAAGAGCTTCTCATTATTTCCCCCAACCTGTAACATTTCTCACTACATAATGTATAACACAATAAATTTCATTCCTTTCCTCCTTTGATCTCATGTGAATCTACTGAAAAGGGAAATGTTTCAATTACTCTACTGCTTCTTATTCACACAGTTCAACACATGATTTTGTGGCCAACATTTAGGAATACTCCTTCTAACCTAAAATGTTGGGAGGTTGATGGAAAATATTCATGAATTTATATTGATTCACCTACTGCTGTTTCCACGATTTGAATAGAAAATATAAAGATAAAATCAATTGTGTTGTATGTATATAGAGATCAGCTGTTTGACCCATTTTCAAGATTTGTTGTTTATAGATGGCGCAACCTACCATTGAATTGCTTTAGTCCTATGATGAAGATGTACTCCTCAAAAGAGAATTGAAAATTTTCAGTTGAATAATCGAAATTTTCACAATTGATATTTTCATTATATTTTGTAGAAAATATTTTTAAAAATTCCATACATATTGGTGTTAAGAAAAAAAATTATATTATTCTATGATCGCTCTTTCAATGCTCGAGTTACTATCTGTCATCGTTGTCACGTTTCTTTTCAAGTCGCAAGTACATTGAGGTTACTGTTGAGTGTTTGTTAAATCAAAATGGTAAGTAAATCTTTTCTAAATTTATTTATCTGATCTATTTATATTCAATAATTATTTTATTAATAACAATGAGTATTCTAATTAAAGAAATGATGCCTTGTAGTATTTTTTTTTTAATTTATCTTTTTCCAAGTTTTTTCTCAGATTCCAACCTCACTATATTGACTATTAATTTGTTGTATTTTTCAGTCGGAATCAACTGCTACCATCCGTACGCGGAAATTCATGACCAACAGATTGTTATGTCGCAAACAAATGGTCGTTGATGTTCTCCACCCAGGACAGCCTTCGGTTAAAAAAACCGACATCAGGGAGAAGTTAGCTAAAATGTACAAAGTATGTTATAATATCATACCTATGAATGCAATGAAAATGTTGATTTTTATAATTTTAGGTTACCCCAGATGTAGTCTTCGTTTTCGGTTTCAAAACGAATTTCGGAGGTGGTAAATCAACTGGGTTCGCTCTAATTTATGATACTTTGGATTTCGCTAAAAAATTTGAGCCAAAACATAGGTTAGCAAGGCATGGTTTGTATGAAAAGAAAACACAAACCAGGAAACAACGTAAAGAAAGGAAGAACAGAATGAAGAAAGTTAGGGGTACCAAAAAAACTAAAGTTGGTGCTGCAGCCAAGAAGGTTAGTATCACTTTCATTCATCATATTCTAGGTTCTATTGAGAGAATTATTATCATTAATTTTGAAGTTATTAGTAATATAGTCCTTTTTCACTTTTGCCGTTCATCATTATTCTATATAAAAGACATTTTTCTTGGTTTCATTTATTCAACTGCTGTCTATTAAACTAGAAAAACTTCACTACTAGTAACACCATCAAAATTAGGGGTACCGACAAATCCCAACGAAGTTTATAGTTAATTTTCTCTTGTACCCTTTCTCGGAATTATGCTATAATTGTTTTATTTATAATTTGATTCCTCTGATACATAACTGTTCAGTTACTCGGCTTCTTGTTATATGCAGGGGTGATTAAAAAGTAAGCCTTTATTTAGATAACTCTGAGGAGTGAATCGTTGATAGACAATAATATTTACTTCTTTAGAATTGCAATATCTTACTTTTAAAAGAAATAACTTCACATTTAATGGTTTCCGTACAGTAAAATTTTTGTCATTGTATTATGGAATGACGACCATCAACTTGGTTTCAATGAACTTTTTCATATATAATGAAATTCCATTCAACAATATCAAAATTCTGGAATTGATGTTGAATGTTTGATGCTTCAATATATTAAGTTGTATGTTAACTATTATTGAGAGCTTTGCAATTCAAGACATAAATTTCTCATCCAACAACGGTACCATTTAAAGACCTGTTATTTCTTTCGAAGTAAGATATCCCATTAAATAAAAGATATGTTCAGAAAAAGATGCAATATATCAGTTTTCGTAAACACACATACAGGTTGTTCTGAATAAATCCTTCTGTCTCTTTTTTTGCCCTCCCCTGTATATCAAAAACATGTAAATGAGGACGGCTACAGTTAAAGAAAAACTGCTAAAATCGAAGAAAGTGTTAGAGGGAAAAGTAACTACAAACTTTATTATGAAATTGTCGATTTCCCTAATTTTGCCTGAGTAAATAAAAGGGTAACTTTACACTTGGAACTTGGTTGATATTACTTCAATTTTTTTGTAAATGTATTATTAATTTACAGGGAGGCAAAAAATAATTTTTCAACATATTATGTATGTACAGAGTGGTTCTTCTTCCTACCCCACATTCCATAAATAATCGTTAATTGTATAGTTTTGTGTAGAGGAATTTCTACACGAAGTGATTGGTTAACACCTTCCGTATTAACATATTTTCATTTGTTTTTTTAATTATTTCAGTTTTATGTGGCTTCAATTTTTTTTTCATTTATTTATTGCTGATCCCTTAACAAATATTTCATTGCTCGTATCAAATTGATATTTTTACGAATTCTAATTACTATTTTTTTTTTGTTGCAGTAATTTTATGGAGAACGTCGGAAAAACATGATTCTGTACAATATTTTAACAGCCAAGGACCTGAAGATATTGCACATATTGATGTTTTGATAATTTAATAAAAAATAAAACTAAGTATAGTATTTCATTTCTCCGTTTAATTATTAAGTTTTTATGAAGTATTCAATTAAAATCTGGTTGAAAATATTCTTTGGAATGGGTATCTATCAAGTGTTTTTTTTATGGAAGTGGGGAAATATTACAGTAGTGAAGATAGTTTTGATACTTGTTCTCCAATAATGAAAAAACTGGTCTGAGAAAGTTAAATTTTCTTGAATTTCTTTGTTCATTGCTATAAGGAAAATACAAGTTGAGAGAGAAAAAACGTTTTCAAAGGAGAACTAACAGAATTTTTAGAGAAACTGGTCTATTTTTTCGGTAAATTCGTAAACTATATATGTATAAACTTGAATCAAGTTGAAAAGTATGAAGCATCCCGCCAGAGATATGGACTACTCTGGACCCTGCACATTTAATTAGGGAAATGGCTTTCTGTGAATTTAGTTGTAGTTCTTGATGGGATAATCTTGAAAGTATATCCACAAAGCTCGGAAATTACCAGTTTTCCAGCTATGGAGCTTTGAAAATTGATTTCTTACAGTATTTACTACTGGAGAGCTTTCATTTATGTTTGGGATGGAATTTGAATGTTCGGAACCTAGAATTCGACAGAATTTTTTCTCAGTTGAATAAGGCACGGCCCTCGATAATTTTTCATACATTGCTCCACATCAACAATGAAATGCAAATTGCAATTCATTGGTAATATAAATGATGCATTAGTGTTCTGTAATGTGAATGTACCAGAAGTACCCATATCCATTCAATGAACTTTATGTAAACAGCAACCAGTAGCGTAGTTAAAAATTGTGGAAAATAAAACAACAACATTTTTTCAGGAAATTTAGGGAAACATGCATTACTATAGTTTATTAGTTTACATACATATAGCTGAAACAATGAATTATATTTCACATTTTAGTTTTTTGTATATGTGTAGGCACTTCTTTCCTGAATTGAAAATGCACTCCACCTTAGAAGAATATGGGTTATTTTAATTAGCTCCTAAGGGTATTGGAAAACCGGACACTAAAAAAAAGTTCTATAAAATGTGCTGATGCAAATTTCTCTTCACTTACTCCCTTCTGCAAGGACAAACATCTCACAAATTCAGCATTCATCTCGCATTTTCTGATTACATCGTTTTCATCTAAAAAATAAATTCAATCCCAAATTGATTTTTTTGATTTGTATAAATGAATGTTTTTATTTTTTTACCTTCGTTTAAATATTCTTCCATTTGAAGGTTACCTTTAAAACGTAGATTTTGTACTGAAAGAAAAAAATATTCGCACAATTTTTCCCTTCAATCAGTTCATCTAATTCATACAACCACATTAGACTAAGTTACCTGTACTATTTGATAAAGCATCATTGCATGAATTGAGTCTTAGGAGCAAATCCATTCCTTGTGATAATACGACGTGTTCTTCTATCCAGGTTTTGATAACGTCGTATATAGGATATTTTTTAGAATTCAACTGAAAGTTATATAAATTTAACAAATTGACCTCATATTACATCAGATATTGTATTCGAATATAACTTTTGAATTCATTATTATAATCTTTCTTTTCAAGTTTAAATCACAAATATTTTTATTGAATTAACGCACTTACCATATGAAGTTCTTGAAGAATACATTGGTAGTACTCACACTGAAAAAATTTTAATGTTATTCATTTGAATTTCTCTCAATTCACTGAAAGCTACCTTTTCAGGAACTTTTTCATTTTCTATCACTTCTTTTCCCAGTTTTTTCTTGGCTAGATTGATGAGTGATTGTGAAGACTCATATAGTCGATCCAATATATCGACATGATTTTTGTAGCAGTAGGATTCTTTGTATTCTAATTGTTCAGGTTTGGGGCACTTCATTTCATCCTAGAAAAATTGAAGTTGATACTTTAATGACCGATTACCGATAGTTCGAACTTGACGACATATATTAATTGTATATTCAAGAACTAAGAACCTATGCAAATGCAAAATAATCGAATTTAAAGGTTCAGCTGAGTTATTAGTGATTTAATTTGAGCGTTCTTACAAATATTCAGATCTTCTTATTCATAATAATTGCATTTATCTACCAATTAAAATATATAAATGTCAAAAAAGAATTAATGATTCAAAAACTTTTCAACGATGTTGAATTATGAAATTTGGTTCAATCGATATTGTTCGAGAAAACTTATAAAAATTTTTCTATACCAATTAATTCTTACCGAATATACTGCACTAATCGTAACAAATAATAACAAAGATGCCACTGATTGCATTGTTAAAGTTCAGCCTGATCAATAGAATAAATCGAAGATAACTAAAAAAAAAATACCATAAAGGTTTTACAATGAAAAACCTGGTAATAGCTTTACAATGACATGTTCCATGCAGGATGTGAAAACCTACAATTAATTCGGTAATTGAAACTGAAATCGTTAACAAGAAACGGATTCAATTATAACAATTTCGTTCAACTTGATTTCGGCTTAGAAGCATATAGTTAAATGAACTGATTTAGGTTATTTACAACTAATTGAACCATCCGCTGATCATTGATGTCAATACAAAGAGATTTCGAGGAAATTCTTATGGGTATGGTATAAACATTCAGGGGCAGAAAACTAAGTATAGAAGGAATCCCCGGGAAAACTGGGCTATATAGCTCTTTTCAAATAACCTCCAGTTTAATTTATTCCATGCAATCTGAAAATTCGATAAAAAAACAGTGTTCTGTAATAAACAATATATGTTTGACCATTTTTCACTTTTTTGATACCCCTTGTGTTTCCACTATTTCCAAACAATTTGAGAATGTGCTCTAAAGGAGCCTAAATGCTCTCATAAACTAGCGCGGCAAACGCGAATATTCGTACCGCAACTGATTCTGGATCCTAATATTATTATCAATTGATAGTTTGATATTATCGGTACTACCGACATCAAACTATCAATCGATAGTCGATACTTTCCGATTAACAAATTATCAATCGATAATAAATTAGTAGGACCCATATCATTCAGATGCAGTAGGAATATTCGCACCTGGGAGCCTTATTTATTTATTTATTCATTCAATATATACAATTTTCTACAGGTTTAAACCCAACTACAGAACAAGGAACATATGAAAAATAAAGTATACACTAATATTACATATTCTGAGAAAAAAAAACGATAACAAAAATGCTCAGTCAGTCAAAATAATGTGATCTGATATTTAAAATGGAACAATTGAAAATATCCAAGTGAGAACTTATAATATTACAGACATCACACAAATTATAAAGCGGTGAAAACTTTAATGTATTTCTAACTCTAGAGTCTAGAGGGTGGTCTTGGAATAGCAAAATTTAGTTTTTCGAGAATGCAAGGATCTTTAATGACACCGTTTATTAGTTTGTGAGTAAATACAACTGAATGACATTCTCGTCGACATTTCAAACTATTCATGCAGTGTCTGCTCACAAGCAGGTTCTGTGGAAAACCAATAGGCGGGTAGACACCATCTGCTCTATATGAAAAAAGTTTTAACTAAGGGAACTAGGGGAAACAGATAAATCCAGGCTAGTCCAACATGCTTGGGATGAGGAACATAGGATCAAATGGGATGAAGCTTCCATAATATGAGAGGAAAAATGATCAAAACGGAGGAAACTCCAAGAAGCATCATTCATGACCATCACTCCCATAAGCATGCCGTCTTTGGAGATCAAGGAAGTCTGGGCACCAATCATAAGATCTGATCTGAGGAAATTGAACTCGATCCAGGTCGGAAGCATCTCGACACCACCAAATTAAAAATGAATCGGAATTCGGACGGATAACTGCGCAACCCAAAAATTCGACTACTGCGCATACCGGAAGTCATGTGTAACTTATATCAGTGGTGGATTTATGCACCAGTCCTAAGAACGTAGACTAAACCTAAGAACTAAGACATAAGAATTGATCGCTAACAAATCAATGAGGGCGTTTATGCACGTTTCCTAAGAACTAACACTAGTAGGCCAAGGCCAACTGTTAACTAAGAACTAAGGGCTCAGGTATAATATAGAAGTGCACGTTCGCCGCATAGAATTTCAATATTAACGAGTACCAGTTTCTATCATTTTATGTTCTTTATTCGTGTTTATCGATGAAAAGTATTATGTGTATTTGAAAAAATTTAATTTAATTTTTTCACAATGAATATCAACGTCAAACATCAAAGTATAGAACAAATAGAAAGTAGTTCGAGCACGTGCGCATGCCTTAACTAAGAACTAACAAGAGAGTGCATAAACGCCACTGAATTCTTAGGTTTAGTTCTTAGTTCATAGTTTTTAGGTACGGTGCATAGATCCACCATAACGTCGTTGCCGTAAAAAATACTACTATGTGCATTCATGCTCATTTTACAGGAGAGGCCAAAAACCTTTAGAAACTATCTCGTCTTATGTATAACTGAGAAGTTCATATATGAAATTGATTAATCCTTTTTTGTGATTATGATGAGACTTTTGAACGTCCAAAATATCAAATTTTCTTTATTTGGATGAATTGTGCACATAGGAGAAATGTGCTGACGCGAATCTCCCACTTAGGAGTTCTTTCACAGGAAATAATATCAGAATAGATAGAATAAATCATTTTATTTTACTATTATTACAATTGTGACCTAATGAATAAAAAATAAGGATGAATTCTTCAAAAAAATAACAAAGAAGGTCAAAATTATTTGCTGACGCGTTTTTTGTTCGGTATTCGGTCCAGATTGTTCACAGATAAGAGACTTCTTTTTTCAGGTTTATCTTTTTTGTAAGGCAGCTTATCATAAAAATCGTGATATTGTTGTTCCATAATTGACTTGTGGGATTGTAAATCTTTATATTTTGACTCACTGATAGGGATGGGGCTATTATATAATGATTTGAGACCTTTGAAGCATTCCACAAGGGGTCTTCTTTGAGGCAGCAATTTATATTCCTCACTAAATTCTGTTTTCGTGTACACTTTACAATCTGGCGTATACTTTATCTTACAGATATCATTTACACATTTTTCGCCAAAACCTATCCCTGGACGAATTGAAGCAAAAACGCTTTCCATTTTGGAATAGTCTTGGAAAAAATTGTGATGCACAATTTTTATATCATACGGATGCTCTGGCCGTGCTAATCGCATTCTGCAAACATAATCCATTGGAGTGAAAATTGGAGGTTTGAAGTAATGTTCCAGTGTAGAATGGACATTATCTGCTTCCATCATAGTATGACCTCTTTGAAGATAAAGCTGTTCAATGGTTATGCTTTTTTTACGGGCTACATCTGACAAATTTTGTTACGATTCTGGCTGGCACATTCATCGGAAATCAAAACCACATTCTGAGTTGTATTTGGTAACCCATCAATATAATCCACCAGACAGCTTGCGAATTCATTCGCGGTAATTCCTCCACCCACTTCATGCCAAACATACAGGCGTACATTACCATCATTTAGTTCATATAAAGTGAAGTTATGCAAAGTTAGTTTTTGCTTATAGTACATGGATGAGGCTAAACTGATTGGACACAAAAGTTTACTTGGTAAATCTACAGTTATTACTATTTTCGTGTTAGATGCACTTTCTTTTTCTTTGTTTTTCTCAATTCTTGCTTGGTCCTTCCTAAGAATGTGTTTCTCATATTCTTCCTTGGTGAGTTGACCTTCCTTGAAGCTTATAAATATATCGCATTGATCTTTTCTTGGTTTGTGAATTGCGATGTTTTTTTCTTTCAAAACAGAATCGAATGTGGTCTTTTTGGCAGATTGTAGGGATTGATCGTTGCACCATTCTTGATATACAGTCCTCATATGTTTTTTGATCTAAAAACAGGTTCAACATAGAGCTTTTTCGAAGATTGTCTACAGTAGTGACTTGGTACTTTCGGTTATGTATCCAGCCAAGTACTAACTGAATATTTGTCATTTTATACTTTTGTTTTACGTGAAGTATGAGGTCTCTGAGTTACTTCAGGTTCATCAACTTCTTTTTGACTATTTTCAGTAGATGTTTCTTCACGCAGTTTAGCCCACCTTTTGAAGGTATCTTCTCCTATACCTAAGGTATTTATGAAAAATTTTCGGCATACCCTCTCTCTTCTATTTCCACAATCTAAGAAAATATCATGTCCAATATTTTTCTTATGGTGACGTATATTTCCTCCTTATTTCCGACGGCGATTTACTTTTCGAGTGATGACTAATCCTTGAACGAATCCCCTTTTCTCAGACCATGTTGTCATGCTCCAAAATCTATTGAAGGCAGCTTGACGATCTGCATCGCTGAATAAAGCACAGCAGAAACTTCTAGGCGTTTTTTTGGAGGGACAAGGTGTTCACAGCGATTTTTCATGGTTCTATCTCCTCTCGGTACATTGTGACACACTTTTTCATTAACCACCTTATGGCCCATGTAAGATTTGCCGGCAGTCCGTTTTCTGGCTGATCGAGCGATATTTCGAAAACAACAATAGCTATGGGCTTCCCGTTTTTTCAGTTTAATCTGTGCTGAAAGGTGTTTGCTTATAACGTATTTAGGAAGTTGTCATTGATTGTAATATTTGGGAAATTAGTAATTTGAAATTATTGCATGATATATATTTTATGTGCACCAAGTTTCGTAACTTTTTTTCAGGGTTTCGATATTCATGGGGGGGTAATTACCCCCATTACCCCCCCGTAAATCCGCCCTTGGTTATGAAAAATGCTCAATCAGCTGTCGAAAATATCACCTATGTATTAGTGTTCACGGATGATGCGTGAAACATGCAGCGGACAAAATCGCCTATGTGAATTTAAATGCACATAGTAGAATTTTCACAAGATGTTCCAAAGAACGCTCACATAGGAGTTTTTATATCTGATAATTTGGAGATTGTAAGAAATATTTAAACACATAGAAGGTTTTCAGATCGATGCTCATGACCAGTGACAATCCATTTGTCCAAGAATCTGAAAATTCACTATTGTTGCACATTTTTCCCGGCAACGACAATAAGCTTAATGCGTATAAATTACAACTAATACTACCTGCTTCTGTAGAGACTAGTGGTGAGAATGAAAGGATTGCAAGCGATTCTACTTAAGTTCAAACCCCGATACCCTCATAACTCGAAAAAAGTGTGGGCGTACAAGTCCAGACAGACCAATTTTGGCTTCTCAGAACCAAACAATCGGTCCTTCTCAGGACCACCACCCTGAAGACGGCAGGCGAATGCTTGCCGAAACATCGGAATTAACCAACTGCATAGATGATGGAAACAGCTCAAAATAACCATCTAACATTTAGTCCATCATCAATATCAAGACAACAATTAGCCTTATGAGTAATTTGAAAATTATAGTACTTGTCTTAATGAAGAGGTTTTAGAGAGTGTATGGGATATACTCTCGTTACTGGAATTGCACAAATAAATATTTATATTAATTAAATAATCCGGGACAGCGCGTACGCAGTCCCGACTACCAAAAATTACGCGCCCGAGTTATCCGCATTAGGGATAATCGCAGAGGTCAGCCCGATCGAAGTGCAATGAAAGGGCCTCACTCCGGGGGAACCGCCTTGTTGATCACGGTAACCCCTACGCCAGGTAAGTATGAATTGTGCAGCTTTTTTCATGCTTTTCAATCCTAGGAGACTGCTCTTTTCAGTAAATTAAAGTAGGTGGCGCCATCTATCGACTTACCGGTTTAACAATGAATATTTGTGTAGTGAAATCTATAATTCTACTTCGAGAACGACATTAATGTTGTATAAAGATGTCACCAGATGAGTCAATATTTTTATTTTCTATTCCATAGTATAAGCATAGTATACTTACATTTATAACTAAAATTTCTATGAAATTTGGTCCCATACAGAAACTTGAAACCCATAAGAGCGGCATCCCCAAAATTTAAGGCTAGGGCCGCCCTTGGACTGGGTCCCTGGGGGTATTAATTTTATGTACTGAAGTTTGTACCAAATTTCATAGAAATATTGGCATCATTGTGGTTATGAAAATGATTTTTTTCTGGCAACTTCACCACCCTGGATATCGAAAGTTAGGACATTTTCCACATACCATCATACAAAGATTTTTTTCTTGAAATGGCTCTGAAAATCGTCTCATTCTACCACTCGTTCATTCCAAAACTCGCCACTTCGTGGCTCGTTTTTGAATTTTGAACTCGTGGAAGAATATCAATGCCTTCTGCACTTGTATTATAAATAACTATTCATCAACAAAAATAGTTTGAGACATTATCGAATGAATATTAATAATAGGTAATCGACAAGTATTAAAGTTCAAATTTTAACCGAATATAGCATTTAAAATCACTGTTTTCACTGCTTGAATAGCTCCTTCCTTAATTATCCGAGTTAACCCATTTGAGAAATCGCTGGAGAACTTCCATCATAAACTTTGCAGCTCTGTCGAAGAAACCCTCCTCTTTTTGGCGTGGTTCCTTTGCCAAATCTACATCCATCATCGAATCGTCGACTGCATCTCGACGATTTCTTGTCATGAAATGTTCCACATCTGCATTCCTCAGAGCTTTCGCTATGTCTTCATTTTCTTGAAGAAATTGAGAGAAATCCTTAAGAAGCTCTTCATGACTTTGTGGAAGAGGTAGAGGTACCTAGAATACATATAAAAAAATGAGGAAAACACTGACGTGAAGTCTGGCTCTTGTTCATTCATGAGCCAATTTCACCCTTGGAGACCACATTACTATATATATGTATGAAAGTGGAGTGCAATGTGCAATTGGCAAGAGCTCAAAAGCTCCTGACTTCACGTTAGTGCCCTCGTAATTTTCGAGCGTTCGTTCTCTGAACATATCTCTTCAAAATTTCCTCACAATCCCAGTTAATTTCAAAGTTTAAACGAGGAATGGACTGAAATGATAACACAATTACTCCCAAACACAGAAGAAATAGAAACTTGAAATTTTCAGGTGGTTTCGGATCTGGTTTGTTAATAGGCATACTTCATGACTCAGGTTTCTGTAAATATGATCATTTCCAAGTTCGTTTATCTGTTCATTTAAAAAATGAAATATCACTGAAATATCTTTTTTTTTCGATATTCTGTACAAAATTTTTATGATTCTGATATTCAGCGGATCGGATCGATTTGAGATTTTGCGAGTGCAAGTTAGAATTTCAAGCTCGGTGTAGAACCATAGTATAACCTTATACTATGGTAGAACAGTGGTTTCCAAACCAGAGCCGTATCTTGGTATTGTTGCGCCTTCTCGCACGCATAAAATGTTAGCTTAATTTCATTTTTGTGAATTTTTTGGTTTTCAGGAAAAATTGAAAACTACTTTTCAGGCGCCATATTTAGGGGGCTGTAACTAAGCAGGAAGGGGCTTAAAAAAAAATGATATGAAAGGAATCAACCCCTATTTTTTTGCAACTATTAAACACCATGTATATATTTTCTTATTTTTGTTGACACAATTGAAATACACATTTCATATACATAAAAAAAGATAACTCCTGAAGATCTAAAACACCGTTCTTTAATAAAAAAAAGGTTGTAACGGGTGTTTTTTTTCGAGGTACATAACTTTAAGTTGGCAATACTGTTCGAGATGGCGACCGATTTAACAGCTGTCAAGTGATTTATTCTCAGTTTGGGTTGGCAATTTTTCGTGAATAGGCTCACGCCTGAACAACGCTTGCAAATAGTGCAATTTTATTTCGAAAATAATGGTTCTGTGCGGAATACGTATCGCGCACTACGTCCATTTTATTTTGTTTAGCGATGAAGCGCACTTCTGGTTGAATGGCTACGTCAACAAACAAAACTGCCGCATTTGGAGTGAAGCTAATCCTCAAGTGTATGTCGAAACACCGTTACATCCAGAAAAACTGACTGTTTGGTGCGCTTTATGGGCTGGTGGAATCATTGGTCCGTACTTCTTCAAAAACGGTGATGGCCAGAACGTTACAGTCAATGGTGATCGGTATAGAGCCATGATTACTAACTTTTTCATTCCTGAATTGAACAACCATGATGTCCAGGAGCTGTGGTTCCAACAAGACGGCGCAACATGTCACACAGCTCAATCGATTTATTGAAAGACACGTTTGGTGACCGCCTAATTTCACGTTTTGGACCTGTGAATTGGCCTCCAAGATATGATGATTTAACATCGCTAGACTACTTTCTGTTGGGCTATGTAAAGTCATTGGTCTATGCGGATAAGTCACAAACCCTTGACCATTTGGAAGACAACATTCGCTGTGTTATTGCCGATATACGGCCACAAATGTTAGAAAAAGTAATCGAAAATTGGACGTCCAGATTGGACTACATCCGAACCAGCAGTGGCGGTCATATGCCAGAAATCATATTTAATATGTAATGCCACTAGATTATTTTGTGGATAAATAAAATTCATGTCATTCGAATAATCCATCGTTGTTTTATTGCAATTTAAAGTTCTATAGCTCTAAAAAAACACCCTTTACGTTGATATAATATATTGTTTATGTACGTATGATTGAATAGTTCATGAGAGTTTATAAGTCAAAACCTCCTCTCTTTTTTTCTTGTAATAATAATAATAATATATCGCGGAGGTCCACCCAAACCAGTAGAGCTTTGAAAGGGGGCCACGAAAAAAAAGTTTGGATTCTCATGAATGAATTAGCAAATCGAAAGCCCTAACCTACAGTGTTTTCCACTTTGTTTTTCGATATTTTCATTGAATTTTCTTTGGTTCTGATGGCACTATCAATAAGATGAAGCTTTGATTTGATCTAAACCCGATTGGATCTATTGTCATGGAGATATTTGGGTATTTCTTTTTTAAAATTCCATTGGCAGTTTTGAAATTATCCGGTAATCAAAATTTAGAGTTAGAGAGTTATCCAAATTCGAAAAGTAAGACATTGTGATGAAATTAAGAGCGGCAGTGAACAAAGTAATGTGGTCCAATGTGATAGCAAACATCTTTATTGAAATCAGTATTAAGGGACGGTGCCAAAACTCAGAGAAGGTTATTATAAACGTAATATACAACAATAAGTTGGAGACATAGTCGAAATGTTGATTGGGTTTTATTTTTCTGAACTTTTTAACATTAAAACTATGTTTCTGATTCATTCTTAAAACCGCTATACAATTTTGATATTTTATTTGGAAAGGGTAATGAAAAAGTTTCCATACCTACTCTATATGGCAAAATTGGTAAATAGGTGATTTTTATAAGTTTGAGTTGATTGAAATCTTTTGATTCATTATATTGATGAGAAACTGTTAACCAGGTTATATTTTATGTTAGCTTAAACTATGCGTTATTTATCCGAAATAGCGACAAATAAGCCCAGATTCAAACTCAGCAGTATAATATAAATTTTTTGAAAAATCAATTGTGGCAATTTGTGATATACGTAGATATTAATGAAGTAAGAGTGTATTTTTCGAATGATTGATTTAATATAATATCGAGAAGTACTCACTGTTGAAACATAACCAATCACAGATAAAATCGTAAAAGCGATGACGAACCTGAAAATCATATTGGGCATATAATCATCAACTAACTTGAAAAATCAGAATTGCGAAATGAACTAATTATTTTGATTTATATACAGAGGAAATGATCACCTGCGCATTGTAAAGATGGCGATTGTCACCATGACCGTGAGGGACCTTATATAATCAATTCAAATGACATATTTGATTGTTGCTTTTAAAATCGAAAAGAACTTCCGGTGATTCTTAATTGCAGCCAATTCACAGAAGGATCATTTTCACGAGACAATCGATAGAAAGAACGAAAGAAAAGCGAAAAAAAGACAGACTCAGAAATGAAATCAGCGTCAATCTTCACCATTATACTAATGAGGATGTTATTATGTAGTATGACTCGATAACAGTAATTGTTGAGAGATTTGATTAATAGTTGTAGAGTCAGTTTTCGGAAATATTTATAATGTTCAACCAGCCTTGTCATAAAACAAATAGATTTAGTTATTTCACATGAAACTAATGCACTGCGAAAAACCAAATTGTGTCTTTAAGTTCTGACAGAAACAGAAATCCCATCAAATTTGTATGAAAAAACCAAAAGGTCGCAAAGTGATAGCTTCAGGCGTTCTGGAGTTATGGCCGAAAAAAGATATTCTTCAACTGATGCACTGAAAAACTAAATTGTGTCTTCTTTCGGCCATAACTCCAGAACGCCTGAAGCTATCACTTTGCGACCTTTTGGTTTTTTCATACAAATTTGATGGGATTTCTGTTTCTGTCAGCACCTAATGACACAATTTGGTTTTTCGCAGTGCATCAGTTGAAGAATATCTTTTTTCGGCCATAACTCCAGAACGCCTGAAACTAGCGCTTTGCGACCTTCAGGTTTTTTCATGCAAATTTGATGGAACTTCTGTTTCTGTTAAGAAATCCTATCATTACCTTTGAAATTTCGGAGTAAAATGAACAAAACAATGAACTTCTGACTAAGCGCCCACTATCGAGAGCAGCTAAAACAAATTCATCATGAGTATATGTGTTCCTTATTCAACAAGATGTTATCTCTAAAACGAGATCTAATTTGCTCAAACATGTTGAGATAAACTGAAGTTACAGACATTTGAATCAATCAGATCTCTCCCTTTCCCCTACCCTTATTTGATGTCGTAAAATCGAAAAAGATAATTTTAAAAGACACAGAATTTTCCAAGGATGACAATGATGATATTTTTTTTCAACTTGATATAAAACATTTTCGAGTAAAATGCATTTTTCTACTCCACTCCCTTCCCACTTCCGCTCCCTAGCGGTAGAGGTATGAACTTCTAAGCAATTTCCAGTGTTTTTTCTTGTATACTTTAGTGGTAAAAATTTTTACCGCAAGTCTCTACGATGAGTGGATCCTGAGATACAGCCGCTTACCCCGCTTATTTGCCCACCATGTACTATTTCCTAATATTCGTACATAATTAGCCTTTGCTCAACGCGTTTTCAATATATGGAAAAGCTGAATTTTGTATGGGACAATCTATAGCTCAAAATTCATACCCATACCAAATTTCAATGAAATCGGATTAAAATTATAGAAGTTCTGGCTTTTATAAGGCTTTGCTTACATAGAAACCGACAAACAGATACTAAACCAAAGTTGTACAGACTTCTTCTGTATGAATAGGTACTCAAAAGATCCCAAAACTATTGAAAAGATGGAAGGAAGGAACTGAAGGTAGGAATATTTTGATATATTCTGGTGTTGAAGGTTTGTAATCTTGAATGGTTTCTTTCTCCATTTCAAGGAAAACAATTTTGTCCAACTGTCTATAATATTCGAATTTTGAACCGAGAAAGGTCCCGAACGATTTTGTTTGACTCTTACAGAATTAGAGATCAATACCAATTTTTTAGCTAGTATATTTCTTATAGTATACACTATTAAATTCAAAAAAATTACCACAAGTCTAAAACAAGAGATTTCTTCTTTTTCCGAAGCAGGACCCAATCAAGTTTCACTCCAAGTAAAAAAGTGACTCGAAAGACAATTTCCATAAACATGAGAGGGCTGTCGATCTAATGTATTCATGATCATAAAATTAAATTAATATCAATAATTAATTTTTTTACATGTGTATGTTAGCACTTTAATCTATGAAACAGAGAAAATGAACACCAATGGTGTTACACCATCATTAGCATTGAGACTAGAGCGCCACCTGGCGTTTAAAACTCAAACTGTCCATCATACCCCTGTAGTTACTGAAGAAATAGAAATCTGCGTAAATTCTATTGTTCCTCTTCAGAATCAGACTATTACAGTATATACCATATAGAAATCTGGACGTTTTCAATTTCCGCTGATGAAACGATGATGCATTCATGGCTCGACATGAATTGATGCTAGGAAAAATAGAATTTGCGCAAATTTCCTATTGCAACACGTTTCCTTGTGGTAATTTATTGATCTTGAATCCTAGAACTTTGCCAGTCCGGTTTTTGGTGAATTTATCTTCGTTCGTTAGAGCGTTATTTCTTCTTAAGAATAAGGCTATCTAGATTTTTAAGACAGAGGCATTTTTCTCCATTCAAATGCTCATTACCAAAAAATATGATGAACTGAATATTATGAATATTTCACGATATTTTAATCAATTTAAATTTTATAAAATAAACATCAAGGGAAATGAGGCTTCTTTGTAGCTGAAAATTTGTTTGTGAAGTGCTGAATATAAAATGATTGCTGAGAAATCGGAGATGGACAGCTAAAGTTTAATAGTACAAATAATTATTGTATCCAAAGATATCGATAATAGAATTTGAGGATGAATTCGTAATCAGATATGTAGTGAAGTTTCATCGAGACCATTCCCAGCTCGGAATTAAAGAACAATTATCAATAAAATAATAATTAAAAAACGCGAAAATAACAAAAATTCAGCAATGAATCGAAAGGATATTCGAAAATTACCCATGACTCCTATTTACAATTTCTCATTAATTTTATTTAACGTTTTTTATGTCTCTAGTTGATTTCGTACCCCATTACATGTTCCTTAAATGCGGACATCAAGGATCTTGCATGATAGATTACTCTATTTGTAGTTCACTTTGATTCAAACAAGATATGCATCACATTATTCAAGCGCTGTGAGATTTAATCATTTAATAGTGGTGCAAATTCCATTGGCGTTATTTGAGTTGACTCATGGGAGGGGTCACCACCATGAGAAAAAGCAAAATGTTACAATTTTTGTTTTTTTATAAATTGTTATTTACAATATTTTTATTCCTTCTAATCAATGGGGGAGAGATGTTACCAATAATTTCCCCCTGGTTACGCTTAGAGAAGAGCGATATTTCACGAACTGTGATTTAATCACTGATATCAGAATTTCACAGGTAGTCACGGTTCCGAAAAACGAATACAGAGCGTGACGGGATCACAGTTTGAACATTTCACAGATCTTTTCAGGGCATATCATCGTCCGTTACAATCGTAAATTATTTATTTATTTATTTATTTAATATACAATGTTCTACAGGTTTAAACCCAACTACAGAACAAGGAGCATAAGAAAAATAATGTTACATATTCTGAGAAAAAAAAATAACAAAAAATGCTCAGTCAGTCAAAATAATGAGATCTGATATTTGAAATGTAACAATTAAAAATATCCAAGTGAGAACTTACAGTATTACAGGCATCACCAAAGTATAAAGAGGTGAATACTTCAATGTATTCGTACGAGGTGTCGTCATATAAAATGTATTTCTAAATCTAGAGGATGGTCTTGGAATAGCAAAATTTAGTTTTTCGAGAATGCTAAAATCTTTAATGACTCTGTTTATTAGTTTGTGAGCAAATACAACTGAATGACATTCTCGTCGACATTTAAAAAAAATATTCATGCAGTGCAATTATGAAGGCAGCCTGATGTTTTTATTGCTTCGGAACCTTTTTCCACTAACATAATTGCATATTTTTATGACAATGCCAGCATCGTAGGCAACTTCGCCTGCTTTAGGAAGTATTTTTGTAGGACTAGTTAAACAATAAATACTTGCTACAAACAAATAATAACTACTGAATTACTGCATAATTGGTGGTGGCAATAAAATTCTAATTTTATGCTTATCTTTGATGAACAACCCCAAAGAAATTCTTTCTATATTGAAGTTGTCGACCGAAGCAATAAATGATAGGTACTCTGTATTATAAAAAATAAACGAAAACTCGTCAGAGACATAATAATAATAGGCGAAAGAATAATAACAGGCGAAAGACCAGCAATCTTTGGGCTTTCTTCACAAAAGTTGATGTAAATTATGCTACTTGTAATTTATGCATGTTGAAATTATCTTTCAAAACCACCTTTTCAAATTTGAGGAAACATTTGGAAAATCGATATCCTTCTGTTACGTTCCTAACTAAATCTGAAATAAGGAAAAGCGTTGAAAATGTAAGAAAAATGGATGTTTGCATAATAATTTTTCATTAATCTTGCTTTGAATGATAATAGTGACCAATTCGAGTTGCAAAGATAAACGAACTGAGGTTTAGGTAATTCATACAAATATTAATAACAAGTAATCTAAACAGTGATCACGTCACGCTTTAATTTCACTGATATCATAAAGTAACGTTCACGTTTCACAACGTGATCTAGATCGCACGGTATCGCTCCTCTCTAGTTACGCTTATGGCGAATTCAATACATTATTCAGAGTTAACAGGTTTGTAGATATGTATTCGATATTTTTGCTTCATAAAATTTGGTTAGGTACGAAGTGTGGTCGGATTGCCAATAAGCTTGGTGGATAATTTACAATGTATTTAATAAGCTTAAATTTGTTTTTGAGAACAACTGATTTACTGAGTGTCTTACTACTCTTACTGGTTATAACATCCAAATATAATTGTCTTAGTTCGGGTCTGCTCCACAGATCATTTACTAGAATTGAATTCATTATGAAAATTTTCCAATAGACCCAACTATTCAAATTGTCCTGCATCCGTACTGAAAACACAAACAGTTATTTATGAAACACCCTGTATAACCTTAGAAAAATTGGTGTCTAAAAATTTTGAAACATTCTATCTGTCCAAATTTAAATGAATAATTGTACACAGATTTTGCTAGAATTTTTGCTTTTAATTCTATTGAATGTAGTGGAAGTAATGTAGGTAAATGAAAACAATTGTTATACTCCGAAAAAATTTTCACTCGATAAATTAACTACAATGTTAGAATGTCATATACCTGGAAATGTTATTGTCACTTTGACATCGATAAAAAAGGTGCATCCTTTTTTATCGGGTAAAAACTTCTTTTCCTCAATATCTAGTAAAACTGCCAATTGGACTGTCAGATTTTTGAATTGTAAACATATACTGCCTTTATTTTGAATCGGTGTGGTAGTTATTAAACTTTGTTGATATAATTATTGTTGCTGTTCATCCATATATTCTGTCGTTAATTTATCTTGCCAAAAAACACTCGAGCTTTTCTTATATCAGATAAATTTCTCTTCATCTTCAATTACTAAATTTGTTCGAAAAACTGACATTAGATAAAATTAGTGATAAAAAAAAGCTCTTGTGTTTTTACTGTTGATAAAAACTTCCGGTTTGTGTTGTGTGTCGTTATATCTTTGAAAAAGCCTTCATTTTTCTACAATTCTTACACATAGTCCGAAGGAGCAACGTCTGGAGAATACGGCGGGTGGAGTAGGACCGAGAGTAGGACTTCCCATTTCAACGATTCCAAGTATATCTTAACCACTTTCGCAACATGGGGTCGATCATTGTCATTCTGTAAAGCCACTATATCATGTCTCTCGTTGTATTGCGGCCGTTTGACTCAATGCTCGGCTTAAACGCATCAATTGTGTTCGATAACGATCACCTGTGATTGTTTTAGTCGGTTTTAACAACTCATAATACACTAGGCCGAGCAGGTACCACCAAATACTGAGCATGATCTTAGAAATATTCGGTTTGGCCGTCGACGTGGAAGCATGGCCGGGTTATCCTCATGACTTGCTGCGCTTGGAATCATCGTAATGAACCCAATTTTCGTCTCAAGTCACAACGCGATGCAGAAGTTCCTTTCGTCTTCGCCTTGCAAACAGCTGTTCACAAGCAAACAAACTCCGTTCAACATTTCTCGGCTTCAACTCGTACGGCCCCGATTTCCTTGTTTCTGAACCATTCCCATGACTTTAAGGCGTTTTGAAATGGCTTGTTGCGTCACTTTCAATGATCCTGCCAATTCTTGTTGCTTCTGACACGAGTATTGGTCAAGTAATGCCTTGAATTCCGCATCTTCGAAAACCTTCGTTCTTTCTCTAATAGAGGCCTCATCTGAGAGCATTCGATAAGCCTCAGCCGCAGATTTCTTCATATTTGAGCAGGAAATTTGAAACCTCCCGCAATGGACTAGTTTTCATTTTTTTGTTAAGGATTAATTCTAAAAATTTAAGTAAAATGAAACAAAAATGTGGAAGAATCATTGAAATATCTCTAGAAATGAAAAAATTATGGGACTTTGAAGTTGCGCTTGAAAGAATAATTTCATAGTTTAGTGTGTGACGTCACGCCACTTACATGGGGCGACTGGTATTCGCAGAGTGCTTACGAATTCATTGGTGTACAATCACTGTGGCGTTCGTGTCGTGTTTTGTTCGTTACACCATGGCTGAAATAAAAAAAAATCCTAAAAATACTGTATTGTGCCTATGTGTGCAAGCACGACAATTAAAAACCCCAATAGATTGTTTTTTCATGTACCAAATGACATGAATCAAAGGAAGAAGTGGTGCAAATTAATGAGGCGTGACTTAATTGGACCTAAAACTACTTCATATGTGTGTGAAGATCATTTTGATGTAAGTACCTATCAGCACTAGCTGTCTATTTCTGATGATAAAAATACTAAGGTGTAAGTTGGTTTGAAATAAGTTATTGAGTAAAAATAACTTTGTCCTTTCAAGAAGCCTTCTTCCATTATGGTGACATAAAAACAAAACTCGAGTTGAAACTACACTGTACAACTACAAACGGCGCGAGAGCCTTGGCGCGGCTAAGTATTTAAACGTAATTTATGGTGTAGCGATCACAGGCAAGTGGCGTGACGTCACAGACGAGTCGGAGACCAAAGACGTTCCGCGCTAAAATACGTAAATTCAAATAATCTATTTCTCAGTCATTTATTGATGGATTTTCAAAATTTTTTCACTGATTTATCAGTTTTGCTCTATATTTTAATTCTATCGTGTCAAATATAGTATTATCAACATCACTAAACTAGTCCATTAAGGAGAATGTGGCTCGTAAGCTGACATGTTTAATCGAGATTTTATGATGCAGACACAAATCGACTGATATTTCGATGGCGTTATGTTAACAAATACTTAAGCTTATTGTACATCTAAGATCTATTTATTACCACTACAGCCATATATTGGAAAACGGCGGAAGCAAAGTTGTACACCTAATACTTCTCGAGATGCTTTCATCAAGCATCGAATATGGGACACCCTGTACTTCGAACGTAGAGTCGGCAGAGTATTTCGGATGCGCCGATCTCAAAGCGACTGCGTACCCGCGTTACGTAACACACGATCAAGCTATCCGACCGCTATCAACGCGACAGAGGGAAATAGAGCGCTTGCGGCACGTCGTAGCTCAACCCAATTATAAAACACGGCGAAACACAGTCGGCGACGAACGACTAGCGTAAAAATATATCTCACAAGTCGTTCGTAAGTACCGGAACGTTGCCGGCCTCATCCCGTTCGTTTTTCTGTGTGCTGCTGGTTGTTTGTAAGTGACGAAATCGAGTAGATATCTGTGATGCATACGTCTGTACCTACTACACGGTCCGAAACTGGTGATTTTTGCGTTGTGTGAACACTGATCCTGTTTATTGTTAACGACCGATGGCTCTGGGTAATGGGACTACCCCAAACGGGGGTGTCACCCAGGAAAAAGCTCCGGTGGTGAACGGCACGAACATGGAAACGCTTCCTAGGGCGGAAAAAAAGGTAAATATGAACAAGTGGTGGTGGGCATTTTTCTACGTTGCAGAGCGTGTCCCCTCCGGTCTCCACATCCTCAACGATGATACATTTAATCGAATTAGAGTGATCTGTTGTTCGCTGAATTGGTGTTAATATGGTGGATTTAAGACGAAATCGACGATCAAATAGATTGGTTGTCGGATTGTAAATATAGCCTAAAGTACCGGTTTTTTATTTGTGTGGAGGGAAACCAGACTTGCCGAACCTATACCGACATTGGGTCTCACTTCTGTTGGACGAATAGAATACTTAACCTACAAACGTAGAGGAAGATCAAGAAATATGTGCGAATTATAGCGATAAAGTTCCATTTCAGTTGAGCATAACATGACCATCATATACAACACGAAAACTCTCTTGTAGATTGAAACTGCCCAACGATGAAGGGGCACAATATTCCTTCAAATATTTTAGGAAGGATTAAATCATATCAAATATGATATCATATGCAATAATTTCGCGACCTATCGTGTGACAGATGGTATCTCAAGAGGTAGAGATCAAGACATAATTAAAGGCGAATGATTCTCCTCAAAATTGTCTTGAAAAATCTAAATTATGTCAAACTATGAAGGGTCAAACATACAAATGTTTACAGTTACTTCTGAAAAATGAGGATAATGCGATATAAATGCGTCATTGGTAATTTTTGGAATTTTTCTTCAGGGTTATGCTATTCATCATGAGAATTGAAATTTTCTCCCAATGAGGCAAATGCTATCAAAGATCTATTAACAGCAGGAAGCGAAATACCGTAATACTATAACTAGATGATTCGTTAATCAGAAATTAAAGCTATGCAAGAGATACGAAGTAGGCGAAATGCTTGATTATTTGGAATGATATGAAAGAAGGTGAGATCATCTTTCTAGTGGAAGATTCAAGATAAGACTTTTATTGAAAAACTATAATCCATCAATGAATAATGCCATACCTACCTAGTATGAAATATTTGCAGTATGACTGTGGTTTTACTCCAGATTTGTAATATCAGTTCATAAGAACCCCATCAGATTAAAATATGGAGGACATATGCATACCTATATGTTTGTTCAACTCTTTGAAATCAATAGGGTACCTACATATAATCTAAAAGTGGAAAAGGCAAGGAAAAACATAAGAAATACTTCAAGTTCCTTAAAATCTGCAGAGCTTTCTGGACTTTACACACTAAAATGAATGTTGCCCATGTAGCTCAAAATCGAGCTCAAAATGAAAATATTGAAGACACACATATATGTCAGTTCAACTCTTTGAAATTAATAGGGTACCTACAAATAATCTAAAAGTGGAGAAGGCAATGAAAAACATAAAAAATACTTCAAGTTCCTTAAAATCTGCAGAGCTTTCTGGACTGTACACACTAAAATGAATGTTGGCCATGTAGCTCAAAATTAAAATATTGAGGACATATACATATATGTCAGTTCAACTTTTTTAAATTAATAGGGTACTTACATATAATCTAGAAGTGAAAAAGGCAATGAAAATCATAAAAAATACTTCAAGTTCCTCAAAATTTGCAGAGCTTTCTGGACTGTACACACTAAAATGAATGTTGCCCATGTAGCTCGAAATCGAGCTCCAAATGAAAATATTGAGGACATATACATATATGTCAGTTCAACTTTTTTAAATTAATAGGGTACTTACATATAATCTAAAAGTGGAAAAGGCAATGAAAAACATAAAAAATACTCCAAGTTCCTTAAAATCTGCAGAGCTTTCTGGACTGTACACACTAAAATGAATGTTGGCCATGTAGCTCAAAATCGAGCTCAAAATGAAAATATTGAGGACATATACATATATGTCAGTTCAACTCTTTGAAATTAATAGGGTACCTACATATAATCTAAAAGTGGAAGAGGCAATTGAAAATATAAAAAATACTTCCTTTAAGTTCCTTAAAACAAGCGCGGACTCAGTGGGCGGAGGTGTCAGAGGGGTCATGGCCCCTCCAAAATGGAACCACCTAACACTTAATATGCGTTTCAAGCAGAGGAGGTACGAAATGGTCCCATCAAAACGGTGACCCCCCAAAATTTAAGGCTGGGGCTGCTCTTGTCTTAAAATCTGCAAAACTTTCTGGACTGTATACACTGAAATTAATGTTGTCCATCTAGCTCAAATTTGAAGATTTGTTGAAGTGCATAACGAAAACCATGAAGCCCTCAAGAGAATACTTCAAATATTCAAAAAATTGGAATTATATAAACATATGTACAATGCACATGTAAACAAAATCTGGATACCAAGAAGCATTAGACATTTGACTTATACTGAAAGCAGTAAAACAGTTAAGTCATTTTATAGCACACTCATTTGACCTATTGTTTCAACACGTGAAAACGACTTTTATCTTCATATGCTGATGAGTGTTTCATTTACATTGTTCTGATTTGAAAGAACAAAGTATTGCATATTTGATACGGGGCCAATTTTCTGGAATTTTAGAACAAGTGAGGAGTGATATACCGTCAAAAATGCTGTTGGCAGAATCTACTTAATTATTCACCATACCATTTTCCAAAAAACATTCAGTCTACATGAAATAGAAGTGATAATTTTCTATTCCAAATATTTGAAACTTAAAAGTGATAGCTGATCGACATAACCTCGAAAGTTAATATATTCACATATTTAATGATGTTAATTCCATTCTACACTGCTACCCATGATGTCATCGCTCAATCAGTAGCCTGCAGTCATCAAACTAGACACCAGGGATCCACTTGTTCCCAATATATCACATGGTTATTCGTGGGTTGGCTATCGTAGATTAGACCGTAATTTGTTCATCTGATGACAGGTGCATACAAAGATAATATGTTGTTGAAATGATTTTTGGGCGATAAGATTGAAAGAAAATATTTATTTGTTAGAAAATTTTAGTTTAAGCTGCATAGGTAGCATGTGTTTAATGTACGGTAGCCAGGTGTTAATAGTTTTTGGGGTGCTTCCCCCTATGAGTCACCCTCTGTATGCTATTAAACGACGAATATCTCTTGGTGGCTCCTTAATTTGACCTATGTGTCTGCCCTTTTCCCCCTTATTGCTTCTGATAATGCAGTCAGGTATAAAACTTAAGAGTGCATAATAATCTACATATATCGTTCCGAGTATGATCCTGAAGTTGTATTTCATGCATTTAACAACACAGAAGCCAGTGGCGTATCCAGGATTTCTTCAAAAGGGGAATCACAGAATAGAATTCACATGGAACTTATAACGGGTGTTTTTTTTCAAGGAATATAACTTTAAGTTGGCATTACTGTTCGAGATGGCGACCGATTTAACAGCTGTCAAGTGATTTATTCTTAGTTTGGTTTGGCAATTCATCATGAATATTCTCACGCCTGAACAACGCTTGCAGATAGTGCAATTTTATTTCGAAAATAATGGTTCTGTGCGGAATACGTATCGCGCACTACGTCCATTTTATTTTGTTTAGCGATGAAACGCACTTCTGGTTGAATGGCTACGTCAACAAACAAAACTGCCGCATTTGGAGTGAAGCTAATCTTCAAGTGTATGTCGAAACACTGTTACATCCAGAAAAACTGACTGTTTGGTGCGCTTTATGGGCTGGTGGAATCATTGGTCCGTACTTCTTCAAAAATGATGATAGTCAGAACGTTACAGTCAATGGTGATCGGTATAGAGCCATGATTACTAAATTTTTCTTTCCTGAATTGAACAACCATGATGTCCAGGAGCTGTGGTTCCAACAAGATGGCGCAACATGTCACACAGCTCGTGCCACAATCGATTTATTGAAAGACACGTTTGGTGGCCACCTAATTTCACGTTTTGGACCTGTGAATTGGCCTCCAAGATCTTGTGATTTGACACCGCTAGACTACTTTCTGTGGGGCTATGTAAAGTCATTGGTCTATGCGGATAAGCCACAAACCCTTGACCATTTGGAAGACAACATTCGCCGTATTATTGCCGATATACGGCCACAAATGTTGGAAAAAGTCATCGAAAATTTGACGTCCAGATTGGACTACATCCGAGCCCGCTGTGGCGGTCATATGCCAGAAATCATATTTAAAATGTAATGCCACAAGATTATCTTGCGGATAAATAAAATTCATGTCAATAGAATAAACCATCGTTGTTTTATTGCAATTTAAAGTTCTGTAGCTCTAAAAAAAACACCCTTTATATGCAGTGAGAAGAGTACTATTGAAAAGCATGGTGAGCGATATTAATTTATATATAGGGAGTAATACAAATTCCCAAGTGAAAAGTCACTTTTATCCTCTGCTGAGTCTATCGTACTCAATTCTTGTTTCTATATTCCACACTGAGGTTTCATGAATTTTCTTCGGAGCAGATTTATCAACTTGGAGTATATTTATAGTTATTTTGGGTTTCGCTCCCGTGTATTTTCAATGGTTTGTTGTTCTCTTATTCATTTTTTTCCATTTATTGAAGATCGTAGTACAAACAGGTGTTTATTGAGACAAGCAGAATGAGAATGACAGAAAATGCAGCAACAATTTTGAGAGCATTCCATACTATTCATACAGACAATTTGGATAAAAAAATTGTGAAAGACAAAAAAAAATATTCGAAAAATTGCCTAAGTCTACTTACCTATCATTACCATATCATTTATTATGTATTCACTGCCACTTCTTCGACCTTTCTCAAGGTTAATTCACGATAACAAAATGTTGGATAATATTGTTCATGAAATAATTAATCAAAATTGTGATAAAATTTGTATGAATGCGAGAAATATTCTTTTCTCTAATTCTGTGGTTATTCCGTTCATTCTTCCACATCTTGTAGAACAAAATCGTGCGAGAATATATCAGAAACGCACAGTTTTCATGGTTATATTTTATTATTCTATGTTGGCACTCCGAACATTCCGCTACGGCTTTATCTGTCAATTCATCAAATTGCCTTAAAGAAATCAGTTCTGCCAACCAACTTTTTTCAATGCAAAAATCACTAAATTATATTTATGGAAATATTTCATTAATTTCAATGAAAATGCAATGAATTAGAGAAAAAAATGTATAATACTCGTACAGAAGGCTCATTCTACCACTCGTTCATTCCAAAACTCGCCACTTCGTGGCTCGTTTTTGAATTTTGAACTCGTGGAAGAATATCAATGCCTTCTGCACTTGTATTATAAATAACTATTATCGTACTTAAATATTTCACTTCAATGATAATTATCGCATCGTTACCTCATGAGCAGATATTTTCGATAAATTTCTACAAATATGAATGTTTATGTTAGGTATTTATATCATGTTTTAGTTGATAACTCTTCAATAAAATCAATGTGAGTAAAATCTTAATATTTTGAAAGAAAGAAGCAATTCTGGGTTAATTATGGAATCAACCCTTCAGCAACTGAAAGTTACCCTCTCTTCAATTTCGACATTCTCAAAATCCAGAATTTCAACTTGTGGAGGTAAAATTAGCCCTCTACTATATTTAAAAAAAAAGATCAAACGCAAAACTTCCAACCTAATATATTGAATTATCTCAAAAAAATAATTTCCTGAGAAAACGGCTGTAGATTTAGGCAGATTATTGAAAAGAAAAAGCAAAAATGAATTTGATTTCACGTTGATAATTTGCCTAATTTCCTGGATATTAGTTGTGATATTTCTGCAGAACGATCTACCAATCATTTATCTTTTGATTTTCTTCATACTACCAATCTCGCATCCATAAATATTGACATAATTCATTGAAGTTCATGAAAGGAATACATTTTCTCTGAGTTATTTGGACTTGATGTGTCCTACTCTAAATGTGTCTAAGATCGACCCCACAATTTCCCACAAATGATGAATGCCTCGATGAATGCAATTCCTTTTCTCTATTTTCATCGTCTTAATTTACATCATTCAGTAATTAAATACTCATTTTGTCGAAGAAATATAATTCTCCGCTAATGAGTATCAGTTTTTTCGTTTATTTCTGATGATTTATCGCATAAACTGTTCGAAGAAATGACGTTCTTACCAGGAAATAGAATGTGAACCACATGCTATTCACCATCCTCACATGAACGTGTGAAAATGATGTGAGTTCCTGAACAAAAAGAAGAATCAGCTGCTTGACGTAAATAGAGTGCACTTGAATAGAGTTGGATACCGATGTAGTAACTCAGAGCGTTCAAGAAGAGGTTCATTTTATTCTTGCTTCAACTCTTTTCAAAGTAACTTCTGTTTATATATAGGTTGTCGTTATCGAAGGTGGATATCAAACGTCACTTTTTCAGTGAAAAAAAGGTATTAAGTATGACAATTTACTAAAAAAGTTTCGGCATCCTTTTCAATTTTATCCTTCTTTTATACTATGGGATTTACTTTCGAAAATTCATTTATAGGATGAATATTATTTATCATATAGTTATTTATGCAACAAGTGCAAAAAGTGAATGTTTATAATAAACAATTTTTGCACGAGTTGCATACAACATTTTTTCTACGTTCATGCAAAAAGCAAAAAATGATTTATTGAGGTGCGGCACTAGGTGTAGGAAAATGAAAAGCGCAACTTGAATACTTTATTATTAATATCGATTTGCATTGAAACAGGAACTAATACGTTACGAACAATTTAACTCAAACTTTATTTTTACCCTCAATGTTGAAAGTGAATGAACAATTGGTGACAGCACGTTGAAGTAGAATGACAGATGAGTGCAATAAAAACTTTATTGCACTAGTGCAATAAAGAACTGCTTTTTCCACTAAATATAGTCCAATAAAGTTTTGCTTTTTGCATGAATGTAGAAAAAATACTTTATGTTTTTCTTCATACATTCATGTTTCGTCCGATAAGGTAATGCTTAAAATTTCTCATGAAAATCCCTCAATTTCATAAAAACTAATGTAGCTACTAGAATTGTTCGATAATCTTCTGAATATCTAATTTTCCCTTTATTTCGAAAGTTCCCATAAACGACTATATTATATACAATTTTAGCGATCATTATTTGAAATTGATGGTACGAATTGGAATGAATTGAATTTGAATATAATTTCTTGGTCTTTAAGACCCAGTTTCAAATGTTATATCTAATATGAAATCTGTTAGGTCAAGTCATCAACACAATCCGTACAAAAATGTCATTTGATATCGCATAAGAAAATTATTATCTATATTAACCGATGGAATGCCTAATACAAAAGTTTCTAATATTTAATTATTTATGAATTAGTTTCGGAAAGCGAACTTTTTTCACTTTCATTCAATTTCAATAGAAAGGACTGAATATTGTCTCTAATCTAGAGGAAACTCAACAAAATCCGAGAAATAGTTTTTTTTTACGATCAGTGGGCACATACAGAATAGTCATTTTGAGTTCATGAAATAACTCTTTAGTATCCGAGAGAAAAATTATAAATAAGATGTAAAATAACAATTTCAAGCTCCACGCAAAATTTCGTGTTGATCATATGACCAGGCCAGAAAAAAACAGTGTCTTTTCAATTCCCCAAACTCATTTTTATCCATTTTTCAAACAACAACTTAGCCTTCAATATCACGATCCAGATTTCACCCTGGAATTCTGACAGCTTAGTTCTAACGAGAAAAAAAATAGGTGCGCCAGGCCTGGGAATTATTGAGTGATATGTTACATGTTACATAGTAACAGATCTCAGAGTAATAAACATATATAGAGGGGGCATATGTCATTTTCAGTAAGAAAATTTTGTCCCCAACATGAACTATCAAATTTGACACTTAGCGCGCGGAAATAAGACATATCAGTGATACGATATTGCATTCAATTCGCGTATTTCACCACAAAGAACGCACTTCTTATGTACCATGAATCAACGTTTCATATCAACTCAAAATATATTGAAATGAATACCTAAATATATCAGAAATTCAGAAAACAAACTTCAAGCGCGCCTAACGACGTGAAACAACCGATGACACTAGGAGAGTAAAAGTTGTGAAACCTTGTATTTCAGCAGGTAGACACAGAAAATAATAAATATTCTGCATACTATAAGGTGTGTGAATAAGTCTTTCCCGTTTTTTTCAAATTTTGAGCCTTTATTGTGAAAAAATGGTTACAAATGAATTATTGAAAGTATTGGCCATCGCTAGCTACAACTTTTCCCCATCTTTCTGGCAACATACGAATCCCGTTGCGAAAAAATTCGACCGGTTTGGCCTCTATCCAGTCATCCACCCATTTTTTTGGTTCCTCGTAGGAATGGGAGTGCTGGTCAGCCAGGCCATGCGTCATCGATCTGAAGAGATGGTAATCAGACGGAGCAATGTCTGGACTATACGGCGGGTGGGGTAGGACTTCCCATTTGAGCGTTTCTAAGTATGTTTCACCGGCTGTGCAACATGTGGGCGAGCATTGTCATGTTGCAAAATAACTTTGTCGTGCCTGTCGGAGTATTGTGGCCGTTTTTCTCGCAGTGCGCGGCTCAAACGCATCAATTGTCGTCGATAGACCTCGCCTGTGATCCTTTCATTCGGTTTCAGAAGCTCATAGTAAACCACACCTAGCTGGTCCCACCATATACAGAGCATGAGCTTGGCGCCATGAATATTTGGCTTGGCCGTCGATGATGATGCATGGCCGGGTAGTCCCCATGATTTTCTTCGCTTCTGATTATCGTAACGGATCCATTTTTCATCGCCAGTCACGATACGATGCAGAAAACCCTTTCTTTTATGTCGCTGAAGCAGCTGTTCGCAAGTGAAAAAACGCCGTTCAACGTCTCTCAGCTTCAGTTCGTACGGCACCCAATTTCCTTGCTTTTGGATCATTCCCATGGCTTTCAAACGCTTGGAAATGGTTGTTCGGTCAACTCCCAATGCTTCAGCAAGTTCTTCTTGCGTTTGACAAGAATCTTCATCAAGCAAAGTCGCCAATTCTTGATCTTCAAAGATTTGCGGCCGCCCGGAACGCTCCTTGTCTTCCACGTCGAAATCGCCACTTTTGAAGCGTCGAAACCATCCGCGAACACTTGAATCATCGACACAACCTTCTCCATAAGCTTCCTGAAGCAACCGATGCGCCTTGGCAGCAGATTTCTTCAAATTGAACCAATAAAGTGAAACTTCCCGCAAATGACGTCGACTCGGCTCAAATTTCGACATTTTCACGATTTCAAAAATGTATGATGCGAAAAAATTTCAACTAATGTGTTAGTGTGGAATTGTTGACAGATGAATAAGCTTTGATTATGACATATGTAACCATTAAATACTCGCACAGTATTGGTGGCGCCATCTCTTACAAAAAACGGGAAAGACTTATTCACACACCTTATATAAATTCGTCAATTAGGAAAAATATTGGATTTCAAATTTGTATATTTAATCATCAATCACTCAAATATATATATTTCATTCAATATAATATACATTAATAACGATATATGTAGTAAAATTGTGGATTTGAAAATATATCACAATCCGACAACGTAATCTAACCATGTTGGGGACATGTAAATAGTGCGTATACTCCCTTTATCTATGTTTATTACTCTATGGTACAGATTAATCCATACGAAATTTGAATCCTGATTATGAAATTCTGGAATCGGTTCAAAAATAGGAACATTCGCTTGTTGGTCGGTATTTCAGTAAATTGGACAATTTGATCATCATCTACTTTATCAATGAAGTTTATGTCGTCCTTGACCTCCTTTATATTCAGCATTCCGCATGTGATTCAATTCTTTATTAATAGATAAATGACTCCGACATAATTTTGTGCTAATTAGAGGAAAGCACTAATTATTCCATATCGACACAAAACTGTCGAGTTCTCATCATTTCCATAGTATTTTTCTATGATTAATTAGTGACTTTTGATAGATATTCATTCCGTACAATTCTATCTACTCAGTACGGAGGCTCCTAGTATATCTACTTGTTATATTCGAAGATAGTAACAATGAGATACATTTTAAAACGTCAAGTAGTACTGAGTCAAAGGTCTCTTGGTGTGGTGGTAATCAGAAAGACTTCTTGTAGTCAGCACGGAACAATTTCTTTGATAAGTAGGCATTGTATACTGTTTTCCAATAGCAATGATCGAATAAAGAATAGTCATGACGTATTATCACTAATTTACACTTTATTTATTTTATTTTTTGATGTCTCTTATGTCATTTTCGTTCAGTAGGTTATGCCTTGCAATCATGGAAAGATACAAGCTTCAACAACCTTCAGAAATTCTTGGATTGTTTTATCCCAATCAGTGCTCATTTGTAAATACTGAGAAAAATTTAGAAATAAGTAATACTGTAGACAAATAAAGTGAATTTTCTTTACACGACACGAAAGTACCAGTACCAAGTACCGATTCGTACCTATTTGGTACCACTTTCAAATCACTTTGATAAAATAATTTATAATCGCTGTTGAGGTTTGTATCTGTCCATGATTAAATGACATAACCTATAAATGACATAAGAAATGTTAAAACTGATACATAGTGACAGTGGCGTACCCAGACATAAGCCTTGGGGAAGGGGGGAGATAAAGAAAAAAAATTTCAAATTTTCCTTCTTTTGAAGAATTTTGCTTACTCATGATAAGATTGTGATATATAAGGTTGTTACATACAGGGTGTTTCATTGGGAAACGGAAATACTTCACAGGTGCATAGGTGGCACCAAGGCGGTTCTGGACCCATTTATTGGGTCTTACTCTCTTCGTAGCCGAGATACAGGGTGTTTTATGAATGTTGCCCGTTTCTTTCGGAGGCCATATCAACCCGGTATATTTTCTTCATATTTGCCAAATATTGAGAGCCCAAACGTAACATGCAATAACCGCCCTGAAAATCCAGGTCCGGGTTAACAAAAAACTATGAATCGTTTGAATCCTCGTAACAACACCCTGTACATCGGAATTTTGAAAATCTGTTTTAATATTCGGAAACACCACTAAAAACTAAACTGAGACGTGTACTTCAAATTTTCGCGCAGACAGTTTAACTGCACAAATTTTCAATGTAAAATTGAAGTTTTTAAGGACTTGGATACCTGAAAGTGGTTTGAAGTGACTTTTAACAATGAATTTTCAAAAATTTTCTTCCTTTTTTCATGTTCCATATGAAATTAAACCTGAAATTAGAGGTTAATGAAATCAGTGATCAATTTTTAAGAACTTGGATACCTGAAAGTGGTTTAAAGAGACTTTTAACAATGAATTATCAAAAATATTGAATCCATAATTATTTCAAGATTACTTTGTAATTCATTTTCACATTGGTTTTCCTTTTTATAGCTGCATTTTCTTTCGAAAACGTTGAGGCTAGGAAATTTGTTTCCATGGACGATTTAATATTGAAACTAATGAACCGAATATTGTGAATTCACATTGTGAATTATATTTTCTTTCTCATTCGATAAAAAACAAGTTTTTCATATATGGATATTTGTTCTACTTTCTCTCCTTACCACATATGTATGATTCTAGTGTGATGTTCATGTCGAGTTTGCAACGAAGAATGCTTACGAGTTCATTGATTCTGAGATATTACACAGAATTTGTAATCCTCATGTTTCAATTGTATATTTGGATTTCACGTAGAGAAGATGAAAGCTTATTTTAGCTAGAAGGCCTAAAGCACGTAACTCTCTCATGAATACAGTTTGAAATTTCTCGTTTCTCGAAGTTTATGCGGAGAAGCAAAATCCAAAAATTGTGAGCTTCTCTTCAAAGTCGTTATGATTATTGATTGCAAATAGTTTTCACTCGATGGATCTTTCGTTAACTTTTATTTTGAAATCTAAATCATACTCATTCATCCTAATTTTACACTTCGCGCAATCCAATGTAGATTTCAAATCTACTTGGGGAATGGCAACAAATGTTTTGAATTGATTTGATGAACAAAGATATATTTTGTTACATTGTGAAAAAGTCAAGGACCAGCAGTTGAAGAAAAAAATTAAGAAAGTTCAGGTAGTTACAGTACGCTTTTGAAGATTTTCAAATAATTTTTTATACATATATAGCTTTCTAATGAGTGCTATAGTATCTTGAACAAATCGCTCTATAATTTCATCAAAACGTATGTAATTTTCGAAGTTTGAGCTTAAAATAGTCTCAAACAATAAGGGTCAGCTCATGGTTAAATTCATGGACATGGGGTTTGATAAATATAGCTGTTAAAAATTTTGTTTTCTGTTAATTTCAAAATTACGGATTTAATCAAAATGAAAATTTGCATTCAGATGTAAAATTTCATTGGATCGTGTAACTAAATAGATGCATGTTCGTATACGTGAAAAAATTTAATGCTGAAATCTAAAAAAGAGGATTTGAAATTGAGAATATTTAGTATCAATGAGGGTATCACCGCGACACAATTTGATATCGATTATTTGACCTTTGATAGTCAAATTTTGTTTTGTACACTTTCAGTATACTCTAGTTAATGGAGTAAAACATCGAAAAACTTGATGTTTTACTGTTTTGAGTTTGTTGCAATCTATTCCTTTCGAGAATTGATAGATAAATTGTTGATGTGTGATTCCGATCTTTTCAAAAATAACCGCGAAACATTTTTACAAAAATGCGACCTGAAATTCAATAAAAGCAATAATTTAGCATTAGGAGCTCTTGAGCGTTCTTTCTTTCATACGTCGGTGGGGACTTTAGAACAAACTGAATTTCATTCTAGATAGCTAAGAAAGGACAAGTATGGATATTGATAAGTATATTTTCAACGAATTCCCAATTTAAAAAGTATCGTATTTCTGAATTCTTGGAATATTTATTTTCTGAGATAACAGGAAATAATCAACCATTGTATCAAATCGGCAATGTTTTTCATGCTATTGCCAATGGCAAATGGTTACCGTTGTTAAAATCTTCAATTATACTTACTCATTCAGGTATGAAACCGAGAAATTTGCAATGTAATGCAACGAAAAATTCAGGTCAGAAACGAATGCAATTCTAATCTAACTAAAAACACTTTAAACCGGAAACAAATAATCCTGTTTTGTATTAACTTAACTCAATTTTTTTATATTTCAATTGGAAAATATCGAGCCATCAAATTTGGATTACAAAAAATCAACAGAACTGAATCATCTTTCCCATGATAACAAATATTTGAGATCATCTGAGGAATTATTTTATTCCGAGACAATAACAACATTTCATATCTAATTGTTGGAGTGCGAATTTTATCGAGCCATAAATAAAATCCTTCGACACTGGTAAGGCGACTTGTGATGAGAAATTTACATACGAATTTTGTCAGTTCTCTTCTATTGCATAACGAAATTTTTATGGCGATTGATGTTCACTGATATTTTGTAGCGAATATGTAGTTATCAAGGTCATCATTGCTCTTTTCTTGAACTATCGTGGCGTTATTAATTAATCATTATTAATTCAACTGATCCAAAAATTTACATAACCCAGCATGGATCTTTTCTGAAGTGTGTTTTTTTTAGAGCTATAGAACTTTAAATTGCAATAAAACAACGATGGATTATTCGATTGACATGAATTTTATTTATCCGCAAGATAATCTTGTGGCATTACATTTTCAAAATGATTTTTGGCATATGACCGCCACGGCTGGCTCGGATGTAGTCCAATCTGGACGTCCAATTTTCAATGACTTTTTCCAACATTTGTGACCGTATATCGGCAATAACATGGCGAATGTTGTCTTCCAAATGTTCAAGGGTTTGTGGCTTATCCGCATAAACCAATGACTTTACATAGCCCCACATAAAGTAGTCTAGCGGTGTTAAATCAAAAGATCTTGGAGGCCAATTCACAGGTCCAAAACGTGAAATTAGGCGGTCACCAAACGTGTCTTTCAATAAATCGATTGTTGCACGAGCTGTGTGACATGTTCCGTCGTCTTGTTGGAACCACAGCTCCTTGACATCATGGTTGTTCAATTCAGGAATGAAAAAGTTAGTAATCATGGCTCTATACCGATCACCATTGACTGTAACGTTCTGGCCACCATCGTTTTTGAAGAAGTACGGACCAATGATTCCACCAGCCCATAAAGCGCACCAAACAGTCAGTTTTTCTGGATGTAACGGTGTTTCGACATACACTTGAGGATTAGCTTCACTCCAAATGCAGCAGTTTTGTTTGTTGACGTAGCCATTCAACCAGAAGTGCGCTTCATCGCTAAACAAAATTCGCTCATGAAAATCGGGAACAACGGCAATCTCATTTTGGGCCCATTCGACGAATCTACTCCTTACTTGATGATCGTTTGGCTTCAATTCTTGCACGAGTTGGATTCTGTAAGCACGCAAACCAAGATCCTTCCGCAAACTCTTCCATAAAGTGGATGGACACAGATCCAATTCCTGTGCTCGATGGCGGATACACTCATTCGGGTCTTCCTCAATGCTACGCTCTACAGCAGCAATAGCTTCTTCTGTACACGGCGTCTCTGGGGATGCGAGTTATCAATAAGAGTAAACGTGGTGCGAAAACGTTCCATGGTTAATCGAATTAACTGCTCTGATGGACGGTTTTGTCGACGATAAAATGGACGTAGTGCGCGATACGTATTCCGCACAGAACCATTATTTTCGAAATAAAATTCACTATTTGCAAGCGTTTTTCAGGCGTGAATGAATTGCCAAATCAAACTGAGAATAAATCACTTGACAGCTGTTAAATCGGTCGCCATCTTGAACAGTAATGCCAACTTAAAGTTATATACCTCGAAAAAAAACACCCTTTATATTCTGAGTTGAAATTGTCACTTGAAAATTTTATAAACCATGCAGAAATAGAATGGATCAACTGCTATGTAAATTGTTTTTAACTGAATAGGCAAATTAAAGTAACATGTTATTTAATACCAATCACATCAAAAATTTACAAATTGATTTTTTATGTTTAGTGTATTTTATATTCTTAAGTTAAGTTGATAGAGCTGAAATTTACCAGATCACATCTGAAATGTCATTGTCGTCGTCTAGATTATTATCCTCTGAAAAATGATAAAGGTCTTCGGAATAATCTTCGTCAGACACATCCTTGTAGGAACAACGCCGACATCTACTCTCCTTCAATCCAAAATTGAAGCAGTTCTCTCCAACGCACTCACAGCATCCATCGTGGAACCATCTGAATCCGGAGGCTCCCATGGAAGAACATATTTTTTCGCATTTCGAAACACTTGTGCAGTTGTTCAGGAAAACCGTCGTACATTCCATCGATGTATCGTCCATTTCCGGAAGTATATCGTTACTGCTAGAACCGACGTGGAAGTTGTTCATTTTCTGCCCTTTCTTATGTTCCATATGAAATTGAACCTGAAATTATAGGTTATTGAAATAAGTGATCAATAAATATTCTTCCTCTATTTCAGTATCGTAATGAGTTCATTACAGTACTAAAAACAGTGCTGTAATGAACCCAATACATTGTTTTTAGTAATATTTGTCGTTTTGTGTTTGTCTCCACTAACTTGGATATAGTAAAATGATTTGAAACATTATTCGCAATTTTTTTTTATTCTGGTAGTGTTAAATCGATTTCATCAGTCGTCAGACATAATTCACGAATTTAATGCGTCCATATAAAAAATTCGAAACGTACGATTTAAATTTCGTAACACTAGGATGTATAATATGAATTTTTCATTGAATTTCGAAGATATTTCACAAAACTTGGCTGAAATAGAGAAAATATCCTCTTATACTCGTTACAGAAGACAATTCCAACACGAATTTCGCATTAGCGTTGGAATAGAAGCCCATTCTGTAACTTGTTTCAAAATATACTATTATGCACTCCAGGAATTGAATTAGTAGTTTTAATCCCTAATTTCAGGGATTAAAATGGATTAGAAGTGACTGATATCCTCTTTCTTGAGTAGGTAACAATACTATTAGCACACTACTACTACAATAATTCTAATCTGACATATCATAATTAAATTATTATTTGTTATTGAAGGTATTATTTTAAAGTGAACAAAAATGGGTAGATATATGATATGATATCTTCTAAATATATTTAAAAGTTCATGAAATAGCGTATAAACCAAATAACTAAAGTGTTTTTTAATCCCTCAGCGAATGATAGCCTGAGCGCAGCGCCTCAGGCAAGCCACCACTTTAGTCCCTAACAGAGCTGTTGCTAGCCAAATTGCCCCTCTAGGGTCTAGGGCTAGGGCTAGGCGCACGACAATTTTCTGCTCTATAAGAGGAGTCAACTCTGCAACTCTGTCTTCTACCGAGAGATGAACAAACTGAAGGCATGTCTTCAATTCATAATAACATGTCGAAATATTCATTAACAAAAACCCAAGAATTTCAAACCTTCATTCATTTCAGGATTCATATAATTTGCATTATCATATTCTTGTACTATCTACATACAGGGTAGATACATTTTTTCTAGTTCGCTGGCTATAACTTCTTCAAAATGATCTTCGTTGCTTTTCCGGAAGAAACAAATCCTAGAAAATAAATTCTCATAATTCCTTTTTGATGATTATTCTGATTATTATGATTTGTGAAATATTTTGGTATATCTACAAATCTGTTTATGAATGCCATATGTTCTACGTGATTTACAACGCAGGTATTGGCGATAAAATGCTTGAAAAATAAAAAATTATAGAGGTTACTTTCATAAACTCAATTTGAAGTCCTCAAATCCAAAGGTGAATTGAAAAAGAATAAAACAATCAGTTTTCTTATAGGTGAATTGAATGATTAAAAAAATATTATAATTTATTGTGGTATGAAATGAAAACAATTATATTTTCTGATAGTGATAAGATGGAAATGGCGAAATCGTATTTTACATTTCTCTGAAATATTTGAAGAATTGAAAATAAAATTATTCCTGAAATATCAAGGAGTGGACACCAAATCCGAATAAAAGTCGGCAAAGATTATCAAAGGGAACACCGACAAGCCTGACGTGTGCATGAGTTTTACTGTCAATAAATATTAGAAAATTACTATGAGGGGGATTCGCATCATCTGAGATATTTATGATGAGTATAGTGCATAATGCTGCAACTTGGAAAGTTTTTTATGTTTGGTACTTGTAATTTGTACAAATGTGATTTTTGAAATGCCGCCTCTGAATTCCGACGCCCTAGGCGACCGTCTACCTCCTAGAGACGACCCTGATCCCATGGTTTATAATATCATAGCCATCTTTATAAGACTGATTTCAACAATTTTCATTCTTAATTTTCTAGTTTTCGACGGCACCATCTCCGATGATAATTCTTTTTTCGATGAAGAATCTTGCAATCGTGTGTAAAAAGAATTAAATTCTAGTGATTCATTTTTTTTCTTAATTTTCTAATTTTCGACGGCACGTTATCCGATGATAATACAGAACTTTCATCTTCCGATGAAGATTCTTGCAATCGTGTGTAAAAAGAATTAAATTCTAGTGATTGAATATATTGAAATGTTCTAATATAGAAAATTACAAGTCTTTCCAAGATTTTTGAATGAAATAAAACAGGCTAAATACATATTCATAAGTCAAAAATAACGAACTACACATAGTATATCGTAAACATAAAAAATTCAACTTCTAAATAATGTGTCTGAGAGATTTCAATAAAACATATTACCAATATCACACCACATTATAAAAAGGGCGGTATGGCATGCGAAATTTCAGTATTGCTACAAAAACTAATTGAGATTACAAAACATGTGTTATGCTGAAAACATTTGGCATTTGACATTAACTAATTTCGAATGCAACATCGTAGGAATTTTCCTCAAGTTGAATGTGTAATCATCGGCATCCAAATAATTCGAAAGCGAAGGTAGTGTTTTTTTATCTTTGTGAAATACATAATGATTTAATATTTTTGCAATGAGGGTATAGGGAATTCTTTCTATATTGGTTAGGCCGCCATGTCTTATTTATTATACAGGCCGCTTAGTAAAGGCGGTATGGCGATTTTATAGCAGGAAAGGTTGCAACGCAGCGGAGCGGAACACCCGTACATTGTTGAGAATAAAGGAAGAAATATAAAAAGGCGGCCAGTAAACTGGGCCGAATTGCCGTCCCTCAAATAGAGGCGCCTGAAGTTGGCGCTCCACTGTTTCACTCCTAACGCCGGCCTTGAATCGAATGTGAAATTCACTCAGGAACTACTTCTAGTAAACTAAGTCGCTAGTTTCTTCGCAAAATACAAAGCTCACCTGGAAAGTCTCACTGGTCCAGTCTGTATCTTCTTCCGCTAAAGCTTGAAACAATCCAGGGACGGGGTTGTCGATAACTCCAACGTACGAGTCAACAACATCTTCTCTCTGACGCTGATTTGGCAGTTCGCACATTTCGACACATGAGCAACACTCACTATAGGAATCTTTGAGGCAATAAAAACATTCTTTGTTGCACGTGTGATTGCCTGGATGGCATCTGCACAATTGCATCAGAAGACATTTGCTCACTATGCTACCGCACACTGCTTCATTGCAACACTCTGAAAGATTGTTTATCAAATAAACTGAAGCGAAAAAACAAATAGTGGCTACTTTAAGAAGGTACTCCATTATGTTGGGAGTTTCTAGAAAAAACACCAGGTTGAAGTGGTGGCACACTGTCGCGGAAGCATGTAAAGAACTGAGCGTTTGTATCAGCTCTGAAGTTTGTAACTGGCTCCGAAGTACTAATTGACTAAGTCTGAAGAAGTCGCCCAACCAGACCCTGAAAATGGACTTTTGCATTATCTAAGCACATCCATTACTTCTGTCGTCAAAACATGATTAACATTCATTCACCTTGTTGAGTGTCACTTCACAGGTATCATAACTCGACAATGGGTCTTTTTAAGATATTTCACTTAACGAAATAAGTACAATGAGAACCATATTGAAATAATACAGATTTAATTCGTATTTTCAAGTATTAAATTACAGTTTTGCTTGTCTCAGTCTGATAAATGACTGACTGACTTTGCATCATGTCAAAGACGACAAGGGGATTTGTATTCAGAGATATTTAAGATTTTTATAGGAATACTTAAATAACGACTCTAGAACGAATAGAAATGGCCAGGTAATGATATGACATGGACCAGAAGTACGTACTGTTAACCTATTCAAAGAAAAAAATTAACAAATTACTAGATCGTTACTCCTAACACAAAGTCTTAATTCGCAGAAAATTCCTTCACATTTCATTGAAAAAGATTGATATTTTTTAGATTTTTTAAATATGTATTATCAATTCAACAAACTTTTTGAATTGTATTATTTTCGTGAATACATAATCTATATTATATGGATATAATTTTGCCATTCAGTCCAATAAAGAAGAATATTATGGATTGACAGTTTTGAATGAAATTGACAAATAGTAAAAAAATATGAATTTAATTGAAACACAATTAATAGATGGCTGAATTTTTCTTTCTTCTTCTTTCAATTAAAATCTTTCATTTTATTAGGAAAATATGAGATATGAAAGAGACACCTATTTTCTTCTATATATCAAAATTAATAAAAATGTGTGAAAAAAAAAACATATACATGAAAAATATCAGATTTATGTTAATATTCACATAAGTACCTTATATTATATTGTTTGCACAAAAACTCAAATTGGTGAAAAAAAATTTAGAACTATTTTATATGTGGCTTTTGATCTGGTAAGTAGAATACAATCATTGACGACCACCCTTAGTACAAAATCAGGAAAATTATGGCATTTGTACACGCTATAATTAGTAAGCAAAAATAATTAAATAATTAATTCATGTAGAGACATTGTATATCTCAATGATCTTTTTGTTTATTCGAATATATTAATACGAATATACATGAATAAACCATATTATTATTTCATTATTTTATGGAATCAAACTTCAGATTCCTTCTGAAATATTTCAATTCGTTGAGGTATTACATTTTATTTATGAAAACCACTCGAGTTGAGTACGTGTTTTGAATATGTCAGGATTGATGTGTAATCTGCAAAATGGAAAAAAGTAGGTCGAGTATTCCTCGAATATAATTTTTTACCGCACCTCTTTTAGTTATGTTGGAACCTGACATAAAAACCACTAATTGAATTGATATGTGTTCTATGCTTGAACTCACCGCATGGAATTTCATGTTTTGCCAAGAAAAATAATTTTGCAAATAAACAATAAATATTTATTTTATTATATTATTATTATATGAGAACTATTTCAATCGAAAAAATAGATGATACCTATGTTATAAATTTGTATAGTTAACAATGTAGAGGTTTCAAAAATTGCTTCCACAGTAAGACCATTCCCAAATTTTGTTAGCTATTATCTGTTTCACTATTAATGAGAAATGCTCAATATAGCGGTCACTGGACAACTATTGTTTATCAATATTTTACGTTGGATTCAGTATTAAAGATTAATTAATAAATTTTAACTTCATTGTAAAAGGTAAATTTTTGCAAAAGTTTTGTGAGTTTTTCAAAATTTTGACAAAACAATAAATTAATTTGAATAAGAAAATCAATTTTAACAGTCCGACTGAAATATTTGACAAATTCTTCCAATAAAAACGCACGATTAAATATAAACAAGTAGACTAACGTCATCATTCATAAAATTGTCTTTGGACGCAATGTCCTTGAATGGCCGAGTTGAGACAAATAAATGTTATATTCGAGATTTTACCACATATACCATTGTGAAGTTACGTAATTCGAATTTATTAACTGACCTCAGCGGCGAACTGTACTTTTTCTTCAAACTAGGTAAAGGCCATGAATTTATTGGTTCAATTCTGGTGGTATAGAGACTGTTCGCGAATATGCATTTTGCAAATATTATAATTGAGTCGATTCGTTGCGTTAAATGCATAAATAAAATAATTCAACACGTTTTGAAATAAAAATGAAATAAATTTTTTAAAATAACATCAGAAATTGTTGAAATATTCTGAAAGAATATGCGACTATATCAAATTATCATTTTTATGGAAAAATGTGATATTTCATTAACAATCAATTGAGAATTGAATATAGAGAATAAAACTAAGATATTCAATAAAATTTCGTAAATTTGTTGATCGTAGATGCTTTTATAATCTATATTCAGTATTTTCCGAACAGATCACTAAAACATTCGTTTACGATGTCTGTAATTTTCAAATTTTTATTTTATTATCCAGAGATCTGTAGATACAGATATCCAACTCTAGAAAATAACATCGAATTTTGAGACTGATTGTATGAAAATGGCCAATAAAATATTTTTGAAACTTTTTTCAATGCTATATCAGTTCAAATCATGTATTGAATCCTTGAGTAAAAAAGTTCTCCATTCAATAGGTATCTAAAATATTAGCTCGATGATTAGATTCACGACCAAATACATTACTGAAAGATTGTTCTCTAACTGTAAACACTTCGAGAAATAGGATAGGCTTTCTGCAAATATTAGTTTAAGGGATTTGTACCTAATCATCCAAACCTTTTCATGTCTCATGTTCCCGAATATAGGTCAGCTCATGCTTTCATACATTTTAGGACTTATTGATCCCGGATCCTCAGACCTTAACGTGTGTGATTTCGAATACTGAAGTTATATTTACTTGCCTTTTTTATTTTCAATGTGATGTTCAGGGCATAACAGATATCTTTATTATCTTTATCTTAAGTAACAGGCATTATTGAATAAGATATAAGTCGCTATTAATTTTGAAATACGAAGGTGAAAATGAAAAACTATTAACAAATTGATTTGCTGAATTCAAATTGAATATAGCCCAGTTTTGAATTACATTTCATCAATTTTATGCTTCTATTTAACTTCAGAAAGTCACCAAATTTTTTGAAAGTTAATCGATATTGTTCTCTACATGTTCGTGTAAACTCATGAAAATCTTAAGTATTAATCAATTGTCCAGAATTCTGCCATAATACCTAAATAATTCATATCCAAAAATGAGAAAAGTACTGACCTGAATTCAAGAGCTTTTTAGCTCCCGTCCATTCATCTTCCACTTATATCCTTGGAATCCAAATACCATTTTACTGTAATGAGCCTTCAAGTGCAGAATTAGTGCATGCATGAATGAGCGAGCAAGTGGTTTTTTATATTCTACTTGAGTATTCTATGGTTCCGACGGTGCTATCAATACCAAATTTTTCATACAATCAAAATCTCAAATCGACGGTTTCATTCAAATATTAGCTTTTTTGTTCGATATCCCGCTTGAATTTTCTATGGCTTTTACAAATCTATCAATCTTGCGGATCCATAATTTCAGAGAAAAAAAATTATTAATTTGAATGTATTTATCTAATCTGAATTCTTAAGAAATTTTTTTTTATACTGATCATTAAACACGGAAAAATAATGTATATTACTTTCAATAGCAGATAACCAATTTAAATATTTGATCATTTGATAAAGAGATTAGTATTTAAAGACAATTAAGGATGAATTACTTTCGAATTAAAATGAAGGACCTCCTGTATACTTTTCAATAAGAAATATTTCAACTCATGGAAATTCCAAAAGTATCCATTATTCGAATTTGAAGGATTATCCAACCACACGGATATACATAATCAATTTATTGCAATGCACATAATAATTGCCTTTCATGGTTATTCCTCGAATTTTATATTTATTTCTTATTGTGGGTTTCACAAAACTTATTGTTTCCTGAAACTTGCAGAGTATGTCGTTGTTAATGATAATAGTTTAGTTCTTGTGTTGTGGATATTTCTGATATATTTTGAGATTTTGATTTTATGAACGGTATCATTAATATTTGTTATTATTACAAATACAAGTTTAACTTGCTTGAGGTTTATGGGTTTTTTCTTTCAATTTTCTGCAAAAATGATCGTCAACGGTTGTTGAGATAACGTGTTTCAAAATTCAAATTGCATTATTTCTAGTTTAGAAACTGACAACATTCCTAACAATTCAAACAATACAGTATAAATCACATGCATGCATATAAAATAATACATAATTCATACCATGTATCAAGATAATGAATTTATGTGGATACATTTACTATTTGTTCAATTTGAAAATCGAACAGAAATTAGCAGAAAACCTAATCAACAAATAGTTTCCCTTCAAAGTGATTCTAACCATATTTCTTAAGTTGTCTTGATGGGCCCTAAGGCGTTAAGTGGGTGATATGCCCCCCTCTAATTCAGTTGATAAGTTTTAGCTTTCTACCTTTTTTATCAATTGTGATTTTAGATGAATTTCTATACATCCCAAGCTACATTAACAAAAAATGATTTAATAACGAAATCTAAGGTAGATGTTGCCAAATGAGGAAATAGAAACAGAGGACTTTGAATTTTAACTATACAATAATATGTGTACAAATCTAATGTTTCTGTGCTTATTGTTTATGAGACTGCTATATAGAATAATTATATACAGGGTGTAACATGAGTGGTTGGCCATAACCTAGTGGTGAATGTAGGTCATCCAGTCCTTTCAGAAAAGTAGCTTGTTGTTTATACTAAGGCTGTTAGTTCCGGAGATTCATGGTGATTCATGAAAGTTGGCCAAAATTTCTGATACCCATAACTTGAGAATGAGCAGTCTGATTTTGTATGAATTTTGTAAGTTTCTTCACTTCATACTCCCGAAACATGTGATTTTAGTACAGGGTGATTCACCGGTATGGCCTATTAGACGTTTATGGAAAACTAATCATAATTTCGAGCTGAAAATTTGTATATTGGGGTTTGAGACGATGATCTTTCTCCCTAAAATATTTCCAGATCTCTACAACTTTCGGTTATACCGGAAACAGACTTCTATTTCAAATGGCACACCCATTAAAGTATTGCATCATTAGAGAGCTTTTGTGAAGACAATTTCGGCAATTATGCATACCTTGGGTAAAAACTCAACGGTTTATGAGTTAATGGAATTCTAATGCAAACAATGCTGGCGATAATGACTCACATTTTTTTAAATTTTTCTTCAGAAGAATTTAGTGAATTTATGATTTTTGATGTAGATTTAAATTCGACGCTTAGAAGCTAACTTGAACATAATGGGAATGTCAAAACTAAAATATGCATTGATTTTGATTAAAAGAAATTTCCTTGGTTTTATACAATGAAGTCTAATTGGAATCACAATGAGGTGCTGAAGAAAAACGATTCGAACCAACTGTGAAAAATGTCGAATAAATCTCTGAACTGACATGATTGTACCTTAACAAGAGTCATAATGATTTATATTCATTACATTAACAAGACGTGAACCCGCTTTCAACTCGATTCTTCGTGGGTGGAATCGTAATGAAAGGTCTCCTGGTATTAAAACCGTAACCAATCCTAAGAAAAAATACTGTTATTTGAGTGGACATAGTATGCAACTGAAGTTGTAGTATAATCCACAGAATTTTCACAAACATTTAATAAACATGTGAATGAAGATGTTGTTACCTATGTTATTTTCAGAAACTGAGAGCTTCTGTAACTTCCAATTCCTCAAAATTACGACATTATCAAACCTCAAAGGCTTGTAAAGAATTTCGGTTTATCATTTGACATCAGGCAGGTTGGAAAAAATTATTGTTAAATTACTCATCATGTACGTTTCACAGATAATTATACATTCTATCAGCTTTTGTCCTTGTTAATTGGAATTATTATCAATTGTTCAAATACGATAACATCTGATATAAGTATATTATATCGAAGAGTTAGGTCAATTCAATGTTCCATTAACCTGTATGGTGTATCGAACCATTTAATTTTGGAGATAAGATTCACCATTATGTTTAGTGATGGGATGTTATATACAAGGTGTTACCTATTTGCGTGTCTTGATATCATGAGTACCTCTTAGGAACAGAGACTTTTTTTCATCAGTAGATTCAGAATCAAATCAATATTTAATTTCAAAATACCCAATTTGACGATAGCAATTTTTTTCCAATAATTTTTTAGAATTATAACGATGAGGTAGAATTAATTGCACTTAATAAGGGCAATAAATGGGGAGAGGATTTTCTATTCGAAAATAACAATCACTAATTCATCAATAGAGATATCAATATAGGTCACGGAGTGGGTGTCCTTCAGTTTCGGTTGAAATTTGTTGGTCCTTTGTTGTTTGTTTTTGTGGAAAAAGGTTCTGTGGTGGTTGGAAGAGACCGTGAGTAAGGGTTGTGCTTGATTATTGATAAATATCATAGATTGTCGTCAATTACTGAATTTTCATATATTACGCTTGTAAGATAACAAAGAGTTCAAATTCTGCATGTCATTATCTGTGAACATATGTAGACTACAGATACCGATTACTTTGGGAGATTCCATACGCGACGTGATTCATAGGCACATTCCTCACCTTTGTTTAATTTTCCTTCGTGATTTAACCTCAAATTGACCTGGACCTTCCTGTCTATGTTTACAAAAATAAAGTCTCCCTGGTCGGTCTCAGTGGAGTGAAGTGTGTGTCCCTTGTGTTTTATTCCTTTGAGCCTTTTCATTATACATGCTCAGTTTCAAATTTAAACCATTATTTAAAATAAATACACCATACAACTAAGGAATTGTTCACAACATCAGAGTTAAGATTAAAATGACCAATCAACAGGTCGAGGAGGTTACACTGAGACAGATTTTAGAGGAGATAAGGGACGGTAAGGAGGAGGTAAGGGTTACATATCCGCCACTGAAACGAAGTTATTGTTAGAGATTCAATCTTTGAAGAAGAGGAACGAAATACTGGAAGGAGAGAATGAAAAGTTGAAAAACAGGCTAGACAAGACAGAGCGCCTACAAAAAAAGAATAATATAATCATTTTTGGTCTCGAAGCGAATTCTAAGTTAACATCAAAATATATATGTACTGAATTAAACCGATTATTGAGTACTCGAGTTGAGACATCAGAAATTAATGATTATTACAAGTTGGGGGATCTTCCTATCAAGGTAGAATTCGTTTCTTATCAAACAAAAAAATACATTTTCGATCATACTAAGAATCTGAGGGATACTGCTGTGTCAGTTGCTTATGATTTGACACCTGAACAACGCCAGGAAAATAGGAGACTAAGGCCCTTTTTGCTAAAAGCAAGAAAGGATTCGACAGAGAAATCCTTCATAAAAGGTAATAAATTGGTGATAGGTCAAGGAATTAATGACCTGGCGGACCTAGAAAGGACTGAAGGTAGAATTACTACATCGAATACTGCATCCTCAGAAGGCAGTGGTGTCAATAGATTGGAGGGTTCTGCACTGATGAACTCTGCGCCTGAGCCGTCGAAAAAAAACGAGAATACAAGTTTCGTAAAATTGTTGATACCATCTGAAGCACCCAACAGGAAGTATATGCTGAGGCATAGATCCACAACAGAAAAGGATAATTAATATTGAGAATAATTCACCATATATGTTTTTATCCTAAAATATACATATTAATATACCTGTTCTAAATGGATGATACAACTTATATATATTAAAAAGAAAAAAAAAATTAGTTTATTTTCATTTCGACCTAGTTTTATACATTTGTGAGTTTCATCATGAATCGTTTCATTAAGGATTACGACAGCCTTGCGTATGAAACAAAAATAATAAATAACTTAGAACATATTGGAGATTATAGCTTCATAGAAAGTCTCAGTATATTTCATATGAATGTAAGGAGTATCTCAGCAAATTATGATGAATTAGTTTTGTTTCTGGGGTCTGTTAACACTACTTTCGATATCATTGTCCTCACTGAGACTTTCCAAATACAAACTATAAACATGTATGAAATTGTTGGTTATAGCATGGTTTACAGTGGGGGCGATTACAATCAGAACGATGGTGTCCTAGTGTATGTGAGGCATGGTATATCTTTCGATTATAAAATAATTGAGCTAGGAGAAATTAAATGTATAGATATAGATATTAAATGTTCAAACAAGGAGAATATTAAATTAACAGCGATATATAGATCTCCAAAGACATGCGTACATTCGTTCAATATGAATCTCAGTAGATATCTAGAACAAATAAATGCAAAACAGCATATACTCATAGGAGATATAAATATTAACCTTATGTCCCAAGAAAATTTTGTGGAAGACTATAAGAATATCATGTATTCAACAGGTTTTATATCAGTCATAAATAAACCTACACGCCCTAGCAGTAAGACCTGTCTTGACCACATATTTATAAAAAGAACATGTACGCAAGATGATATATATGATAGTTGTAATGCATGCATAATGCAACACTTAATTACCGATCATTTCCCAACAATGATATTTTTGAATGTTTCAGTAAACAAATCAAAGAGCCAAGATAAACCAAAAATAAAAAACTATACTAACTATAAGAAGTTGAAGAGTGATCTCGAGAGGGAAAATTGGTATAATATTTATCAAGGAAAAGACGCAAATATGATGACTAATTCATTTATTCAAATCATTACAAATTATATTGAAAAAAACACTGTTCACACCAAGTGAACGTTCTTTTTTTTCAGTTCAATTTTTCAGGACTTTTCAATTTTCAGTTATTAAATTTTGAATGAATTTTAATGTAGTATTTATCGCGGTTTTAAAACAGCTGTGATCTCTGCCGCTTAGCGCACATGTTGAGATTTCCATATCAGTCAGTATCATTCTTTACGTTTCTACGGAAGATTTGATTTTTTCCATTCTGCTACCAAATATTAATATAATTATTGTTCTAATTTACGTACACAAATTTCGGAAAATATCGCATTTTCAACGCATTGTTCGCTGACAATCGAAGTTGTGTATATCAGAAATACAGTGTTTCTGTTCCATAAACATTAAATCAAAAGACTCCGTTTGAGAAATAAAGTTGTCACCAGTGGCGTACTCTGTGACATTCCTAAGAATAAGTGGAGTCGAATTAATAATTTTCCAGCTTGTCAATCATAAAGGATCTACCACTTCTGGTTCAGTTTGTTGAGCTCAATCAATCTGCTTCTGGAAGCTGAGGACTGCTGCAAGATCCATAACTTAAGTTCACCACTTCTAGGTAAGAATATTATTTTATTATTACTTTGGTTTCACTTGTCCTTTTCGTTTTCGTACTGTGTTGGGATAAGATTTAACTCTAAATACAGTCCACTAAAATTTTCTTTGTAAATCCCCAACATAATTTGGTCCTAGCGAGCCGAATTGCGTCCAATTTCAATATCTCAATCTAAATTTTCAGTAACTTCATTTCAAATTTCTTTTTTTTGCGGCCATCAAAACAGTTTTTTATAAGTATCCATATATTACAATCTGGCAACATTCACCATAGCTGGAAAGTAATCTTTCTCAGAGTTCACATCTGTTTCAATTTAATCAATCCACTTTCGATTCTGTTTTTTCGTTCGTTTATTTACAACAATGCCACCTAAAACTGATACAGGTAATGCCTCATTGAATTGGTCGATAAAAGAGCCAATGTATTTTCTATTGTAACCGGAATATGGAAAAAATTGAAGGTTACGATTCTTCAAATATTTTTGAATTACAAGCGTACCTGGAGAAAATACTTGCGTGCGAAGCAAAATTTGAATGCATATAGGAGGAAATGATGGAAATTAATTCCGAATTATCAGCAACTGAACGTGTTGAAACGGCTCAGTCGGAGTTGGCGTTTGCTGAGGTAGTAGCTCACATTAGGGCTTTATTTTTTTCATTAAAACAACAACAATCAGCGTCAAACCAAGCGTCTAACACACAGGTTTCAAATTTTGAATCACTTTTGCTACCGAAAATAAATATTCGCCCTTTCTCAGGTGAAAGTTCAGAATGGCCAGAATTCTTTCAACTTTTCAATTCTCTGGTCCATGAAAATAAAAGTTTAGCGCCAATACAAAAATTTCAATTATTAAAGTCTTATTCAAGGAATGAGTCACTCGCAGTTATATCAGGACTGCAGTTATCAAATGAAAATTATGAATTGGCATATGAAAGCTTGAAGTCACGTTATCAAAATCCAAGAATGTTGGCGACTATGTACCTAAATGAAATATTGAATTTCAAGGCTTCAACAAATAATTCTGTAACACATCTCAAAGAATTCTTGAATTGTCATCAAACTTCAGTTAACGCAATAAAAGCACTAAACATAAAAGATTTATCAGATTTTCTTTTGTTTTCACTAGCATTACGTAACGTCGATCATTATACTAGAAAAGCATTTGAAAGCCAATTGGGCTCGTCTGATATTCCTGAATATAAGTCTTTGATAGATTTTGTCACGAAACAACTCAAAGCTCAGGAGTTTTGCGAACAGAACTCTTCTAAATCTTCAAATGAATCAACTGGTTCAAGTTCATTTCACTCTTTTAAAAATAAAACAAAAAATGTTTTGCTCGCAAGTTCTGCTGGTTCTTCTCAGGATCATTCCCTCAATGGACCATCTCGTTCAGTGAACTCAAGAATTCTTCATTGCCCAAAATGTAATGATACACATCCTCTGTTTGCATGTCCATCTTATATAAAAATGTCGAGGCAAGCTAAATTTGATTATTTAAAAAACTGCAAACGTTGCTTCAACTGTCTTGGACTTCACAATTTTAAATAATGTGCTTCCAAAAATTCATGTAGAGTATGCAAATCAACTCGACACCATACTAGCCTCCATCCAGATAAACAATCTATAGACCCCTCTGAGTCTGTCGATTTTCTTACTCCAGGACATTTCCTGATAGGTGCCCCCCTCTTATCTAGTCCCGAGTTATCCTATGACGAGTTCAAAACTCCTCTCAATCGTTGGGAACAACATAAAAAATTATTCCAACAGTTTTGGAAAAAGTGGTCAAGTGACTATTTGCATACCATGCTTCAACGCAATAAGTGGCATTCAGAAAATGTTTGTCCGTCTGAAGAAGATTTAGTCCTTATAAAGGGCGTTGAATCAAGTCCTGCCACTTGGCCTATCGGGCGTATATTGAAATTATATCCAGGACCTGATGGTATAATTCGTGTAGCATCTGTTAAGACCGCAACTGGTCAATATACGAGAGCGCTGACAAAATTGGTGCCACTCAACCTTTAAGGTAATAAGTTATTTAATTTCATCGTTTCCATTATTTCTTCTTGTATGTCGTTTGTCTGTAAAATTAGGTAAATTTTAGGTGGGCGGTTATGTTCACGCCAAGTGAACGTTCTTTTTTTTCAGTTCAATTTTTCAGGACTTTTCAATTTTCAGTTATTAAATTTTGAATGAATTTTAATGTAGTATTTATCGCGGTTTTAAAACAGCTGTGATCTCTGCCGCTTAGCGCACATGTTGAGATTTCCATTATTATTGCAAGAATACATTAAGAGGTGTTTAAGAATTATTGAATATTTGCCAGTGCAATACCAAGTGAGTATTTATTGTACCATCTGAAAATGTGCATGGGCGCCCGCAGAAATTTTTCTCAGGGGGGGCAAAACATGAAAATTATTGAAAATTGATAATGCGTTCATGATTGTCGTAAGCGATATTAGTATTCCGTTTCTTTCTATTTCTGTATTTATATTCATAAGGGGGGGGGGACTGTGCAAAATGAAAATTATGAAGATTTCCACTTCAACATTTTTTTTAAACATCAACAACATAGGGTGATGTAAAATAATACGGTAACTTTTTTCGAAAAGAGTCGCATTCAATGGAACAATTTACAAAAAAATAAATATGAAAATATGGAGAACGAAATGAAATAATTATTATAATTGCTGATAAATGAAGAAAAAACAACGAGTAATAACGAAATAAAAAATATATACATATATGCTCGATAAAACTATGTTCATAAAAATAATAAAAGAATAATAATAAATTTTGAAATATACAGTGAATGACGCAAACAATGGAGTTTAAAACATGATACTAAAATATGATTCAAAATAGCACAGAATTGCTCCAGAATGTAAAAACAACAAACAAGTATATTATCAAAAAATTAACAAATCATAAATTTCAAAACCAAACTCGTAAAAACAATATTAATTCTGAAGACAAAATACTTAATCGCTATACAAAAGAGTAGGCATATTTTATTCTGATCTAAAATTTAATTCTGCGCTGAAACTACGCTCTAAAGCACGAGTAGTACATGGAAATGTAAGGAGAAGAATAAGGCATTCTTTGATAGCAGGAGAAAATTTACATTGTCCGATAAAATCTCCAATTTTTATGTTTTCATCCATTTGTGATTTAGATAAATACTCATTCCAAATGTTCAATTCACTTTCTGAATTTTCAATGTTATACATATTGCCGACCTTAGATGCGAAAGATTCAATATCTAGTAATTTTGAATTCTTTGGCAAAAAATTGAAGAAAGAAAAAAGCATTACATGTTCTTTCGAGAATCTCGTTACAAGGGCTGAAATCAAATGATCTAAATATGGGATGAATATAGATTTTTCGAAATAATCTTCAGCTGAATCTGCTTCATAATTATATCTGTATATTTGTCTACCGCAAATTCGTGGTTTTCCAATCTCTATATTGAGACTCTAGCAATAGTTGATGCTTTGGAAAAAATTTCTAAATTTATATGACGGTGAAAATCTAGAAAATTAATAGAAACCCCTTGTAATGTATTTGCTATTGGTTCCAATATATTTGAATATTTACTTGCTACCGTCAAACAAATCACAAAAGTGAAAGAGTTTATTGCAGCCCATAACTGAGCAGCTCTTTTTGTTGATGAAGAATTCATTGAAATTTCTCCAGATTTTATAGCAAAAAAAGTGTTGAATATGGTATTGAAGTTTTCAGCAAAAACTCGCAAAGATTTATATTTAGCTGACCAACGAGTTTCACAAAACAAAGGAATATTTGGAATCAGATTTCTTCTTAAGGTACTCTCTCGAAAAAAGACTATAATGTCATTAACGGTGCCAATGGTATCACGAATCTCAGTTATTTTACTGATGTCATTTATTACTAAATTCAACCTAGTGGAGGCACAACGGAAATAAATTGCTTTCTTGTAATTATCTCTTATGATATTTTGAACCCTGAGAATTTCACCAGCCATTGTTGAGCCTCCATCATAACCTTGTGCTACAAGTTTGTCCAAATTCAAACCAGCTGCGTTGAATGAATGGATCTCTAAATCTTTATCTCCAACGTCTACTCTGAATTTCAAAAGATCACTAAAATTTCCAGAGTTCTTGTTGCTCTCTCGTATAGGCATATCTTAGGTTCCGCAAAAAACTATTGTTTTTATAATCTGTAATTTTTTTTCTATTTTCTCCAATAGGACAATAGGAGAGTATATGTATATAAGATGGATTTTTTTTTAAATTGACCCGCATGGATTGCGTTCGGTTCCACGATTTTTCTTCACCCAAGAAGTGCTGAACGCGTCTAAAAAAGTTTTCAATTCAAAAAATACCTCTGCCGATTATGGATATGTGTATAGTATATTATGGATGTATTTATAGTAATTCCATTGAAAACTGGAAAATTGTTGTGAATCCATTACTTTCCTTTTTTCCTTGCCCTTTGGATTGAGAAAGTAATATTGAGGGTGTTGTGCTGAAAAATGAGGTAATCAAAATCTCAGGGGGGGCCATGGCCCCCCCTGGCCCCCCCCTGCGGGCGCCCATGAAAATGTGTGTTTCTGAAGGCATAACACTTAAACGGAAAAATTACACCTGAAAATCTTAATGAAGTGTTCCAGCAAGTGCAATTCGTAGAAAACGTTTCGAACGTTTGCTCTTTAACAGCTCATATAAAAAGTTGAAATGAAATCGCTTGTTTAAACTGAATTTAATAAGCATTAGATAACAGAACTTACATTACATTCGAACATGAGAAAATATAAGATTTCTGTTTCAATCTTCTACTTCCCACCGAATTTGTTGCTTATGCCGCCAAATCCTTTTCCGAAGATGTTGCCCACCCGGTTGCTTAGGATGTTACCTATGTTTGATACGTAGTTTCCATCTTCTCCTCCCAAACTCTCCAAGACGGGTACTTTGCTTTTGCCTCTGGAATCTCCCTCCTCGTTATATACATCGCCCCCATCTACTTGGTTCATAGTAAGAGCACAGGTTGCCTCTTCAGTCTGCATCCTCTGGGAGATAGTTTGGTAAGCTTTGGAGTTCAGTTTTTCTTCCATTACACCCTGGAGCTCGAAGTCTGAGCAAATTTTCCGGACTATGTGAGCCAAGCAGGCACATTGGAACGGATGAAGGGTATGATCTAACCTTTCAGATAAACAATTGCACAGCATGGTTATTTGACCGATATACCATTGTTCGAAAAAAGTTAGGATCCACAATTCATCCGTTATCTTTCCTCGAATTTGGTCCATATAGTTCAATGTAAAGTTCACGTATCCCTGGCCCAAATCTTTGCCAGTCCCATGCATGTTAGTGAACGCTATTATATGGCCTAGAAAACTCCCTTCGTCGTAGCGTGAAAGTTTACCCAGTGTTCTTTCCAAAACAGCCAATAATTTACTCACCATGCCTTGGTTCATACTCGCCAGGGTTTTATCTATCTGGTCATCGATTTTCTGGTGGTACCTATGCACATCCAAACCGTCCATAGTACACAGTTTGAATGACTGGTTTTTAGCATCAAGAACTACATTGACCATAGCACATACTTCAGATGGTATTATATAATCTGTGGAGATGAATGTCAACGATTTCTTTCCAAATTGTTGGAACGCAGTTTCCGTTCTTTGTATGCAAGATTCGATCATGTCGCAAGCCATTAGTTTCAGTCTTTGCTCTAGATGTTGCCGGAATTCCATGTCTGACCAATGTAGATCTCTTATGAATGACTGTAATGCGTCCAATTTCCAGAAAAGATCTTCTGATGTAGCTCAACCATTTCCTTTGATTTCCCATCTTTCTTTCTCGAAACCCTTGTGAATTGATTGCGCTAAAGACGATTCCATTAGATCAACATAACGTACCACTAGTGGGGCGAAAGTGACCCTCAGGTGTTGATGGAATCTACCACCGTTCAAATTATCATCAGATCCCATATAGTCGTTCAACACTTGGAATAGAGGGAAAAGGACCCAAGTATCTGCTTGTTGTTCTGCTAGTACCCGATCCATGTCAACAGCAAATAAGGACCAGAATATCTCAGCATGTTCAACAAGCAAGTTTAGCGATCGCTAAACCAAGCGAAAGCCTCTGCGTAATGTTCCTCGTTTTGTTGTAATAAGTCGACACAAATCTCAGCTAACCGTATCAAATCATCCAACTTTTTATTTGGTGGTACCATCGTTTCTCCTTTGAGATCTTCTTCAACTTTTGCTTCAGCAGATAGACGTGTATAATTCAGAAGCGCCGCACTTTCAAGACATTTTTTGATCATTCCTATGCACATCCAAACCGTCCATAGTACAGAGTTTGAATGACTGGTTTTTAGCATCAAGAACTACATTGACCATAGCACATACTTCAGATGGTATTATATAATCTGTGGAGATGAATGTCAAATTTCTTTCCAAATTGTTGGAACGCAGTTTCCGTTCTTTGTATGCAAGATTCGATCATGTCGCAAGCCATTAGTTTCAGTCTTTGCTCTAGATGTTGCCGGAATTCCATGTCTGGCCAATGTAGGTCTCTTATGAATGACTGTAATGCGTCCTATTTCCAGAAAAGATCTTCTGATGTAGCAAAACCATTTCCTTTGATTTCCCATCTTTCTTCCTCGAAACCCTTGTGAATTGATTGCGCTATAGACGATTCCATTAGATCAACATAACGTACCACTAGTGGGGCGAAAGTGACCCTCAGGTGTTGATGGAATCTACCACCGTTCAAATTATCATCAGATCCCAAATAGTCGTTCAACACTTGGAATAGAGGGAAGGAGTCCCAAGTATCTGCTTGTTGTTCTGCTAGTACCCGATCCATGTCAACAGCAAATAAGGACCAGAATATCTCAGCATGTTCAACAAGCAAGTTTAGCGATCGCTAAACCAAGCGAAAGCCTCTGCGTAATGTTCCTCGTTTTGTTGTAATAAGTCGACACAAATCTCAGCTAACCGTATCAAATCATCCAACTTTTTATTTGGTGGTACCATCGTTTCTCCTTTGAGATCTTCTTCAACTTTTGCTTCAGCAGATAGACGTGTATAATTCAGAAGCGCCGCACTTTCAAGACATTTTTTGATCATTCCTCTCACCTCTTCAGCAGGTACTGGTGTCACAACGTCCTTCATAAGCACTCTCTCAAGCAACGAAAGTGTGGCTTTCAAAGCACCTTCCGGTCTTCCAAAAGGAAAACAGTATCTGAAATTAGTGATTTGATTCTCCAATAGCACTCGAAGCCGTTCCTTTATCTCCTGAAACTTCTCCTTTTCTTCATAGGTGACGCTTCCAACTCCATCGGTTCTGAGTTCATTACTGTTTCCATGTACGTGGCTCGCACAAAACGCGAAACTGTAGTGGATCAAGGTTGGATCGATCAGTAGGTTCTTCTCAGCTCTGTCCAATAAGTCAGACAAGTAACAGAGGTGCCTGTAGCAACCTCGAACTCCATACCTCGAGCAATATTCGTCTAACACAAAGACTTGACCTGGACTAAACCAACCCAGTGAACAATAAGGATCGTTGAGTCTATACTCCACAGCAAGACTTTGGAGGAGACGAAACATGGATGAATGTTCAAACTGACAAGGATCAGCAGATATAAAGTCCTCCATACCATGTTTTCTAGCCCTATCAGCATCTGCTCCTTGGATCTTCGATATGGTGGAATTCTTATCTTGGAGGGTTGGTGGTGGTGTAGGCTTATGTGATTGACCAGTGGCCATTACCCACATATGTGATTCGCTCTCATCGTCGCAAGCGTATATTATACTGTCTCCTTCTTTAACTGCATTGAAAAAATACCTTCCACCTTCCAAATCGCTGGAACTCTCAATAAAATCTACGGTATATCCATCTAGCTGCATCACTTCAGAAGGTTCAGATTTCTTTTCCTTGTAGCTACACATAGCAAAGGTGTATTGCGATACTTGCACAAGAACGAAATATCTCTTCTTCCATTTCTTCCAAACGCTTTTTCCAATTGCAAATAAGGAACCACAATGTTTCATATTCAAAGGCTTATCCATTCGACATGCAATTTTTGTTCTCAAATCTTGATCTGGTAAGTTCTTAGGTATCGTCATCCTATGCCATTCTGGAGCCTTGGATGAGAGTGGTGTTGGTCTAAGAACCACCTTTCCCAATTCTTTATCTTCTAAAGCAAGCATGCCTGGATTTTCTGTGTATAATTTCACTTTCACCACTGGCAACGGATGATTTGTAGTGAAATCTCCCTGAGTATCCCACATAGGCTTAGAAGCTTCAGCTTGATCTGTTTGCAATTTTTCCCCACTCTCAACTTCCATTGTGCAATAAACTATACGATTTGGAGCAAGTGATTTTATACCTTTAACTTCCATGACTACTACCTCCAACTGGAATGTAAGAACTACGTCAAGTTTTGATAGTGTTGTATCACTGTCAGCTGAATCCCCTTCTAATTTTGCTAAAGATCCTTGCGATCTGTGATTATAGCGTTTTAGTTTTTGCAAGCCATATTTAGAATCCACGGACCCCTTTGATACTGGAAGCGATTCTAGATTTGCCATCAACAGGTTAATTGATGACTTTAACTCGTCGACATAGAGTGATTCCATCTCTTTAAGTACGAACTTTGGCATTAATTTCCGGTTCTTTTCCATTTCCGCCACTTTCTGCATTCTTCCGTCCAATTCTCTCCTAATAGCTGCTGCTTGCTCATCAGCAGAATCGAGCATTAAGGCATTGAAAAGAATTTGGTGTTCGAATTTTTTCACACCTAAAATTTGCTGGATCATATCATAGAGTTGTTATTTAGATAAAATTAACTCTGAATTGAGGGTTTGTTGCATTCTAGATGGCCGTTTTGAATCTTCGTCTCCAAGACCAGCTTTGAGAATACGGTCAAATTTGGCCATCCAAGATGCAAATACAGACTCCTTACTGAGACCCTCCACATCGGCTATATTTCTAGATAAATAAACACGGACCCGTTTTTCGATGTTATTTCTAAAAACTTCCCTGAAATCGTATTGCGAACAAGCACCTGATTGCACCATTTTAACTACTCTTTCCGATTTTAAAAAAACGTCGTAGTAGCTTTGGATTGCATTCTGAAAGGCATCGTCTGCCATTATTTGAGTTTCTCCTTTCAAAAACGCCTAGAAGTTTTCATTATTTCTTCTTGTATTTGGTCCTAGCGAGCCGAATTGCGTCCAATTTCAATATCTCAATCTAAATTTTCAGTAACTTCATTTCAAACTTCTTTTTTTTTGCGGCCCTCAAAACAGTTTTTCATAAGTATCCTTCTTTACGTATCATACGAATGATTGATTGTTTCCATTCTGCTACCAAATATTAATATAATTATTGTTCTAATTTACGTACACAAATTTCGGAAAATATCGCATTTTCAACGCATTGTTCGCTGACAATCGAAGTTGTGTATATCAGAAATACAGTGTTTCTGTTCCATAAACATTAAATCAAAAGACTCCGTTTGAGAAATAAAGTTGTCACCAGTGGCGTACTCTGTGACATTCCTAAGGATAAGTGGAATCGAATTAATAATTTTCCAGCTTGTCAATCATAAAGGATCTACCACTTCTGGTTCAGTTTGTTGAGCTCAATCAATCTGCTTCTGGAAGCTGAGGACTGCTGCAAGATCCATAACTTAAGTTCACCACTTCTAGGTAAGAATATTATTTTATTATTACTTTGGTTTCACTTGTCCTTTTCATTTTCGTACTGTGTTGGGATAAGATTTAACTCTAAATACAGTCCACTAAAATTTTCTTTGTAAATCCCCAACATAATTTGCAAGATCCATAACTTAAGTTCACCACTTCTAGGTAAGAATATTATTTTATTATTACTTTGGTTTCACTTGTCCTTTTCATTTTCGTACTGTGTTGGGATAAGATTTGACTCTAAATACAGTCCACTAAAATTTTCTTTGTAAATCCCCAACAAACACACATAAGAAAGCAATAAAAAATAAAGATGTTGAACGGAAATTATGGATCACAGATTCTCTGATGAAGTTAATAAATGAAAAAAATAAATTATATTTGAAACTGAAAAATGACCCTAATAACGAAATATTTAAAAATCAATATTCTAAAGTGAAAAAAGAAATAAAAAACAGAATTAAAATAGCTAAAATAGAATACATAAAAAAAATTGTAGAAACTAAAAACTCAGAATCCAAAGTTGTATGGGACCAGGTCAAGGCTATCTGCGGTCACTCCAGAGCGGAAACATCGATAAAATGCATTAGAATCCATGGAAAAATTACTGAAAACAAAACTGATATGGCCAATGCATTTAACCAACATTATAGTACGATAGGGCAAATATATGCGAATAATATAGAAGATGTTGAGCACTTTGAGGAAGATGACCTTATTCAGGAGAAAACATTTTTTTTAGCTCCCACAGACAGATTTGAAATAGAAACCATAATGGAAACGTTAAAGAAAAGAAAAGCTCCTGGGCACGACGGTATTAGGACCGAGACTCTTATTGAAATAAAAAAGGAAATTTCGGAACCCTTAACACATATCATAAACCATTGTTTCGTCAGTGGATGTTTTCCGGACTTATTGAAGTTGGGAGTTATCAAACCCTTATACAAAAGCGGAGATAATCTTGAAATTATCAATTATAGGCCTATTTCATTGGTATCCAATTTTGCGAAAATAATGGAAAAAATAATATACAAACGCATGATGCAATTCCTTCTCGAAAATAAAATAATATGTGAAAACCAGTATGGATTCATGAGCGGTAGATCTACTGAGGATGTAATCAGAAAATTAACAACCAATATTTATCAATATTTAGACAAACAAATCCCTTCTCTTTGCATCTTCGTAGATCTCGCTAAAGCATTCGATACCGTCTCGCATGAAATTCTGTTGGATAAACTTGATAGATGCGGATTCCGAGGTAAGATTCATGAGTTGTTAAAGAGTTACCTATCCAATCGTAAACAAGTTGTTGAGGTCGATGGACAGAGAAGCGAAGAGAAATGTGTTACTAACGGTGTTCCGCAGGGCACGGTGTTGGGGCCACTTTTATTTCTTATATATATTAACAACTTATTTGAGGTTACCTGCAACGGAAATATTATCGGTTTTGCAGACGACACCGTGATCCAATTTCAAGCAAACTCCTGGGATGAATTGAAGAGTAAAACGAAGAACAACTTTATGCTAGTGAAAAATTGGTTGCAGTATAATAAACTTACTCTGAATATGGATAAAACAAAGTATGTTCCGTTTGCATCATATGAGAGTGGCTTGCCAAAGTATGGAAACATTGATATAGACACAAATACCAGTATACCAGCAGCAAAAAGTGCAAATTACCTCGGTGTGATAATCGATTGTCATCTAAGATGGGATGAACACGTGAAAAACTTGACCAGAAAATTGAGAGGAATAATTTATAAATTCAAAGCATTAAAAAAAATCTGTATGCAAGAAAAATATTTAATAATGATCTACAATGCTCTTGTTGAAACACTAATTGGTTACGGGATAGTGGGATGGGGAGGAATATACGATTGTCATTTAGACAGTCTGAATAAAGTTCAAAAATGGATACTTAGAATTATATATAGTAAAAGAATAACATACCCTAGTGAGTCACTATTCCAAACATCCAAAATACTCAACATCAGGAAATTATTTATTCCAAAAATGACAGTAAGTGTATTCAAGGGAAAGATACCATTAAATAACGTAGATTATGAATACGAAACAAGAAATAAAGATAGAACCTACTATTCGTCGAAATGTTTTAAGAGAATAGGGCAAAGATCAGCTCAATACCTTGTTTCTAAAGTGCATACAGCGATCCCAATTCAATTGAAGACAATTAAAAACTATGAAACATTCAAGAGGAAAACCAGAGATTGGCTTGTTCAGTTAACGACGAAAGAAGCAAATGATTTGATCAATATATATATATATTCTTTTGAGAAAGAGCAATACAAAATATTAATTTCAAACAATCAAGCATATGAGATTCATCGACACATATGCTTGATTGTTTGAAATTAATATTTTGTATTGCTCTTTCTCAAAAGAATATATATATTTGATCAATAAATTCATCGAATGAATCAGACTTTGGTGTAGACGTTGGGGAGCGGAAGCAATATACGATAATAAAACGGATTTGACATATATTACCCGATTAGACATATATATTACCCGATTAGACATATATTACCTGATTAGACATATATTACCCGATTTGACATATATTATCCGATAAGACATATTTTGAAATGTTTTTGTCTTGTGTTGTTCCATGTCAGGGTTGATTGGAAAATAAGTTTAGTTGTGTACAACCACAGGTTAAAAATAAGAGGAAATGTTAAATTATATTTACACACAGGTAGTTAATTTAATAAATAAGAGAAAATGTTAATTTATAGTTACGCACAGGTAGTTAATTTTACAATTAAAAACCTCTGTAACTCACCATGTTTATTTATGTTGAATAAACATATATTTACTAATCCAATATTTCCAACAATTTGAGTAACATTCCTAAATAAGTTTTCATTTGGCTTATTTTAATATTTATTTATATTTTATTTACATACCTACATGTAGAAAATATTATTAATGATTCACGTTTTATGTGAATATTTGATAGACTGAATTACTGAATTTATGCACTTAACACCGAGCTTAACATTGTAATCACAATTTGTAGTTCAATGAAATTGATATAACAAATCATTTTGGGATTAGGATAAACACTATTGACTTCATATCCAGTTAATATGTTAAACAGTGAATCACTGGCGAAACTTTTTCTGAAAAAATATTGATTCCGATTTCTTCTCGTTGCAAAATAAGGCTTGATCTGGTTTCCATATGTTTCTAAAACATAATTGAATTCGTTTTATTTATGAACAATGAACATCAGAATTTGGAATATATAGGTGTAGAACTTTGCTCTGCCGGTTTGTTCTGAAATTTGAGACTTAATTTTAAAGAGCAGGTTATACATTTATGATTCAAAATATTGCCCATCGCTGGCCACTACTTTCTCCTATATTTCGGACAGTGTACGAATCTCGTGTTGAAAAAGCTGGTCATTTGAAGCGATCCATCCAATCCAATTTTTTTTTTTTTTTTAATTTCCAAATACAATTTTACAATTGTATAGGAATAGTCAAATCCAAACTTATATCATCAATACTAAATTATACAAAAAAATAAAAACAAGATAACATATCATATTAAAATTTTTGAATATTCGTCCACACGATTACTTCTTCAATGATCGAAACAAGTGATAGTCCGAGGGTGCAACGTTTGGAGAACGGCGGGAGGGATAGGACTTCCCATTTCAACGTTTTCAAGTATATCTTGACCACTTTCGCAACATGAGGTCGAGCATTGTCATGCTGTAAAATCATGTCTCTCGTTGTATTGTCTTTGATGTTCTGCTCAAACACATCAATTGCGTTCGATAACGATCGCCTGTGATTGTTTCAGTCGGTTTTAACAACTCATAATACACTACGCCGAGCTGGTCCCACCAAATACTGAGCATGACCTTGGAACGGTTTGGCAGTCGACGTGAAAGCATGGCCGGGATATCCACATGATTTTCTGCGCTTGGGATGATAACGGACCCATTTTTCGTCTCCAGTCACAATGCGATGCAGAAATCTCTTTCGTCTTTCCCTTGCAAGCAGCACAAGCAAACAAAAACGCCGTTCAACATCTCTCGGCTTCAACTCGTATGGCACCAAATTCCCTTGCTTCTGAATCATTCCCATGACTTTCAGGCAATTTGAAATGGCTTGTTGCGTCACTCCCAATGATCCTGCCAATTCTTGTTGCGTTTGTCACGAGTCTTAATCAAGTAATGCCTCCAATTCTGCATCTTCAAAAACCTTCTCTCTTCCACCGCCATGCTGGTATTCGACGTCAAAATCACCATTCTTGAAGCGTTCAAACCACTCTCGGCACGTTCTTTCACTAAAAACGTCCTCACCATTTCAGAGCATTCGATGAGCCTCAGCCACAGATATCTTCATATCAAAGCAGAAAATTTAGATCTCCCGCAAATGACGTGAATTTGGCTCGTAAGCTGACATGTTCAATCCAGAATAACTTTATGATGCAGACACAAATCGCATAATATTTCGATGGCGTTATGTTAACAAATACCTAAGCTTATTGTATGACATCTACGTACTATTTTTTTCGACTACCACTCACCGGTAAAACGGCGGAAGCAAAGTTCTACACCTGATAGAAAATTAGTTTATTTTATTACAAACTATGTGCTTTGAATCATACTTGAGAATTGAAATCAAGTGATAAGTCTCCGTTTACCTCGATTAACAAGAAGCTCTACAAATCGAAACAAAATAGCTAATGAAAATATCTTCAGCGTCTACTTTATAGAATTTCGGACGTCTTTTCTAGTGCAAATTTAAATTTGCTTCTCCAGGAAATGAATGCAATATAGTAGGTCGAAATAAGTGTAGCGAAGTCGAGGATGTCATCCAATTTAGGGCAATCGCCTCGTTGAGGTTATTGTGCTGGTTCAGACAATTGCACTAGTTTTAGCAATTACTACATCAAATTAATAAATGATTAATATTTAGCGGTGAACATATTCACAACGTTAGAGGTGATTTGTATTGGATATTTGTGATTGCCCCTGAGTCGATCTATTTTGCGTTTAAATTGATTTAATTCAATCTTTTCTTTATCATATAAATCAACAACAAAATTATCAAATAAACAAACGTATGTTCATTGAGTTGTCTAAGAAACAAAATTGATTTTTCTATTTTTCTTTAGCTTACTTCACTGGTGGTGTTGACTTCTAAGGAAATATTCAAAAAGTGGAAATTGTGTAACAATCAAATATGGTTGAAAAATTATTAAATAAACAAACGTCCCTTCATTGAGTTGTCCAAGAAACAAAATTGAAATTTCGATTTTTTTTTAGCTTACTTCACAGGTGGTAATTGTGTAACAATCATATATGGTTGAAAAACACTGTAATTCGAGTATAGCTAGACATATCATAGCAAGTTTTAATTTCACAATTTCATGTTGTCATTGTTTTTCAGATGTTATTGATCAAATATCATGGAAATAAAGTAAATAAAACATTGGTAGTAGAAATACGCATGAAGGCATTTTATTCCCCATAACTTGCTTCAATATCTTTACTGCGATGAGGAAGATAACAAGAAAATTAATATGATTTCTTTGGTTTTGAATGCAGTATATTCCATTGAAGTTATCATTGTAAACTACAGAACCCAATTCTAAGAAGCCATGAAAAACGCAACTTAGAATTCTCAACCGAAATGCGGATGAAATAAATAGAAAAAATAGAATTTTTTTGTGCGTTGAGGTATTTAAAATTATGGTGTAAAACGATAATGAATAATTTTGCGGAATATTGAGAACAATTGACTAAAATAGGATTATCATTAGGAACGCTAAAGTTTTTATACAGTTTTGAAATGAAATTTGTAAATGAAAATGTCGAAATCGCCGGACACCAAAAATTGATCACAATACTTATACTACCTTCGGTATACTCGGATGCAATACATTAACACATATACATACAGAACGTACTGCATCTTATTATTTTTATCTCTTTCTCAATAAAATGAGGCAGTTTATGTTCATACCAATTCAGCTTTAGTTTGAATATGAATGATACCGAAAATTCAGCATTAATTGGTAAACATCTGATTACTTCAATTTGACCCAGTGTGATCAACATATTATTAGCACAAGTTAAGAATCAATCTGGTGAAATTACTAGTTGATATACCGCGAAATCTGATACGATGGAAGGGAGCATCAATAAATTGGGTAGATAGGTAGTCCATAATCGACTCTTATAAAGCTCGAGGGATCTGAAATTATGCACTGTAATTCAAGCCTCAATTTGACACCGTTGGGAAATGTGTTAATGACTTTTCGGTGTTAAATTAAAATTTCAGTTTTCATAATTTACGTGTTGTCAAGTAAATTTGATATTGATTGAGATAATTATCACAGCTTCATTCTTGAACTGAGTTTATTAAGCAAGATATTCTTCAACATCAACAGAAAAAAATAAGTTTTATTGATATTATATTTGATTTATTTTATTGATATATATTATATATGTTCGATTTTTGTTAGTTCCATTGTGATGTTTATTAAGTATGTTTTTTATATAAATCAAATAATTTGACAACTTTGTGTCTAATCCTTCACAATAATATATCTGTATGATATATTTAGTTTATTTTCGTCTTGGAATATATCCCAATTCTAAAAATGACAAATTTAATAATCAACCAAAAGAAAATTCAAAATGACTAAAACTGAACAAATTTCATTTATTATTTATAAATTTATTATTTAATAATACCATTTGTATTATTAAATACAAAAATTCCTTGAAATTTAACAGGATTAATTCAAATTGTAAATGACAAACAATATTGTGAAGGTTACTATTATGCTATACATACACCATCAGTGCTTTACCCAATTTGTTTCATACAGAATCCTGCACATCTTTGATCGAATTGAAAGGATAAAAATAAGGTTTGGGTTCTCATGGTATTTTTCAAGGTCTGTAAGAACTTTTCAGATCGTAGAACTTCAAACACTTCGATTTCTTGACGGTTAAACTTAAAAGTACAGATTTCATTGACACAAATGTGCATTATTATGAGAGAATTCCCAGACACCGTGATCCTATTCAATGAATTCCACCTCCAGTTGATTGTTTTCTTACAATTCGTTCCACTTGTTGGTTCCAGAATATTCTCCTATTGTATTCACCTCTTCAGCGCCAGACATCTTATCTGACTGAAGTGCTTTCGAGGCAAAAAAAGCGTATCCATTGGTGAATTTCTGAGAATGAAACGCAATGCCATCGGAACGCTACCCAAAATCAAACAAGCTTTGAATACCGGTAGTTTTGTTGTGACCTATTTCAGGATATACTTAGGTAATCGTATTTATTTGTTTCATTTCATTGATAAAATGAGATGCTCAAAATTTCATCTATGTTGAGTTTACTACAACGAGTTGTAATGTATCAAATCGAACTGTGAATAAAAATAGTTATTCACGCATGAAGTGTGTAAAGTATACCTATCTAAGTCTTTTTTCACGAAAGGAATGCAAAAGTGAATGAAGAAGAATTTTACACACGTGTTTCATACATTATTTTTTATACAACAGAAATACTTACGCGGTGAAAGGTGATATACAGAGTGATTTACCGCGATGGTCTATTAGAAGTTTATGAAAAACTATCCATAATTTTTTTATGAAAGTTTGCATATTGAGAGTAAGACAATTATTTTTCTCCACAAAATATTTTCAGACCTCTTCAACTTCCGGTTATATACCGGAAACAGACAACTACTTTCTTATTCAAATGGTACACCCATTATAAAGGGTGTTTTTTTTTAGAGCTATAGAACTTTAAATTGCAATAAAACAACGATGGATTATTCGATTGACATGAATTTTATTTATCCGCAAGATAATCTTGTGGCATTACATTTTAAATATGATTTCTGGCATATGACCGTCACGGCTGGCTCTGATGTAGTCCAATCTGGACGTCCAATTTTCGTTGACTTTTTCCAACATTTATGGCCGTATATCGGCAATAACACGGCGAATGTTGTCTTCTAAATGGTAAAGGATTTGTGGCTTATCCGCATAGACCATTGACTTTACATAGTCCCACAGAAAGTAGCCTAGCGGTGTTAAATTACAAGATCTTGGAGGCCAATTCACAGGTCCAAAACGTGAAATTAGGCGGTCACCAAACGTGTCTTTCAATAAATCGATTGTGGCACGAGCTGTGTGACATGTTGCGCCGTCTTGTTGGAACCACAGCTCCTGGACATCATGGTTGTTCAATTCAGGAATGAAAAAGTTAGTAATCATGGCTCTTTACCGATCACCATTGACTGTAACGTTTTGGCCATCATCGTTTTTGAAGAAGTACGGACCAATGATTCCACCAGCCCATAAAGCGCACCAAACAGTCAGTTTTTCTGAATGTACGGTGTTTCGACATACACTTGAGGATTAGCTTCACTCCAAATGCGGCAGTTTTGTTTGTTTGTGGTCATTCAACCAGAAGTGCGCTTCATCGCCAAACAAAATACAATGGACGTAGTGCGTGATACGTATTCCGCACAGAACCATTATTTTCGAAATAAAATTGCACTATTTGCAAGCGTTGTTCAGGCGCGAGTCTATTCATGATAAATTGCCAAACCAAACTGAGAATAAATCAATTGACAGCTGTTAAATCGGTCGCCATCTTGAACAGTAATGCCAACTTAAAGTTATATACCTCGAAAAAAAACACCCGTTATTATTGCATCATTAAATAGTTTATTAATGACAATTCCAGCCATAACTTGATTAAAGCTCAAAGGTTCATGAGTTAATGAGATTCTTATGAAGAAAAAAGTTGCGACGAGGTCTCACATTTTTTTTTTTAATATTTCTGCAGGTAAATTGTTTTTCGAAAAAAACGTTTTATAATACTGTTTGGACCAAAAATGAGAAGATCATGAACTTGGACAACTCGAATTAATCAGAACTCAGTAATTTTATATTAGAACCTATATTTTTTATTCTTTCAGTCGAGGAGAGGTTATTCAAGCAACCCCTAAAATGAAAACTTTTGAAGGTCTTGAAATATTTTAGAGGGAAAGATCATTGTCTTAAACCACAAAATGCGAATTTTTAGCATAAAGTATGATTTGTTTTCCATAAACGTCTAATAGGCCACAGCGGTGAATCACCCTGATTGTAAAACTAGATTTTTTATGGTTCATCATTATTATGGACTTCAATTCATCAAAATATTTGACTGTAGTTATTATATCAGTTGATAAATCATAGAAACAATTGCTGAATCAGTTAAAGCACCAAGTTCATCTTTGGGTTTCTCCTTGGAACAAGTAGTTAGGTAGTTAACTTGCAAAATATACTTATATCAATATTTTTCCTCATTTTCAATGAATATTCAATCATGGAATATCGTAATCGATTGTATTTGGTTCAAGTTCTTTTTTTTTTTGCACCAAAAAATGAGAATATTGCTCCACATACATTTCTTCAGATTTTTCAGGCAATAAATCCATACTAGATACTTCATAACAATTTGCCAAATATTTTGGTATCTCCTCATTAGACTAATCTTTCCAATCTTGTTTTCATGAATGATATTTAAAAAATAATTAAATAAGAACAAACAACTTTGTTTTGACACATTGATTAACCGGTTGCTATGGAAAATCATAGACCATGACAGAAATATAAACACAGCTCCATGGATGCAATACGATTTATTAATGCTTACGTCACTCCGTCATTTTAGTTGGCCTAGGTTATGTTTCTGAATGGAAACAAATAAATTTTCCTTTAATTCAGTAAGGTGTCCTTCGATAAGTCGGTTCCTTTGATAAATAAGATAATTTATAGAGCAATTTCATTATTAATTAATAATCTGACGATACGAAATTAATATCAGTAAGTTTGAAGCCTATATCATTCAACATCACTACTTAAAATGCGTGGCGTAAAGGGGTTGAAAGCGCACCCTTGTAGAAAAAATATTTTATTAAGTCCTACGATATAATTAAGGGTTTGAAAGATTGTGATTGTGCGTAATCAATTTCTGTGAATATGATTGTTTCAAATTTTAGTCCTTGAAAAAATTTTGGATCACAACTGATTTTTGTACTAAATTTCATGCGAATAGTTCACATAGAAAAGTTTTAGATGCGACAAGAGAATTTTATTATCATTCGATTTTTGGATTCTTAATTCTTTATTTTTGTTATATCACATAACTCACTGTCTGCTACCTCTACCTCTACTTCTATACATTCTATCACTAAAACACTGACAATTTCAGAGCGGTTTTAAAATATTTTTCCTTCGAATGATTGCGAAGGTATATCATTGAAACCTAAAGTACAGATATCGTGACGAAATTATATAGGGGTTTGACCATGGAGTGTCCATCCAAAAATAGGGCGTTTTTTTATATAAGCATTTTATAGTATATCAACTCATTTTATAGTATGCTATAACAGACAGTTATATTTCTTCTTTTTTCTTATTTCTTACTCATCTCATCTTCGGAAAAGAGTGCTCAAATGCAGTCCGCTGTTGTATGTACACACAATAGTTTAGTATAATTATTGACGAAATTTTCCATTTTTAAAATAGTCCTAGAAGCGTTCATGCAGTTGTTTTAAGTGGTGCCAAGTATGCACATTAGTACGAAGAAAACAAAGCAACCATTATGCTCAACAATATACGTCAGAAATTAACTGACTAGAATAATTGAGCAATTACTGATGATGGCAGGTGAAATGGTTAACCTGTTTGGTTTTACAGCGTAATAATCATGTCGGTATGCATTCAATAATTTCTGTTGCGTAACTGAGATAGAACAATCGGTCGATGCTTATGGGAACCCGCGCTGAAGATTTCTTCAGTTCGTAATTGATCGAAGTTAATTTCACTTTTAACGATGAGTAGATAACAGTACCAGTAGATATTATATCTGCACAATAACTGTAACAGTTCAAGGATGTGGGAGGATATTACGAAATCTGTAAATTTTTTTTATTGGGAGGAAATGTGTTCTCATGAACACCACATACGATGCGGGTAGTGTCCGATTTTCACTCTAATATACAGGGTCTGAAAAATCCGATGGATTCAAGTCTGAATATTATGAAATGGTTTGGGCACGTGGACATTTTGGCTAGAATATTTTCATTGTTATGCAACTACCGCCTACTTTATAGGCACGTATTCAAGATAAAATTTTGCGAGTAATCGAGGGACAAAAGCCCAACAAGTTGGGAACGGCGACGTATTTACATTCCGACGCCATCTTGAACACTACAGCAGCAATATTCTGCACATTGAATACTTTAAAAATTATCGAGAAATGACTTTAAATGGGAATAAACCGCAATTTCTACGTGTGTAGTAGTCTGAGAATTCCGAAAAACACACAAAGAAACTTAAATTCGATGTTTTGATTACTAAATTCGACATTTCAAGAACTGTAGTCAATTATTCGTAATTGAAGATTTTATTGGTTTATGGATTTCTTAACAATCCCAATGAAAAATTAATTTTAATTCATGAAATGTAAAATTTAGTTATCGAAACATCGAATTTTAGTTTCTTTCTGTTTTTTTCCGGAAGTCACAGACTACTCTACACAGAAATTGCGGTTTTTCCTCATTTAAAGTTCTTCCTTGAAAACTCTTGAATTATTCACTTTAGGTATAAGGTTTGTTTGTACACTATTTTTGTACGTAGAATCGACTGATATAATGAAAAATATAAGTTCTAATTTGAAAATCTCGAGTTTTGATGAATTTGAGTTGCCAAGTTCATGATATTCTAACAAACACCCTGTACATTTTTGGTCCAAATCGCAAACAGTCTCATAATACTTCGTATTCGCAGAATAGAAAATGAAAAAGGTTTTATCGAAAAAAATTGGTCTACATATTTATTTAAAAAGATGTGAGTTCATACGAATCCATTAACTCATGAATCGTTGAGTTTTATCCAAGGTATGACCTATTGCTGAAATTGTCATGAAAAAGGTATCTAATGATGCAATAATATATTGGGTGTGCCATTTCAAAAAAAGAAGTAGTAGTATGTTTCTTGTATAACCAGAAGTTACAGAGATCTGAAAATATTTTAGGGAGAAAGATCATCGTCTTAAACCCTGACATACGAATTTTCAGCATAACATTATGATTTGTTTTCCATAAACGTCTAAAAGGCCGTCGCGGTGAATCACTCTGTATAAAAATTGCCTCGAAATTATATTTGTACCAGCAGAGTCATCATATTTTATAACGGGTGTTTTTTTTTCGAGGTATATAACTTTAAGTTGGCATTACTGTTCAAGATGGCGACCGATTTAACAGCTGTCAAGTGATTTATTCTCAGTTTGGTTTGGCAATTCATCATAAATAGACTCGCGCCTGAATAACGCTTGCAAATAGTGCAATTTTATTTCTAAAATAATGGTTCTGTGCGGAATACGTATCGCGCACTACGTCCATTTTATTTTGTTTAGCGATGAAGCGCACTTCTGGTTGAATGGCTACGTCAACAAACAAAACTGCCGCATTTGGAGTGAAGCTAATCCTCAAGTGTATGTCGAAACACCGTTACATCCAGAAAAACTGACTGTTTCTTGCGCTTTATGGGCTGGTGGAATCATTGGTCCGTACTTCTTCAAAAACGATGATGGCCAGAACGTTACAATCAATGGTGATCGGTATAGAGTCATGATTACTAACTTTTTCATTCCTGAATTGAACAACCATGATGTCCAGGAGCTGTGGTTCCAACATGTCACACAGCTCGTGCCGCAATCGATTTATTGGAAGACACGTTTGGTGACCGCCTAATTTCATGGTTGGACCTGTGAATTGGCCTCCAAGATCTTGTGATTTAACACCGCTAGACTAGTCATTGGTCTATGCGGATAAGCCACAAACCCGTGACCATTTGGAAGACAACATTCGCCTTGTTATTGCCGGTATACGGCCACAAATTTTGGAAAAAGTCATCGAAAATTGGACGTCCAGATTGGACTACATCCGAGCTAGCCGTGGCGGTCATATGCCAGAAATCATATTTAAAATGTAATGCCACAAGATTATCTTGCGGATAAATAAAATTCATGTCAATCGAATAATCCATCCCTGTTTTATTGCAATTTGAAGTTCTATAGCTCTAAAAAAACACCCTTTTCAAGTTACTTGTTTTTATAATTTTTTTCAATGAAGTGAAATATTTCAGGGTGTGAAGTGAAATATTGTTCACTGCGTGATCTTTTATGGAATTGGAAAAAATGTGCCGACGTTTTAAAATTAAAACGTTTTATTATCTAATAATAATGACCCCTCTGAACATATTTCTTCTTTACAGAGCGATTCCAACACCTCATTTCTCCGTGCTGCCAGAGCCGGCCAGCTGGATAAAATAAAGGAGTATTTAGATACGGGAATAGTCAAGGATATAAATACTTCGAATGCTGTAAGTATGAATTATTCTAACCAAAACTGAAATGATAAGTAGAACTCGGTTTACCTTTACCTTAAGTTTATGTTAAAACTCATGCATCGTAATGAATGAAACTCATTCATGCACAATAATTCAACGATAAGTTCACAATGGAAACAAGTCACGGAGGAGTCTTCTATTTTCGTTTTGGAGACTGATTTGATGCATATGTTATGAATAATGTGCATTGTGGTGTAACCTCCCAATGACATAGTTATAACCGTGCTCTGGTTGAATGGAATTTATGTTGATGGAATTTTCGCAAAGGTAATAAACGGATATGTACAAATTTCGCACAAATATATGAGAATTATGAGTGGAGTACCGCAGGGCTCTATCTTGTGTCCAGTTCTTTTTCTACTCTACGTTTTTGACTTGCCACATCATGTCTTCTCCCACTGTTCACAGCACTTTTACCTTGTTCTCTTCTTTAACAAATAATATGATAATAATAAAATTGACGTCAATGGTTTTCATTCCGCTAACGTGGTACCAATTTTTGTATGCCGGAAATTGAAAATTTATGCCATTTGATAAAAAAAAAATAGTTATTGTCGGTTAATTTGTATAAAGGTTAGTGACTACTCCACAAGTTCTTGTTGTAATCGCCGAATGATATCAGAAAAACTTTTAACAGTGGTAGCACCGTAGCAGTGTGTGCCAAACTCGAAAAAATAATTTTGAGATGGATGAATGATAAGAGATTTGGTGATGGATCAGTTGACACTTGAGTAGAGTAACCATTTTCCATCACAAGTAAAAGAAATCATATTCATATCAACCGCTGTGACGCCAATTTTGAATTATATGTATAAAACAACTTCGAATTAAAGTTAAGTTCGTGACTACTTTAATCATTTCACAATTGGAATTGACCCATTGTCGCAAAATTCTTATGCATCCATTAAAATAATGACAATATTTACACATAATGTATGTAAGTAGTGTTAATGAATTATTATCTCGAATATTTTTTCGGTTTTTTGAAAGTCATCATCAGGGTTTCTGGTCTGGCATTAATATCACATTTGTATTCTTGTGGGCAGCTGAAAATCAATGTAAAGATGTGTCATATCGGGAAGAATACTCAAAGAAGATAAGAATCTTAAAAACTTTCAAAAACTTGAAATGTAGTTTAAACGCAATGACTCAAAATCATGTTAAAAGTATAAACATATCATTTTCTTAGCTTGAATATTCTCGAAGTCCAGCACTTCTTGTTATACATGAAAAAAATTCAAAAAACTAAAAATATATCCAAGATTTCCATTCTCAATCCCTCCTTTCTCAAAGAGAAAATTTTTCAATTTGTTTAATTATTTTTACTGTAAATATATTAACTGACAAGGAAACTGCAACACCCAGAAGGAACTGTTTAAATTTTAAATTTTTCGGTGAAACATAGATAATATAACAAGGAGTAAATTATTGAAATTGGCAGAAAAAACGAAGAGTTTACAATTTTTTTTTCAATAAATTTGTTAATAATGTGTTTGCCCACCGCGATTATCTATACACTTCCCAACACGTCTCGGCATTGATGCAATAAGATGGTCTATTTCTTCTTAAGGAATACTATCCCCAGCTACCTGTAATTCATGTCTCAGAGCCGCCAAAGTTCGTGGGGGCTGGGGTAAATTTCTGAGCCTTCTACCCATGATGTCCCAAACATGCCCTATTGGTGAAAGATCGGGGGATATGGGCGGCCATGGTGAAAGATTCTTAAGGGTCGCTTCGAAAATGTTTAAACTAACTCTGTCAAGATGAGGTCGGCCATAATCTTGCTGAAATATTGGATTCTCGAGCCGGTTAAGGTAAAGAGAACATATGGCTTCACTATTTCTCGAAGGTAACGCAAAGCTGTCATGGTACCTCGATTAAAGTCTAAAGATGGCCAACTTGCATGTGCAATAGCACCTCATAGCATAACGCCTACTGTCCGGTGCATACGATGCTCAACATCAAACTGAGGTTCACGTCTTTCACCCCGACGTCATCTAACCCTTCTTCGGCCATCATGTGCAACCAAGGAGAATCGAGATTTATCAGAAAAGACGACCTGATGCTATTCCACATTCCAATGTTGACGTCCTCTGCATCACTGTAATCGTTGCCGGCGATGCTCAACCGTCAGAGGCAACACAAGATGGGTTAGATAATCCTGCAGTCCAAAAGACCTTATCTGGCGGTAAACTGTTCGGACTGTTACAGGATGGCCTTGTTCTCCTAACCACTCATCGGCCAAAGATCAAGTTGTCACAATAATGGCTATAAGTCTTAAACGTCGATCGTGAACTTCATTTGTGCCCCTTCGACGTTCGGTGCCTATTCTTCTTCGATTTTGGGCATTATCAATCCACGCTTGACAACATCTCATAACAGTAGTAGGATTTCTGTTCGTACGGTTAGCGATTTCTCGAAATGACAAACCAGCCTCCCGTAGACCAATAATTTGACCTCTAGGCATTTAACGAAAACTAAACATCGACTTTGGATCTCCTCGATTACAGCTGGTTTGTTGTAAAAATTTAAAAAACTTGATAAAAACGACTACAATGTTCGAGTAACAAAAATTGTCTAAATGAAGAAACCTTCACGATTTTTTTCCTCAAATTCAATCATTTACTCCTTGCTATATTATCTATGTTTTACCAAAAAAAATAAAATTTAACCAGCTCCTTCTAGGTGTTGCCTTTTCTTTGTCAATTATTATATCTTATATGTTAACTCGATTCACTTTTTCAAAATAGAATGATGTAGGAATATCGTGCATCTCCTGATTTTGAGAAATATTATCACAGGGTGTTTCAAATGTTGCGAACAAAATTTGATCATAACTTGCGGTTTTCAAATAACAACCTCATATTTTTATAATTACGTTAGATTTCACAGAGAAAAATATGGATGATGTTCGAACATGATTTTGCTTCTTAATTTAGTTCTGAAAATAAAAGTTTTTCCATAAATTTTAGATTTGATGCAATCTTCTGTTGTCCCTGAAAAACCGTGAGATCGATGAGTTAAAATGAGTATTTCGGAAAGAATCCTCTGTTCGTTCCCGATCACCTTATCGAACTAACGAACTGAAATTTAAATTGGGAATCAAGTGAGCGTCGAACGGAAATTACGTAAACCGGTAGAGAGCCGGGAAGTGGCTCGTTCAGGTTATTCAGTCCGAATCGGATGTGGAAATACTCCGTTTTCATTCCGTATCCCCGCCACCAGATGGTTCCGAAAGAAATTCTTGGCAGAAAACTGAATGCAATGTGTCGTTCTTACGGTTTCTTTTACGAAGCCCTAAAATCTAACGACGGCGTAGCCACGTCAAATGGGATTTTCTATGGGCTCAGTCTACATACCTCTGTGATTCATTTCCTAACGTAAAACCGAGGTAACTTAGGTATGTTTCGAGCGTAAAAGGATTATCTCTAGAGAATGGAACATCTTTATTTTCTAGATGGGGATTCTGTTGTTTAATTGTTCAATGTTTTGTTAATCCGGACTCTCTTAGACGTCTGACAGAACTCTCAAAACTTCAGAAGAACTGTTTTTTTTCCGTGTAGGCCTTCTGCCATAAGATATTCCTTTTTTATAAGGACTGGAATTTTATTTCCTACGTCTCTACTTTCATTTGAATTTCATACTTTTTTTTAAATGGGAGGCTGTTCTCCCTACTGTATATCACTTTTTTCTTCTATTTATCTCCTCTTATCTGTCATTCTTATTTTGATTTGTAGTATATTTCTTAATTTCTTATTCTCATACTCTTTCAGCGTTTCTATTATCTTCTTCTTTTGTTTGTTTACTATTTCCTCAATAGTTTCAATTTTCAATTCTTTTCCGATTTGTTGGTTGGTTATGTACCATGGGGCGCCAACCGCTGTTCTGATTACTGTATTAATCTTGTCTTTCGAATTATACCATGTTACTGCTGCGTACGTAATGCTTTGTATTAGCACTATTTTTATTATCTTCAGCTTGTTTTCTAAGGAAAGTTTACTTTTCGGGCTGAGCAGCGGGTACAATTGCTTTCATTTGTTTCTGTTCTTCTATCTGTTTGCTGAATTTCATTCTTTCATCTAGTATAGTAATACCTGGGAGTACCCAGGTATTATGATTCCTTTTTCCATTCTATCGTCTGATTTTCTATTTTGACGTTTCTCACTTTTTCTTCAACTCGCACTCTGTTCCTAGGGGTTCTGATTCCACATGAAGGGAACAAGGTATGGCCTCCTAGCTCGCCTCACTGTGTGAAATTTATTTTTATGTGGACATTTTCCATCCAATATGATTGAGCAAGCTATGCGAAACAAGAAGGAAGTCATTTAATGTACATAAACATAATTAACAAAATTTGTGTTCTTCAATAAATTTCCATCTTGACAGAACATTTTGAAATTTATTTCAACCTGATCTGTCTTGCATTCTGTTTGACACAATTTTTCAGATCTAAATCAAGGAAACTATATAATTATTCTGTCTATCATTTCAGAACGGTTTGAATGCTCTCCATCTGGCAGCCAAGGACGGACACATCGAAATAGTCCAAGAACTTTTGAAGAGGGGAGCCATTGTTGATGCAGCTACAAAGAAAGGAAATACAGCCTTACACATAGCTTCTCTTGGTAAGATAATTAGTTAAAAGAAATTAAGATTATTCAAGATATCATCAACTATAAAAATGACAGAATGACAAAATGACAGAATGACAGGTGTGTGCGTGTGTGTAATCGGAAAAATCGGTTATTCTCGACGATGCTGCAGTTTTGGTGGACTGTGAACTGCTTTTGATGGTTGTGGGTCTTGTTGTTCCGGATTGTCATTGTTGTTATCAATTTTGGACTGATTACTTGCCATGCTTAATACATGTATCTATATTTTATATACTATATTTTATTTCCTTTTTCATTATCTCGAAACAAGTGTTTCTACACTTATCGAGACACTAATGTTTGTTCTTTGATATTGTTTGTGTATTGTTCATACTGTGGATTTCTGAATAAACATGATTATTATTATTATTATTATATAATAAACTGAGGTCGGTTATAACGACCTTGTAGAAGGACTTTTGTTTTTTTTTGTGTTTCTATACACATATCAGTAAATTGAAGGATATCATCGAATAGATATGTTATTTAGCTTTTTATGAAGGTATACTTATAATAATTGAGCTTGTAGTTACCTTCATTTGAATAAACAGCCTTTTGATCAGAGGTTGCTTTCTTCAATCCTCTAGGAAAATCAATGGAACTAATGAATGAAACTGATGAAAGAGATCACAAGAATAAATGTGTTGATATTCTGGATGAATATCTATAAGAAAATGGTGGTGTTTTCGTTCCTTGAGTTTTTAGGTGGAAGGATGAAATTGTCAAATTTATTTATTGGTCAATCTTCACCAATAACGTTTCCTATGAGTTTCATTCTGATAGTTCAATCATGAAAATAATTATATCAATCTCAGATTTATAGCATTCATGCAATTGCCACTGACAGAAGTCGGTAAAGTGATCGCAATCTTTACACCTGTTAATAATTGAATACGAATTAAAAATTTCATCTTGAATGTGATACAAAATTTTCATGGAGGACTTTCTTCCCTCGCTTTCTCTTTCTTTTTTTTTATTGGAGCAAAATTTTAAGAAATCATTGAAGTTAACTATCATTAAATTGTCTAAGACGAAGACACCTTTCATTTTATATTTGTCCCGTTACAAACAAGGTCAACATGTAACACAAACTTTCAAGAGTCTGGCGCCTAGATCTTATTATCTTATAGATAATGCGAATCTATGTATTATACTCAATGCTTCTTTCAGCTGACACAGTGAAACAAAAAAATAAATTAATGAAGCTGGTGTTTCTTCATTTGAGATTGAAGCTTATACAACTTGGCTTCCGTCGTTTTTTTCTGAAATTCGAGGCTTCATTGTAAAAAACTGATTATACATTTATAATTCAAAGTATTGTCCATCGCTGGCCACAATTTTCTCCCATCTTTCGGGCAGCGTACGAATCCCGCGTTGAAAAAACTGGTCAGTTTTTGGAGTTATCCACGATTCGATCCAATTTATTACAACTTCATAAGACCGGAAGTACTGGTCACTCAGACCGTGTGTCATTGATCGAAACAAGTGATAGTCCGAGAGAGCAACGTCTGGAGAATCCGTCGGGTGGGGTAGCTTTTCCTATTTCAACGTTTCCGAGTATGTCTTGACCACTTTCTCAATATGGAGTCGAGCATTGTCATGCTGTAAAATCAATTTATCACGTCTCTCGTTGTATTGCGGCCGGTTGTTCCTTAATACTCGACTCAAACGCATTAATTGTGTTCGATAAAGATCGTCTGTGATCGTCTCAGTAGGTTTTAACAACTCATAATACACTACGCTGTGATGGTCCCATTAAAAACTGAGCATGACCTTGGAACCTTGAATATTCGGTTTGGCCTTCGACGTGGAAGCATGGCCGGGATATCCCTATGATTTTCTGCGCTTGGGATTATCGTAATGAACCCATTTTTCGTCTCCAGCCACAATGTGATACAGAAATTCCTTCGTTCTTTGCCTTGCAAGCAGATGATCACAAGCAAACAAACGTCATTCAACAGATCTCGGCTTCAACTCGTACAGCACCCATTTTCCTTGTTTCTGAATCATTCCCATGACTTTCAGGCGTTTTGAAATGGCTTGTTGCGCCACTCCAAATGATACAATCGATTATTGTTGCGTTTGACACGAGTCTTGATGAAGTAATGCCTCCAATTCTGAATCTTCGAAAACCTTTTCTTTTCCACCGCCATTCTGATCTTCGACGTCAACTGATAGCGGCCTCATCATAGGTATTTGAGAGCATTCGATGAGCCTCAGCTGCTGATTTCTCCTTATCAAATCAGAAAATTAAAACCTCCAGCAAATGACGAGAATTTGGCTCGTAAGCTGACATGTTTAATCGAGAATAACTTTATGACGCAGACACAAATCGTCGAATCGATTAATAAGTTGTAACCTAATAACTGTTCTCTTATTGCAATAATTTTTTTCTCGATTTTCGTTTAACATTTCAACGACAATGTTCTCATCTTCATAAGCTCAAAGTCACTTATGTTTTTGAAGGAGACCGCAGCATTGTTGAATTGGCATTGAACAGTATAACAAGACTTCGAACAAAAAGGTGTATACAGGGTCTTTATAAATGATCACATCGCACTGGCCTATCTAATATTTTTAATTCGCTTATCTCAAGTTTAAAAAATACATTTATTTTGAAATTTTATCTTATATGTGTAGAATAGTTTCACAGAATATTTCATCTGATTGTATGTTTTCCATTTTCAGCTGGTCAAGAGGAAGTTGTAAAAATATTGGTTCAAAATGGCGCTTCTCTCAATGTTCAATCACAGAATGGTTTCACGCCACTCTACATGGCTGCTCAAGAAAATCACGATGGATGTGTGAAATTCCTTTTATCGAAGGGGGCCAATCAAGCACTAGCTACCGAGGTGAGTTAATTTTTTTCTCATACTCAATTTTGGAGGTGTTAAATGGATATTTGAAGGTTTTATGTCAATGGAGACGAAAAGATGGAGAAGCTCAATTCATTTTGGTTCAGTGATTTCAAACCTTCTAAATCGTTTTAGGAAAAACCTCAACACTTATAGAAAAAAATGCATTATAAATATCATCAAATGAGAGGATTGTCGGATGAGGACAGGTTTAAATAGCTAATTGTAAGCCAACGTTTTGTTTATTATTATTATGCACTGTTGATGCCCTAATTGAAGTGTGTAAGATTTTGCGTTTTTGTTAAACATTTCCCATTTTTTGCACATCATCAACTTATCAATAATTTTATTTTTTTGCATTGTGCTTGTCCTATTGTGACCACTTGAGGTTAATTTCGAATTATAATAGACTTATTTTATTCTTGTAGGCCCTGATGAAGTTTATTTATAAAAATAAACGAAACGTGGGCTGAAATTAGCTATTAAATCTGTCCTAATCCCCTCATATGATTATCATTCAAAGGACGCAATTGTTGATCAGATTATAAATATGAGTTGAAAAGATATTATGAATATCAGTATTTAAGTGTACCTATCTACTTTTCTTGTAAACTGGCTTCTACATATTACATTTTTTTCGTATGAAAAAATCAGTATAGTTTTTCATTTGGATGGGAAGTAGGATAAATTTTATATCAGTTTCACTGCCTCAAGCTACATGTATCGCCAAGATTTCGAGTTTTTTCCAGTTTGATTCTTTTAGGCTTTAGTTGGTACTTTGAAACCTGATGGATCGTTTTCTCCACATCAAAAAATCATTGCAGTATAGCAACCGATAGTTATATAGGGTGTTTTTTTTTCGAGGTATATAACTTTAAGTTGGCATTACTGTTCAAGATGGCGACCGATTTAACAGCTGTCAAGTGATTTATTCTCAGTTTGGTTTGGCAATTCATCATGAATAGTTTCACGATCATCAAGTAAGGCGTAGATTCGTCGAATGGGCCCAAAATGAGATTGCCGTTGTTCCCGATTTTCATAAGCGAATTTTGTTTAGCGATGAAGCGCACTTCTGGTTGAATGGCTACGTCAACAAGCAAAAATACCGCATTAGGAGTGAAGCTAATCCTCAAGTGTATGTCGAAACACCTTTACATCCAGAAAGACCGACTGTTTGGTGCGCTTTATGGGCTGGTACTTCTTCAAAAACGATGATGGCCAGAACGTTACAGTCAATGGTGATCGGTATAAAGCCATGATTACTAACTTTTTCATTCCTGCATTGATGAACAATGATGTCTAGGAGCTGTGGTTCAAACGAGACGGCACAACATGTCACACAGCTCGTGTCACAATCGATTTATTGAAAGACACGTTTGGTGACCGCCTAATTTCACGTTTTGGACCTGTGAATTGGCCTCTAAGATCTTGTGATTTAACACCGCTAGACAACTTTCTGTGGGGCTATGTAAAGTCATTGGTCTATACGGATAAACCACAAACCCTTGACTATTTGGAAGACAACATTCGCCGTGTTATTGCAGATATACGGCCACAAATGTTGGAAAAAGTCATCGAAAATTGGACGTCCAGATTGGATTACATTCGAGCCAATCGTGGCGGTCATATGCCAGAAATCATATTTAAAATGTAATGCCACAAGATTATCTTGCGGATAAATAAAATTCATGTCAATCGAATTATCCATCGTTGTTTTATTGCAATTTAAAGTTCTATAGTTCTAAAAAAATACCCTTTAGATTTTACAGTTTTCAAGAGAAGCCCATGTACGTGTACGAACGGTTTTTTTTTTGTCATTCCATTTTTGGATTTTATATATTCCGATAGGTTAACAGTGAAGTTTTCAGTTTCTATCTTGAAAATGATATCTATGAATTTCAACGGCTATCTAATGCTTAAAACTTAAAACAACTAATTATCAAAAAACCAGAAATACAGTATTTGGAAATGTTTATTATTGTAGTATATTTTTAATGGCTAATAATTTCGCAGTTATGAATAGACTATTCTTAATACAGTTTGAGTTAGGTTAGACTTTCGTTTAAGTACATTATATTTACATAAATAGTGGGGAAATTCATAAATAGATTAGTAATAGGCGGCATGCAAAATGAATATTGTTTGATATTCTCAAGATTTGGATCTTTCCCAGGTTATCAACCTGGTAGGCTAGACCATGCATACACTGATCGGAACGCAATGTGTACTTACCATGCGCTTGAGAAGCAGTAACGTTACATATACTGATAATAATATTCTAAAATCCATAACTCAAAAATTATCCAGGCTAGAACTTTGCGGTAAAATAAATTGAATTTAATATAAACGCGACAATTTTACACTTATGTGAGTGAATAATTTTTTCAAAATTCAATTATTTGATCTATAATAGTCTTTGAAGTATTCTCGTTCAAGTGTGTTTAAAATCTATTCGATGTTGCTAATAGAAAGCTTTTTATATCCTCTCGTATTGATATCTAAGTTTGTAAAATATTATCAAAAAAATACGCTTTTAGTTTTATGGTTTCACCCAAATTCACGTGAAAAAAAAGGTAACAAAGATATCGTTATTGCATACTGGAAATGAATAAATACTGCATCGTGCTATATCTTATGCTGCAGTGGAAAACAAACGAAATTAAGTCTTCTCCATCGTAATAAATAGTGACTCATGCCTCTGCGCAAAATGACAAAATAACATGTTTCGCGTGATCTTTGGAATCAACCGGTCTTTTTATGGATAATTACTATAAATTCAAAAGCTATTTTTGTTGACGGTGCTGCATTGCACCTTAATGTGAACATAATAATTCCGAGAAAAATATAGCGTATTGAATTTCAAAATGACAAATGTTTAGTTATCCGCATATCTAGATGTGTATACATAGAAACAAAAACAAAACATTGCAAGTTTTACGCCAGTGATTTATTATTTTCTCCTATATTACAGTATATCTCATCTAGCCAACTCGTAACATCTGGTGATTCATTCAGTATTACAAATGGAATTTAAAAAAATTCATAACTGATTAGTTGGGAACTTATTGTTATAAAAATTGTTTTTAGCATGAAACTGACAACACTGGTTATACCACATTCTTATCTATTAAATATCAAGTATCAAAAAATTTCAAAAAATGCGTGCCAAGATTTCGGAATACAGTTTCGACTCTGGATAGAGATATTAGAGTGTTCTTTTTTTCTTTTTGAAAGTTTATATTTTCGACCGATCATGAATTGAAGTTGAGTGAGTAAAGGGAAAGCTGTCGAAAGAAATCAAAATCTCAAACATCATGTTGCTAGCCCAAGGCATCCGTATTTTGGGAGGTGCATGGTATATTGTTCATTGACTATCTTCATAAAGAACAAAACATATGATTATGGTAAATCGTCATTGGATCGATTGAGTGCTAAAATTAAGAAAAACTTCTTCACACTGCAACTGCCATCTGTTTTCAAGATGGAAGTGAAAGAAGACTATCCTTGTCACAAATCGATGAAAACCTAGATGATTTCTAATTTTCAAGGTCATACCTCGGAATCCCCTGAATAAGACTTTTTTAAATTATGGATTACGTTTTTTTTATGCACTCCGATTCAAATTCAACTTTTTGCGGCTGTTTCATGACTGCGCGAGAATTTTAAAACAACTGAAATCATCAAGTGTAACCAAACATTTTCATCCATCTTACACAATAACAGTTATTCAAAATTAAAAAATACGAACTGAGGGTTTTATTCCGCATATATTTTCCAACCGAAGAACGCTCAAATACCAATTTTAAATTCCACAAAGAAAACAAATATTTTATGCGAAGAATATAAATAAGAATAGGTGTAGCGGATGACGCAATAGTGTCAAGGTCAGGCAGTTCATCAGATAGTTTATTCTCCGTTATTAATAGTAACTTCGATTCAGTAAATTTTTGTAATGATGAGACATGTTATTGATATTATTTTCATCTATGATGGATTACCAAAAACACTAATGTTTGTAATCACTAAAAATCATTTCTTAATCTGTGAATGTCTTTCGTTATATACATGTAACTATCGATTTTTATCTACTTGAGCTAAAAAAGCTCCACACAATTATTAATCTATTACGCAGTTCTGTGCATATGGTTCAAAGAACCATATTTCCCAATTTTAAGGCAATACTTTCAAAGCTGTTCTTGTGTTAAAATGTCTTTTCATTGAGGAATATATCTATTTCATTAGAATTATTTATATTGTTTTTAACAAACCATCATAGGTACGCAATGTTTTATTTTATTATACACTGTGTCCGTAAAGTATGGAACAAATTCATTTTTAGCTAAACAGACCATTTCAAGAAATAGTCCTGAAACACGTCGATTTTTGATTTTAATTTACCGTATTTTGAAATAATACCCAAATATACAGGGTGAATTACTTTCGAGTAATTACGTCACCGTCATTTTCTCAAATGGAACATCCCCAAATGGTCTCAATTTTCCGATTACTCTAGCTGAGCTGATTCCAAAAATGTATTACATGTTGATTCGAATAGGTACAGGGTGGACAAAAATACAATAGTTTTGTGTGTGCTCATAAAGTGACGCGTAACATTCTTTTCTAGTTAAATTGATAATATTATCAAAAATACTTATTGTCTAGCGGCAATTGGTTTGAATGTAACTCCCTGTAGTTTGTTACATTTTTAGATAAATAAAAATGAGCTGTTTCCAAACATATTTGGTACTTGTGGTCTAGCAGACGGAATATGAAAGAAATTATTTCTTATTTTTAAACATTTTTATTAATCTTAAAATGAAACAAACTACAGGATGTTACATTCAAACCAATTGCCGCTAGACAATAAGTATTTTCGATAATATTGTTAATTTAACTAATAAAGAATGTTACGCGTTACTTTATGAGCACACACAAAAATATTGTATTTTCGTCCACCCTATACCAATTGGAATCAACATGTGATATATTTTTGGAATCAGCTCAGCTAGAGTAATCAGAAAATTGAGACAAAATGGGGCTGTTCCATTTAAAAAAAATGACGGTGACGTCATTACTCCAAAGTAATTCACCCTGTATATTAGATTATTATTTTAAAATACGGTAAATTAAAATAAAAAATCGACGTTATTAGATAATTTTCAGAATCTCTCTAATGTGCTTTTTGTTGTCTAGTGAGCGTTCAATTGTTGTTTTCTTGCCATATTTTTGTTACCTTTCCATTAAAATTTCTTTATTATCAACAAACTGATTCAATGACAAACATTTCAGGATGGTTTCACTCCTTTGGCGGTGGCAATGCAACAAGGTCACGACAAAGTAGTTGCAGTGTTGTTAGAGAACGATACTAGGGGAAAAGTAAGATTGCCTGCCCTACATATAGCGGCTAAAAAGGACGATGTCAAGGCAGCTGCACTTCTACTACAGGTGAGCGAGATTCAGTGCTAATCATGTTCATGATCTAGGTCATATCGGTTACCTCCTATTATCGTAGAAGCCATAAGATTAAAACGACGTTGACAGTTTCATAGATTGGTCTGAATTGCCAGGCTTGAAAATATTATTATAATAATAAAAGGAACAGGTGCCTAGTAGTATATTAATAATAATTAATATCAAGTGTCAATAACAGTCTGAATATTTTGCCGATCGAAAACAATTGTTGTGTTGTTGTCTGAGATCTGTTGTTCGTGATGCTTATAGTCCCTTTGGTATGATATCATTTTTTGAATCAATTAATTTCCACTTACCTAGGTAATGAAAAATCAAAAATTATACATAGGCGTACAACTTTGCTTCCGCCGTTTTTTTACGAAATTCGAAATTCGTTTTATTGTAAAAAACTGATTATGCCTTCATGTTTCAAAGTATTGTCCATCACTGGCCATGAAAAAATTGGTCATCTTTGGAAGTGATCCACGAATCGATCAAATTTTTTACTTTTTCATAAGACCAGAAGTGCCGGTCAGCCAGGTCGTGTGCCATTGATCGAAACAAGTAATAGTCGGGTGGGGTGGGACTCCCCTTTTCGACGTTCCTAAGTATGTCTTGACCACTTTCGCAACATAAGGTCGAGCATTGTAAAATGCTGTAAAATCGCTTTATCATGTCTCTCGTTGTATTACGGCCGTTTGTCTTCCACTGCTCGGCTCAAACGCATTAATTACGTTCGATAACGATCACCTGTGATTGTTTCAGTCGGTTTTAACAGCTCATAATACACTACTCCGAGCTTCCTCCAAAGACTAAGCATAACCTTGGAACTGTGAATATTCGGTTTGGCTGTCGATGTGGAAGCATGGCCGGGATCTCCCCAGGATTTTCTGCGCTTGGGATTATCGTAATGAACCCATTCATCGTTTCCAGTCACAATGCGATACAGAATCCCTTCTGTCTTTGCCTTGCAAACAGCTGTTCACAAGCAAACAAACGACGTGCAACATTTCTCGGCTTCAACTAGTACGGCACCTAATTTCCTTGTTCTTAATCATTCGCATTAATTACGTACGATAACGATCGCCTGTGATTGTTTCGGTCGGTTTTAACAGCTCATAATACACTACTCCGAGCTGGTCCCTCCTAATACTATGCATGACCTTGGAACTGTGAATATTCTGTTTGGCTATTTATGTGGAAGCATGGCCGGGATCTCCCAGGATTTTCTGCGCTTGGGCTTATCTTAATGAACCCATTTATCGTTTCCAGTTACAATGCGATACAGAATCCCTTCTGTCTTTGCCTTGCAAACAGCTGTTCACAAGCAAACAAACGACGTGCAACATTTCTCGGCTTCAACTAGTACGGCACCTTATTTCCTTGTTCTTAATCATTCGCATTAATTACGTACGATAAGGATCGCCTGTGATTGTTTCGGTCGGTTTTAACAGCTCATAATACACTACTCCGAGCTGGTCCCTCCTAATACTATGAATGACCTTGGAACTGTGAATATTCTGTTTGGCTATTTATGTGGAAGCATGGCCGGGATCTCCCCAGGATTTTCTGCGCTTGGGATTATCTTTATGAACCCATTTATCGTTTCCAGTCACAATGCGATACAGAATTCCTTCTGTCTTTGCCTTGCAAACAGCTGCTCACAAGCAATCAAAAGACGTGTAACATCTCTCAGCTTCAACTCGTACGGTACCCAATTTCCTTGTTTCTGAATCATTTACATGACTTTCAGGCGTTTTGAAATGGCTTGTTGCGTCTCTCCTAATGATCCTGCCAATTCTTATTGCGTTTGACACGAGTCTTGATCAAGTAATGCCTCCAATTCTGCATCTTCGAAAACCCTCTCTCTTCCACCGCCATGCTGGTCTTTGACGTCAATATCACCGTTCTTGAAGCGTTGAAACCACGTTCCCTCACTAATAGCGGCCTCACAATAGAGTATTCAATGAGCCTCAGCCACAGAATTCTTCAGATTGAAGCAGGAAATTAAAAGCTCCCGCAAATGACGAGAATTTTGCTCGTAAACTGACATGTTCAATCGATGCAGACACAAATTGACTAATATTTCGATGGCGTTATGTTTACAAATACTCATTTATGACATCTACGTTTTTTTGAATTCGACTGCCACTTACCGCAACAGCTATCTATTGCAAAACGGCGGAAGCAGAGTTGTAAACCTTAATATATAAGTTAAAATTCTGCTACATGTAGGTATTAATATTAATATATTCAAATCGAAGAAAAAATAGAGTCATCATGGAAGAAGAAAAATTACGATATCCAACAATTGTCATCGATCGATACAAATTTAGTATAAACTCGATATAATGATAGATAAACAAACAAGAAAATAAACAAATAGATAGACTGACGAAGATAAAAACAAAATTAGAAAATAATGAAATGTCGGTAGGAAAAGATTTAAGCTCTTTATTCAATGCACATTCGCGTTTAGTGAATATATCTAGTTCATAGAGGATTTGAACAACTTTTTAATATTACAAAAATGTTTATTTATAGTTGAAAACTGTTTATAACTAGTGAAAGGTTCTCTTTGAAAAATTGAAACTATTATCATCTACTTCAGTTGCAAATCATAAGACATTAAAATATTACCATTTTAACAACATTAATAGCAATCCCTCTTATGCTATGGCTAATCATTTAACGGATTGACTTTGAATAGAGTTTCATAAACAGACTTGCCCATAGTCATTTGAAAATGTTGTTTCATTCGGAACGACAAAATAATGTTCTCTGACAAACGAAGAACAAAAAAGGTCAGTATCCACTGAATAAACAGTTATAAAAGTTCCATAAAATTCCACCGCAACTTCTCATTCTACAAAGATGCGGTTTCGTTCAGTGCAAAAGCAATATTTATTTTTCTTCATTCAAGCGCACGAAATTATACCGCACTAAGGTTCCGCTCCGTTATCGATTTTCATTCGTTTCATGAGCTCGGTGTAACGAAGACCTAATGACACAGTTTGGCTCTCGTACTTTTAGGTTACAATTGCATATGCTTATCTGTATTACATCTCTTTGGTAGATCCAGAAATAAATTTGTTGAAGTAAAATCTATATTTGATGGAACGTTTGTCAAAAATGTTATCAAATTAATTATATCGTCTGTATCGGGTGTCCGAAATTCGTTGTCTAGTGTTAAATCCTGAGACCTTGGTGGCCATCCAATATTTTTTGCTTATCTGAAGTACACAGATTATCATAGATAAGCACTTGGTTGATTCGCCGAGAGAAACTGAAACTTTTCATGATTTTATGGTTAGTTTGATGAGAAATTTAAATATCATGTTATACAGGGTGTTTCATTGGGAAACGGAAATACTTCACAGGTGCATAGATGGCACCAAGGCGGTTCTGGAGATACCATTTATTAGGTCTTACTTTCTTCGTAGCCGAGATAAAGGCTGTTTTATGAATTTTGCCCCTTTTTTTCTGAGGCCATATCAAACGAACCACCCGGTATATTTTCTTCATATTTGGCAAATATGTTCCTAATTGAGAGCCCAAACGTATCATGCAATAACCGCCTTTAAAATCCAGGTCCGGGTTAACAAAAAATTATGAATCGTTTGAATCCTCGAAACAACACCCTGTACATCAGAATTTTGAATAATTGTTTCAATATTCGGAAACACCACTAAAAACTCAACTGAGACCTGTACTTCAAGTTTTCGCGCAGACAGTTTTACTGCACAAATTTTTAACGTGAAAGTGAAATTTTTGAGAATTTGGATACCTGAAAGTGGTTTGAAGTGACTTTTAACAATGAATTATCGAAAATATTGAATCCATAATTATTTCAAAATTACTTTGTAATTCATTTTTACATTGGTTTTTCTTTTTATAGCTGTACACAATTTCAGTTTCTATTTATTGAGAATTGAGTTGCATTAGGTTTATATAGTATATTTTGAAACAATTATGAACAGAAAAAACATAACGGAATAATTAGAAAAATAACTACAAAAACGGCTCGAAATGTCCTCTATTTTGACATTTTCTTGCTCGTTTCAGAATATCTCGAACTGCTTTCCGAATCACATTTGGATTGTTTTTGTTTTCTGGCTAGCCTCTTCTATTTTCCTGATTAGCTGATCCCGAGTATTGATTTCAGAGGAATAAACTAACGATTTCATGTGACCCCAGACAAAAAAAAAATTGTGCAGTAATGAGAAACGACGAGAGAGTAACTCAAAAATAAAAACTGAGATGGTATAAAGCTATAGAGAGAAAAACCAATGTAAAAATGAATTACAAAGTAATGTTGAAATAATTATGGATTCAATATTTTTGATAATTCATTGTTAAAAGTCACTTCAAACAACTTTCAGGTATCCAAGTTCCTAAAAACTTTACTTTTACGTTGAAAATTTGTGCAATAAAACAGTCTGCGCGAAAATTTGAAGTACACGTCTCAGTTGAGTTTTTAGTGGTGTTTCCAGTACCATATCAACTATAAAAATACTGAAAAAAACGTTTTTTTGAATCTTTCGAATAGAAACCAAGATAAAACGAAATATTCGAAACGTGATTACTTTTAACAACGCCTTGTAACTCCTGAACGAATCAAGATATCTTTCCTATATCTCATTATTTTGAAAAAAGAGTTCGGTGGTCCTTGAAGTCCCTAAGTCTTATAGTTCTCGAGATGCTTGCAGTGAGCATTGAATTTTGGACACCCTGTACTTGTAGAAGGAATCAAAATGATATCATTGGATTATATTGATTGTTATAAAATAATTTCTCTTCGACAAAAACATTGTGCATTTCGGAAATAACTTTGGTTCAAGCAGATTTGATTGGTAATTCCATCAAATGTATTTTAACATTATATTTCCACTGAATCAAAATCAGGATTAGTATTGAACTCATTGCATTACTTCCATCTCCATGTACTCAATTAATACGTTTACAAATGTTACAGAACGAACACAACCCCGACGTTACCTCCAAGAGTGGATTCACCCCCCTCCACATCGCTGCCCACTATGGAAACGATAAAGTTGCTTCTCTGTTGTACGACAAGGGAGCAGATGTAAACTTCACTGCCAAACACAATATCACACCACTTCACGTGGCCAGCAAATGGGGGAAAATAAACATGGTGTCGCTTCTAGTGGCCAAGGGAGCTGATATACAAGCGAAAACAAGAGACGGTCTAACTCCTCTTCATTGCGCTGCCAGATCAGGTCATGATCAAGTTGTCGATATGCTGCTAGAGAATGGAGCACCCATGCACTCAAAAACGAAAGTAGGTGTATTCTATATTCTCGTATAATATACTAACTGACAAAGAAACTGCAACTCCCAGAAGAAGCAGTTTGAATTTTAATTTTTTTTTGGTAAAACAGAGATGGTATAGCAAGGAGTGAATGATTGAAATTTGGAGAAAAAACCAAGGGTTTAAATTTTTTTTTTAATGAATTTGTTGATAATGTGTTTGTCCGCCGCGTTTTTCTATACACTCCCCAAAACGTCTTGGTATTGATGCCATGAGATGGTCTATTTCTTCTTAAGGGATACTATCCCAAGCTACCTGTACTTTATGTCTCAGAGCTGCCAAAGTCTGTGAAATCTGGGGTAAATTTCTATCCATGATGTCCCAAACATGCTCTATGGGCGAAAGATCGGGGGATCTGGGTGGCCATGGCAAAAGATTCACATGGGTCGCTTTGAAAAAGTTTAAACTAACTCTGGCAACATGAGGTCGGGCATTATCTTGCTGAAATATTGGATTCTCGAGCCGGTTAAGGCGAAGGAGAACATATGGCTCCACTATTTCTTGAAGGTAACGCAGCGCTGTCATGTTACCTCGGATAGAGACTAAAGGTGACCTACTTGTATGTGCAATAGCACCCCATACCATAATGCCTAATTTCCGGTGTACATGACGCTCAACATCAAACTGAGATTCACGTTTTTCTCCCCGACGTCGTCTAACCCTTCTTCGGCCATCATGTGCACCCCTGGAGAATCGAGATTCATCAGAAAAGACTACCTGATGCCATTTCCCATTCCAATGTAGATGTTCTCTGCATCACTGTAATCGTTGCCGGCGATGCTCATCCGTCAGAGGTAACACAAGATGCGGACGATAATGCGGCACTAAATCGTTTGGACAGTAACATCGATTGTGGATCTCCTCGAACAGCTGGTTTGTTGTAAAATTGAAAAAAACTTGCAAAAAACGACTACAATATTTAAGTAACAAAAATTGTTCACATGAAAAAACCTTCACGTTTTTTTCTCCAAATTGAATCATTTACCCCTTGCTATACTGTTTTTGAATTAAAATTTAAAAAACTCCTTTTGGGTGTTGCAGTTTCTTTGTCAGTTAGAATATACCTATCACTGTTGAACCCTGAAGATAGCGAGTTGAAACAACAAATATTGAATTCAGCAGCAGTTTCTGTGAATTCAGTTACTCCTCAAGCCAGCGGTATTTTCATCAATAATTGTAATAATTGAACTTTCTCTTTCAATATTAAATACATTTAATTCAATTTGTTTGTGAACTATTTCATTATTTCAATGAATAGGTATTTAGTCATATAGTCATAAGTGAGTGATTCACATAGTATTTTGTTTATCTTAGCAACCAGTAAAAATAATTCACCGATCTAGCAACAAACGCGATAACTAATGAACAAAAGTCGTCCTATCGTGCAAAATAGTATATTGTGCAACAAGTGGGGTTAGACCAACTTTTCTCGCGAGTATGGAAGGAGCGAGAAAAGGACTTTCTCCACATGTTGCATACTATACTTTTCCTACAACTGCACAAATTTCAATAATTCAAGTAATCGACTTGATTCAAATCGAAATGGCCTTCGTTGACAGTATGCGCTAATTTATTGCGTTTCCATAGAAACGACTCAAAAGCCCAATTTCATTGGTCTACCAAGCGAGGTGTGGGCAAAGTGCAGTGAGAAATAATATTTCCCACAGTATGAGCAATACATAGTTTTGCAATTGAGTAAGTTATGAAGAATACGCTACTTTTCGTAGCAGTTGTAGGAAAAGTATATTTACGCTTGTTTCTGAGCATACTTTTGTCTGTTTCCATGGATATATGGTCATTTCATTGAATATCACTACCTATGCCTGTCTTCTAGTCGTTAGAGTTGAAAAATTTGAAATTTGGGGTTACCAATATTTCAAGACCTCTTACCTATGCTTCAGACATCGTTTTTAATGATGTTTCGCCCTTACCTCATATAATTTAACTTTATTTAACGACCCATTTTTGATAAAGAATGGATTGGCACCACTTCACATGGCAGCTCAAGGGGAACACGTAGATGCAGCAAGAATTCTCCTTTATCATGGTGCTCCAGTTGATGAAGTCACAGTGGACTACCTGACAGCTCTCCACGTAGCAGCTCACTGTGGTCACGTTAGGGTCGCTAAGTTACTCTTGGAAAGGGGAGCAGATCCGAATGCTAGAGCACTGAATGGATTCACCCCCCTTCACATTGCATGCAAAAAGAACAGGATCAAGATGGTGGAGCTTCTGCTGAAACATGGAGCGAGTAAGTTCAAGTTATGTATTTCGTTTTTTTTTCAGGCAAAATATGATCTTCGAATAAATTACGCCACTTTTTTTTTAACCCTCTCTTTATTTCAAAATATGAACAACATAGAGTGAAACAACGTGAAATCATTTGAAAGATTTAGAATTCATTTCCATGTGATGCCATATTAACCTTAATAAAGGGTGTTTTTTTTAGAGCTATATAACTTTAAAATGCAATAAAACAATGATGGATTATTCGATTGACATGAATTTTATTTATCAGCAAGATAGGCTGGTTTTAGTGTCACGCTGACCGTCGGCGCTGACAGGCTAATATGTATGATTTCTTATGAAGCGTTTTAGAATAACGCTGACGGCTCAGCGCTGATCACCGTCAGCGCTGAGGAATCGAGCGCGTACGCGCCACGCGTCAGCGCCGCTGACCAGGCCACGCTGACGCGCTACCGAGCTCAGGGAGCGTTACTGTGTTACGTAAAACGTACGCGCTGACGGGGATAGTCCACGCAACAATGAATCGCGATATTGATACTGGTTTTTTGATTGAAGTTGTGGTTTGACTGTGGCATGACTGTACCTCACGACGTTCAGCGTAACTCTGAAACGAGTTTCTACGCGCTGAGCGCTACGCGCGTAGGCTTCAGCGCTGACGGTCAGCGTGACTCTAAAACCAGCCCTAATCTTGTGGCATTACATTTTAAATATAATTTCTGGCATATAGCCGCTACGACTGGCTCGGATGTAGTCTAATCTGGACGTCCAATTTTCGATGACTTTTTCCAACATTTGTGGCCGTATATCGGCAATAACACGGCGAATGTTGTCTTCCAAATGGTCAAGGGTTTGTGGTTTATCCGCATAGACCAATGACTTTACATAGCCCCACAGAGAGTAGTCTAAAGGTGTTAAATCACAAGATCTTGGAGGCCAATTCAGAGGTCCAAAACGTGAAATTAGGCGGTCACCAAACGTATTTTTCAATAAATCGATTGTGGCACGTGCTGTGTGACATGTTGCGCCGTCTTGTTGGAACCTCAACTCCTGGACATCATGTTTGTTCAATTCAGGAATGGAACAGTTAGTAATCATGGCTCTATACCGATCATCATTGACTGTAACGTTCTGGCCTTCATCGTTTTTGAAGAAGTACGGACCAATGATTTCACCAGCTCATAAAGCGCACCAAACAGTCAGTTGTTTCTGGATGTAACGGTGTTTCGACATACACTTGAGGATTAGCTTCACTCCAAATGCTGCAGTTTTGTTTGCTGACGTAGCCATTCAACCAGAAGTGCGCTTCATCGCTAAACGATAAAATGGACGTAGTGCGCGATACGTATTCCGCACAGAACCATTATTTTCGAAATGAAATTGCACTATTTGCAAGCGTTGTTCAGGCGTGAGTCTATTCACGATGAATTGCCAAACCAAACTGAGAATAAATCACTTGTCAGCTGTTGAATCGGTCGCCATTTTGAACAAAAATGCCAACTTAAAGTTATATACTTCGAAAAAAAACACCCTATATTAAAATACTCTGAGATTGAGTATGGTTTTGAATCAATCAACTTCTCCTTTTTTAAACTGGGATGTTTCTCATTCAAGCTCAATCTGTGCTTTGGATAACGTGAGTCAAGAGTTCTTGTCTGATAATCATGAGATCAATAAATGAATGAGCAAATAAATATTCAATGTACTGACTACTTGTGACATAATCGAATATAATTTTCTCCTGAGCTTCCGAATGCTGTACATCGATGCTCAATTAGACACCGAATATTTCTCTATTCAATTTAAGTGAGTATAAAGAGCCACGTATTTAGCTCTTAGTTATCATACTGTCAGAACTTTGAAATGTGTTCAAATGGTGGGTAGATTGCTCTTTTGCAAGAAAAATAATTATTCTTCTATTTGTTTATTAATCTATCAAATGATTTTTCGAGCACTCCAGATTCAGAGTATATTAATCGTAAATGTAACTTTGACGTTTGCAAGAAAAAATTGAAATTTTCCGGACAAATTTTGGAGCGACTTCATTTTACTAATTTCTCTAATTGAAATGTTGTTAGGATTGAGTTAGTGATGAAACTTAGTACGTAAAGAAGTTGATATTAGATAAAAATAATAGAAATGTGGGAAGAACTGACGAGAAATCAGGAGCTTTTGAGGGCTCGTTCATTCATGCAATAATTTCGGAAATAGAAACTAGAAAAATATATACATAGAGGTATATATGATATCATTATAAAATAAATATAAATAAGGTACTTGTGAAATTTAGCATCAACATTCAAATGATCATTTCACATATATTCATACAAAATTTCAATTTAGTCGGATCTGTCGTTAAGGAATATTTTTTATATTCTGCTTGCACTTTCTATGATTCTGATTTGCAGCCAAATATCCTAGAGCCGAACCTGGCATTCAGCATCTATAAGTGGGTACATCGATTCAATACAGATTTCAAATCTCCGCAATAAATCTATAAACGCGAATACTGCACTTGCACTGCGCCCCAAGTTCCAACACAACATTTCATAATGCATTTCAGGAATTTCAAGTATTAACAATGTTAATATCACAGTTTCCGGAACTTGCAGAAATCAACTGGAATACTCGTATAATAACTCGATACCGTTTTACCGAAGGGTCATATTTTGGTATTATTCCAATTCTAAACATTAGAAAAGGATTAATAGTCCTAAGGTATATTGCCGCAGTAACGAGATTTATGTCTGAGAAGTAGAAGTTGTCTAAAACATCGAAAAAATGCAAATTGAATGATCGCAAGAACTGGTATTCGATTCTCTCTATTATAAGTCATAATTCGTAAATCATTGTATTCACTACTCTCATATGTAATACGTAGACATCATTTGCTAAAGACATTTTTCGCATATTATTTTGATTTTTAGTTGAGACATTGAATAGAAGTTGATATTATTATAAATCTACGAAGTCGTTCACAGAAAAAGAATTCACGAAAAGAAATGTCACAACTCGTTGAAAACACTGTTTGATGTATTTTGCTAAAAAATAAGATGCATAGAATACCTATGCATCTTACTAAAAAATTATATATTATGTGTATTTTGATTATTTTGACAAATGTCATCAGATTACATTTGTCAAAATAATCAAAATACACATAATATATACTTTTTTATAGTTTGATTTTTCTAATTATACATATTTTTAGGTATAAGTGCAACTACGGAGAGTGGTCTCACTCCTCTACACGTCGCTAGTTTTATGGGATGCATGAATATAGTAATTTATTTGCTACAACACGATGCTAGTCCAGACATACCCACAGTACGTGGAGAAACACCTCTCCATTTGGCAGCTAGAGCAAATCAGGTACACTATTTCCATTTCTAGACACAATTTCAATTCGATGATGAAATATTTATACATACCATTCATTTTTTGTAGACTGACATCATCAGAATATTGCTGAGGAATGGTGCAGCTGTTGATGCTAAAGCTAGAGAAGAACAGACTCCACTCCATGTGGCATCTAGGCTGGGTAATGTCGATATTGTCATGTTGCTGCTTCAACATGGAGCCAAACCACAGGCGACCACGAAAGATCTATATACTCCTTTACACATAGCTGCTAAAGAAGGTCAAGAAGAGGTAGGTAATTGATCCAATTACATTATGCCCTATTATAAAGGGTGTTTTTTTTAGAGGTATAAAACTTTAAATAGCAATAAAACAACGATGGATTATTCGATTGACATGAATTTTATTTATCCGCAAGATAATCTTGTGGCATTACATTTTAAATATGATTTCTGGCATATGACCGCCACGGCTGGCTCGGATGTAGTCCAATCTGGACGTCTAATTTTCGATTACTTTTTCCAACATTTGTGGCCGTATATCGGCAAAAACATGGCGAATGTTGTCTTCCAAATGGTCAAGGGTTTGTGGCTCATCCGTATAGACCAATGACTTTACATAGCCCCACAGAAAGTAGTCAAGCGGTGTTAAATCACAAGATCTTGGAGGCAAATTCACAGGTCCAAAACCTGAAATTAGGCGGTCACCAAACGTGTCTTTCAATGAATCGATTGTGGCACGAGCTGTGTGACATGTTGCACCGTCTTGTTGGAACCATAGCTCCTGGACATCATAGTTGTTCAATTCAGGAATGAAAAAAATAGTAATCATGGCTCTATACCGATCACCATTGACTGTAACGTTCTGGCCATCATCGTTTTTGAAGAAGTACGGACCAATGATTCCACCAGCCCATAAAGCGCACCAAACAGTCAGTTTTTCTGGATGTAACGGTGTTTCGACATACACTTGAGGATTAGCTTCACTCCAAATGCTGCAGTTTTGTTTGTTGACGTAGCCATTCAACCTGAAGTGCGCTTCATCGCTAAACAAAATTCGCTTTTGAAAATCGGGAGCAACAGCAATCTCATTTTGTACTATTTGCAAGCGTTGTTCAGGCGTGAGTCTATTCATGATGAATTGCCAAACCAAACTGAGAATAAATCACTTGACAGCTGTCAAATCGGTCGTTATCTTGAACAGTAATGCCAACTTAAAGTTATATACCTCGAAGAAAAACACCCTTTATAAATGAAAAATTATTGAATTTGTACCACTCGTTTACAAAAAAATAATGGATCAACCCTTTTTAGGTCGCATCTGTTCTGCTAGAAAATGGTGCTGACTTGGCAGCTACGACTAAGAAGGGATTCACTCCTCTTCATTTGGCAGCAAAATATGGTCATCTGAATGTAGCCAGGCTCTTGCTCCAAAGAGATGCACCTCCTGATGCTCAAGGCAAGAATGGTGTAACGCCTTTACATGTAGCTGCTCATTACGATCACCAGCCTGTGGCTTTGCTGTTACTGGATAAAGGTGCATCACCACATGCTATTGCTAAAAATGGACATACGCCTCTTCATATCGCTGCTAGGAAAAATCAGGTGAGCTATATTTCAACACAATACCAGAAGTGGTTCTCAAAAATTCCAGGGAACAATTTTTCGCGATTTTTGAGTATATTTCAGATCTTTATCATACTTGCTCATTCTTATAATTCTCTGGGTCTTGAATCAATGAAAGACAAAAAAAGATATTTTCCAGCATTTTGCGGGGTTTGTGAAACATCTGAAAAAATTAATCGCGGATTTGAAATTATTTTATTTGAAAAAAAAATGATTTCCTCCAACAACTTTAATTTCCATTGAATAAATCTAATAAATTGCTTGTTTCTGTTCCTGAATAGATACTTTTTATGACTGAAATGAAAAATTCGACTAATCTCAATGTATTCAATTCGATCGGCAATTATTATTGTTCTGCTTTTTACCGTCACTGCTATTTTCGAATGATTGTCATTCATACGAGAAGGACGAATCTCCAAAGGTTGGAGGTAATTGATCATTCAGTGTTATTTTTTCGATTCATGTAATTTGAACGACAATCAGTAGTTTTATCGAGTTTTATTTGTTTTCAGATGGATATCGCAACAACTCTACTGGAGTATGGTGCTAAAGCCGATGCCGAATCTAAGGCTGGATTCACACCGTTACACTTGAGTGCTCAGGAAGGTCATTGTGATATGTCTTCTCTTCTCCTGGAACATCAAGGCAATGCTAACGCAGCAGCTAAGGTTAGTACTAAGATAAGGTTCTTATCACTCCACAATACGAGTTCCTTCATGACTTTATTCTACTACACTGCCCAAAAAAATTAACGCACATTCTGAAAATCTCAATTTTAATGAAAGTTAACTCTACATTGACTTTATAACTTATTCTTTATGTTCTTTCGGGAAGGTTTTGAACGAAACAAGACACATTAAATGGAAGAAAAATTCAGGATTTCACCGAATCTTATGTGAAAGAAGAGAAATGAACAATTTTCGAAATACTGGAATGCTGATGAGTGATTTAATACTTGGTATTTCCACCCCTTGCGTTTATTACAGCTCGGCAACGACGGTTCATACTCAAAATGAGTGATCTTAAAATGTTCTGATCTAATCCTTCCCAGATTTCTCTGAGTTGGATTCCTAAGTCATTAAGAGTAGCTGGATGATTTTCTGAACTTCTCAGCCTTCTATTGAGGTTGTCCCAAAGCTGCTCAATCGGATTGAGATCTGGACTTCTTGCTGGCCATTCCATTCGAGAGACTTCAACCTCTTCAAGGTACTCCTGAACGATGCGCGTACGATGGGGTCTGGCATTATCGTCCATAAAAATGAAATTTTCACCGATGTATGGGGCAAAAGGCACTACATGCTCTTCAAGAATGTTCCTTATATACCTGTCAGCATTCATAGCTCCATTATCAACGACCACTAGGTCTGTGCGAGCAGTCAAAGATATTCCACCCCATACCATAATCGATACTCCCCCGAAACCAGTAGTATTCAGGAAATTGCACTGAGCATATCTTTCATGTGGACGTCTGTATACAAGGGAACGTCGATCACAATGGTAGAGGCAGAATCTAGACTCATCTGTGAAGAGAACTCTTTCCCAATCAGCCTCTTCCCAATGGATATGCTCTTTCGCAAAATCCAAACGCGCCCTTCGATGGGCTGGGGTAAGAGCTGGGCCTCTTGCCGCGACACGAGGCCTTAAATCATATTCTCTGAGGCGATTTCTTATTGTCTGAGTGCTAATTTGCACCTCATAAGTTTGCTCAAGCTGATTTTGAAGGAGACGAGCGGTTGCAAACCGTTGTCTCAACGAAGAAACTCTCAAGTAACGTTCTTGAATGGCAGTTGTTACCCGTGGTCTACCCTGTCCTGGTCTTCGGACATTCATACTTGTCTCCCTGAATCGCTGCAACATTCTGGACACACTTGTATGGGAAACTCCAAACCTTTCTGCAATTCTTGTGTATGTCCACCCTTCTTCTCGCAAAACTACCGCTTGGGCACATTCCTCTTGGGTCAAATTGCGTGTTTCGCGTTGCATAGCGATCGAGTGTAGAAAGTCAAACGAAAGAAAAACTATTGAGCACTAGAATTGATCGAGAACAACTGATTCAACAACATTTAAAATCTGATAATCTCATCTTTTTTTATTCCTGCTGGGAAAAAACATCTGTATCGAAGAAAAACGTTGAAAGTGGATAACATATGCATGCATAATTCTGTTAAAAATAATTATCATTGAGAACACCTTCAGTTGTAGAATAAATTTGAGATTTCCATAATGTGCGTTAATTTTTTTACGCAGTGTATATTGACTTTTCGGATTATGAAGCTGATACGAATTGAAACCTTGCTAAGATTAATTGACAAAAATCTTGCCAGTTATTTTACTTCAAATGAAAGTGCTGCAATTATATTGTTCTCTAATTCTGTGGTTATTCCGTTCATTCTTCCACATCTTATAGAACAAAATCGTGCGAGAATATATCAGAAACGCACAGTTTTCATGGTTATATTTTATTATTCTATGTTGGCACTCCGAACTTTCCGCTACGGCTTTATCTGTCAATTCATTAAATTGCCTTAAAGAAATCAGTTCAACCAACCAACATTTTTCAATGCAAAAATCACTAAACTATATTTATGGAAATATTTCATTAATTTCAATGAAAATGCAATGAATTAGAGAAAATAATGTATAATACTCGTACAGAAGGCTCATTCTACCACTCGTTCATTCCAAAACTCGCCACTTCGTGGCTCGTTTTTGAATATTGAACTCGTGGAAGAATATCAATGCCTTCTGCACTTGTCTTATAAATAACTATTTGAGGTTAAACCATGATGAAGTTTCTTCACACCTCACATACTCTCATATTCTAAGATTCTGCTTTTGAATGAAGCCTTTAGGTCTTAGTATAGCATGTTGAAACTTTCAACAGATATTCCATAGTCTCCATCTTACATTTGAACGTTCATCTCAGTATATGAGCGGAATAATTATGGTGATTAATTTAGAACATTTTTTCTTCTAGAATGGTCTCACACCTCTTCACCTTTGTGCTCAAGAAGATCGGGTACCAGTTGCACAGTTATTGCTCAGGGCAGGTGCTCAGAAAGATACCAAAACCAAACAAGGCTACACTCCTCTACATGTGGCTTGTCACCATGGTCATGTGAATATGGTTCGACTACTCATCGAACAAGGTGCCGATGTGAATCCAGTGACCAGTGCAGGTTACACTCCTCTGCATCAGGCTGCTCAGCAGGGTCATGTGTTGGTTATAAGTTTGTTGCTGAAGAATAAGGCCGATCCTAATGCTGTGACTAACGTAAGTGGTGATTGCTTGTGTAGTATATTTATGGATTATCTTTGAGTATAGAACAATAGTATTTTATATTCCATGCTCGTAACAATCTTCTATACTCTGTCATTATATTCCATTCATTTCATTTAAAATTCGATAGGAACTGAATTGTAATTTATTGTGAGAGTTTGTAAAGTCTAAAATCAGTATTTCATTTTTAAACGGCGCCGGACAGATAGCGGGAATTAGAAAATTTCTGAAGAGCGCCACCTTACAGAACTCTGGTGAAGCAGAACACCAAAGTATCAGGTGGATATCTCAAAAAGTCTGAAATAAAATGGAATCAGTACTAGAGAGGAGCGATACCGTGATTTCTAGATCACGTTGTGAAACGTGAACGTTACTTTATGATATCAGTGAAATTAAAGCGTGACGTGATCACTGTTTAGGTTGCTTGTTATTAATATTTGTATGTATCACCCAAACCTTAGTTCGTTTATCTTTGCAACTCGAATTGGTCACTATTATCATTCAAAGCTAAATTAATGAAAAATTATTATGAAAACATCCATTTTTCTTACATTTTCAACTCTTTTCCTTATTTCAGATTTAGTTAGGAACGTAACAGAAGGATATCGATTTTTCAAATGTTTCCTCAAATTTGAAGAGGTGGTTTTGAAAAATAATTTCAACTTGCATAAATTACAAGTAGCATAATTTACATCAACTTTTGTGAAGAAAGCCCAAAGATTGCTGGTCTTTCGCCTGTTATTATTCTTTCTCCTGTTATTATTCTTTCGCCTATTATTGCTTCGGTCGGCAACTTCAATATAAAAATAATTTCTTTGGGGTTGTTTATCAAAGATAAGCATAAAATTAGAATTTCATTGCCACCACCAATTATGCAGTAATTCAGTAGTTATTATTTGTTTGTAGCAAGTATTTATTGTTTAACTAGTCCTACAAAAATACTTCCTAAATCAGGCGAAGTTGCCTACGATGCTGGGATCGTCATAAAAATATGCAAATATGTTAGTCGAAAAAGGTTCCGAAGAAATAAAAACATCAGGCTGCCTTCATAATTTACGATTGCAACGGACGATGATATGCCCTGAAAAGATCTGTGAAATGGTCAAACTGTGATCCCGTCACGCTCTGTATTCGTTTTTCGGAACCGTGACTACCTGTGACATTCTGATATCAGTGATTAAATCACAGTTCGTGAAATATCGCTCTTCTCTAATCAGTACACACATTAGGAATTCTATGCATCTAAGGCATCACCAAGGGCATCATTAATAAGATATCTGAAACACTGGTGTGCTCACTTACTCTTGAAAAACCTTAAGCTAGTGGCGACTTTTGAAGGGACTAGCATTTTTGGATTTTGAAGGTGTTGGTCCCTTTTCACTTGATTTGAGCATCATTTCTTGAGGCACTCACGTCGTCTTTCTTTGAATATCGTTTTGAGGTGAAATGAACAATATACGACTTTTGACAGAACAAATGAAGATTTTAAAATGATGCCATTAATTGGTCAATTCTTTGTATAGCGCCACCTAAAGGAGAAAACGAAAAAAGGACTTATGCGGAGCCTCAGTCAATTATCTTAGACAAAATTTAATCAGTGAACACATCAGTATTTCAGACATCTTAGGCATGGGTGATTTACAAAAAGTGAAATTGATGTGGTTTCCACTTTAATATATCGCACCACAAGCATGAAGAAAGGACAGTCAACTCCTAGTTTCCATCGAGTATTCGAAATTCTAATTCACTAATTCATTAGTAATCATCCAATGAGAAAGTATATTTCGAAATATTCGTTGATTGAGTCGACTACTTTTTTATTCATTGAAAATTTTTCGGCTATAGACTGGCCAGACAGCACTGGGGATAGCCAACAAATTAGGATACATCAGTGTAGTTGAAGAACTGAAAGTGGTAACAGAAACGGAAATCACAACAACCACCACAGTGAATATAGAGGAGAAATACAAGGTGGTAGCTCCCGAAGCGATGCAGGAAACATTCATGTCAGACTCAGAAGATGAAGGCGGTAAGTGTCAATCTTTTAATATTTTTTTTTACTGTTTTCTATACTGTGTGGGATTTAAAAATGTGGAATAACTGTAGCAAAGTACCAGCATTGTTTGCATTAACCTTAAACTCATTATCTGGTAGCCCCCATTTGAATTTTGAAGTTTGGGATTTCCCTTAGAGTTTTGTGAAGTGTTAAGTGTGGATTTATTTCCCATTGAAGCATACCTATATTTCTACATGCAAAATCTGTTCATCCTATGATCTTACCACGTTATATTTTAACACCAGTGAACTCTTGGAATATAGTTGATATAATAAGCAGAAGGTAACAAAGATTCTTGAAACAACCTCTTGCTCTGCTATTTAGGTATCAGTTTCATATTAAACTTGAAATGTGAAAAATTATCACGAAGATAATAAAGGTTCTTATTGATGAAATTAAGTTTTCTTCAGTTACTTTCAAATCATTTATGAAATTCAGTACGAAATTATTTCAAAACTAAGCTAGTCCTAGAAGGACAAACTGCTAGATAAGTTTGTTTTGACACTTCCTTATTATCGATTTTCTTGAATTAAATTTTGATTGAATAACTGTTGGATTTATGGGTTTTACATACAGAGTATTCACTAATACACAGATGATGATTTTAATCGTTTATTATAAAACCTCTAGTAAGTCTCTCTCTAAGCAAGCTCAATTCAGAAGGGCTGAATCTCTAAGGTTATGTCCCTGTCGTTTGCTCTCGATCATTGAAGATCTATTCTTGTTCTTTCTCTCGATAGCCCTCGATGGCCTCGTAACTCGCTCAAGCGCTAACAGCGCTACGGTCGTGAGATGAAGTAACGAGAATAGGTAGGAAGTAATGTTTGGTTGCCCCTCTCGTAATTTGTTCAGATGAAGTAATACTCTAACACTAACTTCAACAAAAACATATTTTGAACGCCAACCATTGTTTATTATGTCACCTTAAACAAAGTTCTCTTTCTTATTAAGAGAAAATCCAAGGGATTGCTGAAATTTGCTTTACCTATACAAATTTGGACCAAAGGACAAAATATATCGATGACTGTATTTTTTTTAGAAATATGCACTTCATAGTTTCCGGTCTCCGCAATATTCATTTGGCAGGTTTGTAGATCTCTAATGAAGATTGAAATATAATCACGTTGTTATAATGAAAATACCTGAACTTTGTGTTTAGAACAGAACTCTCAGAATAGTTTGTACCTACTGAAACTTATAGAAAAAGTGAAATTTTAATGCATTAAATTGGTTAATAATGCTGAAAATGTTGAATATCCATCAATGTAACGAGGCTCAAAGAAGTCAAAATCAAAACAATTAGTTCATTTGTCAACAAATAATATTCCAGGGTCATCTTAGATATGTTTGAATAATTGTTTGTTGTTAATAATTGAGGATCAATCATTTCTTTTTATGTGAATGAGAAATGTGAGGCCTATATAACTTGGTGAACATCTGGTTGGGTCGTTACTGAATGAATAAGTGTCGTCAGAAAATTTGTTGAGTTGATGAGAACTAAAAAAGACAATCATTGATATAAATTTTGTTCAAACAAACAAAAAATGCAAGCTATAATCTTCAATAGCAAATATATTGAAATTTAAGGTATTTATGGTACCAATCTACCAAATGAATATGCGAATCAATATTCAATACAATATTTTTGTCCAATTTGATAAATTCTGCAAGCCAAAATTATCATTAATCTATAAAGTTTTTGCATGTGGAAGTATAAATTGTACCCATCTTCTCCTATTCTATCGTATGTCTTAAGTCAGTTGGGTTGAATAAAAAGTTTTGGGTGAATCCATATTTTTGGGTTGGCGGGCTTTGTTTTGAACCATGAGTACGCTAAGGGTGGTGGTGCTTGTTGCATGCAGGCGGAGTGGACGAGCCTCCAGTGGCTTACGGTCGACCCACGCATGCGCAGCACGTCTATCTACCCTTCTACCAAGGCAATATGACGTATACACGTAAGTCTGTAGCTGTCCTAGCTTTCTGTAAATAGTACGCATTTTTCGTTTCTGCTGCTTTTGCTTGGAGTAGTTTCGGATGAATCGATAAAAACAAATAATTAACACTGTGCTTTATTCACAAATGGCCATCGACCGAATTTTAATGTAGAATCTCAAGTGGATTAATAGACGTTACGATCGCAGCATAGAATGTAAAGGGTGTTTTTTTTAGAGCTATAGAACTTTGAATTGCAATAAAACAACGATGGATTATTCGATTGACATGAATTTCATTTATCCGCAAGATAATCTTGTGGCATTATATTTTAAATATGATTTCTGGCATATGACCGCCACGGCTGGCTCGGATGTAGTCCAATCTGGACGTCCAATTTTCGATGACTTTTTCCAACATTTGTAGCCGTATATCGGTAATAACACGGCGAATGTTGTCTTCCAAATGGTCATGGGTTCGTGGCTTAGCTGCATAGACCAATAACTTTACATAGCCCCACAGATAGTAGTCTAGCGTTGTTAAATCACAAAATCTTGGAGGCCAATTCACAGGTCCAAAACGTGAAATTAGGCGGTCACCAAACGTGTCTTTCAATAAATCGATTGTGGGACGAGCTGTGTGACATGTTGCGCTGTCTTGTTGGAACCACAGCTTCTGGACGTCATGGTTGTTCAATTCAGGAATGAAAAAGTTAGTAATCATGGCTCTATACCGATCATCATTGACAGTAACGTTCTGGCCATCATCGTTTTTGAAGAAGTACGGAGCAATGATTCCACCAGCCCATAAACCGCATCAGTCAGTTTTTCTGGAGATAACGGTGTTTCGACATACACTTGAGGATTAGCTTCACTCCAAATGCGGCAGTTTTGTTTGTTGACGTAGCCATTCAACCAGAAGTGCGCTTCATCGCTAAACAAAATAAAATGGACGTAGTGCGCGATACGTATTCCGCACAGAACCATTATTTTCTAAACAAAATTGCACTATTTGCAAGCGTTGTTCAGGCGTGAGTCTATTCATGATGAATTGCCAAACCAAACTGAGAATAAATCACTTGACACCTGTTAAATCGGTCACCCTCTTGAACAATAATGCCAACTTAAAGTTATATACCTCGAAAAAAAACACCCTATATTTGACAAGATTTTTTTGAGTTCAAAATAACGATTCTATATGAAATTGGACAGATGCCTGATAGGAATAAAGGACCGTCCTTCAAAGAAAATTCATATAAATTGAGCAAACCAGAGCGGCGAATTTTTTTTTTGCACCAAAATGACTGGCGGTGGCCCTGACCATGGATGATGGATTGTAACGTTCGAAAACGATCCATCTCTTCATTGTAGCAGTTTTTTGCTGATTTTATGTGTCATTTAGTTTTTTCGTTGATAGACAATTGTTCCATTCGATCTATATTATGTAATTATATATAAATGAAAATTAATAGTTTTTATATCGATTCATTTCCTGCTCTGTTGTTTCGCAACCTTTATTTTCATTGCAACTCATCTATGTATAACCCATCCACCTAAATGTATCATTAGCGAATATTATTTGTTTTCAATATCACATAACGATAAGATAATTGAGAAAAAATAATAAAGGATTATCTATATCTATAGGTGAGTATATGATGCTTAGATAAACCTCGCCCCGATTCAAGAAAACTAATTTTGTCGCAGTTGAGTAAACTCAGATTGAAGCCAAAGTATCTTTAGGTCAGTTAATAAGTGAACAAATATACAAAATACTTTTGTAGATAAACACGTGCGCAGCCTGATGTGATGTGATAAGTTTTTGTAATTATTTAATTATAAATTTTCGTCATCGCAGTAAGAAAAGAACTTTTTTTAACAGAATATACTTTCGCGAGAAGTTTAATAGGAATTGATGCAAATTTTTTTGTCATGTAGCTAATTTTTTTCAAGTTGTTACCTATGAACCTTACAATGTTCATCCATGGTCAGTATGTAATGGAGTAATTTTCTTCACGTATGGAAAAATGTTTATGATAGTTTCATATATAAGTGATTAAGTCAAAAAGGTTCAACCACTGTAGCTTCTTCACGATGATTGGTGTATTTTCATTCTACGAATTTTCTGTACCTAATTTATATTAAATTTGTTTGAATGGCGAAGAGAATAATATTATTTCTGCATAACGGTTGAAAATTAAGGCATATATTTGAAATAATTCAATATTGAAAAATTGTTAAATAGAAAATACTAATATCTCTGGATTATTCTTCATTCTTAATAACTATTAAAGCTATAGTTTTCAGTGGTGAATTATAAGAATTCGTTGCAAATGAGCTAAACAATATAATAAAGCGAAGTAATTTGCATCTACATTACACTCAATGATATCTGTCTAACGCACCACCAATTTTCTTATGTAAATCTAGGAAATCTAAGGATTGATGAAGAATTTTTTTTTATAGTGCCATATTATTTTGCGCTTTCGTCTGATCTGATTTGAAAAATCTTAACTACCTGGTGAATATAAAACCTTAAGTTCTCATCACTACTCTTTAGACTTTTAAAGATTTCCATTAATGAGAATCTTCAATCATCTACAATATGCATTATCAATTTTGATGCAATGTAATGAGATCATTTTTTCAATCACTTCTATCACATCTCATCACGAAAGCGATATCTCTGAAAGCGTTAAAATGTATGGAGTCGGTGACAAAATTGTATTAATCGAAATTGAATACTCGCTTATCACTTGGTGAAACATAATTTCAATGTGAATTAGAGAAATTAGCGCTTGACTATCCGTTTCACAATTTTAATAAAAATATATTTCTTGTTGATATGCATGTTTCAGTTTTGAGAATGGGATGGAACCCGAAACATGCATGTCAACAAGAAATTATACAGTGTGGTCCACCTCGATTTTCCGGTTTCAAAATGAAAATGTGGAAAATCACTCGGACCCGTCATTTTCTGATTCGAGGGGGAATAAATTTTCCGCTCTTCGCATCCCCGTAACAGCAACCCCTTAACGGGGGTGGGTACAACCCCTTGATTTTGAATAGGGATGAGGTATTGCAATACCTCATTTTGAAGATCTTATCGTGTACTATCTGATCCTGAATTCTCGCTTCAAAATTTCCATCGACAACGAAATGACAGGTAAAATAGTGGAAGAGTACTTACTATACTACTAAATACCTTTGAAATGTGATGGATAATATCCTCGAGATATTGCTTCTTTCACTATTTCCGCTGTCATTTCATTATAGATGGATATTTTGAAGCGAAATTTTAGGGTCAGATTTTACTCGACACGATCTTCAAAATTAGTTATCCCAACACCGCTGATCCCTATTCAAAATCAAGGGGTGCTCACCCCCAGGAGCGGCATACCGGACATTTTGCCGGGGCGCCAAATTGTAGGGGTGCAAAGTCAGTTAATAAAACTAGACTTTTTGCACCTTTTTGAACTTCGTTGTTTCTTTTTTTTTAATGTTTTTTTTTGACATTTTGAGAGTTAAAGGAACTCTCGTTAGTTTAATTAGTACATAATGTTATACAGATTGTGAGAAAGTTTTGTAGGTGAGTCAAATAAACATTTTAATTATTATTATTATTATTTACTCTAGTCTTATCAATGGATCGTCGTACTTTTAAACAATGCAGGACGTTTTTTGATGAAATCGACAAAACAGCGTTTGATAAATTTGACAAGGTGATTTAAAATTGTAAAAATACGATTTCTTATGGAATTGAAAACATGCCTGAGAGAAATAACAAAGGCTCCATTAAAGAAAATTCTTATAAATTATGCAAAGCAGAGCGTCGAAATTTTATTTTGCCGGGTTGCTAAAATGTCTGTCAGCAGCCCTGCTCATCCCTATCAGGGGGTTGAAGGTACGGGGATGAAAAAAAACGGGAAAACTTGTTCCCTCTCGAATCAGAAATTGACGTATTTGAGCCATTTTCTACATTTTCATTTTGAAGTCGGAAAATCCAGGTATCAAGTTTTCGTTGGACCCCCAAGTGAATTTTTATTAAAATTGTGATGAAAGTTGAATCCACGTTATGACGAATGCCTCTATTATTGTGAATGGGATTTTTTTTTTCAAGCATTATGCTAATGTTCTTAGTTTAAAGAATTTCGAAGATTCCGAGAAAAAAACTACATCAGAATTTTTCAGTTTGGCAGATATCAATTTATTATAAATTATTAAATGTTATAGTTTTGCTTTATTTTATTCGATATCATTTGTCTCGCAGCCAAGTTGAATTTAATGGAATGCTCAATATAACAAGGTCAATTATAAACGTACAAGGTAATTGTTAAAGTGAAAACTAAAAAGTTTCGAACACTGAACCTGATATCTATCGAATAAATAATACATCATTCAGACAGGGATTCAACATATTACATTTCATTTAATTACTCGCAGCATAATTAAGCGTATTTCAGATCTGGAATCACGACCACACTCGACTGAAGTTCCTCCATTTGGCTTATGATTTTCTGAATAATTGTTCGTACTGTTTCATCCGAGCTCTTTGTTTCCTAGGTGAAATTGCGGATTTTATCGTCATTGTTTCGCTAATAATACAACGTCTATAGATATGTGGAAGTTTGACTCTTGGTTGATTGTTTTTTTGTGGCTTTAGGTGACGACCCCCTTTCTAGCGATCACCACCAGTACAAGTACATGACTTTCGATGACATGAAATCGTTAGGAGATGATTCGATGAGACTCGATGTTACGAACGACGAGAAACACGAATATAGAAATTCCATGGGTAAGTAATATTGTTATATTCTGGAATCAAGAGTCTGTTATTCTGAGTATTGACAAAAAAGCTCAGATTCCTCTTCGGTATCTGGCAAATTTTCTTAGAAGCTCCAAGTTTCAAGAAAATATTTAATTTATACAGGGTGGCCACTTTTTCAATGGGATTGTATTGGTAACTTTTAAACCATAAGAGTTAGAAGGTCGGTCAAATGGAGAAAAAGTTGCATTCATAGGAGCATTGTCAAGCAGTTCAAACAAATCGAGATTGTCAGGGCCGGTTATTGTGATATCATAGAAAAAGTAAATTCTGTCATTTTGAATTTTCTTTTTTTCCCACTTTATTTCAAATATTATCAAATAATGTTACAGGAATTTTTATTCGACAGTGAATTGTTCTCAATTTGACGTAATCAGATTTCGTATCCAACGTTTCGTACTCCCTAGGCCACCCTCAACCTCATTATTTTCAATACGGACCTGCATATTTGATGACACTTTTCGAAATAACTTTTAACGCTGAATTCAACGATATATGTATCATACGATGTCATTCAAAGTTGATTTTCAGGTGATTTTGACCCTTATCCAAATTTCTTTGGGTCGCATCTGTATTACATTTAGGTACTTTTAGTTTAATTAACAACATGCAATACGTTTCGATAAGAGAATCAAGTAACTCATCTTGAACTGAATGGAGCATATTAGAATCAAAGCAAGAAACAAGTAAAAATTATTTACATATTTTTATTCGAAAGTACCTACCTAAATAATAATTAATGTTATCTCAAAAATAAAATTTATGATACTACGAACCCGAGATTCTTCGCGAGAAGATTGTATTGGATGTATTGGAAGGTATTCAAAGAGATGAAATAAGCAAATGTATAAGAAGAACCTTAAAGTGCATTTTACAAAATGATGGGCACTTCGAACAATTACTTCATTAATTTTCATTTACTTCCGAATAATCATTTGATTTTCTTTGAATAAATGAGTTCCGTTTAATTAGTATGAACTGAAATATGTAAATAGTTTTTACTTGTTTCTTGCTTTGATTCTAATATGTTCCATTCAGTTCAAAACGAGTTAGTTGATTTTCTTATCGAAATGTATTGCATGTTGTTAATTAAACTAAAAGTACCTAAATGTAATACATATCCGACCCAAAGAAATTTGGATAATGGTCAAAATCACCTGAAAATCAACTTTGAATGACATCGTATGATATATCGTTGAATTCAGCGTTAAAAGTTATTTCGAAAAGTGTCATCAAATATGCAGGTTCGTATTGAAAATAATGAGGTTGAGGGTGGCCTAGGGAGTACGAAACGTTGGATAAGAAATCTGATTACGTCAAATTGAGGATAATTTACTGTCGAATAAAAAATTCCTGAAACATTTTTTGATAATAATTTGAAATAAAGTGGGAAAAAAAGAAAAATCAAAATGACAGAATTTACTTTTTCTATGATATCTCAATAACCGGCCCTGACAATCTCGATTTGTTTGAACTGCTTGACAATGCTCCTATGAATGCAACATTTTCTCCATTTGACCGACCTTCTAACTCTTATGGTTTAAAAGTTACCAATACAATCCCATTGAAAAAGTGGCCACCCTGTATACTTACAGAGACCATATTCCGTAAATTTCAAATCTCTGAGTCGCACATCGAAGATGGATACAGCACGTATCTATATCAGCTAGACCAGCAACACATAGTGACCCCTAACGTTCTGCTTGAAACATTTAAAAAATACATAAAATTTCTCACTTTATTTTTATTTCTTTTTCATCATCGAATGGACCACACGAACTAAAAATTACAATATAAAAATTCTCCCTCTACGATATTAAACCTTTCGTCAATACCTGGTGGCCCCAGAAGCGGATCTCATTTTGAGGGACTAATAAAGATATTTTGAAAATCTTTTTTCATGATGTGTATAGGGTAATAAGAAACACAATTTGAAATTATTTTCATATACTCAGGGTGTTCGAAAACAAAGATATAGACCTAACTTACTTTTTTCATAGTGACACCCTGTATATGAATTCAAAAATGAAATCGCAAGCACAAATAATGTTGACTCTCTTCAGATCATTTCATCATAAAAAATTACGAAAAATTGATAATATGGATTGTTTTAATTGGTAATTAATGAAGAAACCAGTTACTCCACCGATGCATACAATGTTTTTTGTAGACATATTGGCTACTATTGTACTGAAAAAAAATTCAACTATGGTTATACAGAGTGATCATAACTAATATTGCAACATTGATTACAAATGATGGACAACAACTTCCTTATTTCAAAGGGCACACCCTGTATTTTTATATCTTTTTGATCGTAAAAATTGAACTCGAAACTATTTTCATTAGATTTTCCTGCACTCCTACCTTATACACCCTATACTTTCAGCAAGTATTTGTAGCTAATGTTTGAATATTAATTATGATCACTGTTTATCATTCAGAAAATAAATAAAAAAATATTTTTTTGAATTTATATTTTTATTTTAATGAATTTTTGACATATGTATACTGAAAACTAGTAAGTTTTAGTTCCTGAAGATGACAAATTACTCGAAACGTTTGTAAAAAGCTTGTAAATATTATTTTGATTAGAGTTGTTACTTCAGTATAGCAGAATTCGTTTTAACTATTTATTCGTCTAACCCTCATTATCGGAAAAAATTCTAAATGAGAAAATGAAAAGAAACACAATTAGGAACAAAGGTCCTCCGCAGTTGTTTTTATTTGTAAATTACATAAGATTTAGAAAATACAAAAAGAAAAAGAAGTACAATTTCAAGTATGTAATAATATCATACGATATTAATTATCTACCTGGTTAATGTATCAGCTAAAATGCCATCAACATAACCATTGTCAAACAGAAGACTTCCACGACGCAACGTAGGAATCATAATCGAAAGTAACCCAAGTAGAATGCATGTCATCAAGGGAGAGTACGATATACCGGTTTCACCCTTGTTAGGGATCATGAAACCGGTAAATCGCTACTCTCCCTTGATGACATGCATTCTCCTTGGGTTACTTTCGATTATGATTCCTACGTAATAACGGGAAAGGCTTAACGTTGATAGCCACTTGACGGTCGGAAATCTCAACGCTTGAACTAAAAAATCGCTTGAATAGTAAAGCCTTCAATAATTGTTTTCAAGATAGTAATTCCTTCACATCTGAATATTTAATTTTTATAGCTCCATCACAAGTAAGCAGCGAACTGATAATCAACCCAGTGCACGCCAAGGAGTACCATTCTTCACCTACAGCCCCAGACAATGTGGATATAGTGAAACCTCCAATCACTGCCGGGTAAGTTATACTGCCTGCTTGGTGGTCGATCTGGTTTCGACTTAACGAAGTTGTGCTTGTTCATTAACTTCCCTTCTTGATGTTATTTCCTTATGAGCGTTCGTTAGATGTCAATTTCGAAATGAATCATTTTATTTTTGTGATCATTGAATCATCTGTATATTGACATATTTGGAAAAATGATTCGAGTTGAGGACAACAAGCCGATAGAACGTTCATTTCATCATCTAGAGCATTCAGCCAATAGTCTTGCTGTCAAATTCATTATATAGTGTCCTTATAAATGATTAAATCATTAAAGTTTGCTTTGGGTTATTGTTTGTTGATTGAAAATTCGGGATCATTAGTTATTTCTCATGTAGAAAAAAAGAGTGATGTTATTCGCAGAGAAAATCAATTATTTGGATGAATTTGTAGTAACCACACTGTTATCCGCAAAATATATAGCTATTAGCGTTTAACGAATGTTTGAACAACGATGTTATCATCTTCAAAACCTAGAAAGTACTAAATTAATACCATTACAGAAACTACGAAATTTCAGTTTTTGACTATGTCCAGTAGGATACCTATAATAGCGTTGATATAAATATAACTTTCACCTTGAACTTTGAACTTCTTTTTCTCTTGCGGTTAGGCCATTAGCCCTTTACTGCTTCATCTCATTGTATTTCACCTCTGGTGAAGTATTGTGTTCTTCTCTAGCAAGGGAGATGCCGATATGCTAATAAAATGTTTGGCTTAACGCACTTCATAGGGAAGTGTCATCTTTGGTATCTAACTTACAGTTTCTGACGATGAAAACATCGTTCTCGAAACGTTCGTTGAGCATTTATGATGATTATGTGCATAAGAGTGTGGTTACAACAACGATCAGAGTAATACTTTTTTCGTGGGCGTTCTAGCTTCTTCCAAGTAATCATTTTTTCAAGGCAGACGTATAAATTATGTTCAATCATTAATAATTGATCCCTCTTGTATGAGACTTAGAAGTAGATTGTATGTACATGTATACCTAGCTTGTGCAGTGAAATGTGGCCCTCATTCGACCATCTCCAAAGCAGAAAAAGACATGGACAAGGCTTATGCAGAGAAAGGTATCTTTTTTGTCGATACCCTATGAGAATGCACTGAATGTTGCACACGTTTAATGGTGGATTAACAAATTGAAATGTTGAATTAATGATAACAATATTCATGAAACAAAACTGATTTGCCTTTTCAATAATATTGATTGAGGAGATAAAAACCGGAATGTATAATAATATAAATATAATTGACATCCTCCACTTAACTCATAGTTGGGTTCTCATTGACTAGAAATGTACAAGTCTAATAAGTTTTAACATCGATGAATTCTAATGGATCACTAATTTCATGAAACCTTTCGCTCAGAAGAATAATAGCAAGAACATGAAAACAAATTAAAAAGAAGATATATTGTGCATCTAATCCAAAAAAACGGTCATTTCTCACGAGTGTGGATGTTTCACGGCACAAAATTGAAGATATGATGCTCCATTCATTTTAGAATAAATAGCCCTCTTTGTAGTACATAATTTCAGCGTTTACATATTAACAACTTTTCAAAGGCTCAATTTGAAGAATTGTAGATTGTAGAAGAAATTTTTTTTATTTGGGGCGATATTTCTACGATGAGTTTTCAAATCCGTCTTTCAAAAACAGGGGTTATATGAAATATTATTTTGTAATACTATATATGAAGCCCCAGTCGACGCGTCATATTTTGAATAAATAAATTGACCCAATTTGAAAATATAGCAGAAAAATTGAAAAAATCTCACCCCACTGAAATAGGGATACTCGAATATTTTGATTCGAATACTGTAAATAGAAATATAAAATTCAAGATTAAGATTAATATTTAATTGGGGTTTAAATATAAAATGACATTATCTTTGGTTCCAAGAGAGTTCTGGTAACTTCCTTTGATCTAATGACGGTTTTACAAAAACTTTAATTACCTAGAAACTAAGAAGTAAATTATATAGAAGTAAGAATGAAACTAATGAGATGTGCAACAGAATAAACCAGAATTTCATTCAATTTCATTATTAGTTTATATATTATATAATATATTATTTATGTAATTTTGTACATAATATGTATGTAAATAACTTTGTAACTATATGCACTTATCAATAATATCTTCGCAATAAAAATATTTCATGCAGAGCTATAAGCAACATTCTTTGGTCGGTTCATCTCTAACAGTATTTCAAATTGAACGTACAATTTTGGCTTTTACCGATACAAATATAAAAATTCATTGATTATAGAGTGAAACATTAATTTTTGCTGATCATTCTCACTAACAAAATGCATGGGAAAATTTTCAATAGAAGCAGAATAAACATAATTTATAAAATATTTTACATGTGTTACATAGTAATTATATTGTTCCAAGTTGTATATCTCTACTTATTTTTTTTTCGCGATTGCTCTGCAGTATCATGAGTAGGAAGAAGTAAGTCGAAGAATGAAATTTTGATTTTTAGTGTTTTTCACTTTGTTTTACCTGCTTGTTATAAAGTTGAGTTGTAATTTTGATTTGGTTTTCTTTTTATCTCATATTTATTGGCACTCACACGATGCACTTTCATTTTATTAGGTCAATGGTTATCAGCATGCTTACTCTAATTCATGTGTTATATATCTTATGTAAGACATATTTTCATCTCAAATATATTTGTTTAAATGATAGAGAATGAGGATTTAATGGGAAGGATGGAATTGAATATAATCGAATTGAATAATTGGTAGATTTAGGTGGGTACTATGATCTTCCAAAAAGAAATAAGTTGAAAATGAAGAATATTAGATTTAATGAGTAATATATCACTAACGATATGGTGCAAAAATACATTTTTATGTTTTCAACGGGCATAATGACAAGAATATAATATATAATATGAACACGATATTATAATTTTTCAAATAAAATTTTTCTAGAGTAGAAGATCATGATACCTTCTTGATTGATTTTCTAAACTTTTTGAAAACATCTTCAATCTCTTGTAGCTTTCTGGTATCATTCCTTGTGGATGCCAGAGGCGGAGCTATGCGGGGATGTAGGCATTCTGGCGTTAGGGTGATAGTCCCACCAAAGTGTGCAGGCAGTCCTACACGTATCACATGCAGATATGTTAGGCCTCAAAGGACACCTCATCCACCTCCCTTGATGGAAGGAGAAGCTTTAGCCAGCAGACTGCTTGAACTTGGACCGGTTGGAGCGAAATTCTTGGGGTGAGAAATTTAAGTACTTTAAAAATGAGTAGAATGTGATCGCAGTGCTTTGTTTCGACTTTAGCTCTTTTTGATCGCTGTCATTTCGTCTCGATATATGTAATTTTTGGGTATTGAACCAAGGATGGTCTTAAAGATAAGATTGGATTCACTGATGACGAATCAGTGCTCAAATTCTATTCTGTCTATCCGTCCGTGAACACGATAACACTCGAAAGGAAAACCTAGAAAATCAAGCTATCGAGGAAATTACTATTCATGAAATTATAAATTTAATTATCGAAACATCGACTTTAATTTCCTTTCTATGTTTTCCGGAAGTAACAGTCATTTAGTTAGAAATTGCGGTTTTTCCTTGATAACTCATAAATTTTTCCCTTCACGTATAGGGTTTACTTAAACAACCCTTTTTTTATACGTAGAATTGACTGAAAGAATAAAAAAATAGAGGTTCTGATTTGAAAATCTTGAGTTTCGATAAATTTGATATGTCCAAGTTCTTCTCATGAACTCCCTGTATATTTCTTCTCCGAACCGAAAACAGTCTTGTAATCTTACGTATTGCTAGAATCAAAATGAGAAAGGTTTTTTCGAGAAGAATTTTTTCTGCAGAAATATTTAAAAAAAAATGTTAGTCCTCGTCACAAAATTTTTTTTTCATAAGCCTCTCATTAACTCACGAACTTTGGAGTTTATACCCAAGGCATGACATATTGCTGAAATTGTCATCAAATAGGCTATATTATAATGATCTAATTATATACCACGGGTGCCATTTGAAATGAGAAAGTAGTAGTATGTTTCCGGTATAACCGGAAGTTGTAAAGGTTCGAAAATATTCTAGGGATAAATATCATTGTCTCAAACACAAATATGCAAATTTTTAGCACAAAATTATAATTAGTTTTCTTTAAATGTCTAATAGGACAACGCGGTGAATCACCCTGTGTATTGTAGGGAATTTTTTTTTTCAAGGGTAAGGTGGACACCAATTTTTTTTCTTCAAAAATTCATTCACCGTTTGATATCCAAAATAGCTTTTTAACTTTCCGTTCTTGAAGATATCCAATAACTCCACAAGAAATATTTTTGCACTGAAACTTCTAGTTTGCCTAAGATTGATTTTCTGTTATGATGAGAATTTTACTTTTTATATTAGTACTTTTACATAATTTTGTCATCTTCTTGGTATGTCTAAATTATGAACTTGATATAGTCTGCTTGTATTAAAATGATTTACAATATTCTTTCAAACTACTAGTCTCAATTTCATATTAGAAACAGCAATTCATATACCTGGAGTTAATTTGACAAATTGATGAAATACGTAGGTATCTGCCTATCATAAAATAACATGCTGATTTATTTTTATAGACCAGTAATTATCGAAGTTCCTCATTTCGCTTCACTGAGAGGCAAACAACGAGAAATTATCGTTTTGAGATCGGAAAACGGGGAAACCTGGAAAGAACATACCTTGGAAGCCAACGAGGAAGCGGTACAAGACGTGCTGAACCACAGTTTCGACGGTGAAGGTATAATAACCTTGAACATCAGTCGGATGAGATAACCAATAATCGTTTTCAGAACTGAGTCAGATCGAGGACCTGCACACAAATAGGATTACTCGTATTTTAACCAACGATTTTCCACATTATTTTGCCGTTGTGTCCAGAATTCGACAAGAAATCCATGCTATAGGTCAAGATGGAGGTACAGTGTCCAGTACCGCTGTTCCCTTGGTGCAAGCTGTATTTCCACCTAATGCATTGACGAAGAAAATAAGAGTTGGTTTGCAAGTGAGTAAATTACTTATATACTGAGTACTGACTGACATTAGACGTATTAGACACAGAAGGCATGATTAAGTAGAGTTGATTTTGTGATAATACTGTAGATAAAAATAGCAATAAGCACAATAAATGATAGTAAAAACGAACATTCTTATAGGTAACTATTTCACTACCAAAATCACTAGCATGTCGAAAATTTTAACGTCTCCAAATTCCAATTCCTCCTGTTTATGGAGGAACCTCTTTTTTCCACTTTTTATATAGTTGCTTTGGAGGTAAGCTTGTTCGGCTTTTTCACTCTTATACTTCTTTCGTTTGGCATGGAGGTGGCATTTTGTGCATTTGTTGTCTTTTCGACTGGAAATAGTTCGCAGTTTATGTATTCTTCCATCTATTCTATCTGTATCTTTATTACCTCTTTTAATCTTTCTATATATTAAGGTTATCTATTATCTGTTTTGTTTTTCGTTGTAAGATCTTCTTGCAATTTTCCACATTGTACCATGTGCTGTGATGCTCGGGAGTATTACTGTTCAACTTGTTTTTACCAAAAAATTTTCAGGCCTATTATATTTTTCGTTCGATTTTCTGATTCTGCATGTTTGTGAATTTCGGGGTTTTCTTTTTAGTTTTGTTTGCAGCAACCTATTTTTCTAAAGTCTTGGTATTCTTATTCATTCTTCATAGTTCCAAATGATTCACAACATTATCGAATTCAATTTGATCACTCGAAGTACAGACTTTGGGGATCTCAGAAATGAGAAGTAGCAGTAACGGCTCGTGCCCTCGAGATGTGGGTCGGCCACACTCCGGAAAATTACGAACGTATATATCAAATTTTTTAAAATTCATTAGTTCCAAAAAATGAAGTGATGAAATGTCTTTAAACCTTATTTCAATTTGAGTTATAATTAAATCCAGAATTTCACAAAAAAACCGTTTCATTGAGGAATTATCCGTGAGCTGAATTTCGGAATCTATTTTACGTTTTCGACGTCTAGCACTCGGTGGCATTACTTCTGGGAGTTTTTCTACTTCTGAATATAAGCGAATGAAATACTCATCTTCTGTGCGAAATTTTTTCAGAGTCGATAATAAAGAAGTGATTCTGGCGTTGCAATAAGTTATATCTGATAACTTATGCTGGATTATAGAAAAAACGGGATCTGTGTATGTAAAAATCAAATTAAAAGAGTGGAGAATGAACAAAAATTCGAAATCATTCAACATTTTCTTCAGACCGGTAGCTTCACGTATTGTAATATCATCCCATTCATCTAAATTGTCGCTGATATGATCAATTAAAAACTTCAATTAATTCTTCTCTCTTATCGAATATTATTTTTACAGCGCGAGATTTGAAATTCCAACGAGTTTACGAGCTAGAGGGTAATCTTTTTTTGCAAATTTCGTCTAGAATATTAGTGCGTTTACTTGATTTAGTGAAAAACGACGAAAATCCTGAAATATTCGAAAAAAACACGCGACACTCATTTATTTTTTTGGTCGAATCTTGTAACACTAAATTCAATTTATGTGCATAACAGTGCGTGAATAGTGCTTGAGGAGCAATTGTTTTCATTCGCGCTTGTAACCCATTAATTTCCCCCGCCATCACAGCTGCCCCGTCATATGTTTGACCTACTAATTTAGTCGTTAAATTGAAATCTTTAAAATTGTCCAACAAGGTATTGAAAATATCATTCGCGGTTCGACCTTTACCAACATCGAAAAAACCCCAAAATCATTCGGATATTTTACCTTCTCGAACGAAGCGGAAAATTACTGACATCTGTCAAAAACATTTAACATCCGTTGTTTCGTCTATTTCCCAAGAAAAGCACGCAGAATTATTTATTTCCTCGCGAATTTTCTCCCTCGAAATTACAGAACTTTTGAAATCAGGATGTTTTCAAAGTTAGGAATATATTAATTATATTTTCATGATCAGAAAATCAATACCTAACTACCATCGAACGGCATAAATAAGTTCTTTTCTGATTAAGACGTAATATCCCATAATTAACCATTCATTTGAATATATTAATTATATTTTCATGATCTGAAAATCAATAGCTACTATCGAACGGCATAAATAAGTTCTTTTCTGATTAAGACATAATGTCTCATAATTTAATAAATATATAAATAAATACATAAATTAACCATTCATTTAATTATCAAATATTTGAAATAAACTGTGAAAAGTTGCTGCTTGACGCTCTGCAATAGGATAACCGGCCAGCCGACCCTGTGTATTGGGAAGCGACCTTACATCGAGCTGTTGTGCCGTTCTATTGAGTGGTCGTATTCTGGGCGTATGTCGTAGTATCTTTTCCTTTACGTAGCGCTCTCGGTAGCGCTGGTTCCGCCATCAGCTCTTGGCCGACGTAACGTGATGAGATGCTGTCAGTGACATTCCAGGGGTTGCAATTGTATAATTGTAACATTTGTGTTACATTTCAGACCTAATGTTACGGTGTTACGTACAATTCTGGAATAACCTGTTTGGGGTGATGTTACGAAAAGTAACCATTTACGATTGTGGTTTGTTACAATTTATGAAAGGGAATAACAACGCTGGATGCTTTGGAAATCGAATATTAGGTGGGTCCGAAAGAAAATATTGGCCGGTATAAGTTATATTTTCCTGTTCTGAGTGGAAATATTCATTACCGAGGGAATTTGGATATCGAAATCGATAACTCCGATTGAGTTTGAATGAATTGAATATCTAGAATTATTTTCTATTTCCCGATAATTTTTGGGTCGGCCCGGCCGACCCTGCCGACCCTGACGAGCCGTCACTGAGAAGTAGAACCCTTTATCTAGATAAACTAATCTATCTATATAGTGTTCTGTTGCTCCCAAAGCGCAAATGGCGCATGAAATAACGTGCGCTCAAAAGCTCCTACAGTTATGTCTTTTCTCGAAGTTTTCATTTCATCTAGCAATTCTTGGTGTCACATCTTATTTAATGAAAAGGCAGACCGACTGCCCAAGAAATGGGGGTCAATCCTCTTTACTGGACAGAGTTATTTGGTGGCTTTCCAGCCAGTCATCAAGCGATGGCAATTGAGAAATGGCAACAAAAAAAGAAGCTTGCTTTCTGGCGAGCAGTCAATTGTCAAATACAGACAAAATCACTTCTATCCTACTCGACGAGCTGGACTAAAAAAGTTCTCTCATTCAGAAAACAGAGAAAAACTGAGGCAACTGACGGGCGCACTCACGGGATAATCTCCTGTAAGGTATCATCTGAAAAACATGAGAAAATCGTCAGAGGACAAATTTCGCTTCTGTCAAGAAGCCACTGGAACAGCCAAACACTTGCTATGCGAATGTGAAGCTGTTCATATATATATATAGTTCATTGAGGCTTTATTGCCGAACTGGTAAACAGCGCAGAGGTGCACAATAGATCTTTAGGTCAAGGTGCATGAGAGGTAGCATGGTCTTTCGCATCTTCTCTAATCTATTATATTGAACTGGAAGGAGAAAACTCAACTGTTTCTGAATTAAAGAGAGGATCTTTCATGAATATGTATATAGTGTTTGGAATAACACCAAAGAAAAATGTGAGATATCCACTAATGACCAATATGTGATCTTATCTTATTTAAATACGTTTTGGGACTAAAAAACATAACGTCGGTAGTCTCCTCCTTAACTGATTCAAGTGAATATTATACAAACTGGAGTAAAAAAACCTTTTTTTTCTTTTTAGGCCCAAGCAATCGATTCAGAACTTGTATCTAAGCTACTGGGTCATGGCGTAGCAATTTCACCCATTGTAACCGTCGAACCAAGACGTCGAAAATTCCACAAGGCGATCACCTTGAGTCTACCGGCTCCAAGGGCCCATACTCAAGGCATGATCAACCAGTATTCCGGATCTGCACCAACACTGAGGTTACTCTGCTCGATAACAGGTAAATCAAAATTTTATTCAAGATGAAAGAGCCAACAAGCAGAAAGCAATCAATAATTGTTTGAACCTAATCAATGAATTTGCTCTATTCATCTCGTCTAAATATACGGGGTGGCTCACATAAAACAGTCCTACCGAATATTTTCGTGAATTTAAGTTTTTCCGGAAAATTGAGACAACTCAGTTTCAGTTGGTTGAGGTTATCTTGTTATTGTAAATTGCTGGCTGTATGATCATCCACTTAAGCGGGGAGGTAACCCTCATGAATTTTAAATGGCAATAGGCAGGGCCGGCGCGAGTAATTTTGGCATCTGAAGCATCAATAACTACATGACCTTCATAATACAACACCCCCCAAAAAAACATCACCTTTTCCGATGATAATACAAAAATTTCTTCTTCCGATGAAGAATATTGCAATGGTGTGTAAAAAAATTGAATTCTTATGAATGAAGAATATTGAAATGTTTTAATATACCTATAATATTACATAAAACAGCAAAACAGAACAAAATATATAAGTAAAAATATCGAAATACACATAATATGTATGTAGGATCCAGTTATTGTTCCCTGTAAATAAGTGAGATGGTCAACGGGATGCTTGGAGACCTATTAGTTTTTCAAGTGTCGAAGGCATGACGATTTCAATGAATTTACAGGGAACGAATTGTTATTGTACATATAATGTAAAAAGGATGTGTAATTCTTCGGGGTGTCGAAGATGTGTCATGTCGGTTGTAAAACTTAAGAGATTCACTGGGGTTGGGAAAGTTCGAGAACAAGACGGTTATACCAGATGTGTTACATCTGTGTATCAGGTTCTAGTCCTTCGAGAATATTCGATTTCCAGGAATCCGCGAAGATCTTTGTGAGCGGTACGGCAAAGCTCTTATTGGACTAGGGGATGGTACTTTCCCTAGGGGTGTGGTCAAGCCGAAAGAAGGGAGGTCGATATTCGAGACAGGGTAGTTCCAATCGGCAGAGAGGGAGTTCAACTTAAGCCGAAGAAGAGTCAAGTTCGGTCGGTCAACTTAAGACGTAAGACGAAAAGACGGTTCGCGGACTAAATTAAGACGAGTTAGAAACGAGACGAACGAAAACTTGAAGTACGACGAAGACGTGATAAACGAAGACGTTTCGAGTAATCAACAAACGAGTTAAAGACGAAATTCAGAACCGTAGTGAGAAACTTGTTAATTAAGACGTAATTAGGATCTTCTCAATACTGAGTTGGCTTTGTAAATAGATGAAAATAATTGAAAAGAGTTTAATTATTACAAATCCAACAAAGTCACGGAGAAAAAGACGAAAGGCCAGGTAATCGAATCATACCTCTAGACGATCGATTAACCAAGCCTACATGTATAATATCGTAAACATAAAAATTCAACTCCCACATGACACTGGGTATGATTGAAGAAGATTGAAGATTGATTACCACACCACAAGATACAAAGGGCGGTAGAAAAGTTCAGTTATTAAATGGGATAACAAACATATGTTTCGCTCAAAACATTTGGCATTAGTACCTAAGTAGTTTTTAATACAAATCGTATAAATTTTCCATATGTTGAATGTGTGAAAATCGGCTGTCGTCTTTGTTAAATACATAATGATTTTATCCCTCAATAAGGGTAATGGGAAATTCTCTTTAGATTGGTTGCGCTGCCATGTGTTATTTGTTATACAACCTCATGTTATTTTTAAGAATTAAGGATGAAATATGAAAAGGCGGCCTGCAAACTGGCCGACTTGCCGCCCCTCAAATGAAGGTGCCTAAAACGGTCGCTTTACCCCTAACGCCGGAATTTTATTTATCAATGTGCAAGAAAAATTCAGTTTGGTCTTCGTTTTGGGATGAAAAAAAAATCGTTGAATTGAAGATCAAAGAGCTCCAGATTCTGAACGAATTTTAATCCAGAAAATATTTGAATTGCCTACCGTTCATTTTTGAGTAGTAAGAGCGGCTTTGATCTAGATCTTATCAAGAATTCGATTATGAAAAAAATTTCTTGAGGGGGTTCTCAACCGCTTAAGTGTAGGTGACAGAAATATTCGGAAGGATTCTTCTATGTGCGTCTTTTCTATATATCTATTAATTATCGAATTGCTCATATTTTTCATTGTTAGTTAGTTTCAGTAATATTTGTTAAACTTTATCATTACATACAATTTATACAAACTAAGGCAATAATTCTATAGTTAGTTAATATTCAGGACGAACAAGATTGAACTCATCAGAATTTCGAATCCATTATCTCGATGCAAAGGAGGGTATTATAACTTTGTAGCTGTCCTAGGGATATTTTTCTTGTTTTGGTGGATTATTATTATATTCCTAAAATCAAATTATGAATGATATTGAATTTTGTGTGACTACACTCTTTCGTTTCACTTCCATTCATTAAACCTATTCATTGAAAATTAGAAGTGTATGTGTTGTATTTTTAAAATGATTTTTTTCTTAGTAGTGGAGTTACATAAAATAGATATTATAGTGTCACTATTATTATGCTACTGGAGAACAGTCTATGTTGTTTAGAGCATGTTGAATACTTAAATCGATGTTGTCTTTACTATTGCATACCACTCTTGATATCCATGCTTCGTATAGGAACTAAATCAGGTAAATTTAGTTCCATTCACTAATTCATTTAAGCTCCCGCTTAGACTAGATTTAATTTTTCACTGATTTCCAGATGACAAATGACAAAAACATTATTCAACAGTAATGCCTACTATTTTCCTATCATAAAATATTTTTGCCAATGTCTGTTGTATGGAAATCAGTGTTGAAAATTCAAGAGGTGCATATATTCAGCACAAATAGAATTTGTTATGCACTTAGCGCACTCATCCTATGTCATTTAGATTTTCTGGAATTTTTCCCTTAAAAAATATGCTTAACTAAGTACATTGCAGATAAAGTTCATTTCGTATTACTTGGTTGGGTTTAATGAATCAATAAAGTCAATCAATTTACTTAAGTCAATTCATTGCTTCATAAATATTATAAACAGGAATACGTAAATTTATCGACGGCAAATATTATGCTTCTATATTATTTTAAACTCTCCACTTGAAGTTTGGATTCTAATCAATTTTGTCCATATGATAGGTGGACAAAATAAGGCTATTTGGGAGGATGTTACCGGATCTACGCCTTTGACCTTTGTCAAAGAATGTGTATCATTCACAACTACCGTATCGGCAAGGTTTTGGCTTATGGATTGCAGGAATGTTTCTGATGCCGCTAAAATGGCAACAGAATTGTACACTCAGGTAAGACAATCCCAGACTAGGAGAAAAGTTGTCTTCTTAAACCTTTTTTTTTCAATAACTTGCGAGTGTAACATGAGGTCATAGCCTATTGTTGAATGCAGGTAATCCAACCTTTTCAGAAGAATTTCATGTTGTTCATCCTAAGATACAGGGTGATTAGTGAAAATTGACATAAATTTCTGATATCCATAACTTGGAAATCGGCAGTCCGATTTTGTTTAGTTTCTCCGAAACTAACAGTCTTAGGATACACAAAAAAAAAGCTACTATTCTGGAAGGCCTAGATGACCTGTATTCACCACCAGATTATGACAATTGTTCTTTGGCTTTGTAAACGGTGTTTTTTTTAGAGCTATAGAACTTTGAATTGCATAAAACAACGATGGATTATTCGATTGACATAAATTTTATTTATCCGCAAGATAATCTTGTGACATTACATTTTAAATATGATTTCTGGCATATGACCGCCACGGCTGGCTCGGATGTAGTCCAATCTGGACGTCCAATTTTCGATGACTTTTTCCAACATTTGTGGCCGTATATCGGCAATAACACGGCGAATGTTGTCTTCCAAATGGTCAAGGGTTTGTGGCTTATCCGCATAGACCAATGACTTTACATAGCCCCACAGGAAGTAGTCTAGCGGTGTTAAATCACAAGATCTTGGAGGCCAATTTACAGGTCCAAAACGTGAAATTAGGCGGTCAACAAACGTGTCTTTCAATAAATCGATTGAGGCACGAGCTGTGTGACATGTTGCGCCGTCTTGTTGGAACCACAGCTCCTAGACACCATGGTTGTTCAATTCAGGAATGAAACAGTTAGTAATCATGGCTCTATACCGATCACCATTGACTGTAACGTTATGGCCATCATCGTTTTTGAAGAAGTACGGACCAATGATTCCACCAGCCCATAAAGCGCACCAAACAGTCAGTTTTTCTGGATGTAACGGTGTTTCGACATACACTTGAGGATTGGCTTCACTTTAAATGCGGCAGTTTTGTTTGTTGACGTAGCCATTCAACCAGAAGTGCGCTTCATCGCTAATGGACGTTGTGCGCGATACGTATTCCGCACAGAACCATTATTTTCGAAATGAAATAGCACTATTTGCAAGCGTTGTTCAGGCGTGAGTCTATTGATGATGAATTTCCAAACCAAATTGAGAATAAATCACTTGACAGCTGTTAAATCGGTCGCCATCTTGAACAGTAATGCCAACTTAAAGTTATATACCTCGAAAAAAAAACACCCGTTACATCGGAGCAGTATTCGAAGGTTGAATTCTCTTTCAAACACAATCAACTTTTTCAGTCAACACATGTTCCCTTCATGGCGAATTTCGTTGTTTTTGCCAAAAGAGTGAATCACTTTGAATGTAGGATTCGGGTCTTCTGTATGACCGACGACAAGGAAGATAAAACTTTAGAACATCAAGAACAGTTCACCGAGATAGCCAAGAGTCGCGACGTGGAGGTTTTGGAAGAGAAAGATATATTCTTGGAATTCACCGGAAATCTGGTACCTGTGCTCCAATCTGGTGATCAGCTGAAATTGGGATTCAAAGCATTTAGAGAGAACAGACTGGCTTTCACCATGCGTGTTAAAGATGTGGTAAGTGGATTCAGTATTAGGCGAACTATTTAAATTTACACTGCGCAAAAAAATTAACGCACATTCTGAAAATCTAAATTTTAATGAATGTTAACTCTACATTGACTTTATAACTATTTTTTTGTGTTCTCTCGGGAAGGTTTTGAACGAAACAAGACACATTAAATGGAAGAAAAATTCAGGATTACACCGAATCTTATGTGAAAGAAGAGAAATAAACAATTTTCAAAATACTGGAATGCTGATAAGTGATTTAATACTTGGTATTTCCACCCCTTGCGTTAATTACAGCTCGGCAACGACGGTTCATACTCAAAATGACCGATCTTGAAATGTTCTGATCTAATCTAATCTAATTGGGAAAAACCTCCAAGACTTACATTACTTCCGGCCACATCAGAAACAGATTGAAATATATATTTTTGTCTTTACAATCCTTCCCAGATTTCTCCGAGTTGGATTCCTAAGTCATTAAGAGTAGCTGGATGATTTTCTGAACTTCTCAGCCTTCTATTGAGGTTGTCCCAAACCTGCTCAATCGGATTGAGATCTGAATTTCTTGCTGGCCATTCCATTCGAGATACTTCAACCTCTTCAAGGTACTCCTGAACGATGCGCGCACGATGGGGTCTGGCATTATCGTCCATAAAAATGAAATTTTCATCAATGTATGGGGCAAATGGCAACACATGCTCTTCAAGAATGTTCCTTCTATACCTATCAGCAATCATAGCTCTATTATCAACGACCACTAGGTCTGTGCGAGCAGTCAAAGATATTCCACCCCATACCATAATCGATCCTCCCCCGAAACCAGTAGTATTCAGGAAATTGCACTGAGCATATCTTTCATGTGGACGTCTGTATACAAGGGAACGTCGATCACAATGGTAGAGGCAGAATCTAGACTCATCTGTGAAGAGAACTCTTTCCCAATCAGCTTCTTCCCAATGGATATGCTCTCTCGCAAAATCCAAACGCGCCCTTCGATGGGCTGGGGTAAGGGCTGGGCCTCTTGCCGCGACACGAGTCCTTAAATCATATTCTCTGAGGCGATTCCTTATTGTCTGAGTGCTAATTTGCACCCCATGAGTTTGCTCAAGATGATTTTGAAGGAGGCGAGCGGTTGCAAACCGTTGTCTCAACGAAGAAACTCTCAAGTAACGTTCTTGAATGGCAGTTGTTACCCGTGGTCTACCCTGTCCTGGTCTTCGGACATTCATACCTGTCTTCCTGAATCGCTGCAACATTCTGGACACACTTGTATGGGAAACTCCAAACGTTTCTGCAATTCTTGTGTATGTCCACCCTTCTTCTCGCAAAATTACCGCTTGGGCACATTCCTCTTGGGTCAAATTGCGTGTTTCGCTTTGCATAGCGATCGAGTGTAGAAAATCAAACGAAAGAAGAACTATTGATCACTAAAATTGATCGAGAACAACTGATTTCAGAATGGAGCCAATGCATAAAAAATCTGATAATCTCATCTTTTTTATTCCTGCTGAGAAAAAAACATCTGTATTGAAGAAAAACGTTGAAAGTGGATAACATATGCATGCATAATTCTGATGAAAATAATTATCATTGAGAACACCTTCAGTTGTAGAATAAATTTGAGATTTCCAAAATGTGCGTTAATTTTTTTGCGCAGTTAATTTAAGTAGATCCCACCTGATTGATCATCTCCCATAGATTTAAACTGATTGTTTTCGATAGAGAAAAAAAATATAGAAATGTAACAAATACATTCGAATTCATTGTGGATATGTAATGAAATGACTGCGTTATGACTCATTACTCCTTTGTATGGAATTCTCTGGACCAAACATTGTAATTTTTCTTATTCTAGGATGAAAATGCCGCAGGAAGACTGATTTTCATGAATGATGCAAAAGTGGCCAGAGGAGAGCCCAACCAAACTCCGCTTTGTACTTTAAATTTAGTTTTACCCAAAGAGGTTCAACCTGATTCGCATTCCGATCTTTTGTCTTTGGATAAAGACCATAGCTACCTTCTTCATGGAGGAATAAGTGAGTATTTAATTTCAAATCTAATATTCAATTTGCATCATCACCTTTCAGAAAACAGGCGTAAGACTGGAATAACCCAGTGTTCATTTCTATAAGAAACACAAATAAACTGCTCCACAGGAGTTAGGGATATTGACTTAAATTGCAAAAAAATATAATTTAAATGAGATTTTTGTGATGAAAATTCATATTAATATGCTTTCAAGTTGCAGGAAATAAAACTAATTTTAGCCTGTAGGTCTGCAGCGTATACAGGGTGGTTAAGAAAAATTGAGTAAAATAACGAAATTTTATTCTCAGAGGAGTCAGGCATTTTAAGACTATCAATACAATGTATGGCCTCCGCGGGCATCAATAACAGCTTGACATCTTGTTTGCATACTACACACGAGGTTGTTGAACATTTCTTGAGGAATTTGGTTCTATAAACGGGGCAGAAGCTTTCTCAGATCATTTAAGGATTCTGGGGTAGGTTGATAATTATCTAATCTTCTTAGGAGCATATCCCATGCATGTTCTATGCAATGCCAATCTGGTGAGTGCGGAGGAATTAGAAAATGTGGAATACCAAGCTCCTCGCGCGCATTCTCAACTATGGCTGCACGGTGCGGTCTATCGTTATCGTCTAGAATTTGAAAAGTTTCACCAATAGCAGCCTGAAAATTTGGCACAACATTGTCAATGACATGCTCCCTATAGTGTAAGGCGGTCATATTCCCAGGACAAATTTGTAGATCTTCGCGCCCGTTGAAACATATCCCGGCCCATACTATAACACTACCCCCTCGGAATGGATGGACTTCTTGGACATAGCGACGATTAAGGGGTAGGCGTTGGATTGTCCATACCTTCATTCTTCGAGAATTTGAAAATCGTCCATATCTGGATTCATCAGTGAAAAGGACACTACGCCAATGATGGTTCCAATTGATATCTTGCCTTGCCCATTCCAGTCTTTGACGCTTATGATCACGGGTTAATGGAACTCCTCTTAATGAACGTCTAGAACCTAGATTCACTTCTCTCAAACGTCGTCTGATGGTTCCGATGGAAACTTGGACCCCATCAGCATTTTGAAGAGTATTCCGTAGCATTCCATACGTAGATGTGGGGTTTCTTCTCGCCGAAACGGTGATGAAACGATCCTGATCAGGTGTTGTTTTTCGTCGCCCACCAAGCCTTGGTTTTTCCAACATGGAACCTGTCTCCCTGAACCTATTCCAAAGTCGAGATATCACACTTTGGCTGACTTGGAGCCTTTCCGCTACAACAACCTATTAGCCTCAGCGTTTGTTAATTTACGTCTTTGTAATAAACTGGCCTGTAGTTGGGTGTTAATGTTTAAAAAGGAACTTATTAGAAGAGCGGCTTTCTATAGTTCTGGCCAGTATAGTTGAAATTAACACAATTTCTCTTTTATGAAAGAATCTTTCGTGCGTCCGGCTTATGCACTAGGATAAGTCTTATATTTGATCTTTTTCGAGGAGGTGTTTCACTGAATGAGACCAAGTATTTTGGATAACAAAGTTTAAAAATGGATTGAAATAATTAATGAAAAATAATACAATCAATAAAATTTGCACATTACTAGCCTATGGCAAACACCTCAAGAGTAAATAAGAAAAAAATTATAACCTTCGACAATCTTGGACTATTTTGGTAAATCTCTTATAAGGAGAAAAATCATCAAACAATATATATAAGATTAAATTGAATATCCTTACCCTGGATATCACAATCACTGTTCAAATAAACCTTTCAACAAATTCCCTATTTGTACCTTTCCTGAAACCGTTCCCGCAAACCGACTTGAACTTATTCAACTTAGAATCGAACTTTAACTCAGGGCCGAATTGCCCTCTTGGTCCCAACTTCCGAACCGAACCCGATCTTCCACTTGAACTCTAACTTTAATTCTAACTCCCTGACCCTAACTTCTAACTGACTACCGAATTGAAAACTGTTGTTTTTATCGTTGAATAATCGTCACCCTCCTTCTACCAAATTTTTCTAAGCGTCTATCTTTTTTTTCTTTCGTCCAATCAGAGTGATTGTCCTTATGTACCTAGATTATTGGTTCCACCCCATGTTATGTTCTATTGACATGGGGTTGTACCGTTAACACCGCCATTGTGGGAACCATTATGGGCGCACCACCGTTGGTGGTCCCTCCGAATAGGACAGATTTTTTTGTTCGAAGTTTTGGGCCATTTAAACCTCCCTAGAGTTTTTGCGACTAAATTTTATTGCTTTGACATCCTGTCCAATTCTCTTGAAATTTGACCCTAGTTGTTTTATTGTGGGATATCGACAGTGCCAACCACCCTGGGGTGTTTATCTTAAGCCAGGATGAAGGATTTAATGCCTAATAAATGTGAGGGGTGACAACGACTTTGTTTGCGTTCCCTCTTCTGAGATAGAAACGGGAATTTGTTGAATATCCTTTCAATGAGCCTGTACTAATTGTGAATTATTATTCACATTCATTACATCTTGGCATTTTCAGAAAACTCGTTTCAAATCGAAGCCATTGATAAACTGACTCCATTTCGAAATAAGAACAATCATGAAGCATATGCAAAGAACCAAACTTCAGAAAAAAGGCGACCAGATTGACGAAATGTCATATACTGATTTTATTGGATCGATTCAAGTTTTAAATGATTTTACAGCGATTTTCTCGAAAATTGAAACGATTGAATACGATATCCCTAACTCTTGTGGATCAGTATATTTGTCAGATTCTCCTTAGATAGCTACTATTCAGCTGATTGTAATTTGTAATAAGAAAATAGTTTTACGGTGTGCTGACAAATTTTTCAATTCTGGAAAAAGAACCTCCCGGGCGGGATTCGAACCCGCAACCTCCGAATCACTAGTCCGTCGCTCTACCAACTGAGCTAACGAGGATCTTTTTCCAGAATTGAAAAATTTGTCTGCACGCCGTAAAACTGTTTTCTTATATTTATCTCACAGACGTTATAATCACTTTCGTAATTTGTAATTCAAAATGTCTCCTCAGGTAAACCAGATACGATACACAGAGCCGACTTCAAACTTTCCGACATCTGCAATCTTCTCGATGAGGACTGGGAGAAATTAGCTGCAGAACTCGACATACCACCTTCAGATATCGAAATAATAAAACAAGAATACCCCGAAAATAAACCGCAGCAAGCGATGATAATGTTCAGATTGTGGCTGAGACAGAAGGCCAATAAAGCCACAGGAAACCAACTGGAAGTAGCTCTGAGAAAAATAGGCAGACAAGATGTGATCGACCAATGCATTTGCAATGTGGAATTAGTAACGGACGATATGGAGAGGGCCTTGGCCAAAGTGAGGTTGGATCAGTCTGGTTTCGACGCCCTTCGCGAAGATATTGGCTCGAGGGATTCATCACTGAAAAGAGACGGCACCTTAGGGTCAGCGAAGCTAGAAGGAATTAGTATTTATGATGATTTAGATAGGAGTGAAAAGTCAGGTGAGTCCTCATTGAATCTTTGAAATACACTGCGCAAAAAAATTAACGAACATTCTGAAAATCTCAATTTTAATGAAAGTTAACTCTACATTGACTTTATAACTTATTTTTTATGTTCTCTCGGGAAGGTTTTGAACGAAACAAGACACATTAAATGGAAGAAAAATTCAGGATTTCACCGAATCTTATGTGAAAGAAGAGAAATAAATAAATTTCAAAATACTGGAATGATGATAAGTGATTTAATACTTGGTATTTCTACCCATTGCGTTAATTACAGCTCGGCAACGACGGTTCATACTCAAAATGAGTGATCTTAAAATGTTCTGATCTAATCCTTCCCAGATTTCTCTGAGTTGGATTGCTAAGTAATTAAGAGTAGCTGGATGATTTTCTGAACTTCTCAGCCTTCTATCGAGGTTGTCCCAAACCTGCTCAATCGGATTGAGATCTGGACTTCTTGCTGGCCATTCCATTCGAGAGACTTCAACCTCTTCAAGGTACTCCTGAACGATGCGCGCACGATGGGGTCTGGCATTATCGTCCATAAAAATGAAATTTTCACCAATTTATGGGGCAAATGGCACTACATGCTCGTCAAGAGTGTTCCTTATATACCTATCAGCATTCATAGCTCCATTATCAACGACCACTAGGTCTGTACGAGCAGTCAAAGATATTTCACCCCATACCATAATCGATCCTCCCCCGAAACCAGTAGTATTTAGGAAATTGCACTGAGCATATCTTTCATGTGGACGTCTATATACAAGGGAACGTCGATCACAATGGGAGAGGCAGAATCTAGACTCATCTGTGAAGAAAACTCTTACCCAATTGGCCTCCCAATGGATATGCTCTCTCGCAAAATCCAAACGCGCCCTTCGATGGGCTGGGGTAAGAGCTGGGCCTCTTGTCGCGACACGAGGCCTTAAATCATATTCTCTGAGGCGATTTCTTATTGTCAGAGTGCTAATTTGCACCCCATGAGTTTGCTCAACCTGCTTTTTAAGGAGGCGAGCGATTGCAAACCGTTGTCTCAACGAAGAAACTCTCAAGTAACGTTCTTGAATGGCAGTTGTTACCAGTGGTCTACCCTGTCCTGGTCCTCGGACATTCATACCTGTCTTCCTGAATCGCTGCGACATTCTGGACACACTTGTATGAGAAACTCCAAACCTTTCTGTAATTATTGTGTATGTCCACCCTTCTTCTCGCAAAACTACAGCTTGGGCACATTCCTCTTGGGTCAAATTGCGTGTTTCGCGTTGCATAGCGATCGAGTGTAGAAAATCAAACGAAAGAAAAACTATTGATCACTAGAATTGATCGAGAACAACTGATTTCAGAATGGAGCCAATACATTCAAAATCTGATAATCTCATCTTTTTTTATTCCTGCTGAGAAAAAACATCTGTATTGAAGAAAAACGTTGAAAGTGGATAACATCTGCATGCATAATTCTGATAAAAATAATTATCATTGAGAACACCTTCAGTTGTAGAATAAATTTGAGATTTTCATAATGTGCGTTAATTTTTTTGCGCAGTGTATTCGAAATATTCTGCACCAAGAAAATCGAGCCTTCTGATTATTTTCCCGATTTTGAGAGTTCCATGCGCTCTTATGACAGATCTGTCTGCAATCAGTAAGTTATCAGTGTTCATGTTTGAGGAACAATTGCTCAAAAATAAGTGGATAAAAAAAATTAAGATTTTTTTACTCCTTCAAAAAGTATCGTTTTTGAAAACCTCTTTGCACCAATTTGTCGCTCTCATGTGCTAGGAGTCGTTTTAAACCTCGTTGTTCACTACACACAATTATCACTTGTACTATATTTGGTCTTTCAACTTGTGCATGATATAAATTTTGAATAATGATGAACGAAGGTGCTTCTTCTTCTTCTATTAGACCTTCAGGTGTGTTTATTATGAAGGTCGCTTCAGTGGGTTGTGGCTTCTTTGGAGATATAACTCCTGCTATATTTCCATCGTTTGGGTGGTCTTCCTAATGGTCGTCTACTTGATGGTTTCCGGTCCTTAGCGATATATGTTAATCTGTTGTGGTCCATTGTTTCTACGTGGCTTCGCCAATATCTTTTTCTCTTCCTTCCCCACCTCAATATATTTTACACTTTACAACTATCTAATATCGCTGTTTCTCACTCTGTTACTTATAGTTTTTCCTGTAATTGTCCTGAGAGTTTTCATCTCTGCTGTTCTTAGGATGGTCTCGAAAATAATTCTTGTACGAGGAAATATTAAGGAAAATCCTTCCACCCGTCGATTTCTAATTTCAAAAGTAATTTATCGTATCCTTTTTTGAATTTGATATTTCTTCATTCAAATAATAATCTTTTATTGTCGCGTTTATTTTCAGAAGTTGAGACCTATGCAATCAAGAAAACTGACAGTGAAACGAATGGCTATGTGAATATGGAAATTGTGGATAATGGAATGGATTCACCGAATGCTAATAGAAAAATTTTCAAAATCAAAACCGATCAACTGAAATCCACACCTGCAGGAAAGAACCGAAATGAAGATTACAATGCCAACACTCCACCTCCCAGTCCTGCCGATTTCAACCATCATAAACATGCAGGGCATGAAGTTGAAAGTAAGTTTTCAATCGATTTTTTAACATCTAACAAATGAAGAGGATTCCCCTCTTTATATGAAATTATTTGCAAGTTTTTTAATGCTCATCATTATTAATCATTCAATCATAAAAGTGGGGCATCCGATAGAATATTAAATGTAATAGAGCCATTATATTCCGCTGTTTCGGCCAAAATTTTGCTCCAAAGTTTAAGTTATAATTGTTCCTAATAATTCATGCCCATTTTAATATTTTTGCTTGGATTTCGACACTTATTTCCTGTAGAAGTAGTAGATTTCATGCATCCGGTGAAGGAATTAGCTTCTTCTTGGTTTAGCATAGTCGAGTATTCTTTTGGAGATTGCATTCTTCCTTAGCGATGGCTTTGAAGGCAAACTCAGTAGTTTTCAATTTTTCCCAAGGAATAAACCAGGAGGAACCAGTTTTCTGTTCCACCCCTAAGAAATCTGTAATCATGGACCCGATAGAAGTCCTCAAAAAAAATGTAGGAGACACGTTGACTTTCCTCCATCAAGAGCGAAATGATTTCCTACCAGATGACGACATTATCATACCTAGTCGTAAAGACGATCATGTTTCTAAAGTCATCGATTTGGACAGTATCACCACAAAGTCTCCGAAGAAGAACGAAGCTGATGACCAGGATAATTTGAGAAACGAAGTCGAACAACAGCTATCTGAAGTGATCAAACAAGCAGAAGACACAGTGAATGATATGAAATACAATTTCGAAGAGAAATCAGATGAAGACGATATGAAGAATGCAACCGAGGATACTTTGGATAACTTGGAAAGCTTGAAGGAAGATTCCATTTCCAACGCTCAAGAAAAAAGCGAGGAAGCTTTTAAATTTTTAGAGAACGAGGCGTCTAGTCCTCTACCTACCAGTAAAAACCTTCCCGAGGATGTAACCTTCATTCAGAAAGAAATATATTCTATAACGAGTGATCCTGTAGGATCTACCCCGTCTTCCGAAGAATCGATTCCGATCAATATAAGGGAGCATACTTCAGAACCCATCGGTTTGTTGGAAAGGAAACAAGACTGTTCGTCGCCTGAGAACGACTTGCTCAGTCGGATACCGATCAGTACGAAAGATGGTAAAGTGAAAACGATCAAGAAACATTCTAAGGACCCCCTGAAAGAGTTCGTCAAGCTATCCCAAGATTTCAATTGGGACGATCAAGGCAAAGAAATAGTTCAAACAACTGTAGTTACAGATCCCATCGTAAAAACAACAGTCACTCGAATAACAACGAAAGAAGGCGAATTGCCCGATGAGTTATTGAACCATCAGTTTGTAGAGACTACGGAAATACTTCCTAAAAGTAAGATACCAGTGTTGAAAACGGAAACGACTGTAGTATCCCCGATTACCTTCGAGGAGACCAGAATAACTGAAACCATAACGTCGCCGATTTCTTTGGTTTCCACCAAGAGCAGTACCATGGGTTCGGACTCTGAAGATGACAGTCATATGAGTCCACCTTTGAAAGGAGTGTTGAGAAGGGGAGGGGTAGGAAGTTCTAGCGGATCGGACGTTGCACTCCATGAAGAGGGAGCCGAATTGAGTGAGGACGAATCAGGTATGTGATTCCTCGTAACTATTCATTCAGCTTCCATTTTACTAGCGCTTTCTTAACAATATTGACGTAAATTTGATGATTGATACTTTTGAGTAGAATAGAAGCCTAGCTGCAATATGTTTTCTCTGTTCTACAACGTTGAATTTTACTAAGTGACATATTTAAATCGCATCAAATAATCTTTTTATTTTGATCTTATTTATTTTGATTCATCTGAAACGTTGCAGATCTGATAGTGTATTCTTTAAGAAATTACAGCATTAACATTTCATTGAAGTTTCATAAATGCTGAGTTTTTCAAAAATAAAATCTATTCCACACAAATTTAATTATCGATTTTTTCGAGATATGCAATGAAAAAAATTACCAATGAAATTATCATTTTTATCAAATTATTAACAAAAAAATAAAAGAATACCTTGCTGTATCTCAAAACTAAAGGGTGTTTTTTTTAGATCTATAGAACTTTAAATTGCAATAAAACAACGATGGATTATTCGATTGACATGAATTTTATTTATCCGCAAGATAATCTTGTGGCATTACATTTTAAATATGATTTCTGGCATATGACCGCCACGGCTGGCTCGGATGTAGTCCAATCTGGACGTCCAATTTTCGATGACTTTTTCCAAAATTTGTGGCCGTATATCCGCAATAATACGGCGAATGTTGTCTTTCAAATGGTCAAGGGTTTGTGGCTTATCCGCATAGAGCAATGACTTTACATAGCCCCACAGAAAGTAGTCTAGCGGTGTTAAATCACAAGATCTTGGAGGCCAATTCACAAGTCGAAAACGTGAAATCAGGCGGTCACCAAACGTGTCTTTCAATAAATCGATTGTGGCACGAGCTGTGTGACATGTTGCGCCGTCTTGTTGGAATAACAGCTCCTGACATCATGGTTGTTCAATTCAGGAATGAAAAAGTTAGTAATCATGGCTCTATACCGATCACCATTGACTGTAACGTTCTGGCCATCATCGTTTTTGAAGAAGTACGGACCAATGATTTCACCAGCCGATAAAGCGCACCAAACAGTCAGTTTTTCTGGATGTAACGGTGTTTCGACATACACTTGAGGATTAGCTTCACTCCAAATGCGGCAGTTTCGTTTGTTGACGTAGCCATTCAACCAGAAGTGTGCTTCATCGCTAAACAAAATGAAATGGACGTAGTGCGCGATACGTATTCCGCACAGAACCATTATTTTCGAAATAAAATTGCACTATTTGCAAGCGTTGCCAAACCAAACTGAGAATAAATCACTTGACAGCTGTTAAATCGGTCGCCATATTGAACAGTAATGCCAACTTAAAGTTATATACCTCGAAAAGAAACACCCTATATTAGTGGATTTTCTTCGATTTTCAGCAAGCTGCATTTTAGAAACTATGCATAAACACCTGTATGAGAACTTGTCGTTTCATAAGAATGAAAACCCCCTTTCAATATTGTGAAAATTGTTCCAGTTGGATTTCTGATAGGATATAAGGGCTCACAAAATTAACTCCTACAAAATTTCTACCTGTCATCTTCAATGTGATATTGATAATATGATTCATTTATTTGTGTCACTTAGTTAATTCGTTGGTTCAATTTGTGCTGATAATTATTCGAAAATATTTCTAAATTAAGTAAATATTTCAAATCATAATTCTAATAAAACTCGAGAAAACAAATATTATTATGATGAGTTTGATTCGATGAACTAATTTTATTTGTAGATAGAAATAGATCTATGCATGCTACACTTTCTCATTTTCTTCAATTTTTAATTTTAAGCTATTTTTTAAATCTCTCCACACTAACTACAATTTGAGATTTCATTTACGAAGTAGCGTTGTTGAGTGATTTAATTGTTGATTGTGTTTGAATTTGTAATGTTTCTCGTTTAACCTAATGTTTTGCCTAGCATCACAAAAGACCCTAAAGACATGGCATGTACTTACCCCTCTAGTATGGTCACTTGTTGCATTGGCAACCAGCATGATCGTGTTGGCACTACTTGCACAATCTTGACTATATGGTATGCAATATTTGATTTTATTAATATCCCATGTTCATTTAAATCGATTCCCTATAAAAATACAATCACGAGACTCAATACAGATTGACTTGGCTGCATACACTACCGTGACATACTTACACTGGACTGAAAATAATGAAACTAGAATTTTTTAAAACAATACCGAGACGTGTTGGGCAGTGTATAGATAATCGCGGTGGACAAACACATTATTAAAAAATTTATTAGAAAAAATGGTAAACCCTTCGTCTTTTTCTCCAAATTTCAGTCATATAATCCTTGCCATACTATCTATGTTTTACCAAAAAAAAATTAAATTTAAACAGCTCCTTCTGGGTGTTGCAGTTTCTTTGTCAGTTAGTATATTTGTCGTTGGATTTCTGTGGAATAGAAATCTCACTCTCTACTGAGGGAATTAAATATGTTTTTTAGTCCAAATTAACAGATGTTTTGATCAAAATCATATTCCCTATTTTTAGACTAACGGAATTTGATAATTACTGAACAATAAACAGACATTTTTGATATTTATAGTCCGCATAAGTATGTCAAAAACGCAGTTACCCTTTATTCGTCCAGTGTAATATGAATAGTAGTGTATCTAGTAAGCGCAAGATGAATCATTAAATATGTATATATTTCGACTCATTCTAATAACTTGCGAATTTTTTCATTTCAAACACATAGTTTTATTCATTCGGGAATACAGGTACTCTTATTTTCATTTATTTTCCAAAGGCTTCCCATTTAGCTCCCTTGGTTTGCAATGCGGTTGCTAACTCAATTAATTATTCATTTTCGAAAATTCTAATATCCTAAATGTATCAAGTTGAAATAATTTATACTTACGTATAGTATGAAAAAATATATACTTACTTGAATATGAGTAGAATTGCTTTCATAGGAAAAACAGTTTTGTTTAGCAACTTTGTTAAGATAACCCTCAATGGTTTTCTCAGTTTTATAGGTAAAAATCATTGCAAATATATCTTTTATCTTTATTTCAACAAACTTTAACTCCTTGATTTTTAAATAGGTAATAGCATTCGATTCGAAGAAATTCACTGCTATTATGATTTACTCGTATAGAATTTTGATCCTAAACAATGTAATTGGACACATTTCATTTCATTATGTAGTTTAATAATCTAATGCTCTCCTTCAGTGATCTGAATTCACCTAACATGACCTAATTTATCAATATTTGAATAGCAATTCGAAAGAGTTTTTTTAGAATGTGCCTGAATTCATATTTATAACTTCAAACTACTGAGAAAAAAGACGATATTATATAGGGATAATGTCCCAGTGAGTATTAAAGATGAAATAAAATTCACTTTCTCATCAGTATGCTTGAATCTTAAAAAAAATGTATGTTCATTTTTCAAATCTTAAACTAAAGAAGCATGATACAATCATTTTAGCTTAGCTTACTCTGCATAAAATTTTAAAATGAGGCATGATGATTTAACATCTTAATACTTAGGCTTTATTCCTAACATACCAATTTCTGTATGAAAAAAAGTGCTTCACAGCAAATTTTAAAGCTTTTATGCTTGAATGCTTGTTAGCGTGGATAATATTTTACATACAGAAGTTTTAAGCATGTTTTGCTCACAATTATTTATTAGTTTGAATTTTACTTAACTGTTAGAGGTTCCTGTGAAGATATTAGTTTCTAATCACAATTAGGAAGAAGCTAATTATTTTCAAATAGTTTTTTTTTATTAACAAATAGCATCTACACTGAGAGACATAACAATTTGCTGTGGCTGACCAAAATTTGAGAATTAATGCAATTAAAAGAAAATTTTGAAATAAACATTGGGTGTATCTGAAACCAGTCAAATAATTTTGAACTGTGATATATTTTTCTAATAACGTTTCTTGATTGTTCAATTTCTATGCATTGTCTCTGGTGTGATATTAGTACTAATATTTTGTTGCTTTATTAGAACCTACTAGTTTTATTATCTTATCTTTAATCGAACTCAATTAGCCTACGTTATAAAATGGTTGGTATCTATTGAGCCTCAGAAATTGCGATACTTAATTAGAATTGAGACTCATATTTTCACCGAACCTTGGCAGATATGAATCCGTTTATATGAATGCCTTAACTCTTGTACTGTCTTTTTAGAAGATTTTTATCAACAAGATCAGCCGAATTATACTGAAACAACTGTAGAAGAAGTGGATCCAATTACTGGGGCTAAGTATGTGGTTATTAGTTCTCAAATTATGAATTGTTATAGGAAAATTGAAAATTAAATTACTTATAGAACTAGAAACTACTAGAAGTGGTTTAGTGGTTATCTTCTTTGAATAGAGTTTTAGTAATATTGAGTGTTATTTGTAGTTTTATTTATATATTTCTCATTGCAGCGTCACGAGGACAATAAAAACCTACAGCCAAACAATTTCATATGGGAAATCGGGACAGTGAAGATGATTTTCTGGATAAAGTATTTTATCAACGACGAGTGCATCAAGGGATAATGGTAAAACTATTTGATGTATGATGTCCAAATTCCAATCACAACCTATTTGAGATATCAGAATACAACAGTTGGTTGAACTGGATATAAATTGTTCAAAATTTTATTTTTGCAATTTTATATATTTTTATTTAAAAGAATTGAAATGAAAATTGTAAATTATGTATCTACTAAAATATTTATATATTATATTATATAAAATTAAGTTATTTCTGGAGAGTAACTTCTGCCGTACTATATAAATTCAATTATTAGTCATTTGCATAAATATTCAAGAGTTATGTTTGATTAACTAAAGAAATAATTTTTGCATAAATAGTGCCTAGTGTAACATGACTATTTGAGAGATTATTAATCTAAAAATTAATATATTAGAATTGATAAAGATTTATTATTATGAACGATTTTTCAGAGGTACTAAGATTTCCATATTTGTTGAAATTGGAATATTCTATTATAGATTTAATATATTGGTATTATATGTTTGCGCTATTTTAAATAATTATTGGAAATATGTAGAAAGGTTGACTATTCCTCTTTTCCGAAATAAATACATTGTCAAGTTATTGATATTTCATTTTCCAACAATAACGAAGAATATGTTTATTGATTAACTTAGTCAAAACTCAAACTTTTTATTTCATGAACCCAGAAGTTTAAATTTTTTTAAATGGAGAAAGAGTAAATTTCTCATGGTTATATCTACTTAGTTGCGAACTATTTACAAGAATTATACTATAATATTTTATATGGAGGTATGCCTAACTGAATATTATATCTGATCGTGAGAAATTTCAATTCACAAAGGTACATTAGCCAGCCAAGACTGATTATGAATTTCACGGGAATATAGACTTTTCGAGAATATGGATTATTCAAGAATAGATGCTAGGTGAGCACAGTGAAGGGAGTATTTGGACGCTCGACAACTTTCTTTGTTACCAAAGTTTTAATGCAATAATAATAAAGATTAAGATTTCACCAAAATAAAGCCTGATTGATGAGAAAATCTAACTTCATCACAACCTATCGATGATCATTGAATTGCTATCATGTATATACGTGTTATGTAGGTACTCTAATAAGAGTTGGGAAGATTACATGAAATTGCTATAAAAAATACGCCAGTCCATTGATAACAGTAGATGCTTTAATAAGTTTCATTACATTCATGTATTTGTGAACATAAAAATTACCTTGATGGCACAAACTCTTATTGAACATATAACATACAATATTATACAATTGAAATACAACCAGTTCCAACAAAAATATTATAGATACAAAAGTTATTCAGAAATATTTTCAAATACTTTCTTACCTGTATTTTCCAGCTTTTTCAGTTTGGTTTCGTTAAGCACAATTAGGTCTTCAGTCTAATACGAAGTAATGTAAATCTTATATCATATGAAACAGATTCTTTATATCATAGAGATGATCTATGATGTTTTTCTTCAATTTCTAGTTCTTGTTCTCTTTCACCTCATTTTTCTCACCTTTCAATTAGAATTACTTGAAAATTGTTTACGTATATTTACAGAGATGAACAAGAGAACACTTGAACAATCAGATTTATAAAAATAAAACATCTAAATATAGAAAAGTTTTCATTCTAATCTTCGAAATCGATATCTTCTCTTCGGTTTTCACTTCTCGTAGGTCTTCTATTTTCTTCTGTTGAATTATTTCTCCAGACCTGAATTCGATTGATATGCCCAAAATCTTGCATCATGACCTTTTGTCATGGCAAATTATTTTATTCTTGATTTTTTCCCTGCTCGGAATGAAATAAGTTCGACAATTCCATAACCTGAAATGAAGAAAATTGATTGAGTTCGGTTTCGTGTTGGTTATTTTCAATAATAAGAAAAACATTCCATTGAAATGAAACTCAGAAATTACTTGCAAAGGCGAGAAAATTTCGTAATGGTCGTATCTTTGAGAAATCAGATTTTTTGTGTCAAATTTCGAAATTTCAAGAATCCATTAGATACCACCGAAATTTTTTGTATGGAAATCCATGGATAAAAGAATAATTCATTCGAAAATTCAGCATTTACATTATTATAAATAGTCAACGTTGTTTGCTCTGATATACTTGCAACTCACATATGGGTTAGCCAAATGAATCGCTTGCTCTCAGGATGATATAATTGATGTTCTCATTTAAAAAATCCACCCTCAGTTTTGTCTATATTACTATAGGGTGTTCTTTTCCGAGGTATATAACTTTAAGTTGGCATTACTGTTCAAGATGGCGACCGATTTAACAGCTGTCAAGTGATTTATTCTCAGTTTGGTTTGGCAATTCATCATGAATAGACTCACGCCTGAACAACGCTTGCAAATAGTGCAATTTTATTTAGAAAATAATGGTTCTGTGCGGAATACGTATCGTGCACAACGTCCATTTTATTTTGTTCAGCGATGAAGCCCACTTCTGGTTGAATGGCTACGTCAACAAACAAAACTGTCGCATTTGAAGTGAAGCTAATCCTCAAGTGTATGTGGAAACACCGGTACATCCAGAAAAACTGACTGGTGCGCTTTATGGGCTGGTGGAATCATTGGTCCGTACTTCTTCAAAAACGATGATGGCCAGAACGTTACAATCAATGGTGATCGGTATAGAGGCATGATTACTAACTTTTTCATTCCTGAATTGAACAACCATGATGTCCAGGAGCTGTGGTTCCAACAAGACGGCGCAACATGTCACACAGCTCGTGCCACAATCGATTTATCGAAAGACACGTTTGGTGACTGCCTAATTTCACGTTTTGGACCTGTGAATTGGCCTCCAAGATTGCCTTGTGATTTAACACAGCTAGACTACTTTCTGTGGGGCTATGTAAAGTCATTGGTCTATGCGGATAAGCCACAAACCATTGAGCAAACGGAAGACAACATTCGCCGTGTTATTGCCGATATACGGCCACAAATATTGGAAAAAGTAATCGAAAATTGGACGTCCAGATTGGACTACATCCGAGACAGCCGTGGCGGTCATATGCCAGAAATCATATTCAAAATGTAATGCCACAAGATTATCTTTCGGATAAATAAAATTCACGTCAATCGAATAATCCATCGTTGTTTTATTACAATTTAAAGTTCTATAGCTCTAAAAAACCCCCTTCATAAAAAATTAAATATCATACTCACATCTTCACTGTTAGCAGTTCGGTACGGAAAACTATGTTTTCGACTGTTGTATAGATTCACGCTTGCTTTGGTTGAATCACATATCAAGTCATTCGATAATCGTTTGGTGTGTTGGCAAGTATGATCTTTACTTCTTCCAATATCTAAAATATAAACCAGGTAAGGATAACATAATGGTGATACATATACCATCATACACAATCGGGTTTACTATCGAGTTTTGTCTTTAGGTTAGACCATAAATTTAGAAAACATTCTATTAATATGCAATAACATTTTCAACTTACTGCCTCTACTATGAATAAGACCATTGGCGTACATCGAGCTACAGGATAAGGTCGTGCATACAGAGATCCTGCCTTTGGTCGATCTGAAACCAACAAAAGGAAAATACGGTTATAAGACCTACCAAGGGATTTTTAACGAAAAGGTTTAAGCATGGGGAGTTGCTAAAATTTCAATGGCTGCACTACTGTTAAGTCAACAATGAAAGTATCATTCGATTTAGTTACGCTAATTTGATGTATTGATATTTGAAAGTTACCTAAGAAATTTATCTCTGCAAGGAAAACATGGCCCAAGGATTCTGTGGCTAGCTAAAAACGGTAGAATTCCGTGGAGAAGTGGTTTCACTTCTGCTTTAACTTCTCCATTCATGAAGCAGTAGAGCACAGCAACGAAGAATCCCTGCAATAAGATTGTCTATTAGTATTGAATGATATTTTCCATGGTGTTTTCATTAATCGTTGAACAATTATCCTATTCAAAGAACCATAACAATGGGTCAAAGCTTCGGAATTGAATTTGTAAAAATTCTGCTGAAAAGACGAGCACGCCTCTGGATTCTACGTATTATTATTATTTATTTATTATTTGAACTGGGGTCGTTTTGGTGCGGTAAGCCTTCGGGGAACTGCGATCATGCAGATCTTTTGTTCACTACCCTACTCATTCATAGAAACCCAGGGAGGTCGTCAATGACGTTAATAAATTTGACAACCTCCTTAGGACCCTTGGCCGTTACCTCTCTGGTATCCAGGACCGGCTTACCCATGTGAATGGTTCTTAGGCCAGCCAGCTTCGGCTGTTTCTGCTTCCGATCCACAGAGCCTGCAAATCTCGTCTGCCGACTTTCCCATACGGTACAAATGATGTTTGTACCGACAGTGCCCCGTCAGCAGTCCCACCATCACCCGAAGCTCTGCTCGCGACAGCTTCAGGAGCTTTTTGGCGTAGGTAGGTGAAATCTTCACGAATTTCTTTGCCTGAGCAAGTCTAGGAATGTTAGTCCAGTGGATTACCCTATTGTTCAACTTCCATAGCTCGACCGCAGCTTTGTATTAGTCTTTTCCTATCTCACTGAAAGGCTCAGGTCCAGCAGGTCTAACCTTGCACTTTTTGCAAGTTCATCCGCTCTTTCATTTCCTTCAACCCCACAGTGCCCTGGTACCCATAGTAGAGTCACCTTATTTCCTCTGGCCAGTTGCTTTATGGTGTTACGGCACTCCCAAGTCAACAAAGACCCCTGACAACACGATTCCAGGGATCTCAGCGTGGTTTGGCTGTCCGTGGTGATGTAGATATGCGCCCCCTTGAGGTTCATTTTGAGACACTCCTGGGCGCATACATAAACAGCCATTATCTCGGTCTGTAGAATCAAGGGCTCACTTCCCAGGGCTTAAGAGATCCTCAGTTGGATTCTACATAAAAAAGTGCCTCTATAATGTTTTAATTTCAGAGCTTTATCATCAATATTAGTAGATATCGGTATTTTCCCAATTTTCGCTTACAACTCGAAAATAAAAGAAGCTGGTCAAAAATGAATATTACTCTTGTCAGTTATGAACTGTAGCCTCACCTGAAAACTCCCAAACAGTCCATCACAAACATACCACACTACTCGCACAACCTCGTTTGATATGTATTGAAAACCGAATATTACAACGTAGTTAACTCCAAACAATGGCACCAAAACGAGGGTTGACTTGGCCCACTTCATGTAACAAGCTCTATTGTCTTCGTTTAGGGGCGATCTGAGTTTATTTAAAAGAACCATTGATATTCTCAAGAAAAAAATGAGATTCACCTGGAAATGACAGAGACAAAAATTACAAAAATTAATGAAAAAATTCACTTTGTAACTGATGGTGAGAGGTAAGTAAGTTTTATAATAAAATAATAAGAACTCAAGAACGATTATCAAATGCAATTTTTTTCAATAAATTCTAAAACTTTATGAATTGTTGAACTTGAATAAGAACTCTTGAAATTCTAGTTTCTCTACAGCCAAAAATACTCACTACAATGGATATAAGAGTAGGTATCTCTATAATGAGATAGGTTCTGTTGTTAGCCATAGCCATAGTCCAACATAAAGTATCGTCTAAGAATATACGCCCCACAATCCATGCAGACACCACAATAAATGGAAAACCTTCAATGAGAAAAAATTTTAAATACATGACAATTATTCAAATAGGTGTTATATAGAAACAGAACTCAAAATCTTCAATTTATAATTCAAATGGTGAACTTAATTCACATATGTTGAATACCTATTTCTCGTATGAAGCTGAATAGAAAAAAGTAAGACTGCATTTGCAGAAGATACATCCCCTTTTTTTTTGAAGATTTTTTGACTGTTTTTCCTTGTGCACAAAAGCCTTCACAACAGGAAAGTGGTCAAAAAATCCTGATAATCTATCGTTGATAATCAATTCGTTACCATTGAAACTAAATGTTTTATCACTCCTAAGATTTTTAATTCGAAAACTCAAAAAGAACATTGATAAATCTTCAATATTTATTAAATTATAAAAACCCTGGAATAAGACATCATTTTTTGAACTACTTCATATAAAAATTTGCTGTATTTCAAAGAACAGGATATAATTTGAGATTATTATTGCTTTGAATATTAACGATAAATGTTTAGAAATGATTGTTATTTTAACAAATGTTTCAATTTCAGGGTCACGAAAGAGAGAATGGATACATAAATAGTTAGTTGTGTGCTTACCCCAACCCATTATAACATATCCAATAACACTTCCACTGGAATCCGCAAATAAGGCACGAAATATTAAATTATACAGATAGAGACCTTCCATAAGAATCCAAGAATAATTAGCTGTAATGAAGTATTGCCACAAGCTCGTTAGTAGTTTACATTGCCAGTTGTTAGTCTGAAGGAAAATAACATACATTAATGCAAAAAGCATGCCAACATGTCGTTTGAGAAGTGAAGAAGATATCCGAAGGTCCTAAATTTTATCTCGTGAAAAATACCCCAAACTTATAAATTATACCTGACAGTTAGTGAACTTTTATAGATTTTGTTTGGATGAAGAAAAAAAACCCATAGAAATCGAGAAATATATCGCTATTCCACACAATCCAATACCAAATATTGTTTTTAGTCAAGTCAATAATTTTAATCCCGAAATCAATCGGATTTTCAAATGAAAATTGTTCATCAACAGTTGAAACCATAGAAATACTGAGACTCTTAGATGAAAAAAGGTTTTTGACCATTTTCTATTATTTATATTGATACAAATCTAACAATGTTATATATTTTTTAAATCAGGAAAAACTGAGCTTTCAAAAATATGGCACAGAAATCTAGTGTTCCTATTTGAAAATATATAACTTTGGGTCATAGCTTCGTAATTAAAAACCCTTTCGAAAAGATGAGCACGCCACTGGATTCAACGTAGAAAAGTGCCTGTATGATGTTTTAATTTCAGAGCTCTATCATCAGTATTAGCGGAGATATAAATGTTTTTCGATATCGCCATTTTTCCAATTTTCGCTTATAACTCGAAAAGAAAAGAAGTTGGCCAAAAATGAATACTACCCTTGCTAGTTTCTCAGAAAAAGAGACCGATAATGGGGTATCAGATTTCGTCTATCTTCTCTGGTTCAAAAGTTGTAGTGCTAAAACATCGAAATTTGCCCACCCTGTACATTCAGGGAGTAATTGAAATTCATCTATTCTTTTCCACGCTTCCATTCGTAACAAAAAAAAATCAACCACAATCGATAGGCATCGCACAATTTCAATTCTCCTATTACGTGTTACATACAAACCGAAAATTTATCGAATGGGAAATCAAAATGTTACAATTGAATATCTCATATTCGCTAAAACTAAAAGTTCTGTTATCATTTTCAGTTGAATTCAAATAAATCACGATACTACTCCTTGTCAATGAAAATTAATATGTGTGAAATAATTTCAATATAGAATTCACAGCATGATTTATGGTTTGAAAGTGGAAAAGTTTGATTTCCACCGGAATTATCATTATTGAAATTATAGTTGCTATTTTTTTTTTGTAAAATCTTCATATTTCTTTCTGCGACATTTCAGCACCCTCATATTGAAATTTTGGCCAGTTTTCGGAGAAAAATTATGTTGAAATTGAGATTTAACACTTGAATGAGAGGCGATCGAATGTTTTTCATTTTGTTTTTATATTTGTGTGGAGGATGAAAGATTGAAGCAATTCAAAAATTCCTGTTAATTTTTTTTCCATTGTGCGAAAAGAATTGGGTTCGATTTTTGATATCTTTCAGTCACGAATATTCGTAGAAAATTTAAATTTGACACATCGATAGACTTTCTGCTATTTTGAATATTTTCTTCACCATATTTAACTGAGTTCTAAAAATACTTTGATGTGATTAGAATCTGTCTCAGAATACTGCTCAAAAACGACACTCCTCTTAGCAAAAAAAAAAAAAATTATTCTCCTAATTTACACAATTCATGGTGAGAGGTGAAAAAATCTTGTTTAAGTTGAAATATGGGGAGAAAGAAGGTAGAAGAATGTTAAAAACATTCATTTCGTCCAATAATAATGAAAATTTCAGAATCAAGTATGAAGTATATTTTATCCACAAGTAGCTATTCGAATTAGAAAATTCAGTCTATCGAAATAAACAAGAAACATTTGTAACTGCATTTTATTATTGAAATATCAATTTGTCAACAACTCTTGAGATTAATCGAGGATTAAATCACAGCAAGATTTTCACGCAGCTTCAGCAGAAAGCAATAAGATTAAATGGTTTCACAAAAGAGTAAATTTGTCATTCTTACAGAAGTTCCTAAAGAATCTGGAGAAAGGTGTGTTAATCATTCATTTTCCAGGGTGTACAATATATTAAGGATTTCTCTTGAGTAGTTGTGATGTTTCGTTCAAATATAACAAGAATTTTGTAATAGGTGTACAACTTTGCTTCCGCCGTTTTGCAATAGTTGATTGTAGCGGTAAGTGATAGCCAAAATAAATAGATCGTAGATGTCACACAATAAGCTTAGGTATTTGTTAACATGAGGCCATCGAAATATTATTCGATTTGTGTCTGCATAATAAGGTTAGGTTAGGTTATTCTCGATTAAATATGTCAGCTTACGAGCCGAATTCTCGTCATTTGCGGGAGGTTTTGCTTTGATATGAACAAATCTGCGGCTGAGGCTCATCGAATACTCTCAAATACCTAAGGTGAGGCCGCTATTAGTGAAAGAATGTGTCGAGAGAGGCGTCAACGCTTCAAGGAAGGTGATTTCAAGTCGAAGACCTACACCGCTCTGGAAGAGAGAAGGTTTTCGAAGATGGTGAATCAGAGGCATTAGTTGATCAAGACTCATGTCAAACAAACAAGAATTGGCTGGATCATTTGGAGTGACGCAACAAGCCATTACAAAACACCTGAAAAACATAAGAATAATTTAGAAACAAGGAAATTGGGTGCCGTACGAGATGAGGGCGAGATATGTAGAACAGAGTTTGTTTGCTTGTGTACAGCTGATTGCAAGGTGAAGACGGAAGGAATTTCTGCATCCCTTGTGAAAATCATGGAAATATCCCGGCCATGCTCCCAAGTCGACGGCCAAACCAAATATTCACGTTTCCAAGGTCATGCTCAGTATTTGATGGGACCAGCTCGAAGTGCATTATGAGTTGTTGAAACCGACTGGAACAATCACAAGCACTCGTTATCGAACGCAATTAATGCGTTTAAGCCGAGCATTGAAAGATAAATGGCCCCAATACAATGAGATACATGATGAAGTGATTTTACAGCATGACAATGCTGGATCTCATGTTGGAAGAGTGGACAAGACGTACGCTGCCCGAAAGATGTGAGAAAGAAGTGGCCAGCGATGGACAATACTTTGAATCATAAATGTATAACCATTTTTTCACAATAAAGCCTCGAATTTCTGAAAAACGGTTGGAACAAAGTTGTACACTTTGTATGTTTGTATATATTTGTTATCCAAATCCCAATAATACCTGAAGGTATTATTGGGATTTGGATTAGAAATATATACAAACATACAAAGGTATACAACTTTTAAATCAATTTTTCCAATGAAATTTTTCGCAGCCTGCTGGATATCTTCTTCACTTCTATAGTCAAAAATATATAGATACTCATTCTACCTCTTCATACTCACATGAGATTCGAGGTTAAAAAACAAACCATTTCTATTGCCAATAACATCTGAGGGCAGGCCAACACCATTGACAAAAATTATTTCTTTCAGCAAAAAAATTGAGGCCCTGAGTATGAACGAGGTGAATAGGTGAATATGTAAAATATTGCGTGAGCAATGCAGTTTTCTGAAATAATTTCAAACAGTGAAATGGATAAGTTTGAATTGGCATGACTTACTTTATTGTCACCATTATCACCAGAGCTATCAACAATGTGATAAGAGATATCAGGTAGCCAATCTCCTTTATTCCTTTCAGTAGTGGCAGGAATTCCTGGAAGAATTAATATACATCAAACAGCAATCAATTTAATAATTCAATGTTCTTAAATATAACGATACAAAACTCGTGTTCTCAATAATTTTTCTTTTCATTTATAAATCTATCAATAATAACCAAGTACCAGTGGCGACGCCAGCTTTCAGAAACAGGGGTGGCCAAGGGGGGGCCGGATTTTTTTCGAGACGAAATTATAGTTCAGCTAATCTTTTTTTTTATTTTAGCCTTTTAGTTTGTCAAATTTTAGATGGGAGCCAGCAGAATTTTAGGGGGGGCTGCCCCCCTGAACCCCTGGACTTGAAATATGACTAGGTTTCCAACCAGATGTCAGCAGATGCTTATGAAATACTTCTATACTTACTCTTTCAAGTGATGAACCATTTGTAATATTGGTCTGATTAACGAATACAGTAGTTTCATTATGTATATGACATTGACTGAAATTTGTCCAATAATCCCCATCTCTCATTAACCAATCCCCACTTTTCAAACAGGTCTTCGTCGCTGTATTCTGAAATCCATTGAACCTAGTGAACTATGTTTTACATTTATATTCAGAGTATATGAAATGGAGGGTCAATACAATTGAATTATTTTTCACACAGAACGAAAATCGAATGTCAGATTTATATTGATGAGTAGTCTTCGAATAATATCCGAAAATATGGAAAAAACAGGAATAAGAATAAATATTCTTCAGAGGATTTGTTGATCGGGTAAAAATTAAGCAATCAATTAAAACTTTGCCGATGATTTATCGCCTGTATATTCAGACTTCATCAAGGTTGAAATACGAATATGAGGCCGCATCCATAAAAAAAAAGATTATGCTTATACTTGCAGAATATAAAGGAAATCCTTCAGCTCGCATTCATAATATTCCGAGTAAAACCTTATACTAATAGAGTATGAGCATATCCTCCACGAAAAGTATTTGGTTATTCATAAACGTTACCTTTTACTCTAAATGAAAATGATATCCTTCAATAATTTCGAGTGTGGTCAGTAGCAGACTCAGTCGTATAGTGAACAGTTGTAGCGATGGCAGATGTTGTGGAACTGAGAGAGATTAAACACTACAAAGAGCGTTTATCAACACCTGTTCGTGATTACAAAGAATTATATTGGTTTCAAGAGGAAAATGTGCAATGGCTTGCTAACAGATTTTTGGGAATAAATAATGATGAAACTCGAGGAGGTGTGTTATCATCCGTCCTAAAAAATGCAGATATGTTTACGCTATCTCAGTGATCCTGGGTATCAGAAAGGCATTGGTCAAGAACTGGGTGTAAGTCAAGCTACAGTATCTCGTACAGTGACTGCCGTAATTGACAGCATGGTGGCACAATCAAATTACTGGATAAAGTTTCCGTCTACGAACAATGCACTTATGGATGCCAAACAGTTATGGCAAAGTAAATATAGGTTTCCAACAGCAATTGGCGTAGTTGACTGTACCCACGTAGGAATTCTGAAACCAAATCGCCATGGTGATGAGTATGTCAACCGGAAAGGTTATCCTACACTGAATGTGCAAGCCACTTGTGATGCAAGAGAAATGTTCACTAGTACCGACGTTAGTTGGCCTGGTTCGTTCCACGATTCAAGAATATGGAGAAATTCACGAATAAAGGTTCAATTACAAAATAAAAACAACGCCGTGCTACTTGCTGATGCTGGATATGGAATACTAAATTATAATAAACTTTTGAAAAAAGAGAGAGTGATAATTGAACGTGTTTTGGTCAACTGAAACGTCGATTTCCTATTTTGCAACATTGTTGCCTGTATGCCCTGTATTGTGCTTCATAACGTTGCAAAAACTTTGAAAGATATCGATTTTGCACCATCTGAAGAAGAAGTGCCAGAAGATCACACAGAGTCACAAGCCAACATGCCAACAACCATTTACTTATTCTTGGAGGATATTCTTGCAAGTATGAGGTTATCATTATGAATACGAAAAAAAGGAAATGCTTATACTCCTACCTTTTTCTTCAATTCAAAACCTTATACTTCTACCTTATACTTCTACCTTATACTTACAAGGATATACTTTAGTTTTATGAATACGGCCCTTTGATTCACCTGTAATCAGACGAATTTCCCAATACCCATTTCACCATTTTTCATCCTAGCATATTTATGATTGATAAAATGATTGGATGAATCATTATTTAAATCATTGATTGGCTACATTGAAAAACGGTAACGTAAAAGCATTCTTGCGCAAATTCAAACCTGTGAATGAAGAGATGATATATTATCGCATCATACTCACATTCAGAACAAATCCTTTTATGTAGGATAGCGAATTGCATGGCTGCGTTGCTGTAGTTCCTGCTGGCACTGAAGACCAACAAGTTATTCCATCCCATGTTGGTAAGCAATAATAACCTGTAAAATTATTGAATTGAAAATAAATACAGGAAATTATACCCTTTGTTTCTTGAATTAGAAAATATTTTCAGTCGAAATCAACAATGATAAAAAACCTGGTATAATTCGTTCGAATAAAGAAGTCATGAATTTTATCCTTTGAAGCTATCGATTCTGAAACTACATTAAAACATATTCGTTTTCAAGGGCGTAGAAATAGTGTACTGGTGGTAATTACTCCCCCCAAAATTTCCATAATATAAAATTTCAGAAGTCTTGCAATTTTTCCATAAAATGAGCCAATATCTATCCGCTTTGTCAACGTCGTCACTTGTTTTGCCATCTGTGATTTTTGCATTTGTTGTCGGTATTCACTTACCTGTTGTTTTAGATTGTATCATTCTCATCATAAAATTTCAATACTGCAGTTATCAAAGAACTGAAGAGGTTATTATTAATAAAGGAGTTTTTTTCAAGATTGGTGTAGCAGGAAGAACATAAAGTCATCGTTTACAGGGAATTTTTTTGCTATATTTAAGTGCATTGTTATAGGCAACTATAAAGGTTTTTCAATAAAGTTCTATCTCTGTACTCTGTCCTCTGTCCTGGATTCGAGCTAGACGAAGCTAGTTCTATTGTGATTGGCGACAGTTTCCATCTCTCTTTTACTCTGGATCGAGCACAAATGTTCCGTTCCTTCTATCTATAGGTGTTCTAAATTTGTATTTGTTTCCTTAGTATTTATTGATATAGTCGTTGCTAAAGTACTAGCAGTACTAGCCTGCGGCTCGTGCTGCAAACTTCATCTGCGTGAGTTATGGACCTATATTATCGCTCGTTGAATAATAATATACTATTGATTTTTTTTCTTCCGATTATCTCGAATAGAAACCAAGACATAGCGATTTGAAACAGTGATTTTCCAGAAAAGCCCTGTAACTCGAGACCGAATTAACTTATCTATGATATATCTGATATCGTATTATTTGAAAAAAAGGGACACCCTGTACGTTTATAAACTAATAATAATACTAATAATAAGAAATATTTATACTAAGTAATAACATGAACTAGCATAACTAGTGTTTGAGTTGCGCTAACCACATAGGAAACGGAGTTGTTTCGCGCATCTCCGTTCCCTAATGGATAAGAGCAACTGGTTGCCCTAGGCCCATAAGAAACGGAAAAATGCTGCCCGTGAGCTCACACGAATACAAGATCAATGGGAGTCCGGTGATCTTCATGTAGCCTTCCCATAAGCTACCGCACCGTGGATCGTAGAGACACAACAGAGAGTTTGTCAAGTTGATGAAGCTTATTAGGGAACATGTGATACGGAGGACAAAAAAGTGAGGAATTACAAAAGGAAGAAAAATTAAATGAAAGAACAAGTCCTATCTCCCTTAGCACTGTATGTCACAACCCCATGAAGACGAACTAGCTGAATCCCAATGACTGACTGAAAAATAATCGAAAATCAAAACTGAAAATGAAATACTCCATCAATAATCAAATAACAAGAATACTGAGCATTAAAATAAAAGGAAAAACTGAAAAACGTCATTGGAAAGTGCAAAATTAATTTATGAATTACTAGGGGGGAACAGTAAAGGACGCCACTGCATGTGATCTGCCTGCCGACTAAAAAACTAGTTTAATAGAACATTCAGCCGGAAAACAATGTTTTCATCTGACTATCTGTTATCGGTAGCAAAAACGCTCATTTCTATTCACGTTGTTTTTATTCGATAACTCACGCTGTTTGTATGGGCTGAAAAAGAGGCATACACTTTTTCATCGATGTGGATAATATTTGGAAACGGAATGGGAATTAAATTGATAACCCAGCGACATCATCCAGACTTACAATCGACCTATACATTTTGAGATCGTCAGCATAGATTTTGAAGTAAATATATAGAAAACAAGTTGACACATCATCAATATAAGCATCGAAAAGAAGTGGACCCAAATGCGATCCTTGTACCACTCCTGATGTGACCCCTTGAACTGTGGACGAGATTCCGTCCAGAACTACATACTGACATCTATCCGACAAGTAAGATTCAATCCACATCAATAGATTCCCGGAAACCCCGAAATCTGCCAATATGCTCAGTAATATTCCGTGATGAACCTTGGCGAAGTGTATACACAGCATCCACCTGAGTACCTTGATCCAATTTTTTTGAGGTAAATCAAGATATGGGGCCAAATTAGTAAGGACTGACCTTCCCTTGAAGATGGAATTTTCAAGTCTACAGGGTGTCCCATAAGTGGCACGTCACAGTGACACCGGAGGTAGGTCAGCTAAAGAGGGACCTAACCAGCCTAACATGACCCCAGTAAAAGTTGCATGGTTTTCGAGTTATTACCAAATTACGTTTTTTAGTGAATTTTCACCTTTTTTAACATTGTCAGGGTCAGAATTCTGCTGGAAAGCTCTCGAAGCTTATTTTTTTTGTTGTAATGGAATCTTAAATAGTTATTTAAGATGACATGAGTATGATTCTGTCAAAAAGTTATGTGGATTTCCGTAAATTAATGGATAAATCTTGATTTCAATTGCTAGCAAAACGAGAACTTCGACTTTGGACACCTGCTGTGAAAAAAAAATCTTGAAACAAAACGAGCAAGAAACATCAAAAAATTGGGCATTTTAGACAGATTTAGAAATGGTACAATACACGAATCTTATGCCCATAAAACTAGGTATTTTCATCATTTTACCGATGCCCTTCTTAACTAAGTTGAAACTAGGAACCCCGCTATCAGGTAATTTTGCCGCTTGCTATGACATTACATTTGATACCGGGCTTTGTTATTATTTGTTAAAGTCACAATAGGGAAAAAGATAGATTAGGCGAAGCGAAAAAGGAATATTATTGAAAAAAAGGTAAATTTATTAAAAACAGACTTAACTTTCGATTATTTATTTAATTCTTAAATCTAACTTACAGTAAATGTTCAAACTGTTTCCCTCGGACTCTAATGCATAAATGACACCGTTTTATAAAATTACGATTCAATTTTCTTAAACTAATTTCCGATATGGTCCGGGCTGCGTCGAATACGCGTTCACGCAGCCCGGACCATATCGGAAAATAAGTTAAGTCTGTTTTTAATTAATTTACCTTTTTTTTCAATAATATTCCTTTTTCGCTTCCCCTATCCATCTTTTTCCCTATTGTGACTTTAACAAATAATAACAAAGCCTGGTATCAAATGTAATGTCATAGCAAGCGGCAAAATTACCTGATAGCGGGGTTCCTAGTTTCAACTTAGTTAAGTAGGGCATCGGTCAAATGATGAAAATACCTAGTTTTATGGGCATAAGATTCGTGTATTGTACCATTTCTAAATCTGTCTAAAATGCCCAATTTTTTGATGTTACTTGCTCGTTTTGTTTCAAGGATTTTTTTTTCACAGCAGGTGTCCAAAGTCGAAGTTCTCGTTTTGCTAGCAATTGAAATCAAGATTTATCTATTAATTTACGGAAATCCACATAACTTTTTGACAGAATCATACTCATGTCATCTTAAATAACTATTTAAGATTCCATTACAACAAAAAAAATAAGCTTCGAGAGCTTTCCAGCAGAATTCTGACCCTGACAATGTTAAAAAAGGTGAAAATTCACTAAAAAACGTAATTTGGTAATAACTCGAAAACCATGTAACTTTTACTGGGGTCATGTTAGGCTGGTTAGGTCCCTCTTTAGCTGACCTACCTCCGGTGTCACTGTGACGTGCCACTTATGGGACACCCTGTATAATGTTATGAAGAAAATTCGGAGGATGATACCCAGAATAAGGTTTTTCAAGGTATTCTGTGACCCTCAGTTGTTGAGAACATTGTACCTGGTTTTGGTTCAACCCCTTTTGGCATATGGACTACTTGGATGGGAAGGGGTGTGAAACATTATTAACTTAAGCTATAGATAACACAGAAATTGTTAAAAATAATATACAATGAACCCCATCGCTATCGGAGTGAAAAACTGTTCCATGAATCTGCCGTTATGAATCTTCGACTGTATATGCTCGTGCTTGCTTTGCATCAATTTAAAAACATTTCGTCCGCGGAAATTAACGAACATTTGAATGGAACGCGACACAGAGGACGAATGATTTTAATACCTAGAACAATGAAAACCAACGATCCCATACATTTTTAGCCCCTCGGGTGTACAATTATATACCAGCGTGTATTAAAGCAAGTTATAGCTTAAAAATATTTAAATTAAAATTAAAAACGTGGATAGGAACCTTAAGTTCTCAGGAAGTTACGAATTTGTTGAATATAATGATAAACTATTTATGTATGTTGTGTATTAAGTATTTGAGTATACCTATATATAGGGTACGTGAAGAGTAGAAAAAAGAGTCTCCAATGCAAATGCCTCAAACAAAGTGCCTACGTACCTACCTTCGAGGTAAAGAATAGTTTGCCTCTGTATATTTAGATTGAATTGTACTTGAATATGTTTGCTGTAAGTGTACTCTGGAAAATGTTTTATTTTCAGGAAATAAACTTATAATAATAAAAATAATAATTTGGTTTCTCCTAATCTTTCCTCTCAACATTTTCGCAAGAAATATCGTTATTTCTGAGAGTGTAGATCTTATCAGAAGAGCAGGAGATGAGATTCATAAAACATGATATGAGATACAACTCACATTTCGACAAGACGATCGTTAGAACTGGGGAGTGTCAAATATATAGTAGTAGTCACAATAACGATGAAGATTAGAGATCTGATTCGGAACAGGATATGAGATAGATGGATATCTCTTGAAATCTCACAATAAGGTTAAATATGTTCTCCACGATCGTGCTGGAACTTTTTGATTATCACAATCAGTATAATTTCAGGTAGGTACATTTTTGGATATCTCGAATAATCTATCATTCGAGAAATATAAATCAAACTAGCTTCAACTTATGCAATCGTTCAATTTAAATATTTACCACGCCTCAAATCTACACATTCAGTTCCTTGGAAGGGTAGAATCAGAATTATTGAGAAAATTCAACCAAAATAAAATATGAGAAGAAATCTTCAATTTCAAATCCCTTGAAATTATACAGGAAAATTGATTCTGCCAAAGCAGGAGGGGTGAAGCTTTTGAAACTTTATTTATAATAGATAAGTAATAAATTTTGAAATAATGAAAAAAAAACAACAGGTGTTGTGTTTTGCTGACATTGATTTTCAATTTATTAACTTGAAATCAATTTGTTATGTCTTCCAGCACCTGTCTCACACGTTCTCGGATCTCACCGATACATTTCCCTCTCACCACAATTGAAGTATCGTCAGCACAAAAAGTTGCTCCATATGTATCTACACTACACATCAAGTCGTTGATATACACCAAAAACAAGATCGGCACAAGCACTGAACCCTGTGGGACGCCTCGCCTTATAACCCTCGATTAGGAACTGCGTTCTAGCCAAGTGACTACCTGCTCCCTTTCAGACAAATAAGAGGCAACCAGTTGGTGGGCCACTCCTCTCACCCCATAATTGTGCAATTTGTCGAGTAACACACCATGGTCGACAGTTTCAAAAGACTTTGTCAAGTCAAGACACACCAGCTCCACCATATCATAGTTATCCCAAGCTGATGTAGTAAGTTTTATAACCTCCCAAATAGCAGACACAACAGCTCTACCCTTCTTGTAGCCATGTTGATGCTGGGAAAATAACTTGCTCTTTTCGAAGGAATCCATCAACCTCTTCTTAATGTTCTTTCTCTAAAACTTTCGACAATAACGGCAATATTGTTATTTGCCTATAGTTTTCATGTTTATTTGCATCTCCGTTTTTATATATCGTTCTCTCTTCAAGTCTCTGGGAACTACCCCCTCTGCCATACATGAGCCAGGGGAAGTTGCATTTCTTGCTTTATCTCTTCTAGGAGTTTGGTTGAGATATTCTTTTGACTTGAGACTGCCTACATTCAACTAAATTTCTTCAGGCCAGGTCTCGGACCAGGTAGGATAAAAGAAGCATGATTTTTTCAAATTTATTTTTGCCTTCCCATATATTCCTGTGTTGTTTTATTCGTCGGCAATATTTCATTTGCAATTGTTTCTCCTAATATACAAAAATATTCACCGAAATCTTTTGCACTAAGTGTTGTTTCGGGTATTTTGCTTTTCTTCTCTCTAATAGTTTCATTTCTGATAACGGACCATATTGCTTTTTGTTTGTTGCCGGCAGTTTAAATATGTAGAGTATCTCTTTTTTTGGTAACTCTTGATATTTATTCATGATAGCGGTGCTTGTAAACTGTATAGATCTATAGTACTTCTCATCCTTAGTTGTTACCGCCCGAACTGCCAGTGCATCCAAATGATTTTTCATTTTAGTTCTTCTGTGAAATGGAAGAATTCCGCTTTTTTCGACGTAGATTAAGTTGGAAAACACAGATCAAATTCCCCATCAAAAAAGTCGTGTAGCCTGCCGAACAAAGCCTCTGCCGTAGATTTGAAATTTAATCTGGTAGAACAAAAGCATAGTATAAGGCTCAAAAAGTTCTATTATCGCCAAAGTTTCAAAAGTGATAGTGTCTTCTATAACAGGCTATACAAAATGCAACCTCTCATCGAAAAACATTAAACGAATTGTATGCATAGAACGAAAGTAAATAACAAATAAAAACGTGCCAGTATTATCCGAGAAAATATATCATACATTTTCTTCGCTCGATGTCGCTACTGCCTAGGGAAAGTTAAAATACGTTTTGCCTGGAGGAATTCCAAAGTTAAATCTGAAGCAAAAAAATTCCACAATTGGAGGAAGGTAAGTAAGTGCACCCGAACTAATGTAGGACCTTTTTCACGTCACCTCGTTACAATTTATCTTCCGTCTCGCAAACAGAATCCTTCCTGTTGTTGAATAGAATCTTGCTTGAGAAAAGCAAATTGCAGGAAACTTCGAACCTGGGGTAGGATTCTGTAACTTTCGTTATCATAGCAAACGAAAGCGATAACGTTACGAAGCGAAGCTAAGCGAAGCGAATGCGGTATTCTGTAAGCGTCTTTTTCTTTATCGTTTCGTTATCTTTACGCTTTTAGTTTCGTTGTCGGAGCTTACCGACTTTACACGAAGGAACATTGGCAACGTTGCAAATAAGTAGATAGCTACTGTAGGATTCTGCAGGTTTTGATATATGAGGTACCTGAGATAATCTCTAATAAGAGCAATGAGATAAGAGTCCCTTTTATGGACTCTAGCTGTAATGTCCTTTGAATAATCCACAGTATTTAACTCGAGTATTGTCAGAAATTATATTTTGATTTATGACTCTCATTGGAAGTTACTTAACAAAGGGTTTCATACCATTTTAAACTGTTTAGTTTATCATTAAGAATGAATTAGCTAATTGAATACAGCACCTGAATGCAAATATTGAGTATTACAAAAAGTCTTATTTGAGCACTGGAAGAAATTCGAAATGGAACCTCGTTCAATGGATTATAATTTAAAACCTTCATTCTTATTCCAGTTACAAAACCTACCCATACTACAAAATAAGTTCGGGGAGTCAACTAATAGTGTGTATAGGTATAAAGAAATATTCATCATGTTTTCAATGATTCTGATCATCGACGAGGAAATCTCAAGAAGAGTTCGTCTAACTCTTACAAGAGAGGAGAATAGATTTCTTCGAGATAGAAGTGATCCATTTAACTTAACGGATGAGAGATTCATAGACGTTTTCCGTTTGTCGATACATTTAGTTCACGTTCTATTCGATGAATTGAAACCATTTATGGATAATTATTGGAGGAACACGAGAACGCCATTTGAACAGCGAATATTGATAACTCTGAGATTTTTTGCCAGTGGAAATTACCAACGCGGTATTGGACAAGAATATTTGCTAGCAGTAAGTCAACCCATGGTCAGTCGTTGTGTTAGTGAAGTGACTAAATTGATTAACCATGTATTCCAAGGAAGAATTAAATTCCCTAATGATTCTGAGAAGACCCAAAATAAAGGGAAATTTTTTGAGAAATGTGTGTGTTCTTTTCTTGAAGATAACTTCCATAATGCAATTTTTCAATAATTAATAGAATGAATTTCAAACTTAATATTAAGAATTGTGATATTGTGAAGCAAAACATTCAAAATTATAACCTCGAAATCGAAATCATTCAAGTGTCATAATATGACGCTTAAGACTTGGTCACGTGGTAAAAGTAAACCAATCAAAAACGTCGTCGGACTTTTCGTAATAACAACGAACCCTAAAATGTTTCGTTATCGTCATGAGGTCGTTCTTTGCTTCGGCAAACACGACTATTGCCGAATCCCTTTACAGAATACCGAACCGAGCAAAACTGTCGTTTCGTCACGTTTTCGCTTCGCTTTGCCGTTACAGAATCCCACCACTGTTCGAATTGTTTTTGTAACACCGTCTGCGCTATTTTGGGAATATTCAATTATATTTTTTTTTTGTATAGACGAACTTTCGAATTACAGGATTTCTATTCCTGACGTTTCCAGAATTCAAATCTATGAATTGTAATCTCAACTCAATCGGATATGTGGTCACGAAAATATTAGGTACCTCTTTTTTTTTCTACATTCATGCAAAAAGCAAAACTTTATTGAACTATATTTAGTGGAAAAAGAAGTTCTTTATTGCACTAGTGCAATAAAGTTTTTATTGCAATCATTTGTCATTCTACTTCAACGTGCTGTCATCATGACAAACAAATATTTCAGCCTGAAGGAAATAACGATGTACAGTTACCAAGTACTAGTACGTTTACAGCAGTAACAAATCAAGAAGTGGATTTAAAAATTACTTCACTACGAAATATTCATATTGAAAATTGAATTGTTCATTCACTTTCAACATTGAGGGTAAAAATAAAGTTTGAGTTAAATTGTTCGTATAACGTATTAGTTCCTACTTCAATGCAAATCGATATTAATAATAAAGTATTCAAGTTGCGCTTTTCATTTTCCTACACCTAGTGCCGCACCTCAATAAATCATTATTTGCTTTTTGCATGAACGTAGAAAAAATGTTGTATGCAACTCGTGCAAAAATAAACATTCACTTTTTGCACTTGTTGCATAAATAACTATCAATTTTATATGGTTCACATAAAGTAAGCGACTTATAATTCTGGATGATTTTTTAAATTATTATTCATGTCTATACCCAAAATCTCGCCTCTGTCGTTTTTTGGTCCCACAAATATTGGGTAATTTGTTTCGATATTCTTCTTAATTTCCTATGGTTCTGAAAATAATTTTTTCTCTATTTCAGTGCTGTAATGAAGTCATTACAGCATTATTTCAGTTATATTTTTTGTTTTGTGGTTGTTAACACAGACTTCCAATCCTATCAAAATTCAACAAACGTCAATTGTGAATGTAATATAATTTGGATTTAATGAAAGGATTTGCGACATTATTCGCAATTTCTCTTAATTATGTTGATGTTAAATCGATTTCGTCAAACATAATTCACTAATTTAATTATAATTATTTGAAAATTCGAAACGTACTATTCAAATTCAAATTCCGTAGGAGCCCATTTTGCAACTTGTTTCAGAATATACTACCCCGAGATTAATATTCAGTTATAACATGCAAGAGCATAAACAATATTCGATTATACACCGATTCACGAGAAGTAGTTCGCGAAACATCACGAGAGCGCAGCTTGATTGGTTTTCCACGAACTACGTCGAGTGAAGAGGTTCGTGTAATCGAAATATATTGTTTATGCTCGAGTTGGTATTCGTTACGATTATATAATGAATTATTTCAATAACAATAACCAAACAATGCAATGACATTCCACTGAGCTTGACTTTTATTATTTTGGCGAACGTCCAAGAATGTTACTATGGAAATGATCTCACTATGGCAAGAGGAGAAACACCAAAACTATTATGGCACCTCGTCAAGGGTATATTCACTTATCAATACGACATAATTATGGGAAATTCATGGATTCTATTAGTTGATCAAAACATGAGTTAAATAATCATATACATATATGTAGGCTTGGTTAATCGATCGTCTAGACTGTCTAGAGGTATGATTCGATTACCTGGCCTTTCGTCTTTTTCTCCGTGACTTTGTTGGATTTGTAATAATGAAACTCTTTTGAATTATTTACATCTATTTACAAAGCCACAATTATACAGTGAAAACTCAGTATTGAGAAGATCCCAATAACGTCCTAATAACAAGTTTCTTACTACTATACGGTATACGGTACTGAATTTCGTCTTTAACTCTCGTTTACTTGATTACTCAAAACGTCTTCGTCGTACTTCAAGTTTTCGGTCGTCTCGTCTTTAACTTGTTCGCGACTCGTCTTAATCTAGTCCGCGAACCGTCTTTTCGTCTTACGTCTTAAGTTGACCGACCGAACTTGTCTCGTCTTTGATGAAAGTTAAACTGTACCGTCTGTACCCGTCTTCGGTTTAATCTTAACTGTGTTCTCTGTCGATTGGAAACTACCCTGTCTCGAATATCCCTTCCTTTCGTTTTGGCCACACCCTTAGGGGAAAGTACCTACCATCTCCTAGTCCAATGAAATCTTTTGCCGTACCGCCCCCAAAGATCTTCGCGGATTCCTGGAAACCGAATATTCTAGAAGGACAAGAACCTTTCAGAAAAAAGATGAAACACATCTGGCATGACCGTATTGTCTTCGAACCTTATCAACCCCCCAATAAATCTCTTAAGTTTTACCACCGACCTGACACATTTCTTCGACACCCCGAAGAATAACACATCCTTTGTGCATTATGTACAATAACCATTCGTTCCCTGTAAATTCATTGAATTTGTCATGCCCTTGGCATGTTCCCACAGATTAAAATCTCGAAATTGTGAAAAAGAAACTCGAGGAGTATCAAACCTTGGCTGAACGAACCCCACTGAGCAAAAACGCAATAATTGATAACCTGTATCAACACCACATAGTTACAGGTAGATAACATTTCTACCAACAAGAATTCAGAATAACTATAGAATTGGAATGGACTAGTTTTCATTTTTTTGTTAAGGATTAATTCTGAAAATTTAAGTAAAATGAAACAAAAATGTGGAAGAATCATTGAAATATCTCTAGAAATGAAAAAGTTATGGGACTTTGAAGTTGTGCTTGGAAGAATAATTTCATAGTGTGTGACGTCACGCCACTTACACGAGGCGACTGGTATTCGCAGAGTGCTTACGAATTAATTGGTGTACAATCACTTGTGCCGTTCGTGTCGTGTTTGTTCGTTACAAGATGGCTGAAATAAAAAAAATCCTACAAATATTGTATTGTGCCTATGTGTGCAAGCACAACAATTAAAAACCCCAATAAATTGTTTTTCATGTACCAAATGACATGAATCAAAGGAAGAAGTGGTGCAAATTAATGAGGCGTGACTTAATTGGACCTAAAACTACTTCATATGTGTGTGAAGATCATTTTGATGTAAGTACCTATCAGTACTAGCTGTCTATTTCTGATAATGAAAATACTAAGGTGTAAGTTGGTTTGAAATAAGTTATTGAGTAAAAATAACTTAGTCCTTTCACGAAGCCTTCTTCCATTATGGTGACATAAAAACAAAACTTAAGTTAAAACTACACTGTACAACTACAAAGAACTTTCACTCTGTGGCGACATATGGGATACTGATATGGGGGCATAGTCCAGGTCTTGATCGGATTTTCCTGAAACAAAAGGAGGCAGTAAGAATTTTGAGTGGTGTACCAAAAACACATAGCTGTCGAGAACTATTTAAGAAGCATAGGATACTTACCATTGTCTCCGTTTTCATTCTGGAGTGCTTGAAATTTGTTCACTCAAACAAAAATGGGTTCACTCAAGTCAGCGATTGCCATTCGTACAACACCAGACACAGAGATGAGTTCAGGAGCAATTTTCATAGAGCTAAATCCACTCAAATTGCAGTGAATTACTGGTGCATCAAACTGTACAACAAGCTTCCTCAATCTATGAAGAGTTTGCCAAGGTCAGCTCTTCAGAGAAATGTCAAGAATTTGTTGTTGGAGAACGTATTTTATTCTGTTGACGAGTTTTTGAGATTCGAGTTCTGACTTGTGTTGTCTTCAGCGTGTTGATGTATTGAAATTTTAACTTGTTAAACTGTGTTAACTGATGTTTATTTTTATATTAGTATGTTTTTTTTTATCATTATGTAATATTGCTGAATGTGTTTATATGACGTGCCATGTAATTCTTTCTTGATGGCGAATAAAATTTACTATTTACTATTTACTATTACTAAAGGCGCGAGAGCCTTGGCGCGGCTGAGTATTTAAACGTAATTTATGGTGTAGCGATCACAGGCAAGTGGCGTGACGTCACAGACGAGTCGGAGACCAAAGACGTTCCGCGCTAAAATAAGTAAATTTAAATAATCTATTTCTCAGTCATTTATTGATGGATTTTCAAAATTTTTCACTGATTTATCAGTTTTGCTCTATATTTTAATTCTATCGTGTCAAATATAGTATTATCAACATCACTAAACTAGTCCATTACATGTGTTCCGCTTGAAACATTTGGTATTCAACAGTTACTTGTTTCGAATGCAAATCGTAGGAATTTTCCATGTGTTGAATGTGTATATATCGGATTCCAAATAATTCGAAAGCGAAGGTAGAGTTTTCTCGGCATTGAGAAAAGCATATTGATATTATCACTTTTTCAATAATAGAGAATTTTGTTCATATTGGTTGGGCTGCCAAATGTGCGGAGCGGAGCCTCCTCAAGGTACAATATGAAAAGGTGGCCAGCAAATTCGGCCGAATTGCCGCCTGTCAAATAGAGGCGCCTGAATCACTTTACTGTTTCACCCCTAACCCCGGCCTGAGTAACACATGAGATTATTGATGTCGGTCATAAATCAAATGATGTGAAATATTTTGAATCTTTGAAAATGTTGTTGCAGGATAAAATACTTGAAGTCTTTTGTCGATATAAGAACCTGTTACAACCCCTGATTATCAGGCAGGGGTATTAGAGTAAGAAACAAAAAAAGAATAAAACTTTGTGGGTATGGAAAAAAAATTTCTTCAGATTTCTCTTCAAACCCATGTGCTAATTAGTTTTCAATCTGATTGTGAAGCTACATCTTATTATTCCGAAAATGTTGAATATTTGAAGAGCGAATGATAACATCTCTCTAATATACTTCCAAATAAGACCTCTTGAGTTGATGTCCTAATTACATCTTCACACTTTTGATTAACCACAAAAATTATACCGTCTGATTCAAGAGATTATTATATACGTTTGAGGCTTTCATAATTGGATGACCTCATTCAGTTGATTTATCTCCCAAGTGACTTCATATTTATGGAAAACCATGAAAGTGTTTCTGGAAGGCTGCTTTCCAGAATGAGAATCCGGATTTTCTCTTCAGACGTTAGATATTTAATTAATTACCTAAGCAATGAATGTTTCATCCTTTCTGAATAAATATAGTAGATTCAATGGGAATAGTCTTTTTTTACCAGTATTCTGGCTGAGCTGCGGTAAAAGCTAGTAAATAAAGTTAATAACAGCCCTAGTATATGTTTGATTCAGTTTTGGGCTCACCTTGAGTTTCTACATCGAAGAACGGCCTTAGTGTTTTGTTGAAGACGCTATTGCCATATTTCATTGCACAGTTAATTTTCTCCTCTTCAATTCTCCTGCTCTGTTCTTCCAAGACATTGTGATATATTTTATTTGAGTTTGGATTTGCCATGGTCGAATCTGAAACAATTACCAACCTATATTAGCAGCGTTGTCTTGATATTGTTTTGAAAAATTATAAAATCAAATGAAATATTCGTTCGATATGGCCTCAGAAAGAAACGGGCAACATTCATAAAACACCCTGTATCTCGGCTACGAAGAGGGTAAGACCCAATAAATGGAGTATCTCCAGAACCGCCTTGGAGTCACCTATGCACCTGTGAAGTATTTCTGTTTCCCAATGAAACACCCTGTATATGAATAGCTAGTGCTAGGGTTAAGGACAAAATATTAAATTGGTCGTAGTTCCCAGAAGGCTAGCAGAGCCTTAACGATAGATTTGACTATTCATTTTTATTAATTCTGAATCACAATTTCCGATTTCTGAATTTCAAATTATCAAATCTCAATTTCAATTTATATATTCTTGAAATCAATTTTTCTTTTTCTGAAAAACAAACTACCGTTTCTGAATAACAACTTCCTATCTGAATTAAAATTTCGATCTCATGAATTTCAATTTGCTATTCTAATTTACATTTTACGCCTTTTGAATTACAATTGAAAAAGGTGTAGAAGAAAAGCAAACTTATTTTGATATGTTAGAGCAAAGTTAATGCGAATACAAATTCATCGTATCGACAAATTTTCGTCCTTACACGTGCTTATATATTTTGTGGAGCTGAGCACGTTCCATCTTGGATTTTTCGTGTTTGTCGACAATATCCCTGACTTCCGCACAATCCAAAGTAAATATATTTCCTCCAAAGTGATACAGCATTCTGAGAGTAATGGTCCCTTGTTTTGATTTTCCGAGCTCGCAGTGACTAAGATAAGCTGTGAGAATTCACCTTGAGAAGCTGAGAAGAAATTGAATCTCTATCTGAATCAATTGATCTGGTAGAGGACAATTTCCATTCACGTTTGACTTTGTTTTATCGACAGCAAAAATTTAGTTAGTCAGGATTTCTCCGCCAAAAAAAGATTCCTATAAACTGAAATACTTTAACGTTCTACACCTTTTTTAATTTTAATTCAGGAAGTGAAAATGTAATTCAGAATAGCCAATAGAATTTCAGGAAATGGAAATTGTAATTCTCAGAATAGGAAGTTGTTATTCTGAATAAGGAATTCGAGATTCAGAACAATACTCTATATTTCAGAAACGGAAAAATTGATTTCAGAGAATTTGAATTGGAATTGGGATTTGATAATAGGGAATTCAGAAATGGGAGATTGTAATTTAGAATTGGTTACATGTTCTTCAGAATGAATAAAAATGAATAGCCATATAGGTTATAATTATTATTATTACTGAATCGGAATCGTTGCGGCTATGTAAGTCTTCCGGTAACTGCGACCAATTTGTTTATAACCCTAGCTATTCATACAAACCTAAGGAGGTCGTCGATACTTTTATCAAAGCCGGCAACTTGCTCATAAGGCCAATTGAAAATTCCCCGATCTGATTCACAGATGGCGGTATTAAATCCATATGATTTTTAGTTAGTACCAACCTTCAAACGATACGTGTCAAAATTTGACAGCAGTCCGACCATTAGTTTGTGAGATATTGCGTTTTGAGTGTAGCTACTTTTGATATTTGAAAAAAAATGGAAAAAAAAATTTTGTGTGCTGATAAAATATTGATTTCTGAAGGGAAAAATACAGTTGAAGCAAAATCTTGGCTTGATGAAGAGTTTCCGGGTTCTGCACCAGTAAAATCAACCATCATTGATTGGTATGCTAAGTTTAAACGTGGTGAAATGAGCACCGAAGACGGCGAACGCAGTGGACGCCCAAAAGAGGCTGTCACCGTCGAAAAAATCACAAGTTCACAAAATAACACAACAAAAGAGTTCAATTATTGAACTCTGATTTTCTGAACTTCAATTGGAAAATGTGTAGTGAATAAAAACAATAAAACCTATAGCTATATCTTTCGATTCAGAACAGTATCTTTAGCAGTGCTTCATTGTGTATTTATTGGGTTTTGGAAATTATTGAATTCTCCGTAGAAAGTGCGAAAGTGGATTGCCTTACTGGAAACCTCTAAAAATCAATTACGAATTCCGTGAATAGCTCTTATCCTATATTATCCTTATATCAAGCTTGTATGTAGCGATTCATTCGATGTTACAGTTTTCGAAACAATCATGCGAAAAATTCAATTTGTCCAACTTCCAGGAATGACAATATTCGGGATGCATATTCGGGATGTCAGTCCTCAATTTATCCCATTGTTATTTGTTGGGATGCTATGTTTATCTATGAATTGCGAATGATAAATTAACTGGATAATAGTTTGTATTTATGTACAGAGAGAATAATCACCATCAAGCTGATACTGAAATTCAATTTGATATCAATTTCACGATTTTCGATTGTGTCCTCATGTTGTATAGGGTGTTTTTTTCTAGGTATATAACTTCAATTTGGCATTACTGTTCAAGATGGCGACCGATTTAACAGCTGTCAAGTGATTTATTCTCAGTTTAGTTTGGCAATTCATCGTGAATATGAACAACGCTTGCAAAATAGTGCAATTTTATTTCGAAAATAATGGTTTTGTGCGGAATACGTATCGCGCACTACGTCCGTTTTATTTTGTTTAGCGATGAAGCGCACTTCTGGTTGAATGGCTACGTCAACAAACAAAACTGCTGCATTTGGAGTGAAGCTAATCCACAAGTGTATGTCGAAACTCTGTTACATCCAGAAAAACTGACTGTTTGGTGCGCTTTATGGGCTGGTGGAATCATTGGTCCGTACTTCTTCAAAAACGATGATGGCCAGAACGTTACAGTCAATGGTGATCGGTATAGAGCCATGATTACTAACTTTTTCATTCCTGAATTGAACAACCATGATGTCCAGGAGCTGTGGTTCCAACAAGACGGCGCAACATGTCACACAGCTCGTGCCACAATCGATTTATTGAAAGACACGTTTGGTGACCGCCTAATTTCACGTTTTGGACCTGTGAATTGGCCTCCAAGATCTTGTGATTTAACACCGCTAGACTAATTTCTGTGGGCCTATGTAAAGTCATTGGTCTATGCGGATAAGCCACAAACCCTTGACCATTTGGAAGACAACATTCGCCGCGTTATTGCCGATATACGGCCACAAATGTTGGAAAAAGTCATCGAAAATTGGACGTCCAGATTGGACTACATCCGAGCCAGCCGTGGCGGTCATATACCAGAAATCATATTTAAAATGTAATGCCACAAGGTTATCTTGCGGATAACTAAAATTCATGTCAATCGAATAATCCATATTTGTTTTATTGCAATTTAAAGTTCTATAGCTCTAAAAAAAAAAAACTTTTACAATCCTTGAAGACAATCCACGTCCAAGACATCCAAAAACATCGAAAACACCAAAAATCGTAGAACGAATGCAGGATACCGTATGAGTCCAGTAAATAAAATAAAATAACCTCAATTTCATAATGTAAAATGTTGGGAATTGTTCATTTCAGCTGGCCTGATGATGGTTTAATGACCGAAATCGATCGCCTACAGAATAAACATTTTCAAATAGAAAACATATTGTGTTTCTCATTCTAGTACATTTGTTCTGAATGAAAGAAATTTAGTAGAAGCTCTAGGCATCACAGTGGGCAGTGTAAGCAATATTTTTACTATATTGGGCTTCAGAAAGCTTTGTCTTAATTGGGTGCCGGATTCGCCAACAAAAGAACAAAAATACATTCGAATACGACTTTCTCAGCAACATTTAAAGCGTTTTCGAAAGCATAAACTGGATTCCGTGTGTCGATTAATCATTACAGACGATACTTGTCAAAAAGGTGTTTTTGGAATGCGGAAGGAACTTTTTTTGGAAAATACTTGAAAACTGGTGAAAAAAAAATAGATTATAAATTTTATTGTAACCTTTAAGACCTGCTGAAAGAAAAACTTATTGAAAAAAGATCCGGTTGGTAGAAGAAGATCCGGTTGGTAGAAGAGAAAAAATTATTTTTCATCAGAAAATGCATCGCGTCACAAGATTATTTTGACAATAGCTAAAATCCACGAATTGTTAGATCATCCACCGTATTCACCAGATTTGGCGCCTAGTGATTTCCATCTGTTTTCAAACCTAAAATTATCCATGCGTGGAAAGTGGAAAGCGTTTTCATCAAATGATGAGGTCTTAACAGCTGTAGAAGCGTATTTTGCTACCATCACTTCTAGGATGGAATTAATAAATTAGAATCTCGTTGGAACAAGTGTAGGTATTGACGTTCAGCGGGACGATACCCACTGAATAATAAAGTTATTTCACCATAATTTTTTTTTCTTATCGACTCGCAAAACTTATCGAACAAACTTTTTGAAGTTTGAATATGGTCAATCCTCCGAGGAGTTGAACTGTTAACAGAATTCTGAAAACTTCTTAACTTTACTCAACTATTACATAGCCAAGAGGATGGGAGTCAATAAAGTTATCAAAAAAATTTTTTTTATGTTTCAGTCAGAACGCAAACAATTCAGGATATAAGATTATTATGAGTATTCATTAATGAAAGACCGTCATACATTATAATAGTTTTAGATGAAAATGAAACTAATCACTGCTCGACAAACTCAATAAAAAGATATTTTCAAAGTTCTCGAATCTCTCTGATTTGAATTTAACCTACGACTTCCTAGTTTGATATATGTTATTCCCTAGAGTCCTTCCTTGAGTTTTCGTTACAAAGGAAACTCACAAGGGACTAAATCTCGAGGATACGTTTTATTTGGAAGGAATCCGTGGAGAAATTCCATCTTTCCTCAATTTGGCGACAAGAGGGTGTTGAACCACGTCATCCTGCTGGAACAACATATTCTTTCTGCAGAATATGTTTTGCTTTATTTCCCCCAATCTCAGACCTGTGAAATGCTAGTCCTCTCTCTAAACAAAGCCTTTTCGCTCTTTAGAAGATGCAGTTTTCAACAATCTTATGGAAAAGACTGAAAAGGGGATTTATGTTTTTATCAGGATAACTACATATGTCTCAATGAATCCAAGATGATCAACTGAAAAATCAAATTAGATAATCGGTAGTTCCGATTATCAAACTATACCAATCGATAATCGGTACTTTCGATCATCAAACTATCAATCGATAATAAATTAGTATGAAAAACAGTATTTCCGATTATCAATAGGATCAATGATGGTTAATATTGTTTATTCTGTTATATGACTTGTGTTGATTCTGTTATTTTGTCCAAATTCTATGATAAGTATTAACATATCTTAGTCACACCTGTATTGTACATTCTGAAAATGGATTTTGGTTATTTTTTAAGTTTTGGAGAATTTATTGTGGATTTTCTATCACTTCAGGGATTAAGTTGAATAGCTTGCTAGACTTCACCCTTCTGTGATAATGATCTGCAAATAAAGACCAGCTATCTATCTATCTATCTATCAAACTATCAATCGATTATTGATATTTACCATTATCAAACCATAAATTGATAGTTGGTACTTCTGATTATCGAACTATTAATCGACAATAGGTTCAATTCAATTCGATTTATTCAATTTAATTTATTCAAGGGTACTTCCGATCACCAAACTATCAATCGATAAACGGAACTTCCTATTATCAAACTATCAATCAATAATAAATAAGTAGGATAATCGGTACTTCCAATTATCAAACTACCAATCGATTCAAAATTTGTAGGATAATCGCTAGTTTCAGTTATCAAACTATCAATCGATAATAAATTAGTAGGATAATTAGTACTTCCGATTATCAAACTATCAATCGATAATCGGTACTTTCAGTTATCAAACTATCAATCGATAATAAATTAGTAGGATAATTGGTACTTCCGATTATCAAACTATCAATCGATAATTGATAATTCCTATTATCAAACTATCAATCGATACTAAATTAGTAGGATAATCGGTACTTCCAATCATTATCAAACTACCAATCGATTATAAATTTGTAGGATAATCGGTACTTCCAATTATCAAACTACCAATCGATTCAAAATTTGTAGAATAATCGCTACTTCCGATTATTGAACTATCAATCGAAAAACGGTACTTCCGATTATCAAACTATCAATCGATGCTAAATTAATAGGATAATCCGCACTTTCAATCATCAAATTATCAATCGATAATAAATTAGTAGGATAATCGGTAGTTCCAATTATCAAACTACCAATCGATTATAAATTAGTAGGATAATCGCTACTTCCGATTATCAAACTATCAATCGATAATCGGTACTTTCAGTTATGAAACTATCAATCGATAATAAATTAGTAGGATAATTGGTACTTCCGATTATCAAACTATCAATCGATAATTCCAGTTATGAAACTATCAATCGATACTAAATTAGTAGGATAATCGGTACTTCCAATTATCAAATCATCAATCGATAATAAATTTGTAGGATAATCGCTTCTTCCGATTATCAAACTATCAATCGATAATCGGTACTTTCAGTTATCAAACTATCAATCGATAATCGGTACTTTCAGTTATCAAACTATCAATCGATAATAAATTAGTAATATAATTAGTACTTCCGATTATCAAACTATCAATCGATAATCGGTACTTCCAGTTATCAAACTATCAATCGATAAATAATAAATAAGTAGAATAATTGGTACTTCCGATTTTCAAATTACCAATCGATAATCGGTACTTCCAGTTATCAAACTATCAATCGATAATAAATTAGTAGGATAATCGGTACTTCCAATCATTATCAAACTACCAATCGATTATAAATTTGTAGGATAATCGCTTCTTCCGATTATCAAACTATCAATCGATAATCGGTACTTTCAGTTATCAAACTATCAATCGATAATAAATTAGTAGGATAATTAGTACTTCCAGTTATCAAACTATCAATCGATAATCGGTACTTCCAGTTATCAAACTATCAATCGATAAATAATAAATTAGTAGAATAATCGGTACTTCCGATTTTCAAATTATCAATCGATAATCGGTACTTCCAGTTATCAAACTATCAATCCATAATAAATTAGTAGGATCCAGACTCAGATGCGGTACAAATATTCACATTTGCTGCGTTGGTTTGAGGGTGCCCTTATTGTGCAATTTATCCATGTAAAGCTTGGTGTGTACGACGATCATTAATTCAGGATCATGTGTCGTCCAGTGAGGAACAAATACAATATGTCAGAATCGCCGTCGGTATCGTGTTCACAGTGTAGTTGACGATATCAGGGAGGGCAGATCCAATAAACATTCTATTGATTGAGCAGGTTCCATCAATATGAACGCTTTATCGGATTCGCCTAATTACTTTGCGAAATGTGCGAAGGTCCAATAAGGAACGGACATCAAATTGTATCTTGGAGGCCGGAATTATCGAGTTAACACGCTGTTTAATTCGGTTTTACTCCAGGAGACAGAGACTACTAGATTCTACGTTAATCAACCGAATCATGGAGTCCTAATTGTGTTTTCTAGCAGTAGTTTCGTTTCGATGCCATCAATTTGTTTTGTCTCATTAGCACCTAGAAATCCTTATGGATAAGGGTAGGATAACTCAGCATTCTTGCAACAATATTTCATTAAAAGCATCATTACGAAGGGATGGGTTCCAAAATGGAATAAAGCGGGCTGCCCTTGTTTGTAACTTTCGAAACTTCTCAAACTGGCTATACGTCATCCCATTGTCTTTGACATTTTTTATTTTTAATTAACTCTTTTGTATCCTGTTGCTTGCTTCAACTTTGACTTGAATAGACGAATAGTGAATTTTCAACATGAAAAATAAATTCATTCTTATAAGTTTCGATACCTTCTATTGAGTAGAAGAAAAATTAAACTGAGACTTGATGAAGGATCTTGTGGCTGGATTTTTCGAAAAAAAAATTTCCAGCTCTTTTTCCAGAAATTGTCTAATATTTTCATTACATGTTTCGCTTACAACAGTGCTAGAATTCATCAGAGGATTAAGCTCGAAAACTTCATTACGGAAATCGTTTAGGACATTCATTTTTAGACTTAGTCCTGACTTCAGACTCGAAAATATATCAAAAAGAGTCAGTACGAAATTAACTGTTGATGCAACCAGAACAACTTTTCTAGAATATCTGTAAATCAAAATGAATCTGAATAAATAATTTCATTTTTAGAGCTTTATTATATCTCTCACGAATATTATCACTAAAAACATGGAGCCCAGTAGTTACAAAAAAAAAAAGGTATCGATTTATCAGTGGTTTAGTGAAGATTATGGCACAATGATATTTGAAAATTCATTCCAAAATGCTCCTATTTTATTTTCACTTGATTTGAGTATTCTTGAAATTCATGTCAATATTGAAATGTCTTATATAGGTCTGTTGAATGAATTAATCATTTTCTTAACTCAAATTCAGACCTCAACAATTCAGTCAGTGTTGATTGCAACTTTATTATATTCATCATATTATTACCGCCACTGAAATAATCAACCTTGAAATGATTTTTGAATTTTTTTGATTGATTTGTTGCTATTTGTTGTGATGCCCTAACTAAAAACTTTAATTCCGTAAATGACTGTAAATAAGTCATATTATCCTAGATTAATAGAGATGATGACCATTTTGCCCTAATTCAAACAACTAGTTTTCCAATTTTTTCTGAACGCTCAATCTATTTTCAATTGAAAAGTGTGAATGCAAATGTAGTTAATTTAATGTTAATTCATTCAAAATATTCAAGATCACTCTGGGAAAATTCGAAATCATCAATTGGAAAATATACCCATGTTGTGTATAGGGTATGTCTAAAAAAATTGGGAAATCAAGAAAAAATTGTCTCAATGTGAGAAGAAAACTTTCAAATTTAACGATCAAATATTTATTGAATCATAGATCCCATGGATATAATTTCGAATGTTGATTTTCAATTTCTTCAATGTGATTTCGAATGGAATTGCTCAAATAAATTTAATAATACTATCATATTCACATATTCAAATTAATAGTTCGTTATCGGAATTAACCAGACAAATCGCTCCACCAACTATGATAGAGTATTTGCATTAGAAAATATGAATGAATGAAATATTCATTTGTTTACAATCAAATGAAAGATGATTTTAACGGGATCAACCCCTTTTGCAAATTACAATTCAAACTTAATAAATTCAGTGACAATTCCAGCTAACCGGTAGTGAAAACGAATAAAAATGTACAGAAATACTCTGTAATCTGTATACCACTCAATTCTGACTGTGGAATTTGCAGTTTTTTTTTTTGAAAAACGGTTTTGCTATAATAACATTCTATGCATTTTTTCGAAGTTTTCCCGATAGCATACATGTTTCGATAGCTCGTGAAATGCTAATTAATCTCACCAGCTACTGATGGTTCTCTTTCTAATTAAGTCCCCGCCTACGTCAAACATACCGTACTTCAAACTAACTAACAATCAGTTTACTATTGTAGAAGACAATTGAGTAGAGTCGATTCTATTCAAGTGCTTTTAGTATGGAGCAACTGATGGAATACTTCAAGAAATGGAGATTCAAAGTGAACACATCGAAAACAGTTGCAATCTACTTCGGAGGAACAACAGTAAAGAAAGAGAAAGCAGGAAACGTCAAAATAGTAAACCAGACGATAGAATAGAAAAAGCGAGCGAAATATCTGAGAGTAATACTGAATGAAAAAATGGATTTTAACGAACAGATAGAAGAAAACAGAAAAAAGACAAGGCAATTGCACGGCAGACTGTACCCGCTGTTCAACCCTAAAAGTAAACTTTCTTCAGAAAATAAGCTGAAGATAATAAAATAGTGCTAATACCAAGCATTACGTATGCAGGAGTTACCTGGTATAATACGAAAGACAATAATAATCAGTTGCAAAGCACGCCAAACTCAGTAATAAGAACAGCGGTTGGCGCCGCATGATATATAACTAACCAACAAATCAGAGAAGAACTGAAAATAGAAACTATTGAGGAAATAGTCAATAAACAAAGAAAGAAGACAATAGAGACGCTGAAAGAGCACGAGAATAAGGAATTAAGAAAGATACTACAAATCAGAATAAGAATGACAGATAAGAGGAAATACCTCTTTCAAAGAACTAAATAGAATAAAAAAGTGACATGAAGTAGGGAGGAAAGCCTTCAGACCAGACAACAGCAGAAAATAGGAGAAATGAAATTAGAGGCGTAGGCAATGTAAATTCCGGACCTTAAACAAAAAGAAGATCTGAGAGTATGGAGCACAATTATTTGACATATTTCATGTATAAATGTTTGTAGTTCAACACGAGATGGACCGATATAAAGTTACAAAGGTAAATAAGTCCATCTTCATTAAGAAATAGGGGTTTCCATGAAGAGCTTCGTGATATCGATAAAGCTTCAAAAGGTAGACAAGTTTTCGCCAAGTTGCCAATATTGACGGGGCTTGTTAATTGCTTTGTAAACATATTCATCATCGAGCCGGGAGAATCTATCAGCTAATTGATTAAAATGTGAAACTAAGAGCAATGGGGCGAACCTAACATCATCACAATTACGCTTTTTAACTAATGAATAGGCCTCATCTGAGGAAATTACAAGGCATATTGACGAGAGACTTGAATGAATATTCGCACTCAAGTTGATGTTATGAAGGGTGTTTTTTTTAGAGCTATAGAACTTTAAATTGCAATAAAACAACGATAGATCATTCGATTGACATGAATTTTATTATATAATCTTGTGGCATTACATTTCAAATATGATTTCTGGCATATGACCGCCACGGCTGGCTCGGATGTAGTCCAATCTGGACGTCCAATTTTCGATGACATTTTCCAACATTTGTGGCCGTATATCGGCAATAACACGGCGAATGTTGTCTTTCAAATGGTCAAGGGTTTGTGGCTTATCCGCATAGACCAATGACTTTACATAGCCCCACAGAAAGTAGTCTAGCGGTGTTAAATCACAAGATCTTGGAGGCCAATTCACAGGTCCAAAACGTGAAATGAGGCGGTCACCGAACGTGTCTTCCAATAAATCGATTGTGGCACGAGCTGTGTGACATGTTGCGCCGTCTTGTTGGAACCACAGCTCCTGGACATCATAGTTGTTCAACTCAGGAATGAAAAAGTTAGTAATCATGGCTTTATACCGATCACCATTGACTGTAACGTTCTGGCCATCATCGTTTTTGAAGAAGTACGGACCAATGATTCCACCAGCCCATAAAGCGCACCAAACAGTTAGTTTTTCTGGATGTAACGGTGTTCCGACATACACTTGAGGATTAGCTTCACTCCAAATGCGGTAGTTTTGTTTGTTGACGTAGCCATTCAACCAGAAGTGCGCTTCATCGCTAAACAAAATGAAATGGACGTAGTGCGCGATACGTATCCCGTACAGAACCATTATTTTTGAAATAAAATTGCACTATTAGCAATTGTTCAGGCGTGAGTCTATTCATGATGAATTACCAAACCAAACTGAGAATAAATCACTTGACAGCTGTCAAATCGGTCGCCATCTTGAACAGTAATGCCAACTTGAAGTTATATACCTCGAAAATAAACACCCGTTATTATGTTCAATCTAAGCCAAAAATGGATAAATAGTCTTCAACAATATTCTATGAAATTAGAAAATGTGAGATAAGGTTTTTTTCAAATTGTTGACTTGATATTGGATTTTATGTTAGATAGTTACTTGGGCTGTTTTATCATCTTTGCGGTTGGTTGTTTCCGACGTTTCGGCATGCACTCGCCTGCTGTCTTCAGGGTGGTGGTCCTAAGAAGGACCGATAGGTTGGTTCTGAGGAGAACCGTTTCCCAAACTTGGTCTGTCTGGACTTGTACGCACCATACCTTTTTCGAGTTCGTATGAGGGTATCGGGGTTTGAACCTCAGTCGAATCGGTTGCAATCTTTTCACAATCACCACTAGTCTATACAGAAGCAGGTAGTAATCTATACGCATTAAGCTCAATATAAGTTATACCTCACTTCCGGTATCTGCAGTAGTGGAATTTTCGGGTTGCGCAGATGATAATAATAATAATAATAATAATATATGTTTATTCACCTCATAGTATACAAATCAAAAATTTCAAACTAAGTTACAATTTTCGTCTAAATTGCAGTTGCAAACTGTAAACTACTTCAATAATATCTGAAATCTTTACAGTTATGTTTCATTTGGAATATCGGAAATTTTTCGATTTGTAAACATTTTTCACAATTCCTTATCAAATATCGAATATCTGTTCTTTTTGAAAAATAGTATATTTTACACCAAGGAAATGAAATGCATGGTTTTTTCTGATATAAGCTAGAAAGCAATATTTTTTGTATGAACCAACTATGCATGAACAACGATTCAAATTCAAATAATCTGAAAAATAATAAATCAGTTGTGAATACGACATTTAAAATTTACGAACACAAAAATCTGGATAGCATACCAAACTACTGATTACCAGGAAAATTGATGAATGAGGGTATAGCCATATTGATTTTGTATGTAAATGAAGGTGTCTCCGAAATGTAACGATATACTTAATATCCGGAATATTTATATTGGAAAGTCTTTTTGTAACGTCCCGAATGTTTACGACGAAAGTATTTTTAAATTTTGGGATCCTAAGAGGTTTCAGAAAAGATTCAAACGTTACCCATCAAATGTAACACTACAATGTTCAGAATATTCAAAATTGAGGTAATTCTGAAATACACTGCGAAAAAAAAATTAACGCACATTATGGAAATCTCAAATTTATTCTACAACTGAAGGTGTTCTCAATGATAATTATTTTTATCAGAATTATGCATGCATATGTTATCCACTTTCAACGTTTTTTTTCAATACAGATGTTTTTTCCCAACAGGAATAAAAAAGATGAGATTATCAGATTTTGAATTTATTGGCTCCATTCTGAAATCAGTTGTTCTCGATCAATTCTAGTGATCAATAGTTTTTCTTTCGTTTGATTTTCTACACTTGATCGCTATGCAACGCGAAACACGCAATTTGACCCAAGAGGAATGTGCCCAAGCGGTAGTTTTGCGAGAAGAAGGGTGGACCAGGACAGGGTAGACCACGGGTAACAACTGCCATTCAAGAACGTTACTTGAGAGTTTCTTCGTTGAGACAACGGTTTGCAACCGCTCGCCTCCTTCAAAATCAGCTTGAGCAAACTCTTGGGGTGCAAATTAGCACTCAGACAATGAGAAATCGCCTCAGAGAATATGATTTAAGGCCTCGTGTCGCGGCAAGAGGTCCAGCCCTTACCCCAGCCCATCGAAGGGCGCGTTTGGATTTTGCGAGAGACCTTATCCATTGGGAAGAGGCTGATTGGGAAAGAGTTCTCTTCACAGATGAGTCTAGATTCTGCCTCTACCATTGTAATCGACGTTCCCTTGTATACAGACGTCCACATGAAAGATATGCTCAGTGCAATTTCCTGAATACAACTGGTTTCGGGGGAGGATCGATTATGGTATGGGGTGGAATATCTTTGACTGCTCGCACAGACCTAGTGGTCGTTGATAATGGAGCTATGAATGCTGATAGGTATATAAGGAACATTCTTGAAGAGCATGTTGTGCCATTTGCCCCATACATTGTTGAAAATTTCATTTTTATGAACGATAATGCCAGACACCATTGTGCGCGCATCGTTCAGGAGTACCTTGAAGAGGTTGAAGTCTCTCGAATGGAATGGACAGCAAGAAATCCAGATCTCAATCCGAATGAGCAGGTTGGGACTCAATAGAAGGCTGAGAAGTTCAGAAAATCATCCAGCAACTCTTAATGACTTAGGAATCCAACTCAGAGAAATCTGGGAAGGAATAGATCAGAACATTTTAAGATCACTCATTTTGAGTATGAACCGTCGTTGCCGAGCTGTAATTAACGCAAGGGGTGAAATACCAAGTATTAAATCACTTATCAGCATTCCAGTATTTCGAAAATTGTTTAGTTCTCTTCTTTCACATAAGATTCGGTGAAATCCTGAATTTTTCTTCCATTTAATGTGTCTTGTTTCATTCAAAACCTTCCCGAGAGAACATAAAAATAAGTTATAAAGTCAATGTAGAGTTAAGTTTCATGAAAATTGAGATTTTCAGAATGTGCGTTAATTTTTTTGCGCAGTGTATTTCATATTTATTTTATTTATTTATTCACTTATCTACATAAAAAATGTGGTAAATAAGTTTTTTTGACCCATCAAACTTACATGGGGAGTCAAAATACAAAGTACAAAAATATGTATAACACAAATTGTTAAATTTTTTACAAACACACTCTGAAAAACAACTACACATTGAACGGAATTCAGACTAGGCCATCATCGAGGAATTCTTGGGCACTATAATAGGCTTTCTCCATCAACATCCCTCTGAGTCTTCTCCTCATATGTTCCCTCTTAAGCGTTTTTATGTTGGAAGGTAGCTTATTATATAATTTAATAGCTAAGTGATTTACGTTCACTTGAGCAGCTTTCACCCTGTGATATGGTATTTTGAAATTATCACGATTTCGTGTTTCATATTCATGATGACAGCTGTTCCTCTCTATTATTTCTTGATGGTCGAAAATAAATAGTATGCAGGCAAGTATAAAAATACTCGGCAAGGTAAGAATGCCCTCCCTCGGGAACAATTCCCTACAGCTTTGTCGCCAATGCACCCCGCACAGTACCCTCAAAGCGATCTTCTGCTTTCTAAATATCCTGGCGCTCTCAGAGGAATCGCCCCAAAAGAGCACGCCAAAATTGAGAGCACTATGGAAGTGTGCAAAATAAGTCAATCTTGCAGCTTCGGGTCCCGCGAGCTGCCTGATTCTCCTTATAGCATAAGTTGCTCTCGATAGTCTCGGAATCAGCATATCAATATGAAGTGAGAAGCTCAGGTTGGGCATCAATGTGACACCAAGAAGTTTCAAGGAGCAACCGGAAGACGATGGCTTGGTCTCGAAGAGGAGTCTCTGGGTTTTATCAATATTCATCATCAAACCATTCGCATCAAACCATGACTTTGCATCCGCCATTGTTTTCTCATCTTTTGACCGCAATTCCCGATCTTCCACTCCTGAATTCAAGAATGAGGTATCATCGGCAAAGAGAATTGACTGATCAGCTGTTACATTTTCTGGCAAGTCATTGATGTATACCACAAACAAGATGGGACCCAGTATTGACCCCTGAGGGACACCGTTGTCCATTTTTAACCAGGATGAACTTTTCTCGTCTAAACAAGTTTTTTGTGTTCTATCTGTAAGATAACTTTTAAGCAGGTCCAATGCCACCCCTCGGATACCGTAGAATTCTAGTTTCCCAAGCAACACCGAATGTTTGATACTATCAAACGCCTTTGAGAGATCACATGCTTGTAGGCTACATTTTTTTTTACCATCAAAACATTCACTTATATTTTGCATTACTTCTGTGATTGCGGACTCCACCGATCTATTTGCTAAAAAACCATGTTGTTGAGAGCTGAAAATCTTCTGTTTTTCGAAGAAGTTAACCAGTCTATCCCTCATAATCACCTCGAACAACTTCGACAGAGCAGGAAGGATTGAGATCGGTCGATAGTTTTCCGGGGAACTTGGGTCGCCTTTTTTATAAAGAGGTACTATTCTTGCTTTCTTAAGTTGCTCCGGAAAGTATCCTTCCTCCAGGCACTTTGTAATTATGACACTAAGGGGTATCTCTATAAGGGGAAATATTTCTTTCAAGATGGTGGTGGTCATTCCATAGATATCCTTGGAAGATTTAGATTTTATTTTCTTCATTGCTTTTCTCAATTCATTAACTGTACATCCCTGTAGAAAAATAGACTTTATCGATTTGATTTTGGCTTTTTTCAATAACTGTATTGGTGTAATTTTCACTTTGTTACACTCATTTGAAGTTTTTGAACCAACTTCAGCAAAATATCTGTTGAGGTCATCTGGGCTAATATCTATCTCATGTTGTTGTTTTGTTTTACGATTACTTTCATGGCTTATAATCTTCCAAATTTCATCATTTTTATTTTCTGCCAATTCAATTCTTTTCATATTGGATTTCTTCTTCGACTCTGTCAATTGCCGGGCGTACTTTTTTTTGTAGATTTGGTATGCCTTTTTACTTCCTTCGTCCCCTCGTACTTTCATTATTGTCTCCAGTGCCTCCAACCGCTTTCTCATTTCCATCACAGTTTTGTTTTTTTTGTTTTTGCCCATTTTAATTCTGTCTGATTTCAAAATTGTTTTTTCAGGACAGCTTCGATCGAAATGATGAATTAGTTTCTCCCAAAAATTATCAAAATCAGCTTTGCATGATAGACTTTCGGAAATTGTCCACATCTCTTCCTCCAGAAGTTCCTTCAGTTTATTGATATTTGACCTTCTTGTGTCCCTAGAGATGATCTTTTTGGCCTTTCCCGGGGCAGAGTGAGTAGCATAGCTTAATATTTGACCCATATGGTCTGAAAGGTGTGGTTGAAAAGTAAGTGACTCACAATCATTCACGTTCGAAAATATATTATCGATTGTAGATTTACTTGACGAAGATATCCTTGATGGTTCCATAAACTTAGCCTGGAGACCGAAATCCATAAACACCTCTCGTAATCTGCTCGAGTCCACCTTGTCCTTCGATAAATCCACATTAAAGTCACCACCAACACAAATTGTTTTAATTTCAGGTTTCATCTCGTGTAAGCTATGCAAGCAGCATCTCAGCTTTTCCAAAAAAGTGTCAACGGATCCCTGAGGAGGCCTATAGATTCCCAGTATTAAGTGTCTGTTCTTTGCATCCCACATACCAGCCATCTCTACGGTGTCCCTCACGGAAAAATCTTTGAGGTCTTTCAATACCTCAAATCTATAATTGGTATTAGCAAGCAGCAGTACTCCACCATATCCTCGAAGTCTACTATAATTATCTATTACGTTGTATCCCTGGATCTTCAACTCCTCAACGATTTCCTCCGCCATCCAATGCTCTGTGATAATGGCCGCATCGATTTTTTTTTCGAAAAGCACCTCCTCCAGGAGATCTGTCTTTTGCTTAATTGATCTTATATTGACGTTCAGTAGGTTAAAAGATCCGAAATCGGGCTTAATGTTCAGCTTGTCTTCGATATTTTCGAAAAAAATACCTCTTGAGAGTAACTCCCCTCGGCCAGAAGTCTCCCCTGTTCACTTCCTCCAACAGATCGAAATCAATACCCAGTCTGAAAGATGCACTCGTACTATCTTCTCTCGAAATTTTTTCAACAACAATTTCCGTTTTATTTTCTGGAAATTTTGCCTTTATAAATTCAACTACATCCTCTTCTTTGCAATCTTTATTTATTTTACCTAAGTGTAACCACGCTTTTTTATTTGCTGACTTGAGACTGCAGTTCTCTGTTCCAGTCCCCTTTATAACGTCTATTCTACGAGTCTTGTAAGGTTTTCTATTAGTTTTCTCCTCCTCAGAAAAGGTCAACATATTTCCACTTTCAGTTGTCGTTGTGGAATTCTTAATATTTCCTCCAGACGGCGCCTTAGTATCTTTTGTGGCGTTTTGTCGCAAATTTTTCCCATGTGATGTAGTAGGCACAGATAACCTGACAGTAGGTATCTTTTTTGAAGTTTCATCGTCATATTTACATTTGTTTTGGTTTTCATTTCCTTGGCTAACCTCAACAGGATTTCTATTTGTTGCTGTAATAAGCCTTATTAAATGTTTTTGTTCATCTATTCTTTCTTCAAGCTGATTTGTCATTTTTGTTTTCAATGCTATTTCGTTTTTCATATACTGTATTTTTAACTGATATCTCACACAATGCGTACACGATGTTAATTGTTCCATGTCCTCAAAGCATTTCTCTTGTGTGTCAACAACTAAAGAGTTTTCATTATCGTTTATAATTTCAGGCTGATGACTAATAGAATTCTCAAAACAAATCTCATTCAGACTAGAAAGTCGGGCTCTCAAATTCTGAATTTCTATTTCTTTCTCCTCGCAATTACAATTCTTGGAGGTTATGTCATCACAACAGAATATTTCCCCAATTTCATTCACGTATAGTCCACTGATTTTCAAAATACAGCTGGGGTGGAAAGTACTTTTGCATTTATGACAAGTCACATAATTTTTCACATCTTTGGTACATTTTTTGCAGATAATTTCTGCTGTGTTATTTACTCGCGGTTTGTTTACCATTGTCATTGCCCTCGTATATGGTTCGTATATATTATATTTACTGGGAATATCAAGAAGTGAATAGTGAAATTTGAAATTGTACAATGATGACCAGTTTGATTTTCATTATAGTCGATAGTATCAAATAAACGAATAAGTGTAAAGAAGGAATAAAAACGCCTTTTATGTTTGGGTATACATTCAGAATTACACTCAGTTCCGATGTAAGTAAGTTTTCTACCACAGAACCCAATTCTCATTTCAGCTCGAATTTTCCTGAGTATATTCAGTGATAATAGCCTATTTTACTAATTGGCTTTCCGCTAGATGCCTGGATGGAAATATGATTTCCAGAGATCGAGTTCCTGATTGCATTGCGGTTCTCGAAATCCTTGATAAAGAAGGTTGGCGATGAATTGATAGAACACAAACTGATTATTTATCGATTATTACTATTTTATCATTTCGATAATATTTATAATTTTTTAAGGATGTTTATATATGTTGTTTTATGTTTCAGTAATATATTCACTTTACTGAATCGAGTAATCGAGAGAGGAAAAATATGGATTTATGGTATTTAACGAGGTGCTTCGCAAGCGAAAAATTTCCATAAAATTTGTGCAGAAAGCTCATTTTATCTGAAATTCAATACATTGAAGTCGAGACAAATAAATACTGTTTGTTCAATATTCAAATGATCCTTTAATCTCTATTCCTAGAATCATGAATTCTGATTGAAAGAGCACTATGTTAGATGGAATAGATTTATTCTCATATTTTTTTATTTTCTATTATTAGTTTATCCTTTCGATAGATATGTAATCATATAGTATGGAATTATTTAAATTGCTAATCAACCTATAGAAATAACTAAGACGAAAATAGATGAGTAAGTATATTTCTTTGGATCATTGAAAATCATTTTTTGCACGATCCATACATAATAAGCTATTTTGATTCCCCAAAAGGGAAAGTAAAGTAGGTCTTTTACTCTCTTGGGTAAACGAGCACATTCTACTCAATTGAATTTTTAGCCCTTCTTTTTATTCAATAAACACTAACACTTTTTAACTAACAGCTTAAAATCCCGATATCGTCGAATAATATGAATAAAAATGAAAAATAATTGAGAGATCAACAGTTGAACAATTACTTATGTATTGTAGTCTCCAATTCCGAAATCATTTTCCAGACAACAAGAGAATGTAAGTTTTTCAGCTGAACCAAACTAGAACATAGTCTTCACCGGTGAATCTGAAACACTTTGTAATCGTAGGAATCCACTGGTTGTGGATCGTATGCAGTGAAAATCGTGAACAATATCGTAATGCTCTTTTTCCATAAACACTGTGTCCGTAAAGTATGGAACAAATTCAGTTTTAGCTAAACAGACCATTTTAAGAAATAATCCTGAAACAAGTCGATTTTTGATTTTAATTTACCGTATTTCAGAGTAATAATCTAATATACAGAGTGAATTCCTTTCGAGTAATGACGTCACCGTCATTTTTTTTAAATGGAACACCCCCATTTTGTCTCAATTTTCCGATAACTCTAGCTGAGCTGATTCCAAAAATGTATCACATGTTGATTCCAATTGGTACAGGCTGGACAAAAATACAATAGTTTTGTGTGTGCTCATAAAGTAACGCGTAACATTCTTCATGAGTTAAATTAACAATATTATCAAAAATATTAATTGTCTAGCGGCAATTGGTTTGAATGTAACACCCTGTAGTTTGTTACATTTTTAGATTAATAAAAATAAGCTGTTTCCAAACATGTTTGGTACTTGTGGTCTAGCCGACAGAATATGAAAGAAATTATTTCTTATTTTTATACATTTTTATTAATCTAAAAATGTAACAAACTACAGGGTGGTACATTCAAACCAATTGTATTGAATCAGCTCAGCTAGAGTAATCGGAAAATTGAGACAAAATGAGGGTGTTCCATTAAAAAAAAAATTACAGTGACATCATTAGCAATTCACTCTCTATATTAGATTATTATTTTAAAATACGGTAAATTAAAATAAAAAATCGACGTGTTTCAGGATTATTTCTAAAAATGGCCTGTTTAGCTAAAAATTTATTTGTTCCATACTTTACGGACACAGTGTATGTGACTATCAGAATAGTCCATCGCCATGTAAAACATTTAGTATCGTCTGCAGAAAAAAAAAATCATTTTTTGGTCACTATGAATCTGAAATACTTAGTGGGAATTTAATACCATTGTTTTTTATTTCCTAATTGTAAGGAATTAATGAAAAATGCAATATATTTCCAGTGATATTTTTAGTATTTTAAAAGGTACCGTTATGGAGGGTAGCTTAATTGCCAAAGGTCAACAAATTAACTCGCATTTTCTGTCGTCATCGTTGTGAAAAACCACAATAAAATAACCTAACTCTATACCTTTCAACAGAGTAAATTTATTGACCTCGTTGGTCAACAAATGAGCACACACCAGACGCTCCCTAATTGATGAATTGTACGATATTTATGAAAACCATAATACTATTAACGATATATAAATATTCCTTGAAATTTGGTGAATAATTCTTTATGAGGTATGGGCAACCCTCATTCAACAGAAGCATTCAAAACTCACCCCAATTTCTTACACTATTTGTGTTGTCCACGATTTCAATCGAAATTTTTTGTTATAACATCATTTGAACTCCGAGAAATTAAAAGATGTTACTATTGTATTCGGATAAGTTTACAAATAAATGCCTCAAGTTCACTTTATCTAATAAGATAAGATTTCCTGCTTCGGCCAATTGATGGGATCAATATACTTTACATTTCCCTATCGCTTGTTTCAATTCAGTTATTGAATTAATTGATTTCCATGGAAGACCCATTGTTGGAATTAAAGTACTTATTTATTGTTTCCGTATCTATTGTAAATGATTCGAAAACCATAAACATTAGAAGGGAGATTATACATTTGAAATGCACGAAATTAGCATGCAAGGGGATAGATATGGAGGGGGAGCTGGTTGTAATAATCTCCCCTCCTAAGACTTACAAAATCTAATATTTCAGAAGTCTCGCCAAGAAGAAGAACGAATTTTTTTTCATAAAAATGTTAAAAATTAATCACAAAGTATTCTTGAAATAATTATGGATTCAATATTTTTGATAATTCATTGTTAAAACTCACTTCAAACCACTTTCAGGTATCCAAGTTCTTAAAAACTTTTACGTTGAAAATTGATGCAGTAAAATTGTCTGCGCGAAAATTTGAAGTACACGTCTCAGTTTAGTTTTTAATGGTGTATCCGAATATTAAAACAGATTTTCGAAATTTCGATGTACAGGGTGTTGTTTCGAGGATTCAAACGATTCATAATTTTTTGTTAACCCGAACCTGGATTTTCAAGGCGGTTATTGCATGATACTTTTGGGCTCTCAATTGAGAACACATTTGCCAAATATGAAGAAAATATACCAGGTGGTTCGTTTGATATGGCCTCAGAAATAAAGGGGCAAAATTCATAAAAACACCCTGTATCTCGGCTACGAAGACAGTAAGACCCAATAAATGGGGTATCTCCAGAACCGCCTTGGTGCCACCTATGGACCTGTGAAGTATTTCCGTTTTTCAATGAAACACCCTGTATACTGAACCTGGTGGTAATAAAATTCGAATTTTATGGTTATCTTTGAGAAACGATCCCAAAGAAATTCTTTCCATACCGAAGTTGGCGATCGAAGCAATAAATGAAGCTGAGTTATAAATAATCAACTGAAATCTTCTAGATACATAATGTTTTTTCCATCGACAAACTTTCTCTGAATTGTTGCTATTCGCCCCTAGCTGCGCTAGTGTTCTGCGTTATCAGCCATTCCAAATTGAGTTATAACAGGTAATTGGATTTTATTCGTCCTATTTCGTTTCATTCAGTTTCGTAAAAACGTACGTGTGATCCTCTTTGACCCTTCAAAACTTTTCAGACGTGATATTTTGTTATCTGATCTCTGAAAACAACTCGCAGTATTCGCAGATGTCTTCTTACATAATGTACAGGGTGGGCATTTGCCTCGCTTATTTAAGCGAGGTAAGCGGCTATATCTCAAGATCCACTCATCATAGAGAGATGCGGTGAAAATTTTTACCACTAAAATGTACAAGAAAACACGCTGGAAATTTTTTTGAAGTTCATTTCTCTACCTCCAGGGGGCGTAATAGCTATCTTAGAGTAGAAAAATGCATTTTACTCAAGAATGTTCCATATCAAGTTGGAAAGAAAATAAAATCATTGTAATCCTTGGAAAATTCTGTATCTTTTTAAATTGTCACGACAAATAAGAGTTGGGGAAAAGGAGAAATCTGACTGATTGAAATGTCTGTTACTTCAGTTTGTCTCGAAATTTTTGAGCAAATTAGATCTCGTTTGAGAGATAACATCTTGTTGATTAAGGAAAAAATATAGTCATGATAAATTTGTTTTAGCTGCTTCCAATAGGGGCCGCTAAGTCAGTAGTTCATTGTTTTGTTCATTTTTCTCTGAAATTTCAAATGTAATGATAGAATTTTTTCAACAGAAATAGAAATTTCATTGAATTTGTATGAGAAAACCTATAGGTCGCAAAGCGATAGCTTCAGCCGTTATGGAGTTATGGCCGAAATAAAATATTCTGAACAGATGCACTGAAAAAAACAACAATTGAATAGCGATTTATACGATAATTTGATTATCTGACAATGCCACACCATATGTTCGGACTCCAGCTATCTAGATACCCCACCTGTGATCGAGTTTGACCTAAGGAAAAACAATTCCAATAAATAGAAAAAATTATAAAAAAAGAATATAAATAATTTCTCCTGTGATATAGGAATATTGTGTGCAACAAGACGAAAGACAGTTAGAACATTTGAGACAATGAATTGGAATTCGTGTTCGTTTTTCCTGAATTCTAGGATTCGTGGCCATAGAACCTCAAACGATAATTTGGTTTTTCAGTTTCTGTTAAAGAATACTTTCTTTGGGCCATAACTACAGAACGCACCAAGCTATCGCTTTGCGGTTTTTTCATGCAAATTCCATGAAATTTCTATTTCTGTTGAAGAAATTTTATCATTACATTTGAAATTTCGGAGGAAAATGACCAAAACAATGAACTTCTGACTTAGCGCCTCCTATTGAAAGCAGATAAAACAAATTTATCATGAGTATATTTTTTCCTTTATCAACAAGATGTTATTTCTCAAACGAGATCTAATTTGTTCAAAAATGTTGAGATAACCAGTACATAAACTGACATAGGCTTAACTGTAATGGTCGAATTTGAGAAGGATTATCACAAAACGTGGTTTTTCGCGTATCAGTCAAACTTTGGTAGCCATTCATTTCCACTCTGGCGCTCCTGCGATGACCAAAATGACTTTGTACGGTGTACGAAGTTGTACCGGGTTTTTCACCATAATTTACAAAGTATATGTAGTCAATTTTTGGTGAAAAACGAAAAGTTACCAAAAGTTTTTTTTGTTTTTTCCATTCGCAAATTGAAAATATTTACTCTTTTCCAAATGGATTACTGTTTAAATAAATTATGTGAAGATTCTATAAAAATCAGTGATTTGTAAGAAAAACTATCTATAATTCCATTTTGAACTGAGCAACCACATGATGGTGTTCCCTCTTGAACCATATTGACTCCTCGTCTGTGATTACGGGTTGAATATCAAGTATACATCACACGCCTTTGTCAATGGCGGAGCTGTTAATCTATCAATAATGCGTTGATCCATTTTTCATTGAAATAATCAAGTTCAAAAATATAGCATTTCCTTATAAAAATGAAGCAAGCAAAAAAAATTTCTGGCTGCAATATTGTTGGTTTTTGATCCTGAAGCAATGATATTTATAAGCCAGGTAATCAAAGCCCAAATGAAATTCAACGAACAATACAACTGAAATGAATACTGCCCGTATTTTGGATTTAATTTTATGAAGTTAATCTCTCTCATATCCTGGTGCCTATTTTATTCATTAACCCTCTATCACGTTACACGTTAGGAACCCGAGAAGGGAAGCAAAGAGAAATGTTTTATTTGTCAACATTTTGTGAACCTGAACATAGGCATCAAGTTCCTTCAACCCTGAAATTATCTTTCTGACAGCATTGTCCAAGATAAATTCCAACTAACAATTATTCCACTACTAATTATTCTATTTTCATTTGCTTTTTTTTTTGAGTGCAGATTTGCGTTTTAAACAGTCGTTGGAGGGAAACATGCGTTATTGTTTTTCAATTTTTTAAAGAGTATATCGAGCTATTTCTGATCAATTGAATTGAATCATTTATGACACTCAAAATGAAGTATTGACTTGATTCAATATGTATCATTGGTTATATGTGAATGACTGTTTTATGTACGATAAACTATTTGTCCACCATATTGGTTTCAGTTTTGTCGTTTATTAGTTATTCTGAAGAATAATCCATGTAAAAACATCAATTTATCTGTAGTTGAATGACCTCATGTTAATTTTTTTTGCGAAAATCTGTTTTCGATTCAATTAATGAATAAAATAATTACAGTGAACTGTGAAAATACTTCAGAATTCTAATTATTGATTCAAATCAATTAATTCTTTTCGATGTTATTGCATTCTTCCAAATACCCTCCAATATACACTGGGCAAAAAAATTAACGCACATTCTGAAAATCTCAATTTTAATGAAAGTTAACTCTCTAACTTCATAACTTATTTTTTATGTTCTCTCGGGAAGGTTTTGAACGGAACAAGACACATTAAATGGAAGAAAAATTCAGGATTTCACCGAATCTTATGTGAAAAAAGAGAAATAAACAATATTCAAAATACTGTAATGCTGATAAGTGATTTAATACTTGGTATTTCCACCCCTTGCGTTAATTACAGCTCGGCAACGACGGTCCATACTCGAAATGGGTGATCTTAAAATGTTCTGATCTAATCCTTTCCAGATTTCTCTGAGTTGGATTCCTAAGTCATTAAGAATAGCTGGATAATTTTCTGAACTTCTCAGCCTTCTATTGAGGTTGTCCCAAACCTGCTCAATCGGATTGAGATCTGGACTTCTTGCTGGCCATTCTATTCGAGAGACTTCAACCTCTTCAAGGTACTCCTGAACGATGCGCGCACGATGGGGTCTGGCTTTATCGTCCATAAAAATGAAATTTTCACCAATGTATGGGGCAAATGGCACTACATGCTCTTCAAGAATGTTCCTTATATACCTATCAGCATTCATAGATCCATTATCAACGACCACTAGGTCTGTGCGAGCAGTCAAAGATATTCCACCCCATACCATAATCGATCCTCCCCCGAAACCAGTAGTATTCAGGAAAATGCACTGAGCACATCTTTCATGTGGACGTCTGTATACAAGGGAACGTCGATCACAATGGTAGAGGCAGAAGCTAGACTCATCTGTGAAGAGAACTCTTTCCCAATCAGCCTCTTTCCAATAGATATGCTCTCTCGCAAAATCCAAACGCGCCCTTCTATGGGCTGGGGTAAAAGCTGGGCCTCTTGCCGCGACACGAGGCCTTAAATCATATTCTCTGAAGCGATTTCTTGTTGTCTGAGTGCTAATTTGCACCCCATGAGTTTGCTCAAGCTGATTTTGAAGGAGGCGAGCGGTTGCAAACCGTTGTCTCAACGAAGAAACTCTCAAGTAACGTTCTTGAATGACAGTTGTTACCCGTGGTCTACCCTGTCCTGGTCTTCGGACATTCATACCTGTCTCCCTGAATCGCTGCAACATTCTGGATACACTTGTATGGGAAACTCCAAACCTTTCTGCAATTCTTGTGTATGTCCACCCTTTTTCTCGCAAAACTACCGTTTGGGCACATTCCTCTTGGGTCAAATTGCGTGTTTCGCGTTGCATAGCGATCGAGTGTAGAAAATCAAACGAAAGAAAAACTATTGATCACTAGAATTGATCGAGAACAACTGATTTCTGAATGGAGCCAATACATTCAAAATCTGATAGTCTCATCTTTTTATTCCGGCTTGGGAAAAACATCTGTATTGAAGAAAAACGCTGAAAGTGGATAGCATATGCATGCATAATTCTGATAAAAATAATTATCATTGAGAACACCTTCAGTTGTAGAATAAATTTGAGATTTCCATAATGTGCGTTAGTTTTTTTTCGCAGTCTACATTATATGATATATTGAAATATCTCAAAAACGATGAATTTCAAGCATTCGAAACTTCCAACAAACTTAATTAATTAATTCAATTCATTTCATGCAATCTGAAAATGAAAAACAGGGTGTTCCATGACATATATTCAGTCATTTACCGCTTTTTGGTACATCCTGTATATCTCCAAACAATTTGAAATTATTGCTGTAATTGTGTCTAACACAATGACACTATGTAAGAAAAAATTTCGAAATTTCAGCGCCTAACTGTAATCATCGCGTCAATGGTGAAACACCCTGTACCTATAATTCACCAGTACCTAATAGCTGACATGATATATTGGAACGTGGAACATATTGATGAAATGTGATATGTATATCCGTTGATACATGCAGGCCGTTTATATTACCGATTTCTGTTTAATTGGGTAGAATCATTGAGAGTCAACTGTGTTTGCATAATCATCAAGGGGAGGATTATCAAATTGAATTTCCGATTAAGTTGACTGGAAGCAACGAGGGTTTTATTGGAGTTTCCAAATCAGTTCATACTTCTCTATGGCTTTCGTATGCAAATCTCAACTCAAATGTTGTAATTCCATGAAAGTAGAACCAAGATTCATGACATAGTATTAGAAGTATGACATGTATCACTCCATGTAAATCCTAACGATTCCATTGCTATTCGAGGTGAAGGACCAACTTCAAATGGATTTTATATCGGATGCAGATTTTGGGAAAACTGAATGTACTAATATCCACTTGGTTATTTGGAATCAGTTGCTATATTAACGAAAGGCTTCATTTTTGATGTTTCCCAACAATACATACAATAATGCTGGTTTTTAATAATGAAAAAAGGGCATTTTGAGTTATCGCAGCCTACCACTTGAAAACTGATTACTCAGCTTGCCAGGTGGTTCTTAAAATTTGAAATTGTGTGGTATTCAAAATAAGAAAGATAGGCCACTCATATGTTATATATTCGAAATCAGGGGAAAAAGAGCTAGTCAAATATAGAGAAATATACAGGGTTTTCCATTTGAAAAAATGAAGTTGCATTCAATATGTTGCCCACTCTGTATATATTTCGTTTGCTGAAGTCATTTAAAAAAAAAATTGTCGATTTCGTGATACTTTTGAAGAAAACATTTTTTTGTACCTCTTTTCGTAACAAAGTTAAAGGGGGGGTCAAATTATGCTGAAACACCCGGTACATATGTACCTACTATTTCTACCGTTTTAAAAAAATGTACAGATGACTATGCGATATTCTATTGAAAGTAGATAAACGCAATGGATCATAAGTACATAATAAACACCATTTGAAGTTTAGAGAAAACAGCTGTGAAAAACGAGTAATTCATGATAGAAAATAAACAATATCATTCCGATAGATAAATCTAAAAATACAATTTTCAAGAGGAGTAAGGTAATTATTTTGAGCACCTACTCAATAAAAGAGATTAAATCCTCTTACTGAAGGCTTTGAATTGATCTCCATATTATATGGTAGGTATGCACTGATTATTCAAGAAAAAAATATAAAGAAAATGTGGCGTTAACAAGAGGAACACTTTGAATTCTATCGAGAGAGTATAAACGAATAATAAACAGATTTATGTATCCTTAACAGAAGAAATATTGCAAATCAATATCAAAGTTATGCACCTAACGGGGCCCAGAAAGCTTCAGGTTTTTCAGTAGTATCATAAAATACACTGGCGAATAATTGAATTCTTCACATGATTAAAAATATTTATATTTACTACTAAATATCGCAAATATTCTGGCGGAATTTAATGCTAAGTATTGGAGTTTGAAAATAATACTTCAGATCTAAAGGGTCCTATATGAATATTCTGAATAAATATCGTATTTCATTATTATCAAAGGAAAATTTTACTTATATTTATCCTTAAAAACGTAAAATTGTGAAATCCATCAGTTTTGAACACAGTGAAAGCAATATGAAATTTTTCGAACCTTATGAATTTCTATTATAAATTTTTTAAGTTCTCTGTATCGAATAATTCCGATTCAGCCAAAGAAAAAAATCAACAACTGTCTTATATCCACAAGGTGAGAGCTTGTTATATAACTCGTATCAAACTCATTTGTTCTCCAACTTCTCTCATGACCATTTCGTAGGGGATATAAATGCCTTAGAGTTCCCAGTCGTAACAAACACAATGAAGACAACACTCTCAACATAATGTGGAGGAATGAACTCATAGCTACCTCATTCTTGGTTCTCTTTTTTTGATGTTACATAATTCTACTGAGAGCTTTCATTCTGCAGAATTTGAAAATTGAATTGCCCAAAGATTATTCGTTTCTTTCGAATGAGTTATATTATTATTGACGATAAAATTAGAGATATCCTTGAGTTGAATTCATATGAGATAATTTTCTAATAAGCATATTATTGTGTCTTGGTTTCTTTGGCATCACGAAAATTGACTCGAACTGAGCAAGTTTGAATAGCTTCGAAATTCTATGGTATTGTCATCTTCCTTGCCTTCCTGTCCAAATATTTATGTGAAAAATTGAATAAAACTGGAATTTTTCACAGATAACTATCAATGCAGGTAATGCGATCGATCAATGAACTCTTAATTTCATGAACTTTCAGAGAAAAACATGAGAATAATTAAAATATAACCAAATGAAAACCACTATGAAGGAAATATGTCTTTCGACTGAGAAGAGTGGTCAACTTGTGCTCTTTCGAAATCAATTTACTAAGTTATCCTATAATTAAGAATAGTAATTCATACTTCAAAGATGACTTCTTACTACAACATTATGGAATAAGTGTAGAAAACCTCTCTATCTTCTGAAGGTGTTTGAAACTAGCTGAATATCAATAAAATCAAAGTTGACATGACCATCTTATAATATCAGTCAAAAGTAAAACTGATAAAACCTCATTATTGAATAAAATTAAAGTGCATTCAATTAAACATGCTGAAATGATTATGTTTTATATTATCAGTTACCTACCTATCGAACGAGTATATTCTAATTTCATAAATTGTCCCTTACTTTCAGATTTAGAAGGAAAAATCATAATCGTAGATGATTTTTTCAATGGAGAATTATATTCAGAACATTGAACTAATATTGGGAAATGTATCTTGCCCCTTATTGTGTGTTTATTCCTTTCCTAGAATATCTGAATAACGTCAGGAATTCTTGTTATTCGGAACATTCTCCAAATGCTGGCTGGAGGACTTGCTGAACTAATAATATTTATGTACGGCTTCCCTATAGGGGATATATTTATACGGCTTGACCAAATATCCATAGTTCTCTTCAAATTAATACTGTTTTGTTTGATTAATCAAGAAGTCAAAACGAGTGCTTCTATCCAATGTCTAATGGTTTCTATGATTCTATGATTTATAAATAATGTCCTTTCTCTTCAAACTTATGACGAACATCCATGTTTAATTGAGCATTTTTCCAGAAATAAACCAGTGAAAATTTCATAATATGCTCTATTATTTGCCCAAGGCAATATAATTGTGTTGTGATTATACAGGGAGTTTCATTGAGAAACGGAAATACTTCGCAGATGCATAGGTGGTACCAAGGCGATTATGGAGATACCATTTATTGGGTCTTACTGTTTTCATAGCCGAGATACAGGGTGTTTTATGAATTTTGCCTGTTTCTTTCTGAGGCCATATCAAACGAACCACCCGGCATATTTTCTCCATATTTGGCAAATATGTTCCTATTTGAGAGCCCAAACGTATCATGCAATAACCGCCTTGAAAATCCAGGTCCGGGTTAACAACAAATTATGAATCGTTTGAATCCTCGAAACAACACCGGAATTTTAAAAATCTGTTTTAATATTCGGAAACTCCACTAAAAACTAAACTGACACGTGTACTTCAAATTTTCGCGCAGATAGTTTTACTGCACTAATTTTCAACGTAAAAGTGAAGTTTTTAAAAACTTGGATACCTGAAAGTGGTTTGAAGTGACTTTTAACAATGAATTATCAAAAATATTGAATCCATAATTATTTCAACATTACTTTGTAATTCATTTTTACATTGGTTTTCCTTTTTATAGCTGTATACTATATCAGTTTCTATTTATTGAGAATTGAGTTGCATTAGGTTAATATCGTATATTTTGAAACAATTATGCACAAAAAACATAAAATGATTAGAAAAATAACTACAAAAACGGCTCGAAATGTCCTCCATTTTGATCTGAACATTCTCTTGCTCGTTTCAGAATATCTCGAACTGCTTTCCGAATCACATTTGGATTGTTTTTCATTTTCTGGATAGCCTCTCTATTTTTCTGATTAGCTGATCCCGAGTATTGATTTCAGAGGAATAAACTAACGATTTCATGTGACCCCAGACATAAAAAAAAAATTGTGCAGTAATGAGAAACGACGAGAGAGTAATTCAAAAATAAAAACTGAAATGGTATACAGCTATCAAAAGGAAAAGCAATGTAAAAATGAATTACAAAGTAATGTTGAAATAATTATGGATTCAATATTTTTGATAATTCATTGTTAAAACTCACTTCAATCCACTTTCAGGTATCCAAGTTCTTAAAAACTTCACTTTTACGTTGAAAATTTGTGCGGTAAAACTGTCTGCGTGAAAATTTGAAGTACACGTCTCAGTTTAGTTTTTAGTGGTGTTTCCGAATATTGGTATGAACCCCTCTTATAAATAATCAGAAAACCCTTTTCTCCCGAAAACGCGTTCGAACGTGGTGATTCATTTTTCGGTCCTCACGATTACAGGACTAAGATTTATCGTTGCACAATCAATTGCTTGAAGAGGAAATAGCTTGGAATGACATTTTTGAGAGGCATCAGGTGCTTTGAAGGATTTGACACGCTCCATCAATTTTATATCGAGACGACAAAAACTGAAGTACCTATAGCGCTCAGTTTTCGGGAGTTATTTCTCACCCCTAGTGTTTACCTACAACAAATATCAATATGTAATTGTAAATATTTATAAACGTAAAACAAAATGAATAATTCCATAATTTGAAGTCAAAAGGGAATAATAATCCAAGAAAATTTGTGTAAAACAAATATTTCCGATTGCGAAGAAAATGAGATCAACTAGGCACTATGCTATTTTTAGAATGACAATTTCTTCATAATAAAAGCTTAGGAAAGCACATGTAGTGAGGACCTTTTAAGTGATCGTTCATCAATTGCACTTTTGAAGATCAGAGAACTGAAAATACGTATATGTGGTCTGTGAAGGCGTAATCGACGTATTACTTTTTCGATATTCTTCTTGAATTTTCTTTGATTCTGACGCCGCTATATTGATGCGGAATTAAGCACAAAACTAGGACATCAGACTCAAGATGATGGCATTCTCTACATACAATTTTGACCGAACCTTGAAATGTTTATTGTATTAGGTGTAGTACAAAGAAATCCATTATTTTTCCGATATATGCAGTTAGTTATCTGTATCTCAAGTTGTATGAGTCCGATCGGGTTCCATTAGATTTCAATAAAAATATGAGATTTCGTACTATAAAAACTCTTGTGACAGTTGTGTGATTAGTTGAGTCAGTTTAGTTTGCGCGCCTTAAAAATGGACACCAGCTATGATAAAATACGCTATATTTAATAGTTTTTCTTCGATAAAGGCTTAAATGCAAGCCAGACGTGTGGAAAAGTAAATAGTGTTTGTGGTCTTGATACTGTTGAAGCCAATCATGCGCAATTTTGGTTACGTGGGTTCCGTTCCGGTCCCAAAAAGTTCGATGTATGGGTACTACACGAGGTAACGCAAAAAAAAAACCCATGAACTGAATTTCCATGTGCGAATCTCTACTGAATCGCAATGAAATCGACCCATTTCTGAAGCGGTTGGTGACTGGTGTCAAGTTAAAACGGTCACGGTTGAAACACTCTGACCGAACGCGAACGAACGAACTGTGGCCAAGCTAGGAATTTTTTGCTGTGTATTTGGTGGGACTGACAGGAAATTATCCACTATGAGTTGCCTACCAACTGTACTGTCAACAATTGTATTGTCTAAAGGAAGCAATCACCCAATATTTTTTACCAAATCAATATGAATTTCCACCAAGTAAGAACTGAATCAATTGAATACTGATTATCATCTGTTCCTCTTCGCTGTTCGCTTCACTAGAGGCCTGTGAAAGTTGACTATCTTAATTTTTGTCAATAGGGACTAGGGCTTCTGTGAAAGAAGCATACTCTCGGCCATACCTAATGATATATGTATTGAATTCTTAATCAACACCATCTAGACCGTTATTACATGTAAAGTTTCGAAATGAATAAAGAAAGGAGTGTAAACATCGGCAATTCATGATGATCAAGTCTCCAGAACCTTTATTCAAAATTCAATCAGAATGTAGAAAAAATAAGCATAATACACTGCGCAAAAAAAACCAGGACAGGGTAGACCACGGGTAACAACTGCCATTCAAGAACGTTACTTGAGAGTTTCTTCGTTGAGACAACGGTTTGCAACCGCTCGCCTCCTTCAAAATCAGCTTTAGCAAACTCATGGGGTGCAAATTAGCACTCAGACAATAAGAAATCGCCTCAGAGAATATGATTTAAGGCCTCGTGTCGTGGCAAGAGGCCCAGCTCTTACCCCAGCCCATCGAAGGGCACGTTTGGATTTTGCGAGAAAGCATATCCATTCGGAAGAGGCTGATTGGTAAAGAGTTCTCTTCACAGATGAGTATAGATTCTGCCTCTACCATTGTGATCGACGTTCCCTTGTATACAGACGTCCACATGAAAGATATGCTCAGTGCAATTTCCCGAATACTACTGGTTTCGGGGGAGGATCGATTATTGTATGGGGTGGAATATCTTTGACTGCTCGCACAGACCTAGTGGTCGTTGATAATGGAGCTATGAATGCTGATAGGTATATAAGGAACATTCTTGAAGAGCATGTAGTGCCATTTGCCCCATACATTGGTGAAAATTTCATTTTTATGGACGATAATGCCAGACCCCATCGTGCGCGCATCGTTCAGGAGTACCTTGAAGAGGTTGAAGTCTCTCGAATGGAATGGCCAGCAAGAAGTCCATATCTCAATCCGATTGAGCAGGTTTGGGACAACCTCAATAGATGGCTGAGAAGTTCAGAAAATCATCCAGCTACTCTTAATGACTTAGGAATCCAACTCAGAGAAATCTGGGAAGGATTAGATCAGAACATTTTAAGATCACTCATTTTGAGTATGAACCGTCGTTGCCGAGCTGTAATTAACACAAGGGGTGGAAATACCAAGTATTAAGTCACTTATCAGCATTCCAGTATTTTGAAAATTGTTCATTTCTCTTCTTTCACATAAGATACGGTGGAATCCTGAATTGTTCTTCCATTTAATATGTCTTGTTTCGTTCAAAACCTTCCCGAGAGAACATAAGAAATAAGTTATAAAGTCAATATAGAGTTAACTTTCATTAAAATTGAGATTTTCAGAATGTGCGTTAATTTTTTTGCGCAGTGTATAAAACTAAAGTAATTTTTCGAAATTACTAATTTACACTACAATTATACTAGGCTGAGAAGTTCAGAAAATCATCCAGCTACTCTTAATGACTTAGGAATCCAACTCAGAGAAATCTGGGAAGGATTAGATCAGAACATTTTAAGATCACTCATTTTGAGTATGAACTGTTGTTGCCGAGCTGTAATTAACGCAAGGGGTGAAAATATCAAGTATTAAATAACTTATCAGTATTCCACTATTTTGAAAATTGTTTATTTTTCTTCTTTCACATAAGATTCGATGAAATCCTGAATTTTTCTTCCATTTAATGTGTCTTGTTTCGTTCAAAACCTTCTCGAGAGAACATAAAAAATAAGTTATAAAGTCAATGTGGAGTTAACTTTCATTAAAATTGAGATTTTCAGAATGTGCGTTAATTTTTTTGCGCAGTGTATTTAACTAAAACAGACTCAAGCGAATTGATATTTAGTGTGTATATATACAAGAATAACAATTCCAAGATTCCTGCGAAATTTAAAATAGCACGCAGACAAAAGCAGAGCAAATTTGAAAACTGATGGAAGCATTGACATGGAATCAGGAGCTTTTAAGCGTTCATTCATTTATGCACTCTCACACTCCTGGAGAGCTCTTAACTGTATTTTCAACAAGTAAATAAATTGTATAGAATTCGGTTAAAAAGATACTGTATATTAATAGATATGTTTATGCGAATAGATTTCGTAGATCCCAGCAGAAGAATTTATTTCTGCGCAATACCTTTCTTGTGAAGATTTGATAACGACTCAATTTGCTGGCGACAATCATTTCAAATTTCCTAGAAAGATGTATAGTATATCTAAAATCACTTCAACTATTCCATAAAAACGCTTGTCCCTTTGAAGTGTATTACACTGACCCCAAAGGAATTTCTGGAAACTTGGACAACCCTTGTATAATCGAAATATTCCTCCAAGTGACTTTGGATACACTATTCCGACCTCCTAAATGAATAGACACTTCAATACGAGTATCTTAATCACTTCTGTTCGGTATCTGTACTTCATTTATGCTTCGATACAGAAAGCGAATGACTGCATACAACTGTATTACTAAGCAATTCAAAGTTTAGTAGCAAGTACCCTACGAAGATGTTTGTTCAACTTATCAGCGATTCTGGGAGTTTCTGAGGGTTGATTAATGAGCGAATCTTAATTTCCTTCCAAGTTATACTACATAGATTAAGTTGCACGAATTATCACACATCATCCTTAGATGATGGGTTCTGATGACTCTCTATTGAAGTTTGAAATGAACATTTTGGAGAGGTTGTTATTCAGTGTGCTGATAAAGGTGTTTCAGAAAAAGGTGACCCCCCGTCTCTAAGATTGGTGAAAACTGAAAATAATTGGGGTTTGCTGAATAAAAGATTTCAAGATAATAGGCGTTGAAGAAAAAAAAATTATGCCTTTTTCAAGATTTCGCCGATTTTTTACAGTGTAATTAAATTTTATACGAATATGTTTTGGAAGCTGATACATTCCATTAAATTGCTTATATATCTGACTCTCATAAAAGACGCTTGTTACAGGGTTTATAACAAGCATTATTGAACATAATTTTGAAGATATATTCATTGATAAGAATTTCAAAATTATATAACTTTAAGTTAGCATTTCTGTTCAAGATGGCTACCGATTTAACAGCTGTCAAGTGATTTATTCTCAGTTTGGTTTGGCAATTCATCATAAATAGACTCACGCCTGAACAACGCTTGCAAATAGTGCAATTTTATCTCGAAAATAAAGGTTCCGTGCGGAATACGTATCGCGCACTACGTCCATTTTATTTCGTTTTGCGATGAAGCGCACTTCTGGTCGAATGGCTACGTCAACAAACAAAACTGCCGCATTTGGAGTGAAGCTAATCCTCAAGTGTATGTCGAAACACCGTTACATCCAGAAAAACTGACTGTTTGGTGCGCTCTATGGGCTGGTGGAATCATTGGTCCGTACTTCTTCAAAAACGATGATGGCCAGAACGTTACAGTCAATGGTGATCGGTATAGAGCCATGATTACTAACTTTTTCATTCCTAAATTGAACAACCATGATGTCCAGGAGCTGTGGTTCCAACAAGACGGCGCAACATGTCACACAGCTCGTGCCACAATCGATTTATTGAAGGACACGTTTGGTGACCGCCTAATTTCACGTTTTGGACCTGTGAATTGGCCCCTAAGATCTTGTGATTTAACACCGCTAGACTACTTACTGTGGGGCTATGTAAAGTCATTGGTCTATGCGGATAAGCCACAAACCCTTGACCATTTGGAAGACAACATTCGCCATGTTATTGCCGATATACGGTCACAAATGTTGGAAAAAGTCATCGAAAATTGGACGTCCAGATTTGACTACATCCAAGCCAGCCGTAGTGGTCATATGCCAGAAATCATATTCAAAATGTAATGCCACAAGATTATCTTGCGGATAAATAAAATTCAAGTCAATCGAATAATCCGTCGTTGTTTTATTGCAATTTAAAGTTCCCTAGCTCTAAAAAAACACCCTTCATATCGGACTGGCAGAAGTTTAGATCTAGAGTGAATTGAACTCGCTGTCATCGAAGGTGAGTAGTGATAGACCGATTTCCCACAACCCAACCTTCGTTCATTCAGAAAACAGAACTTCATTGAATTATAATCAGTGAAATACTTGGTTCCTTCACTAGGAACTGGCGGATCTAGAAATGTTTTTGGGGCATTATGGTCCCCAAGTTTTCATTCGCGCATCTCAACTCGAATATATATATTTATAAAGCCGTTGGAACACTTGGGATGATAAAGGCAATCCACTTCGCGGAATGTAGAAATTCTTTCATACATTAGTATAATTAAATACTACCAATTTATCCTTACTTCCCGGCTTACGGCATTCCTGGATTTCAAGGATTAGAGCTATAGCCTGAAAAAAAAGCAATAAATGTATATAGTCTGCCTTTGAAATGAAAATGTGAAATATCGCTCGCAGCTGGATATTTTGCGGTGAAATCTTAGGGTCAGATAGTAATCGATACGATTTCAAAATTAGTTTTTGCAACATCCCTCATCCCTATTAGAATTCAAGGGGTTGTGCTCAACCCCGTTAGGAGGTTGAAGTTACAGGGAAGAAAAAGCGGAAAAGTTTTTCACCCTCGAATCAGAAATTGACGTATCATAGCGATTCTCCACATTTTCATTTTAAAGCAGGAAAATTGGGATGTTGATGATTATATGCAGCGTTTTTAATATTCATTTTATCCAATAATTCAAGTAACGAATTTGGTAAAACCTAGGATAACATTGTATGCTTGTATTTCACGATTCGCTAAATCAATCTACTGAGATACAGTATATGTAATAAACTTTCCAATTTTATGTCATTCAATACCACCAGAAAAGTATAGACTAAACTTGATAGGGTTTCCATAGGTACTACTCCTACCCTGCTTTGTGTATCTCTCGTTTTGAATACGTATTCAGAGTTGTAAAACTACCTCCCTCGCAAATATCAGAAAACTGCAAACTTGCGGTTACATCCATATAATCAGATCAGAGCACACAATTTTTACATCGAGCGACATTTCCAGGTGACTTTTCAGCTGGAAACCATCGCCTTTCAACAATAAAATCGACATGTCAACGTTGTCAACATTTCGCTCAGCACACGTGGTGGTTGTAATAAGAATAGATCTACGCTCAGGCATAATGAAAACCACTTTATAGCGCGTTAAATGAAAATAATGATGAAATTTTATGACAGCAAGTGAAATTCTGGGATCTGAGTGCCCACAAATCCACCAACGAAATGGTCGTTATTGAATTTGAGTTTCATCGCCTAATAAAAATGTATGGTGCGATTGTGCCAGTTGCATTAGAAAAGAATCTGAAAATAAGAGATACTTAATGCCTTTATAGCCAGACAGTTAATGTTTCCATATTGAATGACCTTCTTTTACTATTACATCTAGTTGTTAGGTGTAATGAATAATTACCGTACCTGTTGCCAAGACAGAAGGTCTTTATCATTTGTTGTTATGCAGAAAACCTCAAAGAGAATTGCAAAATGACAATGACAAAGTGACAAAATAGTCATTTCGTAAACGTTTTCGTCAAAGCATTCGTTAGACTCTTATAAAGATTGGATATAATTATCAATCAATATCAAAAATCTGATTAGATCACAATCTACCACAATTGAAAATATTGTGAGAAATAGAGAAAACATGTTAATTCAATCAAATTAGTTTCATACACTAATCCACCAAATATAGTTGAAGGTACCAATGCAAGGGGTGTTTTGGAATAAGAAGAGATAACCTTGAAGATACGAATCCCTAGTAGCTTTTAGGAAGAAGGTTGCCTTCTAGTTCCAAAATTATTATATTATATTATTATTAATTATTATTATATTGCACAACAAATGGGGAAAGTTCAACTTTACTCACCAAGCGGTATGCGAGGAAACAATTTCGATTTACTCACCAGTGTAGAAGTTTGTGGCGCGAGCCTGAAAGGCAAGTGCCGCAAACACACGAGTAAGAAAAAAAACTTTTTCCACATGTGGCACTCTGTACTTTTCCTCACTCGTGTGTTAGTGGTACATGCCTTTCAGGTTCGTGTCACAATCTTTTCTCACGAGCGTGGCGAGCCTCAAACACACGGGTGAGAAAAAGGTCTTTCTCCTCATGTTGCACACTGAATTTTTTCTCACTCGTGTCTTTGCGTTACCTGCCTTCAAATGTTTGTGCCACAAACTTTTCTCACGAATGTGGAAGTTTTGGGCACGAGCATGAAAGGTATGTACCGCAAACACAGGAATGAGAAAAATACTTTTCCTACAACTAATATGGAGACTAGCTTGCTCTATTACAAAACTACTCATACTTTGAGAATATTATTCCACACGGAATTGGGCTTTCGAGTAGTTGTTTCTATGGAAACGCAATAAATGAACAACGAAGGTCATTTTGAATTGAATCAGGTACATTACTTGATTTATTGAAATTTGTGCAGTTGTGAGAAAAGTATAGTGTGCTACATGTGGAGAAAGTCCTTCTCTCACTCGTGTGTTTGCAGCACTAGCCTTTCAGGCTCATGCAACAAGCTTCCATCCTTGTGAGAAAAGTTGGACTTTCCCGACTTGTACTTTTTCTCACAGGTATGTTGGCTGTACTCGCCTTTAAGGTTCCTGCCACAAACTTTTCTCACGAGTGTGGAAGTTTGGGACATGAGCCCGAAAGGTTCGAAAGTACCGCAACACACGAGTGAGAAAAAATATAGGGTGCAACATGTTGAGAAAGTGCTTTTTCTCACTCGTGTATTTGCGGAACTTGCCTTTCAGGCTCGTGACACAAACGTCCACACTCGTGAAAAAAGTTGAACTTTTCGCACTTGTTGCACTTTACCTTTATTAATGGATTTCTAACAGCCTGTATGTTTTCAACTTTGCCGGATCCGAAAAAATGGTGAAGGACAAAAGTGTTCCTTTCAATGTCAGGAATCTTTAAATATACAATATATATAGAATATTCGAGTCAAAGACTCACCCTATATCAATAAATGTATCGCCACACATACTAAAGATAATTTGAAGAATCTTCATTACCTACACGAAACATATTCTATGGTAAATGAAACATTTTCAGTCGACGAGATATGGCCGAGATGATTCCATATGAATTATGTAGCTGGAAATTTTGTTTATTTAATCTGATAAAATCCTTTAACGAACGATGAATTAGGTGTGGGCAGTTTTATTAAGCCCAGCCAAATTCCCATTATAAATCATTTCACCCTATTTCCTTTCATCACATCATATCAAACGCTTTAGTGACCATTGCAGAATCAGGGCCATCGGGGATTGCATTACGAATATGCTTTTGTCGCATCAATGAATATCAAAATTGGAAGAGGCGGCCCATATCGCCTACTTTGATCAGGGGCAGGAATGATAATAGAAAACTTGGAAAAATATTCCCAGAAAGTAGCATTGAGAGGATAAGAATTGGTTTATACTATTATTGAATCAACTAACTCTTATAACAAACAGTTATGGAAAAATTACTTCAACCATATAAAATAATTTCAATTATGTTCATTTAAATCAGAATATTTTTGATTCACAAAAACAAAATTTTTTCAACAATTCAGGATTCAATTTAATATCATATTTAGTAATGATATACCTTATCTAATTTTACGTTTTCTGACCTAGTTCATAAATTGACTGTCAAATTGCTGTTTGCTAAATTGAAGTGTGCACCATTTTCGTAAAATTTCTTGGGAATTCGAGTTTCATCGGATCAACCCTCGGTGCAGCATCTTGTCGCATTTTTCCTGTGCAGGAACACGTATCCTATTCATCTTGGCATATTCAATTTTTCCTCGATAGCCTACATATTCGTTTCTACTGGAAAACCTGCTATCAAATAATCTCTCCGGAATCTGGAATATGTATTTGGCCAAGGTTTCCACATTTATAACAAAATCAACTAATATTTCATATAAGTAAGTAAGCATTACTTTTCCCCTACATTTTTCAGTTTTCAGGGGAGTAATCTTAAGGCGCGCTGATATTTTCTTCTTTTGTCAGTGCTACTATCTCGTAAAGAATGCAATGTTATTTTGTTTTCTTTTATTATGTCCATCCGTTTCCATCGTCCCCAAATACAATTATATACAATTATTTGGTAATAAAATCCCGATAATTTTCAATATGCAAATTCTATAGAGTTGAAATTTCACGCTCAAATATGAAATAGGTTAATACGAAACATCATTTCGATTTACCTTCCAGAATCAGAGAATATTGAGATCCGAAAAAACATTTCAATGACAACGGAAGTACCTACAGACAAATAACAATTTTAAGCTCAGTTTACAGAAGTTACGGGCTCGGGGGGATATTAAACTACGAAAGCTAATCGCTTCCGCCATTTTGAGTCGGACTCTTACAAAACGGCGAATTACTAATGCATCGTTTTTGCCTTTCATTCCACACCAAATTTACTGTAGTTTCTTTGAAAATTGTCGTATCGTTATTATAAAAAAAAACATCGAAGCTTCTATCTTCTATAGTAGTTTCATGATCTGATATTGAATTTTTTTCCACCAGTTTAAAATTTCAATTTTTAGCAAATACTTGCACTAGAAACGAGGTTCTTATTGCCTACACTTTCGTCGTCGGGATGAGATACATATTACTTCATTCAATCTAATTAAGATATTAGGAAAAACAAAAATTTCAAAAGTGTCTAGTCACAAAAACAAACAATAAACTCTATTTTGATTTTTAATAAATTTTCACAATATTTTGCAAAGTCACTGAGTACGAGTATATTCCGCATCTTGATATACATCTAAAATGTTTCCTATCATATAGATAGTGAAGAAATCAGACCAATTTTTACACTTCAGAAATTCTATCTGATCAAATTGCAGCGATCGAAAAATGTCGAATGATTCAAAAAAATGCTTTTTTGTATTTCGTGAAAGTAATTGAAAATTAAGATATAGGTATACTGAAAAACAGCAAAATCAATTAATGTGGTTTATCACAAAATTATGGTGATTTGAATAGAAGAAAAAATTACTTTTTTTAAAAGTCTCACTTGTATTTTCACTACACTTATATTTTCACTTCGAAATGGATCACTTTTTTCTTCAAAATGACACTAGGTTCAGTCATCATAGAAAGACGGAGTGGATTGAACGAGTATGCATTTCTGGTACTTATCATATAATCATATAAAATAGGACATGGGTAATACAAATGAAACTACTACTGTCCTTTCATAAGATATAATAGAAAAGCAATCGTTTTTTCCTACGATTCTCAGACAAAGCTAAGTAATTTTGTGATAGCAAAACAAACTAGAAACTATTTTTCAGAAGTGCCTCATTGATAACCAGGTCTGTTTTCATTGAAATATGCATAATATTTCAGATTCTTATTCCGTTTCATGTCCATACGGAATTCTGTTTCGATCGCGTCGGCAGAAACACCGCATATTCAAGCAGCATATAAAAAAACTCATATTTCAGTGATAACAGATATTTCCGAGTTGAAATATGGCATGTTGATGTAAATATAATGATAATTTTAATTGAATGCTGGATCTTATGCTGCGCGTGACCAGAACAAAAGAAAATTCAATCAGATTATCCCAGAAAATTACGTAAAGTTGCGTATTACAGATTCCAATGGGTTGCAATTTTGTTTTTACATTTGAACTAATCACCCGAATGTTTTTTCACGATCATATCTTCAGAACCTCTCACATATAAACTAATCGACAACAGTGAAACCATAAAAAGACACATCTAAATAATGTATATATAGATTTGGAAAATAAATTCGGAAATATAGGATATTCAACGTTATTCGAGACGAAACTCATGGTTCAGTGGAAGAGTGAAAACATCTGTGTGATACGTTATCGAATAAAAATGAGTATTCTCTTTCAATAATGGAGCGAGTATTCTCACGTTGAGGCTTGATGGCTGATGTTCAATATTATTCGCTCTTCATCCGTGGCTGGACTGGCATTGGATATAAGACTATATCGGTTAAAACCAAACACACCATTTCATTCCATTTTATGCTAGGAATGTATTTGCGACAATAAATGACACAAATAGTTTTTTCTGTGAAAACGGGTTGTTACTTAGGTTTTTCTGTGCCATAACTGGTTTAAAAATAAAATGAATTCTATGAACGTAAAAAATATTACAGAAAACAAAAACAAATACTAAAAATTGCTAGATCGAGGGTCGAGTAGTTATAATTAAAAGTTCAAATAATCCACCTCTTCTTCTTCTTCTTCAGCCCTCTTTCATCCAGTGTCCAGGACATAGGCCTCTTCCAGTTTTTTCCATGCTTCTCTGTCTTTTGCTGTTCTCATCCATTGCTTGCCGGCTACATCGGCTATGTCGTCTTTCCATCTTTTTCTCGGTCTTCCTATGCTTCTTTTTGTCTCTTGAGGTGTCCAAAAAGTCACTTCGTGTGACCATCTCTCCACACTCTGCCTTATAACATGTGCCACCCACTGCCACTTAAGTTTCGCTATTCTACTCATGATGTCAGTTACCCTGGTCTTCTTTCGTATTCCGGTGTTCGAAATTCTGTCCCTCAAGCTTATACCCAGCAAAATCCTTTCCATGGCCCTTTGAGTTACTCTCAGTTGTTCTGCCGCTTTTTTCGTTATTGCCATAGTTTCTAGACCATATGTTGCCTCTGGTAATATACAGCTGTCGTAGGTTTTGCGTTTTGAGTGTAGAGGAATATTTTTATCCTCAAAGATGAAACTCAGTTTGCCGAAGGCAGCCCATGCTAAGCGTATTCTTCTCCCAATTTCCAATATTTGATTTTATTCTCCATTTTTAATCATATGTCCCAAATAGATATACATATTTTTCCACCTTCTCTATGCTTATGTTATCTATAGTGATATCTTCCTGACTATGGCTCATTATCTTTGTTTTGTCAAGATCTTCATCTTTAGTCATAGTTCCTTTGACTTTTCATTCAGGTCGTGTAGTATCGTTTTCAATTCATGGATGTCTATGCTTATCAGTACTATGTCGTCCGCAAATCTCAAATGATTGAGATACGCCCCATCAATTTTCAGTCCTTTCCGATCCCAAGCTAGCTTTTTTATCACATTTTCCAAGGCTAGAGTGAAAAGTTTAGGTGAGATGGTATCACCTTGTCTAGCACCTCTTCCTTGATTTATTATCTCGGTCGTCAGGTCTTCATCTATTTTTACGTGGAAAGTCGCTTCATCGTATATATTTCTTGCATAAAATGGGATAGAATTTTATTCTATTTTCAATCGATATGGTCTTGTAATCCATGCCTCGGTTGGAGGGCAATTAATATTAGATATCGACTATCAAGAAGCAGTGTGACCATCCCCACTTCGTCATTGAAAAATAACACCCATTTATTCGATATTCTATCACGCAGATATTTGATTATTTCATTGGACCATGAGGATTGTCTCGAATGACGTTGATTATCCTATCTTTCCTAATATATTTTTCAACCTGTATATGGTTTTTCAGAGGCGCAATAGGTGCTTGAATGAACGAGCCTTCAAAAATACCTGATGTTGAGTCAGTGGTTTTCTTGAATTTTATTCAATTTATGAATTCTTTACATTCTGAAATTTAAAACGAAAAAAAATTCAGGAGGGTTAAATACTAATTCAATTCAAGATTAAAACACTTTTCGATAATGGAAAAGTGGAGAAAATACTGAAAAAAATAGTTCTATTAAAAATAGTTTAATGCAGAAAGTGTGTAGTTATATTTCTCGATTGAGTTAAAGTGTCAACCGAATACGTGAAACTCGTCTGTTATGAATAATACATCTACTTCTTCACATCAGTATTCGAAATCGCAAAGCACTCTCACATCCAACAAATTTACACAGTATGAAAGAATGAGATTACATCTTCCGTAAATGGAATTCCAGGATAATAAGTGTTGATGGAAATTTATATTAGCCAGGCTACTACCACATAAAATTGATTTCTTCTGAATGATAAGACTATCAGGCAATGATATTGGCTCAACCGACAAAAAAAATACAGTAAACACGCAACCCTGGGTCGATATTGTTGGGACAAGCCCCTTTTCGCTGAAATTTCATCGTTGGTTGGACGGGAAAAAATTTAATTTACTTAGCGTAATATTGGAATTAATTTCTTCGTGTGCTTTATTGAAATTCAGAGGATTTGAAAACGAGGGGATAATGTCAGAATGTATAGAAGATAGGTTCTTATATTTTGTACGAAAGAAATGAATCGGTAATACTGCAAGTTCTCACTCAACAGAATATCTTAACTCATTTGCAGGGCCGGCGTTAAGGGTGGAACAATGAAGTGACTGTTCCAGGCGCCCCTATTTGAGAGGCAGCAATTCTGCCAAGTTTGCTGGCCACCTTTCCATATTTCATAGTTAATTCAGGTTGTTCCGATCCGCTGAGTTTGTCAATATTCCCTGCAATGAAAATCTCCAAACTTTCTTCACTAAGCGGCCTGTTTAATAGATAACACATGGCAGCCCAACCCATAAAAACAGAATTTACTTTTACTCTTATTGAAACAGGGATAAAATCATTATATATAATATGTAGGCTTGGTTAATCGATCGTCTAGAGGTATGATTCGATTACCTGGCCTTTCGTCTTTTTCTCCGTGACTTTGTTGGATTTGTAATGATGAAACTCTTTTGAATTATTTACATCTATTTACAAAGCCACAATTATACAGTGAAAACTCAGTATTGAGAAGATCCCAATAACGTCCTAATAACAAGTTTCTCACTACTATACGGTATACGGTACTGAATTTCGTCTTTAACTCTCGTTTAATTGATTACTCGAAATGTCTTCGTCGTACTTCAAGTTTTCGGTCGTCTCGTCTTTAACTTGTTCGCGACTCGTCTTAATCTAGTCCGCGAACCGTCTTTTCGTCTTACGTCTTAAGTTGACCGACCGAACTTGTCTCGTCTTGGATTTGAGTTAAACTGTACCGTCTGTACCCGTCTTCGGTTTGATCTGAACTGTGCTCTCTGCCGATTTGAACTACCCTCCCTCGAATATATACCTCTCACGGTTTGACCACACCCTTAGGGGAAGGTACCATCCCCCTAGTCCAATCAGAGCTTTTGCCGTACCGCCCCCAAAGATCTTCGCGGATTCCTGGGAATCGAATATTCTAGAGGGACTAGAGCCTGAGAAAATAGATGTAACCCATCTGGCATAATCGTCTTGTTCTGAAACTTTTCCCAACCCCATAACTCTCAAGTTTTACAATCGACATATGACATTCTTCGACACCCCGAAGAATAACACATCCTTTTCGCATTATGTACAATAATGTCCCTGTAAACTCATTGAATTTGTCATGCCCTTGGCATTTGAAGAGACTAATAGGTCTCCAAGCATCCGGTTGACCATCTCAATTATTTACAGGGAACAATAAACTGGATCCTACATATATTTCACGAAGACGGAAAAAAAACACTACCTTCGCATTCGATTTTCGAATTATTTGGAAGCCAATGTTTACACATTCAACATATGGCAAATTGATAATGTAATCCTAATTACATACATGGTTTTCGAAGCAATACTGAAACTTTGCATGCCCTACCGCCCTTTGCATCTTGTGATGTGATAGGTAATCATAAAACAAAAAGCAATAAGACATTATGTCTGTATCTAGTCGACTTTGTCATCACACTACTTCAAATATAAATGTACCTGCATGCGTGTAACAATGATCTTTCGTGGTACTTGTGCATACAACTTGCTCATTCATAAGGTTCTCAGAAAGATACAATAGAGAAATTCTTCCCCTACCCTAATTACTGTGCAGACATCATGATACCATTGCGCAGGCATACAACTTAGAGAATAAGAAAAGGTGGAAGAAATTCACGGTATACAATATGATTTTATGTTTGTAACTCAGGTATAAAATCGGAAAAAGGAGAGTTCAGTGGACTAAATTATGAGGTGATGACACGTTGAGTGAGTAGAGTGTTTAAGGATGTTTTCAAGTGCTGTACCACAATAAAGTTCTCGTCTGTCGTCCATCAGTGTTTTAATAATCACCACGAAAACGCGATACCCCCAAATAATTTTTGATAGTACGCACGATCGTATATAATGAGGAGGGGAAAATAAGATATAGTACTTGCGCATTATTCTTCGGTGTCGAAGAAATCCAGGAATGAATTAAGATACTTACAGCGACAAAAACATGAGGTGAACACTGAATAGACACACATTTGTTTTATTCGATTCGATTTTTCTGCAGTAGCAGGCACGTGAAGTATAATTATCACGAACTTATTGTAGGAAAAAATATCAAAAAAAAAAAAGAAACCCAGTGGAAACGGCTTCAGAAAAAAATTATTAGTAAATACGCTTTTTCATTAGGGGCGCCGAAAAATTCTTTGCTTCAGGCGCCAAAAATACAAGTGCCGGCCCTGCTTATTCGAAAAGTCAATGCTGGATCGAAAAAACAGCAAATTGTTCAGAATCATAGAAAAATCTCACTAGTTGACTTATCGTCAAAGAATTCGACAAAAAATCGTATGCTGGACATTAGGTTCGGTTGTTTCGTAATATTTTCTAGATATCGTCCCTCGAATGTCTGCAATTTTTCAATTGTGAAACGGGAATGCTCTGAAACAATAAAGTTCGAATCACCGATAAGGAATCTGTGGTCACATTCCATTTTTCTCGACCGACCAACCGGCCGCAGACACGATAACTGTGGAGCGTAATAACCAAGAGACTTAGACAGCAGAAATTTTCAGCAGGGTAGGTTCATACTTCGAATGCCGCAGTTGAGTTCCTTTATGGGAAACATCTCGTTCGAAATTTTGTTGCAAAAATGGGTCTGAGGCGAGATTGTGAATTCACATCTGTGAAGTAATAATTTCAAGCAGAAATCACCAAAACCAGAGAAAATTGAAAAAAAATATTGAAAATGAAAAAAAACCAATATGTCAGTGACAACAAAGTCAAAGACTTAAAGACTATTTTATGTACTCGAAAACAAGGTAAAAGAATGAACCCGCTATGTTAGAAATCTATTTTTCTACTCCCCTTACAGAAAGTGACGAAATTCGTACAGTTCGCCAACTATATACGAGTTACTGTCTATTTTAAGCACTGTGGAACGTAAAACTCTGCGATTTACTTCATCGTGAACCGAAAGCATGATCAACAGCCAATAGGGTAGAATCTGTAAAGTAAATCACACGACGAATAACCAATAATATGAAGCCTTAAGTAGTTGCCACGGAAACGAATTAATGACGTTTCGTAATTATGTTTCGATTTGCCGAAATTTTTTATGGAAATGATTGCGGTCGTAGAAAAAACATAGTGCACAAAATAACATACTCGCCCAAGAGCGCAGAAATGGGGGGAGGGGGGTACAGGGGGGTGAGTACCACCCTCCCCAAAATTTCCGAAATATAGAAGAAGAACGAAAATTCTTCCACAAAAAGAACCAATACCCTTTTCACTTTCCTTTAATATCGACACGTTAGCAAAAAATCGGACCATTTCACGGTTCATGAGTTTATTATCGCTTTCAAGATGGTCCAGTATTACACTTTATGGTTTCTTGTCGGTTCTCATCAAACAATATTTCACTAATCCTAAAAAAAAATCAAATTATTATAAGACCTAGTGAGCTGTGATGAATCAATATTTAATTATAAGTTTTGGTACTTATTTACCCAATCAGTAGGGAAGATCAATAAAGATTCGATGAACTGTTATATGCTTCACAATATAGTAGGACTACAAGAAACGTTTTATTCTTGAAATTATTCCAGGAATTTTTCAATTTTCTTCGTATCTCCAATTTAGGAGCAATCGAATGGTATGAACAATCGAATCAAAAAAATGCTATTATATTTCAAGTAATTTTTATGTTATCGACCTTTCTTTCTCATATTACAGTTATGAGTAAACATAAGTCTGAAAAAAAAGTCTTTCGATTACCGACCCTCCCAAGAAAAAAAGGATATTGTCCTCGCATTCGCCGCTTCTCGGCTAGTGACTTTTTCTAGTGGTGCGTAATATGCCTCGTACAACTTTCGTTATGTAATATACCATTTTGTGCAATTTTGAAAGAACTGATATATTACATTGAAAAAATGTAATGTTTTAACATTATCTGTGGGTTTTTTCATTCAACATAATATATGAATAATATTACTCAATTAGATACTTCTTGAAAAGTCTTGTCATTACTAATCAGGAGATTCTGTATTTTCCAAATGGGAGCAAAACAATGCGTAAATTCAATGTCGATTTGACCGGCATTTACGACAACGCAAAAATAATAAAAAACACTAAGGGAACATTCAGAACGCTTTTTATGTAGATGAGCCAAGCAAATGTATTTTCAAGACATAATTGTTTGGGAGGCAAAGCCAGAGCAGCAATGTTCTTCGAGAAATTACCAAAATGTTTTATACAGATGAAAAGCTTTCAATCTGTTTATTGACACTGCCGTTACAAAAGTAGATTCACGATTCCAGCTATATGAAAATATAATGGGGATATTCAAAGGCTTCTTCTGCCTGATGAAACAAATAACGACACAGTCACAACAAAATAGCCAAATTATTCTGGAGAGGTCTTCTCCACCAGTGAATAAGGAATATGACAAAACAATTACGAATCATTGCTTTCAACACTCTCGACTATTTCGACAGTCAATTCTTTCGCAAAATAAGAGAGCTGCTTATTTTTTTGGGTCACGCTTCCAGCGTCGTTACCATCCCCAGATTGATTGAAAAGCTACTCAACTAAAAGCAAAGAAGATTAAAATTCACCGGGCTTGCCATGATGACTATTCAGCATGTTAATATATTGGAGCAACTTGATTTATAGGAAATCATAAGTGATTTAACTACAAGACGAAAACGACTCAATTTAAAATCCTAATATTATTTTTTTTCAAAATTGTACATTAAATATAAAAATAATAATAATAAAATAATATTAGCAATCATGAGATCATAAAATAAAATTTACCTTGATAGGCGTTTTCGGGGACACCCATTCTTTCGAAAGTATGAGACTGGATTTTATATGGGCCTTCTGTTTAAAAATTTCGAGGACTAGTTATCCATTATTTTTGAATTACTAAATTCATATCAATTAATTTTCTTATACATAAGACTCACATGAGAAAATCCAGTCGCATATTTCCAAAAGAATGAGTCCCTGAAAACGAAAATGCGGGTTAAATTTTATTTTTCTACATTCATGCAAAAAGCAAAACTTTATTCAACTATATTTAGTGGAAAAAGAAGTTCTTCATTGCACTAGTGCAATAAAGTTTTTATTGCACTCATCTGTCATTCTACTTCAACGTTCTTATGGAAATCGTCGACAGTAGCGGAGGGATACGTATAGAGGAATCACATGCAAACAAACTCAGTGTTGCAAAACAAATATTTCAGCCTGAAGGAAATAACGATGTACAGTTACCAAGTACTAGTACGTTTACAGCAGTAACAAATCAAGAAGTTGATTTAAAAAGTGCTTCACTACGAAATATTCATATTGAAAATTGCACCAATTGTTCATTCACTTTCAACATTGAGGGTAAAAACAAAGTTTGAGTTAAATTGTTCGTAACGTATTAGTTCCTGTTTCAATCCAAATCGATATTAATAATAAAGTATTCAAGTTGCGCTTTTCATTTTCCTACACATAGTGCCGCACCTCAATAAATAATTTTTTGCTTTTTGCATGAACGTAGAAAAAATGTTGTATGCAACTCGTGCAAAAATTGTTTATTGCACTCGACGAATTCTCCGAATGTCAAAGCTCTGTATTCGTCAGCGAGAAAAGAATACAAGTTTTTGTTGAAAGCAACTAAGAATACCTACTATAAAAATCTGCTACTGTCTTCTTCTAATAAGAATAAGACTGTATGGAAAATAGTTAAAGACGAAATGTGTCTAAATTCTCAAAATGAAAAAATTGCCCTCAAAATAGATGGTAACGTTGTTTCTGATTGCGGTGAGGTAGCCGAAGCGTTTGCCAGATATTTTTCTACCATTGGCAAAAGAAGTGTATATGAGCACTATGGTTCATACAATTTTACCTCCTGTACAACCGAAAGGTTGGCCGACATTAATTTTTTCTTCTTCCCGGTCATGCCTGAAGAGGTCTTGAGAGTAATAAAGAGCCTTAAAAACAGAAAAAGCAGTGGATATGACATGGTTTCGCTAAGGATTTTAGAAGTCGTGGCTGAACAGATTTCTAACCATATGGCTCACTTGGTCAATCTCTCGGTCACCTCCGGCGAATTTCCGTCGGTGCTCAAAACTGCAAAGATCATCCCTGTGCATAAGAAAAAATCTAGAGAGGACATTTCTAATTACCGTCCGATATCATTGTTGAGTACCTTGTCAAAGATTATCGAGAGATTTGTTTTTGACAGAATTATGAGTTTCCTTGACAAATTTTCTATCATAACGAACTGCCAACACGGGTTTAGAGTTGGCAGGTCTACTGGAACAGCGGCATGCGATTTTGTGAAGTTCGTATACGACTCTCTGGATAATGGCGTTTCGGTGGCGGGAATGTTTTTTGATGAATCTCGTGCATTCGATACCTTAAACATAGAATTCATCTTGGACAAGCTGTATAGTCTCGGATTCAGAGGGATTTTCCTTGAATGGGTTCGAAGTTACTTGACAGATCGTAGGATGTTTGTTCATGTAGGAGAAATAAATTCCGATAAATACCCTGTTGAAATGGGTGTACTTCAGGGATCTATTCTGGGTCCTTTGATATTCATATTATTCGTAAATGATATCCAAAGTTACTTGAAAGAAAAATTCGAAAACTTAATCTCGAGTATTCGAATCCTGCAGTTTGCAGATGATACATCGTTTCTCATTGCCGCCCCTGGCCTTGCGGAATTGCGTTTGAGATGCGGGATGCTCGTCCAATATTTCTCGGAATGGTGCAAAAAAAATTTGCTCATTCTCAACATTGAAAAAACAGGACTACTTTATTTTCAGACTCGGAACTACAGTAACGAACTCACTTTGAGACTCCCTTATGGAGACTTGAAGTCCTCTGACTATGTACAATTTTTGGGATTGCGAATTGATAACACTCTCAACTGGCGAACTCACTGCGCTTATGTCTGCACTAGATTGAGTAGTGCATTTTTTGCATTGAAGCGACTAAAAAATATTTTGCCTTTGGAATCACTGATAGGAGTATATTATTCACTAGCCTACTCCCATATGAATTATAACACCATTCTATGGGGAGAATCTCCTAGTAAGAGTGAGGTTTTTGTTTCTCAGAAGAGAATCATTAGGTTGATGTTCGGCTTAAAACCCCTGGAGTCTTGTAGACCATCATTTATCAAGAATCGAATACTTTGTTTTCCTTGTATTTATATATTTAATTCTTTGCTGTTCATTCGTAAGAATATACATAGCCTAAAAAAGTGCTCTGAATATCACAAGTATGATACCAGACATAAGGAAATAATCTGCTTACCAACACACAGAACCACGAAATTTCAACAATCACCCATGTATGCTGGAATCAAACTTTTCAATCACCTACCAGAGCGAATTAAGCATCTTGAATATTTAAGTTTTAAAAAAATTATCAAGGATTTATTACTAGAACAGTGTTTCTATAGCAAAGAAGAATATTTTGGTTTCAGGTTGATTTGAATATTTAGTTTGATTTTTTTTTTCCTGTTTACTTAGTTTCTGACCTGTCCTATATAAATGTAAATTTGTCTTATGGGATGCAATAAATGATTATGATTATGATTATGACGTGTAGTCCAACTCGGCCTAACGGCCTCGTCGGACAATTTCACGTCGAGTGCAATAAACATTCACTTTTTGCACTTGTTGCATAAATAACTATTTATTATCTCGTGATTGCAAATTCGTGGGAGCGGAGCTCCTTCAAGTTTTTAAATTCTATTCCAGAAAATGCTGAAATAAAACCCTCTTTTGACGTCGTTTTGATGTGAAAAAAACTCGTTGGACGTGATAAGAATAATATTCATTTCCTATAACGATTCACAATAGTAAGTATGAGGTGATGTAGTCGTAGATAAAATATATGAACACATCATCATACATAGTAAAATGAAATAAATCATTATGTGTCAGATTCATCCCCATTCAAGAATTGTTGTTAAGTCTATTGAATAATGCGTGATGAAAGACCACCCTTTCGGGAACGAGAAATAGACTGTATCGGGCTTACGCGTATATTTTGCTTGGTAACAAGGTTTACAACTGTGGTGGTGCGGCGCGTAGTTACTCAACGAGCACGTGTTGATGAATTGAAGGTCTGGACGAGAAGGAAGGAAGGACTCTCTCAGTACTCTCGTACTAAGGGTGTTAATGTTGAGACAGGGGGGGGGGGGTGGTTTGCCACGTTGAGCACAGTGGCGCCACATCTAATAATCATGTTTGACCACGGTATAAATTCTATACACTCGACTGTACATCTATATTATTTTTGTTCTTAACATAAATGGTTCTGATTTGGCAGGCTGGTATTAGAGCTCTGAAAAGTCGGTATGGACTGTACTACCATCCGCGAAGCTATAATACTACATTCAAAATTTGCTTTCAGCAAATCCTGAAGCCATAACTGATTCCTGCGGAACACAAGCATCAATTGGTAGAGAATCAGATGATATTCAGGCTAGTTGAATACAAAGCTGTAGGGGCAAGTCATAAGATGGAATCTTTACGAGGAGTCCCTGATGACAGACTCAATCGAATGCCATGGAGATTGGAGATATCTAGTGCCACGGCTAGGGTTTCACCATATTTCTCGATAAATAGCTACCATGTGAGACGTACGTCAGTAAGTCAGTAACTAGTTGATATCAAATGACGGAAATCATATTGCCTGCCGTTGATAATTCCAGTATGTTCCAGATGTTTCATGAGCATGTTTTTTCCATGACCTTTGAAGTAATAGATATGAGGGCGATAGATCTGTAGTTGCTAGGTCAGGTCTTTTTGCTTGATTGATGTTGAAATCTATTTATATAATGTCATAAAATAAACTAACGGACTAAGAAACTGCAACACCCAGAAGGAGATGTTTAAATTTCAATTTTTGTTTGGTAAAGGTAGCAAGGAGTAAATTATTGAATTTGGAGAAAAAAATCGTGAAGGTTATTTCTTGTAAACAATTTTTTCACTCGAATATTGTAGTTGTTGTTCGTTTTTTCAAATTTTGCAACAAATCAGCTGTTCGAGGACATCCAAAGTCGATATTTAGTTGTTGTTTAAATGCCTAGAGCACGTGTACGCGGAATTTATTTTCAGCTAAGTGAATTTGAAAGAGGTCGAATTATTGGTCTACGGGAGGCGGGATTGACATTTCGAGAAATCGCTAACTGTACGAAACGAAATCCAACTACTTTTATGAGATGTTGTCAAGCGTGGTTTGATAATGCCCAAAATCAAAGAATAGTAGACATCGGACGACGAAGGAGCACAATGAAGTTCAAGATCGACGTCTAAGACTTATGGCCATAACTGTTCGAACGGTTTACCGCTGGATAAGGTCTTTTGGACTGCAGCATTATCTTGTGTTACTTCTGACTGTTGAGCATCGCCGGCAATGATTACAGTGGTGCAGAGAACGTCAACATTGGAATGTGGAATGGCATCAGGTCGTCTTTTCTGATGAATTTCGACTCTCTTTGGGTGCACATGATGGCTGAAGAGAGGTTAGACGACGTCGGGGAGAAAGACGTGAAGCTCAGCTTGATGATGAGCCTCATGTATATCGGACAGTAGGCGTTATGGTGTGGGGTACCATTATTGCTCATGCAAGTAGGCCACCTTTAGTTTTTATTCGAGGTTACATGACAGCGCTGCGTTACCTTCAAGAAATAGTGGAGCCATATGTTCTCCCTCACCTTAACCAGCTCGAGAATCAATATTTCAGCGATATAATGCCTGACCTCATGTTGCCAGAGTTAGTTTGAACTTTTTCGAAGCAACCCATGTGAATATTTTGCCATGGCCGCCAAGATCCCCCGATCTTTCGCCCATAGAGCATGTTTCGGACTTCATGGGTAGAGTGCGACTCTGAAACATGAAGTACAGGTAGCTTGGGATAGTATCCCTTAAAAAGAAATACACCATATCTTATTGCCTCAATGCCGAGACGTGTTGGGGAGTGTATAGATAATCGCAGTGGACAAATACATTATAAACAAATTTATTAAAAAAAAAATTGTAAACCCTTCGTTTTTTCCTCCAAATTCAATCATTTACTCCTAGCTTTACTAAATATGTTTTACAGCTTTCTCTGGGTATTGCAATTTTTTGTCAGTTAGTATATTATGCCATCAAATATGTTTCTTGAAATTGCATTTGACTGGATATAGTTGATGTCACCATACCCTCACGTAGGGTGAAGGACTGAAGAGAGACAGTTGATTCGCCCTGTCTACTAAACGATATTCCAACCTCGATTCCAACTAAATTCTCGTGACTGTGTCAATTGCGGTTCGATAAGTCTGAACGCGTGTGTTCCCCGTCTGTTTGCCGGCTTTCGCTACACGGAAATCTATCCTTCCCCAAACGATTAGCTACATGAGCACTCAACTAATTAGATACTTACATCTTACGTAGCGTAGCAAATTGCGGAAGATCCCAAATGAAGATCCTCTTTCTTTTCCGGAATAATTAACCGTTATAACGGAATTGTAATTTGCTGAAAATTTAATGAACCACACCGAATCGAAATACAGCTCGGACCATGAGATTTTATGCTAAATGAGATGCTTTTTATGTTCTGAATCACTTGAGGCCTTGAGGGCTGCAGATTCTACTCTGGCATGCGGGGGGTGAACAAGTTTTTTCTTCCTTTAGTTTCTGACACGATGAGCGAGACTATGAAGTCTCGCTAGAGAAACTATAAAGTTTCTCTACGTGTAGCTACCTGCCTAATGAAGCAAGAAGGGTACAAGATTCAAAGTTCAGTAAAACATGGGTTTCTGTATCCTCTTCAAGGAATTCCAATATATAATTTCGACAGCAATGCAAACTATCGGATGTCCCAAATTCGTTGGTTGTGAGAGTATATGAGAATCCCTTGGTGCTAGAAAAGAATTAATGCCATATTTTCGAGCTCGATATTTGAGGGAATTAATATGGTGGAAACCGCAACCTCATAAATTCAATTTCTGAAAAGAACATTTAAAATTACATTTTGTAGGGATGGACGACTCCGGTCGATGGCCTTTGACTGTGGTTAAGAAAGTGCAGTTATGATTATTATTATTTTTGTACCAGTTGGAGAAGTTCTGGAAAATTATCTTTCAATAGAGGCTGAAGATGCTGACGTGGATAAAAAATCTTTGGCTATTTCAGCCAAGTTTGAAAAAGCGTTTCGTTCCTTTTCCAACATTTTAAAAAACAGAGTGTTTCCAAAATGTGAACCTTGAACGGCATGTTTGTATGGCTCATTTGCTGTCGTTTACGAGATATTTGAGTTCTTGTGATTTTCAAAAGATTTCTCACCCCACTTCATTTTTCGTCAATTTTTTCTACGTCCACCAAATTTGATTATAATCTATTATACAATGTGTCCGTAAAGTATGGAATAAATTCATATCTAGCTAAACAGACCATTTTAAGAAATAATCCTGAAACACGTCGATTTTTTATTTCAATTTACCGTTCTTAGGCCAGCTAGATCTGGACACGAGCATACCACGTGTTCGGCTGTTTCTGCTTCTGATCCACAGAGCCTGCAAATCTAATCTGAGGACTATTCCATACGGTACAAATGATGTTTGTACCGACAGTGCCTCGTCAGTAGTCCCACCATCACCCGAAGCTTGGCTCGTGACAGCTTCAAGAGCTTTCTGGCGTAGGTAGGTGAAATCGTCACGAATTTCTTGGCCTGGATAAGTCCAGGAGTATTAGTCTAGTGGGTTATCCTGTTATTCAACTCCCATTGCTGGACCGCAGCCTTATATTGGTCTTTTCCTAGCACACAGAAAGGCTCAGGTCCAGTAGGTGTTAACCTTGATGTACTTCTTGCAAGTTCATCTACTTTTTCATTTCTTTCAACACTACATTGCCCTGGTACCCTAGTAGAGTCACTTTATTGCCTCTGGCCAGATGCCTTATAGTGAATCGGCACTCCTAGGTCAACAGAGACCCCTGGCAGTACGATTCCAGGGATCTCAGCGTGGTCTGGCTGTCCATAGTGATGTGGACATGCGCCCCCTTGAGGTTCATTTTAAGACACTCCTCAGCGTAGAGGGCTCACTTCCCAGTGCTTTAAAGATCCTCAGTTTAGGTCCATATACCTCAAAGCCAGTACCTCTCTCTGATTCCATCGGTGAACCATAGGGATCACTTTTTGTCTGAACCATTCACGAAACTTATTGTACTAGGACGGTCAGTTATGACCGTTTCAAAGGGTGTTTTAAAATCGAAGATGGTTGGCATAACATCCGATGGTTTTGCCATGAGGTTAGAATCTAGACAACTCAGAGTAATATACATAGATATAGGCAAAACATATGTCACTTTCAGTAAGCAAATTTTGTCCTCAACATAAACTATTAAATTTGGCATGAAGCGCGCGGAAATGAAAACATATCAGTGATACGATATTTCACTCAATTCGCGAGTTTCTCCAAATAAAACGCACTTCTTATGTCCCAAAGTGAATCAATAATTCATATCAACTCAAAATATATTGAAATAAATATCTAAATATATCAGAAATACAAACTTCATGAGCGCCAAACGACTTGAAACGACCGATGACAATAGGAGAGCAAAAGTTGCCAAACCTTGGATTTCAGCAGGTAGATACAGAAAATAATTAATATTTTGCATGCTATAAATTCGACAATTAGGAAAAATATCGGATTCACTCGAATAAATATATTTCATTCAATATAATATACATACATTCATAACGATGTAGTAAATTTGTGGATTCGGAAATATATCACAATCCGACAACGTAATATAACCTTGTTGGGGACATGCAAAATTTGCGTATACTCCCTCTATCTATGTTTATTACTCTATGGTTCACAACAAAGAGTGTATATTTATTATTACTCTGATGTTCACAAAAATGATTTCGTGAAAATATAAAATTAGCTCAGTAAGAATTTTCATAGAACTGCTATTTTTGAAATTCAAATAACATGAAACTAAATTAATAAACAAATCAGTAAAATGTGAGGGGGGGGGTACTTATTTAAATATTTCGTGATTTTTTTTGTTGAAGATAGATTCGTAGAAGCTATAGTGGGATTTTTCATAGGAGCAATCACGACAGATGGATGATGAATATTATGTTTCCTCATTTTCGTTGACAATATACATTTTCATTCCTGAAGAAAGCATTCCTTACGGACTCACGAACGTAGTCAGGAAAATCAGCGTTCTTGTTATTTGAAGCTGAAGAAATGGAGTGACATGCGTTTAGCTCTACCGAGAAATTCTCATGAGAGTACACAAATGAAACTACCTGAATACGTACTTAGAATAGGACGACAGCTTCAGTAAGAAATAGAAAGACAGGATTTTCTGGACACCACTATTACGAATATTTCACATGGAAGGATTTACTGCCACGATTTGTTGAATATGTTTCATAAACTTTAGGATATGAATGTTTCTTTCATTCTGGTTTAATTATCTGTGGTTCTTCTGACTGTCCTTATAGTTTCATATAATTATTGGGTTTTTCAATGAGAATGATACATTTTTACATGGTGATAATGACAACACTGATTATAACTTTCCCCATTTCTTATGAATTCAATAGGTTATGCTATTACTCAGCGAAATAAACACTTTTCCACGAAGTTTAGAAATTTTTAAATGTTTTTTTAATCAGTACTTATTTGTGAATACTGAGACAAATTCGAGGAGAATTCCTTCCGCTATTAATTAGTTATGTATATAGAATTGCAGAATTTTGAGTGATGAAAATCCAGTCAAAGTAGAAATCCCTCCCGTCTTTGCCTTGCAAGCAGCTGTTCATAAGCAAACAAACGGCATTCAACATATCTCGGCTTCAACTCGTACGGCACACACTTTCCTTGTTTCTGAATCATTCACATAACTTTAAGGCGTTTTGAAATGACTTGTTGCCTCACTTCTAATATCCTGCCAATTCTTGTTGTGTTTGATACGAGTCTTCATCAAGTAATGCATCCAATTCTGCATCTTCGAAAACCTTATCTCTTCTATCGCCATGCTGGTCTTCGACGTCAAAATCACCGATTTTGTCACCTTCTGTCACTAATAGCGGCCTCACCATAGGTATTTGAGAGCATTCGATGAGCCTCAGCCGCAGATTTTTACATATTATAGCAGAAAATTGAAATCTCCCGCAAGTGACGAGAATTTGACTCGTAAGCTGACGTGTTTAACAGAGAATAACTTTTTGATGCAGACACAAATCGACTAATATTTCGATGGCGTTATGTTTACAAATACCAAAGCTTATTGTTTGACATCTACGATCTATTCATTTCAATTAACACTTACCGCTACAGCCATCTATTGCAAAACGGCGGAAGAAAAGTTGTACACCAATATAATTCTCAGTTTTTTTTTAATCAACAATCATTTATGATTTTCTCTCCGTCGTTCGTCTGAAGTACAAAAGAACCCTATAAAGCCGTAGTGAGAAGAAAAATTATTGTTCAGTCTATCGAAATATTAGGGAATTGATATGTCTTTTTATTTTACTCAGAGTTTTTTTTGATCCATGAAAAAGACTGAATCATTCAAATTTTGTATAACAACGGTGCATCAAAACGATAGAAAAAACTTAACGATTCAGCATTCGCCTAAATTTTTCTGTAGAGCTCATTGAGGAACGATCACGTTCAACCATTATTGATTCAACATCTTCTATTGCCCTGTGCTATTCGATATTGAAGGCTTGTTGTGAAAATATAGAACTACGTGCAGTATAAAAGTGAAATGGTGTTCCTAGAATGGCTGTACGTATATTTTTCCTTGAGAAAAAAGTTCCTAAGAGGATATCAAGTTACCCTCAAGTGTTCCTAGTTCCACTTAATCAATGGGGGAAAAATATGACAATAAAGTGAAACTATGTAGCAATTGAAATCAAGTGGCCAGGACGCAAAGTAATTTGAGTTTTCATAATCCAGCAATATATACGAGAAAACAACATGTTAGGTTATTCACCACATTAAACAATATAATAGTTTCATCTGAAGAACTTTAATATTCAAAAACACGCACATGGGTAACTTCCAGGTCCAGATGGAATTAACAACTTCTCGCTGAAGGCTAGCTGAATCAATAAAAGGTATAATGAGAAATCAAAATACGGAATAATACAACCAACAATATTCAAAATCATCACATTACAAAGCATCTCGTATTCACAAACATTATAAAAAAAATGAAACAATAAATAGACAGTAGAAATTATGCTCCAAGAATGTACTAGGATCGAAGGCACATCTAGTAATAGTTTGCATCATATTAATCCAAACCATCAAGGACCACAAACAATTTTTATATGAATATTTTGAATATTTTAGGTGTGATGAGAAATAAACCATTATTTTTTCAATAGATGGCTTTAGTGATATGTATGTATCTCGCGTTGTATGAATCCGATCTAGTTCCACCAAATAGCGTTATAAATATGAGATTTCGTGCTACAAAAACTTCAGTTCAGTTCAGTTTGAGCTCGCGTCGAATATGGACACTAGCAAAGAGGAAATGCGTTATGTTTTACAGGCGGCTGAAAAATTGAATAGTGTTTATATCCGGATATTGTAACAGCCAATCACGCGCAGTTTTGATTTCGTCTATTCCGTTCCGGTGATTTAGATGTCAAAGATGCACCAAATGGAAGGCCAATTATTGTCGAAAATGTCGATAAAAACATGGACATTGTCGAGTCCGACTCATGTAAGCACTGTTTAGGTTGCCCCAGAGCTAGAAATTCCATAAAAACCGTTTGGAGCCTTTTGCACGAGGCTGGTCTCAAAAAGAAGATCGATGGATGGATACCACTCGAGTTAAACGCAATAAACCTCATGGACCAAATTTCCATCTGCAAATCGCTGCTGAATCGCAACCAAATAGACCCATTTTTGAAGTTGCTGACTGGTGATGAAAAGTAGATGACTCACGACAACGTCAAGCGAAAGCGGTCGTGAGCTGGCGGAAACGGTGGCCAAGCTAAGGATTGTTTTGCTAGGTGTGTTTGGTGGGATTGGCAGGGAGTTATCAACCATGACCTGCTCCCATACGGCACAACTGTTAACTCGGAACTGTACCTACTATATACAGTTGGACCGTCTAAAGGAAGCAATCAGCCAGAAGCGGCCAGCTTTGGAATATAGGAGAGGAATTGTGTTTCATCAAGGCAAAGCTAGGTTACACACATCGATAGTGACTAGCCAGAAGCTCAGGGAGCTTGGTTCGGAGGTTCTTATGCATCCATTCTTTAGGCAGGACCTGGACCAAGTGATTACCATCTGTTCCTGTCTATAGAAAACAATTTTGCTGGTGAAATATTCGCTTCAACAGAGACTGTCTCAATATTTGCCAATAGGGACGAGGGCCCCTACGAAAGAGGCATTATGATATAACCTACGAAATGTTAACAAGTTATCTAACAAAACGACGCATATTTAACAATGGTTATCAAAGCCTTGTTTTCACGCAAAAATAATGGATTTTTTTATTACAGCTTATGTTCTGAAGAATTACAAGTGTTAACAGAGAAGCACAATCTTTGTGGACGGCAGCTGACAAGTTTTGACGAGGGTAAACTCAAAAAAAACTGCTGACAGTTGCTGTCATACAGTTTTTCCATCTCAAAACCATTTTTTTTCTGTGACGGGAAAAAAATTTGACATTTGATCTCTGTTGACAGATAACAAAATATGACTTTTCACGAAATTACTTTTTTCCCCGGGAAAAAAGTGAGTACTTTTTTCCCGGATATATATTTATCCACATATATTATTTTATTGTGAAACATTATTTTTTTTGTATTTGTTGTTGAATATAGATAAAGGAATAATAATAATTCGACCACACTGTTGATGGCTTTTGTTGTTGTGCCAGTTCCGAAAAATAAGCCAATAACACTGTCTCCGAGAAAGAACTGCATGTCTTTTTCATTTTCCATTCCATAAATCTTGAATACGCGGTTTCGTAAATCTTCCGCGATTTAGCTGGCAATAATTTTCGTGGCGCTACTTGCGCTGCTTCTATCAACTCCAGTGGAGTCAGAGAAAACTCGGAATCAGACATTTTTTAACTTTATATTATTCAACAAAATAACTACTAAATAATTATTACTGAGTTCGCAATTTTTGAAACAAATCACAAAATTAAATTGACAGATATTTGATTACTTTGAAGTTTCCCTTAGCAACGCAGGTCTAATTGCAGCTTACTAGTTTAAAAATTTAAATTTCATATCGATAACATTCTGACTTTAATATATTGTAATAATATGTTCTTTCACTATTAAATTGTCGTTTTTCCTGTCACAGAAAAAAATAGTGTATTATACACGGGAAAAATATTAGATTTTAGCTCTCGATTTTTTGACAACATAACCTCGAGCTAAAATTTAATATTTTTTCCCTTGTATAATAAATAACTATTGATTCAAAATTGAGGGTTCTTGATTGGAAGAAATTAAAACAGCAGAAAAAGTCACATTTCAATACGCTCTAACCATACAAAATTGACGGATTTTATTGTTTCATCAAAAAATGAGTTATATAATCGAATTTATTTCAATCCGCCCAAAGTATTCCTCATCTCATATCTGTTTTCTTACAACAAGAAACGTGGTTTTTCCCACCCCAACAGCTGTTTCGACCATTTCCATGTATATGCTAACACATATTCTCCAACGATAACCATAACGAGTTTTACGTGAGTAACAGAAAAATGTCCTGAGAGAATTTCTGAACCAATAACATTCACCCTTATTCTTTTTCTTGTCCCTTTCCCGTCAATCTCTGGAATTGGGTCAGGGTTTCGTAACATGGGACGTTTTATCTCTTTGAATGAACTCCTGATATCATCTTTGTTTATTCAGGATGATCATGACGAATAGAGCCACTTAGGAAGTGTTAGGTTGGGTTCATACGAACATCCTAATTAAGGGTGTCAGTCAATAAAGGACACAATAGGGGTGAATTATAAAAGGATATTGCACAATAAGGGGAATCATTTCTGGTAGAAACGAGGGTATAATAAGACTAGGCATGATTTTTTATTCATCACACGTCGTGTATAAAGAATCATACATTGAATGAAAATTATATTTCCATTCATACCAGTTCCCATTCAATAATGATGTGTAAGAAAGTTGTTTTATGAGAATATTCCATAATATCAGCAGAGATTCTAACGCTGAAAGCATTTTGTTTTCTTTATATAACTAAGTTATTCATTTTTATCGAGAACAACTTGTAAAGGGTGTTTTTTTTTTAGAGCTATATAACTTTAAATTGCAATAAAACAACGATGGATTATTCGATTGACATGAATTTTATTTATCCGCAAGATCATCTTGTGGCATTAGATTTTAAATATGATTTCTGACATATGACCGCCACGGCTGGCTCGGATGTCTGGACGTCTAATTTTCGATTACTTTTTCCAACATTTTTGGACGTATATCGGCAATAACACGGCGACGGTTGTCTCCCAAATGGTCAAAGGTTTGTGGCTTATCCGTATAGACCAATGACTTTACATAGCCTCACAGGAAGGAGTCTAGCTGTGTTAAATCACAAGATCTTGGAGGCCAATTCACAGGTCCAAAACGTGAAATTAGGCGGTCACCGTAATGAATCGATTGTGGCACGAGCTGTGTGACATGTTGCGCCGTCTTGTTGGCACCACAGCTCCTGGACATCATGGTTGTTCAATTCAGGAATTCAGGAAAAGTAAGTAATCATGGCTATTTACCGATCACCATTGACTGTAATCGTTTTTGAAGAAGTACAGACCAATGATTCCACCAGCACATAAAACGCACCAAACAGTCAGTTTTTCTGGATGTAACGGTGTTTCGACATACACTTCAGGATTAGCTTCACTCCAAATGCGGCAGTATTGTTTTTTGACCGTAGCCATTCAACCAGAAGTGCGCTTCATCGCTAAACAAAATAAAATATACGTAGTGCGCGATTCGTATTCCACACATAACCATTATTTTCGAAATGAAATTGCACAATTTGCAAGCGTTGTTCAGGCGTGAGTCTATTCATGATGAATTGCCAAACTAAACTGAGAATAAATTACTTGACAACTGTTGAATGGGTCGCCATCTTGAACAGTAATGCTAACTTAAAGTTTTATACCTCGAAAAAAAACACCCGTTACTTTAGTACCCCCATTGATAAACCTACCCTTTTTTCTCAGTGATATAATCATTATAATTGATCCAAAATACTGGCAGAAGGTAGGAACTCAGAATAGGTTCTGACTATTAATTATTTGATTGGTAACTGCTTACAGGCCTTAATTAACCTAAGATTTTCTGTGAGAAACATAAAATTGTCATTTTTTGGGGTGGATAGTAAGAAGCAGAAAAGATTCAGATGAAAATAAGATATTCAAAGAATATATAAAAAATGAAACTCGAAACATGTTTGAACCGAAATATTAATCAAGAAACTCATTTGAATCAAATGAATTAATATACACAAACAAAATGGAAAAGAGTCACTCCTAAGTGGTGATGCAGCTTACAATATTTAGGAACTCTACTATTTAACTAATATTTTTCAACCATATTTTTTTTTATCGTACTATTCATATACCTTTGCAAATTCATAATAATTGTAACAACTTAAAAATTTTGTATCATTCAACTACTATTGTCATTAAGATCCTTGAGGAGCTTGTCAAGTTGTCACCATGCTAAATATGATGATCGAATTTGAAATCGTCCTCTACATATAAAATTGGTCGACATAGGCAGTCAAGAACCTTTATCGATTGAAAAAAAAAGAGTCTCTATATGAAAAAAAAATGAATTGAAAAATTAACCTTTCATTAGAGGGTTAGAGAGAAATTTTTTGCGATCATTTCCCGAACAGACTGTTAGTCATTTCATCACGATGTGTTTTTTAAGACGGGATTGGTTCTGAACGAGAAGTTTCGACTCAATGAAGAATCTGTGGTACAAATTCAATTATGTCGGTTCCTCCACACACGATAACTCTCAAGTGGGTGACCCTAGAACCTCACTATTTCGTGGTAGTTTCGTATCTGGAATACCGCTGTTAAGTTTGTTAGAAGGAAAAATCAGACTATGGCATTCAAGAATATGGTCGATATGGTTTGTTTCATAATTTCACCCCTGCATATCTAATTGAATTGAATTTTTGCCGTTGGATATACAGGTTGATAAACCGGTGATACCTCGATAACTGTTAAAGTATTCATTCTACTCGTATAGGGTTGGCTTATTTAATCCCCACTATTTTTGTACGTAGAATTGACTGAAATAATAAGAAATATAGATTCTAGCTTCAAAATTTTGAGTTTTGATGGATTTGAGTTGTCCAAGTTCATGATCTTCTTATGAACACCCTATATATTTTTGGTCTAGACCGCAAACAATCTGGAAAAGAAAAATATTTTCTCGAAAAAAGCTTGTCCTGCCGAAAAATTAAAAAATGGGAGTCCTCATCGTCACCATTTTTTTCAAAAGAATCCCATAAACTCATGAATCGTTGAGTTGTTACCCAAAGTATGGCATATTGCCGAAATAGTTGTCAAAACAGCTATCTTAATCTAATATACTGAGTGTGCCATTTGAAATGAGGAAGTAGTAGTCTGTTTCCGGTATAACCAGAAGTTGTAGAGATTTTCCTGTATAATTTCGTGTTGATTAAAAACCTAATATTTCAGTGTTAACAGATTTGAGCTACATTTGCGTACAACTTTGCTTCCTCCTCTTTTTTCCGGAATTCGAGGCTTTATGGTAAAAAACTGGTAATACATTTATGATTCAATCGCTGGGACGCTGGCCATTACTTCCTCCCATCTTTTGGTCGGCGTACGAATCGCGCGTTGACAAAACTGATCTTTTTTTGAAGTGATCCACGAATCGATCCAATGTTTTACTTTTTCATAAGATCGGAAGTGCTGGTCATTCAGGCTGTGTGCCATTGATCGAAACAAGTGATAGTCCGAGAAACTTCTGGAGAATACGGCGTGTGAGGTAGGACATTTCAACGTTTCCATGTCTTGATCAATTTCGCGACATGGGGTCGAGCATTGTCAAGCTATAAATTCAACTTATCATGTCTCTCGTTATTGCTCGGCTCAAATGCATCAATTGCGTTCGAAAACTATCGCCTGTGATTTTTGCAGTCGGTTTTAAAAACTCATAATACACTATACCGAGCTGGTTCCACCACCAATTACCTTGGAAATGTGAATATTTGGTTTGGCCGTCGAAGTGGAAGCATGGCCGAGATATCCCCGACCCCTTAATTTTCTGCGCTTGGGATTATCGTAATGAACCCATTTTTCGTTTCCAGTCACAATGCGATGCAGAAATCCCTTCCGTCTTTGCCTTGCAAGCAGCTCTTCACAAGCAAACAATCGACGTGCAACATATCTCGGCTTCAACTCGTACGACACCCAATTTCCTTGCTTCTGAATCATTTCTATGACTTTTTGGCGTTTTGAAATGACTTGTTGCGTCACTTCCAATGATCCTGTCAATTCTTGTTACGTTTGATACGAGTCTTGATCTTCAATTCTTCATCTTCGAGGACCTTCTCTCTTCCAATGACGTGCTGGTCTTCGACGTCAAAATCACCGTTCTTGCAGTGTTGAAAGCACTCTGGGCACGTTCTTCCACTAATAGCGGCCTCACCATAGGTATTTGAGAGCATTCTATGAGCCTCAGCAGCAGATTTTTTCATTAAAAACAAAAAATTAAAACCTTCCGCAAATGACGAGAATTTGGCTAGTAAACTGATATGTTCCATCGAGAATAACTTCAGGATACAGACACATATCAAAGGTGTTATGTTCACAAATATCTAAGCTTATTGTATGACCTCTACGATCTATTTTATTTCTTACCGCTACGGCAGAAGCAAAGTTGTACACCTAATATTTGAAATTGAAATACCTATACTTGGTATGTACAATACAATATTACATTTTGATGACGTCAGCAGAACCACTGAAAACTCAAGCAGATCATCAAAAAAAAAATGACTGATATTTCCGTAGCAGAGTTAGTTTATAAAAAAATAATCACTCCAATGTTCACGCCAAAATCCTGAATGATCGTTTGATCTTTATCGAGGTAAAACCACCAACGACAACGACATGATAATGAATCACATCCCATATCAAAACAGTCATGTAAATGAATTAACGAACGTTCAAAAAACTCCCGACAGTAACTTTGTTCAGAATTGAATGAAAGAAGGGGGAGTCGTGGGTTTATACCACACCTCTGGATGAAGAGAAATTGTTGTTTTTTGCAGTGCAATCATCCCCCGACATTATGACATGTAGTTGTGATACCTACGCCCAACTAATAATAATAATGAACCTTTCAGTAACGCAGTAATATCGATGTGTATTTCTATTGTATGTTGTCCTTTTAAATAGATGGCAATGGTGATATCAATTTAATTGAATTCGTTAGTGGTCGTTCCCCGAACAGATCGCTATATCGCTATATTGCTCACGATGTCCATATTTTTCAAATATTTATCTGAAAATAAAATAGTTTTGACGCAACTACTGTTGCCATGTCTATCCATATTCAAATTCAATCCTCTTCCGTCAGTTGTGTGATCTCCTCATTTGGAAATACTCCTTGCCAATGAAAAATATTTCCTTTCCTTTTTTAATATTTGAATTACAATTGTTTCATATACAGCAAATTCTTCAGATTTTGCATTTGCAATAACTGAATAGAATATAGGTGACTATGGGGTAAGTACGTATTACTAACAGGGGATTCTAGAGATTTCAAAATAAATCTTCTACAATACGGCGAGTTATTAACATCCAAATTGTAAGGAATTTAAGAAAGACTTAGCTGATTTCTTGAAGGTCTCTCAAATAATAAAGGAAATAATATTTCGCCTTTAAAATTAAGTTTCATTATAGTTGCTTCACGTGAATTGAGTTCACTCTTACTGCAGTATGTATAATTTTTATACACAATGGTGGACACATTTATCAAAGATCGAAGCTTCGAAAAAGTTCCAAATTATGTACGTTTCTGTAATAAATTTCATCACACAAGGAATTGAAATTTTTTACATCGCGACTTTTCTCAGAGTGCAAACTGAAATCGATCCTTCTACGTGAGATTGAGAAGATATCCATAATTGAAAACGTATTGCTGATCAGAATTCGAGTTCCTGAATATTCTTTGAGAGCGGAAAATTAATTTTTTCCTCATTAAATGCAAAAATATTCGGGACAAGGGTGTTTTCACAATCTGTTACATTTTTATTATCATTATATTTATCAGTTGCTGTTTCTGGAAACAAACCTTTGCTAGTTGTAAACCGGTTCTAGAGCGACTTGTATGATTCGCAATTGTAATTTTCTTTACATCCAAACCAATTCGTTTTGCACCTGTTTTCATCTATCCTGAATATTATATGTATTGAAATCATCTCCATTATTTTTCCTTTAGATGTCTTCAATTATCTGTATCTTGCGTTATATGAGTCCGATCGGGTTTCATTGGATGGCGTTGAAAAGATGAGATTTCGTACTACAAAAATTTTTGTGACATTTTGTGATTCTTTGACTCAGTTTAGCTTGAGCGTGCGTCAAAAATGGATACTAGCAAGAAGCAGAAAATACCTTATATTTTTCTTCGATGAAGGAGAAAATACAAACCAGGCGGCTGAAAATGTAAACAGTGTTATTGATCCTGATACTGCAACAGCTGATCAGTCATAATTTTCGTCGATTTTGTTCCTGTATTTCGATTCAATTTTCGAAAATGTCGATGAAATCATGGACATTGTCGAGTCCGACCGTCATGTAAGCACTGTTTCGATTGCTCATTAGCTGAAATTGCACAAAAACCGTTTGGAACCATTTGCTTCAATCTAGTTTCAAGACGAAACTCGATGTATGGATACCACAAGAGTTAAAGGCTCATCGACCGAATTTCCATCTATGAATCCCTGCTACATAGCAACAAAATTGACCAATTTTTGAAGCTGTTGGTGACTGGTGATGAAACGAGGATCACTTACGACAACGTCCAGCGAAAGCGGTCGTGGTAGAAGCACGGTGAGCTGGTGAAAACGATGGCCAAGCTAAGATTGAAGGCCGGGAAGAGTTTGCAGTGTGTTTGGTGGGTTTAGCAGGGAATTATCTACTAAGAGCTGCTCCCCTACGGCACAACTATCAACTTGGGACAGTCTGATGGAAGCAATCTCCAAGAAAAAAAAACTTAATATCAAAAAAGTTATTTTCAATGATAGTTAATAAAGATGTTTCTAGAATTGAATACATAAGAATTTACAATTTTCTACTGAAAATTTTTCAACCCGCTCGGAAAAAATGGTATAAAATTTTTGATGTTTCACCAAATGCTATTGAATCTGATCTTTAATTGTTTGCTTTGGAAATATCAGATTCTTCGTCAAAATTTGCATCACTTCTGGATATTTTTTAGGTAGAACAATATAAGAGAAAAAAATTTGTCAACAAAATTTTCGATAGGTGTGAATAGTTTGTGTTTATAGGCAATTTCGCGAATTAATTTTCTCGACCATTATATCACGATGAATGTCATGAGAGAAAGACAATATTATAGACCGAATTCACAAGAAAAATTTCTTCTTGATTCAAATAAATTAATATGTAATTTGTCAAAATTTTCCGTCAATATAATGTAATGCTGACATGAGTATAAGAAGAATATTTTGTGAAATAACGTCAGAATATTTTCCCTAATTTTGGGACAGCTGTGTAATGATTTCGTGTTTCAAAAATATATTGGTTATGTAAAAAATTATTTGTTTTTCTATAATATTTTATATCTAAAACTTACCTTTTTAGTTGTAACCAGAAATAAATTCATATCAAAATTTTAATTGAACAACCTGTGTATATCTAAAGATCCAAAATAATAATATTTCATCATAAAACTACAAAAAATAATTTAAAACTAACTATAGAATAAATAATTCCACTCACCCTGGCTCAATTGATAAAACAAAAACTTTTTCTGAAAGAAATGCAACAGTTGAAATTCGAAATTCGCGCAGTTCACGTTTGCGATGGAAGGGATGAAGCTCTTTCTCAGGAAGAGCGCGCCGAACTGGAATTTCGTGGAATGCATTCAGTTTGCCAGCTTCCACGCAAGCTCTTTCCATATTCAGTTCTCCAGTTCTTTTCAGTTGACTTTGAAACATGTGCGATTAGATTTATTTTCGAATTAATTCAGCAAAAGGCCCATTGAATTAATTCGAATTCTATAATGTTTCGGTCATTTATTTCTGAACAAATCGAGATATAGTAAGAACCATAGAGTAATAAACATAGATAGAGGAAGTATACTCAATTTTCACATGTCCCCAACATGGTTAGATTACGTTGTAGGATTGTGATATATTTTCAAATCCACAATTTTACTATATCTTTATGAATGATATTATATTGAATGAAATATATTTATTAGAATGATTCTCGATTAAATTCGGATATTTGGAATCCGATATTTTTCCTAATTGTTGAAATTATTATAATAAGAATATTTTTTATTTTCTGTATCTACTTGCTGAGATCCAATGTTTGTCAACTTTTGCTCTCCTAGTGTCATCGGTTGTTTCACGTCGTTTAGCGAGCTTGAAGTTTGTTTGCTGAATTTCTGATATATTTGGGTATTTATTTCAATATATTTTGAGTTAATATGGAACGTTCATTCACTATGAGACTTAAAAGTGCGTTCTTTGAGGAGAAACTCCCGAATTAAGTGAAATATCGTCTCACTGATTTGTTTTCATCTCCGCGCGCTTCATGTCAAAGTTAATAGTTTATATTGGGGACAAAATATGCAAACTGAAAATGACATATCGTCGGCTAAGAGTGTAAATCTGCTAAGTCCATTTTGAACAATTTCACAGGAGACCAAAAAAACCGTACAGTACAGTGTTATAATAATAATAATAAGAGAGTTTATTCATGAAAATACATTCAATAAACTCTATTGAATGTATTTTCATGAATAAACTGTGTTATAATAATAATAATAATAATAATAATAAGAGAGTTTATTCATGAAAATACATTCAATAGAGTTTATTGAATGTATTTTCATGAATAAACTCTCTTATTATTATTATTATAACACTGTACTGTACGGTTTTTTTGGTCTCCTGTGAAATTGTTCAAAATGGACTTAGCAGATTTACACTCTTAGCCGACGATATGCCTCTTCTATCTATGTTTATTACTCCGAGTTAAGAACTTAGAACCTACATACTTTACTTCGCCTCTAAGGATAGTAGAAGTACTTCATGCATCGTCATTTTTTCTACGTTTACCAAATTTGATATTAATTTTGGAAAATTTTCGTAGCCAGCAAAGAGTCCGGATGAAACACCGTTAAAATATGCGAAGCAGCGTGAGGATTGAGAGTAAATTTCTGGTGGAAAGTAATAACTGATGGCACGTGCTTGTAAAGGGTGTTATTTTTAGAGCTATAGGACTTAAAATTGCAATAAAACAACGATGGATTATTCGATTGACATGAATTTCATTTATCCGCAAGATAATCTTGTGGCATAACATTTTAAATATGATTTCTGGCATATGACCGCCACGGCTGGCTCGGATGTAGTCCAATCTGGACATCCAATTTTCGATGACTTTTTCCAACATTTGTGGCCGTATATCGGCAATAACACGGCGAATGTTGTCTTCCAAATGGTCAAGAGTTTGTGGCTTATCCGCATAGACCAATGACTTTACATAGCCCCACAGAAAGTAGTCTAGCGGTGTTAAATCACAAGATCTTGGAGGCCAATTCACAGGTCCAAAACGTGAAATTAGGCGGTCACCAAACGTGTCTTTCGATAAATCGATTGTGGCACGAGCTGTGTGACATGTTGCGCCGTCTTGTTGGAACCACAGCTCCTGGACATCATGGTTGTTCAATTCAGGAATGAAAAAGTTAGTAATCATGGCTCTATACCGATCACCATTGACTGTAACGTTCTGGCCATTATCGTTTTTGAAGAAGTACGGACCAATTATTCTACCAGCCCATAAAGCGCACCAAACAGTCAGTTTTTCTGGATGTAACGGTGGTTCGTCATACACTTGAGCATTAGCTTCACTCCAAATGCGGCAGTTTTGTTTGTTGAAGTAGCAACCAGAAGAGCGCTTAATCGCTAATGGACGTAGTGCGCGATACGTATTCCGCACAGAACCATTATTTTCGAAATGAAATTGCAATATTTGCAAGCGTTGTTCAGGCTTGAGTCTATTCATGATGAATTGCCAAACCAAACTGAGAATAAATCACTCGACAACTGTTAAATCGGTCGATATTTTGAACAGTAATGCTAACTTAAAGTTATATACCTCAAAAAAAACACTCTATATATGTGACTAACATATAAGACAGTAATTCAATAAGAAATTCTATTATTACTTTCATAAATCTTAAAAATTCTCAAATTATTTTTAATACTTTTGAAAATTAATCTAGTTTAGGACCAATCCAGAATACTTAATTTCATTTGAGATTTGGTGAGTCAATATTGTTGGCTGTGTTGGAAGATTGATGTACGAGCAGACCGGCACCACTTATTTAATCATCATTAAAAGTATTCAATAATCCCTCTACACCTTCTTAGCGGAGCATGCTGACTTTGGCAAAGAACAGTTGGTTTTAAAAAATATGCCGAGCTGCCCTGCTTTAATGAGTTTGACGAAGATTGTACTCCTTCTGGCTTGCAAATATTTAAGTTAATCTTGAGAAAATTATCGCGAAACATTTTTATATGTATGAAATGAAATGAGGATACTGCCTATTGTGCAATTGATTCCACAAAATCTAGGAATGTATTGCCAAAAACTAATATCATTTATATTGTTATGTAAATAATTTTAGTGCGCGCTTTGTATAATTCTCTAAGGTTGTATGTTTTTTACCCTGACCGATTCAAACCTGGTCAAATACTGGCGAAAAAGCAATAAAGGCAAACAATTCAAGTACTACCGACCGAAATGAAGACAACAAACTCATAGGAGAAGTTTCTCCTCATGAATATCGGAGAGCAAAAACAATTTTATACCAGAATCATAAAACCAATGTTGAACAACACAATATACCAAAACTATTATGCAGTCACTCAAGAGTTTAATTAATCATCACCAAACATCTCCAACAATCCGAATTAGAGGACAAAGGACAAACCAGCCTCACGCAAGTCCACTATTCGTCAGCTATCAAATTGGCTAAGCTGTTGAAAATATTTCCATCTTCTCACTCTAATGAACTGATTAAAGCAGCCATTCACGATGTATTAAACAATGATCAAATAATAATTGAAGCTAGAAATAATGACCATCTCTCACGTGTTTTGTACTCAAAACAGACCATATAACACAAACCAGTGTCGATAGTACGCCTTGAGAAACTGATTGATTTTTGAACTAAATTTAACGAAAATTTTCCTGCTTAAATATTCTATAGTTATGGTGACACAATCAACACGAATTTTACAAAGTATAATCGGAATAATCTACAATTTACAATACACAATAATTGGTATATTTTTTCCTTTTATTCTATGGTCCCTAAAATACACAACATACCCAGTTCAGAAAAAGTATAATGAATTTCTTCCTTAATCCAATTAGAGAAATGAAATCGCATCACATAATTAATGCCTGGAGTCCTACTGGAGGTAAATCCTGATTCCTGGCATCCGATTGGATTAATTTGGAGTGGACCCACTATGTTTTTCAATATTCAAATGAACAAAAGTTTATTTCTGTAATTTCCGAATAGAGCTCGACAAGAATTCAAATATTTATTCTAACATTGGATTACCTACATGCGTGTATCAGAATTGAATTAATAATATCGAGCTTTTTTCAACATAAAAAAATATTTTGATGCACTCAGTTTCCGGGAAGCAAACCTACCATAAACAGGTTTCCTGTTTGTCTGATTCGATAATCTCTTCTTTTTCACTGTGATAGTTGCTATCGCCGTGAAAATGAACCTTTGATATATGGAATTCCCCAATTGCATAAATATGATATACAAATTGATACGAAAACAATTATATGATCTTGAAATACTAATCGCAAATTGACCATTAGGACAATTAATTTTGACAATAATAAAATAAATAAATAAATAATTATAAAACTGACAAACAGCTGCAAGACCCAGAAGGAACTGTTTGAATTTTAATTTTTTTTTTTTTGGTAAAGCAAAGATAGTATAGCAAGGAGTATATAATTGAAATTTGGAGAAAAAACGCCGGGTTTAAAATTAGTTTTAATAAATTTGTTAATAATGTGTTTGTTCACCGCGATTACATATACACTCCCGAACACGTCTCAGCATTAATGCAATAAGATGGTCCATTTCTTCTTCAGGGATACTATCTCCAGCTACCTGTACTTCATGTCTCAAAGCCGCCAAAGTCCGTGGGATTGGAATAAATTTACAAGGCTTTTACCCATGATATCCCAAACATGCTCTATGGGCGAAGGAACTCTTTTTGTGATGTTTAGAGGGTAGTTAGAAGCACAATTTAAAATTATTTCTATATATACAGGTGTTCGAAAAAAATTAATAGAACAAAATTAACCTTTTTTCCTTGTAACACCCTATATATGAATCCGGAAATGGAATCGCTAGCTCAAAGAACTTCAGATCACTTTATCCTCAAAAGCACCATTCACAAGAAAATGGCAAAAAATTGAAAATTTGGAGTTTTTTATAATTGGTAATCAATGAAGAAAATAAAAATTGTTATCGTAATAAATTATCATATGGAATAGAGTAGTTGAGAAAATGATGATATTTTTCCTGGATGAATCTAGACTTATGCCAATATCTAAATTTCTGTAGACATAGGGTTCAGATGAAACATCAACAATCTAAAAGCCACGCGGAAAGCTACCAATTTCCAATCTTATATATTAGGACATCAATCTACGCATTCACTCTTCTGAAAACAGAACAGAAAGTTTGCTGACTGCCAAAAAGTTCTACGATTTATATACAAAATGACCTAGACTATTAGAAGACTGAAATCAATCTTGTGGTTGGAAGGCAGTTTCTGTAACAGCATCATCATTGTCAGCCTGGTATTTATGTGAACTGAGATAAAGCATGAAAAATTTTATAGTGCATTCAGTTTGAAAGCTCATATCTTGTGGTAATTCGTTTAATCCAATGGTGTTGATTTCACAACGCCTCTGCTATTATTTTCCAAATAGAAATGAATTATCTTCCCATTTCAGATAAATTGTATACAACTGTTCCTTGTGACTGATATTCCTCACCATTGAATATCTTCCCATTTGTGTGAAATTCATTCCACCTTATCAATCTTGTTGATATCAACAAGAAACTGTATTAAATGGATTCGGTTTTTTGTTTTATATTATTTGAAAATAGTTCTTTTCCTTTCGTTCAAATTATAGTATTTCAAAGTTTATGATGTGAAGGAAACATTTTTTTTCTCCCAACTAACCTTCATCGAAGGCACAAAATACTTGTGAAAACAATATTTATTAAATGTTACAGCTTTTGATGCGTGCTTTTACAAATAAATATTTCGAAAATTCATCATTCTAGAACAGGTGAAAACGGGGATTGTAACAATTCAAAAATTGCATATAAATGGTATTCCTGAAGCGATATATAAATAATATAAATTTTAAGTTTTATTATCATAATTCCTTAATTTTTCGAAAAATGAATTCTTTCGTGGAATTCGAAGTATTTGGGAGAAATGATAGCACACATAAAAAGTATGGCTGGCAATATTTATTTTCAAATTGGAATGATTTTGTGTAGAATATAGGAATACATATATTATTATAAATTCCCAAATACGTGCGTGTAACTTCATATAAAGCGTGTTTCATTGGTGTGCCATAATTATTTCGGCGAATCATTCTTGACTGATGGAATCAGCTATAAATAATTACTAAACTGGTCTGTATTGAATTTTCAGTGTTAATTTGTAACAGAAAAAGGTGAGTTTATTTTCATTTCAAAATAAGAATTATTGTTATTTACGATTGAACGGATATATCTTAAGATGTTCTCATTTATCGGATGTGTGAACATCTGTTTGAAAAAACGACAGGCGGTACGAATTTCCTCATCAAATTATGTTACCTCTGTTTATTCACATCTTATTTTCCATGATCTTCCCAATCTGTATTACCCAATTCTTTTATATCGGCTCATTAAAGTGAAGTATGTTCAGTTCCTCCTATTTCCCATTCTGTTAATTTTGTGAATTATATATATTTTTTCGTTTCTACCAACCATTCGGGGCAAAAATGGCGAATGCTTGCTGAGCACACTCTGGGGATACTATTGACGCTGAGACTATTATTTCTCACTCAGTTTGTCTGGAGATATATCATTAACAATGTGTTAACATGAATCTGTGTGATCTTAGTTATATCTCAGAGACAACAACGAATCATTCATTTGTCCGGGTTGCAAATCACGCAGAACATTGAGAAACCAATGTTTCTCAATCGTATCTCGTGATCAGGCTAAAGCGGATGGTAAAGGTGCCTCAGAAAACAGATACTTAGATGCTTTAAAGAATGTCCGAGATATCAGGTGCAATTTTTCCCCTCAGTACGAATAATAAAGATGTATCCGGTGACATTACAGACATTATTCATTTATTTCAACGGTACAACCATTTTACATGATAACAAAAAGAAATAAACAGTAATGAAATAAAGAAAATAATACAGCTCAGGTGAAGGTCCAGTAAATATATAAAAAAAAAGATGATCATGAAACAGTTTTATTCAAAAATCATTGAAATATCTTTTGATCGCTTAAGTAACTTAAGTATATTACCAATTTCTGCCCATTTTCTTTGTGCATTTTTTTGAGTTAATTGATTAGAGAATTAACCCTCTTCAAGATCTGCGTTATATTTCAAAAACTCAATCATAAAATTTTTTCGAATATCAGTTATTTGAATTCTTCTTTTAATTTGTTGGGACATGTTTAAATATATAGGGTGTTTTTTTTTCGAGGTATATAACTTTAAGTTGACATTACTGTTCAAGATGGCGACCGATTTAACAGCTGTCAAGTGATTTATTCTCAGTTTTGTTCGGCAATTCATCATGAATGGACTCACGCCTAAATAACGCTTGCAAATAGTGCAATTTTATTTCGAAAATAATGGATCTGTGCGGAATACGTATCGCGCATTACGTCCATTTTATTTTGTTCAGCGATGAAGCGCACTTCTGGTTGAATTTGAAATGTAATGCCACAAGATTATCTTACGGATAAATGAAATTCATGTCAATCGAATAATCCATCGTTGTTTTATTGCATTTTAAAGTTCTATAGCTCTAAAAAAAACACCCTTTCTTAGTGAACAATCTCTCTTCGAAATTTTTTTTTCAATTTGACTTGACAGAACATAACTTGATGACATTTTATCTCATCTGTGAAATTTAACAATGGTGTCGGCTTGTGGGAGCACACGTTTTCGAACGTGTACGTTTAAAGAACGAACGGTTGTCAAGAATATCATTTTGGAAAACGTTTGTCAAACGTGTACGTCAAAAAGATCACTTATCAAGTATACGGTCCCAGCTTTATACATTTTCGATTTCACCAATAAATTAAAACTGAGTGTTGCCAGGTCAGAGCTTCTACAGGTTGTGAATTCAATGGTTCACGGAGTCCAATCCAATGATAATTGCAATGAAATATTCATGATAATTTGTAATTTCGCGTTGAAATTTACCTCTGCTAATCGAAAAACGACTCGGATCAGGAAACCCAGCAAACTCGAAACCATCCACATTTGCGTTTCACTGTTTACGTGAGATTTCGTACCACGAGTGCAGAAATGACATAAGGTTTTACATACTTACTTGTTCTGGTCAATTTATTGGAATACAGAGTCCAATCCAGTGTTGACCGCAATGAAACATTTGTGGAAAGAACCTATGTAAAATGGGAGATGATATTTCCTCATTTTCAAAATAAAAGAAGAACCATGGATGGAATTGAATGAGAATCATCTGAAAAGCATAATGATTTGCTGCATTTGACATTCAATTTCATTAAAGAATTCTTCATTTCACAATTACGCTATTGACGTTTTAATGAAATAAGGTTGAAAACTGAACAAAATTGGTGAAAAATGAAAAGAGTCCCATTTATGAAATTTTTTTCATTGAAAACTAGTTGTAGATCGACTCCTCAACCCCTACAACTTAACACTTTGTGTAGAAGAATTGATACCTTCTTCTATACAAAGTCTTGAGATCTAGGGGTTTTCAGGCTTTTCTTCAGATTGTTTTCACAGAAACTATCTGTATGATCACCATCATCAAGGAGTATTTCAAAATAAAACTCAAGCCTTTAGGTTTGTTATGTCATCTATCGCTACCTGCTAGCTCCTGATTCCCTACTATTTAAGTCAAAGGTAGTCTGAAAATATGAAACGCCCTTCCACGTAGGTACTTGGAGAAAGGCGATCCACCAACTGGTACGACTAATAATAATAAATACTTTTTATTTCAGAATCGTCTCAAGTTTACAACATTGACTAACGGAAAATATAAGAAGCACATGAACAATTTCTAAGTAGTTACAGATAAACCTAGATAAACTGAAGGAATAGTTCAAGAAATGATGATTAAAATCGAATTAATCGAAAACAGTTGCAATCTATATCGGGGGAACAACAGTAAAGAAAGAGAAAGCAGGAAACGTCAAAATAGAAAATCAGACGATAAAATGGAAAAAGAAAGCAACACATCTGGGAGTAATACTAGATGAAAGGATGAATTTTAACAAATAGAAGAAAACAGAAAAAAGGCAAGGCAATTGCACGGGAGACTGTACCCGCTGCTTAACCCAGAAAGTAAACTTTCCTCAAAAAACAATCTGAAGATGATAAAAATAGTGCTGATACCAAGAATTACGTATGCAGGAGTAACCTGGTATAATACGGAAGACAATTATAAGGATGAGTTGCAAAGCACGCTAAATACAGTAATCAGAACAGCGATTGGCGCCCCATGGTATATAACCAACTAACAAATCAGAGAAGAATTGAAACTATTAAGAAAATAGTTAACAAACAAAGGAAGAAGACAATAGAGACTGAAATAGCATGAAAATAAGGAATTAAGACAGATACTACAAATCAAATTAAGAATGACAGATAAGAGGAAATACCTTTTCCAAAGAATCAAATAGAAGAAAAACTGACATGCATCAGAGAGGAAAGTCTTCCAATCAGTAGGAAATGAGAGAAATTAAAGTAGAGGTTTAGGGAATAAAGTTACAGCCCTTATACAAAATCAAGATCTGAGACTCGGAGAAAGGAACAAGGTCAACCCCATCTGGATGCCTGGCAACTCCGGGATACATGCCAATCAAACAGCAGCCAGTCATAAAGTGATGACAGTTAAGTAATGGGAACAAAAGAGGAAGCTTGCGTTATGGAGGACAATCAATAGTCAAAGACAGGCCAAGTCACTTCTCTCTTGCTCGTTGAGCTGGACTGAAGAGTTCTCTCAGAAACTGAGAACGAACTCACGGTACACTGTCCTGTGAGGTATCATCTGAAGAATATGGAAAAAGCGTCGGAGGAAACATGTCGCTTTTGTTAAGAAGCCTCTGTGAAGCTCTTCACCGGAAAAGGCTACAACACCTTGGCTCTTGGGTTTTAAAGCAGGAACACGTGATGGAAAAAGCTCCTAGAAAGGTAATAGAGTTCATTGAGATATTGCTGCTGGACTGGTAAATAGTTCGGGAAGGAACAATAGATCTTTAGGTCAAGGTGCATGGGAGGTCGGATGATCTTTGGACCCTCCTCTAATCTAATCTAAATCTGAAATTGTTACCTTGATTTCGATGCAAAAACCACAAAATATCAACAACAATATTTTCGAATGATTTATTAGACAAAAGTACAGTTATAAATAATTTGTACAAATGTAAAGTATACTTGAAGTATATTTCTCATTAGATTCTTTAAAAAGAATCAATTCTTATCCTGATTTAACAACAAATATTCATCGTGTAGTCATTTTAAAATGCATTATCTTCAAATAAAATCTGAATTTAAAGTTTAACTGATATTTCAATGTGAAAATTCATAATCACAAATAGTCAACTCATGAAAAATCATGTCTTTTCACTATGCTCTTTATTATTACTCGGTAACATTTCTTCTTCTTCTTCTTCATTTCTGTTAGATGTTTGCTTTTTCGAATTTTCAACAAATCGTAGCTCGACGGCTTCCTTTAGTTCGTTACTGTAGGCGTCATTCCAGGGCATCAACTTAGATGACGAAAAAATTGAATACAGTACTCCAGTAACCATGAGTATCGAAGCCGATATGAGGTAGATTTTCTGCCACTGATGAATGGTTTGCTGGAATGAAAAAAATCTGCTATCAGTGGAACAATATGGCATTAGAGGACATCTATTAAAATTATTTGGATTATATTTTGAGAAACGTAAACATATTATAGTGTTGATAGCAGCTGATTATGCAGAATTAAATCTTTATTCTCATTGAGAGTAAAACATTGAGAAGCATATAAGTAGATATGTATTTGAATTTAATTTATTCGAGTGTTCCAAATTCGTTAACTAGTGAGCGTATCTCAGAATTTGGAGGTAGAAAAAAATGAATGGCACATTTTCGTGATCGATTTTTGAGATCCTTTCACTTAAAAATGAGTTTGGGACACCAGATACATTATATACTGGTAATTGGTATTTTCATTGTGTCTGGTGACACGATTAACTTGAATTTTTTTCATTGAGTTTCCAAATATTCTATAACTCTATTCTATTATATGTATAACTTTGCTTTCGTTATTTTGCGATAGAATGCTGTAGCGGTAATTGGTTGTTGAAATAAATAAATCGTAGAAGTCATACAATATGTTTAGGAATTTGTGAACATAACGCCATCGACATGTTAGTCGATTTGTGTCTGCAACATAAAGTTATTCTCTATTGAACATGTCAGCTTACGTGTCCAATTCTAGTAATTTGCAGGAGGTTTCAATTTTATGCTTTAATATGAAGAAATCTGCGGCTGAGGCTCATAGAATGCTCTAAAATACTGACATGATGGTGAAAGAGAGAAGGTTTTCGAAGATGCAGAGTTGGAGGCATCACTTGATCAAGACTCTTGTCAAACACAACAAGAATTGGTAGGATCATTGGGAGTGCCGCAACAAGCCATTTCAAAAAGGCTGAAAATTATAGAAATGATTCAGAAATAAGGAAATTGGGTGCCGTATGAGTTGAAGCCGACATATTTTGAACGGCGTTTGCTTGCGTGTGAACAGCTGCTTTCAAAACAAAGACGAAAGAGATTTACGCATCGCATTATTACTGAAGACGAAAAATGGATTCATTACGATAATCCAAAACGCAAAAAATTATAGGGAAATCCGGTCATGCTTCCACGTCGACGACCAAACCAAATATTCACAGTTCAAAGGTCATGCTCAATATTTGGTGGGATCAGCTCGGCGTAGTGTAGTATGAGTTGTTGAAACCGATTGAAACAAACACAGGCGACCGTCATCGAACGCAATTAATGCGTTTAAGCCGAGCATTGAAAGACGAACGGCAGCAATACAACGAGAGACATGATGTACTGATTTTACAGCTGCGAAAGTGATCAAGACATACTTGGAAACGTTGTAATGGGAAGTCCTACCCCACCCGCTGTATTCTCCAGACGTTGCGCTCTCGGACTATCACTTGTTTCGATCAATGGCAAATGGCCAGGCTGACCAGCACTTCCGGTCTTATGAAGAAGTATAAATGGGATCGATTCGTGGATCGCTTCAAAAGATGACAAGTTTTTTTCAACGCGAGATTCGTGCCCTGCCCGAAAGATTGAAGAAAGAATTGGCCAGCGATGGATAATACTTTAAATCATAAATGTACCTATGTAGTATCCAGTCCTACACCTATAACCAGTTTTTTGCAATAAAGCCTCGAATTTCGGAAAACCGGCAGAAGCAAAGTTGTACGCCTATGTATATCTGGATGTAAAATGCCATCTCCATAAAATTTCTTGTTTTGAAATTAAAGGTAGAACAAAATTTCAAACGGTAATATTCATGGCTCCTTGACAACTCCCACTAATAGTAGATAATGTTCTGGCAATTGTTATTTCTGGATAAGGTCAGCAATGAGGTTGTTGAATAGGGATTAACGTAAGAGTATGATCCAGGGGTGAATCCACGGATGAGCTTCATTCTACTAATTACTCGAACTGTCCTTCCCAGCAAGATTCGTGATATTATAACAAAGACCCTTGAATAATAGCAGAATCATCATCTAAACGGAAAGCGACAATAACCCCCTTTATGTATTTCTTGATTAAGAACAGAACATCAAGATTAATCTACACTCATGAAATTCTAATTCCATTTCATAATCTCTACGCATATAATTGTATGCTTAATTGAATTCAGTTACACTCTCTTGGAATTCAGTATACCAAGTGCAGCCTACATTTCAAAAACAGTCGAATTTAGATATCTAAAGGGTGTTTTTTTAGAGCTATAGAACTTTAAATTGCAATAAAAGAACGATGGATCATTCGATTGACATGAATTTTATTTATCCGCAAGATAATCATGTGGCATTAGGACATTTTAAATATGATTTCTGGCATATAACTGCCACGGCTGGCTTGGATGTAGTCCAATCTGGACGTCCAATTTTCGATGACTTTTTCCAACATTTGTGGCCGTATATCGGAAATAACACGGCGAATAATGTCTTTCAAATGGTCAAGGGTTTGTGACTTATCCGCATAGACCAATGACTTTACATAGCCCCACAGAAAGTAATTTAGCGGTGTTAAATCACAAGATCTTGGAGGCCAATTCACAGGTCCAAAACGTGGAATTAGGCGGTCACCAAACGTGTCTTTCAATAAATCGATTGTGGCACGAGCTGTGTGACATGTTGCGCCGTCTTGTTGGAACCACAGCTCCTGGACATCATGGTTGTTCAATTCAGGAATGAAAAAGTTAGTAATCATGGCTCTATATCGATCACCATTGACTGTAACGTTTTGGCCATCATCGTTTTTGAAGAAGTACGGACCAATGATCCCACCAGCCCATAGAGCGCACCAAACAGTCAGTTTTTCTGGATGTAACGGTGTTTCGACATTCACTTGAGGATTAGCTTCACTCCAAATGCGGCAGTTTTGTTTGTTGACGTAGCCATTCAACCAGAAGTGCGCTTCATCGCTAATGGATGTAGAGCGCGATACGTATTCTGCACAGAACCATTATTTTCGAGATGAAATTGCACTATTTGCAAGCATTATTCAGACGTGAGTCTATTCATGATAAATTGCCAAACCAAACTGAGAATAAATCACTTAACATCTGTTGAATCGGTCGCCATCTTGAACAGTAATTCCAACTTTAAGTTATATACCTCGAAAAAAAACACCCTATATATTTGATATTTTTATCACACTTGAATTGAATTCAAGTACATGCGAATTTTGAACGTTGGGTTTCCTATATTTCATATCGAGTTATGTTTTAGCCCTTTTTAAGTTATTATGATTTTAGTTTTGGCAACGTCGCGCATTCTGGGAATTCGAGACGTATGTTTTGTCAGATAGAAGAAATAAGTCAGATGTATCGGTATCGGCGGTCGGAAAGAATAGTTAAAGGTTGTTAGTATAAAGTTTTCGGTGTTAATCAAAACGGTTTTGGTTTAATTAACGGACATTTTAAATATATTAGGATTACAGTTCATTAGAAGGTCAGTTTGCATTGTATAAGTCCCATTTTGTTCCATTTCAATCCTTATACCCTGTTCCCTTACATCCTTATACAGTGCGGCGCTGTGTGGACGCAAGAGAGCAGTTTATATTGGTAAGACAATTTATAACATCATTTTATTGGTTCAAATATAGGGAAAATGCAACATTTTTTGGTCCTTCGAGCCGGATTTTTTGAACTTTAATTCAAGTTTCGGTTACATTTATTTTAGTTCAATCGGTATTCAGAGTTTCGGAACTCATTTTCATTTCATTCCTAATTGTATTCGGAAATATTAATTCAGTTTATTTTGTTCGTTCATACGGTATTGAACGAAGTAAAAACGTGCGGTAGTTTTTGTATTTTTTTCAGCGGTTATCAAATACGATTCGAGTCCCAGAGTAAGCCTTGTTGCCAAGCGTACACAAAAGTATTCAATTCACAGTTTAGATTCGCGGGGTTAGTTTTCGAGTATTCTGCGCACTTGACTTTCAACACAATGGGTGGAACGTCAACTGAACGGAAAATTAAGATGCTTATTGCTAAGAAAGAATCTTTATTTTCGATATTGCAGAATTTATTGGATTTGTCAAAATCATTAACAAGTGAAGTAGCTAAAACTAAATTTTTAACAATGGTCAGTTCAATCAATTCAACAAAGAATGACCTACTGAAAATAATAGATAATATAACAGAGCTTAGTTTTGAAATTAATGATGAGTTCGAACCGGACTTCAATATATTTAGAACCATTGATGAAATGTGTTGTCATATTCAATTTTCAGCGGCTAAATTGGAACGAGAACAAATTCAGAAAGATGTTTCTTCGGTTAATGTTGAACCTCAGGGATTGATACGTAATCTTCCTACACTACCGAAGATTGAATTGCCGGAATTTTCGGGAAATATTAGAGAATGGGAAACCTTTTATTCAATATTCAAGAGTTTGATACATGAAAATAAGTTACTTACGGATACTGATAAAGTGAATTATTTGGTAGGTCGTTTGAAAGGATCTGCGTTGACTATTTGTTCTTCATTAGCTCCTACTGGAGAAAATTATGAAATCATTTGGAATTCGCTTGTGGAAAAATATCAGGATAAGCGCGCTCTTGCAACTAATTATCTACGCCAAATTTTAGAGTTCAAATCGATACAGGGTGAGTCATCTAAGGGTCTCAATATATTTTTGGAAAAATTTGATTGTGCGGTACAGGCTTTGAAAAAGCTTAAATTAGATGATATGTCGGACTTCATTTTAATGCATCAGGCCCTTTCTAAGCTTGATTCTGATACGGTGAGATCGTTTGAAATGACTATTAGGGGTAATGGGATACCTACCTATGAAAATGTGATTAAGTTTGTGAAGGAACAATCGAAAATTTTGGCTCTAAATCAGCAATCAATCATTAGTAGAGGTGATAGCTATAAAACTCGTAATTCGAAATCGTTTTTTGTACATCAAAATAATTCTTGTTTAGGAATGGATCGATCGAATATATGTATTTTTTGTAATCGGAAAAATCATTCGGGAGTAGATGTGATAAATTTAAACAACTGTCGCCATCTAAACGATATGCTACAGTACGGGATAACAACTGGTGCTATAATTGCTTATCGCCAAATCACGGAGTAAGAGACTGTCCTTCAGACAAATTATGTTCAGAGTGTTCCAGAAAACACCACTTCCTATTACATTTGGGACGTATACAGGGTGAACTGGAAAAATATCCAAATTCGAAATCGGATTCGAATACAAATACGTTGGTTTCAACAGATAACAATTTTTGTGCTACTGCTTTGGGTGATCGGGATACTCATACGGTTTTATTGTCGACGGTTGTGGTAAATGTTTTAAACGGTTCGGGTGGTTTGAAAACAGCTAGGTTTTTAGTAGATAGTGGCAGTCAGGTTAACTTACTTACTTATAGGTGTTGTAAGAAATTAGGATTGAAATTTTCACAATGTTCAACGTCAATTCATGGGGCTGGATTCAGTTCAAATTCAATTAAAGGTTTTACAAGTATTACTGTTTCGTCTAGGTATGATTTTACTAAGAAATATTCTATTGAGGCATTTTTAGTAGATAAAATTACGGATAAACTTCCAATAGCCAAAATTGATCGCGGTGTTTTAAAGAATTTTGGAAATATACAATTGGCAGATGAAAAATTTGACGAACCGGCTGAAGTTGATGGCATTATGGGGGCGGATCTTTTCTCGATTATTGTGGGTAATTCGGTACCATCAGCATCGGGATCTCCAGTGGCGGTACAAACGGTATTTGGTCATATGATTATGGGAAAGGTTCGTAAGTTAGAGTCAAAGGGGGAGTTCGGTGTATTCTTCAGTTTAGGGGAGGAGTGTCGGTTAAATGACTTGGTTAATAAATTTTGGGAGATGGAACAAGTTCCAAAGAATATTTTGCCGGACCCAGCTGAAGAAATATGCGAAAATTTGTTTTCTACATCTTTTAGTAGAGATTATGAGGGACGTTTCACGGTAGCGCTTCCTTTTAAGAATTCTCCGAATACTTTGGGTAATTCTAAGACAACGGCATTGATTCGGCTCTATTCATTAGAAAGAAGGTTGGCGAAATTTCCGGAGTTTCGTTTGAGTTATAATGAGATAATGAAAGAAGCAATTCAGTTAGGTTATATGCATTTGGTTGAGGATGAATATTTAAAAGATTCAGAACCTGCGTATTACATTCCTCATCATGCTATTGTTAAACAAGGTAGTTCGAGTACGCCAATTCGTGTGGTTTTAGATGCTAGTACATCATCCGATAATGATGTTTCGTTGAACGACATTTTACATGGTGGTCCAAAACTACAAACCGATCTATTTTCTTTATTGCTGAATTTTAGGTTGTTTAGAATAGCGATTACAGCGGATATTCGACGAATGTATCATCAAATAAAATTGGTTGATTATCAATGGAGGTTTCAAAGATTGCTTTGGCGTTTCAGTCCTGATGATCCGGTTCGGGTATTTGAATTCAATCGTTTAGCATTTGGGGTAAAATCAAGTCCATATTTGGCTCTTCGTACTATAAAGCAATTGATAAAAGAAAATGGATGTAGTTATCCTTTAGCAACGAAAATAGTTTCGACAGATGTTTACATAGATCATAGATGATTTGGTTTGCAGCATTCCTTCGGAAGAGGAAGCATTTGATTTGTGTTCACAATCAGTGTCATTATTCGCAGAAGAAAAATTCGAGTTAGTTAAGTGGTCTTCTAACTCTTTCGATCTATTGAAGTTAATTCCTAATGATCAACAACTTGTAAATTCGGTAACATTTGGAGCGGAGACAAAAACTGGGTGTTATGTGTCGATTCGGAATTTAGCGAATGAATCGTTTTATACAATGTTTTCTAGAGTTTCGTCTTGGATTTCTATTTTGCGGATTACGGTTTGGTTACTTAGATTTTTGAGGAAGCCTCCCAAGAGAAATTTTATTATAGCTGATGATTTGAAAAAAGCGGAGATTGTATTGATAAAAATTGTTCAGAATAAAGCATTCGGATCGGAAATAAGGTTATTGAATTTAGAAAAAGAGATCTACGGAAAATTACGCAAATTGACTCCCTTCATCAAAGATGGAGTTCTCAGGGTGGGGGGACGATTAGAAAATTCTTCGCTCAAGTTTGCTAGCCAACACCCCATTCTATTTCCAGGCAAAGATCCTTTCACAGTAAAATTAATTCAATACTATCATAAAATAAATCTCCATACTGGTTCATTTCTTTTGGAAGCGTTGTTGAGACAAAAATATTGGATAGTAGGTGGTCGTAATGTTATACGACAGCAGATACATGCCTGTAATCATCGTTTTAGGGTAAAGCCAAAAAATAATTATCCTCTGATGGCGAATTTGCCTGCTTCAAGGGTGAATTCTACTAAAGTAATTTCTCAAACGGGGGTAGATTACTTTGGACCGTTCGAAATATCACTCGGTAAAAATAGAAAAATTCAAGTATATAAGGGATATGTTTGTTTGTTTATATGTATCAGCGTAAAAGCAGTTCATTTGGAACTCGTCAGTTCCTTATCTACGGATCATTTTTTGCAAGCGTTTAAACGGTTTTTATCTCGACGGGGTACTTGTAATGTTCTGTATTCAGATAGGGGCACTAACTTTGTGGGTGCTGAAAAAGTTCTTTGCGAAATTAATGAATTTATTGATTCGGATCAATTTATAACTTCTTTTCAAAATGAATTAGTTTTGAATGGTATTGAGTGGAATTTTAATACGGCCGGGGCACCCCACATGGGCGGTTTGTGGGAGAGCAATGTTAAATCGGCTAAGAATCTGATTTATAAGGTAATAGGTACTCAAATTCTAACTTTTGAAGAGTTCAGCACTTTATTGAATTCACGTCCTCTTTGTCGTCTGTCATCAGATTCAAGTGCACCGGAAGCATTAACACCTTCACATTTTTTGACAATGTCACCATTAAAATGTATTCCATCGCATGATTTGTCGGATATCAAGTTGAATAGGGTTGATCGTTTTCAACTGATTGACCGGATGGTTCAGGATTTCTGGAAACGCTGGAAATTAGAGTATCTAACGACTTCACAAACTCGGGAGAAATGGCATTTGAAATGCTCAAATATTGAAGTTGGCACGGTTGTCATATTAAAGTGTGAAAATTCGCCACCACTGCATTGGCCATTGGCGTTGGTCACAGAGGTCCATCCCGGAAAAGATGGTATAGTCCGTAATGTAACGCTGAAAACGAGTAAAGGTACCTATACACGACCTGTAGTAAAGGTATGTCCTTTACCGACCCAGTAGTCAGAAGAGTTGACTACTATATATATTTTTTTTTTGGTAGGTTAGTTTTTGTTTCTTTTTTGGTGAATTTTTTTTTTATAGTGGATGATTTTGACAAGTTCATTATTGAAAGGTATTTGATTTCAAAGTGACTGAAATTGAGTTTTCAGGGCGGGGGGTATGTTTTAGCCCTTTTTAAGTTATTATGATTTTAGTTTTGGCAACGTCGCGCATTCTGGGAATTCGAGACGTATGTTTTGTCAGATAGAAGAAATAAGTCAGATGTATCGGTATCGGCGGTCGGAAAGAATAGTTAAAGGTTGTTAGTATAAAGTTTTCGGTGTTAATCAAAACGGTTTTGGTTTAATTAACGGACATTTTAAATATATTAGGATTACAGTTCATTAGAAGGTCAGTTTGCATTGTATAAGTCCCATTTTGTTCCATTTCAATCCTTATACCCTGTTCCCTTACATCCTTATACAGTGCGGCGCTGTGTGGACGCAAGAGAGCAGTTTATATTGGTAAGACAATTTATAACATCATTTTATTGGTTCAAATATAGGGAAAATGCAACAAGTTATAATATCCTCCTTTTTTTTAATGCTAAAGATCTTTTGTTGATCAAATGTAATCTCACCGATCCTATTCAATGAAAAGATTTTTAGGACGGAATAAAATAAAATTTTCATTTGATCAATAACGATATCGAAAGGAATAATAGCCAATAAATTTGTCTGAAGTCTGACTTGATTTGAATACTACTTATATTTACTTACAAAAAAAGAATGGTTCTGGTCTGCTTTCACGCCAAAGGCAAAATCTTCAGTCAGCACTAAAGCTCCCGGACATTTTTCTTTTTTTGAGACTGAATTTTCAGTGAGACGTGATTAATTGCAATTCTACCTTTTCCAGGAAAGGAAGGAAGGAAGGCACTTAGTCTTGAACACACGACGTGCGAGGAAAAGAATTGAATCAACTCCTTCATTTTAGGGTAACTATATATCATTTGTACGGTTCTCTCTCATACAGGTGTCCGAATATTGTTCGACAAAATCTTATAATAATATTTTATGTTTCAGAATAAGAATAAAATATACAGGGTTAGAACTACACTGCGCAAAAAAATTAACGCACATTCTGAAAATCTCAATTTTAATAAAATTTAACTCCAAATTGACTTTATAACTTATTTTTTATGTACTCTCGGGAAGGTTTTGAATGAAACAAGACACATTAAATGGAAGAAAAATTCAGGATTTCACCGAATCTTATGTGAAAGAAGAGAAATAAACAACTTTCAAAATACTGGAATGCTGATCAGTGATTCAATACTTGGTATTTCCACCCCTTGCGTTAATTACAGCTCGGCAACGACGGTTCATACTCAAAATGAGTGATCTTAAAATGTTCTGATCTAATCCTTCCCAGATTTCTTTGAGTTGGATTCCTAAGTCAATAAGAGTAGCTGGATGATTTTCTGAACTTCTCAGCCTTCTATTGAGGTTGTTCCAAACCTGCTCAATCGGATTGAGTTCTGGACTTTTTGCTGGCCATTCCTTTCGAGAGACTTCAACCTCTTCAAGGTACTCCTGAACGATGCGCGCACGATGGGGTCTGGCATTATCGTCCATAAAAATGAAATTTTCACCAATGTATGGGGCAAATGGCACTACATACTCTTCAAGATCGTTCCTTATATACCTATCAGCATTCATAGCTCCATTATCAACGACCACTAGGTCTGTGCGAGCAGTCAATATTCCACCCCATACCATTGTCGACCCTCCTCCGAAACCAGTAGTATTCAGGAAATTGCACTGAGCATATCTTTCATGCGGACGTCTGTATACAAGGGAACGGCGATCACAATGGTAAAGGCAGAATCTAGACTCATCTGTGAAGAGAACTCTTTCCCAATCAGCCTCTTCCCAATGGATATGCTCTCTCGCAAAATCCAAACGCGCCCTTCGATGGGCTGGAGTAAGAGCTGGGCCTCTTGCCGTGATACGAGGCCTTAAATCATATTCTCTGAGGCGATTTCTTATTGTCTGAGTGCTAATTTGCACCCCATGAGTTTGCTCAAGCTGATTTTGAAGGAGGCGAGCGGTTGCAAACAGTTGTCTAAACGAAGAAACTCTCAAGTAACGTTCTTGAATGGCAGTTGTTACCCGTGGTCTACCCTGTCCTGGTCTTCGGACATTCATACCTGTCTCCGCTTGGGCACATTCCTCTTGGGTTAAATTGCGTGTTGCGCGTTGCATAGCGATCGAGTGTAGAAAATCAAACGAAAGAAAAACTATTGATCACTAGAATTGATCGAGAACAAATGATATCAGAATGGAGCCAATACATTCAAAACCTGATAATTTCATCTTTTTTTATTCCTGCTGGGAAAAAACATTTGTATTGAAGAAAAACGTTGAAAGTGTATAACATATGCATGCATAATTCTGATATGAATAATTATCATTGAGAACACCTTCAGTTGTAGAATAAATTAGAGATTTCCATAATGAGCATTAATTTTTTTGCGCAGTGTATATTGAAAACTTATACATTTGAATTGATCAAACGAAAACGTTATACATGCATGTTATAATGTTTAATCAAATAACGGTCAACCAACGCATCCAGTTGAAGGATCCTATCATATCATGATTACATTAACTCTCCAAATAAGAAGGCCATGAACAGCGGAGGGATACAGTGATGAAGGCATGTAATGGAAAAGTAATTATATTATAACCGCATCAAATTGGGAATTATTCATGTTGGTGAACTGAGCAGTATCCACATCTATGGAATGATATGTTCAATTCAGCGTTATTTCAGCAGATTTATTTGGTAGCTCATAACTATAATTCAGGATGACCCTTCACATATTCGTAATGCTATCGAATACAGATATGGATGGAAAATTATGGAAATTGAAATATTTTGATGGATATTGAGTACTTGACGTAATGCTGTTTTAATATTTGAAGTGCATTCATAAGATACGTAATTGTGATAATATCCTTGTAATGCTGAGAAAATATGTTTCATGAAGCCATTTCAACAACTCTAAATAGTTATGAAAGAAAAATAATTACTTCTTCAACATCAGATCGGAATACTACTGACCAGAGGGAATAAACTAACTCTACTATGGTTACCGGGGCATTGTGGTATTGAAGGAAACGAAAAAGCTGATGACCTTGCAAAAAGAGCATCAAGATTAACATCTGTTTGATCCTGAGTTCTTCTGTGGGCTTGGAAAAGACATATATAAGAGGATCGTAGATGCAGCCCGAAAGAAGGGATGGGAAGTTGTCCAGGAGCCTCACATCAGGGACACCAGAGGTAAGCTCAACAAGCCCGATATAGTCTGCATTAAAGGTACGGAAGTGATAGTTGCAGACGTGGGGGTGTCATGGAAGGCCCCTAGGTCGCTCTCTGAAACATATCATTTGAAGAGAGCGACATATGATCAGCCAGAGCTGTTGGAGGTGGTGGCGGCAAGGAATCCTGGCAGGAGCATCCGAGTTTTACCCTTCATCATCGGAGCAAGGAGGTTCTGGTGCCGAGAAAGCAGTGCCCTTCTGCAAGCCCTCTCAATAGACACAACGCAAATTAGAAGGGACCTCGTGATGACAACTCTACGAGGAGGATGGTCCATCCACAAAGATGTCAGTTGCACAGCGTGGGATTAGCATTTTATTTTTTGCTACCTCTGGCAAGATCCACAGAGCGTAATCGATTTTTTGTGCGTGTTGCAGGTGTTCGTGTTCGGGATAATGGTCTTTCCGCTCTAAGTGTGTGAGATTGAACGGTTGAGCGTTATCAGAGACAATTTTTGATTTTCACTTATACCATTGTTCACTGCTTACATTCCATTTGTTACCTTGTGATATATACTTATATGTACCATTGAATTGTGTCCTATATACACTTGCACTAATTGTAATTCACACTGTTTACTTGAATAAAGATCTTTGACAGCGGACCAACCTGGATGTGGGACAATAGAAAAACCCACTGGAAAAACACTCCAGGTCTTGCTGGGGTAAACAAATTTGTGGTGCTTTCACCGACCTATACTAGGAGGCTCTTGAAACTATCATGAGCTGAGCTTCGGGTGATGGTTCGACTGCTGCAAGTCACTGTCGGTGCAAATACCTAATGTACCCCATGGATAAGTCAGCAGAAGAGATCTGCAGGCTCTGGAGAAAGGAGGTAGAAACATCCGAACACATAGCGGAAAATGTCCAGGGCTGACTGGTCTAAGAACCACTCATGTGGGAAAGTAGGTTCTGGATACTCACAAAGTAATAGCCAAGGCTCCTAAGGATGTCGTCGCTTTCGTTAACCGTATCGACGGCCTTCTTGGGTTTGTATGAATAGGTAGGGTTAAGAACAAAAGATCAAATTGGTCGCAGTTCCCGCAAGTCAAACAGAACCGCAACGATCTCGATTCAGTGAATAATAATAATAATAATGATCGGGCTACTACAAACAAATACGCTATCACATGATTAGGTCATATTGAGTTCTGGCCTTATTGGGTATAGTTACCTCATTGTGATATAAGTTTGAAGGCTACCTATTGATGAAAAATTACATAGGAAAGATGAAATTCTCAAAGATTCTAAACAAATCCAATTGCAAGCTTTCAGTGGACTCCATTGAACTTATTCAACAAACCACTTCCTCATAATAAGTGAGCAATGAACTGGGTAGATTAGATCGGTCGGTTTTTCTCCACTAACCTCAGTTTCATCCAGACTGAAAGACTTGACCTGACTATAGCCACATTGTGTAGTGTGATTAGAGCAGGTAGAATCGACGATCTACTAAGACAGTTTTTCTCTACAAGTCGCTGGTACATAAGTTAGTTCATCCAGTTCTATAGATAAGACAGGTTGCCTCGTAACTTTCAACTTGATTGGGGCTAACAGGTTCGTCACGAATGCTGATTGGTTGAAGTTATGAGTCAACGTCTAACCTATACACCTTGGCCAATGGTGATATGGCTAACGGATGACACGTTACCCACACTCTTAAGTTACGAGAGAACCTGTTTAATCTTTAGATCTTGATCCAGGAGAATGTGTGAATGCAAATATACGAGTTTTCATAGTTGTAATGAACAGTCTAGATTGGCATGTATGTATACCAACCAATTTCCAAAAAAAAAGGAACTACCAATTATACTTCTTGCTATCAATCAATTATCTATATTTTTTCCCAGTTCCAAATTCAAATAATACTCTAAACGAATGATTGATTCATTACTCACATTATCATTTGTGAAGTATCCAACTAGGGCAGGGGTGGCAAAACCATTGAAACACACTAACGAGTTGGCCATCCCTAATACAATACCTGTAACAAAAATAATAATAATAAGAATGTGAAAGAAGTAATGATAAACATAACAATATTTTTATGTACAACAATTGTAGCTTCATCAGATTTAAATTTGTACTAATACTAAATAAATATATGTAGATCTGATTGGTGCAATCGGGAAGATAATTAATTTATGTTAAAAAATGTATTTATTCAATTTTTCTCGAATGATTCGGATATAGGAAATGAAGTATGTCTGATGCAATTTCTTCTATTTCTATTATTATCTTCTATACGTTCATTTTGGTTCAAAAATTGAAAGACAAACGATAAAAAATGAAGGAGATTTATATTGAAACTCTACTTTCTTGGTAAAATTATCATTATTTATTGCATATTCAAAAGGTCATTCAAGAAGATCGCTTAATATTTTTGTTATTGAGTTGGCGCAACCGTTCCTGCTGCAAATATAAAAAAATTTAGATAAGTTCAAACCTCGGTTCAAACGTTTGTCCATACAAAGGTTGAAAATTATCTAGGATTCAGTTTTTTTTATTATGATTCATTTTGTTGGTTCATCTGAAGTATTATTTTTCAAAAATTGCAATAGATAACTGTTGAACAAATAATCAACTCGAAGTTTGAATTGATGTTACTGGTAAAAAAAAAATTATATTATTTTTAGAGAAAGAGCAAACTTCTCTAATACATTATAAAGGATTCTGCATTCAGATGACAGAAGTTCAATGAATTTTGTAGATATAGGTAACTATGTATTTTGCTGAAACCAAAATTCTAAAAATTCGAGGAAATAGTAGACAATAATTAACAGAAAATTTTGAATTTTCTATTTTCGCAACTCCTCGGGGTCTTGAAGGTTAGTTATATCTGACCAATTTCATAAATTGAATGTATACAATATTTGTCTACTGAATAAAGAAATAATAAAACTGATGGTATAAGTTGTAACATTGACTTAAATACCAGAAGAGACATAAACACAAAAAAAAAGTATATAAAATTTTTCCACCTCTAGGTAATTTGAAAATTGACTTTTCTTTTATTATTATTATTAGGTATATCGATGGAAATACACGTATACAAAATTTCTGTAGCGTTGTAATGTTGAATTACATCTATCAAGAACAATATATGCAAGCTTAGACTATTATCAAAGCATTTTAAGGTATACTCACTGGCAAAATTGGGACTATTGTCGACTATGCTGGCCAGCACTCCTGTTGAGACAGCGCCATGGCATGCAGCAGAGGCTCCTACGAAAATAAACGCAATCATACTGTTGCAACCTGAATACGCTATGGCGAGCATGCAGAAACCTTGGCCAACAGTTGCTAAAAAGATATTTGGTTATTGATCAGGGGGCTAAATTTGGTCTGGATATGTCTTCAAGTTTTCATTTTGCGAAAATGTTTACCACCACGGAGAAAATTTGAAAAATTAACTCAGGAGGAAGAACTTTAAATGTGGAAAAACAGCAATTCCTAAGTGTATGGAGTAGTCTGTGACTTCCGGAAAACACAGCAAAAGACTAAAATTTGATGTGTGATTAATTGAATTTTACATTTCATGAATTTATTGTTCGTTGGGATTGTTTTTAAATCCATAAACCAATTCAATTTTCAATCAAGAAAAATTAATTACAATTTGAAATGTCAAATTTAGTTCTCGAAACATCCAATTTTAGTTTCTTTCTGTGTTTTCCGGTCACTGACTATCGCACACAGTTAGAAATTGCGGTCTTTCCTCATTTGAAGTTCTTCCTCGATAACCCTTAAAGTATGCTTTTTAGGTATAGGGTTTGCTTAAGTAAACCCTATTTTTTTATGTACGTAGAATCGTCTGAAATAATGAATAATATATGGTTTCAATTTGAACCCAAGGTATGGAATATATCTGAAATTTCGATCAAAAAAGCTATGTAATTATACAATAACATACAGGGTGTCCAATTGAAATTAGCAAGTATTAGTCTGTTTCCGGTATAACCGGAATTTGTAGAGACCTGGAAATATTTAAGGGAGAAAGAAGGTCTCAAACCCCAACATGCGAATTTTCATGATCAGTTCTCCATGAACTCCTAATAGGCTATCGCGGTGAAGCACCCTGTATAATTACAAAATTAAATATTCAGTTTTTGGAAAGGAGTTGAGATTAGATGAATGGAAATAGACATCTGACTTTCGAGGAGCTGAATAATTTCAGTAGTGCTGTCCTAATTCGAGCAAAAAAGACGCTTTGAGTTAATTTGTCTTTCGAATAATTCAAGTTTTATCTCAGCACTCCAGAAGCTGTCGGATACTCCATGACATAGATATAGGTAAGGTAAGTCTATAATTTATGTAGTGAGATGAATGATGAAACTTGGGATAACTCAAATTTTCTAGCTGCATTAAAATTCGAACTTTGAATCCAAATATTGAATGGTTCAATTCATTCTAATTAATAGACACAACACTGACAATTTTCGAGGTTTAATCGCAACCTTAATACTCACAAATTGCTGTTGCTAATTTTCTCACATTTGTCCTACTCATCAAGTTATTCTTCAAGATATAATCACCAACACGTGAAATTACCATTGAAGACAGCATCCTGAAAAACTGAGGTACTCCAGAAAGAATTCCAGTCTGAAACAGAAATACAAATTTTGAGAAATAATGTTGCTTTAAGAAGTATGATCTAATGACTACGATTTAATGACTGATAACTGAATGATTACTAAAGGGTCCTAAGCAACTTAGAAGAACATAAAATTAAAATCGAAAGTTTAGATTTCGTTTTCCGATATTCAGTGTGGTTCTGCGAAACAACGTCAAATTCAATTCGTGATTTTCACTGAGGTCCGGCTTGAATTCAACCATCTTTGTTGACATCACTCGTTAAGTTACTTTTGCAGTAATGTTCATAATATTTGTGGGTTGTGGTCCTTATACTGTGACTAGAGTAGTTCACGGCCAAGGACAATTCAGGTAAATAAAAGAACGGGATAAAAACACTTATTCAATTTATTTCCAATCCACTAAAAGAGTTTGAAGAAGATGATAATTATTCTTAGGGTCGCTGGACACTTGGGTTGTTGCGGCTCGGTCGCAGGTAGTTTTTCGCCGGTCTCGGGAACAGATGTGAAAATCTTTACTCTTCTCGTTGTCGGTGCAAGTGTTGCACATATGTTGTAGTTGTAGACTGTTCTGAACTCGATTGAATTATTCGACCTGAAATGCCGAGTTTTATGGGCATTCAGGCTGTTTTCCATTCGACCGTTAGCAAAGCCTTTTACGGATCCCTTAGGGGTGTGGCTTTGCTAATTCTAAGTTTTTACACCGTATTCTTCAGTTCTCGAACTGAATATTTTCGAAGGAATCGATCGATTCTCTACATATTCAGGACACCTATAAAAGGTTCCATCTGCAGAAAGCATATAAAAAGATTTCGGAATGTGTTTGTCGATATGTTTTCCAAGAGCGTAGAAATAAGGGGGGTACTGGGTATAATTCCCCGCCCCAAAATTTCCCAATTATGAAATAACAAATTCTCGCAGAAACGAAGAACGAAAATTTTTACACAAAATGAACCAATAATCATTTCTTTTTCTTTGAAATCCATACGGCAGTGAAAATTGAATCCTTTTACGTTTTATGAGTTTATTACCGCTTTCAAGATGAGTACTTTCATTGCACTACGAGCACGTCTATGTCCGAGGTTTATCTATCCACTTTGTCGGCCTCTCATTTGCCATCTGTGGTTCTGGCATTAGTTATCAGTATACACTCACCCGAAGTTTTCGGTTTTTTGTATCATTCTCGTCACAAAATTTCAATACTGTAGTTATCAAAGAACTAATTAATTAATTTGAATTGTCCATAGATATTCCAATTCAAAGTTTCCATCATGTTATATGCTAATTTTGAATGCAAATCCACAGGGTGTTATTTTTTCTTTTCTTCAGAACTATTTTTTGGTGAACCGCTGGTAGTTTAGGAAAATGTAGAAAGAAACTCTGGTCCAGTACTACACTCATTCGTTTGTTATAGTTTTATCGTATCTGCTGTCGATTACGAGCAAAAATTTCAAACAGCTCTCTAGTTATCCTCAGGAAAATTATAATGAAGATCCAGCTAGTGAGCTATAATGAATAAATTAGTTATAAGTTTTGGTATTTATTCACCCACTCTGTAGTTAATATGAATAAGTTTTGATAAACTGATTTACGACACACTAGAAACGCCCTGTATCACGAAAACAAAGCGTTTGCGGGCTCATATTCAGGGGACTTGTTATTTTGGAATTTATCCAAGGAATCTTTCATTTTCGTCCATAACGAATAATCCAATAAGGTAAAAACAACCGAAATGGTATTAAAAAAAATTATTTAGAGTAATTTGGTTCGAACTTCGTTATCAAACTTGTTTTTCTCACATTATACAGACATAAGTAAACGTTGTCGTAAAGAAATTTTTTTTCGATTACCCCCCCAAGAAAAAAAAAGATCTACGCCCTTGATGTTTTCTGCAGATGAAACACCTTGCTCGTGCTGAAAATTGAAGAGTTCACATAAACTGAATAGTGAATAGTAGGTATTCATAATATGTCAGATAAAGTTCCATTTCCAGTGTGTCGTGATTATTTATGACTCCAGCAGAATAGCAAGAACGATATCTATAGAACATTAATATTTCTTGGGCGCCAAAGGTAAATAACTTATATGAATGCAATACGAATGCATTTGTTATCCAAAAACATATATCTATGGTTTTTTTATGGAAAACATTCATTCCATGCAATGTTTACGTTCACGATATCGAATGAGATAAAATTCAAGTATTATGATTTCCGCATCTTTAACTACAAATACTCAAGTTCTGAGTTAGATATGTTACGTATCAGCTGAACACTATCCTTAATTCCCAATTCATGAATCAATTTTATATACTAACTGACAAAAAAACTGCAACACCCAGGAGTTGTTTAAATTTTAAATATCCATTATAAAGGGTGTTTTTTTTTAGAGCTATAGAACTTTACATTGCAATAAAACAACGATGGATTATTCGATTGACATGAATTTCATCTATCCGCAGGATAATCTTGTGGCATTACATTTTAAATATGATTTCTGGCATATGACCGCCACGGCTGGCTCGGATGTAGTCCAATCTGAACGTCCAATTTTCGAAGACTTTTTCCAACATTTGTGGCCGTATATCGGCAATAATACGGCGAATGTTGTCTTCCAAATGGTCAAGGGTTTGTGGCTTATCCGCATAGACCAATGACATTACATAGCCCCACAGAAAGTAGTCTAGTGGTGTTAAATCACAAGATCTTGGAGGCCAATTCACAGGTCCAAAACGTGAAATTAGGCGGTCACCAAACGTGTCTTTCAATAAATCGATTGTGGCACGAGCTGTGTGACATGTTGCGCCGTCTTGTGGGAACCACAGCTCCTAGACATCATGGTTGTTCAATTCAGGAATGAAAAAATTAGTAATCATGGCTCTATACCGATCACCATTGACTGTAGCGTTCTGACCATCATCGTTTTTGAAGAAGTACGGACCAATGATTCCACCAGCCCATAAAGCGCACCAAACAGTCAGTTTTTCTGGATGTAACGGTGTTTCGACATACACTTGAGGATTAGCTTCACTCCAAATGCGGCAGTTCTGTTTGTTGACGTAGTCATTCAACCAGAAGTGCTCTTCATCGCTGAACAAAATAAAATGGACGTAGTGCGCGATACGTATTCCGCACAGAACCATTATTTTCGAAATGAAATTGCACTATTTGCAAGCGTTGTTCAGGCGTGAGTCGGAAAAAAACACCCTATATAACCAGTTTTTTACAATACATCCTCGAATTCCGAGAAAAAAAAAACGGCGGAAGCGGGTTTGTACGCCTATGTAGATATTCGTGTAAATTTATAAAGAAATTTGAGAATTGAATTACCAGTCGCTCTCACAAAACTGGTAATCAAGAATCGTCTAACTCGAATTCAGTTTGTTTGTTATTTGAATATTTGAAGAATGAAAGTCGCTCATAACAGGAAATTCCTGATTAAATGAAACATAAACAGCCAAGGATGCATCCATAACACTTGTGAATAATTGAACGCAGTCGAAATTATATTATACTTACAGATGTGAGCTTCCATCCATGGATGAATCTGAAGTAGATCGGAGCGTTCGACAGAAGCATAAACAAACCCCACAGGCCTCCCACGTGACCCAGACAGTTCATCCAGACTGGCACTGAAGTGAGGATGGAGCGCCAAGGGATTGGAGCCTGAAAATCAGAAATCAGGGATGCATCATGTGATCTTATAAACTTGTATTTCTCATATTCGACTTCCCCCTTTTTCTGGTGTAGATCTCGCATATAGATTGCAAATTGTCCAGAAAAAGGCGAACGCCTCTTTTGATTAATTTTAAAATGTTAGTTTGTCAGAACTTATGACTGAGTTATATTTTATACACTGTGTCTGTAAGTATGGAACAAATTCATTTTTAGCTAAACAGATCATTTTGAGAAATAATCCTGAAACACGTCGATTTTAATTTAATTTATTTTGAAATAATAATCTAATATAAAGGGTGAATTACTTTTGAGTAATGACGTCACCGTAATTTTTTTTAAATAGAACACCCCCATTTTGTCTCAATTTTCCGATTACTCTAGGCGAGCTGATTCCAAAAATGTATCACATGTTGATTCCAATTGGTACAGGGTGGACAAAAATACAATAGTTTTGTGTGTGCTCATAAAGTAACGCGTATTATTCAAAATTAAGTGTTCGTGCTCACCCCCATTAGGGGGTTGAAGTTACGGGGATGAAAAATGCGGAAATGTTCCCTATCGAAACACAAAGTTTGGAATTCGAGGTTTCACTTTTTGGTAATAGCCCTTTTTTTGATTTGAGCTAAGAAATGGATCGAATGTATTCAACATCACAAAAACATCTTTTTCTCATCGATATAATTCAAAAAATTGCATTCGATTTGATCTGTACCTACGTATGAAAATTCATTTCGTTTATTCAAACTGCCTATTCAATAATGCCTAGATCAGTACTAACATTTCAAATGATACTCTATGGAAAATACATCAGCTTTTCAATAGGAAAATTAACCTATTAGATATTTATAATCATTTATTGTGTATTGTATCCAGTATCATTAGAAATGTAAATGGCTCTTCAGAGCCAAATATTGGTGGTATACATGTGAAAGTTTTTTTTTCAGTATTCATTCTAAATTATTATTTTTCATTTATTGAATAAATTAACTAATGGAAAACGAAAGTTGGAGAATATCCAATAGAAACTGGAATAGAAATTGTTATCAGTGAGTAAATAAATGATTCTTACTGTGTTTTTAGTAACAGTCTTTCCCAAACTATCTTCGATGTATTTTCTTTCGGCTGCTGATATTCTAGGATGATCAGCTGGGCTATCATAAACCAGAAACAACCAAGCTGCATACCAGATCGTTCCGACTGTACCAGTAAAATAAAACACAGCCTCCCAACCGAATGAGTCCATGAGGAACCCACATAATATATAGGTTAGTCCTGCTCCAACTGAACTACCTGGAAAGGATATGCTGTTAAACAAGTCAGAATATAGATTTGCTCTTATCCTAATAAATCAACAGGGCTGGCGCGAGTAATTTTGGCGCCTGAAGCAAAGAATTTTTTGGCGCCCCTGCTGAAAAAGTATCAATAAACACCCTCCGAACAAAGAACATCACATTCCTCGTTGATATTTCGCCATTTTTGATTTTTGATTGTGCTAATCGTTCCTTTCTAAAGTCGTTTCCACTGGGTTTCTTTTTTTTTTTGGACATTTTTATTTACAATAAATTTCTGGATTTCTTCGACGCCGATGAACAATGCGTAAGAAATTTATCTGATTCTCAGTTCTCACATTCACAATCGATCAATGAAAGATTACCTATCACACCACAAGATACAAAGGGCGGTAAGGCATGCAAATCTCCGAAAACTAAATGGGATTAAAAACATATGATCCGCTGAAAACATCCAGCATTTATCAGTAACTAGTTTCGAATTCAGAAACGTAGAAATTTTCCATATGTTGAATGTGTAAACAACTTCCACGTAATTCCAAGTATTATTTTTCGTCTTTGTGAAATACATTCTATTCCTCTTTCAATTAGGGTAATATGCAATGCTGCTTATATTGATTGAGTTTGCCATGTGTTATTTATTGAACAAGCGGCTTAGTAAAGACGGTTTGGAGATTTTTCTTCTTCTTCTTCCAATGCATATCCATTAATGGATGTTTGCGAGTTTCCATTTGTTCTTTATTTCTGGCGGTGTGTATCAATGACTCTACATCGCGTAGTCCTGTCCATTGCCTGATGTTTCGCAGCCAAGACATGTTCTTCCGTCCGATTCCTCTCCGACCGTCGATCTTGCCTTCAATGCTTCAATTAACAAATGTAAGAACTGATATTTCGTGATTCGAATTATATGCCCTAGATATGCTGTTTTCCTCTTTTTGATCATCTCAAACAGTTCACGTTGTTTGTTAACACGTCTTAGAACTTCCTCATTTGTCATGGAGATTTTTATTGCAGGGAATATTGATAAACGCTGCAAAGCGGACCAACCTCATGTTGTTTTTAAGAATCAAGATTAATTTTTTCAGAAATATGAAAAGGCGGCCACAAACTTCGCTAAATTGCCGTCACCGATATTTTTTATAGGTTGAAATCGAATGAAGTCACAATATTCGAAATGGCGCAACGAAGTAGATAGCTTACTGTTTTCTCAGATTTTTTTGGTGTCGGGTACAATGAGTATTTATCACCGATTAAATTGTTAATAAATATATTATTTAGGATTGATGAAGAGTTGGAAAGATATTATGCTGAGGAAACAACGAAATCCGTGGTTTTGCACCACGATAACATGTTATGCAATTGCGTTCACTCTGTGTTAACTCGAGAAGGTGTATATGGCAGGGATTACTGAGTTTACATCAGTGGCCCCGGCATGAAACACATCGATTTTCGGAAAGAGGGCGCACCATAGAAATTGATTGAAATCTCCTCGTCCAAACATAATCCATCCATAATCCTATGTGGATTTAGTCCTCCAACAACATTTTTTCATAGAAATAATTTTATTAACCGGCCTCGACTATACCTTCTGTCGAAAAAACACAATACTTGGATTAACCGATCAACTTATTATGATTTTTGATGAAATGTTAAGTTTCAGTTAACCATAACTAGTACAAAGTCACTTAGAGGAAGCCTGAATATTTAGATTATACAAGAGTTGCCCAAGTTTCCAGAAATACCTTCGAGCCAAGTGAATTTAATAATAATAATAATCCCAAATAAACCCCGGTATTCATATACATATATTAAAATAATTGTAATATTATTATAATATATAATAAAAATGAATAAATAATATAAACGCTTTTTTCAATCTAGCACCATACAAAATTCAGTTCATCATCGTTGACAATATTCCTTGCGGGTATATCACTAAGTAGAGCGATAAAGTACAATCAACGACTGGACAAAAAGCCATTCAAGTCGAAAATTTTTTGAAAGAATGAACATCAGAGACCAATACATACGTTAAATATTATTTCCAACTCTAGGGTTTGAAAAACGTGCGCCTATGGTTTATTACATCAATAGAACATTTGGCCAAGTTTTTTTTATGGACTAGTTCAAGTGACTTTGGATATACCGTATGTGGAAAAGTTTCATTTTATCTTCTTACCTAAATAAGCTGTTATAAATTTGCTTCTCTGGTTTGGCGGTATCCATTTCGCTGTCATATTGTGCATTGAAGGCCAAGCAAATCCCTGGAACACCATGCAAATATTATTTGTTTAATATTGGATAAAACACAGGATGTACTAGAACTAATTTTAGGTCAAGTGTGGTATAACAGGAAAATATGCATATCACAAAGCTCTGCTCCTTGAATGTAATACAAAATAATGTAGAGTAATGATTTACACGCAATATCGCTGTAATATAATAGTATATATCTGAAGATGAGGAACAAAGCAGAGGGAAAATTAAAATAACTGAGCTGAAACCACTTCGCTTTCATCCGTTTACATTCCTTTTACTATGAAATAAGCAGTAATAATCTTCTTTGAAAGAATAAATGAACTATTTACTTCTGAAGGAATACAAATTAAAACGACTATTGCAAAGCATATTTATTTCTTATTAGGCTTGTAGTAGTTATAAGAATATCAGAATTGTGCCTTCCATTTATACCGGGTGAGTTTTTCAAATCGAATCAGTCAAAAATGTCGAAAAGGAAACATCTCACGGAAAAATTTTTGGAAAAAGGGTTTGATGGTTTTGAGGGGAAAGTCCGCTGGCGCTAAAACCTCTTCTAAATATTTCACCCTTGTGGGGGGAAGGGGGTCAACTGTTGAATTTCCAATGGGAATCCCTGTTCTTATTGATTCATATTTTACGGTAAAGAATGAAAAAGTTTTTTAGGAACAATTTTATCTCTATTCTTAAATTTTGCCATCGAATTTATATATTTCGTTTGAAAGTTCCATTCATTCCATACCTCAAATCGTTCATTCTACAATAATTCGCGATTCAATATCATACCGGCAAGGGCGTAGAAATGCGATGGATACTTTAAAATTTCAGAATTCCAGCCAAAATGAAGAACGAAAATTTTTTCATGAAAATGAACCGATAACCATTTTACTTTTCTTTGTAATAGGAGATACCGAATTGGTAATAAAAAAAATTATTTGGTTCAAACTTCGTTATCAAACCACTTCTTCTCACATTACAGATATGAGTAAACGTACTCCTCAACAAAATTTTTTTCGATTACCCCACCAAGAAAACAAAGAGACCTACGCCATTGTATACCGGATAGAGTGAGATTTAACAAAATAGGAAGTTTGATGTTGCAGAACATTATCTTCCAAGTAGAGAGAACAATCTCTGTTAATCTCTGTGAATATAAACACGATCGATTTCTATAGATTCTCTTTTAATTCAACAATTGTTTCTGTCTTAGCGACTTCATTGAGAATTGTGTTACTTTTCGAATTACATTTTCAACTATATCTACCAAAATTGAGAGCACCTATAGGGCAAAGAAATAATTCATTTATGGCATCCCTAGTAGGTCCCGGGTATTCTGGGACTGTGACTATATAAATTCATCTAACGCAATGTGGAATTTCCAGATTGCAGTTTATCAATCAATATGAATTTACATGAAATATGGATTGAATCCATTGAATATAAGAGCAGTGTTTTGCATCAGATCAACAATGACGCTGATTACTTTACCTATAACCAGTAAAACCAGCTCATCCAGTTTCACTATAACTGATAGTTAATAATCATGAAAGAAGAAGATGAAAAACTCACCGTCAGTATTCCTTGAACCACCCTCAAGAATAAAAGGTAACGATAACCGAAGGAAGCCGCAAAGGGTATAAAAAGTGCCATCATTACTCCTATAAAATTCGATAGACCAAACACCAACTTTGTTCCATATTTAGAGGCTAAGATACCTCCAGGTATCTGAGTCAACCAGTGTAACCAGAAGAAAGCACCTAGCAATATTCCCTGCTCCTTTGGATTCCAAGGATAAGTCGGAGACATTGTGGGAACTTTAGGGGTCACATGACTAGAATAATCCAGTAATTTGGATTTATTGTTATACAACTAAAATGAAGAAATTCTCATATATTATACTATATAATCTTAGTAGGAAACAAAAGTTATTTCTTTGAAATTTGAATATCGTGAATCATTGAACACAATAAAGAATCATTCTAAAATGCTCATTTTCAATGAAGAACAATAAAAAAGTGGAAAATATGAACCTTCCTCTTTACAATGAAATGAACATCCATTGATTTCTATCAAAATATAATAATGAAATCATTAGAATCCAGGCAAAATAAGTATATTTTCAAATCAAAATTTATCATACAATGATGCGAACTGGTCATTGAAATGGATCTAATATTCTAATAGACCAATCAATCAAAATTATAATGAAATTTTAACTTTCTGTTTATTCTATAATCGTTATTCGATGTTTCATTGGTACACTGATAGTAACAACGTGAATATATTACGTCATGGAGGTTTGGAAATCTGCAAAATATATCACTAGCCGTTACTGTTAATATGACTGTTGTGGCTAGCTGATAAACTTTCCAATATTTGTTAGGTATATAAATTGTCATGAATTGAATAGGACTTTATATACAGTGTGTGGATGTAGGAACAAAATTCATAACTGCGTCAACGAATATTTTTCAGCAAAACGATCGGTTAGGTCAATTTTAGTTTTTAATCAATAAGCTTGTGGCATAAAAATTTTACTTAAGACGTGAGTAACGTCATGTTATTTTTTCAAATTGCAACTTACCAAATCGACCGTCCGAAAAAATTGGTACAAAAAAATAATTTTTTTTTGAGAAAATAACAACAACTTTACTGTGAGAGATGAAAATGAAACTGTCATGAAAGAGAATATCAATCTAATGAAATTTAGCGCATATATTCAAATATGACGTCACACTTAAAATTTCTGCCATAAAATGGTTGATCAAAACTAAAATGGATCTGTCCGAGTGTTCTACTTGCAAACATTCAATAATGGAGTTATGAATTCTTTTACTTACTTCAAACCACAGGGGCAGCCAGAGGAAGTTTTGGGATTTCTTGTTTTTCTGTTTTTTTAAATGGTTAAATATACATTTTATAACAAATATAATCTTACGGTTATTTAATGTTTCAACACTGAGGTCCGATAGAAATATAGGGACAATCCAAACTAATTTATTCAAAGAAAAGAATTTGTTATTATCCCCTGTGTACACGCCCTTGTTTTAAAACACCTTTCCCCGAAACTTAAATCTGGCTACGCCCATGCTCCATTCACACATTTTATTTTCATCAATGTCCAAAATGTAGTAATAATTGTGGTAATAATAATTGTTGAAAACAATTCGCAATTCCACATCATGTTAGATTTGAAAAGTATAGAGGAGGTAATAAAGTTAAAATGAAAATTAAATGGCTCCAATTCATTTGAAGGTTATTTACCGTTTCAGTCCAATTAGTTGAATGAAAGTCCAAAGTGGATGCATTCAATAAAGGTTCAGTCACAATGCATTCACTCGTTAGTGAATAATTATTCTTTGGTCTATTTTCCACCATTGATACAATGGCCATGTTCAGGTTCAAACGAAGATTATAATTAATCATGAAGCCGAAGAACACCATGTACCATAGTGTCCTCCTTGCGGGACAGCAGTCCTTGACATCTTCTGTAATAAAGATAAAATTTTATTGATTACATAATTTTCCACCAAAAGGAAATTATAAAATTGAGGTGCTATTTGAAAATTATTCAATTCTTCACCATAGAACTATATATACAAACTGAATTTCAACGTATTCTGATCTGCTTTTATGAATGTATTGTTCATATTTTTCCGATATTCTCCTTCAATAATTCATAGTTCTTGTGAAGTGATCAAAAAAAAGTTTAAGATTTTAAGATCAACAGTTAAGATCAACAGCTTTCAGCCGGTGACAGATTTGTAATTTTTATTAGGTGTACAACTTTGCTTTTGCCGTTTTGTAATAGATGGCTGCAGCGGTAGTCGTAGATGTCATACAATAAGCTTAGGTATTTGTAAACATAACGCCATCGAAATATTAGTCGATTTGTTTCTGAATCATAAAGTTATTCACGATTGAACATATCAGCTTACGAGCCAAATTCTCGTCATTTGCGGGAGGTTTCAATTTTCTCTTTTAATATGAAGAAATCTGCGGCTGACGCTCATCGAATGCTCTCAAATACCTTTAATGGGGCCGCTATTAATAAAAAAAACGTGCTGAAAGTGGTTTCTACGCTTCAAGAACGGTGATTTTTACGTCGAAGACCAGCTTGGCGGAGGAAGAGAGAAGGTTTCCGAAGATGCAGAATTGGAGGCATTATTTGATGAAGACTCGTGTCAACCGCACCAAGAATTGGCAGGATCATTGTGAGTGACGCAACAAGCCATTTCAAATTGCGGAAAACATAGAAATGATTCAAAAACAAGGAAATTGGGTGCCGTACGAGTTGAAGCCGAGAGATGTTAAACGGCGTTTGTTTGCTTGTGAACAGCTGCTTGCAAGACAGAAGGCATTTCTGCATCCCATTTTGAATGGAGACGAAAAATAGGTTCAATACATAATCCCAAGTGCAGAAAATCATGGGGATATCCCGATCATACTTCCACGTTACTGCCAAACCGAATATTCATGAATCCAAGGTCATGCTCAGTAGTTGGTTGGACCAGCTTGGCGTAGTGTATTATGACTTGTTGAAAATGACTGAAACAATCACAGGCGATCGTTATCGAACACAATTAATGCGTTTGAGCCGAGCATTGAAAGACAAACGGCCGCAACACAACGATAGTCATGATAAAGTGATTTTACAGCATGACAATGCTCCACCCCATGTTGCGAAAGTGGTCAACACATACTTGCAAAAGTTGAAATGCCCACCCGCCGAATTCTTCAGACGTTGCTCTCTCGGACTATCACTTGTTTCGATCAATTGCACACGGTCTGGCTGACCAGCACTTAGGGAAGTAAAGAAATGGATTAATTAGTCGATCGTTTCAAAATATGACCAGTTTTTTCAACGAGAGTTCATACGCTGCTCGAAAGATGGGAGAAAGTGCTGGCCAACGATAGAAAATACTTTGAATCATAGTCTCAAATTTCTTGAAAAAAAACGGCGGAAGTAGAGTTATACGCCTAGGTAGCATAGAAAATTCAGCTATAATTTCGAAAAAAATATCCTAATATTTCAGTGACAACCGATTCCAGAAGAATATCGAACAAAAGTTCCCCAATATTTTTGACTTAGTTGAAATATTTGTGATTCAAAATGTTGCACTAAAGTATTTTTGTGAAATATTGAAAGAATCGTATAATCAAAAGTTCCAATGAAGGAAACCATTCGGCAGAAATGACATCATGTTAAATTTAATTATTTCGTATATACCTGCAAAGGTAAAGGACTGATCACTCATCGATGAATAGATGAACGAGCGCTCAACAGCTCTTGATGCAATCGTAGTGATTTTCTCGACTTCTTTCAATTTTTTTCGCATTCATCACTAATCTTTAAACAGTCTCATTTAAATTCAATTTTTAGAGTTCCATTTCAGTCAACACAGTTGAGTGTCAGTTATGTTTCGGGAGGAAAATTAAAATTATTTTTATAATAGAAGATGAGTGAAAATCTTTGCCTGACCTACTTCTCTGCGAAACACTCCTAACAATTTATATTTATGTCGAAATCCTTGAAAAATCAATGCCAATGACAGTTAAAAGTGTTGCCGATTTAAAGGGAACAAAACAAAAGATACTCAGAGTTCACATGATGAAAAGTTACGCCCGATATATAAATAGAACAAATCACGAAATTCAAAATTGAATTTCGAAATAAAACGTGTGAATCCACTTCATTTCGTCACATGAGGAGAATGAACCCATTTCTCATTAGCATGTTTACATCTTATATATAGGTTAACCTTGTACAATTGATAAGTTTGCGATCCACGAGAAAAAGAAATGAAAGTAAAAATAATCATACGTTCGCTAGCTGACTTCTCACATATAGCACTCTCAAAAATTGTATGAATAAAGGGCACTCACCTTCCATTTGGATTTCCATTTCGCTGGACACTTTAACAACACAAGAATGTCTTCAAGAAGTCATTGTGCAATTTTTGTATAGAGTCTACCGATTGAACGTCGAGCTAGTACTATGCTATGTCATTTTATTGATCGCTCAAAGTAGCTCTATGTACTTACTGATTTACAATTGAAAGTTGAAAGAAACGATAAAATAAATCAAATATTTACATAAGTCCTCTTAATTACTTAGCTCTGGATTCTCGTCCCAGTACAACAGCGAATTCGGTTGATGAATTCTGAAATATGTCTATTTATATGTTTTATCCAACTGTAGATAGGTTTATTTTTAATTTAGCAGGAAAATCGATTACTACTGACCGTTTACATACAGAGCCATTTGACTATAGTGACAAACAAGCAACAACACTTTTCAGTGAATTCCATCGTTGTGTTATCTAACAACGATGAAAAACATAAGATGAACTGATGTGAAACAGGTTTTCCTCATGTAACTTTGTCGATTATTCCAATTCGAAAATATTGCAATGGTCCTTGCCGTTTCTTCTTCTCTTGTGCGTGCATATTTCACCAAATATTGAATGTCACAGTTTCAATTCATTCGTTATGCAAGAACCAAAACTGGTATTTCTGCATCTGACCTGATACGTATATACATAATTTGAAACATTGTTATTGTTGAATATGCTAATCCAATCGCAAAGAACAGTTTCAAAAGTTGTTACCATCAAGAACTTTTGAGAATTCGTTTATTCATGCCTCATTTGAGCTCTCGATGACCAAAGAACACTATACAGTGTGTGCGCTATCAATTGTTTTCGAGCGAAACACTCGGACAGATCAATTTTAATTAACCACCTCATGGCAAAGTGACTTCAATAAAATAATTGGTAATAACACCTACTGTGAATGTTGAAAATTAAATTTTCATTGAAAAAAAATTTCAATTTAGACCAAAACAAACGAAATTTAGCGCTAATGTTCAAATTGTGCGAATTTTGTACACTTTCTCTTTAAAGTGTTCCGCACATAAAAATCTAAAGGGGTCAGATCGGGGCTCCTGGGTGGCCATCTTCTGAACCGTATCCGATTCATCAACCAAATACCAAACATTTTGCCTGGTAGCCAGAGGCATTTGGTCTAATGTGCCTGGTTCCCTATGATGATATTTTTGAATTCTTCAGAATTGAGACGATCTGGAAGAATTACTGGACCAAAAAGTTCGCCTCCCATCAGTCCCAACCATACGTTTACTCTAAACTCCTGTTGGAAATGGGTAACAACAGTCGCATGTGGGTTTTCCCTTTTCCATAAATGGCTATTTCGAGTAGCAGGTGGCATTTTATTTCGAAAAAATAACTAGAATTTAATTCATTTATTGAGTTTAATAGGAATAAGTATTTCCATGTGAATTATTTCAATATCCAAATAATCAGTCAATTGAAAATTTATTGATGATCGTATTAAAACTGGTTCTATTGAGTCTAGTGTCATCAAAAAAATGTTTTTCACTGAATATGGTTCAATAAAGGTAGAGTATTCGCTTGATTGGAAAAATAATGCAACTTAGAACTGTTTCAATTCACTACTAGTCATTGAGAAGAATTTTTTTTTTCAACAATCATAAGATAAGTGTACTTCAATGCAATTTTATCTATATCTATACTCCATTACTTGTGGAATCGAATAACACAATCATTTGGGCAATGTTGAAATAGTCAAACAAATGATTAGTCCTCATTGAAAACGTGATCCACATTATTCCATTTCGACTATACGTAGATAAGATAATTTTCATTTAAATGATTTCATTTCGAGATCAATTTATCTTCTGGGAATATTTGCTCAAATTTTATCTTCGGAACGATAATGATGATAGATTGACACGAAGAATTTCAGTGATAATTGAAATGGTTAGTTCCTAATAGATGAATTGATAAATATAAGGCAGATATAGCCAATTCAAAAAATTCCTCAATTTTTTCATAGATTTCATTAGAACTTGTACAATTAGTATTGTGCTAAACTCAGTTAAAATCGACTGTTTCTTAAAATTATATCACACAGGAATCATAAACCAATATTCTGGCCATGTATTATTTTCTGTATCTGTAATAAAGATTTCACTTTCGTCCTTCACCTGAGTTGGACACAATTTTTACAAATATTACTTGGGTTTCCCATTTTCCAATCAACTTTACCTAATCATATATCCCACATGATTTGCATGATGTCATGCCATCTAACGTTGTGTTTATGAAATCTAGAAATGACGAAGAGTGGAAATGGAGAAAACCTCAACATTTTCCGGTAATGGAAATTCATCCAATATAAAGGGATCTTGGTCAGAGTTTCATTGGAACGGAGAGATGGCGCCTATAGTATAGACCGAAGCATTATATAAACTGCTCGTCGAAAGTCAAGGATATTGATGTTCCTATTCTGAAAATGCAAATTTTGCGTTCAATTCAAATAGTTTTTCCAATTACATGAATTGCGATATATAGGGTGATTCACCGCGATGGCCAATTAGACATTTATGGAAAACTAATCATGAGTTTGTGCTGAAAATTTGCATGTTGGGGATTGAGACAATGATCTTTCTCCCTGAAATACTTTCAGATCTCTACAACTTCCGGTTATACCAGAAATAGACTACTACTTCCTAATTTCAAAAGACACACCCAGTTTATCATTGCATTGCATTTAGAATTATTATTGATTTAATATCGCTCATTGGTAATAATAATATAGGTACCTCAGCGATGGAATTAGTTTATTAGGTATAAAATAAACTTTTTTCTTCTTCTTCATCATTAGATAGCTTTTTTTGATGAAAATTCCAGCAATATGCCATTCCTTGGTCAAAACTCAACGGATCATGAGTTGATGAGATTCTTATGAAAAAAAGGTGGCGACAAAAATAGTGGGGGTTACTTCAGCAAACTCTATACCTAAAATGAATACTCTCCCCCCAAGGCCTTTGTCTGGGTACGCCACTGCCTTGAATGACATCCAATTTTCTACGTCAAATTAGTAGCTTCGTTGCCGAATTGAATTTTATATTTTCGTTATTGTGTCCCGCAGTGGAAGCACAAGGCTGAATGAAAATGGTATACAGAGTGATTCACCGCGATAGCCTATTAGACGTTTATGGTAAACTAATATTAATTTTGTGCCGAAAATTTGTATATTGGGGTTTGCGGTGATTATCTCTCTCCCTAAAATATTTTCAGAACTCTACAATTTCCTTTTATACTGAAAACAGAGTTTTTTGGAAAAAACCTATTTTTTTTGTTCTTTCAGTCAATTTCACTCAGGCATAAAAAAAGAAATGTATCAAGCAAATCCTATACTTCAAGAGTTATCGAAGAAAAAATTGAACTTAGCAAAACTGCAAGGGAGTAGTCGATGACTTCCAGAAAACATAGAAAGAAACTAGAAAGTCGAAATTTTATGGATTGTAATCAATTGTTCGTTAAGACGGTTGAGAATCCATAAATCATAAAATTTTCAATTAATCATTAAAAGCATCAGTCGCAAAACGAACTAAAACTACTCAAAAATGCATTTCAATAATACACTTATGGGCCCTATGAACCACACTGGTCTATGCGACTTATTAGAAAGTAATTAAAAAGTGATAGATGCATCCAATGAGTGTAAACAAAAACGCCCCCCGAGTGGAACGGGGATTAATCAGCCAATAAGAAGAATCAAATCGAGACATTCTTGTTTCCAAGACGATGTGCTAAATACCGGGGTTTATTTGAGAGTATTGTTAGCAATATTTTCTTAAATTCCAAAGGAATTTCCGAAAACTTGGACAACCCTTGTATAATCGAAATATTCTGGTTTCCTCCAAGTAACTTTGGTTTTACTATACTTATGTTCAGGACATCTGTATTTTTTGTTTTATATTTTATTTTTATATTTTATTGACTCACCCTGTAAAGTTTTGAGGGAAATAAACGAGTATGAGTATGAGTAATAGGTTTTTTGTAATCACAATTTCCATGTTAAATGGTGTGAATGAATGAAGTTCCACCTCCTCAAATGTAACGGCCATAAATATTAGATAAAATTTAATATGCCGAACTCGTGTGCGTCAGATTATTTAGTGAAACCCGATGCATGAATTTCGATCCGCCAAACAGTATTTTGAATTCCATTCGTTGAACCGAATCCCGAAATCATCAAGCCTACGTTCATTTGCATCTTGAAAACCCTCAAATCGTTTCGGGTTCGTTAATTTCGAGTAGTCGTAATCATTTTCGTTTCACTCGTTGAGAATCGGAATTAATTGGAACTCTAATGGTTCGGAGAGAAGCAAATTTACAATTCGCTCTTGATAAATCCGAATCTTCGAATGAAACGGGAGGATTCGTTTCATTTGCATTTCAATAACGGGAAAATCTGAGCACTTTCGAGTCCGCCAGAAGTTGTCGCGATCCTCTCGTTATCTTTGAACAGATTCAAAAAAATTCGGTTTCATTTGCGCCCACTTCAACGCAGAATTAATTCAGATGGGTACAGAGAGAAACAAAGGAATCAGGGCATCTAGAATATCCCAAGAATTTCGAATTGATACCTCTCGATTTGTTCGAATTTTGTTTGTTGCTGATTGAATGACATTTCATTCTTAGATGTCTTCACAAATAAATGGCAATTTGAATGAAACACAATAAATTGTACAACACAGCCCAGACAATTTTTTCGATGCGAATTACTCAGTTCAGTTCTTTGATAACTACATATTGAAATTTTGTGACGAGAAAATACAAAAAACCGAAAACAGCTGGTAAGTGTATACCGATGAGAAATGCAAAAATCACAGATAGCAAATAAAGGACAATGCCGAGAAAGCGGATAGATAAAGGAAAATAAGAAACCTCGAACAAAGACGAGCTCGTAGTGCAATAAAAGTACTCATCTTGAAAGCGATAATAAACTCATAAACCGTAAAAGGTTACGATTTTTTACTGACGTATCGATTCAAAGGATGGTAAAATGATTTTTATTGGTTCATTTTATGGAGAAATTTTCGTATTTTGAAAATCTTGGGGGGTAATTACCCACATTACATTGTATCCAAAATTATCAATAATTATAAGTTCCAGAGAAGCTAGATAGAATACAAATCAATGTATGAATATTGGGCTGAGATCTTTTGGCGTGTTTTATATACCATTCAGGAGGACGAATGTATGTAGAAATTGCATGATATAGATTGATGTCCCCAGCAGATGAATCTGATTCCAATGAGATCGATCTGTTTGATACCTTTCTATCTTTTTTATATATGATGTTCTGCGGTGTCCGTGAAGTTAGCACCCACTTTTTCGAAAATGAAGAATTTTTTTTTTGCGTTCGTTAGTAACTCGTTAGTAACTATTTGTAACACAAAAATTTTCGTTTGTACCTCAACGATACTGGTAGAAAACATCGCATTCCGCAAGGGTGCCAACTTCACGGGCACCCACTCTTTGATTTTTCTCGGAAAAAAATATTCAGTTAGGAAGTCCATCGTTAGTAACTATTTGTAACACAAAAATTTTCGTTTGTAACCTAACCTATAATGGAAAAATTACACCCCCAAAATGCGAAGTTGGCACCCACTTTTTCGAAAATGATGATTTTTACTTTTGCATTCGTTAGTAACTCGTTAGTAACTATTTGTAACACAAAAATTTTCGTTTGTACCTCAAGAAAACTGGTAGAAAAAAATTGTTATCCACAAGAGTTTCAACTTCACGCACACCCACTTTTAGATTTTTCTCGGAAAAAAATATTCAGTTAAGAAGTCCATCGTTAGTAACTATTTATAACACAAAAATTTTCGTTTGTAACCTAACCTATGATGGAAAAATGACACCCCCAAAATGCGAAGTTAGCACCCACTTTTTCGAAAATGATGAATTTTTTTTTGCATTCGTTAGTAACTCGTTAGTAACTATTTGTAACATAAAAATTTTCGTTTGTAACCTAACCTATGGTGAAAAAATGACACCCCCAAAATGCGAAGTTAGCACCCACTTTTTCGGAAATGATGAATTTTTTTTTTGCATTCGTTAGTAACTATTTGTAACACCAAAATTTTCGTTTGTACCTCAAGAAAACTGGTAGAAAAAAATTGTTATCCACAAGAGTTCCAACTTCACGGACACCCACTTTTAGATTTTTCTCGGAAAAAAATATTCAGTTAAGAAGTCAATCGTTAGTAACTATTTGTAACACCAAAATTTTCGTTTTTAACCTAACCTATAAAGGAAAAATGACACCCCCAAAATGCGAAGTTGGCACCCACTTTTTCGAAAATGATAATTTTTATTTTTGCATTCGTTAGTAACTCGTTATTAACTATTTGTAACACCAAAATTTTCGTTTGTAACCTAACCTATGATGGAAAAATGACACCCTCAAAATGCGAAGTTAGCACCCACATTTTCGAAAATGAAGAAATTTTTTTTTGCATTCGTTAGTAAATCGTTAGTACATGTTTGTAACACCAAAATTTTCGTTTGTAACCTAATCTATGATAGAATAATGACACCCCCAAAATGCGAAGTTAGCACCCACATTTTCGAAAATAAAGAAATATTTTTTTGGATTCGTTAGTAACTCATTATTAACTATTTGTGACACAAAAAAGAATCGTCTGTAACAGAATCCAGAATTCTTAATGTTTTTCATGAATCTCATTACATGTCTAGTATTAATTCCTCTTTATTTTCATCAGATTCAAAACTCATATAATACGTTCCATATTTCAAAGTTTCTCATTGAACTGAAGGCTTTTCCAATGCGCATGATAAATCGTTGTTAAATTAAGCTGTCCGAACTTTTACGAGACCGGCGTACTTCAAATTCAGAAGCCATTTTGTCATGCGCAGTTGATCTGTCTATATCACAATTGGTAAATGAACTCTTAACAAGCACTACGCAGGCCCTGCTTTATGGCATCGAGTATTAGAAGAAATGAGATGGGAACACATGAGAGATGAGAACACAAGAGGAACAGCTGATAGTTTTCTAACTGCGTAAACATAACCTGAAAATATACGTAACAAATAGTGCCGAAGCGAAAATAATATCTTTCACCGAGTTAATATTACTATTCGTTCATCAAAACCGAAGGTAAGTTAGTATTATTAGCTTTATTCGATCTTACTGGATTCGAATTCAATTTTAGATGCCACGAAGTGCTGCAATTGATCCTGAAGAATTACTCAAAATTTTGCAAGAACATAAGACAGAAATTCAACAGTCTCTAGGTAAAACGACAGCAAATATTTGGAAACGTTTGAGTAAATTGAGTGGCGATAAAATTTCCCCTAGAGCAATCTATACTGTTGTCAAATGTAATAGATACAATTGCCGAGATCTCATAGAAATTAAGGAACAAGTTGTTGAATCTGAAGATCGGAAATCTCTTGAACACGACAATGTTCTCGTAGAAGATGAGTACCTATCTGAAAATTATTTTTCAGTACCGGCCAATTTATGGCAACAATGTTTTGATGAGATCCGATTGTCTCTCAGACCTGTATGGACTGACATATTTTTTGAACTGATAACCAAAAACCTGGACACTGAATGTATATGGATGTTCAAAAAACACAAAATTGGTAGCGAGAATATTTTTTTTAAATTCGAAGCTTATTGTGCGGAGTGTAAAGGTTCATTTAAGGGTTGGTGTGTCGATCCCTCAAATAAAACCAATGAACAAGAACTGAAATTTTTTTATGAAATGAGTAATGTAAAACTCATCCAACATAACTATCAAATGAAAAGACCATTGAAGGGCACTAGAAGAAATGAAACCGGTAAAACTTTGAGCGAAGGAAAATTCGCGATAAATTGGAGAAGGGAACAAGCTATCAATGGAAATGCTAAGCGGAATAGAACATTATACTCCTTAAATGTCTTGCGGAAGACTAGAGAACAGTTCAAGAAAAAAAATGAGTTCTCTAATATTTTTCGAGAAGCTGTAAGTATTCCTGAATCTTTTCAATATTTGAAATATGAAAACACATTAAATTCAGCAATTCGTAAGATAGGTTTGGATGATTTTTTCGTCATGTATTGGACACCTTCTCAAACAATCACCTTCAATAATTATGTAAAAAAAAGAAGTACAGTTTATATAGACGCTACCGGTTCATTGGTGAAAAAGATTCCGAAGCCTCACGGACAAACATCGGGTAATTTATTTCTATATCAGTGTGTTATACACATGGGAACGGAAGGTGGACAAATTCCTGTTTGCCAGATGCTATCTGAGTGCCACAATACTAACCATATTAGCTACTGGTTGACAGAATGGATGACGGAGTGTAAAACTCCATTCTGTGTGATATCTGATCATTCTTTGGCCTTATTAGGTGCAATCGCTAGAAGTATTGCCAAAGAGGCTAGTCTTTCTGACTATATCAACAAATCTTTCCAAATTATTACAATTTCACAACTGTCACCAAAAACCAGAGCTAGGAACTTATATACGCGTCGATTATGCTCACTTGATGAAGTTCGTCAGTAGATGGGACTGTTTTAAGAATAAACCTCCTCAGTTCAAACGCTTCTATTTGAAACTTGTGGCTCGACTGGTTAAATGCCGCAATTTCAGTGATGCAAATAGGATTATTTCGAATATTTTCATTGTATCAAATAGTTTTTACGAGGGTTCCGACTCAAATAACTCTCCATTGAAGAGCGAAATTGCCAAAATTTATCTTAAAAATCTAATAGCAGATATAAATGTAGACCTTGCATATGAAGAAGAAAAAATAGAATCAAATGATTGTGAGATCAATAATACGGACTGTAAACTTGTCGAAACATGGATTCGGGACATCTTCAATGGAGCAAAAGAGTCTTTCATCGATAATGTTATTGAGCCTGAGTCTTCAAGTGTTCGGGAGAATTTCCATTACTCTTTAGAATTCTCTAATTCTTTCAGAAAGCTCCTAAAGACATATACCTTGTGGTCAGCCATATTAACCCATCATTTCGGCGTATGTGAAGCTACTGCTAGTTCAGCGCCAGTAGAAAGTTATTTTAATGACCTGAAAAATCGAACCTTTCACGGTTGTTTACCGTTGAATGCGGATAAATTTGTTCTCAGACATATAAAAGAAATTGAGTCTATGATAGTATTGGCAAATGAGAGATCTGAAAGACCATCTGCTGAACACTCCGATACCCAAACTGCTGAATTGTACAACAAAAACACTGATGCTGAGAAAAATGTATACGAGACTAATATTGTAAGTATTACTGCTGAAAGCCCTCCTAATGAGGATGATAGTTATGCATTATCTGCTGATTCATGCCAAGGTGCTGAGATAGATGAGGAAGACGTAGAAGAAGCTCTTATCGTAGAAAACTGGAAAGGACTAGGGAACCCAAAAAAGAAAAAAACAAGATCATCATTTTACGCTGCGCCTTGTCCAGAAATTTTAGTTCTCGAAGACCATAGAAGGATGGAGCTTCCACTTATAAAAAACGGGAATATTGTCAATAAGACGACAACAACAAAAGTATCTGATGGGGTCTCCATTCTTCTAGGAAATACTTGTCCATTTGATACAATTTTGCAATGTATTTTATCAGCTTATTGTGATAGTATTGGTTTTCAACAAAAAATCAATGAGAATAAGGAAGATGTGAAAATATTCAACCTACTCAGTACAGTAGCTACCAAAGGGGCAGGCAGTCAGTTTCGTAAAGAAAGAGCTGTTTTCCTAATGAAATCTACAAACAACAAAAACTAGCGATCAATAGTAAAATTTTAAGAGTAGACTGTCAAGATAATGTAATATCTGCTCTTCAGAAAACTGGACAGGGATTGAATAGTCTTACAGAAATACATAAATGCATGAAGTGCTCTTACGAAAAGAGGATTTCAAGGATTTACAAAACCATTCAAATCACGGATTATAGCAATGAAAACTTTGAGTCTACGTTTCTGAGATCGCTGCAAGGACAGTTCAAATGCCAGATGTGTTCAAATAAGGTGATAGTGGAAACTATATTCAGCACTCATTTGTTTATAGACACTAGTGAAGCTGAAAATATTAATATTGAAAAACTCCCTGTGACTTTGAAATGCGGTGGACAACAGTTGATATTAAGAGGTTTGGTTGCTTACCAGAAGTCTCTTACCAGACAAAGTCTAGGACACTACATTTCCATCTGTCGAAGAAATGATGGAGCTCTAGAATTGTACGATGATATGGCCAAAAAAGTAAAGATTGTAGAAAAAACATTAGAGCTTAACATCCACTTACTACTGTATAGTATTTAAATGAAATTTTGAATTAACTATGTTGAAGTTCATTTCAATAAATAATTTTATAATACATTTGAGACTACTGCATTAATGAAATCTACCTCACAAAAAACAGTGACAGATTTATCACGTATAGGGAAATTCATCTATTTCATTATTCAGTATACAATATCGGAAACTCAAAAGTGCACCTCTCTTGGAGCGATTCTCTCATAGGTTAGGTTACAAATGAAAATTTTGGTGTTACAAACATGTACTAACGATTTACTAACGAATGCAAAAAAAAATCATCATTTTCGAAAAAGTGAGTGCTAATTTCGCATTTTGGGGGTGTCATTTTTCCATCATACGTTAGGTTACAAACGAAAATTTTTGTGTTATAAATAGTTACTAACTATGGACTTCTTAACTGAATATTTTTTTCCGAGAAAAATCTAAAAGTGGGTGTCCGTGAAGTTGGAACTCTTGTGGATAACAATTTTTTTCTACCAGTTTTCTTGAGGTACAAACGGAAATTTTGGTGTTACAAATAGTTACTAACGAGTTACTAACGAATGCAAAAAAAAATTCATCATTTTCGAAAAAGTGGGTGCTAACTTCGCATTTTGAGGGTGTCATTTTTTCACCATAGGTTAGGTTACAAACGAAAATTTTTGTGTTACAAATAGTTACTAACGAGTTACTAACGAATGCAAAAAAAAAATTCATCATTTTCGAAAAAGTGGGTGCTAACTTCGCATTTTGGGGGTGACATTTTTCCATCATAGGTTAGGTTACAAACGAAATTTTTTATGTTATAAATAGTTATTAACGATGGACTTCTTAACTGAATATTTTTTTCCGAGAAAAATCTAAAAGTGGGTGTCCGTGAAGTTGAAACTCTTGTGGATAACAATTTTTTTCTACCAGTTTTCTTGAGGTACAAACGAAAATTTTTGTGTTACAAATAGTTACTAACGAGTTACTAACGAATGCAAAAGTAAAAATCATCATTTTCGAAAAAGTGGGTGCCAACTTCGCATTTTGGGGGTGTAATTTTTCCATTATAGGTTAGGTTACAAACGAAAATTTTTGTGTTACAAATAGTTACTAACGATGGACTTCCTAACTGAATATTTTTTTCCGAGAAAAATCAAAGAGTGGGTGCCCGTGAAGTTGGCACCCTTGCGGAATGCGATGTTTTCTACCAGTATCGTTGAGGTACAAACGAAAATTTTTGTGTTACAAATAGTTACTAACGAGTTACTAACGAACGCAAAAAAAAAATTCTTCATTTTCGAAAAAGTGGGTGCTAACTTGACGGACACTGTTCTGCGGCTTTTGTAGCTGCATAGTTCTACGAGTATGTGTTTGAATTACGCATGGGATTCTTTTTTCTTCATATAATTATGGTATGATGAATTTTTTCATTGTGATTTGTGAATACCTCTATGTGTATATATTGTTTGTATTCCAATTACTGAATAAATAAATGAATTATATGATATGAAATTTATTATACAGATTACATCAATTTTCATTGATTCCAAAATAGATTTGTAATTATCTCTTTTTCTTGATGTAGGAGACTTTACCCAGAAGATCTGAATCTGAAAAAGACCATATTTGAGGCAAGAGAAGGAAAAATTATGAAGATTATGCATACGCACCGATTTCATCCACTTTCTTCGAAGGTAACTTTCTTGATATCACACCCAGTATTTCTACGAGTATATCCCTCTTCTTCTCCAGACATTCGGGACTATACTCTAGCAAATAATTTACGTGTTCTCTGAAGTCGTCATCATAGGAGCTTGAGCCTAGTTTCAAACTCCTGAACATAATTTCCTTCAATACATCAACGTCAATTGACTGAAGTTTACACATAAAGTTAAGTACGTCTATCGGAGCATATGAGAGACATCTTTTGGTTTTCTCCGCCTCTATTGATTTGTTGTGCTCATTGTTTATATCATCATCTTCACCGATGTTATAGAATTCGAACGGATCCCTCCAAGTCTTCATCGTTCGAAACCAAGGTATTTGGAAAAACGATGCATTGTAACTTTTCCATACTGATTTGCTGCATAAAATGGAGAGCAATCCTGAAAATGATCAAAATTATCAGAAGAAAATATAAATGAGTACTATTGATATGGTTGTTTTCTATGGTATGACAGTTGACAATGTCAAACTGTGTTGCCATTTCTGTTCAGTAAAGTTTGACTGATAAGCACAGATATCTATGAATTGAAATCGATGCTACACGACCTGAATGAAAAGTCAGAGGGAATAGCAATGAAGATGAATCTTGACAAAACGAAGATAATGAGCCATAGTCAGGAAGATATCATTATAGATAACATAAGCTTAGAGAAGGTGAAACAATATGTATATTTGGGGCATATGATTAAAAATGGAAAAGAAAATCAAATATTGGAAATTGGGAGTAGAATACGCTTAGCATGGGCAGCCTTCGACAAACTGAGTTTCATCTTTAAGGACAAAAGTATTCCTCTACACTTAAAACGCAAAATCAACGACAGCTGTATATTACCAGTGGTAACTTATGTTCTAGAAACTATGGCAATAACGAAAAAAGTGGCAGAACAACTGAGAGTTACTCAAAGGGCCATGGAAAGAGTTATGCTGGGTATAAGCTTGAGGGACAGAATTCCGAACACCGAAATACGAAAAAAGACCAGAGTAACTGACATCATGAGTAGAATAGCGAAACTTAAGTAGCAGTGGGTGGCACATGGCACAAGGCAGAGTGTGGAGAGATGGTCACACAAAGTGACGTTTTAGAGACCTCGAGAGGCCACAAGAAGCATAGGAAGACCGAGAAAAAGATGGATAGACGACATAGTCGCTGTAGCCGGTAAGCAATGAATGAGAACAGCAAAAGTTAGAGAATCATGGAATAAACTGGAAGAGGCCTATGTCCGACACTGGATGAAAAAGGGCTGAAGAAGAAAAAGAAAGTTTGACAATTCATCATGAATCGTTTAACTCAGATCAACCAAACAACAGCATTATTCTTTTTATGAATTTATCATATGTTGAAGGAAAGTCTATAGGTTCAACTCAATACTATGACTAGTTTTCGAGATACAGGGTGTCGAAATTGGAAAATGGCATTTTTTCAAACTCAAAGTAATATTTTTCGTAGGAAAATATTTTGAATGAAACTCTTTTTCGCGACAAATATTGCTCACCCATAGGGAAATCATTTAAGACTGGTTCTAAATGAAAATTATTGCTAAATACAGGGTCAAGCATTAATCAAAATGAAATTTTTTCAGTTCATAATTCACCCTGTAATTAACATAGTAGTCTGTGGAATTTTCAAATTTTTTGTCATAACTTTTAGTTATTAAGTACAATATTATCATGATATTCACCTGTTGAACTGAACTGACGCAGCGACATGGGTGGAACTACTGTATGGATGCTTCCCAGGGGGGCGTAAGAATTAAAGCACCTTTTATTCGAACAGGCTCTCTTCCTGGCCTTGCAGCAGCGTCTTTCTACCTCCCTGCATATTCTAGTTGGATCTTCGCAAGGATCGTAAACACCGAGGCCAGCCTTATCGGCCATCTTCACGACCTTCTTCATCATCTTCTTTTTCTTATATTCATGGGGCGAAGGACAGTTTGGTTTCGCCTTGAAAAAGTTCTTGAACCTCTGCCAGAGCGACATTTTCTTCCTGCAGGGATTCTTCAATTTCGGGCAAGGTTTGCAAGGCTTTGGAAACGGTGTTGGACAAGCACATGGACATGGAGGTGGACATGGTGGAGGACAAGGAGGAGGACATGGAGGAGGACAAGGAGGAGGACAAGGAGGAGGACATGCGCGAGGGCATGGACCGCAGCATGGAGGTGGGCATGGAGGTGGACATGGAGGTGGACATGGAGGTGGACATGGTGGTGGACAAGGACACCTAGGGGCGAAGGATTCTGGGCATGGCGAGGGGCATTGAGGCTCTTTAGATGAACCACAAGCGACTACAGAATCCCTATTGGCAGGGTTTCGGATAGGACAAGGTTCATTTTCTCCCTTTTTCACTCTGAGTAACACGAGTTTTGGATTTGGATTATCACAACTGGCCGTTATAGTTTGCTTGGGTATATTGCACTGTTCTCGGATACAAGCATCTTCTTTTTCTGGGTCCACTGGCGGAGCATCAGGTTTCATAGGGGCGACACCTTTGAACTTACTGTAGAAGGGGATGTTAGGTTGTAAATTTTTGATAGATGTATCATCGGCTGTATTATCTATAGCTGATAAAGTCAACCGTTTCCTAACATCTATATGCAACAATTGTAATTTTCTCTTCAAAAGACCTCTTGTGTAGTGATCTGTTAAATTGGTACTCATTGAGCGATTGCAACTGAGACTCCTCGACTTCCTCAGATGGGCTTTGGTACTTTCCTTTGTCTCTACAGAAGATCTCCAGTCCTTGGGATCTGAACTAACTGAAGTTCTGAGCTGTGTTTGTTTGGTTCTCAATGGTTTCAAATAAGGAGAATCTTCCACAGAATTGCTTTTAATGTTGATTCCTGCTAACGATTTGGGTTTGGGTAATGTTTTTTCTCCTAGAGAAGGAACGTGTTTGGAAATGCAGTTTTTGATAGTTGTGCCGTCTTTTATTTTCATCGGTTCCTCAAACGGTAATTTGGACATCCTACGAATTGGCGTATAACTTGTAGTCGGAGAAGTCTTAGCTGGTATTTTGGAACAGACTTCCAGTTTTGGCAAGTTACGCACTTTATACGCCATATTTTTGTCAGCCCTTTCAACGTCATCACAGCATTTGACCGGACATATTTTGGGAGGCTCTGTCATCACGACTTTCTTCAAACGCTTCAACCCACTACCTTCTTTCATATAGGATGTCGATGGCATTGTTTTCATAGCTGGCATTTTGGGTAGGGGCTTTTTGTGGAATACATTCTGACTATCAGATCTACATTCTGGTTTACATTCCGGTACTGGGCATATCTTCGGTGGCTCAGGAGGATTGTATAATTTTTTCGGGGGCTTCACTGAACTTGTGGGCTTATGTTCAGTAATGAAAATTTTGATTTTTTGTTCGCCTCCAGTGAGTTTAGGTAGTCTTTTCTTCTTCGCATACTCCTCCTTCATCAATATGCACCTTTCTTCGTCGGCTCTTGTATATCCCTCGCATTTTGGGACATAGCAAATTCTAGGAGGATCTTTTGTATCGGGTTTGGGAAGTCTTCTGAGATCTGGGCCGGTTTTCATGTATTCTGGTACTGCTGGAGGTACAGATGAGTCCAAAAGAATTGGCAATTTTTTCTTGCGAGCAATAACAGTTGCACATTCTGTTCGCTCACAAACAGGTTCTGGACAAATTTTTGGCGGCTCTGGAATTACTTTTTTCTTCAAACGTTTTAGTGGAGGTGAAGTTGATTTTTGCTTCATTGTGTTTTCAAATTTGCCAAATCTAATGGTCGGTAGTTTTCTTGCTGTCGTTTCATAATTAGCATCTGACCTTATGGGGCAATATGACATCGATACTTTGCATAACTTGGTCGGTTCCGATATGTCGATTTTTGCCAGTCTTTTCAGTGGCGTACTCGGTTTCATTTCGATATCTTTCGATGTCTTGGAAAAGTAGGAAATGACACTGAACGGTTTAGCTTCTAGTTTCCAGCCGTCGTCAGCCCTTTCGCAACATTCTGTTTTTGACGGCTCGTTACATCTTGCGGGTTCTGGAGGATGACACCTCTTCTTAATCGGACGTAGGGGCACGTACTTCAGAGGGGGCATCTGGAAACTAATGTTGGAGCATCTATCCACGAACAATTTCGGTAGACGCTTCTTCTTCTTCGCGTTCTTCCTTATCGATATTCTTGAGGGCATTCCATTCGATCGCATTACGCCCGAGATAGACCTCAGATTAACGAAATGTCCTCGTAAATACTGCGGACCTACCAGGGGTGAGATGTTGAACTTTGATCCGAAAAGTTTCGAGTCGAACGTTATGCTTGATAACACTTTTAATTCGTCCTCGTTTTTATCGGTATAATCTGAAAGGAAAACGGTTATAAAAATATAGATCGATCTAAAAAGAAATTTGTTATGAAAGTTTCAACAATCCACAATTATGGAGGATTTTTCTCTTTCAACTCAGTACATACAATTACTCCAATTCACCAGAGACTAACAAAATGATGAATAAGTTTATTGAAGCAAAAAACATAACAAAAAAACAGTTTCTGAAATACAATTAAATCTTTAGGAACGCATCAACCAACAAATTACAACCCACAAAAGTATAGACTTGATCGTTAAATGAATTATTTTAATAATTTCTTTCTCCCCTCTTTGTCAATGCGTTGGTATAAGTATAGGGTGTTCTACAGGGTATGTCCATAAGAAGTTGTCAAATATGTCTTGGATTTGAATCCAAGATAGGTGGATTGCTATTATGTAGCACATACAGGGTGGTCAAACGAAAACTTAACACCTCGATTTGCCGACTCTAAAATGAAAATGTGGAAAATCGCTCGGACCCGACAATTTCTGATGCGAGGAAGAACAACTTTCGCTTCTTTCATTCCCATAACTTCAATCCCGTAACGGGGGTGAGCACAACCTTCTGATTTTGAATAGGAATGAGGGGTGTTGCGATAATTTATTTTGATACAACAACAAAAATTTGTCTAATGTACCCAAGGAATCAAACTAAAATTGAAGAAAAAAGATGCTTAACTCGGCTGATGGATTCTTGAGGAAGTGAATTTCGTTGCGATTTTATTCGTTCATCTAATTTTGCTGTTATATAAAAATATAATCATGAAATGTCCGAATTAATAAAGCTTAAGTCATTGCTTTCGTGTATATCGTGAGTTGAAGATAACTATTGAATGAACAATTAAGTAGTACATTTTCAGGAACAAAATTCAAAACAAATCTGAAACTGAGAAATGGGTTCCTGAGAAAATCAAGGTCCAACCCAGTTTCCAGGAAAGAGCTTTCCATTGAGGGAAATTCTTAATGCTTTCAGCAGGCTACATTTCCTCACATGTAATTTGTTTCTGAAAATTGATAGTTGAATAAATAGAAAACTGTTCGAGATGGGTATAGACTATTTGAAATACCCGAAAATTACTGGACTTGCCTCCCCTACATCTACATGTGAGGAAATGTAGCCTGCTGAAAGCAATAAGAATTTCCCTTAACGGAAAGCTCCTACCTAGAAACTGGGTTGGACCTGCAATTTATTTCTGAAAATTAATTGTTGAATGAATAGAGAAGGGTTCAAGATGGATATAGACTATTTGAAAATACCCGAAAATTACTGGACTTGCCTCCCTCACATCTACATGTGAGGAAATGTAGCCTGCTGAAAGCAATAAGAATTTCCCTTAATGGAAAGCTCCTTTCTGGAAACTGGGTTGGACATATGAGAATAATGAATCAATTAGATTCGAACCTCCTTGCGAAACCATCGAATGTTATGCCAACCACCTACGATTTTGAAACGCCCTTTGAAACGGTTATAAATGACCGTCCTAGTGCAATAAGTCTCGTAAATCGCCTGGACAAAAAGTCATCCATATGGTTCACAGATGGATCAAAATCAGAGAAGGGCATCGACATTGGGATATATGGACCTAAACTGAGGATCTCTAAAGCCCTGGGAAGTGAGCCCTCGATTCTACAGAGCGAGATAATACGTATGCGTTCAGGAGTGTCTCAAAATGAACCTCAATATCGCATATCTACATCACCACGGACAGCCAAACCACGCTGAGATCCCTGGAACAGTGTTGCCAGGGGTCTCTGCTGACTTGGGAATGCCGTAACACCATAAAGCAGCTGTCTAGAGGAAATAAGGTGACTCTACTTTGGGTACCAGAGCACTATGAGGTTGAAGGAAAAGAAAAAGCTGATGAACTTGCAAAAAGTGCATCAAGGTTAACACCTGCTGGACCTGAGCCTTTCTGTGGGCTAGGAAAAGACCAATATAAAGCTGCGGTCTAGCTATGGAAGCTGAACAACAGGACAATCTACTGGACTAACACTCCTAGACTTGTTCAGGCAAAGAAATTCGTGACGATTTCAATTACCTACGCTAAAAAGCTCTTAATGCTGTCACGAGCCGAGCTCCGGGTGATGGTGGGACTGCTAACGGGGCACTGTCGGTACAAACATCATTTGTACCGTATGGAAAAGTCAGCAGACGAGATTTGCAGGCTCTGTGGATCGGAAGCAGAAACAGCCGAACACATGGTATGCAAGTGTCCGGAGCTGGCTGGCCTAAGAACCATTCACATGGGTAAGCCGGTCCTGGATACCAGAGAGGTAACGGCCAAGGCCCCTAAGGAGGTTGTCAGTTTTATTAACATCATCGACCTCCTTGGGTTTCTATGAATGAGTAGGGTAGGGAACAAAAGATCTGCATGGTCGCAGTTCCCGGAAGGCTTACCGAACCAAAACGACCCCAGTTCAAATAATAATAATAGTACATTTGCAGGAACTAAATTGAAACAAATTCTGAAATTGAGAAATGGGTTCCCGAGAAAATCACAGTTCTTCACAGAACTGGAATCTGCAATTAATTTCTGAAAATTAGTAGTTGAATGAATAGAATACTGTTCGAGATGGGTGTAGACTATTTGAAAATACACGAAAATTTTCAAAATGCACAGTCAGTTCCTTTTGAAACAGCATAAGTGATATCCATTTTTGTCATAAGCAAAATTCAGAAATTGTAAATATCGGCAGAAAGGTTTTTTCAACTCATGCCTATATATAAAATTTCAGATCGAATGTAAACTACACAAACTGTTATTCCGGTTAGATTCCATAACCACTCAATGATTCCTTTTCTCTCTCTTTTAATCGTTTACTTAACTGCAGGTGCCAGTATTGAAAAATATATTATATAGTCCAAATATTCGAAAAATCATTTTGAAATTTGTTACAGATTTTTTTCATTGTTGAAATTTTTTGAGATAATTCAAAACACATTTCCCAAATATATAAGAAATATTCGTATCAAATTTCAACGATATTCATTAAGATTCAATGTGGTTTACTGAAATTCTGATCAAATATATTCTGTTAGAAGGATAAAGTCGGAGGTTTACGAAAATCAATTGTCAGGATTATAATCTATAAAAATTCAGTGAGCACTTACAGTTAATGCATTCAGTAGGCAATGGCGGACCTGTTCTCTTCCTTTTTTCTTTCAGAAACTCTGAATAACTCAAACAACAATTCATAATTTTATTTTCAGATGGAGCCACACTAATACCCTTCATCTCCAACGCTGTGTTTAATTTTGGCTTCGAAAATGAGTTATAAACTTCGTCTAAATTGATGTTTTCTTGACTGGAACATTTCCTGATCGGAAATTTCATAGTCCCTGCATTGGGTGAAACGGTTTTTCGGCATTCATTAGATATGCTTCGTTGATGTGAAACTTCCCTGTTTATAGTGCTGCCGACATTAAAGCTACTGGGGCATCGTTGGAAACACCGGTTTGTATAATTTTTTCCATGATGATCAATTTTCCTCTGTTTCAATTTGGTGATGGAATAATCATTATACAGCTTTGAATTCGAATCTGAAATTGAGACAAATTATGTATGGTTAAGAAAATTAGAGAATTCATTTTTCCAGAAAGATTGAGGATGTCTACTAACCTTTATTTTCAAATAATGCTCTTCTATTTTCACTCTTCACTTTTGCTATTTTGTAAAGTTTTTCTGAATTATGATTATCTACTGTATGAAGTCCAAAAAGGTTTGTACTTGATCTGATTGATCCTTTAGTTTGTTGAATCTGGAAAGAAGATTTTAAAATAAAAAGAATTGTATCTTGCAATATAACACTTACTGCAGCCCTGGCAATAGAGCACACGTGAGTATTGTTCAACCTGTGAGCCATTACGATAATTTAGAAACAAATCGAAAGAGAGTTGAATTCACATCATTAATTTCACATTTATCTGGATATTCGATATGACAATTAAAATTAGTACTGTCAAATCATTGTTACCTTGTCATACACTCTTTGGAATATAGGTAACCACCACAATTTTTGAATTTCTGTCGCATTATGTTTTCATTAGATATTTAAAAAAAAATGAAAACTATATCATGATAATAACCACATTTTAAGAAAGAAACGAACGAATCAATCATCAAGGAATGGAGGACCTACCCTGAAAATTTTTATAGTTTATAGGTTTATTGGTTCGGAAGTTATCTTGAATACGGACGGTCTCAAACGATAAGCTTCGACTCACTTATGATGAATCCATTCTCAGTTTCGAATTTGAAAATGGATTCGTCATAAGTAAGTCGAAGCTCATCGTTTGAGACCATTCAAGGCTCAAAATTCAAAATTTACAAACATTGTGCTATAACCTGATCACTATTTAGATGGTGTAATTTCCTTTCTCACTAGGTTTTTCAGTGCAAATTCATTTTGAATCTCATATTCGATTCTTTCCGCTTCTTAATCATTTTTTATTGCAGTGAATTGAAAACGGCATAAATAAAATTGAGAATTTCGGTTCATTTTTGCATTTCATACTTCTATGGTCATTCAGTAGCTGAGGGCCAGTTGCACCATTTGCCTAAACATTGATTAAAAATTTGAACGTGGATTACTCTATGATTTCTCAAGAGAAATCAGAAATTAATCGATGTTTAAATTTTAATCAATGTTTAGGCAAATGTTGCAACTGGCCCTTAACATTTCGAGATTCGGAAATTTGTTTTGTTCAAGATGCAGGTTTTCTATGAATCTTAGTTTTTACAGATACCTGTAATCTGTAATCTGTGATTAAATGCAGTTTATGACTTGTGTTCATAGATCATAATTCACGTTACGTCAGTATAGACTTTTCTGAATTGAGATACAAATAGTGTCTTTAAACCATTTCCAATGAAGTTCTTTCTGTAGACACTATAAGTTAATTGAAAAAGGATAATGGATATATCTATATGATCGTCTAGGTTCAAATTGAAATTGAAATCAAGTAGGGGCAGTTGCCAGTTTTCCTATCTTCGCGCATCCAGAATCGACATATCTAATTCACTGTTGCAAATGAGTAATAACATTCATCTGTTATCGATTTCCCTGTTTACCTCGGTTTTGAGAGTTTTCATGTATCCGGTGAAATTATTTCGATCATATTTGTTCATAACAAAATAAGAATACTTATATTTCCCGATTTGAAGGTATTATTGATCTTTTGAGATTGAGTATGTATAGGATAGATTTTCATATTGATTTATTATTTCAGAAGTAACAGCTGATGAATATTTGTGCTCAGTTGAAACAGAAGAAGCCTGGATTTTCGACTTCTCAAGAGGTTGAGGAGAAAGAGTCAAGATTCTACTAAAAAATAAAGTGAGTAAGAAAATCATACCCGAACCTTCAATATTCTGCCTACTTATCCATTTGGTAAGAACTGAAACTTGATTTTTTCAGTTTTTTTGCACGGAAGCATTTAAATGAGCAGGAGTAGACATTTTTACATAGGTCTATGAATGAGTATGCAACATATTTCGACATTTTTGGAAAAAAGGAAGTTGAGTTAGAACCGAACAAGGTGACGAAATTAGTTTTACACACCGTTGTTTTTGTGCTTTATGTTCTTTCATGCTTTAGTTATTTATTTTCGTCCATAATTTTTTGGAAAATTAGCTATATCGTTATTTCTAATTCATAAAGTTCGAGCAGCTTTGGATAAATTCGGTTTAGTCTTCAACTTGGATATATTGTATTCGTTCTTACTGTTTCTTATTCCTTTCTCATCAATGTTGATTGGAAACTGCTTGAGTAGAATTGAGAATTCTAGCTCATTACCTATCTATTAAATTATCATTCCGGCGTAGGAAACTATTCATTACTAACTAAATTAGAAGATACCTACTTCTCGATATGAAGGTTTTATTGATATTTTATTATTTGGAATGTATGTGGAGGTTTTATTGATATTTCATTATTGGGAATATCCGTGAAGGTTTTATTGATATTTTATTATTAGGAATGTATGGTACTTGAACCGTTAACATTCGGCCACTACCTATTTGGTCAATTCAATTTTGTATTTGAAGTGCTAAAACACTGAATTTTTCAGATGTCCCTTTCGTACATACATCCATATTCTGAGTAGCCGAGCCTCAGAGCTTGCAATCATTTAAATGAACAGAATTGAAAATTTTTCATCGTTCTATAAATCAGTAGGCATCATATTTGGACCTCTTTGGAGAAGTCTAAGGGGGAATATGTCTAGGTAAGAAACTTCGTTTGCATTCCATTGTCTTAAGATTTCTTCCTTTGGTTTAGTCAAGAATTTTTTCTTTCGAAATTTTCCATCAACATTTTGCTTTATCCACATACATAATTCATAAATTTAGAGCAGCTTTTGAACATTTCTGCTCAAGTTGACACAGTATGAATTCATTGATTTTGCGAGTTGTTGAGAGATGGTATTAGTCAAAATAAATAAAAGCACAGTCTTAGTATCAGGGAATTTTGAGTGCTCATTTGTTCATCTAACAATCGCTCCCTTGCAGGCTACAGAATTTCTGTAGTGATATATATATTTTTTTTAAATTCTGCTCGAATAAAGGAATTCTGCTTTCAACAAGAAATTTTGCATAGGGTTCGAAATTGTTATTTTATATTCAGTTGAAAATTTCAACTATTTCGAGAGTGTTGTAACAAATTATTGCGTACATTTTTCGATGTTCTGCTTGAGATTTCTATGTTTTTTATCAGACTATCAATACGAAATTTTGCATCTTACTTGAAATGGCTATTTTACATAATATATTATACAAGGAAAATCTCGATTCAAAAGGAAATATTAATTCATAAGGAAACTCAAAATCTCAACTCCTACATTTTGGTGATAACGAAAATATTGGGTTATTTATTTCGATATTCTTTTTGGATTTTTAAGGTTTAGGGTTAGATGAGCGATCGACATGAAATTCTACAAATAATCGAAATAGGTAGTCATTGTACATGAATCAAATGAAATCAAATCAAACTGAAATGTTTGTTTTCGTTTTAGGATCACCTGAATATACCTATGTCAATGATCCTCGCATAAAAAAATCAACACTCTGACGAAAATTATGTTGAAAATTTTTCTCTGTTCCTCAGGGTGCAATTAATTTTTCATTCTGTGATTCAACAGTTTGTTTGCGAGAATCGGTTGAATTTTGTGGTCTAGAAGTTCGTGCTAATTGGACACTGTTATTTTGTTACGGGAGGTGAATGTCATTTGTGTTGGGTTGATTTTACTACTTAAGCGTAAGTTTTACTGATTATTCTTACATAATTTCGGTTTTCATTCGTTTTTACTATGTTTTATTCCTTTCTCATCAAAGTTAATTAGAAACTTTATGGAAAGAATTTAGAATTATGTTTCATTGTTGTATGTCATACTTCTATGATCATTCAACAGTAGATAGCTTTCGAGATTTGGGAATTGGTTTTGTTCGGTGGAAGTAAGTTTATTAATCGTCTGGATCATTATTTACATAATGTCTGTTTAGAGTATCTTTTAAATTTAGATATAAATAGTGTGGAACCGATTCCATTTAAATTAATTCATAGAATCAACCAATTAAAATCAGATTGATCTGAATGTCCGTATAGGCTTAAATTAAAATTGAAATCAAGTAGGGCTTCTTGCCAATTTTCGTATCTACGCGCATCCAATTGATCCTTTTTGGAGGAGAGGAAGTTAAGGAGGAAACTTGGAAAATAAAAAACTTCGTTGAACATTTCGTAGTCTTAGGTAGGTATGTACTCTTGTGCTTCGTTTTTTATTTCGGTCAATCAATTATTTTCACGAAATTTGTCCTAATGGCCTTCTGCAACATTGTTATCCTATACCTAGTTCATAAATTTAGAGAAGCTTTTGAAAACTTCTGTTCAGTCTGCAACTAAAGACCTGTTGGCCCAATATCTTGGGGGTTTTTGAGGGACGCAAATTTATTAGTGTCAATCGCGTCTTTGGAGACGACAAACCTGGTACTTATATATGGTGCAATTAGAGCTTGAAAGAACGAGCGTTTTAAAGTCGCTACTATATCAATTATTCTTCGAAATTCTGATTCGTTTTTATTATTCGGATAGCTCTGTCAACACGGAATTTTGCATATAGCTCAAAAACGTTATTTTATATTATATTTATATGCAGAATCTCTTGTAACGAACTTATTGTGTAATATTTTTCGATATTCTGCTTGAGTCTCCTTTGGTTTTGATAATGCTAGTAACACGAAAATTTGCACGTTTCTTTGAATAGTAATTCAACGGTTCATGTGAGATTCTCATGAAAAAATGGTTACGATGAAAACTCTTCTTCCTCGATAACTCTTTAAGTTTCCATTTCAGATGTAGGGTATGCTTAAGTAACCCCCTTTTTTCATAGTGGAATTTATTGAAGGAATAAAAAATATAACTTGTAATTTGAAGTTCCTGAGTTTTGATGGATTTGAATCGTGCAAGTTCAGAATCTTCTCATAAACACCTTTTAGATTATTCCTCTAAACCGCAAACATTTTAATAATGATGAGACAATACATAGGCTCAATCAAAAATTCGAAACATTTTTTCGAAATGAACTTTTTCTGATGAAATATTGAAAGAAGTGAGTCCTCGTTGCAACCATGTTTTCACAAGAATCTCACGGCCGGTTTCTGAAAGGCCAATCAATGTAAAATTCAACTTTACAGCTTTCAATTCTATATGGTCAAATGATATTTGGGTTGCTGAAATCAAGGTTAACTCCTTTTATTTGAACATTCTGCCAGTTAACACAGTGGTCAAATATTACACTTACATTGTACGTCAAGCGTCATTTTGGGTTTCTGAAACGCATTTCAATTTTTCTTTTCACGTCAAAAGCTCCAGATAACATAAATTAGATGATTTTACACTGTACAACATTCCAGGAACCCAAATGGATTTGACATCGCTGTTAAATTGAATAGTGTAGTAGTTGAACAAAGATTTCATCGGTCTGTTCCTGAAATAAAGACAAAAAAAATTGAAATACAATATATCTAGATTCTAAATGTTCGAATCGGTTCAAATAGAAATTGGAATCAAGTAGTGGTTGACAAATTTGACATAGGTTCCTAATTTTACTGAGTTCTTCCTACTCTCCCAACAGAAAATAACGAAATTCGTATATCTCGCCGCCTATGTAAATGCCTATTTTAAGCACTGTGCAACGTTAAACTGTGCGATTTACTTCACTGTAAACAGAAAGCTACCAATACCGTACCGCCTGTAAAGTAAATCGCACGGCGAATAACCAATTAGATAAAACCTTCAGTAGTTGCCAAGAAAACGAATTAATAACATCCCATGTAGCCGATAACCTTTTGACCTACAGTGCACAACTCGAATTGTAAGACAATTACGCACTATCCTTAAGTTTTATAGTCGTGCATAATATATGCTATGAAAAGTAGCGTATTCTTCATAGATTACTCAATTTCAAAACTATGTATTGCTCATACTGTGGGAAATATTATTCCCCACGGCACTTTGCCCACACCTCGCTTGGTAGACCAATGAAATTGGGCTTTTGAGTCGTTTCTGTGGAAACGCAATAAATAAGCACATACTGTCAACGAAGGCCATTTCGATTTGAATCAAGTCCTTTACTTGAATTATTGAAATTTGTGCAGTTGTAGGAAAAGTATAGCGTGCAACATGTGGAGAAAGGAATTTTCTTGCTCGTGTGTTTACGGCACTCGCCTTTCAGGCTCGTGTCACAAACTTCCACACTCGCGAGAAAAGTTTGACTTTCCCCACTTGTTGCACAATATACTATTTCCTACAACTGCTATGAAAAGTAGCGTATTCTGCATAGTTTACTCAATTGCAAAACTATGTATTGCGAATACTGTGGGAAATATTATTCCCCAAAAGTTTGACTTTCCCCACTTGTTGCACAATATACTATTATCTACGCCGATAGGCTGAAGTAGGACCACACTCTAATGCACGAAAGATTTTTAAGTGCTCATCGGCCGTATTAAAAACGATGTTTTGATCTTCAGAAACTAAAAGTTTCTGCAAATATCGTAGTTGATACATTTCTTGTATGCTAGTAAATATTTCTTGGAACAGAGTAAGGTTATCAGTGTTATTACAATTTTAATAGAATAATATGTGCACTGTGTAGTCGAAATCCTTCATTTATCATGGATCATATTGAATCACATATCAAAACATATACAACAGATACGTGATCTTCAATGAGCGTATGACTGTAAACATCAGAATTCAGTGTTTTCCTCAAATTTTTCATGATTTCTGTTTGAAAGAGCTTTATATGCTTCGATTCGAATTACGGATGAGATGCCGATACGATTTCAGATACCTCCCGTTTTGTTTACCGACCCGCGGTCGGATCGGTTGAGAAGAATCGAATTAGGTTAGCGAGCAGCTTGCATTTCATCCAATAAAACACTTTACAAGGTAGATTCGCAAAAAAGGAGATGGGATAATTGAAGAAACAAATAAAACTTTCGTGCGGTCTGACGCATCTCAAGAACGCCAACCTCGATCCGAAAGAGATAGATTGGAAGGGCAGAGCAACACACATTCGGAGAAAGGCCGGTGGTGTCGACGATTTCGTCCACATCGGCTTTATGTTTACGGACTGTCCTGCGAAACGTCCACACGTTGGATGTTGGACGTTATTACGGCCGAGCTCGTTCATTCCAACTAGGCTGGACGTAGACATGTCGCAGCTCTAGGAATTGTGGGCTTCGATTTATAATGCAATTCGTTGCGTGACCCCGAACCTGGCCCGGACATTAATGCCAGCGAATAACAACAATGTGGTTATTCGACGAACAACACTCGTTCTGAAGTTAATCGTGATTGATTGGGCGCGTTCGAATGAAATTGCGTAAACGTTCTTATCGGAGACCCGTTGGTACATCTATGCTTTTAGAGCCCACGACTGCCAGACCTTCGTTGTTTTATAAAGGCAGAAAGTTTTTCTGTGCCTGTCCCCCACAATAAAGATAAAGACGACCAGGGACTATAGAGTTTGGGTTGTGGTTATTATTATTATTATTTGAACTGGGGTCGCTGTGGCTCGGTGAGCCTTCCGGGAACTGCGACCATCCAGATCTTTTGTTCCCTACCCCTTTTTTTATGTTCTGGTTCCCACGAAAGGAGATATCCTGTAATGTTCAGAGAACATCGTGAGAACCAAGGGAAAGAAGGTATGAATTGGTGTTCTTTTTGAATTTATGAAGGTTATATGCCTCGAGGAACACCTCCCTAGGCAATGTGTTCCAGAGCCTTGCTGTTCGTTGGATGAACGAGTCTTTGAAGAGAGATGTTCTGCAGGTCTCCAACGCGACCACAAAGAGGTGTGAAGACTGAACTTGACGGGTTAACCTCGAAGAGACTGCCAAAGAAGGGACGATCTTTGATAGTTCAGAAGAGCATCGCCCATGAAAATATTTATAAAATAGAGACAGATCGCTTACTTTTTTACGGTGTTCCAAAGTGGTGAGCGAGTTTGTAAGCGATGCATCACCGACGAGACGAATTGCCCATTTTTGGACAGAATACAGTAGTTTCAGAATATGCTTAGGTGCCGCACTCCAAACATGCTAACAGTATTCCAGGACAGGTCGGATCTGCGCCTTATAAATCATAAGTAGCCGACTGGAAGTCAAATAGCTCCTAGCACGAAACAGAAAACCAAGTTTTTGGGATGCACTTTTGGCAATTGATCTCACGTGATCTTTCCAAGAAAGGTTATTGCTGATAGTAATACCAAGCATCGAGATGGATGACTTCAGAGGCACAATTACTCCTGACAAGCTTATGTTGGGCATACTGAGATCGGTTTTTCTACTCTCTCTACCTTTCTACTCTTTCTACCTTTCTACTCTTTCTACTCATTCATAGAAACCCAGGGAGGTCGTTAATGACGTTAATAAAACTGACAACCTCCTTAGGGGCCTTGGCCGTCACCTCTCTGGTATCCAGGACCGGCTTACCCATGTGAATGGTTCTCAGGCCGGCCAGCTCCGGACACTTGCATACCAAGTGTTCGGATATTTCGTCTTCCGATCCACAGAGCCTGGAAATCTCGTCTGCTGACTTTCCCATACGGTACAAATGATGTTTGTACCGACAGTGTCCCGTCAGCAGTCCCATCTTCACCCTAAGCTCGGCTCGCGACAGCTTCAGGAGCTTTTTGGCGTAGGTAGGTGAAATCGTCACGATTTTCTTTGCCTGAACAAGTCTAGGAGTGTTAGTCCAATGGATTGTCCTGCTGTTCAACTCCCATAGCTGAACCGCAACTTTATATTGGTCTTTTCCTATTCCACAGAAAGGGTTAGGTCCAACAGGTGTTAACCTTGACGCACTTTTTGCAAATTCATCAGCTCTTTCATTTCCTTCAACCCCACAGTGCCCTGGTACCCATAGTAGAGTCACCTCATTTCCTCTGGCCAGTTGCTTTATGGTGTTACGGCACTTCCAAGTCAGCAGAGACCCCTGGCAACACGATTCCAGGGATCTCAGCGTGGTTTGGCTGTCCGTGTTGATGTAGATATGCGCCCCCTTGAGGTTCATTTTGAGACACTCCTGAGCGCATTAATAACCAGCCATTATCTCGGATTGAAGGTGTATAAAATAGTACCTTTTATTCGTTGAATTTTAGAGCTTGTTTTTTCATTTTCCTGTTTCTCTGATCCTACACCACCAATCTATCGTGAAGAAAAAGAACTCTTCCTTAAGAAAAATCTTAAAACGAAATTGTGAGGGTGTATCCAACAACGAGATATTAAATTGTATGGTGTATGTAGTAGGTTCAAGTCTTTGAATACATCAAGTTTATTGACAGAAAGTCGATAGATGGAACTCTATTGAAATGATACCCCCTAGGGTAGACGGATTGATAACATGTCCGTATTTGACAGCTAGAATTATTTGTTGGACGATTCACATGTCTTTATTCCTCCAAATTATATATCATTGATATTTTCATTGTGATTTAGTTGTCATTCATATCATCAAACGAATCAGGAATTTCAATCATTTATTGAGAAGCGTTATTATTGCAATTCACGCTTGAACTCTATGTTCGAATAGTACATCACTGGAAAATCAATAATTGCGTACTTAACCTAGTTTTGATATCAAAGCGAATGGAATCAACGTATGTGATCAAACATGATGGATGATGAATCAAAAAGTAAGAAATAGTACATTTTTTTAAAAGGAGTAGGAGTGTCACTTTTCATGGCGAATCTGTGTTTACCATCCGAACGTAGTGAGCAGGTAATTGAAGGCGAGCCTTAAACAAAATTGATATTTGCTGTGAATCGGAGAATAAATTTCTGGTTCGAAGAAAATGACATACATCTTGACGAAATGACATTTTTCGAAAATTACTCTAGACTTTTCTAGGATCTAAGGGAATCGTGCATGTGACAATAAATTCATTTCAGAATTTTGAAATTTTCAACTTGTTATTCAACGAAAATTCTGACTGATTTAAGGATAAAAAGAGGGGAAGAAGGTATGAAACAAGAAGTGAGCTAATATTTATTTCACGTTTATATCACCTCTTAGAAGAACGAAAGACCAGGAGAGAGAAAACACCTAGCTGAAAAGTTGTAAAATCCTGAATTGAAAAAGATGGGAAGAACTAATTTCTGCTACCCAATTCGAGTGAAACGAATTGCGGCTTATATTAGCGGTTAATTAAGCTTTACTCGAAAACAATGTTTTGCCACAAAGGGTTCTCACCAGAGGACAAATAAATTATAACTTGGCCGAGTTGCCCCATTCATTACTGTTGAGAAGTTCCGGATTAGGGATTTTGCCCACATATAAGTTAATTAACGGAATTTTCCTCTTGTTTTTATTTGTATATGTGTTGCATATTTGTTGAAATAATTTCATTTGAGCCGAGTGATGATGTCGGGATTTATTGCGTCTGGTCAGAATATAAAAATTTTTTTTAGCGACTTTTTATATTATCCTTGTGGGACTAACATATTGTGGGGTGGTAATTATTATTCAATTAATCACAAGTAACTAGGTTGAGGTGAAATAATTTTCAAATTCGAAATCGAGATATTGGTGATTCAGTCAGAAATTAATTTTTCTTCTTTGTTGATTTCAAATGGAAATATATACATTTATTTTTTTTATTCATTTCGAATTGATTAAAAGAGGAATGAATTCATATCTGCAATTTGGCGAAAAAAACTTGTGTTTTTCTATCAGTAGAAGGAAAAAATCGAAAGAGAAACACTCTGTCGGAATCATCTTGTGTTGGACATAGTGTGGAAATGTCCGGTGCTGACTGGCCTAAAAACAACTCACATGGGATAGCCAGTTCTGGATACTCACGAAGTACTATGGCCAAGCTTCCCTGGGTTTGTATGAATAGGAAGGGTTGAGAAAAAAAATCAATTTGATCGCAGGCTCACAGAGCCGCATCGATGCAGTGAATAATAGCGGTTTTTTTTTTCGAGGTATATAACTTTAAGTTGGCATTACTGTTCAAGATGGCAACCGATTCAACAGCTGTCAAGTGATTTACTCTCAGTTTGGTTTGGCAATTCATCATGAATAGACTTACGCCTGAACAATGCTTGCAAATAGTGCAATTTCATTTCGAAAAAAATGGTTCTGTGCGGAATACGTAGCGCGCACTACGTCCATTTTATTTTGTTTAGCGATGAAGCGCAATTCTGGTGAATGGCTAAGTCAACATACAAAACTGCCGCATTTGGAGTGAAGCTTATCCTCAAGTGAATGTCGAAACACCGTTACATCCAGAAAAACTGACTGTTTGGTGCGCTTCATAGGCTGGTGGAATCATTGGTCCGTACTTCTTCAAAAACGATGATGGCCAGAACGTTACAGTCAATGGTGATCGGTATAGAGCTATGATTACTAATTTTTTCATTCCTGAATTGAACAACCATGAGGTGCAGGAGCTGTGGTTCCAACAAGACGGTGCAACATGTCACACAGCTCGTGCTACAATCGATTTATTGAAAGACACGTTTGGTGACCGCCTAATTTCACGTTTTGGACCTGTGAATTTGCCTCCAAGATCTTGTGATTTTACACCGCTAGACTACTTTCTGTGGAGCTATGTAAAGTCATTGGTCTATGCGAATAAGCCACAAATTCTTGACCATTTGGAAGACAACATTCGCCTTGTTATTGCCGACACAAATGTTGGAAAAAGTCATCGAAAATTGGACGTCCAGATTGGACTACATCCGAGCCAGCGGTGGCGGTCATATTCCAGAAATCATATTTAAAATGTAATGCCACAAGATTATCTTGCGGATTAATAAAATTCATGTCAATCGAATAATCCGTCGTTGTTTTATTGCAATTTAAAGTTCTATAGCTCTAAAAAGAACACCCTTTATAAATATGATTCATTGGTTTTCGAAATATTCATATTTAAGTTTCGAACAACACTGGTTTTCTCGTCAAAAATGTTATTTGATAAATCGAGTTCATTATTCATTTAGAGCCCGTTCACATGACAAGCGCTCAACGCGCGTTTTGACAACGCGCGTTTACAAGTACATGAATTTTCTTCGAAGCGTACACATGCCAACGCGCGTTTTTATGTTGTAGTTTTGATGATACTCCATAACTGTCATACACCAGACATCAAAAATCTGTCAGTTTCACCCATCAACAATATTATTTTCATTTTAGGAACATTGAAAGAATCAAATTTCAAAAGACATGTTTCGAGGTTTTTCGATGAAGAAACAACATGCTGAACTCGGGTTAGAAAAAACTTTCAAATTAGGTATCACTGAGCCAATTTTACCTATTTGGTGTTTTAGCACTAAGGGTTGAAATGATTTCGTCTGTTTCGTTTTCAGATGCTCACCCTGTATATCATAATTAAAACCTGCAAAATAGATATGATATTCGATGAGTAGAAAAAAAAGATGAAATTTCCATCAAAATTCATATTGTTTCCTCATATTCTTTCAACGGAGTCCAACCGGGTCTAATTTCACCAAGCTGAAAGTTTACTTCGGTAGATGGAATTATCTTGTCGACTCCGTGTGCAAATCAGAGACCGCTCCTATTATTTCGTTCTATATTTGAAAATCACAAAGCCGAGTCTTCATTTTTCTCGGAACTTTTCTCCATTCATTACAACGAGCGGAACTTCTAAACCCTGAATACATCACGTTTGGAAACGATAGTCATTATTTTCAATCAATAAAGACTATAGAACATGAATGTTTTTATCGTCGATTCGATGGAAACGCCAGCAGGTCATAGCCGGAGGCATATTCTCAACTACGAAATGTTTTCTGCACGTACTCGATAATTATTTGGGAACGCTGTTCCAGTTCAGTTTACTCTTCCACCCCACCAGAGTTTTCAGGATTCAGTTATTCTGACGGACGTGCCATGCATTTTTTTTTCTCTGAAGCGAAACGGAAATTACATCTGGGGAAATCTGGAATGATTTTTATTTTAACGTATTCAATAGAGCATTGAGCTCGGTGAGAGGTTGGTGCAGTAACTAATTCTACGAACTCTGTTCTCAGAATTCCACTTGCCAAGGTGTGGATCGAATACTTATCAAGTTCCAACTTTTCTAACTTCAGATTTCACTGCCCAAATCGGTAAAGGGTCCAAATATTTTGTTTTCTCAGTTAACGTTCCTCGCACCTATTTTTTTTTCATTGCTGTAAAATTCAAAATAGAAAGAATATAATTTTTTAAACCCTAAAACAAAAAAATGCTTGGGGAAAAATATATGTTTCGTCGCATTTTTCCCTAAAACTTGATATTCTCAACTTGATATCTTTCCTTTGATTTGCATTACGACAAGAAATTACTGAGATTTGATTAAAACAGTGATAGCTGATTTCATTCGATAGCTATTAAAGGGTGTTTTATTTAGAGCTATAGAACTTTAAATTGCGATAAAACAACGATGGATTATTCAATTGACATGAATTTTAATTATCCGCAAGATAATCTTGTGGCATTACATCTTAAATATAATTTCTCTAATTCTGTGGTTATTCCGTTCATTCTTCCACATCTTGTAGAACAGAATCGTGCGAGAATATATCAGAAACGCACAGTTTTCATGGTTATATTTTATTATTCTATGTTGGTACTCCGAACTTTCCGCCACGCCTTTATCTGTCAATTCATCAATTTGCCTTAAAGAAATCAGTTCTGCCAACCAACATTTTTCAATGCAAAAATCACTAAAATATATTTATGGAAATATTTCATTAATTTCAATGAAAATGCAATGAATTGGAGAATAGTTATTTATAATACAAGTGCAGAAGGCATTGATATTCTTCCACGAGTTCAAAATTCAAAAACGAGCCACGAAGTGGCGAGTTTTGGAATGAACGAGTGGTAGAATGAGCCTTCTGTACGAGTATTATACATTATTTTCTCTAATTCATTGCATTTTCATTGAAATTAATGAAATATTTCCATAAATATAATTTAGTGATTTTTTCATTGAAAAATGTTGGTTGGCAGAACTGATTTCTTTAAGGCAATTTGATGAATTGACAGATAAAGCCGTGGCGGAATGTTCGGAGTGCCAACATAGAATAATAAAATATAACCATGAAAACTGTGCGTTTCTGATATATTCTCGCACGATTTTGTTCTACAAGATGTGGAAGAATGAACGGAATAACCACAGAATTAGAGAAAATAATGTATAAAACTCGTACAGAAGGCTCATTCTACCACTCGTTCATTCCAAAACTCGCCACTTCGTGGCTCGTTTTTGAATTTTGAACTCGTGGAAGAATATCAATGCCTTCTGCACTTGTATTATAAATAACTATTCTGGCATATGACCGCCACGGCTGGCTCGGATGTAGTCCAATCTGGACATCCAATTTTCGATGACTTTTTCCAACATTACACGGCCAATGTTGTCTTCCAAATGGTCAAGGGTTTGTGGCTTATTCGCATAGACCAATGACTTTAAAGAGCCCCACAGAAAGTAGTCTAGCGGTGTTAAATCACAAGATCTTGGAGGCCAATTCACAGGTCCAAAACGTGAAATTAGGAGGTCACCAAACGTGTCTTTCAATAAATCGATTGAGGCACGAGCTGTGTGACATGTTGCGCCGTCTTGTTGGAACCATAGCTCCTGGACATCATGGTTGTTCAATTCAGTAATGAAAAAGTCAGTAATCATGGCTCTATACCGATCACCATTGACTGTAACGTTCTGGCCATCATCGTTCTTGAAGAAGTACGGACCAATGATTCCACCAGCTCATAAAGCGCACCAAACAGTCAGTTTTTCTGGATGTAACGGTGTTTCGACATACACTTGAGGATAAGCTTCACTCCAAATGCGGCAGTTTCGTTTGTTGACGGAGCCATTCAACCAGAAGAGCGCTTCATCGCTAAACAAAATTCGCTTATGAAAATCGGGAACAAAAGCAATCTCATTTTGGGCCCATACGACGAATCTACGCCTCACTTGATGATCGTTTGGCTTCAATTCTTGCACGATTTGGATTTTGTAAGCACGCAAACCAAGATCCTTCCGCAAAATCTTCCATAAAGTGGATGGACACAGATCCAATTCCTGTGCTCGATGGCGGATAGACTCATTCGGGTCTTCCTCAATGCTACGCTCTACAGCAGCAATAGCTTCTTCTGTACGCACCGTACGGCGTCTCTGGGGATGCGAGTTATCAATAAGAGTAAATGTGGTGCGAAAACGTTTCATGGTTAATCGAATTAACTGCTCTGATGGACGATTTTTTCGACGATAAAATGGACGTAGTGCGCGAAACGTATTCCGCACAGAACCATTATTTTCGAAATGAAATTGCACTATTTGCAAGCGTTGTTCAAGCATGAGTGTATTCTTGATGAATTGCCAAACCAAACTGAGAATGAATCACTTGACAGCTGTTAAATCGGTCGCCATTTTGAACAGTAATGCCAACTTAAAGTTATATATTAGAAAAAAAACTCATGTCACATTGCACATATCATCAATTCCTCTGCGAAAAATGAAAAGTAACCAACGCTTTTTTTTTCATTCGCAAATCAGAAATATTGACCTTCGACAAGGTAGATGTGAAAACTCTATGAATATAAGTGGTTGTAAGGGGAAAAATCTATAATTTCATTCTGAACTGAGCTGTCACGTGGTGGTATTTACAGAGTTTTTGAGTGAGCTAATAAATCACCCTGCATAGAGAGAAGTTTGAGAAGAGAAGTATTCCAAACACTTTTTACAGAAAATAATAAATCAGAACTATGTAAGTCGTGGTTATGATACAGGACAGGGATGACTGAACACTTCTCCGGAGTAAGAAATTGACATCAATATCAAGACAAAGTACTGAGGATGGTCGTATGGGTGGAAAAAAAATTGTGGTCTTGAAATAGAAGCCGGTGGAACTTCAGCAAATTTGAAACTAATTGCTTTTCTCCGCTCTCAGCAAGAATGAAATTCAACGGTCTGGTATTGGCGAAGCGATTTTCCTCAAAGGAAACTCATGATGTAGGGACCTCGGAGAATTCCACGTTGGATAACTAGCCTGCAGCACTACATCATCGTGATTGGCTCCTTTTCCCTGGAGATCTGTCAATCTGCGTTTGGCAGATCAAGAAAAATATTCCGCATCGACGTATTTCACGTGTAAATATTGAACAGGTATTTTGTTCCATTGGAAAGTGTATCTGACGTATGAAATATTACTTTGCAGAAGGTGAAATATATTCACATTTAGGTACATATATATGCCTCTGTTGTTTAGCGAAATCTGTGACATTCACGTGGCTGTTTTGATATTTAATATCAATATATTCAAAGTATTTTGAACCTTGAGTTGTTTTTACGGAAATGCATTTGTATTTTCTGTCGATATTTTGCTCTATATTCTACAGGGTGTTTCACGAATGATTGTACAGGCTTCCAGAGCAGATACAGGATATTTTGGTGTGTCTGAATCAGTGTAAGAAATATGTCTTAACTATAGTAGTTTGAGTGATACTAAGTGTTTTATGTATTTTATCAAAAATTTTCAATCGGCATTCCGCTTCAAGTCCTGCATGGACCTTCATGAAAATTTGAGGGAATGAGTATAGGCCAATGCCAAATATTTGCCCTTAATGACTTATCGAGCAAATTACATTCTTTATCCCACATATTGTAAAACACCCTGGGTTTGAAATTGTGATTTCATATTAATGTAACATTTTATTATAATCGAATTACACTGCGCAAAAAAATTAACGCACATTATGGAAATCTCAAATTTATTCTAAAACTGAAGGAGTTCTCAATGATAATTATTTTTATCAGAATTATGCATGCATATGTTATCCACTATCAACGTTTTTCTTCAATACAGATGTTTTTTCCCAGCAGGAATAAAAAAGATGAGATTATCAGATTTTGAATGTATTGGTTCCATTCTGAAATCAGTTGTTCTCGATCAATTCTAGTGATCAATCGTTTTTCTTTCGTTTGATTTTCTACACTCGATCACCATGCAACGCGAAACACGCAATTTGACCCAAGAGGAATGTGCCCAAGCGGTAGTTTTGCGAGAAGAAGGGTGGACATACACAAGAATTGCAGAAAGGTTTGGAGTTTCCCATACAAGTGTGTCCGGAATGTTGCAGCGATTCAGGGAGGCAGGTATGAAGACCAGGACAGGGTAGACCACGAGTAACAACTGCCATTCAAGAACGTTACTTGAGAGTTTCTTCGTTGAGACAACAATTTGCAACCGCTCGCCTCCTTCAAAATCAGCTTGAGCAAACTCATGGGGTGCAAATTAGCACTCAGACAATAAGAAATCGCCTCAGAGAATATGATTTAAGGCCTCGTGTCGCGGCAAGAGGCCCAGCTCTTACCCCAGCCCATCGAAGGACGCGTTTGGATTTTTCGAGACAGCATATCCATTGGGAAGAGGCTGATTGGGAAAGAGTTCTCTTCTCAGATGAGTCTAGATTCTGCCTCTACCATTGTGATCGACGTTTCCTTGTATACAGACGTCCACAAGAAAGATAGGATCAGTGCAATTTCCTGAATACTACTGGTTTCGGGGGAGGATCGATTATGGTATGGGGTGGAATATCTTTGACTGCTCGCACAGACCTAATGGTCGTTGATAATGGAGTTATGAATGCTGATAGGTATTTAAGGAACATTCTTGAAGAGCATGTAGTACCATTTGCCCCATACATTGGTGAAAATTTCATTTTTATGGATGATAATGCCAGACCCCTTCGTGCGCGCATCGTTCAGGAGTGCCTTGAAAAGGTTGAAGTCTCTCGAATGGAATGGCCAGCAAGAAGTCCAGATCTCAATCCGATTAAGCAGGTTTGGGACAACCTCAATAGAAGGCTGAGAGATTCAGAAAATCATCCAGCTACTCTTAATGACTTAGGAATCCAACTCAGAGAAATCTGGGAAGGATTAGATCAGAACATCTTAAGATCACTCATTTTGAGTATGAACCGTCGTTGCCGAGCTGTAATTAACGCAAGGGGTGGAAATACCAAGTATTAAATCACTTATCAGCATTCCAGTATTTTGAAAATTGTTTATTTCTCTTCTTACACATAAGATTCGGTGAAATCCTGAAATTTTTTTTCATTTAATGGTCTTGTTTCGTTCAAAACCTTCCCGAGAGAACATAAAAAATAAGTTATACAGTCAATGTAGAGTTAACTTTCTTTAAAATTGAGATTTTCAGAATGTGCGTTATATTTCTTAAATGTCGAATTCCATAATTCATGAAATCCTTGATCGGATTTTGACCATCAACGAACTTCCACAGCACCTGAGAACCGGCAAAATGACACGATACTTGGATATATTTGGATTGATCTTCAGGAAAAAAAGCATATATGCAAGTGTTTCAAGGTAGCTAACACATTTTGTTATTTTATAAATAATTTTTACTCGAAAAAATTGCCGTCACTTGAAAAAATCTGTAAACAAATTTTGTCGATTTCCTTAGAGGGATTGACAAAAAATCCCCGTAATCAAATTACCTCTGCGTGAGCAGCATTCACGTGAGATCAATTCAGTACAAATTGAGAAGACTCTTCCATCCATTCGTAAAGAACAGGCATTTCCAGAGCTGTAGCGAACATCATCAATTTTCTAAGGTGGCAGTATTGTATTGTTTAACTAATTAAATTATGTGGAGAATCACGCTATCTATTGTGGAACAAAAAAGAAACAAAGAAGATGAAGTGTTTTTCATTAGGCTCCTTCCGACTGGAACTTCTGTCAAATCAGATTGATTGTTATTTCTGCCTTTGGTGGATTTTTATTTCCGCCCTTTCATCTAATGAAGGAATATTACACTCCGTTATTGGGTTCATCTTTTGTACACTTTCGTTTAAAACTCATTGAATTGATGTTCCAGGGCTGGCTTCGGGATTATTTGCTCTCAGAATTTTGTATCGCTTCCTAGTCTTTTTAGTGTGGAAAAAGGATTATCAACAATTTTGGAATGGAAACACTTTTTATCGCCAATCTCAAGATTTCTTTTCCAAAAATGCATTCCAGACAAAATTGTTAGGGCCACGAAAGGGTGATTCCATAAAAATATTCAAAATATTCAGCTCTTTCTAATCTATCTTTTCTTGCTAATGCGTAAATGTATATATCAATATTCAACGTTATAAAAAATCCATTTTGATAACATTTGGTTTAGGTTCTACAGTAATTTGAGTTTATTTAAATAAACATATATGATTCACTTCACACACGTAAATAACAACTTTTTGTGGGATAATATTCTTACAATACTGCAAATGAACGACTGTCAGTTTTGACACCTACCGACAAAGATTTTTTCCATAATTGGGGTCAATTGACACTTCCTAGCACCGTTTCTAATCGGTCACTCATTTATTAAAGTTGTGTTTTCAAACGTATTTTGGCGAGACGTTCTCGAATCATGTTACGAGGTGCGCCTTCTCCCACTCGAGCATAAACAATATATTTCGATTATACGAACCTCTTCACTCGACGTAGTTGGCGAAACATCACGAGAGCGGAGCTCGAGAATCGGTGGAATCGGTGGAAAATCGAATACTATCTATGCTCTTGTGATATTATAAATGAATATATGGACGAAATGATACCATGCTAGTAGTATCCATACATACAATCGAGTACTTGAATTCAGATTTTGTAAGGGAAGGTCATTCACGAAAAATTTATATATCCTGAGTTTTATGCCACAAACCGCCAAAAAATGAAATATTTCACATTGTTTTTTATGTTCCGTCACGAAATTTTGGTGGCAAACCTCAAACTCGGATTTTGCATCCCAAAAAACATATAGCATCTAAGATATCAAAACTGAACTAAAATGGGGTTTTGCAGAGACAAAAAAATACGTCAATTTACAACTATCGTTTGAGCCAAAACAGTTTATCGGACAAAAAACACGATACGATGAATTTGTAAGGAAGATTATATACTTTGTTTTGGTATGGGAAGGTCATTCATAAAAAAATTATATTTTCCGTGTTATACGCAAAAAACCGCCAAAAAATTAAATTTTTTACCTTTGTTTGTATTTTTTCAATGTTCCCTCAAGAAATTTTGGTGGCAAACCCCAGATTCGAATTCAGCACCCCAAAAAACATCTGAAATCGATTCAAAATACACTAAATTTTCCATTCAATGATTCGAAACCTTCAACAAAACATGGGCAGCGGTAAATAAATACTTGATGCAAATCCAAATGAAAAATTCTTGTTATGAATGAGTGAAATCCAAATATCGAATGAAATATTAATTCTTTCACTATTCAGATTTTTCCTCGAAAATCATAGGGAATTTTTTCATCGAAATTTCCTGAAGCGTGGGGTTACTAGGTTTTAAAAATTGGTTCGGCATATTATATTCAAGTCGAATGTAGTTAATTCTTCGTTTTTTTATATCTGGCTCAATTTTGATTCTGGAACTATCTAAGCAAAAATTAGTAAACAAAATGAGAATGATTCTTACCTACCTATACCAATTCTTCAAACCGTAGATACCTACAGAATATAGTTCGCTATTTTTCCATAAGAATTTGCCAATGGAAACCTGCTATTCGAGTCGAAATTCTCCAATACCTAAACATAAAAGTTCCCTAGGTAAGAACTTCAATTTATTCCTATTCATCTCGCCGAACAAAGCAGATGTTTGAAACCTTTGTCTTTGATTGCATATTTGAAAATCAATCCGGGTCCCGTGAAAAATCGAGACGCTATTTCCCCGAAACGCTTTTCCTCTAATGATCTCTTTTGTGTTCAAACGAATTTTTTGAGATCGGATATGTTTTAAGTACTTTCATCTCGAATGTCGCTCATTATATTCCTCAATTTTTTGTTCGGGCGTTCGTCCTAATCCACGTTCGCTGAAGTCTGAAATCACTTTTTTTCTTCAGGTGAAAGGTAATTCCTGAACGGGAATCGCCAAAGCCATTTTTACGCTTGATTCGAACCAATAGGAAGGCATCTGGGATGAACGGAACCTATGGCTTCAATTATGGAGTTAATGAACAATGAAAGGAACTTCAAAGGGTAAGTACTCGACAGTTGAAGTATATGCTTTCCGAATACCTTCACAGGTGAATATGAAAACAAATATTCGTTCACATTATATTCACAATGAATTACATGCATGATCATTGAATTTATATGAAGTGAATATATATTCACGCTTGAATTCCTTCACAAATTAATGATAACCAAAGGTATCCTAATTCTCCAGAAACTATTGCAATTAGTGTTCTTGTCTTGCTTTTTCTTTTTCTTGCTGCAAGAACAAGAACAAGAATAAGGTGAGCAAAAAAAAAACAAAAGCATACAAATGGTTACAAATCTGCAGTTTTTCTAAAGAAATCAAATAAGTATTTAGCTGTGGATTAACAACTGAATAATTCAACTCAATAATTATTCAAAATTCAATTCGAATAATATATACTTAGCCACAAAATTCGAATATACTCAATATACTCAATACTCAGGGAAAATGATAATTTATTCGAATGAAAACGCAAAGTCTCTTAATCGAAATTTTTCTACGGATTCAAGCAAACCAGACTTCTTGCTTATTCGGAATCGAGTCCATTCGGGTGTTTTCGTATAATAAGCGATACCTCGGCAAATCGTCTCTTCAGAGAAACAGACTTTGCAGTCTACCTATATATCTTTCGCCATTTTTGATAATATCGAAAATGAGAATTCATTATCATTCAATTCAAAGTCCACGTTCCCAATTTGTCTATCAATAAAATTACACATATTATAACCAATGGCTAAGTGCAATATTCGTCCTTTCATTCATTTCAGGTTTACTTTCATCCTCTAGTACTTATTCACTACCACTTTATTAACACGGCTCCTGTTCTGACTCAGAATCTATTTCAACAAATGTTTTCTCTATATTCGTAATAGTATTATAAAGGTATCATACTTGATACTGCTTCGATATGATTCACTTTGAGCTGTAGATTCTGTTCCCACCAAAAACAAGAGAGAAAAAGTTTTGCTAGCAAGACAAGAAGCAAGCCAGCGAGAAATTAGCGGGAGCAGATAATATCATTATGTCTCTCTCATCAAAGACCTCGTCCCTATTGGCAAAAAAATGAGACAGTAGATTTTCACAATCCTCTGTTTAAGCAAATTTTTCACAAGCTAAATTATCCGCCATGGATCAGGACTATCTACTATTCACATTTTCAGCCGCCTGATTTGAATTTTCGCCTCGAAGAAAAATTGTAAAAAATAGCTTTTTTTCTCTTCATTAGTGTCCATCGAACTAAATGTAGTCAACTAATCTCAAAACTGTCAGGAAAGTTTTTGTAGTACGAAATCTAATCTTCGTACCTTCATCTAGTGGAACCCGATCGGATTCATACAACGTGAGATGAAAATAACTGAAGCCATCTATTCGAAAAATAAGGGATTTTTCCACTACACCTAATCAATATATGTCCACACAAATTATTTTGGAGGACAAAGCTAGAAGGTATAAATAAAGAAGTATTGAGTAATGTGAATGGTTAAATTAATTGTCGATCTTTTGGAACCTCTCGGTGAATATTTTTCTTAATTTGGTTAGTAATTTTCAGTTTCTGAAGAAGACAACATCGTTGTCGAAACGTTCGTTAAACGCTTTTAAAGATTCTGTGGATTAGAATGTGATTGCTAGAACTTCAGTCGAAAGATAGGTGTAAATTGGAAAAACTTCATATTTAATCTGTATTTATTTAATCTTGAGCTATTGACTCAGTAATATAATTTATATATAATATAAGTGTCCAAACTTTCGTTCGACAATTCTTAGAGTTAATGAATCGAATGCGAAATATTCTTATACTTATTCAATTCAGCGCATATTCCCATGAACAAGGACTTCTTCCAGAATCGACGTTGTAACATTCAGAAGCAACTTTTTTTTTTTGGAGTACAATCCCCACCAATTCCCGTATTCATAACTCATGCCGCCAATAAAACTTTCCGTTGGCAAACTTTCTGAAAAACGATATCTCACTAACCACAAATGTCCCATTTTTGAGAGGCATCCTGAGTAGGAGATAATATTTTAGGGAGGTTACAGGTGGGATATGAACATTATTTTTCATGGAGTGTGAAAATACAGCACCCTCAGGAGTAATAATTCTTGTACATGATTTATTTCATAAATAACCCTCCTGAAGTTAAATATTTTCCCGGGGTTCGGAAGGGTATACTGTGCATGTTTACTTTTCATTTCATCGGAAATTTGAAGCTGGAGATTTATATTCAACTTCTTAAAACGGAGGGGAGGATGGTAAATATGAATTCACATGAATCGAAGCGGAAAAGTCGAGGTGATCAGGTTTTAGGGTTTAAAGATGAGATTATTTTAAATAATATGGATTTTAACGATATCTATCCTCCGTATAGAAATTCTACAAACAGCTTTTTTCAACCGTTAACAAGGGCATATCATCAAATTCCTGGATGTCATAGAAAGTAATGATAAAATTAAAGTATAGACATCCAAAATGTCTAAGGAATCCAAAGGTTGACAAAATAAAGATCATTATTATTATTATTTGAACTGGGGTCGTTTTGGTTCGGTAAGCCTTTCGGGAACTGCGACCATGCAGATCTTTTGTTCTCTACCCTACTCATTCATAGAAACCCAAGAAGGTCGTCAATGACGTTAATAAAACTGACAACCCCCTTAGGAACCTTGGCCGTTACCTCTCTGGTATCCAGGACCGGCTTACCCATGTGAATGGTTCTTAGGCCAGCCATCTCCGGACACTTGCATACCATGTGTTCGGCTGTTTCTGCTTCCGATCCACAGAGCCTGCAAATCTCGACTGCTGACTTTCCCATACGGTACAAATGATGTCCGTACCGACAGTGCCCCGTCAGCAGTCCCATCATCACCCGAAGCTCGGCTCGTGACAGCTTCAAGAGCTTTTTGGCGTAGGTAGGTGAAATCGTCACGAATTTCTTTGCTTGAACAAGTCTAGGAGTGTTAGTCCAGTGGATTATCCAGTTGTTCAACTCCCATAGCTGGACCGCAGCTTCATATTGGTCTTTTCCTAGCCCATAGAAAGGCTCAGGTCCAGCAAGTGTTAACCTTGATGCTTTTTTGCAAGTTCATCAGCTTTTTCATTTCCTGCAACTCCACCTTATTTCCTCTGACCAGTTGCTTCATGGTGTTACGGCATTTCCAAGTCAGCAGAGACCCCTGGTAACACGATTCCAGGGATCTCAGCGTGGTTTGGCTGTCCGTATTGATGTAGATATGCGCCCCCTTGAGGTTCATTTTGATACACTCTTGAGCGCATACATAAACAGCCATTATCTCGGTCTGTAGAATCAAGGGCTCACTTCCCAGGGCTTTAGAGATCCTCAGTTTAGGTCCATATATCCCCATGCCGGTGCCCTTGTCTGATTTTGATCCATCCGTGAACCATATAGATGGCTTTTTGTCCAGATCATACCTTATATGGAAGTTATAAGTACAGAGGAAAGAACAACAATTGTCGGAGATTTTCTCACAGAATTGAGTATACATAAAATAAATAGTAATAAGCGCCAAGAATCCTATTCAAGGAATCAGAGGAGATTTCTGAGATATCCACTAAAAAAGTAATAGCAGCTCTTAAGAAGATGAAAAATTGAAAAATGTGCTGCTGAAGATAGCGTTACATCGGGAATTTTAAAGCAAGCGGGTGGCATTTTAGAAAAAGCCTAATAGGTGCTGCTAAACAGGTGAAGCGAGCGCAAAATACCCAATGAAAAAGCACAACTCCGAAGTAGTTGTCCTCAAAAAGGTGATAAGTAATATCGAGAACTATCGCCTTTTAAGTGTGCAGTTTGTATTATACAATTTTTTTCACGAAAATTCTTACCGCCTAAAACAAAAAAGCCGATGAACTTGCAAAAACTGCATTAAGGTTAATACCTGTTGGTCCTGAGCCCTTTTGTGTATTTGGGAAAGACCAATATAATATAATATAATGGATCCTCTCGCTCCCATCCTGTTCAACATGGTGCTTGATGAGCTCTTGGATTCCCTAAAAGAACGAAGGGGGGTTCACATCAGTGGTGTCAATGTGTCCGTTCTTGGATACGCCGATGACCTGCTTTTGATGGCAGAGTGCACCAAGGATGCTCAGTTCCTACTGAGATTCGCGTTAAGATTCTTTGAAGCGCGACATCTCACACTTAACCCCGATAAGTGCACGTCCCTGGACCTGGCTGTCGTGCCGGGAAAGAAGACGCTGTTCCTCCACCCGGCGCCAAAGTTTTACGTGGCAGGAATTCCTATTCCCCCAATTGAGACCGTCTCCGACACTTTCAAATACTTCGGGCACCACTACACCTGTGCCGGGGTTACCCCATGTGACTCCACCAACCTGGATGCTCAACTGGGCCGCATAATGAGAGCACCCTTGAAGCCCCAACAGAAGTTTGATCTCGTGAATCACTATTTGATACCGAGATATGTACACTCCATGCAATCCCCTTCAGTCAACTCCAAGGTCCTGAAGAAAACCGACAGGCAGATAAGAAGAGCAGTAAAGAAGATTCTAAGACTGCCTGTACACATAATCGATGAAAGTCTTTATACCCCCGTACATCTGGGGGGTCTTGGTGTGTTCTCCTTCTCCAGGAAGATCCCAATAATCATAATGGCTAGAGTAGAGAAAACGAGACGATCCTGTGATCTTTTTGACGGAGTAATGACATCTAATACTTCCTGGACCGACCGCGTGAGAAAAATGATCAAACCACATCTCAACACCAAGCATGCGGTCGACAAGAACAATGCGGAAATATTGGAGAGATCATTCTATGGAGGAGGTACACGACAAGCTGAGAACGACGGTGCCTCAAATTTCTACGTTCATTCACCGCCGATGGTGTGGTCAGGGGAGGACTATATCGCAGCAATCAAGCTGAGAACCAAATCGCTGCCCACGAGAGGGCTACCGTATGGCCCCCGTGAATCCAGGATGTGCAGAGCTGGTTGCGGTAAGGTGGAGTCCCTTTCCCATATGCTCCAGCAATGCCCACTTGGCCATACCAAGCGGATGAACAGGCACAATTTTGTAGTGAAGAAGATCGTCGATGCAGCTCGAAAGAAGGGATGGGAGGTTGTCGAGGAGCCTCACATCAGAGACACCAGAGGCAGGCTCAACAAGCCCGATATGGTCTGCACCAAAGGCGCGGAGGTGATAGTTGCAGACGTGGGGGTGTCATGGGAGGCCCCTAGGTCGCTCTCTGAAACATATGATCTGAAGAGAGCGACATATGATCAGCCAGAGTTGTTGGAGGTGGTGGCGGCAAGGAATCCTGACAGAAGCATCCGAGTTCTACCTTTCATCATCGGAGCAAGGGGGTTCTGGTGCCGAGAAAGCAGTGCCCTTCTACAAGCCCTCTCAATAGACACCTCGCCAATTAGAAGGGACCTCGTGATGACAACTCTACGAGGAGGATGGTCCATCCACAAAGATGTCAGTCGCAGAGCGTGGGATTAGCATTTTATCTTTTGCTACCTCTGGCAAGATCCACAGAGCATAATTGATCTTTTGTGCGTGTTGCATGTGTGTTCGTGTTCGGGATTATGGCCTTTTCCGCTTTAAGTGTGTGAGAGTGAACGGTTGAGCGTCATCAGAGACAATTTTTGATTTTCTCTTATACCATTGTTCACTGCCTACATTCCTTTGTTAACTTGTGATATATACTTATATGTACCATTGAATTGTGTCCTATATACACTTACACTATTTGTAATTCACACTGTCTACTTGAATAAAGATCTTTAACAGCGGTCCAATAATGGGAGTGGACAATGGAAAAACCCTTTGGAGAAAAACTCCGGGTCTTGCTCAGGCAGAAAAATTTGAGGTGCTTTCTACGACCTATATCAGGAAGCTTCTGAAGCTACCAAGAGCTGAGCTTCAGGTAATGGTGGGACTGCTGACAGGACGCTGTCGGTGCAAATACCTTTGGTACCGCATGGATAAGTCAGCAGATGAGATCTGCAGGCTCTGTGGAAAGGAGGTAGAAACGGCCGAATACATAGTGTGTTAATGTCCGGGACTGACTGGCCTAAGAACCACTTATATGGTAAAATCAGTTCTGGACACTCACGAAGTAATCCAAGGCTCTCAAGGATGTTCGTCCGGCAGCAGAAAAAACAATAGGTCAGAGATCCCACACATATCTTGCTCCTTTCATACACATACAATAAAATACCAACTGAAATAAAGATATTATTGCATTAAATGGATTCGAGAGGAAAGTTTTAGAATGGTCAAGATCGCTCTGAACATGGCGAGTTTCTCAGATGATTGACTTGAAAAATTCTTATGTTCATACCTAAGGACAAACGCACTTAGTTACCACGGCATGCACCACATATATATTTTTTTCTTTTTTTGTTGTTCACGAGTATAGCAATTTGGGTTAAGTTTTTTTTTTGTTTATTCAGGAATTTTCCATACAAGACAATTTCGCTGGCTCCCCAATGAGGTTGTCTTCGGAAAAGATATGTGATGTTTTAATTATATTTGAATAGTGAAAATATTGAATTTGTGTAGATCCTAGTATTCAGTTTGTAATGAATTTTTTGTTGTTGTTGAATAAACATCATTATTATTATTTTTCTTATATCGTTTGAAACTATTCCCAGCCAAAATTTCAAAAATACAGACTTTTGACGAATTAATATAGTGCTCTGTTGGAGGAGCTCTCATGCAACGGAGCAAGTGAACGAGTTTGTATAAAAAGGTTACATTTTCCTGAAAATTACTGGCACTTCCGATTGCAGCAACTCAACATAAGCTCCTGTACAACTTTCGATTGATGTGACCACATAAATAATTCAATGTGGAAAATATCCACTACGAATAATCAATATTGAAAATACTAGCCCCAGCAATCAATCGAGAAGCCGTTTTCTGAATTATAAATTGATATATTCGTCCTTTTCGTTGCGCTTGAAAGAAAAAATATTCACCAGAATATAGAAGTAAATAATGCTTTGAATGAATTGATTAACTCAGACATGCAAGTTATTAATTCTAAGCTCATTCCTAGATATACTAATTGACAAAGAAACTGCCCACACCCAGATAAAGCTGTTTAAATTTTAAATTTATTTTGGCAAAACATAGATAGTATAGCGAAGAGTAAATAATTGAATTTGAAGAAAAAATCGTCAAGGTCTTTTCATGTAAACAATTTTTGTTACTTAAATATTGTCGTTTTTTGCCTAGAGCACGTGTACGCGGAATTTATCGCCAGATGAGTGAATTTGAAAGATGTCGAATTATTGGTCTACGGGAGACGGGGTTGTCATTTCCAGAAATCGCTTACCGTACGAAAAGAAATCCAACAATTCTTATGAGATGTTGTCTACCGTGATTTTTATAATGCCCGAAATCGAAGAAGAGTAGGCAGCAGACGTCGAAGGTGCAAAAATGAGGTTCAAGATCGACGTCTAAGATTTATGGCCATTAGAGACCGATTTGCGACAACTAGATCTTTGGCTGATGAGTGGTAAGGAGGAAAAAGCCATCCTGTAACTGTCCGAACGGTTTACAACCGGATAAACATTATCGACCCCATTTTGTGTTACCTCTGACGGTTTCTGAACCTCTATTCTCCTTAGGAGCACATGATGGCTGAAGAAGGGTTAGACCACGTTGGGGAGAAAGACGTGAACCTCAGTTTGATGTTGAGCGTCATGTACACCGGACAGTAAGCGTTATGGTATGGGGTGCTATTGCACATGCAAGTAGGTCACCTAGAATCCTCATTTGAGGTAACATGACCTCATGTTGCTAGAGTTAGTTTAAACTCGAAGCGATCCATTAGAATCTTTTACCATGGCCGCTCAGATCCTCCGATCTGTCCGCCATAGAGCATGCTTGGGACATCATGGGTAGAAGGCTTGGATATTTACTCCAGCCCCCACGGATTTTGGTGGCTCTGAGACATGAAGTACAGTTAGCTTGTTAAGTTTTAAGGTAGCAAACACCCAGAAGCGGCGGCCAATAGGAGAGGAATTGTGTTTCATTAAGACAACGCCATGTCACACACATCGACAGTGACTCGCCAGAAGCTCCAGGAGTTAGAAAAGATGATCTTTGGATATTATAAAAGGTAGTCACGTTCAAACGACTGAACCAAGTTGGATAATTATTTTATTGTTGTGTTAATTACTGTCATTTAAAGGTTTATGAAACGAAATATTTTCGAAATAATCGTACGGAGGTGAAAAAAAAAATTTTTTCTCCGAACGAGTGAACAATCACAGAGTATAATTTGACCTTCTGAAGGATGTATTTAGGTTTTCCTGACTGAACGTTGCGAAGCCGGAGCGGCAAGAGTATAATTTGACACTTTGAAGGATGTATTTTCGGTTGCCTGACAGAATGTTGGAAGCCAGGGTGGGCAGCTAGCGTTAGATAAAAACGACCACGGCTAGATAATCTGGAATGATTCAATTTTGTTCAACAATGTGGCATTGAAAGTCTTCTGCATTACCAACACTCAATCCTCAAACTTTCTACTATATCTGTAGGATCCAGTTATTGTTCCCTGTAAATAATTGAGATGGTCAACAGGATGCTGGGAGACCTATTAGTTTCTTCGAGTGTCGAGGGCATAACAGTTTCAATGAATTTACAGGGAATGAATTGCTTTTTGTATAAAGCATAGAAAGGAAGTGTTAATTCTTCGAGGTGTCGAAGATGTGTCATGTCGATTGTAAATCTTAGGAGATTCACTGGGTTTAGGAAAGATCGAAGACAAGACGGTTGTACCAGATGCGTCACATCTGTGTATCAGGTTCTAGTTCTGCGAGAATATTCGATTTCCAGGAATCCGCGAAGAGCTTTGTGGACGGTACGGCAAAACTCTTATTGGACTAGGGGATGGCACTTTCCCTAAGGGTGTGGTCAAGCCGGAAGGAGGGAAGGATATTCAGAGTGGACGGGGTAAGTTGCGGTCAGGGGACGAAGTTAAGTTCCAGTCGGTAGACAGTTTAAGTCGAGCCTAAGTCGAGTTAGGAGTAAGTTCGATCGGTCAACACTTAAGACGAAAAGACGGTTCGCGGACTAGATTAAGACGAGTCGCGAACGAATCGAAGACGAGACGACCGGAACTTGTAATAAGACAAAGACGTGAATAATCGAAGACGACTCGAATGATTAACCCTCGAGCTAAAGACGAAATTCAGTACCGTGTTTGCACTGGAAGTGTGGCTTTGTAAATAGATGTTTATAAATCAAAAGAGTTTAATTATTACTTAAACCGAACAAAGTCACGGAGAAGTGGAGAGGCCAGGTAATCGAATCATACCTCTAGACGATCGATTAACCAAGCCTACATATCTACAACCGATTCGAGTTTATATGTACAGATTCGTTTTATAAGTATCAAATCTCTATGCCCTCCGACGTTATCTTTAAGGTAACTCATTATTGCAGGTATAAATGTAATCGAATCGTAATCGTAATGAATCCAGGACCGTACCGGTATGCCGCCGCCCAAATAGAAGCAGAATCTCGAATTATATTCGGATGATTCAGAGCCATAATCGCTGAATTATTACGGAAGAGAACCAGGAATTCCATATATCCTCATCTGTCAAGATTAGGAGCGGCGGTCACGGCTGAGGCTATTTTGTAATAAACGAGGTGACGGGTTTGTGTAAATATCATCCGTCAGTTTCATGTCGTATAGCACCTGAAATCTCGGAGGACGAGGAACAGGAAAGGCTTCAGCCATTAATCAGGTTGGGACCAGGAGAGAACGGTCGGAGTGATGAGAACAGAAGATGACTGGGCTTAGTCCAGGAATCATCGTTCGGAATAGATGATCAGTTTGATGTTGGAAGACACACGAATCTGATGAAGGTTTTTTCGGACAACATTCACGAATTTCATTTTTATTATAAGGAAATTGATTCCATGTTAGATCTTTAGCAATGACGAATACTACCTCTCAAGATTCGAATGGGCCACATTTGAAATATTCATTCAACTTGAATTATGCTTTTCAATAATATTTTCAATATGAGTATTAAACTTTTTGATCATCACAATTTATTTGTTGTATTGTGGTCGAATTAGCTTCACTTTCCGAAAATATTGAATGGAATATACATCTTCAATGAGTGTAGAAATTATTGAGTAGCGATGAACGGTAATACATAGGCGTAAAACTTTGCTTCCGCGGTTTTTTTTACGAAATTCGAGGCTTTATTGTAAAAAACTGGTTATAAATTTATGACTGAGTATTGTCCATCGCTGGCTACTACTTTCTCCCATCTTTCGGGCATCGTACGACTCCCGCGTTGAAAAAAATGGTCATCTTATGAAGCGATCCACGAACCGATCCAATTTTTCACTTCTTCATAAGACCGGTGCTGGTCAGCCAGGCCGTATGCCATTGCTAGAAACAAGTGATGGTCCGAGAGAGCAACATCTGGAGAACACGCTGGGTGTGGTAGGACTTCTCATTTTAACGTTTTCAAGTATGTCTTGACCACTTCTGCAATAGGAAGTCGAGCATTGTCATGCTGTAAAATCACTTTATCATGTCTCTCGTTGTATTGCAGCCGTTTTTCTTTAAATACTCGGCTCAAACGCATAAGTTGCGTTCAACAACGATCGCCTGTGATTGTTTCAGTCGGTTTTAACAACTCATAATACACTATGCCAAGCTGGTCCCACCAAATACTGAGCATCTCCTCGGGACCGTGAATATTCGTTTAGGCCGTCGACGTGGAAGCATGGCTGCGATGTCCCCATGATTTTCTGCACTTGAGAATATTGTAACGAAGTCATATTTCGTTTTAAGTCATGATGCGATGCAGAAATACCTTCCGTCTTCACCTCGAAAGCAGCTTTTTACAAGCAAATAAACGTCGTTCAACATATCTCGGCTCCAACTCGTACGGCAGCCAATTACTTTGTTTCCGAATCATTCCCATGACTTTCAGGCATTGTTGCATCACTCTCGATGATCCTGCCAATTCTTGTTGTATTTGACATAAGTCTTCCATAAGCCTTCGAAGTCAAAATTATCGTTCTTGAAGCGTTGAAACCACTCTTGGCACGTTCTTTCACTGATAGCGGCCTTACCGTATGGATTTGAGAGCATTCGATGAGCCTCGGCCGCATATTCGTCATACTTAAGCAGAATATTAGAACCTCTCGCAAATGACGAGAATTTGGTTCGTAAGCTGACATGTTTAATTGAGAATGATTTTATGATGCAAACACAATTCTACTAACATTTTTATGGCGTTATGTTTATCATAACCTGGGCTAATACCCTTTGAAACGGTCATTGATGACCGTCTCAGCAATGAACTCCGTGAATCACTTGGACAAAAAATCCTCCATATGGATCACCAATGGATCAAAATCAGATGAAGGCACAGGTAAAAATAACAATAACAATAACAATAGCTTCATTTTCTGAATCCTGAACACAAATATACAAAGAAATGGGAAACCGTCAATAATTGTATTGGGATGTCTTCTTCTTCTTCTTCTTCTACTTATTTTAAGCCGGTGGCTTGTATTTTCCAATTATTTATGCCTTTTGGGAGATTGACGTCCACGAGTCCTTCCACCGTTTAGGCGGTCTTCCCAGCGGTCGACGTATTCCTGGATTTCCATCCCTTACTATTCTGGCAATTCTTTCTTCATCCATCCTTTCCACATGGGCATTCCAAAATCTTTTTCTATTGCGCCCCCATCGTATTGGGATGTATAGGCCTAAAACGAGCATCTGAGAAGTGAGCCGTTCATCTTGCGAACCTTGCGAAAATAGTTGTATATAGTGTGTCAAAAGAAACATCAAAGGGGCGCATATTTACATACGGACAGCCTTTCCACGCTGAGGTCCTTGTAATCAAACAGCCCGACATAGGAGTGCAGTAATACCATAAAGCAACTGGCTACTGGCTATGAAGTACTTCTACTATGGGTACCAGGGCATTGTGGTATTGAAGGAAATGAAAAAGCTGATGAACTTGAAAAAAGGGAATCAAGATTGACACCTGTTGGTGCTGAGCCCTTCTGTGGGTTTGGAAAATAACAATATAGGGCAGCAGTCCAATAATCGGAAAGGGACAATAGAAAAACCCTCTGGAAGAATACTCCAGGTCTAGCTCAGGCAGAGGAATTGTGGTGCTTTCATCAACCTATACCATAAAGCTCTTGAATCTACCATGAACTGAGCTTCCGGGACAGAACACTGTCAGTGAAAAGACCTGTTGTAACGCATGGGTAAGTTAGTAATCAGAGGGCTCTATAGAAAGGAGTTAGCTACAGCCGAACATATATTTTGCAAATGTCCGGAGCTGAGTGGCCTAAGAACCACTCACATGGGAAAGTCTGTTCAGGATATTAACGAAGTATTAGACAAGGCTCCTAAGGATGTCGTCGGTTTTTTTCGTTAACAGTATCTACGGCCTTCCTGGGTTTGTATGAATAGGAAGGGTTGAGAGCAAAAAATCAATTTGGTCGCAGTTCCCGGTGGGTTGACAGAGCCGTAACGACCCCGATTCGGAGAAATAATAATAATAGCAAAATAACGAGATGACAAAAGTACGCTTATAATTTGATACTCGTTGAATCGGACAGAAGCCCTTTCACTACGAAAAATGGCTGTTCAAGTTACATATTATTTGATTTTCACATTTATCCGCTGGGAATGCTGCATGCAGAAACTTCAACCTTTTATTCATAGGGGTGCAACTTTGCTTCCGTAGTTTTTTTCTTTCCGAAATTCGAGGCTTTATTGTGAAAAACTGGTTATACATTTATAATTCAAAGTATTGTCCATCGCTGGCCACTCCTTCCTCCCATCTTTTGACGGTGTACGAATCCCGCGTTGAAAGAACCGGTCATCTTTTGAAGCGATCTACGAATCGATCCAATTTTCTACTTCTTCATAAGACCGGAAGTGCTGGTCAGCCAGACCGTGTGTCATAGATCGGAACAAGTGATAGTCCAAGGGAGCAACGTCTGGAGAATATGGCGGGTGGAGTAGGACTTCACGTTTCAACGTTTCCAAGTATGTCTTAACCACTTTCGTAATATGGGGTTGAGCATTGTCATGTTGCAAAAGGACTTTATCATGTCTTCAGTTGTATTGCGGCCGTTTGTCTTTCAATGTTCGGTTCAAACGCATTAATTGCGTCCGATAACGATCGCCTCTGATTGTTTGTGTCGGTTTCAACAACTTACAATACCTACACTACGCCGAGCTGGTCCCACCAAATAATGAGCATGCCCTTGGAACCGTGAATATTAGGTTTGGCCGTCAACGTGAAAGCATATTCGGAATATCCCAATGATTTTCTGCGGTTGGGATTATCGTAATGAAACCAGTTTTCGTCTATAATCAAAATCAGGTGCAGAAATCCCTTTTCTTTTTGCCTTGCAAGCAGATGTTAACAAGCAAAGAAACGCCGTTCAATTTATCTCTGCTTCAACTCGTACGGCACCCAATTTTCTTGTTTCTGTATAATTCCCATGACTTTAAGGCATTTTGAAATGGCTTGTTGCGTCACTCCCAATAATCCTGCTTATTCTTGTTGCGCTTGACACGAGTCTTGGTCAAATAATACTTCCAATCGAACCTCCCATTCTGCATTTTCGAAAACCTTCTCTCTTCCACCGCCATCATGTTGGTCTTCGATGTCAAAATCACCGTTCTTGAAGCGTTGAAACCACTCTCGGCGCGTTCTTTCCCTAATTGTGGCCTCACCATAGATATTCGAGAGCATTCGATGGGCCTGCAAAAAAATTAAAACCTTCCACAAATGACGAGAATTTGGCTCGTAAGCTGACATGTTTAATTGAGAATAACTTTATGATGCAGTCACAAATCGACTAATATGTCGATGGCGTTATGTTAACAAATACCTCAGCTTAATCTATGATATCTGCGATCTATTTATTTCAACAACTACTTACTGCTACAACCATCTATTGCAAAACGGTTGAAGCAAAGTTGTACACGGTATATTATGATGCAAGTATGACTCTTACTCTAATAAATGAATGCCGAATTTTCAATTCACCGTTTAAAGTTATCTACGTAACTCACATGTAGGATAGTTCTAGGATGAACGGACAAATTCAAACTTCGTGCTTCTACCGCACACTCCACAATAAGTGAGTGGAATCTGAGGTGCGAATCTGCGGACGTGACCAATTCCTCTACGTATTCGGCATCTGATTCTGGGCCGAATCAATTCAGTGCTTGTCTGTCCGCAGAATGTAACACTGAAAATCGTAGCTTGTGGACGAAGGTCCGCAATATCCCTAGGGAACCGTAGGATTTATTGTCACCGACTAAACGATATCTGAGCTGCAACGAGTTACAATGTCACCACCAGGGAACGAGCATAATGAGTGGTGACGAATGTACATTCACTCTGAGGAAATCCCTACTTGGGTTTCGCGAAATGGAATAAATAATGGCTGGAAAATCGATTGGTTTAGTGGTGGATTGAACCGAGTATTCCAAATATGTTCAGCTCACTAGCAATTTTCTCATTATAACGTGTTTTGCAATGAGAGGTTTCATTTTGAATTGCCCGCTATCTGAACAGCTGTCACTTTTGAAGCTGTCATCTTTTGACATCTGATGAGTAAAAACTACATCATGTAACGTTACAATTTCCCATGAGACTCTAAAGACTAATTTCTAGGGGTGGTTTGGCTTATTTGGCAACAAAACTCCTACCCAGGTTTTTACAAATTTAATAAAATTAAAATATACAATGATCGATCCTTTTCACTTTAAACAAATAATGAAATAGAAACTTAACTTAAATCGGTTTTAAATGAGTTTCTCTGCTACTAGGATGGAACCTCTTGTGTAAATTATTTTCAGCCTTGTGAACCCCAGATCTTATGAGGAAGCTATAGTACTGCAATCCCCATTTAACGAAGTTGATGTGATAATGCCAGGTATTACGCAGGTATTCTTTCAGATTCAGGTTTAACGTACGTTCTATTCCAAATTCTGTATCTCAAGGAAGTACTTCTTGATATTTATCAAACCCAAGAGAGGTTTCTGTTGTTCCAATCACACGGGAGGTGCTTTGAGAAAATGAACAACGATATTAGAATATGTCAACTGAATTTTCAACTCCTTCTCGGATTTCTAACCAGGAAATAACAAAGAAAACATTACATTTATTATCGAATAAACCTGAGAAGGAGTTTTTTTTTAAATTTTTTGCACAGAAAGAAACCTACCGAACCTGAAATATGTTCCGACAAGATGGATGACTCTTAAAAAAACTACTGTTTCAAATTAAATTAATTCGTTCAGGTGAGATTATTACTTGTTGAACACAAATATTCAAGTTAACACTTACTGAGAATCCGGACACAATTCTCGCCGAAAAATTAGATTCCAAATCTCAAATTGAATTAATAATGACTGAAATCTAAATCTTAGGTACGTATCCTTGCTGAAGTCTCGACAACTATTGAAAATCTCCCAGAAGATTCTCGCTAGATCCGCGCTCCGACCGATGGTACACGATCAACTGATAAATTACCGCGTCTTCGAAAATACCAGTGGACCGAAGCGTGCAAAATCGTTGCAATCATTACTAAAATGGAAAGAGACATGCTTCAACAAAGCATTCCATTTGTTGGAATTCGCTACAAAAATGATGAAAATTCTGCAGTAGAAGTTTTCAAAACTGAAGCACAAGTTAGTTTCTCTAATTCTGTGGTTATTCCGTTCATTCTTCCACATCTTGTAGAACAAAATCGTGCGAGAATATATCAGAAACGCACAGTTTTCATGGTTATATTTTATTATTCTATGTTGGCACTCCGAACTTTCCGCCACGGCTTTATCTGTCAATTCATCAATTTGCCTTAAAGAAATTAGTTCTGCCAACCAACATTTTTCAATGTAAAAATCACTAAATTATATTTATGTAAATATTTCATTAATTTCAATGAAAATGCAATGAATTAGAGAAAATAATGTATAATACTCGTACAGAAGGCTCATTCTACCACTCGTTCATTTCGTTGAATTTTGAACTCGTGGAAGAATATCAATGCCTTCTGCACTTGTATGATATTAAAAATAACTATATGTGAATCTTAAGTGCCGTTCAAGAACAACTGGAAATAATGCTACAGTAGCCCGTAGTTTTTACGAAAACCCAAGTTTGACGATTTCTCGTCGTTCTTGGGGATTAGGCATTGCATAAACGACGTTATATACAACGTATTTTCCATAATGACTGAGGCCTCAAGACTTCTGAAGTTCAGTTAGCACAAGAACTTAAGCCATCTGATTGGTAGCAACGTAGTACCTTCGTTGATGGGGTCCTTGAAATGCATCAAAATTATTCTGATTTCCATATAAAACTCATTTTCAGAGATAAGGCCATTTTACTTCGGAGGCTACGTTAATAAGCCGAATTAGAGCATTTATGGTCAGTTGCACCATTGGCCTAAACATTGATTGAAAAGTTAAATGTTGATTATTCTATGATTTCTCAAGAGAAATCAGAAATTAATCAATATTTAGGCAAATGGTGCAACTGGACCTTAGGACTCAATAAAATTGAAAAATGTTTGTTGAAAAGCCATCCTCATATCTATTTTTCATTTTCTGGTAATTATTCTCTTGAATGAGGCTACAAAGGGCAAGTTCAAAATATGACATTTTAAAAATATTTCATAACAAATCCTTCATGTTAGTTTGATGAAGAATTTCCCATTGATAAAATTGTCATTGCAAAATGGCGAATGAGCTGGTATTCGATATTTATAATCAACAATTTTTGAACAGTTTAACTAATCCTCTCGAAAAACGTTAAAAAAATTCAATAATTGACAAATCTTCAGAAAAAACTCAATCATACTGAATGACGAGTTCTATCAAATTATTTATCGAATATTGGAACACTAATTTTTTGTGTTGTAATTTACAGATTTGGAATTATTCAAGAGCAATGTCTCATTCAATAACAACGTGAACTATTATATTTCAGAGAGATTGCAATAATTTTTTCCTTATGCACGTCCGTCATAAAGAAATGAAAAAATAACGATACGAAACCAATCAAAACAAAGACATTTTGAATCCTACATTAACAATCCTCGCCCTCACAAACCTCAAGTTTGAAATAGAAAATACACATTTCAATAGTAAGTTCACAGTAAGTACTCCAAAAGTGAAAAAGTCATTCTACAAAACATCAATGCAGTTGTGCGGAATAAGTGAATTTTTCAGATTTTATGGAACATCCCAAATCTGAGGAGACACATAAACATACTGTAGTCCTTTTGTTTGGATGATAGATGAAAATATTATTCCAATAAAACAAATCTGCGGAATAGTTGGGAAATTTCACCTCATGGGGATACTTTCCTGATATATCATGAAAATATGTATTTATATACAAGTAAATGGGATTCTTTTTTATTTATAGTCCCATCTAGCCTCAACACATCCACATCAATCTGGGTTTTATGTTTTTCATTCACCCTAATGTGAATTTATGGCATTGAAGTCACTCATCGACCCTTTCAACAACCCCTGAAAATAAAAGCTGTGAAAATGGTGGATATTTTTTATTGGTATTTCTACTTGTTTATCAGACTATTTTTACTGTTTAATATAGTTGATTTACATCCATGGGGTGTCATATATTTCATATCGTTAGTTTCACTTTTCAGGAATCAATTATCGTCTAAATTTTTTCTTGGAGTGAATTAATGAATGATAATACTGAAAGTGGAATTACAGATAATTTTTTCAACTGATTGAAATAGAAATATGCTTCGCGTCGACAACCGAAGTATTGGATTATTATAATTTATTAAAATTTTCTATACGAAATGCAGTTTATATTCTGCATTCAGAAACATTAACTTTTTAAATTTCTTGAATTTAGCTTTTATGAACTTCTTATTCTTTCACAATTCTATTGAAAAGTAGAATACTTGATTCCTATCAATTATTCTGTTTGGGGTTTGAAATATGAAGTTTATTTGACACGAATGGACGATAAATAAAACTTCATCAAAGAATCGAGGACGCTTGCAAAAAATTTCAGAATAATCAATAAATGATGAGAAAATCAATATTTTTTTTAATTATATGAAACGAAAAGGCTATGAACTTGCAAAAAGTGCATCAAGGTTATCACCTGCTGGGCTTGAGCCTTTTTGTGGGTTAGGAAAGACCAATATAAGGCAGCAGTCCAGCAATGGAAGTGGCATGCTAAGAAATTCGTGATGATTTCATCTACTTATGCCAGAAAGCTATTGAAGCAGTCACGCGCTGAGCTTCAGGTGATGGTGGGACTGCTAACGGGGCACTGTCGGTACAAAAATCATTAAATGATGCGATTCAGGTAGACAGGTATGAATGTCCGAAGACCAGGACAGGGTAGAAGACGGGTAACAACTGCCATTCAAGAACGTTAATTGAGAGTTCCTTCGTTGAGACAACGGTTTGCAACCGCTCGCCTCCTTCAAAATCAGCTTGAGCAAACTCATAAGGTGCAAATTAGCACTCAGACAATAAGAAATCGACTCAGAGAATATGATTTAAGGCCTCGTGTCGCGGCAAGAGGTCCAGCTCTTATCCCAGCCCATCGAAGGGCGCTTTTGGATTTTGCGAGAGAGCACATCCATTGGAAAGAGGCTGGTTGGGAAAGAGTTCTCTTCACAGATGAGTCTGGATTCTGCCTCTACCATTGTGATAGACGTTCCCTTGTATACAGACGTCCACATGGAAGATATGCTCAGTGCAATTTCCTGAATACTACTGGTTTCGGGGGAGGATCGATTATGGTTTGGGGTGGAATATCTTTGACTGCTCGCACAAACCTAGTGGTCGTTGATAATGGAGCTATGAATACTGATAGGTATATAAGGAACATTCTTGAAGAGCATGTAGTGCCATCTGCCCCCATACATTGGTGAAAATTTCATTTTCATGGACGATAATGCCAGACCCATCGTGCGCGCATCGTTCAGGAGTACCTTGAAGAGGTTGAAGTGTCTCGAATGGAATGGCCAGCAAGAAGTCCAGATCTCAATCCGATTGAGCAGGTTTAGGACAACCTCAATAGAAGGCTGAGAAGTTCAGAAAATCATCCAGCTACTCTTAATGACTTAGGAATCCAACTCAGAGAAATCTGGGAAGGATTAGATCAGAACATTTCAAGATCATTCATTCTGAAAACCATCGTTGCCGAGCTGTAATTAACGCAAGGGTTGGAAATACCAAGTATTAAATCACTTATCACATTCCAGTAGTTGGAAATTGTTTATTTCTCTTCTTTCACATAAGATTCGGTGAAATCCCGAATTTTTCTTCCATTTAATGTGTCTTGTTTCGTTCAAAACCTTCCCGAGAGAACATAAAAAATAAGTTATAAAGTCAATGTAGTGTTAACTTTCATTAAAATTGAGATTATCAAAATGTGCGTTAATTTTTTAGCGCAGTGTAAAACACTCTGTATCTTGAATATAACACGAGAGATCGACCCCTGTAATATAGGTTGAGGGAGACTTCCCTCAATGTCCTCTATCTACCCTTATATTCTTCCCATGTACCATTTAATCTGTATAATCACCCAAACATTTTCTTATCTTGAAATGTTTTATAGATCATATTATCATTGAAGATTTTTTTTGAATTTTTCTTTTTCTCTTTCAGATTGATTCCTTTTCGTTTCAGGCGTAATATATGAATAACTTTTCATTGAATGAAAGACCTTTTTCATTGTCATTTTACTATGAAATTTTAGAGTAAGAAACATAAGAACAAACAAACATTTTGGTTGTGCTAGTACAAACTTCTGGATGAATTAATCCATTACGTCATGTCGTGAATTCCACAACAAAGATTAATGCCTCCATTTCATCATAATCCCGAATTCAACTGAAAAATTGAACAAGGAAACCCCCCCTAACGTATGCAAACAGCTGAAAGGAAGGAACACGGACAAATTGTTAAACACTTCTCATCTGTCCGGAAGCTGCATGCGGAGGTTTTCCTTTGGGAAATTTCAATCTGTAGTGTTAGGTGTTGGCAAATGTTCTGTATGTGCGGGATAGTTTCTTCCAGCTTAATATATGACCGCTGTCGATGGTCTGGAGCCTTTATATATGGAGCAAACTGCGCCAGTAAAATACCGATTAATAATGAATGGACTGCAAATAGGTCTGGAAACTCATTCTTACTTCCGTTTCCTTTCTCGTACACTCGGCCGGATTACAAGGGAAGATAGAGTCCAATATGTGTGTGTGTTCCATGATTTTATGCCTCAGTGGAAGTTTGTTGGTCCAGAGCTTGATAGCGATGATGGAGTCGAGGAATATCCTGACTATTCCATAGTTTATTCCGAAGTGAAAAGTTTCTTCGGAATGAGACCTTCTTCTTTGAAGTGGTATATTCTAAGTTGGATATAGTTTGAAGAAGAAATAGAATTCCTTCAATCGAAATAGTGTTAAAATCGAAAAACTTGATGTATTCAGACGTCTGAAAAATTATAAAACTTTCAACTTTTGCCATAAAAAAATCATAAGGAATTGTTTTGGGGTCTAATCTATACAAAATTGTAAGATACGCTAGGTATTCCATAGTTTCCTCTATAGAGAAAAGTTTCTATGGAATGAACTGTTTCTTCAAAGTGCTATTTTCTAAATTGAATACAGTTCGAGAAATAATGGAATTTATTCAACATTTAGTGTGAAGATGTGTTCATTCAAACAGAAAGGATTCACGGCATATCTTGATATTCAAGCTACTTGGCTCAAGCTCAAGTAGCTTGGGCATGACTTCAAATCAACTCAAGTTCAATTCAAGAAGTAGTTTTTCAGTGTTGAGTCAAGTACTTACTATATAAATGTTGGGTTGGTTAATCGATCGTCTAGAGGTATGATTCGATTACCTGGCCTTTCGTCTTTTTCTCCGTGACTTTGTTGGATTTGTTATAATTGGACTCTTTTTAATTATTTACATCTATTTACAAAGTCACAATTATACAGTACAAACTCAGTATTGAGAAGATCCTAATTACGTTTTAATTACAAGTTTCTCACTACGGTACTGATTTTCGTCTTTAACTCTAATGTTAATTACTCGAGTCGTCTTCGATATTTCACGTCTTTGTCTTATTACAAGTTTCGGTCGTTTCGTCTTTGATTCGTTCGCGACTCGTCTCAATCTTGTCCGCGAACTGTCTTTTCGTCTTACGTCTTAAGTTTACCGACTGAACTTACTCTTACTTCGACTTAGACCTAACTTGAACTTCACTCGTCTTCGACCTAACTTGAACTGACTCTCGACTCGGACTCACTTCGTCTCCTGGCCGGAACTTACCCCGTCCACTCTGAATAACCTTCCCTCCTTCCGGCTTGACTACACCCTTAGGGAAAGTACCATCCCCAAGTCCAATAAGAGTTTAGCCGTACCGCCCACAAAGATCTTCGCGGATTCCTGGAAATCGAATATTCTCGAAGAACTAGAACCTGATACACAGATGTGACACATCTGGTACATTCGTCTTGTTCTCGAACTTTCCCAACCCCAGTAAGTCTCTTTAAGATTTACAACCGACATGACACATCTTCGACACCCCGAAGAATTACACATCCTTTTTACATCATATATTCAATAACAATTCGTTCCCTGTAAATTCATTGAAACTGTCATGCCCTCGACACTTGAAGAAACTAATAGGTCTCCAAGCATCCTGTTGACCATCTTAATTATTTACAGGAAACAATAACTGGATCCTACAGTAATACTTGACTTGACATTGAAAAACTACCACTTGACTTGAACGTCTGAATACATCAAGTTTTTCGATGATAACACTATTTCGATTGAGGGAATTTTATTTCTTCTTCAAACTGTATTCAACTTAGAATATACCACTTCAAAGAAGAAGATCTCATTTCATAGGAACTTTTCACTATAGAGTTGATTTCAAGTCAAGCTCAAGATCTTGAGCTTGAGCCAAGTAGCTTGAATATCAAGCCAATCCATGAATCCCTACAAGATGCGCTGTGTTTTTCATTTTGTAGACAGAAAATCGAGGTGTTTTCATTGGACCACCCAGTATGTAGCTGTTTCACAAAAGCGCTCCTCAACTGAAATAAAAATCCATCGTTATGAACAAACAGAAAACAACCAAAAGATCGGCAGAAGCGTTCGAACTTGACAGCTCGAGAGTCCATTCATATTTTCGGTACAAACCCTGAAAATTGTCAACCCCTTCAAGGGTTCCTCACATGGCAGTTGTTTAAGAGAGAGTGTATCGAGCAAGGAAAAAGTTTACCCACTTCCCTGACGAGGTGCTTATCAGATGAATGGGAAAAGTGGAAAACTTCTGAAAGGAAACCGGAATGAAAACAAACAACGGAATCTCCACACCGTGGAAAGTAAACTCAACACAACACGTCTGGAAATTCTTTTCTGTCTCCCTGATCTGATAATATTCATGGCTTTCTGTGCAGGTTGAAAAATATTTCGCCCGTGTTTCACGTCTTGTCACACAAGGAAACCTATCTACAAATCATTATGTATACACAGCATGGCATTGTGATTACTCATTCCCAACCCTTCTCCTTCTTCAAAGTGTGAAATGAACAATTTGCGAACGCCTTCCTTGAATAGGACCCTAGAAGATGGCAATAATGGGACGCACATTTACGTTTAATAGAAAGCGTTGGGGTGTCTTTCAGAAACGGGGAAACGTTTTCTCTTCTGGTTGAGATCGCTATTCAAACTGACGCATTTTTTTTATACGAATTACTTAGTGGACCTATTTGAGGTGAATTGCCGGAACAAAAGGTTTTATCGATGTGAATCATCAAGGATGACCTTCAGAGACTAATAAAATGCATCTAAGGTGTTGTTGTTCAATCGAAGATAAATATAATATGTTCTTGTTCTCCGAAACTTTCACTCTATCATTTCGCCACAATGTCTGTATTTGTGGTTGAATATATTGATTTTAGGACTATCTAGGGTGAATGAAATACTCTTTTTTTAAACTGTATACATTTCGATCGTGTTTGGTTTTTTTTCAAGACTGTGAAAAGGTATGATATATAGGGGTTTTTATTAGAGCTATAGAACTTTAGATTGCAATAAAACAACGATGGATTATTCGATTGACATGAATTTTATTTATCCGCAAGATAATCTTGTGACATTACATTTTAAATATGATTTCTGGCATATGACCGCCACGGCTAGCTCGGATGTAGTCCAATCTGGACGTCCAATTTTCGATGACTTTTTCCAACATTTGTGGCCGTATATCGGCAATAACACGGCGAATGTTGTCTTTCAAATGGCCAAGGGTTTGTGGCTTATCCGCATAGACCAATGACTTTACATAGCCCCACAGAAAGTAGTCTAGCGGTGTCGAATCACAAGATATTGGAGGCCAATTCACAGGTCCAAAACGTGAAATTAGGCGGTCACCAAACGTGTCTTTCAATAAAACGATTGTGGCAGGAGCTGTGTGACATGTTGCGCCGTCTTGTTGGAACCACAGCTCCTGGACATCATGGTTGTTCAATTCAGGAATTGAAAAATTAGTAATCATGGCTCTATACCGATCACCATTGACTGTAACGTTGTGGTCATTATCGTTTTTGAAGAAGTACGGACCAATGATTCCACCAGCCCATAAAGCGCTCCAAACAGTCAGTTTTTCTGGATGTAACGGTGTTTCGGCTTACACTTGAGGATTAGCTTCCCTCCAAATGCGGCAGTTTTGTTTGTTGACGTAGCCATTCAACCAGAAGTGCGCCCCATCGCTAAACAAAATAAAATGGACGTAGTGCGCGATACGTATTCCGCACAGAACCATTATTTTCAAAATAAAATTGCACTATTTGCAAGCGTTGTTCAGACGTGAGTCTATTCATGATGAATTGCCAAACCAAACTGAGAATAAATCACTTGACACCTGTTAAATTGGTGGCCATCTTGAACAGTAATGCCAACTTAAAGTTATATACCTCGAAAAAAAAAACACCCGTTATGTTCATATCTTTTTTTTTTAAATCAATTGAAACTTGTTAGATGGTCAGAACAAAGGGTATAATGAGGGCATGGTTGTGAGATCAAATTATTCCACCGGATTGTCAATGCCGAGAAATTAATTCTCTAATTATCAAGGTATATTAAGTTTGCGATAATGAAATGAAAACTGCATCATATTCGAAAAATATGGAAAATTATACTGTCATAATCCAGCTCTCAGCGTTCACGTGATGAAGTTCTGGAAACGAGTGAGTATTCATCACAGACCGCTGAACAAACTCGTAATGAAGCACTAATAACCTCATCTAGATATTCATTATTTTCCTTATACGGCGGGCAAACATAATAACAGTAGCATTACTTCGAGGTAGCTGAGCAGAGCCATGTAATTGAAAATATATACATATTCTTCGGAGGATCTTACAAGCTGAAGGAATAAAAAAGTCATGGAACGTGAATATTCTGAGTATAATAGAGAAGGAATATTCATGTAGATGAAATCAGAGGAAAAATCAAAATGGAAATTTTCATTTGGATACAACACCTACACTATCTACTGTTGGAATCATAGCTTCCAACAAGCTTCAGATATTATTGATCGTATGGTTCCCCTTGAAAGTGTCCTTGAGTTTTTCCTAAAAGGCTGTAACCGACTTTCTCCCCACCGGTTGCAACTTTTTTTTTGGTACCCCGCCCTTAAGGCTTCTGCGTACACAGATACTACTAGAATCTAGATTGACCATTCCGTTTCGTCACAGCTAGTCATTTCTTTCCCGAGGTAAGAACTTCTATCAAATAGTGCATTGTAGAAATATTCAACAATTGAAGAGCAATTCGTGAGCCCTTAATTTCACCTGTTTTCTGGACAACGATATAGTCTTCGATTTATGCTATGAAATATTCCTATTTACAAAGTAGTTCAGCATTGATTGAATCAAAACCCCAGTAACCTAAGACCACCGCCTGGTTCGCATTTTTCTGTTTCTTACAAAGCTAGCGCAACTAGGCTTATCCATCAGGAAAAGGAAACGCGCGAGACAACTCCGTTGGTATGTGATTTGCGCAACTTATACATTAGTGGCCTACTCCGAACAGTAAATGTTGCGTCTGCGCCGTTCGTGACTTCAAGCCATACCTTTATTTGTTTATTTTCATTGTGTTGCAATTACAATACAATTGTTGAAATCGAATGTTCTTGGAGTTAACGTGAAAGCCCAATATCGAATTCTATCCATTATTTTAGCGTTAACAAACTATTCATAGAAGAATGAAAAATTAAATTGTGTTGCCAATGTATCATGAAGAGAAATGAACTACCCAATGATCTAAAAAATTATAAATGCAGTATCAATTAACTAATTGAACATAATTGAGAAATCAAATAAAAACCTAACTAAAATATGCCTGATCTCAAGAAAAAAATTTGAATTATCATTTTAAACATGAATAAAACAATTTAGGTGTATATAGTGAAACAGGAAGAGATGACGTACCTTTTGGAAAATGTGCCGAAAATCTACTGTTTTGAACTGAACTTGTCCTAAAATCATAAATAATTCTTTAGTTATTAAACTTTTATAACGGGTGTTTTTTTTCGAGGTATATAACTTTATCTTGAAATTACTGTTCGAAATGGCGACCGATTTAACAGCTGTTAAGTGATTTATTCTCAATTTGATTTGGCAAACACCGTTACATCCAGAAAAACTGACTGTTTGGAGAGCTTTATGGACTGGTGCAATCATTGGACCGTACTTCTTCAAAAACGATGATGGCCAGAACAGGACAGTCAATGGTGATCGATATAGAGCCATGATTACTAACTTTTTCATTCCTGAATTGAACAACCATGATGTCCAAGAGCTGTGGTTCCAACAAGACGGCGCAACATGTCACACAGCTCGTGCCACAATCGATTTATTGAAAGACACGTTTGGTGACCGCCTAATTTCACGTTTTGGACCTGTGAATTGGCCTCCAAGATCTTGTGATTTAACACCGCTAGACTACTTTCTGTGGGTCTATGTAAAGTCGGATAAGCCACAAACCCTTGATCATTTGGTAGATAACATTCGCCGTGTTATTGCCGATATACGGCCACAAATGTTGGAAAAAGTCATCGAAAATTGGACGTCCAGATTGGACTACAGCCGTGGCGGCCAAATCCCAGAAATCATATTCAAAATATAATGCCACAAGATTATCTTGCGGATAAATAAAATTCATGTCAATCGAATAATCCACCGTTGTTTTATAGCATTTTAAAGTTATATAGCCCTAAAAAAACACCCTTTACAAAATAGATTATCGTTCAAAGAAATTATCTCAAAACCCCATAAAAATCGGTAATTTGTACGAAGAAATATCTCTAATTTCGTTTTACCTCTTAAGTCTGTGCTACTTCCGTTCAATTGAGCAACACTAATAAATACACTACTATACATATGGATATGCATTGCACGCCATAATTTCCTCCGTCATAACAAACTACTAACTAAAATCCCTTCTGTGTACAACCACAAAATATACGGCTCATTATATAAGTATCTTAGTTCATTATACAATGTCGGCTCGCCTTGATGAAATAATAAGCCTTCGGATCGTTCCATTCTATTGCTTCATGGCTCATTTAGGTTCACCCCGTGTTTTGCTAGAATTGAAAACTCGGGGCGTCTTATATTAAATTTGATATACTTTATTTAATCGTAAAATGAGGGGAAATTCGATCTGATAAAATTGCCCGCGGGTAAGATTACCTGTGTTCAAACATCAATTAGACAGCACACCGCAGCTGTGGTTTCTTTATGTCGATGGTTTTCAATGGATCTTCGCGGAAATTGAGAGAAGGTTCTTCGTTTTGATTAACCAATCGTCGTAATATACCGTTATTCAGTTCAATTTCGATGTTATGATCTTGGTTAAATGGATTTATTTTGAGATTGGTTCAATTATGAAGAGAAAACCAATATTAACGATTATTGCATGGTGATTTTGAATGAATGGATAAGAATATAAATAGAAGAAACCTTTCCTCTTTCAACCTTTTACCACGAAATTAACTAAAATTTTGAAATTCGACGAACGGATTCCGTGAAAATAGTAGTTCAATTTTTTTTCAAATAATTGGTTTGAGATATGGGAAATAAAAATTTCATGCGGCACTAGTATTATTATTATTATTATTATCATTTGAACTGGGGTCGTTTTGGTTCGGTAAGCCTTCCGGGAACTGCGACCATGTTTTTTTTTGTTCTCTAACCTACTCATTCATAGAAACCCAGGGAGGTCGTCAACGACGTTAATAAAATTGACCACCTCCTTTGTGGCCTTGGCCGTTACCTCTCTGGTATCCAGGACCGCCTTACCCATGTGAATGGTTCTTAGGCCAGTCAGCTCCGGACACTTGCATACCAAGTGTTCGGCTGTTTCTGCTTCCGATAGACAGAGCCTGCAGAGTCTGCTGAACCTGCTGACTTTCCCATGCGGTACAAATGATGTCTGTACCGACAGTGCCCCGTCAGCAGTCCCACCATCACCCGAAGCTCGGCTCGTGAAAGCTTCAAGAGCTTTTTGGCGTAGGTAGGTGAAATCGTCACGAATTTCATTTCCTTCAACCCCACAGTGCCCTGTTACCCATAGTAGAGTCACCTTTATCCTCTGGCCAGTTGCTTTATAGTGTTACGGCACTCCTAAGTCAGCAGAGACCCCTGACAACACGATTCCAGGGATCTCAGCGTGGTTTGGATGTCCGTGGTGATGTAGATATGCGCCCCTTGAGGTTCATTTTGAGACACTCCTGGGCGCATACATAAACAGCCATTATCTCGATCTGTAGAATCGAGGGCTCACTTTACAGGGCTTTAGAGATCCTCAGTTTAGGTCCATATATCCCAATGCCGGTATCCTTCTCTGTTTTTGATCAATCTGTGAATCATATGGAAGACTTTTCGTCCAGACGATTAACGAGACTTATTGCACTAGGACGGTCAGTTATGACCGTTTCAAAGGGCGTTTCAAAATCGAAGATGGTTGGCATAACATCCGATGGTTTTGCCAAGAGGTTTGAATCTGGTTGATTCAATATCCTCATATGTCCAACCCAGTTTCCAGGTAGGAGCTCGTACAGCCATAGAGGAAGCCTTTGATTCTGGTACCCATGCATTACGAATACTACGATTCGCCTCGTCTTCTAAATTCAGAGGCGAAGTTTCACGCCTCGTTGTAAGATTAGATGAAGGTACTTCATCCTCATCGGTATAAGTGAAATGGTCTTTGGTTTGAGGTCAAACTCTTAATTTCATTTCGTAATGTTGATTTCTTATGAAGTACAAATGTATCTTCGTGGCCATTTCTGGACTTTAACTGTTATCCCAGAAATTCCAGATATTTGACTGGGTTTTCCGAATACGGTACTATACTTGTCATCGATGACCAGCGCTCTTTTGTCCTAGAAAAGAAAGCTTCAACCATTTCTCTACTCAATGTCGAGTTATAATGACTTTCCAAGTTGCTGATCATGAATTGTATTGAAGTTTCAGCAGTAACTAGTGTTCGTCCGTTGCTTATGAATGGTTTATTGCTTTCTGGGATGTTTTGAAAGACGTTTGCGCTTTCAATTTCTAATACCCAATTTTAATATCGATTCCCGCAGATCCTGCATGGAAAATCCCGCAATTTTGATCCCGCAGAATTTCAGAGGGGTCCCGCATTTGAGGGATTGGATTCCCTAGCCAGAACAATACAAATTTTAAACAGAATCAAAAAAAATAATTTCATTGACAACTTTGGACCGATTGGAATGCGATAGAACGATAAAATTTAAGCTCGATCTAAAATTTTACGTCGATCACGTCACCAAAACCAAAAAATCATAAAAGAATTTCGAAAAAATTACGAAATATTTTTTTTTATATCCGACTGTTTAAAATTTCGGTTTGGTGTAAAATAATATCATTGTAAGCATGTAACGAGCTTTCGATTGTCATAAAATTATCCTATATATAATCAATGTCCTAAGGATATTACCACTGTAAATGAGCCTTTACGTAACACAACCATGCTCAAATCCTTTCCAAGAGCATTCAACCTCGTGGAAACCTGTGAAAAATCGTTCCATTTATTCTTCCAGAATTCGAAGTTATTCGACATCAATATATAAACCATAAACCAACTGAAATACAACAAATTCCGCCCATTTTCTTTGATTGTCACGTTTCATGTTCTTTGTGGAAAATGGTTTCGTGTTCGCCTATAAAACTGGAGTTATTTTCCATCATACGAGTATGTTATAAATTTGAAATTGACAATAGACTGTTATCTTGATGTTTGTTGCTTAATTCAGCTGTTTTTAATTTGAGGAATACTTCTGCGAATTTGCGTGTCTTCTCATGTATTTTCTCTCATTATTTGTGAATGGTGATTGAAATGATGTGGATGGAATTTTGTGCTCGGAAAAGATTAATCACATCAAGATGATCCGAAAATCATTTCCTCCAATGATGCCATTTGCTAGATATAACTGAAAATTAAATTTTTGGATGGATTTTCAAGAGCTTGTATCTTTTTAACCGAGTCCATTCAGAAAAGAGTGTGTCTTTTGACCTTAGGAGTCTTCGGTTGAAATATTTAATACAAGTCAAAGGCTCACCTTGTATACTCTTCACTCCACTCTTTCATCTCATCTGGATTGCATGGCGTAACATAACATTCCAAATTCATTTCAGAATTTGTTGAACATTTGAGTGGTTTCCTTTTTGTGTCTCATATTGAAACAAGCTTATTCATTTAATATTTCATTGAATTACATAACCTTTTTTCCAACTGGAAAACTTGATACGATCGAAACCTGCAGACGAATTCGCAGGTAACAGCAGTACCTATTAAGATAAACTACCGACCGATGAGCAATAACATGATTATTTTATTGCCAATGGCTACATAGCAGTTCTCTGCTCTATCTTCCCCAATTTCATTCAATGCCGTGGGGTTGGCTTATCAAGGCGAAACCATCAGCCATTTCTGTCTTAATTAACATGTATCTGGAAATAAAATCTCGACTGCCGCGCTATTTGTACCGTGTGAATTTGCCATCTTTCAAGGTGAATTTATTGGTTTTAATCAATGCGTCCCTTCTTCAGAAGTGCTAATCTTTTCGTCGGTGTGTAGGAAAATGTCTCCCTATTTTATTTGATAATTCTTCCAATTCGTTTCAACGGTACATAAATTATACGTCAAACATCCTATATATTTTAACAAATAGTCAGTATTGATCATATTATACAGTATGGTCCAACGAAAACTTAACACCTCGATTTTCCGGCTCTCAAATGAAAATCGCTGTGACCCGTCAATTTTTGATTCGAGGGGTAACAACTTTCCCACTATTCACATTTGCATAATAGTTATGCGACCCCCTAACGGGGGTGAGTACAACCCCTTGATGAGGGGTGTTGCGATACCTCATTTTGAAGATAACGGGTGTTTTTTTTCGAAGTATATAACTCTCAGTTGGCATAACTGTTCAAGATGGCGACCGATTTAACAGCTATCAAGTGATTTATTCTCATCTTGGTTTGGCAATTCATCATGAATAGACTCACGCCTGAACAACGCTTGCAAATAGTGCAATTTTATTTCGAAAATAATGCTTCTGTGCGGAATACGTATCGCGCACTACGTCCATTTTATTTTTTTGAGCGTTGAAACGCACTTCTGGTTGAATGGCTACGTCAACAAATAAAACTGCCGTATTTGGAGTGGAGCTAATTCTCAAGTGTATGTCGAAACACCGTTACATCCAGAAAAACTGACTGTTTGGTGCGCTTTATGGGGTGGTGGAATCATTGGTCTGTACTTCTTCAAAAACGATGATGGCCAGAACGCTACAGTCAATGGTGATCGGTATAGAGCCATGATTACTAACCTCTTCAATTCTGAATTGAAAAACCATGATGTCCAGGAGCTGTGGTTCCAACAAGACGGCGCAACATGTCACACAGCTCGTGCCACAATCGATTTATTGAAAGACACGTTTGGTGACCGTCTAATTTCACGTTTTGGACCTGTGAATTGGCCTCCAAGATCTTGTGATTTAACACCGCTAGACGACTTTCTGTGGAGCTATGTAAAGTCATTGGTCTATGCGGATAAGCCACAAACCCTTGACCATTTGGAAGACAACATTCGTCGTGTTATTGCCGATATACGGCCACAAATGTTGGAAAAAGTCATCGAAAATTGGACGTCCAGATTGGACTACATCCGAGCCAGCCGTGGCGGTCATATGCCAGAAATCATATTCAAAATGTAATGCAACAAGATTATCTTGCGGATAAATAAAATTCATGTCAATCGAATAGTCCATCGTTCTTTTATTGCAATTTAAAGTTCTATAGCTCTAAAAAAAACATCCTTTATATAACTTGGCCAGTGTTATTAGGTACCTGGTGTAAAGTTTTCGTTGGACCACCCTGTATATAGGAAATTGAGATACGTAAGCACACCTTTATCCATTTAACAAACATATTTCTGAGTCATAGGTAGAAAAACAGCTAATTAATTTTTCAATAAAAATAAAATACCATCCTCATCTCAAAATTATTCTCGTCAAAAAATCTTGAAAGACGTCCGATCCCGTTTTCGAGATAATAAGATATCAGAAAGCAGGTAATAGATATCTTGTTTCGTTCGCGAGTTACAGGGCGTTTTTTGAGAAATGACTTAGAAATATTTGGCTTTATCTCAGTTTCTGTTCGAGAATTTCGGAAAATTCCACGTGGCGGTTATATGCCAGACATCAAATCAAATTATAATTCCAAAAGATAATCTTTCGAATAAAGTGAATTTCAAATGTTCATCACGGTTTTATTCAATTTCAAAGTACTATACCTCTAAAAACAACACCCTTTCACAAAAGACAAAAAATTCAGTAAAATTACAATTTTTCCATTAGGCTGCTGCCTGGTCCTTTCAGGAGTATTGAAATTATTTTTTTTTCAGAAAGTTCCTAGAGTTTAGGAACAATGTAGAAACGAATTCACACAATTCCCAAGTACCATCTTCCCGAATTCTCAATAATTTATGCACTCGTCGTTTTTTAGTCGGAAACATCCCAAACTTCCCCGGCAAGTTCTGGCTCAGTCCGGATGATTAAGACTAATTACTTATTGAAGTCGAACTGAGTTTCTCACTTCAGACGAATTCGCCTCATTTAACTCGGAATTATGTTCGCACAAACATCTAAAGACGACTCACCGCTAACTATCCACATCGTGAATTTCTTCAATCAACGCAAACGATTCCGTGGGAGAGATTTAAAATTTCATTCGGCCAAAACCTCAATCAGCGCCCTCTCTTTCACATCGTCGAATTTAATATTCATAAAGGAGAAATGAAAACATTAAGACGGAATTATTGCGGCACTGGGGGAGTGCTAGGGTTTTTATCTGATGAAATACGAGCAGACAATAATAGATTACCTGAAAACGTGGAAGACAGAGTTTTCGAGCAATATCATTCAGATACTTATTTCTCAGAATTGAACATGGATAATGGGAGGAATCGTGGGCGTGAATGCAACGTTAAGAACAGACTTGAATTCATGAGACTCAAAGCTTCAATGAGCACATAACTTCTCTAAAATTTTGAGTTTGAGTTTGTCCTTTATACAAGGTGTTCCGAGAATGACTGAATCGGGTGTCCCAAATTCGATGTCTACGGATTTTCGGGCTCCACTTTTGCATGATTTAATCAGTTGAAAACCAATACCTCATAATTGCATCTGTTTCCGAAATATGCGAGGAAATTGGAAAATAGTGTGAAATGAAAAGTTCTCCATAACTTCTCTATTTCTGGTCCTATAAACATAAAAGAAAAACATTCTACGAGACTAGTGTTTTTCAATGAATGAAGGGTTATTATTGAGTCTATTGGTGCAATCATTTATTTTCTTAGTGGAATTACATATTTTTTTTCCGAAAATCGAGGCTTTATTGTGAACAACTAATTATACGTTTTTGATTCAAAGTATTGTCCATCGCTGGCCACTACTTTCTCCTATCTTTCGGGCAGCATACGAATCTCGCGTTGAAAAAATTGGTCATCTTTTGAAGCGATTCCCGAATCGATCCAATTTTTTACTTCTTCATAAGACAGGAAGTGCTGGTCAGGCAGGCTGTGTGCCATAGATCGAAACAAGTGATAGTCCGAGAGCGCAACGTCTGAAGAACAAGGTGGGTGGTGTAGGACTTCTCGTTTCAACGTTTTCAAGTATGTCTTGAACACTTTCGCAATATGTCATTCTGTAAAATCAGTTCATTATGTCTCACGCTGAATTGCGGCCATTTGTCTTTTAAGGTGTAGCTCGAACGCATTAATTGCTTTCAACAACGATCGCCTGTGATTGTTTCAGATAGTTTTAACAACTCATAATACACTATGCCAAGCTGGTCCCAGCAAATACTGAGCATCTCCTCGGAACCGTGAATATTCGTTTTGGCCGTCAACGTGGAAGCATGGCCGAGGGAGCAGAATAATGGAAAAGTACTAACTATGTACTAAATGTAGGCTTGGTTAATCGATCGTCTAGAGGTATGATTCGATTACCTGGCCTTTCGTCTTCTTCTCCGTGACTTTGTTCGGGTTTGTAATTATTAAACTCTTTTTAATTATTTACATATATTTACAAAGCCACAATTACAGTACAAACACAGTTTATACGGTACTGAATTTCGTCTTTCACTCTAGTTTCAATTACTCGAAACGTCTTCGATATGTCACTTCATCTTCTTATTACAAGTTTCGGTCGCCTCGTCTTTAACTCGTTCGCGACTCGTCTTAATCTAGTCCGCGAACCGTCTTTTCGTCTTAAGTTTCAACCGACTGAACTAACTCTTACTTCGACTTAGACCGAACTTGAACTTTACCCGTCTTCGAATTAATTTGAACTGACTCCCGACTCCACTCTGAATATCCTTCCCACCTTTTGGCTTGACCACACCCTTAGGGAAAGTACCATCTCCTAGTCCAATTAGACTTTTGCCGTACCGCCTACAAAGATCTTCGCAGATTCCTTGAAATCGAATATTCTCGAAGGACTAGAACCTGATACACAGATGTGACACATCTGGTTCAACCGTCTTGTTCTCGAACTTTCCCAACCCCAGTAAGTCTCTTAAGATTTACAACCGACATGACACATCTTCGACACCCCGAAGAATTACACATCCTTTTTACATTATATATACAATAACAGTTCGTTCGCTGTAAATTCATTGAAACTGTCATGCCATCGACACTTGAAGAAACTAATAGTTCTCCAAGCATCCTGTTGACCATCTCAATTATTTACAGGGAACAATAACTGGATCCTACATAAATACCTCTGAAATGTGTTGGATACGAATAATATTCTCGAGATAAATTCCACATTGCCCCTTTCATTACTTTCGCTGTTATTTCATTATAGATGGATATTTTGAAGTGAAATTTTAGGGTCAGATAGTACTTGATACGATCTTCAAAATTAGTTATCGCAACTCTCCATTTCAAAGCCGGAAAATCCAGGTGTAAAGTAAAGTAATCGTTGGATCATTTAGTATAAATAACTCATAAAACTATAAAAAGCTTCCAAAGTTTCAGTTCAACACGACAGATTATTTCATTTTTGTTTTCGAATGAAATATTGTAGTTGCATAATAATAGTATTGAAGCGGATTCGATATAAAAATATTCATTTCATGGAACATATTGCTATGAAATGCTATGAAAAGAGTACCTAGTGATTGTTGTTTATTATCTCCCTTTCTGTTCATCAAATGTGGGGCAGCTAGTCTGAGACCTTTGTAATGGAAATCCAATAATCCTATCGTAATACCACAAATAACGAGAAAACCTCATTCGGTCATTGAAATTCTGAGAATGGAATATGTAGCGCATCGATCGTAGGATTCAAATACACATATGAGTATCGAAATAAGGCTCAAAATATAATTGGAGATGCTACATAATAGCGAATATCTTGCCAAAATTCATATTTCCATATTTCGATACATAAATTCGATTCAACGAAGCTGCGGAGTGATTGTTGGAATTGAGTTTCTGAGGGTTCGCGAATAAAACTTACCCACACTGTACCTGTTCGACGCGTATACCGCATACGGAATGGGTGGATAACGTGGAGATACAATTGAGGTAGGAGTTTGAAATTCTTGTAGCGTTTCGACTGGCAGAGAATTTTGCACGCATACTTTTTATCGATTGTAAAATATGCCCAATAATTTTGGGACACGGTATTGGATATTCGGATAAACTGTGAAGTTTAGAAACATTGGTTTACTTTCTGAAATTGAGTAATTCACTTCTTCTTTACTCTTTAGATCTTCGATCGCGCTAAGCAAGAATATTACCAGAAAAGATATTTTTGTCTAGGTTGCAGCTGAAACTGGTGAGAACTATACCAGTACATAAAAGAGGTGACCGAGAGCTAAAGGATGTTTTTTAGAGCTATAGAACTTCAAATTGCAATAAAACAACGATGGATTATTCGATTGACATGAATTTTATTTATCTGCAAGATAATCTTGTGGCATTACATTTTAAATATGATTTCTGGCATATGACCGCCACGGCTGGCTCGGATGTAGTCCAATCTGGACGTCCAATTTTCGATGACTTTTTATAACATTTTTGTGGCCGTGTATCGGCAATAACACGGCGAATGTTGTCTTCCAAATGGTCAAGGGTTTGTGGATTATCCGCATAGATCACCATTGACTGTAACGTTCTGGCCATCATCGTTTTTGAAGAAGTACGGACCAATGATTCCACCAGCCGTTAAAGTGCACCAAACAGTCAGTTTTTCTGGATGTAACGGTGTTTCGACATACACTTGAGGATAAGCTTCACTCCAAATGCGGCAGTTTTGTTTGTTGACGTAGCCATTCAACCAGAAGGGCGCTTCATCGCTAAATAAAATAAAATGGACGTAGTGCGCGATACGTATTCCGCACAGAACCATTATTTTCGAAATAAAATTGCATGATTTGCAAGCGTTGTTCAGGTGTGAGTCTATTCATGATGAATTGCCAAACCAAACTGAGAATAAATCACTTGACAGCTGTTGAATCGGTCGCCATCTTGAACAGTAACGCCAACTTAAATTTATATACCTCGAAAAAACACCCGTTTGATTCTAGACTCCACATCAACTCTAATATGCTTATCATTCCATACAATGTGAAATTTAAATCAGACGTGTTTCGGGTTTTTCCATGAATATGGACTTCAACCAGGATTATGAATTTATTCCATTTAGCTTTTCCGCAATGTATAAAGGATCTCTGATCCGAAAGACTCTACCTGCTCGCATGACATCAAACAGATATTTTCCTGGATGTGTCGTTTTCCGGCACAAAGCATTTCATCGAACTCCCAGAGCCTGATTATAAAGAGAACAAAGCGGCCCCCTAAACAGGATAGATAATTCCGCCTCCTCTATATTTTATCGAAAATGCTAAACACAAGTTTACAGCACATAATCTCCGAAATCATTCAAATACCACTCAGCGCTCGCCTCAAAATCCATCTTCATGTAAGCTCTTAATCACTTCCGCCCGGAAATCTCCCTATCGTATTCCTATATGGCGTTCTCATGAACCCCCCCAAGTTTACTTTGGACTCCAATTAGTGAGTGATTCGGGAAAACTCCAACATCATAAATCCCATCCTTGATGGGGGAAACCTGTTTTTCACTTCGGACTCTGATGGGATTTTGAAGAATATTTGATTCAGATCTTCGATTGATTACTGTGATTAGAAATCAGTTTTCATTTAACTCCAGATCTACCAAGTTTTTGCATGTTTCTCAATTGACCAATTGTTATACATATTAGTGACACAATTGGTGATTCGTGATTGATGAAAAGCGATTGGATTGGAGTGAGAAAGCAACACAACTCAAAATCAAAATACAATAAACTCAATTAAAATCGTTCTTTGGTCAAATTGAAGATATTCAATGCAGACAAAACACAAGCACGTCTTTTCTCTAGCAAGGCCGATCTCAGTATGCCCAACATAAGCTTGTCAGGAGTAACTGTGCCTTTGAAGTCATCCATCTCGATGCTTGGTATTACTATCAGCAATAACCTTTTTTGGGAAGATCACGTGAGATCAATTGCCAAAAGTGCATCCCAAAAACTTGGCTTTCTGTCTCGTGCTAGGAGCTATTTCACTACCAGTCAGCTACTTATGATTTATAAGGCACAGATCCGACCTGTCCTAGAATACTGTTCCCATGTTTGGAGTGCGGCACCTAAGCATATACTGAAACTGCTGGATTCTGTCCAAAAAAGGGCAATTCGTCTCGTCGGTGATGCCTCGCTCACAAACTCGCTCACCACATTGGAACACCGTAGAAAAGTAAGCGATCTGTCTCTATTTTATAGATATTTTCATGGGCGATGATCTTCAGAACTATCAAAAATCGTTCCTCCTTTGGCAGTCTCTTCGAGGTTAACCCGTCAAGTTCAGTCTTCACACCCCTTTGTGGTCGCGTTAGAGACCTGCAGAACATCTCTTTTCAAAGACTCGTTCATCCAACGAAGAGCAAGGCTCTGGAACACATTGCCTAAGGAGGTGTTCCCTGAGGCATATAACCTTCATAAATTCAAAAAGAACACCAATTCCTACCTTCTTTCCCTTGGTTCTCACGATGTTATCTGAACATTACAGGATATCTCCTTTCGTGGGAACCAGAACATAAAAAAAAGGAATATATTTAACAAATAGAAAGAGAAGTACGTGAAGTAAGGAGCTTTTGAGTGCTTGTCATTAATGAATCCAGAAAAAAATATTTCAACCATGAAAGTGGGGTCGATACATCAAGAAAACCGAATCGTAATTCTCCTTATTAAAGATTCACGGCTTGACTTGATATTTACCTACTTGACTTGAAATCAAGTTCAATATTAACTGAACTTAACATTATCATCAGACCCACCCATCTCATTAGAGATGATCAGTATATTGATACTGATAATGTATGTCTTGCCAATTTCTGATCATAATGAGTCGGATAAAGACGACTTTCTAGTTTACTATTCTGGGACGAAATTGTCTTCTGTGTTGAATATTCAGTTATCTCCAAAACGAATATGAAGTCATCTTCCTTGCAACATGAAAATAGAATTAACTGCTGCAATTACGGTTGACGTCCTCTTGTTTTGGCAAGTGTAGGCCGCCCATTAAACTGAATCGTAAATCATGCGTTCTGCTTATAACTTAAAATTCATAGCTTCATTAAATTATATCAGCTGATTTATAGGTACGCTGAATCTACCAAATTGGGGGAACCTTTAACAGGGAATGCAAATAAGGTATACACCCGTAAAATATATATGAATAACTGTTAATTTTCGAGTCATTTCTTATGTTTTATGAGAAGGTGTAAGGAGGAAGATGACAATTTGAGTGAGTTTCCAATAGTTTCCTTCTACAAGAAATAACAAGTAAGATCTAGTGACGTTACGTCCTAATTTCCTGGCTCCTCAGCAACTCGTTTGTCTGAAGTAGTAATGATTTGTAAACGAAATAAGCTCTCCTACCGTGTGTTACACCAAGTAGCAGGAATGCTTGAATGAAGAGAAAAAATAATTTTAATTTCATTTGTCTATAAATTATATAATCTTTGACCGCACTATTTGGAGATCCATTTGCTAACAAATGTTTTGAAAAGAACAATTGATGCATATTTAAATTTTTTCGTCTAGTGATCACTTTATGATAATTGTCGACTGTCCCGAACAATTGTAAATTAGTGTGAACATAAACACACTTTTCATAATTAAACATCTCAAGGCTAGTTTGTATAGGTGTGTCCTCTCCCAGGAGATTTGTGTTTCTTCACGAGATCACTGGTGGACCTTCAGTTAGGCAATCCAGTGACCTCTGCCTAAGGCACATCCTGGAGAGGTGACTCTGAATCAACGCGGCAACCCCTAGAAATCCGCCGGGGCCAAAGTAAAGAGTAACGCAACACCCATAACGCCATCTTTTGAGCAGACAGAGTCACTACAAGGTTATAATAGATAGTCATTATTCCATATTTTGTAAAATAAGGCACACATGATGTAATAATAGTTATACCAGCAATACTCCTTATCCTTTTCGAGCTAGAAACACAATTCTCTTCATCAGTAGACCAGCCCCAATAACAAACGAGACTCTACCTCTGCTTGGTGTACTACAAGTTGCTCCATTATTAAAATATACCGCAAATTTTCAAATTTGTAACTAACTGAATATAATCCGGATACTAAAATTCAACAGTGATGTTTCCAATTCAGATGTTCATCAAATAAAACTCCTAAGAACTTGGTGCTTTCAACTAGTTCATGTTGGTTTTCCATAACAACATTTAAAGGCAGTCTTATTTTTGCACAATAAAATTGTATCAGAAAAATGTTCGCCATATCAAAGTTAAGTGTGTTATCAGCAAACCAAGAACCCAAATCCGCTAATGAAACCAGCAACCCATCTTTTATATCTTACTGACACTTTCCTGTCACAATAATCGACATATCATCAGTATATTAGACTATAAAGTCTTGGGGCACAGCCGCATCAATATCATTCACATAAATAAAAAATAATTTAGGACCCAACACTGATTCCTGTGCAACACCCATCGCCATATGCGTCACGTCAGAATACAAAGTTCTCAGTTTTCCATCAGATGAATTTTGAATCTCAACATATTGAGTACTACCGGATAGGGACCCAACTTGGGGCAAACTATAGTTATTTCTATATATTCGAGTTCAAATAGCAGTGAGTCATGGTCGAACGCCCTAACCAAATCACAAAAAATTTCAATTTCAAATTTCACTCTTATTGAAAGTTTGTTTAACGAATTAATGTCTTATATCTTTGTCAAAATAGGCTCATAAAAAGTACAGAGAAAAATAGAGGTTGTGATTTCTTTCAGTTCTGTATCAACATCGTAAGACATAAAACCATTTGTAGCCTTCCAATTTCGATCTGAACACCTGAATTATGGCCGCAATCTTTCATTGCGAAAAGGTTGGTTCAAGTCTCACCTCTTAGGAAACGAAAGCGTAAAGTGGTTATAAATGGCTTCATTTCGCGTGCTTTGGACACAACTCAAGGAATAAATTACAGGTCTGTACACATACGAAACCGCGTTTCACTAATGGGTGCTAAAAATCACGCTCACCTTAAATCGAACAAAGGTATGAAGTTGTTGCCGACCTGGGTCCGACGCCTAATATTATGGGATAGTAGGAAAGGTAATTTTCGAGATTATGGGACTTTGACAATTTAACAAGGGAATATTATATGTTTTGTTTTATGTTTTCTATCCCGACTTCCTTAGCCTCTGCGAAACCTCTGAGAAGCTCAAAGCTTGTACGAATTGGGAGAATCGGTTTTCTGTGAAGACTTTGTTACTGTGTTCTATCTCCTCAGTATTGTTAATTTTTTCTCTTAACAGAGAATGCTCTGTACTGGTTTTTGTTTTTCTTGCCGCAGAATTCGATAATTCTTCAATTTATTCATTTATTGAACGGCAAGCCAATTTACAATTGAATAGAAAGATACAAATTGAAAATACATGTGTAGACATTAATGTAATCATAGGATACAAATGAAAAGAGAGAAAAAAAAAACAAAAACAACAATTACAACCTTCTAACAGCTCTTCTAAAGGAAGCCAAGGATGAATCGAACAGCTCAAGTTTGTTGCTGTGAGTGTTTGCTGATCTCATTGTTTTATTGAAAGACTCATTTTGTCCATAATTTATTCTGCAGAAAGAAATCTTGAAAATGTGACTATTTCTATTTCTTCTAACATTCAGTGAGAGCAAGATAAGTTATACAATTTGAGGACAATCGATACAGCCATCTTATGGAGGAACACCAGACCGATCTCCAATCTTCTATGTGTTAAAGTTCAGAGTTTCTAGCATTCGTGGGTAAAAATATTCATCTCTATTCACTCTCAAGCTATAGCCACAGTATCTCAAGAACTTATTTTGGGTACTCTCTAAGAGTTCAATATCAACTTTATATAGTGGCGACCAAATGACAGAGTTATATTCAAGTATGGTCCTCACTTGTGCACAATAGATAATCTTGAGATAGTTGACAGACAGATCTCTCGCTAAACGGAGAGAAAAGCCTAAAATTTTTCGAGGACGAGATGAGGTTTCAATTATGTGATTCTTAAAGGTCAAATTTCGAAATTCTCGAGAAGACGAAGAACGAAAATTTTTCCATAAAATAATCCTTTGAAATCGACACGGCAGTGAAAATCGGACCCTTTCACGGTTTATAAGTTTATTATCGCTTTCAAGATGATTCTTTCCTTTGCACTACGCGCACGTCTATGTCCGAGGTTTAGTATTTTCCTTTATCTAATCCCTTTGTCACCGTCATCTCTTGTTTTGCCATCTGTGATTTTTGCATTCTTCATCGGTAGTTACTTACCCGCTGTTTTCGGTTTTTTTTTTATCATTCTCTTCACAAAATTTTAATACCTACCAAAATTACCGAAGAACAGAAATGCATTAGTCGCATCGAACAATTGTTTGTGCAATGTTGTACAAATTAATGAGTTTCATTCAAATTGCAATTCATTTGTGGCGACATAAATGTCGAAATGACTATACAGGGTGGTCCTGAATTATTTGAGAAGAAAAGTCCTATAACATGGGCCCGCAAACGCTTTGTTTTCGAAATTCAGGCACACTATATTTCAAGCCTCGAGCAAAGAAAGACTTTTTGAGCTTCGAGAACCGTACAACCATTCACTGTTGAGTTTTTAGTGCTGTAATTGAGATATCAATATGACAGTTGAAAAACCTATACAGATCACAACTCGTATTTCCTAAATTACATCAATTTGTTGACTCTGATAGGCCTAAAATTGTTGGTATAAAATTAATATTACTTGAGATTAATGCCATTTTCAATGTAACAAAGCAAATGCCCAATGATCGATATTCATAGCTTTTTTCAAGAGACCAGTGTCATCAATTTTTGTTCAGTTCGATGCTTGTAACGAGGAACGCCTCTTTCAAAGCAAAATTTCGACCATTAATTTCAGTCACAAACATCTCCTAATAATGATTAGACTTTGTAATGCGTGCTCGTAATTTGCATACATCCAATGAATATTTGATTCCGAACAGATGTTCCTTTTCGCATGAAATTCAGGTGCCTTCATGGGAGAATTCTCTCATAGTTCAAACTCCCCTTTATACATATACATAATTATGTTTTATCGATATTTTCGGAATGCAGAATTTTTTATTGTTGAGGGAGTGACATTGACGAAGAGTTACAGTAATTCATTTGATGAGGCATATAGCTTCACTACAGAAGATAGAGGAAAGCTCAGATAACAAAATTAAGTACTCCGAACTCGGAAGTATGGCTCGTTAAATGCATTTTAAACCGTTCCGAGTATTTCGCTCGCTGTGTGTGTAATTTATCGAACAAGTGTTCACTGGAACAATTCCCATTCGACTTAAGAATGGACTAGTTTTCATTTTTTGTTAAGGATTAATTCTAAAAATTTAAGTAAAATGAAACAAAAATGTGGAAGAATCATTGAAATATCTCTAGAAATGAAAAAGTAATGGGACTTTGATATCACGCAAAGTTGTTTTTGAAAAACATCGTATCAATACTTTTAGATCTTGCATTTCACTTTTCAAAGCTAGGACCATTGAAATCAGGCAAAAAATTTCAATTGAATCAATTTTTCGTCTAAATATTTAGACTTCTTCAAAATTTCAGGGAAAACAAACACAATTGAAGTTGAAGTAAAAAATGTGTATGAATAAATGTTAAAAGAGTCGATGTTTGAAATATTTGCTAAGGTACTAGGTTCATTAAGACGTGATTAGTCTGAATACAGAGATTGAAGGGAATTAACAGTGAAACTTTTTTAAAAGTGAAAAAACTAAGATAGAACGTTGAATTAACGTCTAATATAAAATGACAATCATCGTCATAACAAACTGTTGAATGAGTAATAATTTTATTTTCATGCATATGTTTTGTGTAATAATAGTATATTCTAAAACTTGTTGCTGAATGGTCTCCTACTCCAATACGAATGCCAAATTCGAAAACGAGAGACAAAGAAGCGAGTTTTGGAACGCATGAGTATTGAATAGTTATTTATAATACAAGTGCAGAAGGCATTGATATTCTTCCACGAGTTCAAAATTCAAAAACGAGCCACGAAGTGGCGAGTTTTGGAATGAACGAGTGGTAGAATGAGCCTTCTGTACGAGTATTATACATTATTTTCTCCAATTCATTGCATTCTAATTGAAATTAATGAAATATTTCCATAAATATAATTTAGTGATTTTTGCATTAAAAAATGTTGGTTGGCAGAACTGATTTCTTTGAGGCAAATTGATGAATTGACAGATAAAGCCGTGGCGAAAAGTTCGGAGTACCAACATAGAATAATAAAATATAACCATGAAAACTGTGCGTTTCTGATATATTCTCGCACGATTTTGTTCTACAAGATGTGGAAGAATGAACGGAATAACCACAGAAATAGAGAAATTGACTTCTGCTACGTGTATTAGACGATATTTCCTCTGTTTAGTAAAGTTTTGTGAAATATTGTCGAAATACAATGAAAAAATTCAGATAAAACACATAGAGACTTTCGTATTGTATTTTGGCAGTTGGTGTGACGAAAATTGACTCATTTCGGAATTTGAATTCGAATCGTACGTTTTGAATTTAGAAATAATTTATAATTACGCATAAAATCGTGAATTATTTATTTATTCACATAAATTGTACCCCAACAGGATAAACCAAATATCAGGGATTCACTACAAATTAAAGTATCATACATAAAATCAACAATATCGTGAAACATGATAATATAAATATGAAATGAAGATCTATACTAGCACTTTATAAAAAAAAAAATTAACTACCCTATTTTAACATCTTGACAAATACAGTATCACTCTCCGCTTGATTTCGGACAAGGATAAATTCAACAAATAAATTTCGCTAACATGCCAATTGTAAAAACGAGTTATTCTTAAATAAATAGAGTTATAATAAAAAGATGTCCTAGCCTGTGGTTCAAAAAATAAATTTCTTCGACGATCACTTGAAGAGCGTGCATTAAAATTAATACTCTCTATCAACGTGAAATCAAAAGAATCATTCACAATATGTCTGATGAAATCGATTTGACACCACCAGTCTGAGACTGACTTGCAAAAAATTGGTGGATGATATACACGAATCGATCAGTATTTCTTCAGATAGTTATTTCCGAGGTATTTTATGAAATTTTCAATAAGTTACATTTGATACCATGAATTATTCAATATATTGGTGTTGATGATTTGAAAACAAGTTTTTTATTATAGAATTATGGAATAGTGAGAAGTGATGATAAAGATACAAGGCAGTGAAGTTATGGGAAAATAATGAAACTAACGAATTTTACAATGACGAAAAAACCCTTCACATGGAAAAATGGACTGACTTCTGAGGTATTTTATGAAATTTCTAATACAAGTTGCATTTGATACCATCAATTATTTCATCAACTGATGGTAATGATACTCAAAATGAGATTTCTATTATAGAATAATGAAACTCTTCAGTAAATTGCTGGCAGTGATGATAAAGATACAAGGCAGTGGATTTATGGGAAAATAATGAATCTTTACCAATTTTAAATTAATGAAAAGTTACTTCATATCAAAAAATTATTTGATCGGTAAGTCGTCCTAATAACAATTATTATAGTCAGTACGTTAACTCGAAGAAAATAACTTCTTCAAGATTCCACCTTCAACGTAGATAATTTCAAATTGATAGCAGAATCTAGAAGTGCTTAAATTTGTAAATTTTGCAGTGGTTTGCAGAATTTAGAAAAATTGCATTCGAATATATCTATCGCGATTTAGTAATTCAGATCCTCTGAACATGAATTTATGTTTCGATTCAATGATTCCATGAAAGATCAGAGAAATTCGACCACAGATTCCTCAGTTAACCACAGTTTTGGATTTTCACTAGTTGATCTCGATCATAGATTGAAGTTATGTTACCGCCCACTAATCGATGTTATTGACAGACTAAATTATTGAGTAGTCTATGAGACTGACTTGCAAAAAATAGGTGAATGTTATATGCGAATCGACCAGATAGTAATTTCTATAGTATATTATTCAACGAGCGGTAATGTAGGTCATAACTCACGCAGATGATGTTTGCAGCACGAGCCGCAGGCGAGTGATGTAATTCATCAAGTGAGTTATGACCATTACCGCAAGTTGAATACTATACTTTATCTACGACTATATCAATAAATACTAAGAAAAAAATACAGACTTAGAATATAGACAGAATGAATGGGAAATAAACATATAATGTGCTCGATCCCGTACAAGAGAGATGGAAACTTAGTGCCACCAATTACAATCGAACTAGATTCGGCTAGCTCGAATCCAGTATTGAGTACAGACATTGAACTTCATTGAAAAACCTCAATAGTTGCCTATAAAAATGCATTTAAATATACCAAAAAATTTTCCCTGTAAACGATGTAAACTTAATGATCTTACTGCTATACCAATCTTGAAAATTTTTTCAAACTCCTTTATATTTTTTCGGCAATTAATTCTAACTGTTTGTCTTTTGGAAGTGTATACCTATATAATATTTCGTCTTCACTACCTGAATTAATCGTTTTCAGCAAAACATTCCCAATAATTAGATATCAACTTAATTTGAAAACGTCAAGAGTGACATTCCCTCGGACATTCCTCCCCTCAATAACAATAATGGAATGTTCCCTTTCGGCCAATCGAATAGAAGTAGAGAAGTATAGAAGCACAGATCCATATTTTCCGATTTATTACAGTGAGTTATAGTAGTGAGTTATTATAACTCACGGCTGTTTGTTAATAGATACTATTAATTGCTCAAAAGCAGTTGAATAATGAATATATAATTCAATAAGAGTAGATAAAGGTATTTTATGATATTTTTAATAAGTTACATTTTATACCATGAATTATGTTGATGAGTCAATGATTTGAAAACAATTTTTTTATTATAGAATTATGGAACAGTGATGAAAATTATACAAGGCAGTGAAGTTTTGGATATGAAACTTTACGAAGTTTAAAAGGATGAAAGAAGTGTCCGTGAAGTTAGCACCCACTTTTTCGAAAATGAAGAATTTTTTTTTTGCGTTCGTTAGTAACTCGTTAGTAACTATTTGTAACACAAAAATTTTCGTTTGTACCTCAACGATACTGGTAGAAAACATCGCATTCCGCAAGGGTGCCAACTTCACGGGCACCCACTCTTTGATTTTTCTCGGAAAAAAATATTCAGTTAGGAAGTCCATCGTTAGTAACTATTTGTAACACAAAAATTTTCGTTTGTAACCTAACCTATAATGGAAAAATTACACCCCCAAAATGCGAAGTTGGCACCCACTTTTTCGAAAATGATGATTTTTACTTTTGCATTCGTTAGTAACTCGTTAGTAACTATTTGCAACACAAAAATTTTCGTTTGTACCTCAAGAAAACTGGTAGAAAAAAATTGTTATCCACAAGAGTTTCAACTTCACGCACACCCACTTTTAGATTTTTCTCGGAAAAAAATATTCAGTTAAGAAGTCCATCGTTAGTAACTATTTATAACACAAAAATTTTCGTTTGTAACCTAACCTATGATGGAAAAATGACACCCCCAAAATGCGAAGTTAGCACCCACTTTTTCGAAAATGATGAATTTTTTTTTGCATTCGTTAGTAACTCGTTAGTAACTATTTGTAACATAAAAATTTTCGTTTGTAACCTAACCTATGGTGAAAAAATGACACCCCCAAAATGCGAAGTTAAGCCCCACTTTTTCGGAAATGATGAATTTTTTTTTTGCATTCGTTAGTAATTCGTTAGTAACTATTTGTAACACCAAAATTTTCGTTTGTACCTCAAGAAAACTGGTAGAAAAAAATTGTTATCCACAAGAGTTCCAACTTCACGGACACCCACTTTTAGATTTTTCTCGGAAAAAAATATTCAGTTAAGAAGTCAATCGTTAGTAACTATTTGTAACACAAAAATTTTCGTTTTTAACCTAACCTATAAAGGAAAAATGACACCCCCAAAATGCGAAGTTGGCACCCACTTTTTCGAAAATGATAATTTTTATTTTTGCATTCGTTAGTAACTCGTTATTAACTATTTGTAACACCAAAATTTTCGTTTGTAACCTAACCTATGATTGAAAAATGACACCCTCAAAATGCGAAGTTAGCACCCACATTTTCGAAAATGAAGAAATTTTTTTTCGCATTCGTTAGTAAATCGTTAGTACATGTTTGTAACACCAAAATTTTCGTTTGTAACCTAACCTATGATAGAATAATGACACCCCCAAAATGCGAAGTTAGCACCCACATTTTCGAAAATAAAGAAATATTTTTTTGGATTCGTTAGTAACTCATTATTAACTATTTGTGACACAAAAAAGAATCGTCTGTAACAGAATCCAGAATTCTTAATGTTTTTCATGAATCTCATTACATGTCTAGTATTAATTCCCCTTTATTTTCATCAGATTCAAAACTCATATAATACGTTCCATATTTCAAAGTTTCTCATTGAACTGAAGGCTTTTCCAATGCGCATGATAAATCGTTGCTAAATTAAGCTGTCCGAACTTTTACGAGACCGGCGTACTTCAAATTCAGAAGCCATTTTGTCATGCGCAGTTGATCTGTCTATATCACAATTGGTAAATGAACTCTTAACAAGCACTACGCAGGCCCTGCTTTATGGCATCGAGTATTAGAAGAAATGAGATGGGAACACATGAGAGATGAGAACACAAGAGGAACAGCTGATAGTTTTCTAACTGCGTAAACATAACCTGAAAATATACGTAACAAATAGTGCCGAAGCGAAAATAATATCTTTCACCGAGTTAATATTACTATTCGTTCATCAAAACCGAAGGTAAGTTAGTATTATTAGCTTTATTCGATCTTACTGGATTCGAATTCAATTTTAGATGCCACGAAGTGCTGCAATTGATCCTGAAGAATTACTCAAAATTTTGCAAGAACATAAGACAGAAATTCAACAGTCTCTAGGTAAAACGACAGCAAATATTTGGAAACGTTTGAGTAAATTGAGTGGCGATAAAATTTCCCCTAGAGCAATCTATACTGTTGTCAAATGTAATAGATACAATTGCCGAGATCTCATAGAAATTAAGGAACAAGTTGTTGAATCTGAAGATCGGAAATCTCTTGAACACGACAATGTTCTCGTAGAAGATGAGTACCTATCTGAAAATTATTTTTCAGTACCTGCCAATTTATGGCAACAATGTTTTGATGAGATCCGATTGTCTCTCAGACCTGTATGGACTGACATATTTTTTGAACTGATAACCAAAAACCTGGACACTGAATGTATATGGATGTTCAAAAAACACAAAATTGGTAGCGAGAATATTTTTTTTAAATTCGAAGCTTATTGTGCGGGGTGTAAAGGTTCATTTAAGGGTTGGTGTGTCGATCCCTCAAATAAAACCAATGAACAAGAACTGAAATTTTTTATGAAATGAGTAATGTAAAACTCATCCAACATAACTATCAAATGAAAAGACCATTGAAGGGCACTAGAAGAAATGAAATCGGTAAAACTTTGAGCGAAGGAAAATTCGCGATAAATTGGAGAAGGGAACAAGCTATCAATGGAAATGCTAAGCGGAATAGAACATTATACTCCTTAAATGTCTTGCGGAAGACTAGAGAACAGTTCAAGAAAAAAAATGAGTTCTCTAATATTTTTCGAGAAGCTGTAAGTATTCCTGAATCTTTTCAATATTTGAAATATGAAAACACATTAAATTCAGCAATTCGTAAGATAGGTTTGGATGATTTTTTCGTCATGTATTGGACACCTTCTCAAACAATCACCTTCAATAATTATGTAAAAAAAAGAAGTACAGTTTATATAGACGCTACCGGTTCATTGGTGAAAAAGATTCCGAAGCCTCACGGACAAACATCGGGTAATTTATTTCTATATCAGTGTGTTATACACATGGGAACGGAAGGTGGACAAATTCCTGTTTGCCAGATGCTATCTGAGTGCCACAATACTAACCATATTAGCTACTGGTTGACAGAATGGATGACGGAGTGTAAAACTCCATTCTGTGTGATATCTGATCATTCTTTGGCCTTATTAGGTGCAATCGCTAGAAGTATTGCCAAAGAGGCTAGTCTTTCTGACTATATCAACAAATCTTTCCAAATTATTACAATTTCACAACTGTCTCACCAAAAACCAGAGCTAGGAACTTATATACGCGTCGATTATGCTCACTTGATGAAGTTCGTCAGTAGATGGGACTGTTTTAAGAATAAACCTCCTCAGTTCAAACGCTTCTATTTGAAACTTGTGGCTCGACTGGTTAAATGCCGCAATTTCAGTGATGCAAATAGGATTATTTCGAATATTTTCATTGTATCAAATAGTTTTTACGAGGGTTCCGACTCAAATAACTCTCCATTGAAGAGCGAAATTGCCAAAATTTATCTTAAAAATCTAATAGCAGATATAAATGTAGACCTTGCATATGAAGAAGAAAAAATAGAATCAAATGATTGTGAGACCAATAATACGGACTGTAAACTTGTCGAAACATGGATTCGGGACATCTTCAATGGAGCAAAAGAGTCTTTCATCGATAATGTTATTGAGCCTGAGTCTTCAAGTGTTCGGGAGAATTTCCATTACTCTTTAGAATTCTCTAATTCTTTCAGAACGCTCCTAAAGACATATACCTTGTGGTCAGCCATATTAACCCATCATTTCGGCGTATGTGAAGCTACTGCTAGTTCAGCGCCAGTAGAAAGTTATTTTAATGACCTGAAAAATCGAACCTTTCACGGTTGTTTACCGTTGAATGCGGATAAATTTGTTCTCAGACATATAAAAGAAATTGAGTCTATGATAGTATTGGCAAATGAGAGATCTGAAAGACCATCTGCTGAACACTCCGATACCCAAACTGCTGAATTGTACAACAAAAACACTGATGCTGAGAAAAATGTATACGAGACTAATATTGTAAGTATTACTGCTGAAAGCCCTCCTAATGAGGATGATAGTTATGCATTATCTGCTGATTCATGCCAAGGTGCTGAGATAGATGAGGAAGACGTAGAAGAAGCTCTTATCGTAGAAAACTGGAAAGGACTAGGGAACCCAAAAAAGAAAAAAACAAGATCATCATTTTACGCTGCGCCTTGTCCAGAAATTTTAGTTCTCGAAGACCATAGAAGGATGGAGCTTCCACTTATAAAAAACGGGAATATTATCAATAAGACGACAACAACAAAAGTATCTGATGGGGTCTCCATTCTTCTAGGAAATACTTGTCCATTTGATACAATTTTGCAATGTATTTTATCAGCTTATTGTGATAGTATTGGTTTTCAACAAAAAATCAATGAGAATAAGGAAGATGTGAAAATATTCAACCTACTCAGTACAGTAGCTACCAAAGGGGCAGGCAGTCAGTTTCGTAAAGAAAGAGCTGTTTTTCTTAATGAAATCTACAAACAACAAAAACTAGCGATCAATAGTAAAATTTTAAGAGTAGACTGTCAAGATAATGTAATATCTGCTCTTCAGAAAACTGGACAGGGATTGAATAGTCTTACAGAAATACATAAATGCATGAAGTGCTCTTACGAAAAGAGGATTTCAAGGATTTACAAAACCATTCAAATCACGGATTATAGCAACGAAAACTTTGAGTCTACGTTTCTGAGATCGCTGCAAGGACAGTTCAAATGCCAGATGTGTTCAAATAAGGTGATAGTGGAAACTATATTCAGCACTCATTTGTTTATAGACACTAGTGAAGCTGAAAATATTAATATTGAAAATCTCCCTGTGACTTTGAAATGCGGTGGACAACAGTTGATATTAAGAGGTTTGGTTGCTTACCAGAAGTCTCTTACCAGACAAAGTCTAGGACACTACATTTCCATCTGTCGAAGAAATGATGGAGCTCTAGAATTGTACGATGATATGGCCAAAAAAGTAAAGATTGTAGAAAAAACATTAGAGCTTAACATCCACTTACTACTGTATAGTATTTAAATGAAATTTTGAATTAACTATGTTGAAGTTCATTTCAATAAATAATTTTATAATACATTTGAGACTACTGCATTAATGAAATCTACCTCACAAAAAACAGTGACAGATTTATCACGTATAGGGAAATTCATCTATTTCATTATTCAGTATACAATATCGGAAACTCAAAAGTGCACCTCTCTTGGAGCGATTCTCTCATAGGTTAGGTTACAAATGAAAATTTTGGTGTTACAAACATGTACTAACGATTTACTAACGAATGCAAAAAAAAATCATCCTTTTCGAAAAAGTGAGTGCTAACTTCGCATTTTGGGGGTGTCATTTTTCCATCATAGGTTAGGTTACAAACGAAAATTTTTGTGTTATAAATAGTTACCAACTATGGACTTCTTAACTGAATATTTTTTTCCGAGAAAAATCTAAAAGTGGGTGTCCGTGAAGTTGGAACTCTTGTGGATAACAATTTTTTTCTACCAGTTTTCTTGAGGTACAAACGGAAATTTTGGTGTTACAAATAGTTACTAACGAGTTACTAACGAATGCAAAAAAAAATTCATCATTTTCGAAAAAGTGGGTGCTAACTTCGCATTTTGAGGGTGTCATTTTTTCACCATAGGTTAGGTTACAAACGAAAATTTTTGTGTTACAAATAGTAACTAACGAGTTACTAACGAATGCAAAAAAAAAATTCATCATTTTCGAAAAAGTGGGTGCTAACTTCGCATTTTGGGGGTGACATTTTTCCATCATAGGTTAGGTTACAAACGAAAATTTTTATGTTATAAATAGTTACTAACGATGGACTTCTTAACTGAATATTTTTTTCCGAGAAAAATCTAAAAGTGGGTGTCCGTGAAGTTGAAACTCTTGTGGATAACAATTTTTTTCTACCAGTTTTCTTGAGGTACAAACGAAAATTTTTGTGTTACAAATAGTTACTAACGAGTTACTAACGAATGCAAAAGTAAAAATCATCATTTTCGAAAAAGTGGGTGCCAACTTCGCATTTTGGGGATGTAATTTTTCCATTATAGGTTAGGTTACAAACGAAAATTTTTGTTTTACAAATAGTTACTAACGATGGACTTCCTAACTGAATATTTTTTTCCGAGAAAAATCAAAGAGTGGGTGCCAGTGAAGTTGGCACCCTTGCGGAATGCGATGTTTTCTACCAGTATCGTTGAGGTACAAACGAAAATTTTTGTGTTACAAATAGTTACTAACGAGTTACTAACGAACGCAAAAAAAAAATTCTTCATTTTCGAAAAAGTGGGTGCTAACTTCACGGACACATGAAAGAACCCTCCATATTGGGAGATGAACCTATTTCTAAAATATTTTATGGACTTTTGAATACAAGTTACATTAATTTGATTCCATCAATTGATGATAATACTCAATTTAATTTTCTATTATAGATTTATGAAACCTCGACAGTCAATTACTAGCAGTGATGATAAAGATACAAGGCAGTGAAATTGAGTATGGGAAGAGAATTAAACCTCACGAATTTGACAATGACGGAAAGTCCTTTAAAATTAAGGAATAGAGCGATCGGTAAGTCCTAATGACGATAATTATAGGCAGTAAGTTCATGCAAGGAGAACAACTTCTCCCGAATTCCAACTTCAACGTAGATACTTTCAAATTGATCGTAGATGAATCTGGAAGTGTTCAAATTTGTAAAATTTTGGGGACTCTCGTTGACACATTCCACTGTTATAACTCAACAAGTAATTTTTGAGTAAGTACTGAAATGAGGTCTATACAGAGCGTTACATGATAGATAATATGCGGATATTTAAGGATATGAATCTTTGAGTGATTTTCAGATCCTATTCTTTTATAAACTCATGTAAAGTAAATTTTTTAACTTTTGAGTAACAGGATTTTAAAGGTTCGGTAACAACAGCTAATCTCAATTATATTAAATTCCAATTTGCTCATCGAAAACCATTTGTCGAAATAAAAATATCAGGATGTAAAATTTACTTTTTAATTAATGATTGTGATTTTGAGGAAAAGTAGAGGGTGTATAATATTTTTTTCAAAAATGTTTGGTTCATATCTTGTATGAATGTCACAGGATGAAAATTAGACATTGTATGACATCAATAAATAATCATTGACTTCGCAAGGTCTGAACCAGATGGAATCATGAAAAATTGCGGATAATGCTGCAAATAATTTCACCATATCAAATCAATATTATATTGAAAGTTGACGAGTGTTGAAATTCAATAGGATCGGAAGTCAGTATAGACAAAAACAAAACGAAAAATGTAACTGAAAACAATGGTATAATGAGTTCATTACAGCACTGTTTTTAGTACTGTAATGAATGAGTTCATTACAGCACTGTTTTTAGAACTGTAATGAACTCATTACGATACTGAAATAGAGAAACATATTTATGGGTTATATGGACTTCACAAATCTCCCTAATGGATTAGCATATCTTGTGTATCGGTCCTGTAGCTGAAGATCTCATTCAGTTGTATGAAAACCATTTCGCAAGTGTTTCATGTCTTTCCATTTGTTTTATAATCCACTATCTTCGTGTTGTTGAAGTCGAAATTATGATCTTCTGTGAAATGATGTTCTGCAAGCGAAGTTGTATTTTCCCTAAGCCTCAATTTCATATCACAATCATATTAATGTTGTTTGATTTTAATTTTTGAGAGTTGTTTGGATTGACCTATGTAGCATCTAAAGCATCCATGGCAAGGTATTTCATATACCTATCACATTGGATCAGTTACCTAAATGTGAAGAAACTTTTAATTCAGAAAATAGAGTATTTGAGGTTCTTGAATGAGAAAATTCCAATTTCAAAGAAAAAATTTCAACAACAAAATTGGAATTTAATAATCGAAAAACATGTTTTCTTTGTTTTCGTTGATAAAGTACTCAAGGGCTAGAAATCACTGAACCTTCTAGTTTTAGATTCCATTCATTTATGAGTTATAGTTGAGAGTTTTGCTTTGTTTCAAAATCATGAAAAACAAACTAAAGTTCTCTCCACCGATTCATTTCTCCTCTAATGAACAAAATATATGTAGGATCCAATTATTGTTCCCTGTAAATAATTGCGATGGTCAACCGGATGCTTGGAGACCTATTAGTTTCTTTTAGTGTCGAGGGCATGACAATTTCAATTGATTTACAGGGAACGAATTGTTATTGTACATATAATGTAAAAAGGATGTGTAATTCTTCGAGGTGTCGAAGAATGTGTCATGTCGGTTGTAAAACTTGAGGGATTTACTGGGGTTGGGAAAGTTCGAGAAAAAGACGGTTGTACCAGATGTGTTACATCTGTTTATCAGGTTCTAGTCCTTCTAGAATATTCGATTTCCAGGAATCCGCGAAGATCTTTGGGGGTGGTACGGCAAAAGCTCTTATTGGATTAGGGGATGGTACCTTCCCCTAAGGGTGTGGTCGAACCGGGAGAAGGGAGGTCTATATTCGAGAGAGGGTAGTTTCAATCGGCATAGAATACAGTTCAAATTGAACCGAAGACGGGTACAGACGGTACAGTTTAACTTAAGTCGAAGGCGAGTCAAGTTCGGGCGGTCAACTTAAGACGTAAGACGAAAAGACGTTTCGCGGACTAGATTAAGACCAGTCGCGAACAAGTTGAATACGAGACGATCGAAAACTTGAAGTACGACGAAGACGTGATAAACGAAGACGTTTGGAGTAATCAACAAACGAGTTAAAGACGAAATTCAGTACCGTAGTGAGAAACTTGTAATTAAGACGTAATTAGGATCTTCTCAATACTGAGTTTGTACTGTATAAGTGTGACTTTGAAAATAAATGTAAATAATTCAAAAGAGTTTAATTATTACAAATCCAACAAAGTCACGGAGAAAAAGACGAAAGGCCAGGTAATCGAATCATACCTCTAGACGATCGATTAACCAAGCCTACATACATATTAATTTTCCACTTTTGTCGAAATGACTTATTCAAATAATATTTTCCTCTTCGAATTACAATTAACGTAATAGGAAACTGATTAGTCTTGAAAATAATTCATTATTGAAATTGAAACAGCTTACATATGAAAATCCTTCTGGGGAAATGGTAAACGCTCCTTGATACTTTCCTCAAATTGACAATATATTTCAGGAACTCGGATAAAGCTACCAATTACCATGAAAATGGGTCGAATGGTTGTATCGAACTCAGCATTAAACGAAACTCAAGGCAGCACTTTTCAAGATCTCATCTTTTACATTTCCACAAACGATTTTCCCCTTTTGAGCGCGCTCTTTGAAGGGTGCAGCGTTATCATAAATATAAAGGGAATTGGAGCAGGATAGCTCCAGTTCATGATGATGCAAAATAGGGATGTAAAAAATTGGGCAATATCGCGTGAGTGTATCAGAAAACTGGTCGTATGTGAATACTACTGAAATATTTTTGTCAGTTCGATGGTGCTATTTGGTGTGGGAAAATTTTAAAGTGTCAGTGATCAGGAAACTGCAATCGCCTTAAAATTTGATGTTGGTACTTACGGATCCTGAAAATTCGTGATTCAATTTGGGAATACCTACAGTTTGAGTTATTATAAATAATAATTCCTCCGAATGAAATATGAAGCACATAAAACACAATTTGAATATTCAATTTGAATAATTTTTAGTAATTCTTTATAAAATCCAATGAGAAGATTACAAGAGAAAATTTCTTCTCTTGCCAAACTACTAGCAATGCAAGTTGGCCATTTCTGAAAAGAAAGTTCGAGACTTGAAGTTTAATACAATTTCTGCTTCTTATTCATCCCTCGTGGAGGGTTGTTTCTAAAAGGACGGCAAAGTCTGTAACCCTTTGACTGTTTATATACGTATCTGAGTAAATTTCACTAATCATTGAAATATGAGAAATATTGGGTATCACTGACACATCCTGAATAGTGAAGTATTTGAGAAAAATGAGAAATATTCATACAAATTTCTCTGCAATGAAGTTTTTTTGAATTATCATCATGCCGTCAATTACTAGTATTTTATATTATTCATTCCAGCCTTCTATTTTAGGGTGGATTCAAATGGGGAAAAACAATGATTAATTAAAATTAAAATAAGAATTAAAACCTCTAAAAATTCGAATTCAAACTAACAATGAACGCAGCTGTTCACAGGAATTCTATTTTTTGTTGTTTCAGCAAGGGGAATAATTTTGAATGATCAAACCCAGCGAACAGCGCAGGACTAAATTTTAGAAGCTGCGGTTTGACAGCTCTCGATTAATTTCTTAAGTTGCTATTGGACACAAAACAAACGTAACGAAAAATATAACAATTGGCTCAACCGAAATACAAATGTATGCAATGAAAGAAGTTCTCAAAGTTGGGTAAAAAAATGTACTATAATTGTAGGACCATGCTTTTATTCTGACGGAATATTCATCGGAATTCTTTTAGAGCATTATCAAAAATGAATTTTTTATATGGCTCACCTGATAAATTTCATGACAATTTTTTCAGCTTCTTTCAGCTGGCGAAACAATCAACAAAATAGAATCGTAATAAGGAATATTTATTTTACTCACCTTATGAACTCGGTTTGATTCCTCAGAAACCACCTTTATAAAGGTCAAATTTTTCTAATCAGCATAATTAAGCATTTAATATTTTGTGTGCTTCTGTTTTTTCTATATTGAAATAGGGAAAAAAGAGAATCGCTAACAGTTATTACACAAATAGTTTTCAATTTCTCTTCAGACAAAAGAATATCATGAAGTTCGTTTATACTCGTAAATGTAGAATTATAACTATCTAATATTATTTATCATCAATTCCAGATCCACGAAAGAATCATAATTACTTTTGAGAAGAAAAGTTTCTTCTCCAATTTTAGAATTTTCTCTTGCAAAGTGCATTCAATATAATTTTGAACAACTTTGACGTTGCCTCTTCTTATCTGTCTTTCTCTGTACGTTATTGATCTTACTTTCGTTATATGATTTCAATATAAATAGTTTGATTCTAATGGGTATCCAGCTTTGGACTTAGTGATTTCATATAGAGTATTCTAGACAGAGTTACAATTGAACATAAGCATACTCTGCTGCCTCATCATTGATCCTTGCTCAAGCGAAAAGTTGCCTCAATGTTTCATGTCTCAGAAATTTTGTTTTATTAGAATTTTAGCTCATTCGAGTGAACTGTACCTATTACACATGTACTGAATTGCCTAATTCTAATTGTATCAAACACTGTATATATTAATATTGTCGATACGAAAGTATACAAAAGACATTTCTACACTATGCAAATGCCTTCATATCAATACCATCCTATAACATAAATGTATTCAAAGGGTGTCCTTTCTATTAATGGAAAATTACTGATACATCATTGGTTTGAAGATGACAAATATTAAATTGTAACTTCGAAGTTCATGCAAAAATTTTGTTAAACAAAATTAAACAACTTGTCATGTTTTTTCATGTAATTCTTTATTCGGATTTACAAAATAATGAATGATTTGAATATAAATTATGAAAAGTATACATGGATGATGTCTCAGAGCTCTTAGATGGGTACATTGATATGTTGTAATAAGGATACCTATCTCAATATCCGACAATAAATGATTTATTTTATCAAAATTGCCATTAATGTTGTATTAATACTTTATAATTTCATGGGAATGGAAATGGTAGTTTGGTCAGAGATTCATTCCATTGACAGAACTGAGAATAATAAAAGGTATCGATATTGCAATGATAATGAGTCTTCATTAAATGCAAGCCGATAAAAAAAAGGAGAAAAAGTATGACATTCTATTGTCGAATAATGGAATACCCTATAAATGATTGTTAATGCAGAAATGTCTAACTATTTACACTATGATTGAATTTACAATATGTCTCCAATTATTGAATTTTCCATTCATAATGCAATAAAAAATATTTTGAGACTAAAGGCTGATAATGAATAATACACTGAAATATTAGACATCGTATGCGTATACATAACTGATTTATGAAAAAATCACAGTTAACTGCTATATTGAAATAATCGAATATTCTTCCATTTTTAATGAAAGCCTTATCGGCCAATATTTCAACAGCGTTGGAAAACTCCTTCATTCAAAATCAACCCAGCAACACAGCTAAAAACCCAGAATTTTCGAAATCGGTTGCACTATTCAGAATGAACCTACATAGTCAATGCAAACTCATGTAAAATAGATTATCAATGACATTAAATAAACATTGGATGTACATCATTTATAATATTTCTCTTTCGGTTTGAGTTCAAAATATCGTTATCGTTCAGTCTACACGCTTTAATACAATCATCACAAATGCACTAAAAAATTTCACCATTCCTCATATTTCAGCATCTCAAAGTTCACTTCATCATATAGAGAGACATATCCAACGGCTTACTATAGATAAAAGTAAAATGGTAATTGATGAAGATGAATTCCTATATGTTGAGCTCCTCACTGAAAAAAAATTGAGACCACCGACAATTATTAAACATATCTACTAAATATGAAAATATAAATTCATAGTTTAGCTATTAATAATGATAGAGTCTTTATTCAAAGAAGAAACTTTGGTATTTTGCAATGCCAAACATTACCAAAAATTGATTGGGAGTTTGGACTATATTTTGTTGAAAATTTTCTATAATTCACTTACGATTCGTCCTATACATGGATATTCAGCGCCGACTGATATGATTCAAAAGAGTCAAAAAGGAATAGGCAGCAGTCTAAAGTCACCGGTTAATTTTTCGAATTTTTCGTATGTTTTAGAATAAGACCTCCTGAACAAAAAATTCAATGGGTCCTACTGAATACTACAACTTGTTTTTTAAATACAGGTTGTGGTAGATTGATGATTGCATTTCTTCAAAGTAACATTTCTCGTAGGAAAACATCTTCAATAAAACACTTTTGCACTACAAATATTGCTTACCCAATAATTTAGGACATCCTTGTACAATGACAAAATAACAACAATTGAACGCCAATACTCGAACTGAGAGTATTGACCAAAAATTGGAAAACGGACGACTAAAAACCAATTTCATTTCAAGTAATGTTCGACTCACCCCGTATCTAACAATAATTTTAATAGTAATGTAGGCTTGGTTAATCGATCGTCTAGAGGTATGATTCGATTACCTGCCTTTCGTCTTCTTCTTCGTGACTTTGTCGGATTTGTAATAATTAAACTCTTTTGATTTATTCTATTTACAAAGCCACACTTATACAGTACAAACTCAGTATTGAGAAGATCCTAATTACGTCTTAATTACAAGTTTCTCACTACGGTACTGAATTTCGTCTTTAACTAGAGTGTTAATTACTCGAAACGTCTTAGATTATTACGTCTTTGTCCCAACTACAAGTTTCGGTCGTCTCGTCTTTGATTTGTTCGCGACTTGTTTTAATTTAGTCCGCGAACCGTCTTTTCGTCTTACGTCTTAAGTTTCAACCGACAGAACTTACTCTTACTTCGACTTAGACCGAACTTGAACTTTACCCATCTTCGACTTAACTTGAACTGAACTCCCTACTGACCGCAACTTACTCCGTCCACTCTGAATATCCTTCCCTCCTTCCGGCTTGACCACACTCTTAGGGAAAGTACCATCCCCTAGTCCAATAAGAGTTTTGCCGTACCGCCTACAAAGATCTTCGCGGATTCCTGGAAATCGAATGTTCTCGAAGGACTAGAACCTGATACACAGATGTGACACATCTGGTACAACCGTCTTGTCCTCGAACTTTCCCAACCCCAGTAAGTCTCTTAAGAGACAACCGATATGACACATCTTCGACACCCCGAAGAATTACACATCCTTTTTACATTATATGTACAATAACAATTCGTTCCCTATGAATTCATTGAAACTGTCATGCCCTCGACACTTGAAGAAACTAATAGGTCTCCAAACATCCTGTTGACCACCTCAATTATTTACAGGGAACAATAACTGGATCCTACATTAAATCAGTCTAAAATAATTACCTACCCTATGGGTAAGCAATATTTGTCTAGCAAAAGCGTTACATTCAAGATGTTTTCCTAAGAAAATTCCATTTTCCAACTTCGACACCCTGTATCCCGAAAACTAGTCCTAGAATTGAGCTGGATCCATAGATTTTTTGTTCAGGAGGTGATATTCTACAAAATACAAAAAATTCAGAAATATTAGCCGGTGACTATTTTTTCTTTGGGCTGTTGCCTGGTCCTTTCCTGATTAAATAAAAGAACCGATATACACACCATAATGGGAATATTGGATGAGGGTGGTCCACTCACCAAGTAGAAGAGCTTCCCTCATATCCTTTATGGATGTGCTTTGCACCACGCTTTCTCTGTCTCCTCTCCAGAGTTCTGGAGATAAAGAAGCAACACATTTGACTCTCATAGAGCCACCCAAGAAATGTCGACTGCTGAGATTGAATTTCAGCCCTAGCGTCACGGAAACCAGACCGTGCTTGTGTAAAGTGTTGGGGTAACGCACCAAAGATGCCGGTGTGACAATCTGAAAAGATAACATTGATGTATTTCAAGATATAAAACCTTGAATGTAGAGTTTTCCCAAATTTATTGTACGTTAGGAATGAAAAGTAAAGGGTGTTTTTTTAGAGCTATAGAACTTTAAATTGCAATAAAACAACGATGGATCATTCGATTGACATGAATTTTATTTATCCGCAAGATAATCTTGTGGCATTACATTTTAAATATGACTTCTGGCATATGACCGCCACGGCTGGCTCGGATGTAGTCCAATCTGGACGTCCAATTTTCGATGACTTTTTCCAACATTTGTGGCCATATATCGGCAATAACAACGGCGAATGTTGTCTTCCAAATGGTCAAGGGTTTGTGGCTTATCCACATAGACCAATGACTTTACATAGCCCCTCAGAAAGTAGTCTAGCGGTGTTAACTCACAAGATCTTGGAGGCCAATTCACAGGTCCAAAACGTGTCTTTCAATAAATCGATTGTGGCACGAGCTGTGTGACATGTTGCGCCGTCTTGTTGGAACCACAGTTCCTGGACATCATGATTGTTCAATTCAGGAATGAAAAAGTTAGTAATCATGGCTCTATACCGATCACCATTGACTGTAACGTTCTGGCCATCATCGTTTTTGAAGAAGTACGGACCAATGATTCCACCAGCCCATAAAGCGCACAAAACAGTCAGTTTTTCCGGATGTAACGGTGTTTCGACATACAATTGAGGATTATCTTCAATCCAAATGCGGCAATTTAGTTTGGTGACGTAGCCATTCATTTCATTTTGTCGACGATAAAATGGACGTAGTGCGCGATACGTATTCCGCGCAGAACCATTATTTTCGAAATAAAATTGCACTATTTGCAAGCGTTGTTCAGGCGTGAGTCTATTCATGATGAATTGCCAAACCAAACTTGACGGCTGTTACATCGGTCGCCATCTTGAACAGTAATGCTAACTTAAAGTTATATACTTCGAAAAAGTAACACCCTTTACTTGAGAGAATTAAAAATAACATTGAATTCACAAATTCCATTTATTGTACTGGATGATCACATGAGGGGTTTGCCATAGCCTAGTGGTGAATGAAAGTTACTTACTTGCTGTTCATTTATGTACCAATGCAAAATAGATGCAGGATGACTTCCACCTGATGTACAGTTCAGATTTATCTCGTCTCCGATTTGATACTGTGGCTCCACCCCTGTTATCACCGGATCTTCTTCAGGTAGTGCTGAAAAAATTACATTTTCAATAATTCATTTCACGAATGGAAGGAGGACAATTAATATTCAGAATTTTCAAAAGACTATCGTGTCCAAGAATATAACAGTGATCAACATAGTTGAATGGGGATCATGTCGCCACCTTTAGAACATCAGAAAATAAAAATATTGGAATATATTATCATCCTTGTCTCCTCCAACATACTAACTCAGAATTCAGATAATTTAAGACTGAATCATTGCGAACGCACCTACTCATAAGCCCCTTTTCAAAGCGATGTTGAAAAGGGAATTCTTCAATGATAGCATCATACTATCTTTAGTTTACTATTGAGATTTTATTTTCTCGAATAAGATATCTTCAGGTGTAGTAAAAAATTCCATTATTTTTGCTTGGAAAACAAGGTTTTAATTACCATAGTTCAAATGATCCGATTTAGGTCAAATATGCGACGTTTCGATTGAAAACTTGTTGCAATTTAGACGGCAATATCATTATGCCAATCTCATAGAAGCCCTTGCCCTATTGGCAAAAAATTGAGACTATTTTCACAAGCCTCAGTTGAAGCGACTTTTTCACCAGCAAAATTATTCGACATGAACAGGAACAGATGGTAATCACTTGGTACCAGGTCCGAACTATAATATATTGTGTTTACCCTTGAGGTAACAATAAATCGATACCTTTTTGAGATCATTCTTATGAAAATGGTTCCAAAATTAGACATAATGTCACTGTCTAGCCGAAATTGTCGTCACAATGCTCAATATAAATGTACCTGCATTAGTGTAACAATGGTCTTTCGTGGTACTTGTCAAAAATCTTAGAGAAAGTCATATATAATCGCATGTACAATTATTTGACAAAGTATTCCATACTATCGAGTCAACAACATGGCTTCAGGCATGGCAGGTCGACACAATCGGCCGGTTGTGAATTTTTCGAGTATGTTTACAGCTGCCTGGATGGCGGTGACTACGTGGCAGGTATTTTTTTTGATCTGTCGAAGGCATTCGACACGCTGCAACATGACTTCATTTTGAATAAGATGTATCAGATGGGATTCAGGGGCGTGTTTCTTGATTGGGTCAAGAGTTTTCTATCTGATCGAAAAGTTTATGTGAGATTGAATGACGGTTCATCTGACGAATACACCAACAACATGGGTGTCGCTCAGGGATCTGTACTGGGCCCGCTTCTGTTCTTATTATTTATTAATGATCTGCCTGCATACGTTGTAGCCCATACTCTCATAATGTTCGCTGATGATACTTCTATCGCTATTGGAGCGGAAAGTTTGCAGGAATTGAAGTCGCTGTGCGAAACGATAGTACAGTATTTCATTGATTGGTGCCACAGAAACGCACTTATTCTCAATATGACGAAGTCGGTAATAGTTAGGTTTCGGAATCAAGATAACCCGAGTGTCGAACCCTTCATTATAAAACACAAACAGGAAGAATTGAGGGCGACCGACGACGTGAAATTTCTGGGCTTATATGTGGACGGAAACCTTAGGTGGCATCTCCACATTGATCATGTTTGTGGGAGGCTGAACAGTGCTTACTATGCCTTATTGCGTCTCAGGAGTTGTCTTCCTGTCGAGGAGCTACTCACTATTTATTACAGCATGGTTTACAGTCATCTAAATTACAACGTGGTTCTTTGGGGCTCCTCGACAGTGTCAAGTCGAATTTTCATTTCTCAGAAGCGTATCGTACGACTTATTTTCGGACTTCGGCCATGCGATTCATGTCGTCCGATTTTCGGTCAATTTGGTATGCTTCCCTTCCCATGTATTTACATTCTTAATTGCCTCAATTATATCCACCTTAACATCAGTAAATACAAGAGATGCTCTGACTTTCATGGGTATGAAACACGCCATACTGATACCATAGCCTTCCCCAAACATCGTACAGCTAAATATGAGTCCTCACCGAGCTTTATGGGCATTAAATTGTACAACCGTTTGCCTAGTAGGTTGAAATCAATGAATGGAAGGTCTTTCAAGCGAGAAGTAAAGTTGCTATTGATTAAAGGATGCTACTATAGTGTTGGAGAGTTCCTTAGGGACTCCATTCTTTGAATCTGTTTTTTTTTTGTTTTTTTTCTCTCTATGAAATTGTATACTATTTTTATATGACTTGTCCTATACATTTGTTTAATGTCAGGAAGGATCAATAAAGTTTATTATTATTATTATCATTCAACTTTCTCATTCATATGGTTCTCAGAAAGATACAATAGAGAATATCTTTCCCCTAACCTGATTAGTTTGCAGATATCTAGATACCATTGCGTAACACCATAAAGCAACTGGCCAGAGGAAATAAGGTGACTCTACTATGGGTACCAGGGCACTGTGGGGTTGAAGGAAATGAAAGAGCTGATGAACTTGCAAAAAGTGCATCAAGGTTAACACCTGCTGGACCTGAGCCTTTCTGTGGGATAAGAAAAGACCAATATAAAGCTGCGATCCGACTATGGGAGTTGAACAGCAGGACAATCCACTGGACTAACACTCCTAGACTTGTTCAGACAAAGAAATTCGTGAAGATTTCACCTACCTACGCCAAAAAGCTCCTGAAACTGTCGCGAGCAGAGCTTCGGGTGATGGTGGGACTGCTGGCGGGGCACTGTCGGTACGAACATCAATTGTACCGTATGGGAAAGTCAGCAGACGAGATTTGCAAGCTCTGTGGATCGGAAGCAGAAACAGCCGAACCCTTGATATGCAAGTGTCCGGAGCTGGCTGGCCTAAGAACAATTCACATGGGTAAGCCGGTTCTGGATACCAGAGAGGTAACGGCCAAGGTCCCTAAGGAGGTTGTCAATTTTATTAACGTCGTTGACGACCTCTCTGGGTTTTTATGAATGAGTAGGGTAGTGAACAAAATATCTGCATGGTCGCAGTTCCCGGAAGGCTTACCGAACCAAAACGACCCCAGTTCAAATAATAATAATAATACCATTGCGCAGTCATAAAACTAGGAGAATAGGAAAAGGAAGAAGAAATTCACGATCTACAATATGATTTTATGTTTGTAATCCAGGTATAAAACTGGGAAAAGAAGAGTTCAGTGGAGTAAGTTACGAGGTTATGCAGTTGAGTTTAGTAGAGTATTCAAGGATGTTTCCAGTGCTGTACCACAATAAATTTCTCGTCTGTCGTTTATCAGTATTTCAATAATACCCACGAAAATGCGATACCCTAAAGGTTTTTTTGTGCAATCTTCAGCCGCAAATGTGTGAATATGTCTTGGAAAATGAGATATGGTGCTCAAAGTTCTTTCCTCTTTACAAAGAAATAAATATTCACATTGATTTGACTTAGAATGTACTCATTTTATTTTAGATATCAGAATGAAAAACCCGTTATTGGAAAACGCTTTACTCACAACAAACTAAGTCCCAGAATTGAAACGTACACTTCCAGTTCAGACTCGATTTTAATTATACCTACTGCCATTATTAACAATACCCTTACATATCTTGAAATATAACATGACATATCGAACTGAAATTATTCATTTCATGATTGCATTATATCGATCCTTAATGGGAATTATTTTAAAATTCCTACCTGGAGAACATGTCGCATGATCGAGGCTATTAAACTTGAAAAGAAATGATCGGTCATACTCAAGGTTAGAGACGGCTTGTCTCAACAAAACATAGCGAGCACGCAAACAAGTGTTCGTTACGCCTAATGTCGCTCCCCACTCATAAAGCACCGTTTTCACGAAAAAGAAAGGAAAACTTGACATGTACCTGAGGAAGTTGCGTGCTACCACTACTTATAGTCCTTATCAAGTATCCACGTGGAAGTGAATTGTTTCATTAATTCCGCAAATAATATATTTTATACATGTTGGTTGAACACTCTGCTTTTCGGAGGGCAATTTGAGTTTGTTTGCGGTGCTGGCTAGAAAAACACCTGAAGAAATATCAGATGTCTGCTTCTTGAATATGGAATGCATAGCCTGAAAGACATGTTCACTGAGGGTTGACAAATCTAGCTCTCAAATTATAGAACAGAATTTGACCCGGCTCTGTACTTTATTCTCATCATGAATTACACACATCATCAAATGAATTGGCCTCCCTACCTAGGTTTCTCCAGAAATAAACAATTTATGTTCTAGAAATGGGATAAATATTTGCCTCTATTTCAACTGCAATATTTTTTATGGATCTCTTCGTTTGCCACTCTTTGGATGATACAGGATACATGATGAGACAAAATAGGAAGAATGAGGAAAAATCTAAATTTATTGATTATCCATTTTAAATTATAATAATATAATAATAATATAATAATATAGTTTATTCTCAGAAAAAACAAAATTTCTCAAAATGACATCAATTCCTAAAATCTACATACTATGAAAATAAACATAAATCACAGAAGTAGCGTTGCTATATTAATTATAGTTATTCCACAACTAAGTCCAAATTCAAAAGTCCGTATCTTCTTTGAATCGACTGTCTGATAAGCTTATGCATCCCACGAATCAAGTCATTAATGAAATTTTCAGTGATATCTGAAATATTCCATTCTTCCTGAAAGACTGAACTCAATTACTGAGAAGTTGAAGGTGCGTTTTGGCGATTGGATATTGCCCTCTATAAGCAATCTCATAGGTGCTCAATTGGATTCATGTATGGTGAGTTTGCTGGCCAGTTCATTCTCTGGATATTGATCTCTCGAAGAATGTTATAACGAATTTTTCACATTTCAGTAGGCTATCTACTTGGAGTTCATTACTCCTCTATTCACCTGATTTAGACTCGTTTCACACTTATACGGTTCGAGTCGGTTAGGTGCGTATTCGATTCGTTTTCGGTAGTGCCTAAAAGGAATGAAAACTCTTTACACACACTCGGTTAGTATAAGGTTTGATTTCACTACCGAATCATCGAATACGCAGTTACTCACTTTTCCCACAATGCTCACTAAGGAGAAAAGACAAATTGATGCCATGGTATTCCTCTATAGAAGAATCAAAATCGAAAGAGGAATAATCGACTTCACTGGGTACACGCTATCCTCACCAAACGGGTGGAATTTGGAGCATTTTATACCCTTTTTCCGAAATTAAGGGAACACGAAGACAAATTTTCAAATTACTTCAGGATGTCTACGACATCATTTGATGAATTACATTTGAAGTTAAAGGACTGTTTTCTGTATTGCCAAATGTAAATTACAAAATTTAAAATGGGAAAATTAAAATAAAATAATATTTTCCCTTGCCTATAACGTGATCGAACCGAAACTAAACCGTATGTGTGTAAACGACCAATGGACTAGTTTAGTGATGTTGAAAATACTATATTTGACACGATAGAATTAAAATATGGAGCAAAACTGATAAATCAGTGAAAAAATTTTGAAAATCCATCAATAAATGACTGAGAAATAGATTATTTAAATTTGCGTATTTTAGCGCGGAACGTCTTTGGTCTGTGACGTCACGGCTCTTGCCTGTGATCGCTACACCATAAATTACGTTTAAATACTTAGCCGCGCCAAGGCTCTCGCACCGTTTGTAGTTGTACAGTGTAGTTTTAACTCGAGTTTTGTTTTTATGTCACCATAATGGAAGAAGGCTTCGTGAAAGGACAAAGTGACAATTTGCCTAAAATAGATATATTCGCAGTGTTGGAGTTTTTTTCTTCAAATCCATGCTATGTCAGTGCAGAAATAAAAGGAGTAAAACTTTTCAAGTAAGTATTTACTTTTGAGTTTGCTTCATCATGGTTCAACTTATAACGATGATTTATTCAAAAAACGTTTCATAAACAGTTTATAGTTGAGTACTGGTTGTTGAAGTCTATCAATGGCAAAACATATTTATCTGAGGATTAAAAAGTAAAAAGAGAAAAAAGTAATTTATATGTATGTATATAGTGAGTTATTTCAGCCATCGTTTAACGAACAAAACACGACACGAACGGCACAAATGATTGTACACCAATGAATTCGTAAGCACTCTGCGAATACCAGTCGTCTAGTGTGTGACGTCACGACACTTACACGTACTATGAAATTATTCTTCGAAGCGCAACTTCAAAGTCCCATAACTTTTTCATTTCTAGAGATATTTCAATAATTCTACCACATTTTTGTTTCATTTTACTTGAATTTTTAGAATTAATCCTTAACAAAAAAATGAAAACTAGTCCATTGCTTTTGTGAACTCTGGACCCGAATGGAAACCGAACGAAACCGTTTCGTGTCGAGGGGACTTTCGGTTCTATCAGTTATCTTTTGGGTACCGAACACCGTTTCACACTTTTCCGGCGGCTACCGAAAACGAATCGAACACGCACCGAACCGAATCGAACCTATAAGTGTGAAACGACTCTTAGGAACTCATTTCATTCCAACTGTTAGTAAGCGAATAATCCATTTCTCATAGGCATTTTGGAAAATACCATAACTAAAAGCGAATCGTTAGCAATTTCTTGCTAAGGCTTTTGTATCAAATTAGATCACTTTGCGATGTTTTTCATTTGGCCATAAATGAATTCCATCGAATATGACGCAAATATGTATAATGTTAAAGTTTAAGTTAAGTTGAAGTGTAACGTGAATTTCCATCAGAAATTGTTCTGTGGTTGACTTCGTTGCACAGGGAGTAATTGCGAAGCAATATTGTTCACGCGGGGCCATTTGTTCCGAATATAGTAACCATTCTTCGGCGAACAATTCTGGATTCGATGTTCGACAGAATCAATCAATCCTGAATTGAATGAGACAATCAAACTATTAGTGAGTCTGATCGGAATCACCTGTGAATAGAATTTATATCGATTCAGGTGTTTCATTAAGATGATTGATTATGATTGACTCTGATACCATTAAGTGAAACGCCACTGTGTCGAATTAATCGATCTGTGTTCAATCACGTGGGATCGAAGAACGAATGAGAATCGTTCCGTGTAGATTGATGGTGCATCAATTCAATTTTCATGCATCCAAAACATTATTAGGTTTGTATTTGCTTTTCAAACAGGTTAACAATGATAGTTATTTGTTTTACTAGGCTGCAAAGTGGTAGATTGACTGCGGCGGCTGATAGTTCCTAGCTGAGCGGAGCAAGGCCTAGGATTAAGCTTAGGTTCTCAATCTACTTGCTGCCGAGCTAAACAAAATATTTTTCCTCTGATTGTTTATTATGCCGGATATTGTATCTGCAAATTATCACAATTTTCACAATATCTTTATTTTTCCTGTAGTGATAAAATTGATACAAATCACAATTGTTGGAATGGTTGGTTGCTATGGATATATAACGGGTGTTTTTTTTTCGAGTTATATAACTTTAAGTTGGCATTACCGTTCAAGATGGCGACCGATTTAACAGCTGTCAAGTGATTTACTCTCAGCTTGGTTTGGCAATTCATCATGAATAGACTTACGCCTGAACAAAGCTTGCAAATAGTGCAATTTCATTTCGAAAATATTGGTTCTGTGCGGAATACGTATCGCGCACTACGTCCATTTTATTTTTTTTAGTGATGAAGCGCACTTCTGGTTGAATAACTACGTCAACAAACAAAACTGCCGCATTTGGAGTGAAGCTAATCCTCAAGTGTATGTCGAATTACCCTTACATCCAGAAAAACTGACTGTTTGGTGCGCTTTATGGGCTGGTAGAATCATAGGTCCGTACTTCTTCAAAAACGATGATGGCCAGAACGTTACAGTAAATGGTGATCGTTATAGAGCCATGATTACTAACTTTTTCATTCCTGAATTGAATAACCATGATGTCCAGGAGATGTGGTTCCAACAAGACGGCGCAACATGTCACACAGCTCGTGCCACAATCGATTTATTGAAAGACACGGTGACCGCCTAATTTCACGTTTTGGACCTGTGAATTGGCCTCCAAGATCTTGTGATTTAACACCGCTAGACTACTTTCTGTGGGGCTATGTAAAGTCGTTGGTCTATGCGGATAAGCCACAAACCCTTGAGCATTTGGAAGGCAACATTCACCGTGTTATTGCCGATATACTGTCACAAATGTTGGAAAAAAGTCATCGAAAATGGGACGTCCAGATTCGACTACATCCGAGCCAGCTGTGGTGGTCATATGTCAGAAATCATATTTAAAATGTAATGCCACAAGATTATCTTGCGGATAAATAAAATTCATGTCAATCGAATAATCCATCGTTGTTATTGCAATTCAAAGTTCTATGGCTCTAAAAAAAACACCCTTTAGAATAATAATCTTTGTTGCATCAGTCCCAGCAGAAATTCACGGTGGCCAGGTCATGCAATTCCTCTTTTTATAACCTGACCCGAATGCAACGTTGGGGTTGTAAATGTCTCTCTACCATTGCCTGTTTCCGGCATTTCCTTTCATTTAAAATTCAAATACGAAATCAGAAAAATATGCGTATACCTGCCGCCAAAGCAACTTGGATTTGTATTTTCATGTACCACATTTCCACATTCATTATGCGATGTTTGGATTCTCCGCCTTCTCAAACAACCGCGCAAGATACAATAGAATGTGATGAGCCCGAAAACAACGCTTTGAAGCCAGACATCGAGGGAAAAAATCAGTTTCGCTATCTCGATTATGCTTCTAGCTGAAATATTAGATGTACAAAAGAGATTGAAATGGGGATTATAACAAAGTTAATATATTTTGGTACTCTAATAAATACATGAGAATCATTAGTGCCGTAATTGACTCTGAATAGTAATTCATTAACTAAAGTTACTTGATTGGAGAAAATTTGTACTGGGAGTTTAATATTAGATGTTAACTTTGCTTCCGCCGTTTAACCATACATGGATGTAGCGGTGAGTGCTAGTTGAAATAAATACATCATAGATGTTATACAATAAGAGTAGGTATTAATATTAGTCGATTTGTGTCTGCATAATAAAGTTATTCCCGATCAGGGCCGGCGTTAGGGGTGAAACAGTGAAGCGACTGTTTCAGGCGCCTCTTTTCTAGGGGCGGCAATCTAGCCCAGATTGTGGCCGCCCTTTCATATCTCTGAAAAAATACAGACTTGATTCTTCAGAACAACATGACGTAGGTCCGCTGCGTTGCGTTTATCAACATTCCCTGCAATAAAAATCTCCAAACCGTCTTTACGAAGCCGCTTGTTCGATAAATAACACATGGCACCCAAACAATATAAGCAGCATTGCCTATTACCCTAATTGAAAGAGGGATGAAATGTATTTCACAAAGACGAAAAACAACACTTCGAATTCCGTGGAAGTTGTTTACACATTCAACATATGGAAGATTCCTATGATTCTGCATTCGAAACTAGTTAATGCCAAATGTTTTCAGCGGAACATATGTTTTTAATCCCATTTAGTTTTCGAAGCTTTGCATGCCCTACCACCTTTTGTATCTTGTGGTGTGTTAGGTAATCTCTCATCGATCGTATGCAGTGTCTTGTGAATGTGAGAATCACTGTAGTCTAGTGACTGTTCGTGTAAACGTTTACAGAATAAGCTGACATGATTTATATTGAAGGACTTCCTCTTCGATCAAAACAAAATATTCTTCATCCTCTCTTTTCTCTTTTCATCATCAACGGTTGACGACTCTATAATTGCCAATTGGAACCTAAAAAAAAAAGAAGCAGAAAGGAGTTTTTATTATATCGATTTGAAGTTAGCGACCCATTATAAAAAAGAATTTGAAACTGAATGGATAGCTTGGAAACCACCAATTATTCACCAAATGGTCAATCAATGGTTTCTTCTACACCACACTCACATAGTGGGCTATCAATAGAATGCCATTTGAAGAGGGTACTATTATAACGACCATGACCAGTCCTAAGTGGATTTAAAATACACCAAATTTTCCTAGGAAGATTGAAATCTAGAACTTTTTCGGGAGGATCAACGATAAGACTTTTGTTGAAGACGTTAGAAGAAGTCCATTCCGAACGCCAAATTTCCTTGTCGCTTTTATTAGATTGAAGGAAGGTATTAATCCATAAAGGTTTTCGTGATTTCAATCTAGCACTTCTAGAATCTGGGAAGTAGGATACAATTGGAAATGAGATGGGGTAGAAATGAAATTTATCCCAAGATTTCTTGACTGCAACCTGTCTACGAATATTAGGCGGAACTAATAATTCTCATACAAACGTCAAGCTGAGCATCAATTTTATGGACATGAGCACTATTGAACCAAACAGAACAATAGTATTCAGCAGCAGAAAAAACCAAGGCCAAGGCTTCTGTACGAAGAGTGCTGACATCAGCACCCCATGAAGATCTTGCTAGTTTTTGGAGGATATTATTCCTCGACTTCAATTTCAAACGCAAATTTTCCAAGTGAACCTTGAAATTCAAAGAAGAATCAAGTTTTACTCCAAGATATTTCGGAGCAAAATTATGATTGAAAACGGGATTATGGAAAGTTTCTTTCAATTTTCTGTAATTTTTGTTGATATGAGGTTGAAATACGAAAATCCTATCACAACAAATCTTTTCGACATGAACACAAAGGTTAAAGGTACCTACACGAAATTCGAATAATTCCGTTTTTCCCCGGAAGAATGTTCGCAATCCACATCCCGAGAAAAACCGAAACTCCATACGAAGTCCCGCCGCCACACGCAGAGATTTCCCATTCGGGCATTTATCCGTTATCCGATCCACCGATCCAGAATATTCAACAGCTGATTTGTATTACGAAATATTTCAAGATAATCCCCCGCCGGGGAAGAGGGATAAGCTGCATATCGAATTTAACGCTCCTGAGCGTCTTTACCACAGAATCGCATCGGAATCGGCGGAAGGGGGCGGGGGGGCGAATTCCCCGAAACTTGGCAGCCGAATAGAAACTCCATTCCGCCGCGTAAATTGCCGAAATCCTCCCGATAACTGACGGAACACAAAAGCCGCTCGACCGGCTCGATCCCTATCCGACCCGCTTCCGTGGATGGACCATAGAACGTGATCTCGATAATCCTTGCCTCATACGGACATATTTCCTAATCGGGACCGCTTCTTGTTGGTCTTATCGACTAATTGTATACGGAACGGGTAGCGGATGGATGGTTCAAAATGGTCGGGGGAAATGTAACCTTTTTTTTGTTTGAGGTACGTGCGTGCGGGATCATGATTTTATGAACAATCAGGAATAATCGTAATTGTAATAATAATAATAATGTTTATTTATTCCATAAAATTACACATAAAGAAGTAAAGATGGAACAAGTCAAAATACAAAAAACGTAACTATCTAATCAACTAAATTTTACAAAACTGTTTGAATTCATCAATATTGTAAGGCTCACAACTTAAAATTAAGACATATAAAGCTTTCCTGAATTTTATGTGACAAGAGAGATTTCTTATTTGTGAGGGCAATATGTTGAATAAGTTTACTGCCATACATTCAACACTTTTTTCCCTTAGCGTGGTCTTATGAACTGGTACATAGAAAGGGAACATTCTTCTTGTATTATTTAAATTTTTAAACGATTCAAAATAATGATTTTGTTTACCGAAAAAAATCAACAATCTATAAATGTACAAACCAGAGATGGTAAGTATATTATTGCTACTGAAAAAACCCCTACAAGACTGTCTATAGCCTAAATTTAATATAGTTCTCAATGCCCGTTTTTGAATCACAAACAAATCACAAACATGAGAAGCATTACCCCAAAAGATTATCCCATATGATAGAATTGACTGGAAATTAGAAAAGTATACAAGTTCCAACAAATCAAAATCAACCTGATTTCTCAACATAAAAAGCATGTAACATACAGAATTTAGTCTTCCTCTAAGTTGTTCAATGTGAGGTCCCCACTTCAAGTGTTTATCTATTACAATTCCCAAAAAAACAATACTATCCTTGACCATGAGATTATTACCTGAAATATTTATAGACAATGGATGGTGCAGCTTAGATCTTTCACTATAAAAGAACATACATTGTGTCTTGTCGATGTTCAAGATGAGATTGTGGTTACGAAACCAGTCTCCCACCGACTTCAGTACATTATTGGAGTCTTCAATAGCTGTTGAAATATTAGAGGATTTTAGCCTATAGTTGGTATCATCTGCAAACATCCCCATTGAGTGCCTTGCTGAAACTTTGGCCTTTGGTAGCCGATTGATGTAAACAATAAACAGGATCGGTCCAGGAATACTTCCCTGCGGTACGCCCATAGTAACCTCTCTCTCCTCCGACGTCAATACTTCACCATCCACCTCCATAGCAACCATTTGCTTCCTGGATGACAAGTAGCTCTCCATTAGTTTTAATTCATTATCTCTTATTCCACAATCTTCAAGAATTTCCAGCAATCTTCCGTGCTCCACACAATCGAATGCCTTGGAGAGATCTAAAAATAATCCCATAGGTACCTCATAGGTATGTATAATCTGTATTTATTTTCTAAAATACTTCTCAATATTTGACAATCTCCAAAATTTATTTATTTCTTCATTTATTCATTCATTTATTCATCTATTTATTTATTTATTCATTTATTAATTCATGTATTTATGTGGGCTTGGTTAATCGATCGTCTAGAGGTATGATTCGATTACCTGGCCTTTCGTCTTTTTCTCCGTGAATTTGTTCGGTTTAAGTAATAATTAAACTCTTTCGAATTATTTACATCTATTTACAAAGCCTCACTTATATAGTACAAACTGAGTATTGAGAAGATCTTAATTATGTCTTAATTACAAGTTTCTCACTACGGTACTGAATTTCGTCTTCTCGTTGAGTTTTAATTACTCGAAACGTCTTCGAGTATCACGTCTTCGTCGTTAATTCTAGTTTCGGCCGTCTCGTCTTTAACTCGTTCGCGACTCGTCTTCATCTAGTCCGTCTTTTCGTCTTACGTCTTAAGTTTCAACTGACTAGACTTACTCTTACTTCGACTTAGGTTGACCCCAGAACTTTACCCGTCTTCGACTTAACTTGAACTGACTCTCTGCCGATTGGAACTTACTCTGTCTCGCATATCGACTTCCCTTCTTTCGGCTTGACCACACCCTTAGGGAAAGTACCATCCCCTAGTCCAATGAGAATTTTGCCGTACCGCCCACAAAGATATTCGCGGATTCCTGGAAATCGAATATTCTCGAAGGACTAGTACCTGATACACAGATGTAACACATCTGGTACAACCGTCTTGTTTTCGAACTTTTCCAACCCCCAGTAAATCTCTTCAAGATTTACAACTCCATGACATATCTTCGACACCTCGAAGAATTACACATCCTTTTTACATTATATGTACAATAACAATTCGTTCCCTGTGAATTCATTGAAACTGTCATGCCCTCGACACTTGAAGAAACTAATAGGTCTCCAAGCATCCTGTTGACCATCTTAATTATTTAGAGTGAACAATAACTGGATCCTACATTTATGTATTCATTTGTTTATTCATTCATTCAATAAATCATTTATTTATTCACAAAAAACAAGTGGATGATTATAAACCCATCATCATTAAATTAATTAGATTAAACCTCATGGCAAAACCATGTGATGTTATGCAAACCATCTTCGATTTTGAAACGCCCTTTGAAACGATCATAACTGACCGTCCGAGTGCAATGAGTTCATATGGTTCACCGATGGACCAAAATCAGAGAGAGGTACTGGCATTGAGGTATATAGGCCTAAACTGAGGATCTCTAAAGCCCTTGGAAGTAAGCCCTCTATTTCAAAGACCAAGATACTGGCTGTTTTCGTATGCGCTCAGGAGTGTCTTAAAATGAACCTCAAGGGGATGATTGTCTACATCATCATGGACAGCCAGACTACCCTGAGATCTCTAAGTTGTACTGCCAGTTGTCTCTGTTGACCTGGGAGTGCCGTAACACAATGAAGCAACACTGGCCAAAGGCAATAAAATTACTCTACTATTGGTACAAGGACACTGCGGTGTTGAAGGAAACGAAAAAGCTGATGATATTGCAGAAAGTGCACCAAGGTGCATGTTGGACCTGAGCCTTTCTGTGGGCTAGGAAAAGACCAATATGAGGCAGTGATCCAGCAATGAGAGTTGAATAACAGGATAACCCACTAGACAAACACTTCTGGACTTACTCAGGCCAAGAAATACGTGATGATTTCAACTTACTATGCCGGAAAGCTTGTGAAGCTGTCACGAGCTGAGCTTCGGATGATGGTGGAACTGCTGACAGGCCACTCCCGGTACAAACATCATTTGTACCGAGTGAGAAAGTCAGCAGATCAAATTTGCAGGCTCTGGGGATCAGAAGCAGACCTCCTTGGGTTTCCATGAATGAGTAGGGTAGAGAACAAAAGATCTACATGGTCGCAGTTCCCGGAAAGCTTACCAAGCCACAACGACTCCAGTTCAAATAATAAAAATAATTGTGAGGCTGCTATGAGTGGAATAATGTACCGAGAAAGGTTTCAAGAACGGCGATTTTGACGTGAAAGACAAGCATGGCGGTTGAAGAGAGAAAATTATCGAAGATGCAGAATTGGAGGCATTAAGACTCGTGTCAAACTCAACAAGAATTGGCAGGATCATTGGGAGTGAAGCAACTAGCCATTTCAAAATGCCGGAAAGTCATGAGAATAATTCAGAAACAAGGAAATTGGGTGCCGTAGGAGTTTGAGCCGAGAGATGTTGCACGACGTTTGTTTGCTTGTGAACAGCTGCTTGCAATGCCAAAACGGAAGAGAAATTCTGATTTCGAAATACCCCACTGGTCACAATTTATCTGTGGTACTTTTAGACGTAGGCTGTTCGAAATAATTGTAGGTTTAATTTTTATTGAAGTTTCGAAATGTTTTCAAGTCTACTGTCAATTAACGGATCAGTCTACAAGTCATCCGAAAGGCACAGCAATTTTTGAAAAATGACATTAAGTCAATGTTCTCAAACGACATGGCATGTATTTTTTCGCCTTTCGGATAGCCTGGTCAGTAGTTTTTATTTTTTGTCTAGATATATTCTGCCAAAGATAAAGAAATTTCATAATGCTTGGCATTTCATGTTTTGCACTAGGGCTCGAGGCAAGACCCTTCGAGAAGTGTAGGTCAGCCATACCTACAATCGTATTTTATTCCTTTTCGACCATGTGCCGAAAAATCAGTTTTCATTCTTCCACCCCTGAAATTGGATACTGGTGTCGTGTGGATGATAGATAGATAGATAGATAATGCTTCTTTATTTCAAATAAACAAATACAATGTTATACGAAGAAAAAATTTAAGTGAAATGACGTCATACATTTACAGGCCCTTATACCGCCCCTTCGAAATATTCTGCCAGACTATATGGCTCTAACATTACTAATAAATTCTTTATTCTATTCCTGAATAGTTTGTAATCTGTTATACATTTAATTTGATTAGGCAACTTATTGAAAGCTCTTATACTCATGTAAGATGGACATTTCTCTGTTAATGTTAACCTATGTGCAGGAAAGTTTATGTCTAAAGATCTTGTGTTATATAAATTTAAATTCTCTTCTGTAAAATTGTGCCTATTTTTGTGCAGAAACAACAAACATTCGAACAAATATAGACCAAAGACTGTGAAAATATTCTTATCCCTAAATTTTCCCCTACAAGATTCCCTAAAATTTAACTTAAAAACTATGCGGAAAGCCCTTTTTTGTATCAAAAATATTTTATTTAAATTTTCATTATTTCCCCAAAATATTATTCCATAATTGTAATTTGATTCAAAATTCCCAAAATAAACTATTTTTAAAGTTCTTTCATTCATGTATCTAGTGATGGATCTCAATGCAAAACATATTCTACTTAATTTAATTGACAGGATCTCAGTGTGTTGACGCCAATTAAGAAATTGGTCAATGTGTACTCCCAGAAATTTTACACAATCTGATAGCTGAAAACTGTACCCTGGCCAACTTATAATATTTGATTTTTCTTTTTGTGATCTGCTTGTATCAAATAGAATAGCTTTTGATTTACTTTCATTTAATATTAATTTATTTTGGTCAAACCATGTCTTGGACTTAAAAAATAATTGACCAGCTTTCCTTGTTAGTTCTTCGAAATTTACATCACTTACTAATAAACTGGTATCATCAACATAATTAACAACAAATTCTTGAATTTTTAGCAATAATACTCCTAGATCATTAAGATATATAATGAACAAAATACCTCCGAGTGTACTTCCTTGGTCAATTCCTGTAGAGCGAGTTAATATTTTAGACTTGGCAATTACATTATTTTGAGTGATAGTTACTCTCTGTTTCCTGTTAGTTACAAATGATTTCAACCATTTGTTTGCATTTCCTCTTACACCATAACATTCAAGTTTTTGTAAGAGATATATTGTATCTATTGAGTCGTATGCTTTGGACAAATCTAAAAATATACCCAATGCCATTTTATTATGCTCAAGCTGTTGTATTATGTACTGCACAAACCAAAAAATTGCTGTTTGAGTTGAGCGTCCTCGAAGGTAACCATGCTGGGCGTCGGTGAATATCTCATTCTTAACAAAAAAATTCATCAGCCTCAATGACATCAACATTTCAAAAATTCTTGAAAATCCTGGTAATAAACTTATAGGTCTGTAGTTGTTTATATCTTCTGGTTTTCCATTCTTAAATAATGGTTTTATTGATGCGAGTTTCAGTGATTCGGGAAAGATGCCATATTTGAAGGAGTTGTTGACGATGACAGACAATATTTCACTGACAGCTGGTAATGCTAACTTAATTATAATTATGGGAATTTCGTCTTCTCCGCTGCTAAATTTGTTTTTTATTGATTTGACTAGGTTTTCAATTTCTGTAGATGTTGTAGGTTTTAGATAAAAGGATTTATTAATGGTTTCCATATGTGAAAAATCTGCAGTTGTTATGGGTAAATTATTCATTAGGGTGGTGACTATGTTGTTGAAATGCTCATTAAATTCATCACTAACCTCCTCTGGTGTTCCTTCTACTTGACAATCCTTCACTTCTCTAACGCAACCTGTGATTTCCTTACATATTTGCCACATAGTTCTACTTTTGTTGTCCGACTTGTTTACTCTATTTTCATAAATCCTTTTTTTTTCTTCAGCTAATGCATTATCATATTCCTTATTTGTCTTCCTGTATTCCTCTGTGAATAAATAGCCTTGCTTATTCAACATGGAGAGAATATCCAGTCTAGCTTTTATAGCATCTATCTTGGGTGTTCTGTAGATGTTTTTATGTTTTTTTCCAACGTATGGTTTTTTAGGGAAATTTTCATTGAATATATTTCCAAACATAGACACAAAAGTATCCCACTGCTGGTTAACATTGTTTTCATCAATCTCTTTCACAGGATTCCAATCCTGATTAAATAATTTTTTCAGAAATTCTTCCTTCTCTTTTTGTCCAAAAAATCTTCGATGAGAAATATTATTATTTTTTATTGCTGTCCAGTTGGAAGGTTAATTTTTGTGCTTGGTGATCAGATAAATGTAAATCGAAGACAAGACTTTCCCATTTTATAATGTTTGTAAAGATGTTATCTATTGAAGAGCTTGATGTATTTGTAATTCTAGTCGGTTCATTAATAGTTGGATTGAGGTTGAATGATTCCATAAGGTTCATAAATTCCGATCTATCTTTGTTCATTTGCAACATTTCTATATTAAAATCACCCGCAATAATGATAAGTTTATTTTCTTGATGAATTTTGTCCAGAATATTTTCCAATTTGAAGAAGAAAGTTTTCATATCCCCATTAGGTGGCCTATATATTGTGAGAACTATCACACTTGTGTTCTCTCCATGAAATTCCACTGCTGCACATTCAATATCCCCACATTGCGAGAATTTTTGAATTTCTTTTCTTGTTTTTCCTTTGATTGATTTATGCAGATAAACTGCTGAAACTGTGAAACGAGCCTTAAACATTTCTAACAAGTTATAGTTAAATGCCTATATTTTTTTTTATTATCGGTCTGTATGTCGATCTATGTCCGCAAATCCTTATAACAGCCATTATTCCCACAAAATTCTTATCTGAATGGATGAAATTGGTCGTCGGTATCTGGTAGGGTTCAAAGATAACCGCGTATAAATTTCAGTCCTTTCGAATAAACGGAGCTCGTAAATTTATCGTAAAATCAATATCCTGCGTTTCGCCAGTCCAATTTTAATGAAATTTGGTACAGTTATTCCGTACGGACCGTAAAAAGTCCCATACGAATTACAACTCTTTCATGTAAACAGTACATAATGAGCAAAGGCTAACATGGAATACCCAAAACTCAATATATCACGTTTAGCTGGTGTGATTTCCATAAAATTTGATATAACAATTGGGATTAAATCATAAATGGTTTGATATAAATTTCAGCTAGATGATTACGAGTTCGAGTGTATTGTCTTTGAAATTTTCCAACATGTCGATGACAATTCTCAATAAGTTCATACCTTGGTGAAGTATTCAATCCACTTCTAACTCTCTTCAATGCATATTTCTGAGATCCATTCCCTTCATATTGAATCCTGAAATACTGTTGTTTGAAATCACATTTTCGAAGAGATGATCATAACATTGGGGCTTTTGATTGCCTCAAAATAAGGAAAAGTTTTTTGTTGATGTGATTCTTCAGAAACGAGACATGAATATTCGAGTCATTCTATAAACTTTTGAGGTATCGAGTTTTCTTGGGGTTTATTAAAACTCTGATGGACGACAAACGAGAACTTTATAGTGGTACAGCACTTGAAAACATCCTCGAATACTCTACTAACTCAACTGGTCATCACCTCGTAACTTACTCTACTAAACTCCTCTTTTCCCAGTTTTATATCTGGGTTATGAACATAAAATTATATTGTAGACCATAAATTTCTTCTTCCTTTTCTTATTCTCTAAATTGTATGCCTGCGAAATGGTATCATGGAGCCTGCACACTAAGTAGGGGAAAGATATTCTCTATTGTATTTTCCTGAGAACCTTATGAATGAGAAAGTTGTATGCACAAGTACTACGAAAGACCATTATTACACTAATACGGGTACGTTTATATTCAGTATGTTGATAACAATTTCGGCTAGACATTCTGTTTAATTGCTTTATATCGCCACGAATTTATTCCATTTTCTAAGAAACTATTGGGTAATTTTTTTTCGATATTCTGTTTCGATTTGCTTTGGTTCTGGTGTTTTACCTATTGATCTTGAAATTGAAGATATAAAGGGTGTTTTTTTTAGAGCTATAGAACTTTAAATTGCAATAAAACAACGATGACATGAATTTTATTCATCAGCAAGATAATCTCGTGGCATTACATTATAAATATGATTTTTGGCATAAAACCGCCACGGCTGTCTCGGATGTAGTCCAATCTGGACGTCCAATTTTCGATGACTTTTTCCAACATTTGTGGCAGTATATCGGCAATAACACAGCGAATGTTGTCTTCCAAATGGTCAAGGGTTTGATGCGTATCCGCATAGATCAATGACTTTACATGGCCCCACAGAAAGTAGTCTAGCAGTGTTAAATCACAAGATCTTGGAGGCCAATTCACAGGTCCAAAACGTGAAATTAGGCGGTCACCAAACGTGTCTTTCAATAAATCGATTGTGGCATGAGCTGTGTGACATGTTGCGCCGTCTTGTTGGAACCACAGCTTCTGGCCATCATCGTTGTTGAAGAAGTACGGACCAATGATTCCACCAGCCCATAAAGCGCACCAAACAGTCAGTTTTTCTGGATGTAATAGTGTGTCGACATACACTTGAGGATTAGCTTCACTTCAAATGCGGCAGTTTTGTTTGTTGACATAGCCATTCAACCAGAAGTGCGCTTCATCGCTAAACAAAATAAAATGGACGTAGTGCGCGATACGTATTCCGCACAGAACCATTAATTTCGAAATAAAATTGCACTATTTGCAAGCGTTGTTCAGGCGTGAGTCTATTCATGATGAATTGCCAAACCAAACTGAGAATAAATGACTTGAAAGCTGTTAAATCGGTCGCCATCTTGAACAGGAATGCCAACTTATAACATACCTCGAAAAAAAACACCCGTTATTTCGTTCATTATTATGAAATTTAGGTGTCGTGTGGGTACTCACTTCACACCGCGTAAAGCATTTGATAGTTGAGATATGTGAGCAGAGTAATAAAATAGATATATGCCTTCTCTTCACTTTTCTGAAGCTGAAATCTTTGGCTTGTTTTCATTTACATCGAAATCTCACAATAAAATACTACAGTTACAAATTAACATGAGATAAAGTGTTCAGTGTATCATTATAGAAGGCCTATATCTTTATGCATTTTATTAATTTGAGAACGTGCGTTACGTCAACTGGTGTGTCATAGTCGAGCATATGATATATTCGGCATAAATGGAGAATATCGAACTCTTAAGTGACTTGGGAAATGCACAGGGGAAAAAATGAATCAATAGTCTAAACACACCAATTTTCTACATTCAGGATGTTGAAAATATTTCATTCGATTGAATTTCGCAACTATGAGTTTTGACAACATCTTTAATTGGAACGTGAATTGTTTCTACGCGAAAGTTCAACATAACGAACCTTCCATTTCCAATTTTCCCTCGATTCCATTCGATCCGACAGGGAAATGGAAAAAAGAGCCATGAAAAATTCATCGTTGGAAAACAGTTCCCGATGTTAGAATGACGGCCCTCGGCGCGTTCACTATAAAAAACTAATATGCAGCAGGTAACAACCAGATACTCGCATGGAATTGCAGTTGGTTTTTTGGTGGGTAAGGTTTCGAACGACATTTCTATAGGTATACGTACCTAATTTTATTATAGGGAAGACTAGAAATGATCGAGGTTATTTCGAAACAAATTGGATTGTGACGGAAATACTGATATATTTTTCCTTTAGCATCACATTCTATCCAATACAGAATTCTCAATTGCTAATGAAATACAATTGTCAATTTTTAATTGTGTTCGATCGGTCGATAATTTTGTAAATTTCTAAATTTTGAATGGAACGATAGTACTTAGCGCATAAGTTTAGATTATGCACAAGGCAAAGCGGATGGGTTCAATGAATTTTTTTCAAGCATAGGCAGTCAAATGGTTGAAGAGATTAAGAAAAGAGCTAAGGGGAGAAATGAAAGACTTTGGGATTCAAATAAACCAAAATTTTGCTCTGCATCATCTTCTTTTTACATCAAACCAACGACAGTTAAAGAGATAATCAATCTCATAGCTACATTGAAAAACAATTCGGCTCCCGGACCTGATGGTATAGCAGCTTCGCTGATCAAAAAAATACACGCGTTCATATCCATTCCACTAGTTCACATTATAAACATCGTCTTTTCAACCGGCAAAATACCATCGGAATGGAAGGAATCCTATGTTTCTCCCATCTTCAAATCAGGTGATCGAACCAAAATGACAAACTATCGTCCGATATCTGTTATTAATAACTTTGCTAAGATATTTGAAAAATGTTTGAAAGAAAGATTAACAAATTACATGGAACGTTTTGGTTTAATCAGCGCTAGACAGTATGGTTTTAGAGAGGGTTTGTCAACAGCAGATGCCATCGAGGAGCTCACGAACAATATTAGGTGCGCCTTAAATGATGGAGAGAAGGTTTTGGCTGTGTTTTTGGACTTAGCCAAGGCATTCGACACAGTAACGCATGATTTGTTACTCGAACGTTTGGAAAACTGTGGATTCAGAGGTTCTAGTCATACATTATTTGAGGTCTATTTAAAAAATAGAAAACAGAGTGTAAAAATTGACGATAAACTCAGCAAGCCAATCTTTGTAAATACTGGTATACCGCAGGGAACAGTTCTGGGGCCATTACTGTTTCTTATATTTATAAATCAACTCTCCTCGATTCCAAACCTGGACAAAGTTTCTTATGCTGATGACTCAGTGATTACTTTTAGAGGTAAAACATGGGAGGAAGCACGCAAGGCGGCTGAAGGGGGTTTGAGATTTGTTGACACTTGGTTAACGGAAAGCTGTCTTAGTCTGAATGTGGCGAAAACAAAATTCTTAACTTTTTCTCTCACAATGAGTACCCAACCAGATGACCGCCTTCTAACTATCCATACAACCCACTGCATTAATAATTCTAGTTGCAACTGTCCTTGTATAGAAAAAGTAGATCATGTTAAATACCTGGGCATCTTCATCGATCAACACCTCAGGTGGGATAGGCATATCATCTATCTGGTGGATAGACTCAAGGGTATGTTCCATACTTTCTACAATTTGAGATATGTTCTTTCGTTGGCTGGAATTATTAGAATTTATGAATCAATAGTGGTGTCAATTTTGAGATATGGAGTCGTGATATGGGGAAGTGTTCTAAATAGTCATTTAAAAAAATTAGAAATCACACAAAACACCGTGTTGAAGATTATACGTAAGGTGGGAAGAAGATATAACACCAATAAATTGTATTCTGAAATCGGAGAACTTAATATTTGGCAAATATACATTTACGAGAACATCTTGAATCAGATTAAGAGAGAGAAGACAATGATTAATCACCCATACCCAACTAGATATGCTAGCAATCAAGCAATTATATTGCCACACTTTAAGAAAACACATGTTCTACACAGTTCACTTTATCATGGTCCTAAGCTCTACAGCCATCTACCCATATATTTGAAAAGCAACATCAATACGAGGAGCAGGAAGTATAGAAGTGAGCTCAAAAAATATGTAATGGAGAATTCAGTCAATTTGTGTGGCATCCTCTGTGGGGGGTGATGGTCGGTATTTTTCACTTTTCGCATTTGACTTGTTGTGAGAAGATTCCTGGCCATGTCGGAGTTCACACTGAAAAGGAGATTATCCTAATGAGCACACTTTGTAATTAGAATTATTTCACCTCTGGCGTCATCTCGGATAATAGTTATTAAGATATTGTTGTGTAAATATATGAATGTACAGAGAAATAATGTATCGAATTTTATTCATGCAAATATTTGAGGGCTCTATTGACATACAAGCTTGCTTAGGTCATAGAGTTTCTCATAGTTTTACCTGTGTTTTGAACATGTATTTTTGGGATGAATAAATTTATTATTATTATTATTATTATGTTTGACTATTTGGGTGGTTCGAAAGTGGTGAAACACGATTATTATTATTATTCACTGAATCAAGGCCGTTGCGGCTCTGTTAGCCATTTGGGAACTGTGACCAATATGATCTTTTGTTCTGAATCCAGGTTCGCTGATTTGCTGACTCGCCGATTGCTATACAAAAGGGATTTGCACCGACAGTGTCCTGTCAGCCGTCCCACCATTACCCAAAGCTTAGCTCGTGGTAGCTTCAGGAGCTTCCTGGTATAGGTCGGTGGAACCATCACAAATTTCTTTGCCTGAGGAAGACCCGGAGTGTTCCTCCACAGGGTTTTTTTTCCCACTCCCATTGTTGGATCATTGCCTTGTATTTATCTTTTCCAAGCCCACAGAAGGTCTCAGGTCAGGACCACCAGGTTTTAACCTTGATGTCCTTTTGCAAGTTTCTTTTTTTTTCGTTCTCTTCAAGCTAGTTGCTTTATGGTAATACGGCACTCCCATATCAGTAGAGGTTATATGATTCCAGGTATCTCAGCGTGACCTGGCTGCTCATAGTAATACCACTCTGTATTTTCAAATGAAAAATGTCCAATTTTCATGTGATAATCATAATCTCCATGAAATTCGAAACACCCCACTAATTATATGGTTATAATGGCTTAGACTAGAAAACATATCTCGAAAATCGTTCGAGATCTTTGTATGATTTGTTTTTGGATTCCCAAGAAGGTTTCACGTCTTCTTAAAATTTTCAGATCAATCATTGTGCACCCATATCGGCATCGAACGTCACTGATAGTTTGATACTTGATGATATACTTGCAGTAATTTCTCGTTGAGATCACTTGAAGTATCTCGGATAGCTGAAAGAAAACATTCCGTTTTTGGATACATCGTACATCTTTGCAGTTTTTCTTGCATTGTCTGGTGGTTGTATGAAAATTGATCCTTGTGAAGTTGTAACGGTGTTGTTTCGTCTGCTTCACACAGTATTTTATAGATCTCTGATGTACTTGCTTGATCTCTGAAGTATTCTCGTAGCCTTTCTATCTCCTTTACTTCTCTGCAGTGTCCTTTCAATGCTGCTTAATATTATCAATTAAAATATCGGAAGAGCATAGACAATATTCGATTATACACTGATTAACGAGACGTAGTTCGCGAAACATCACGAGAACGCAGCTCGAGTGGTGTTATTTAATCATTTTTATCATCCATTTTTCTACCCTACAAATTTCAAGTTTCTAGGTCTTTCTGTTCTGAAGTTTTCGTGTGTACCGACAACCGAACGGACAGAATCGAATTTGAAGTCGATTTTCTGATCAGTGAGTTAAACCTAATCATTTGAAACCATTTCCGGATCAAAAGTCAAAAATTTCATACATTGTGACGAAATGATTGAGGAATTTTTTTTCGGAAAACTAGTGCTCCAAAAGAAGATTTTGAAAATCGATCCAGTATGGTTAAAAACTTAGAATAGAGATAGAATATAGAATATAGATAGAAGGAACGGAAAGTAAACATTTGTGCTCGATCTCGAATACAAGAGAGATGGAAGTATACTGTTACCAATCACAATTGAGCTAGCCGATTGCGTGTGCGAGCCATAGGCGTAGAGAATCCGGATTTGATTGTTGAATGCTTCATCAGGAATTCTTTTTTCAGAACTTCACAATAGCGTAATCATTAATAATCATTAAACTGACAAAAACATTCACCCTTTTGAGATACGAAAGAATTTTTATGAATAAATCACATTGTTATCTATTTTTGAGCAAGAATTGGTAATTTCGAAATAAATCAAATTATGTTACGCTACCACTATAGTTTCCCGTCAGACAAGGAGTGACGAATGTTGGAATCAAAATGCATCAGTTACAAGGCGATTTCCGTTCCTCTAATTTATGTTCTAAGGTTAGAAACAATATCATCGACAGACCTCAATCAAATGAGTATAATCCTTAAAGGGCACAAGTAAATTCGATTTTGCTATTTGATCTTTTCATGAAATAAGGACCATTAAAATTCATAAGGCAATCACAATCTGCATTGTGCTTCAGTATTGTGGGTAATCACACAGGAATATTCGGAAGGCGGTTGAAATACACTGCGCAAAAGAATTAACGCACATTATGGAAATCTCAAATTTATTCTACAACTGAAGGTGATCTCAATGATAATTATTTTTATCAGAATTATGCATGCATATGTTATCCACTTTCAACGTTTTTCTTCAATACAGATGTTTTTTCCCAGCAGGAATAAAAAATGGTGAGATTATCAGATTTTGAATGTATTGGCTCCATTCTGAAATCAGTTGTTCTCGATCAATTCTAGTGATCAATAGTTTTTCTTTCGTTTGATTTTCTACACTCGATCGCTTTGCATCGCGAAACACGCAATTTGACCCAAGAAGAATGTGCCCAAGCGGTAGTTTTGCGAGAAGAAGGGTGGACATACAAAAGAATTGCAGAAAGGTTTGGAGTTTCCCATACAAGTGTGTCCGGAATGTTGCAGCGATTCAGGGAGACAGGTATGAATGTCCGAAGACCAGGACAGGGTAGACCACGGGTAACAACTGCCATTCAAGAACGTTACTTAAGAGTTTCTTCGTTGAGACAACGGTTTGCAACCACTCGCCTCCTTCAAAATCAGCTTGAGCAAACTCATGGGGTGCAAATTAGCACTCAGACAATAAGAAATCGCCTCAGAGAATATGATTTAAGGCCTTGTGTCACGGCAAGAGGCCCAGCTCTTACCCCAGCCCATTTGAATTTTGCGAGAGAGCATATCCATTGGGAAGAGGCTGATTGGGAAAGAGTGCACTGAGCATATCTTTCATGTGGACGTATGTATGCAAGGAAACGTCGAACACAATGGTAGAGGCAGAATCTAGACTCATCTGTGAAGAGAACTCTTTCGCAATCAGCCTAGAATTGATCGAGAACAACTGATTTCAGAATGGAGCCAATACATTCAAAATCTGATAATCTCATTTTTTTAATCCTGCTGGAAAAAAACATCTGAATTGAAGAAAAACGTTGAAAGTGGATAACATATGCATGCATAATTCTGATAAAAATAATTATCATTGAGAACACCTTCAGTTGTAGAATAAATTTGAGATTTCCATAATGTGCGTTAATTCTTTCGCGCAGTGTATGTGTGTCCCTTCTAGAGCCTTCCTTCAATGATGATCGATTTCAGAATGGAACCTTCGCTTTCAGCGTCACATTTTCGAGCGTTATCCTGGGGGAAAGTGGTAAAGGATGAGGTAGGTAAGGATAAATGAAGGTTTATTCCCAAGGCTGTCGTAAACATTGGCTGTGTGGCGTCATCAGGTGCCATAAAAGACCACTACCAACGGAATTACAGTCTAAAAACTGTGAACGACTCTGTCCTAAGTAAGCAAGTAACAAATGAAAACATAAATTACATCGCGGTCTTTTCTCCCTACGCTTTCAGGTGTTAACTTCTAATTTATGCCGGATATCAATTTCAACGGCGTAATTCGGGATTTATTGTATTGGAAATGGTGAGCGGGCAAAGTTTTACGATTGATACAGCAGACGAGGAAACTCTCGATATCTATTCGACCAAAATTGGAGTTGAGTGCTGGAGCCTGCCTCTATCTATATTGTATCCATTAGTTCATTTATACGATTGGATTTCTCTCTAGATCAATGTAAGTCAAATGTGATGGCGATAATAATAATAAGGAATATCAAACGATGAATTCAACTTTCATTGGTCAAAATTCAGAAATACACTCATCGGCAAAGAACTCGGCCAGCTGAATTTTGCTGAAGTTTGTTGACCAAGAACTTTCGTAATTTTTCATCGATTTCAATTGTTTCTACACCAAAATGAAGGTAAATACACATATTCTGAAAATCTCAATTTTAATGAAAGTTAACTCTACATTGACTTTGTAACTTATTTTTTATGTTCTCTCGGGAAGGTTTTGAACGAAACAAGACACATTAAATGGAAGAAAAATTCAGTATTTCACCGAATCTTATGTGAAAGAAGAGAAATAAACAATTTCCAAAATACTGGAATGCTGATAAGTGATAAAATACTTGTTCTGATCTAATCCTTCCCAGATTTCTCTGAGTTGAATTCCTAAGTCATTAAGAGTAGTTGGATGATTTTCTGAACTTCTCAGCCTTCAATTGAGGTTGTCCCAAACCTGCTCAATCGGATTGAGATCTAGACTTCTTGCTTGCCATTCCATTCGAGAGACTTCAACCTCTTCAAGGTTGACCGATGCGCGCACTATGGGGTCTGACATTATCGTCCAGGAACATGAAATTTTCACCAATGTATGGGGCAAAGCGCACTTCATGCTCTTCAAGATTGTTCCTTATATACCTATCAGCCTTCATAGCTCCGTTATCAACGACCACTAGGTCCGTGCGAGCAGTCAAAGATATTCAACCCCATACCATAATCGATCCTCCCCCGAAACCAGTAGTATTCAGGAAATTGCACTGAACATATCTTTCATGTGGACGTCTATATACAAGGGAACGTCGATCACAATGGTAGAGGCAGAATCTAGACTCATCTGTGAAGAGAACTCTTTTCCAATCAGCCTCTTCCCAATGGATATGCTCTCTCGCAAAATCCAAACGGGCACTTCGATGGGCTGAGGTAAGAGCTGGGCCTCCTGCCGCGACACGAGGCCTTAAATCATATTCTCTGAGGCGATTTCTTATTTTCTGTGAGCTAATTTGCACCCCATGAGTTTTCCCAAGCTGATTTTGAAGGAGGCGAGCGGTTGCAAACCGTTGTCTCAACGAAGAAATTCTCAAGTAACGTTCTTGAATGGCAGTTGTTACCCGTGGTCTACCCTGTCCTGGTCTTCTGACATTCATACCTGTCTCCCTGAATCGCTGCAACATTCTGGACACACTTGTATGGGAAACTCCAAACCCTTCTGCAATTCTTGTGTATGTCCACCCTTCTTCTCGCAAAACTACCGCTTGGGCACATTCCTCTTGGGTCAAATTGCGTGTTTCGCGTTGCATAGCGATCGAGTGTAGAAAATCAAACGAAAGAAAAACTATTGATCACTAGAATTGATCAAGAACAACTGATTTCAGAATGGAGCCATTACATTCAAAATCTGATAATCTCATCTTTTTTATTCCTGCTGGGAAAGAACATCTGTATTGAAGAAAAACGTTGAAAGTGGATAACATATGCATGCATAATTCTGATAAAATAATTATCATTGAGAACACCTTCAGTTGTAGAATAAATTTGAGATTTCCATAATGTGCGTTAATTTTATTGCGCAGTGTAGAACAGAACAGTTTTTCAAAAATGTTGATAGCTTATTTATACAAGGTGAAATAAAACATGTATTTGTAGTACAATTTCTTAGTGTTTCTTGAAAGAAATGCCATTTTTCAACTTCGACATCCGGTATCTCGAAAACTGATATATGATTATAATCGATAAATTCAGAGTGACTTTTGAGGGAGAGAATGAGGATATTACTACGCTATTATTTTTTTCATAAGAATCCTATTAATTTTTGAACCGTTGAGTTTTTACCCAAGGTATGGCAAGAGTGTTAATTTATCTACTATCTGAAGTGTTTCCACATAAAAATCAGTAGTTAAGAATTTTGACGGCCTAGTCGGGAAGAGTAACTTTTCCGGACCGAAAACATTCCGGGAAACTTCATTGAATAACGATAGATCCGAATACTATATTTTGTGGTCGGAATTTGTTCCGAGAAAGTAGGCATTCTTGAACGATTCCAGAATAAAACTCATTTCTGAACTTACATACAACATCCATTCTGGATTCACTTTGAGCTGAAGCGAATGAGGGTTTTTCTGCTGACACTTCGCATCTGAAGAGACCGCTCGTCCTCCAACCAACAGAGTGGAGGGTCACTTTTGTGGTGTCCGATTTGGAAAGCTGAAATTAAAGAGGTCTACTTCAAGAAATGATTCACATTTCTGATTCATTCAACACCACAGTTTGTCACTATGAACAAGTTACTATCAATTATTCATTAGAAGAATGCTAGTCAAACATCAATCAGTGAATCAACTTCAATTTGGAGATAGATAGATCTACTCAACATGGAGTTATTATAAATAAATTATAGGTCCACATCTGAATATACAGGGTGTTTCATTGCGAAACGGAAATACTTCACAGGTGCATAGGTGGCACCAAGGCGGTTCTGGAGATACCCCATTTATTGGGTCTTATCGTCTTCGTAGCCGAGATACAGGCTGTTTTATGAATTTTGCCTGTTTCTTTCTGAGGCCATATCAAACGAACCACCCGGTATATTTTCTTCATATTTGGCAAATATTTTCCTAATTGAGAGCCCAAACGTATCATGCAATAACCGCCTTGAAAATCCAGGTCCGGGTTAACAAAAAATTATTAATCGTTTGAATCCTCGAAACAACACCCTGTACATCGGAATTTTGAAAATCTGTTTCAATATTCGGAAACACCACTAAAAACAAAACTGAGACGTGTACTTCAAATTTTCGCGCAGACAGTTTTACTGCACAAATTTTCAAGGTAAAAGTGAAGTTTTTAAAAACTTGGATACCTGAAAATGGTTTGAAGTGACTTTTAATAATGAATTATCAAAAATATTGAATCCCTAATTATTTCAAGATTACTTTGTGATTCGTTTTTACATAGGTTTTCCTTTTTATAGCTGTATACTATTTATCGAGAATTGAGTTGCATCAGGTTGATATCGTATATTTTGAAACAATTATGAACAAAAAAATATAAAAACAAAATGATGAATTAATCTGAATTATTCTAAACAACAATGGTCTTCTGTCAAAGTAATGGTTGTCAACCTACTTGATTGAATAGGAAATTTTATGATTATTCGCTGTAGTGAAAAGCTCTGCTGAAAGAAGCATAGACTTCACACACAAAAGAGGACTATGATCTCAATAACTAACTCATAGATTAATCACTAAAATTTACTCTAAACCACTTCCAGCAAACCGAATTCTTGAAAAATTCACGTTTTCGTTGAAAATTTGTGCAGTGATGGGAAACGACGAGAGACTGAGAGGGTAACTCAAAAATAAAAACTGAAATGGTATACAGCTATAAAAAAAAAACCAATGTGAAAATGTATTACAAAGTAATGCTGAAATAATTATGGATTCAATATTTTTGATAATTCATTGTCAAAAGTCACTTCAAACCACTTTCAGGTATCCAAGTCCTCAAAAACTTCACTTTCACGTTGAAAATTTGTGCAGTAAAACTGTCTGCGCGAAAATTTGAAGTACACGTGTCAGTTTGGTTTTTAGTGGTCCAAATATCAAAACAGATTCTCAAAATTCCGATGCACAGGGTGTTGTTACGAGGTTTCAAACGATTCATAATTTTTTGTTAACCCGGTTCTAGATTTTCAAGGCGGTTATTGCATTATACGTTTGGGCTCTCAATTAGGAACATATTTGCCAAATATGAGGAAAATATACCGGGTGGTTCGTTTGATATGGCCTCAGAAAGAAACGGGCAAAATTCATAAAACACCCTGTATCTCGGCTACGAAGACAGTAAGACCCAATAAATGAGATATCTCCACAACAACTTTGGTGCCACCTATGCACCTGTGAAGTATTTCCGTTTCCCAAAGAAACACCCTGTATCAGAAAGATTCATTTGGTTGTCAGATATTTCAGGTTCTCAGTCAACCACGGAACATCGAAGAGATCAAAAAAATGTCGCGTCTCGAATACGAAATTCGGTATGCAATCACATAGTCATGATGGACATACGGAATACATAAAGCGTGTAGCTGTTCTGAATAAAAAGATTCTTGTGTACTTTCTATTCGCGTAGCTAAACTCCCTATGTGCAGAAAATCTCATATGTTAGGGAACTTGGAATGATGGAAAGTATAGGTAATATGGCGATGGTTGATCTTGAACGAATTTGAAAATGATATGAAGATGATTTTATTGAAACACAAAACACTCAATAAAATATTGAATAATAATTTCATAGTACCTATGATAAATGTTGAGTGTAAGGATCATTTTGTGAAGAAATTAATATTTCGTGGACAAAAGTATTTACTACTGGATTCATGTTAATAGCAAATATCAAATATCACATAACAATCATCTAGTAAAAAATCGCCAAAATGTTACCATTGATGCAAACCAGTTATCAATTAAGAATAAATATCCTTCGAATTATATAACCTAACCTGATATTTCCATAATGAACAACTATGAGCCACTTCTAACATAATTTTCATTTGATATTTGTCATTTGATTCTGCATAAATGATAGGAATTTGGAAGGTCAGGTTAGGTAAGGTTAGGGTACATAATTGTTATTTGATATTTATCATTTGATTCTGCATAAATGATTGGAATTCAAGAGGTTACTTTTTTGAATCCAAGTAATGTAGGATCCAGTTATTGTTCCCTGTAAATAATTGAGATGGTCAACAGGATGCTTGAAGACCTATTAGTTTCTTCAAGTGTTGAGGGCATGACAGTTTCAATGAATTTACAGGGAACGAATTGTTATTGTACATATAATGTAAAAAGGATGTGTAATTCTTCAAGGTGTCGAAGATATGTCATGGAGTTGTAAATCTTAAGAGACTTACTGGGGTTGGGAAAGATCGAAGACAAGGCGGTTGTACCAGATGTGTCACATCTGTGTATCAGGTTCTAGTCCTTCGAGAATATTCGATTTACAGGAATCCGCGAAGAGCTTTGTGGGCAGTACGGCAAAACTCTCATTGGACTAGGGGATGGTACTTTCTTTAAGGGTGTCGTCAAGCCGGAAGGAGGGAAGGATATTCAGAGTGGACAGGGTAAGTTGCGGTCAGGGGACGAAGTAATTTCGAGTCGAGAGTCAATTCAAGTTAAGTCGAAAACGTGTAAAGTTCAAGTTCGGTCGAAGTAAGAGTGAGTTCAGTCGGTCAACTTAAGACTTAAGACGAAAAGACGGTTCGCGGACAAGATTAAGACGAGTCGCGAACGAATCAAAGACGAGACGACCGAAACTTGTAATAAGACAAAGACGTGAAATATCGAAGATGACTCGAGTAATTAATATTAGAGTTAAAGACGAAATTCAGTACCGTAGTGAGAGACGTAATTAGGATCTCCTCAATACTGAGTTTGTACTGTATAATTGTGACTTTGTAACAACAAAGTCACGAAGAAGAAGACGAAAGGCAGGTAATCGAATCAAACCTCTAGACGATCGATTAACCAAGCCGACAGTAATAATTAAAAAATTTTTAGAAATCTTTCTGATGTTCAGTGAGAGGTAATTGAAAGTTTCAATAGATAGAAAGAACAAATTTTTTTGAAAAAAAAAAGGTTTATTGAATTTGCATTGATTAAAATTATCGACATCAACAATTTAACGGTCGGTCGGTCTAGCTTTATAACACCGCACATCTGAATCGAAGGTCGGGAGTTCTGACAGGAAATTAAATTTTCTGGTCACATGGATCCGTTGATCCATTTGCCGCTTCGTGAGCAATTAATAGTGGTGTACTAGAATTAGGGATGGGACACAGAAAAAATGCCTTACTAGCACCAGTTGTGCTCTTTCGGAAGGTTTCACTAGGGGCTAGGAGAGATGTTGTGAATAAAATCAAAACAAAAGATCAAAATTTCCTGGAAAAGCATGTTCTGAGGAAAATTTATTCCAATCGAGCAATTCATGTTCGAGATCCTCTAATTGGGTTGATACTATCATATTTTACGATCGGCTCGACGATCGGTTAGTCCAATGTACACCATACTCATAAACAGAAAGTAGGCAGTCTGATTCGTGGATCAAATTAACAGTGTTGTGTTTGAAATGGTGATCAGAGATGCATTCATAAAACATAACTGTTTTTTCGATGAGATACTACTGAGATACTATCATATTATACGATTGGCTCGACGATCGGTTAGTCCAATTTACACCATAATTCTCTTCCAGGGCTCCAATACCAGCCCGCCAAATCAGTAACGAACGAGGAAGAAATGTTAATAACATAAATATGGACTTAGCAATAATTCTTGAATGGAGATCCAATAACTTGGTGGATTTCAATGCAGACAAGATCACATGAGATCAATTGCCAGAAGTGCATCCCAAAAACTTGGTTTTCTGTTTCGTGCTAGGAGCTATTTCACTTCCAGTCAGCTACTTATGATTTATAAGGCACAGATCCGACCTGTCCTGGAGTACTGTTCCCATGTTTGGGGTGCGGCACCTAAGCATATTCTGAAACTGGCAATTCGTCTCGTCGGTGATGCCTCGCTTGCAAACTCGCTCACCACTTTGGAATACTGTAGAAAAGTAAGCGATCTGTCTCTATTTTATAAATATTTTCATGGACGATGCTCTTCTGAACTATCAAAGATCGTTCCTCCTTTGGCAGTTTCTTCGAGGTTAACCCGTCAAGTTCAGTCTTCACACCCCTTTGTGGTCGCGTTGGAGACTTGCAGAACATCTCTTTTCGAAGACTCGTTCATCCAACGAACAGCAAGGCTCTGGAACACATTGCCTAGGGAGGTGTTCCCCGAGGCATATAACCTTCATAAATTCAAGAAGAACACCAATTCCTACCTTCTTTTCCTTGGTTCTCACGATGTTCTCGGAACATTACAGGATATCTCCTCTCGTTGGAACCAGAACATAAAAAAAATATTCATGAACAGAAAGTAGGCAGTCTGATTCGTGGATCAAATTAACAGTGTTGTGTTTGAAATTGGGATCAGAGATGCATTCATAAAACATAACTGCTTTTTCGATGAGATAAAAAAAATCACTGAATTGTATTCAAGAACTTCAGTTTATTTATATTTATTACTTTAAATTTGTAGATCTTAATTATTGTTTCTTGAACATAAATTCATCTCATTCAAAACCAATCGTATGAATTATTTCCAATTCTCCTGGATCATGGACCCTATTCTTAATGTTTAAAAGCTTATAGTACCTTTAGTGCTCTGAACACAGATTATACGTAAACCTATGTTTTGAAAGATGACTTGTCGAGGATACCGTCTCAGACGCGATATGCAGCCCCCTCTCTTAGCTACTTTAGTGTGGTAGTTATTTACCTCTGGTGAAGTTATGAGTTCTGCTTTTGCATCTAGTAGATGTCAATATGCCAAAGAACATTTTTGTGTAACTACTAATTACCGATTCTATGCCATTCGATATAAGGCTTGTGAGGATTACCTGAAATTCAATTGAACGGCTTGGAAATAAATCGAGTACAATTAATCAACTCTGATAATGAAAAGACAAACCATTCAAATGCAAATAGAGATAAGTGATATGAACTCACATCAACGTGTACTCCGTCCACTTTGTAAGAGGTCGCTGGAGGGCTGGCCTTTGGTAAGTATCTGTAAAACTCTTCGTGCTCCTTGTACCACTTGACAGCGTAGAGAGCATCTCCACCCAAATCGTAATCGCATTGAAGAACCGCTGATTCTCCTGGCATTCTGAACTGGGGTATGTTCACACGAACCCACTTCAGGCCGTTTGCTGAGAGTGATCCTGAAAAGGATGGCATTCAGTAAATCGGATAACTGCAAACGATCATATTTGTTACGATTCATTTAAAACTCGGAACTCGGAAGATAACTGTGGTGGCCAAGTTGACCAATCTGAACTCATATTACACTGCGCAAAAAAAATTAACGCACATTATGAAAATCTCAAATTTATTCTACAACTGAAGGTGTTCTCAATGATAATTATTTTTATCAGAATTATGCATGCATATGTTATCCACTTTCAACGTTTTTCTTCAATACAGATGTTTTTTTCCCAGCAGGAATGAAAAAAGATTAGATTATCAGATTTTGAATGTATTGGCTCCATTCAGAAATCAGTTGTTCTCGATCAATTCTAGTGATCAATAGTTTTTCTTTCGTTTGATTTTCTACACGCGATCGCTATGCAACGCGAAACACGCAATTTGACCCAAAAGGAATGTGCCCAAGCGGTAGTTTTGCGAGAAGAAGTGTGGACATACACAAGAATTGCAGAAAGGTTTGGAGTTTCCCATACAAGTGTGTCCAGAATGTTGCAGCGATTCAGGGAGACAGGTATGAATGTCCGAAGACCAGGACAGGGTAGACCACGTCCGAAGACCAAGAACGTTACTTGAGAGTTTCTTCGTTGAGACAACGGTTTACAACCGCTCGCCTCCTTCAAAATCAGCTTGAGTAAACTCAATAATCGAAAATCGATATGAACCAATTTCAATACATTGGTATGTAAAATAAGAAGATATTGTTTTTGTATAAAAACAAGTATTTATCTCAATGAAGTTGAATTAAAAAAAAAATTATGGATTAGAGCATGGATATGTTCCAGTCGATTCAAACATTTTTTTTCAATCATTACATGCTATATACTCGATTGGTTGGTATGATGATCTTTTACAAGTTTCGGTGACAGTCACTGATTCTATTGAATTGTTGTGCATGCCATGCACAACCTTCTCAGTTCATCACTAAGTAGCCGAATCAACAAAAAACATAGTCTACCTAGAATTTTGAATGCTGATAAATTGTATTACCTCGGAGGTGAGATACGTGATCTTGATTGCTAATGAGGGCTTTACTGTTTAAAACATGAATTGACAACGTTTTGAATGAAGTGATTCGCGAAACAATTCTTGCAATCAAGTCTCATATGGCGTTGAAGGCTTATCTTGTACAAATGCATAGAGTTCGCCTCCATGAAGGAAATCCGATTAATAATTCATTAAAGTTGGTAGCTCTCTTCGTGGACGCACAAAGCTCGAAATTAGCGCCCGTTTCTACTCTGCAGGATCATCCGAATTTCTATTTCGCACCTGATGGCAAAAATCCGTACATACGGTGGTCCTTTACTGACATCGAACGTCCCTGTCACTCTTCAGAACAAAAGTACCTACACACATCGGCAAAACTCTTGGTTTCTCAAGAAATAAACAATCTATGCTGTGTATATGAGATGAACATTTTCGTTTTTTTCGATATATTTGACAGAAAATATTTGTATTTTACTCCTTGCTTTATGAGGTATGAAAGAAAATAGAAAAAATCTTATCGATTATTTTTTTCGATTAATTATATGTTATTACTAGATGACCCGGCAAACTTCGTACCGCCTCATAATCTAGAAATGTCTGTTACCTTTTCATCTGAATTAAGTTAATTTCTTTATTATGTTCGAGCAACACAATGCAGGGGCTTCATTTTTAAACTCAAATGCCTTGCAATATTGACAAACAACGTTCATTGGTCCAATAGCAACGATATGCAGTGTACTGTAATCAATTTCTTTATTATAATTAAATGCAGCTCTATAGGGGTTAAACGCAACACTTCTATTTTGTTGGTTCCGGTTACATCGATTCCGTTCAACTTCATTCCGCGTTTCACGTTGCTCAGTTTGCTCAGTTTGACTTGCTCTTGTATTTCTTTGACTTGCAGCATTACGGGTTCTGCGACTTAAGTTTGTATGTCTAATTGCCGGCATTTTTAGAAACAAAAATTCAACTGAAAATGAAAAAAAAACTATAGTACCTATTTTTTTGTGAAAGTATGAGAAGGGTCTATCAAAACTTTCCAACACTATATTAATTTGACTAACCTTGTTGAACAAACACCTCAGAAAAAAAACACACATTACAAATTATCCTGTAGAAACTCCGACCACAGACCAACTCCGACCCATATTCATTCATTCATTCTTTCTCGCTTGTTGGGCTCAACCTTTGGTTAATGTACCCAGTCACAAATTTGTCTGATTTCTCCTAATTTTCCCATATGTATTACATATAATTCATACTCGCATTCATCCTTATGTCAACATACAATTTTTATTTTTTTTAAAAGTCTTGAACAACCACTAAACATCCATGCCCTCACCGGGATTCGAACCCGGACTTTCGGTGCCTCAGTCGAGATCTTTGTCGACCACGCCACAGAAGCGGCTCTGACCGATTTATTTGCAAAGAGCATATAAACATTATAAACTACGTTTCTTTGTTTCAATGTCAACTACGTGAATTATGCAACTTTTGTAATTTTTTTTTACATAAAAACCTTATCCTAATAATAACAAATACAACAAAAAAAGAATTAGTGAAATCGGTCCAGCCATTCACGCGTGATGCCGTGACCAAGGGAAAACGGGATTCATTTTTATAAGCTTCGTCCTCATCCCTACTCTAGATAAGTGGTGACACCTGGCGGGGATAACTGATCGATTGATAGTTGATCACTATTCGACCAGCGAGGGCGGGAGATCAAATTGAATTTAAAAAAAAATCATAATGAAAGGAACTTGAAATTATAAACTCTGAATAAGAATTTATCGTACTACAATTATAATATTTGATTGCCATCTTGCAACCTTATTACGGATCTGTGGATAGATTAAAAACGATAAAAATCGGGATTTAAAAATAGGGGTTGATCGTATAAGAGTGAAAATTGAGAGAGATATGAAATTTTTTATTCTGTCATGACAAATTAAAAATAATTCTTACCAAAAAAATTGAAGTTTATAATTAACAAATAAAAAAAGTGGTTAATCGTAGAGGGATGAAAAATTGAGAGTATAATCAGATTTTTTTTGAATCCAAATTCAAAAGTCCGTATTACCACATAATTTTTTTTAATATACTGCCAAATACGCCAAGGCGTTAAAGAATTTTTCAGGCATATCCTTCCATTCTTTCTGAAGGGCTAAACTCAATTCCTGAAAAAATGAAGGGTGGTTTTGGCGATTGCATATTGATCTCCCTAAGTAATGCCATACGTGCTCAATTGGATTCAAGTCTGGTGAGTTGGATGGCCAGTTTATTTTCTGGATATTGTTCTCTTGAAGAATGTTTGGAACCCTCCGTGTGCGGTGTGGTGGGGCATTATCTCCCAGATAAATGAAATTATCCCCAAATTCGTTGCACCGAGTAACAATGATTGGTTCAATGATGTTTTCTACGTAGATGGCACCAGTCATTGATCGTTCAACGATAGTAAGTGGGGTACGGCGACTGGACATTATACATTATTGATCCGCCTTGAAAGAGCACAACTTTCGAGGTGAAATTGAGTCGCTCTAATCTACCTGGACCTCTCCAAATCCTGTATCTTCGATTATCACTTTGTAAACCGAATCATGACTCGTCCGAAAAAAGTACGTTGCGCCACTGTGGTAAAAGCCAGTCTTGGTGGTGTTCTATCCACTGACTATGGGGTCCTCTATGTCTAAGTGATAGCCGAAGTACTCTTTAAGGTCTTTTGCCTTCAGATTTGAGGAATGCAACCGTCTCCTTATGATACTGGTTGAGACTACTCGTCTATAGATCCTCAAAACATTACTTCAAAGGGCTGTTACAGATACTGTTCGATTCCTTCGAGTACAATTCGCGATATAATGGTCTTTCCTTGAAGATGTTACTCTGGGGCGATCATGCAGCGGTCTCTGGGCAACGCTGCCGGTTTGCAGGAAGAAGACCACTATGTGCTTTACTGAAATCCGTGGTTATTCAAACGTTCCGCAATCAGGTGGTTTGAAAAAGCTTTTTGATGTACGGCTACTATTCTTGCCGGTCAAACTGAGAAATTGTATGTCCCGGCATTTTACACGGAATATTCTCAATATTACAACTCAAGTTATTTGTTGGAAATTGATTAACTTCGACAACCTCTGTATTCTCCCGAACAAGAAATATTTGATCTGCTGATTTATTGTTTTCTTCTAAGTCATAAGATAGTGAAGATTCACACAAGTTGAAAGTGGTTTGGGGGGAGCACGACTTTTGACGATGTGTGTATATTAGTTCTGTTCTGAGAACTCTCGATGCCCTGATATCAATTATTAGCGACTGTTTAAAAAAAAAACAGTTCATTAAAATGTGGAAACTGTGGTAGATGCATTTTCTAGCGATGAATAATTCAGGCGAAAATTTGAGCTACTCGAATAGCCTGCTTCAATCAAAGGAATTGTTTCTACTATGTTGAATTCAATGCTCTCATAACAAAACATTCTGGAATTGAATAGAAGACTCAGGCTTAGTTTAAATGGAATGAACTGAAAGTTTCCTTGGTTACGAAAAATATTCATCACAAACAAGTGAACCGTACCTTGATAATAACTATTCTACCGCGTGAATTTCGTTTTTCTCGACTCGATCCACAATGCCACAAACCATACTCCATAAGGAATAAAAAAGTGATCAAAAGAAATATTTTAAAATAGCTGACCCAGAAAAAACTTCAACTCTATTCTCCAAAGAAATAGAGAAATCCCCCCCACTCACATATACAGGATGATTTTTTGATTTGTACATATTTTTCAACCGAAGATTCCTGAAGTCAAAGAAAACACGTTTTTCCTTCACCATTTCTTCCGATTCGGTTCGGTTGAAAAGATACAGGCTGTTGGAAATCCATGAAAAAATATTATTTTCAGTTGTATATCTCGTAAATAGAATGAAAATAGAGAAAACTATTATCTAAATTCAGTTTTTTGTTGATGGGGTAAATCTTTTACGAACATAAAGTTCCATAAAAGTTCTGTCGATTTCAGAATGCCCGCAAATCCAATTGAGAAAAAAATTCGAATCGGAAAAAAAAGTAAAAGGAAGAAATTGTATCTTTTGACCTTAGGAATCTCCAGTTGAAATATATGTTTAAGTCAAAGACTCACCCTGTTTACTGCTCCAACTAAGGTTGAGGAAGTTCAAAAATTTCGTGAACGTTTCAAAAAATGGCCGATTCTGGTCCACCAAATGTATATTTATTAGAAATCAAATGTTAACTTTCTTATATCTGAATGGTTTTTTGGTCCTAGTTTGATAACTTCCTAAGTTTCAGGCGTGTTCTTCTCATCAGATGTTGTTTTACGTTCTTACAACCAAGTTCGATTCAAAATCTGAATTTTTTTTTGGCAATAATGCCTAGTCGTAAACTTAGTGCCGATGAAGCCAAAAGGGCTATTGGTATGATCAAAGCGGGACGTAATCAGAGAAATGTTGGGAGTTTCATTCAAGTTAGTGAAAACGTAGTTTTCCGACTCATCCATCGATATCGATAAACTAGAAACGTAACGAAAGACAGAGAAGTGGACGCCCAAGATCTACCACTAATGCACAAGATAGTTTTCCGACTGTGTCTACACGTAGAGAGCCTTCGAGTTCTTGTGATCAGCGGCTTTTGAACCCTTCTGGTGTTTTGGTTTCCATTGAAACACTTCGTCGAAGACTTCGAGGCATTATTTTTGAGAATGATTCCATTACCTCGAAATCATAGGCGACTGCGATTGGAATTAGCGAATGAGCACGTGAATTGTAACGATCAATGGAGGTTTGTATTGTTCACAGATGAGTCGAGATATAACCGGTTCTCGTTAATTCGTCACCCCATTGTGAGAGAATTGACTATGAAGCTCTGGAAATCCATTTGGCCTTGCCCCCTCGGTCGCCAGACCTCAATGCCATTGAACCCACTTGGAATCAGCTACAAATAGCTTCAGATTTCCACCAACTACCTCTTCATATGCTTAAAGGACTCAGACGACTTTCACTGCACCTCTGAAGAGAGTTTGATCAAAGCTAATTCAACAATCTGATCGAAATTATACGAAGGCATTGTCAAGCTGTAGTTGATGTTTGAGGAGGCCATACTCTTAACTGAAGTTATTTTTTGGGAGAACTGACTTGTTCCACAAATAACAAAAATAAATTAATCGTTTATCAGTTGTATTCAACATTGATCATTGAATTCGTTTTCCACTCCAAATGTACTGAAATAGAGATTTGTTGCTAGAAGAATAAATGTTAGCCTATCTACAGCCCAGAGAATATTAACAAGGCATAAAAAGGCAGGCAGGCTGATCAGAATATCTGCAAGAAGACGGTTCACATCGTTGAGGAGTGATAAAGTAATGGTTTCCACAAGTCTACGAAATCGCCATCTTACAGCTGTTGAAGTTCAAAATCGATTGATGAAGGTACGTCACGTAAACGCGAATGAATCTCTCCCAAAATCTTTTGACTACCATACAGACCTGCGACAGGCTCATAACTCCTCATAGAACTAGTACTTTTTTCTGATGAAGAATCCAGATTCAGCATTCGACGTCGTAGATGCATTTTTAGACGCCTAGGAGGAAGACAAACCGATGCCTCTATTTATAGAGGTTCGAGTTCCAATCGGTGGAGGATCAGTTATTGTCTGGGAAGGTGCGTATTTAGGAGGCCGCACAGAGTTGTTTTTCATGATTGGATCTTTAGTAGCAGTAAAATACATAGAGGAAATTATTATGGACCATGTTCGATCTAATATACCATTTTTGGGAGAGCAGGGATTTTTTATGTATGACAATGCACGCCCACATACTGCTCGAATATGTACAGCGTACTTGAACGATTTTGGAATTTCAAGGTTCAACTGGTCAGAACTGGTAAGTTCTGACTGGACTCCCAACGAAGATCTATGGAACCAACTGGGAAGATGAATCAAAACTATGGTTCCATCAACTGATAATTTACAAGACCTTCATCGTCATGAATGGGCGAATATTCCACAAAGGAATATTCGAAGTCTCATCACGATCATGCGAAGACGTTTGTAAGATGTACTAGTGATAGATAGCGAAAGTCATTCGTCCAACTGATACTGAAATTTTTACAATTATCATAGTTTTTGTTTTTTTCAAAATTTCCATATTTTCACACAAATCGAATGAAAAGTTTTCTTTGGGTAATTCTCTTTTCCGTACCATTTCAGAAATTTCATGATTCTCGAAAAAAATTTAAGTAAGAAAGATATTTGAACAGTAATGATCAAGTGACCCGTTTGTCTGCTCGCCAAAGTATGATATTTGTAAACTAATTAGGATTATAATTGTTCTGGATTGATTCCTTATAGGTATTCAGAAATCAAACTGGATCAGAAGTGAAGCAAATGCAGCAAATGAAAGGATGGAATTCGTGAGTAATGGGCAACAAATAATATTGAGTTATATAAATAAGTTTGCTTCATTTCTCCGGTTAACCTTCCCACCTTGCCTCATAAATTAGGAAATCAGACATAACCCCGCACAAAGCTGATAAATCATATTTTCTGTGTCAGAACCATGCACAACATCCCATGTTCTTCACAGGATTTACGATCCAATTATAAATGGGTCTTATCGAAGTATCTCACTTACCTTGAAACAATCCGAAGAACACCATACCAGTCAGCCATGAAATGATAATCCACATCATCCCTTCATAAAATTCAACCCTGTTTACACACTTCGTCTACCTACAATGTTCATCATCATTTGAGATCAATCACTTCTCCTTCTGTTCATTATCAGATGAAGAATCATTCGCGATATGGTGAAATGGTCCTGATATTCACTTGGATCTGCTCTTCATACTCCTATTTTAATGCAAATGACATTTGCGAACCTGAAAATAGGAACAAGTATTTGTAAGAAAATATATTATACTCAGGGACGTTTAAAACTTTATGTCACTAAAAAACTTTCTGTAGCGAAAAAAGCTTAACTATAAAATTTCAAGTGTTTATCTCGAGTCTTTCTCTTGAATATTCTAACCAACGGTTTCAACGTCTGTAATAATTAATTGATAGATATAATGTAACTGCGTTGGTAGATCACTGGACTAGTGATTCGGTGGTTGTGGGTTCGAGTCCCGCTCGAGGAGGTAATTTTTCTGCATGCCATTATATTATTTCCTTATTCTATACAATGTGAGCAGAAAATGTCGCCTGTCAATCAACTTATCTTGGTGAATATGAACTTATTTCATTTGCGCGAAATCTGCATCGATTTCGGTTATAAAGAGTGTTTTTTTAGAGCTATAGAACTTTAAATTGCAATAAAACAACGATGGATCATTCGATTGACATGAATTATATTTATCCGCAAGATAATCTTGTGGCATTGCATTTCAAATATGATTTCTGGCATATGCCTGCCACGGCTGGTTCGGATGTAGTCCAATCTGGACGTCCAATTTTCAATGACTTTTTCCAACATTTGTGACCGTATATCGGCAATAACACGGCGAGTGTTGTCTTCCAAATGGTCAAGGGTTTGTGGCTTATCCGCATAGACCAATGACTTTACATAGCCCCACAGAAAGTAGTCTAGCGGTGTTAAATCCCAAGATCTCGAAGGCCAATTCACAGGTCCAAAACGTCAAATTAGGCGGTCACCAAACGTGTCTTTCAATAAATCGATTGTGGCACGAGCTGTGTGACATGTTGCGCCGTCTTGTTGGAACCACAGCTCCTGGACATCATGGTTGTTCAATTCAGGAATGGAAAAATTAGTAATCATAGCTCTATACCGATCACCATTGACAGTAACGTTCTGGCCATCATCGTTTTTGAAGAAGTACGGACCAATGATTCCACCAGCGCATAAAGCGCACCAACTAGTCAGTTTTTCTGGATGTAACGGTGTTTCGACATACACTTGAGGATTAGCTTCACTTCAAATGCGACAGTTTTGTTTGTTGACGTAGCCATTCAACCAGAAGTGCGCTTCATCACTAAACAAAATGAAATGGAGATAGTCCGCGATACGTATTCCGCACAGAACCATTATTTTCGAAATAAAATTGCACTATTTGCAAGCGTTGTTCAGGCGTGAGTCTATTCATGATGAATTGCAAAACCAAACTGAGTAAAATCATTTGACAGCTGTTGAATCAGTCGCCATATTGAACAGTAATGCCAACTTAGAGTTATATACCTCGAAAAAAAACACCCCGTTAGAGTCCAATTAGCTATATAGGCATGCATGCAATTAATATGTTTTCATTCAATAAAAAAACGCAATTCTCTTGTTAATCACATGAAATGATATAAATAAAATCGACAGTCAATTGGATTATGAAAATGATTATTATTAATTAAATTATTATTGATAACAAATGAAATATATAAATTTATGAAATACGAGGTCTCTTATATCGTTTGACTCCTCACTCCTTAAGTGTTTCCTCTTTAATGAGAAATGTACAAATGGTGAATGATAAAATTGTAATACGAAAAAATTTCTTCTAATATTTTTTGCAAAATAAATAAATGTTATTCCACTAGGTACGTCAATCTGACAAAATGTATGTAGGTCAATCAAATCTAGGGACCCTATTTGGTATGATTAGTCATTAGTATTCAAATGGCACAACCCAATTCGCCTTTATTCTTTCATGCACCTCTGTTGGCTTTTCATTAGTGCAATCAATAATTTTGACTTCGTGGAAACTCTATGGAACACAAGGTGTTAAAAATTGCGCTGTACCGGAAGCTTAATTTGGCTATATCGTGCGAAGCTTGAATTTTGTTTGGTTCATCTAGATAGCTATGCAAATGAAGGAAGAATATTAAAGTAGGATCACACATGAAAATTGGCGCAGTTTCAATTGTTCGTGATTGGCCATTGAGATATATGAATTGATTGCGGTATTTGAGCATAAATTCAGTTATAATTCTTTCAATTAAATGGAAAATTTTTAGGATATATCCGCTTAGACAGAAGAATAATGGTCGATTTTTGGTTCAACTAATAACAGATTCGTATTATCAAAATATCCTGTTACTATTAAATTGTTCTTTCCTCTTTCATGCTTTTACGTTGAAAATTTTTGCAGTAAAACTGTCTGCGCGAAAATTTGAAATACACGTCTCAGTTTAGTTTTCAGTGGTGTTTCCGAATATTAAAACAGATTTTCAAAATTCTGATGTACAGGGTGTTGTTTCGAGGATTCAAACGATTCATAATTTTTTGTTAACCAGGACCTGGATTTTCCAGGCGATTATTGCATATATTTGGGCTCTGAACTAGGAACATATTTGCCAAATGTGAGGAAAATTTACCGGGTGGTTCGTTTGACATGGCCTCAGAAAGAAACGGGCAAAATTCATGAAACACCCTGTATCTCGGCTACGAAGACAGTAAGACCCAATAAATGGGGTATCTCCAGAACCGCCTTGGTGCCACCTATGCACCTGTGAAGTATTTCCGTTCCCCAATGAAACACTCTGTATATTTATTTCAATTCAATTTTAATTTTATATATTTAATTTCTTATATTTTTTATTCTTTCAGTCAATTATACGTATTAAATAGGGGGGAGTTACTTAAGCAAATCTTAGACCTGAAACTATAAGAGTTATCTAGGAAACACTTGAATAAGAAAATATCGCAATTTCTAAGTGAGTGTAGTAGTCTGTGACTTCTAGAAAACTTAAATTCGATATCTGAATTTGAAAGTTTCTGAATTGAAATGAAATGTTGGAAGGGATTGTTGGGAATCAAAAAGTCAATAAAATCTCCAACGAATAATTGATTACAATTGTCTAATCGAGGAATCAATCAATAATCTTTTCGAATTTTCTGAAGTTTCGCTTCGAAACATTTTCGACATTGAATAACATTTGAAAGAAATATTTTAGTCAGAGTATTCGAAGAGTTATTAATAATACAAGTGCAGAAGGCATTGATATTCTTCCACGAGTTCAAAATTCAAAAACGAGCCACGAAGTGGCGAGTTTTGGAATGAACGAGTGGTAGAATGAGCCTTCTGTACGAGTATTATACATTATATTCTCTTATTTATTGCATTTTCATTGAAATTAATGAAATATTTCCATAAATATATTTTAGTGATTTTTGCATTGAAAAATGTTGGTTGGCAGAACTGATTTCTTTAAGGCAAATTGATGAATTGACAGATAAAGCCGTGGCGGAAAGTTCGGAGTACCAACATAGAATGATAAAATATAACCATGAAAACTGTGCGTTTCTGATATATTCTCGCACGATTTTGTTCTACAAGATGTGGAAGAATGAACGGAATAACCACAGAATTAGAGAAAATATATTTCGAAATCAACTTAAATTTTTGGGGGGTAAATTCCGTAAAACGCATATCCTAACTGTCAGAAGTCTTTCCAAAGTGAAAACTCACATATATTTCTGGTTGTCATGCATCAGAGGCAAATAAAATTATCGACTTTTATAGACACACACTATAGTTCATTAGTCCGTCACCTGTATCGGAACTTTCGAGTTCCAACTCAGGAAACAGAAACAGTTTACGCAGTTTCCGTCCGCAATTTCAATTTCTCTGCTCCTTGGTCTCGTTCCCGCCTGTAGCTTCGCGCTGAACTGTCCTTCGCCCGCTAGGATTCAAACGTGGATTTTAGGCGTCTGCGCGCCAACCTTGATTATCGCTGTAATTTATGGTGCGTTCGGGTGAATCCCTTAAACCGGCGTAATTTCTAAATATTGAATGAACCCTTTGCATATATTCATCTTTTCAGGAGAGGGTCATTGAAATTTGATATGTGTGATTGTATGGCATTGGAAGTGACTCGCAGGTTGAATCCTTTTGAATGGACTCGCTCCTTATTCAGAATGATGATGAATGGTCTGTTTTCGTTCGTGTATTTCCTTCTTTGATATTCAAATTTCAGATATTTCTAAAAATGAGTTTTTCCTGACCAACTGTTCGATGAAATAAATTTAATAAATTTGATAGTTTAATTTACTAGATTGGATTCAGGAATTTTCGTTTTCCCTATAATCAAGGTGGAATATATCCGAAACTGAATAAAAAACGGGTGTTTTTTTTTGAGGTATATAACTTTAAGTTGCCATTACTGTTCAAGATGGCGATTGATGTAACAGCTGTCAAGTGATTTATTCTCAGTTTGGTTTGGCAATTCATCATGAATAGCCTGAACAACGCTTGCAAATAGTGCAATTTTATTTCGAAAATAATGGTTCTGTGCGGAATACGTATCGCGCACTACGTCCATTTTATTTTGTTTAGCGATGAAGCGCACTTCTGGTTAAATGGCTACGCCAACAAACAAGACTGCCCCATTTGGAGTAAAGCTAATCCTCAAGTGTATTTCGAAACACCGTTACATCCAGAAAAACTGACTGTTTGGTGCGCTTTATGGGCTGGTGGAATCATTAGTCCGTACTTCTCCAAAAACGATGATGGCCAGAACGTTACAGTCGATGGTGATCGGTATAGAGCCATGATTACTAACTTTTTCATTCCCGAATTGAACAACCATGATGTCCAGGAGCTGTGGTTCCAACAAGACGCCTAATTTCACGTTTTAGACCTGTGAATTGGCCTCCAAGATCTTGTGATTTAACACCCCTAGACTACTTTCTGTGGGACTATGTAAAGTCATTGGTCTATGCGGATAAGCCACAAACCCTCGACCATTTGGAAGAGAACATTCGCCGTGTTATTGCCGATATACGGCCACAAATGTTGGAAAAAGTCATCGACAATTGGACGTCCAGATTGGACTACATCCGAGCCAGCCGTGGCGGTCATATGCCAGAAATCATATTTGAAAAGTAATGACACAAGATTATCTTGCGGATAAATAAAATTCAAGTCAATCGAATAATTCATCGTTGTTTTATTGCAATTTAAAGTTCTATAGTTACTTTACTATACCTATTGCTAGTGCTTATTGCTCCACTGTGCGAGCTTACTTAAGTAGGCTAACTGGTATTCTTTGGTGAAGGCTCATTTTCAATATGATAGTAGTCTCATGGAACTATCGTGATAGCTACTATCGCATCAACTATCGCCATATAGAATATCTGATAACTATATAACACAGTCGCGGCAGCACTGTCGCACTATCAAGATAAACTATCGTGAGAGTACTATCATAAAAGTGAAAATGAGCCTTAAGTCAAGAATTTCTGTCAACTGGAGAATCTTAGATTGAAATTTGTAGTGACTCTCCTGAACCGCTCTCATGCAAATATACAAAATTTTCGTATGTCTCGATTTTCAATGCAATCTGCGCATGAAATATTTATATCCATGATATTCAGAATTCAGGCAGCAATGTTACCGAATGCATTAGGGTAAATAAGTAGAGATACGCTAATTCTGGTTAAAAGTATAATGAGGCCGCATCTGAAATTTGTACAGACATTGTACAGAAGACGGCATTAAGGGATATCATTAATATTTGAATGACTCATCAATTGGTTAAAGGAACTAGTCGAGCCCATCAATGAGAGGTTAATGGATATCTTACAATCAATTCGAAAGTAGCGATTGGCATTTTCTTCATTATTCAGAACATCACGTTTAGGAAACTCCATATAGGTATACTCATATTATTTCAGTTATATACACATATCGCTAAAATTCTTGGACTCCCCTCGTTAACTGAAGAACGAAAATTCATCAAAGATGGTTTTTTGTACCTACATTTAATTTTCATTTCTTTCACATGTGCTACCCATACAGGAGTATAACAACAATTTCCTCTAATTTTACATGCCAATTTTCCGAAAGTGATTCATATCGATTGAGCATGTTTGAGTGATTACTGAGTTTCCGTTCGCAATTAATTGTTGTTTCTAATACACTTCTTGACTTATATCAATAATGCCTCATTTCGAAGAACATAATAGGGTCCAATTTTGGCATTGTATGTATTATTATGTTCAAAGTTTTCAGTTCATTTCTACTAAGCCTTTGTTACACCTCACAAGAGCTAAGAACCTGTATAAGGATAACCTCATTACTTCTTCCTACACTTACCACGTGGTGCTGATAAACTCACTTTAAAATAAAATTTCAACAAGTTGTGAAGTATTTCCCTAAGAATTAATGATATTCTCATTCTATTTGTTATATTTAAAAGAATACAATTGAAATTTCCTCGAACTCACAACTAATAATAAATAAACTTTCTTTGTTGCAGCCCGTATATTACACCAAGTCAAATATCAAAAGAATTCATGCCATTTTTGGAAGATATGCAAAAGTGTCAAATTTCACGGAACGAATGAGAACTTCACACCTACGCAGTTTCAATTTTCAAAGGTAAGCAGGAATTCAATTGCTTTGTCCCTGAATTTCTGTATTCACAGTCCGCAGAGCGTAACTTCTTCCTGGTTCAAGTGCCCCCATACATCTCAATATTACACGTATTGAAAACAAACTTTGTCATCCCGACCCCAATCCAGGAATTCTGGATCACTTCCAGTTGTGCCTTTGAGGTTTATTAGTGCATAGTATTGATTATTTCATTGTTTGTATAGGATGGAACTGGAGTAAATTACGTGTTTCATTAGGAGATTATCGAAGGCAATAGCTAATTCCTTTCAGTTATCGTCCATCGAATGAATTGATGCAACATGCTTAAATGGAATAAGAGGAGGAAAGTAGAATAGAATATTATATGTAGGATCCAGTTATTGTTCCCTGTAAATAATTGAGATGGTCTACAGGATGCTTGGAGACCTATTAGTTTCTTCAAGTGTCGAGGGCATGACAGTTTCAATGAATTTACAGGGAACGAATTGCTTTTGTATATAACTTAGAAAGGAAGTGTCAATTCTTCGAGGTGTCGAAGACATGTCGGGTCGATTACTCGATTGTTTATCTTAGGGGGTTAGAAAAGATCGAAGACAAGACGGTTGTACCAGATGTGTCACATCTGTGTATCAGGTTCTAGTCCTTCGAGAATATTCGATTTCCAGGAATCCGCGAAAATCTTTGTGGGCGGTCCGGCAGAACTCTTATTGGACCAGGGGAGGTACTTACCCCGATATCGGGGTGATGCGAAGGGTGTGGCCAAGTCGGAAGAAGGGTATTCGATATTCAGGGAAATTTAGTGAGTTCCAGCCGGCGGCGGTAAAGACGGTTCGCGGACTAGATTAAGACGAGTCGCGAACGAGTTGAAGACGAGACGAACGAAACTAGAATTAAAGACGAAGACGTGATATGCGAATACGTTTCGAGTAATTAACACTCAAGTTACAGTACCGTATCTACTGTGTTTGTACTGAAGTGCATATCTTAATAGTGATTCGAAATTTGCATGGTATAATAAGAATATTATACCATGCAAATTTCAATCAGAAAGTGAACAAAGAAAGTTTTGCTATAAGAGTATTAACAAAATACCTGAAGATGAAGTCAATTAGAAAATTGACTTCATCTTCAGGTATTTTGTTAATACTCTTATAGCAAAACTTTCTTTGTTCACTTTTTGATTGAGATATTCAATGTGCTTTTTGAAATTCAAAAAGGAATCTAGAAAAACCCCTAAAAATTCTATATTTTCTGTGATGTTAATATTGTTATTATCATTTTCCTTTTATTTTTTCAGGTTTTATTTTATTGCACCTTACTGTACTAAATATCATCACTTTTGTTTTGTCAGTATTCGAAAGCAACCGATTTGAATCAAACCAGGTTTCAGCCCTAATGAAAAAATCTGAACCTGCCTCAACTAAACCTTTTTCATTGTCAGCTCCTGTGAGTACGTTAGTATCGTCTACGAAGTTGACCAACCATTCATTTTCTTCTTCCACAATATTCTCTAAATCGTTCAGAAACGCCAGACACAGAAGAGGCCCCAATACACTTCCTTGTAAAATGTGTTTTTTTAGATCTATAGAACTTTAAATTGCAATAAAACAACGATGGATTATTCGATTGACATAAATTCTATTCATCGCAAGATAAAAGGCCAATTCACAGGTCCAAAACGTGAAATTAGGCGGTCACCAAACGAGTCTTTCAATAAATCGATTGTGGCACGAGCTGTGTGACATGTTGCGCCGTCTTGTTGGAACCACACCTCCTGTACATCATGGTTGATCAATTCAGAAATGAAAAAAATAGTAATCATGGCTCTATACCGATCACCATTGACTGTAACGTTCTGGCTATCATCGTTTTTGAAATGCCCATAAAGCGCACCAAACAGTCAGTTTTTCTGGATTTAACGTTGTTTCGAAATACACTTGAGGATTAGCTTCACTCCAAATGCGGCAGTTTTGTTTGTTGACGTCGCCATTCAACCAGAAGTGCGCTTCATCGCTAAACAAAATTCGCTTATGAAAATGTTCGTTAAAACTGATGATAATATAGTTTTACCTTCTTTGACAATGTTTTCTTTGTGTTTTCTATCATTTAAGTATGATCCTATTCAAATGAGAGCTTGTCTCCTTATCCCATGGTCTTGCAGTTTCTTCAATAATTTATTGAGTCATAAGCTTTAAGCCCTAGATATACGCTAATTGATTTGATATGAAGAATAATGTATAAAATTCGTTGAAATTAAAGAAAAAATGTTTGATATATACTTCTTGGAATTCGGATTTCTCAGAAAAAGTAGTAAATGCCTTTTTCCAATATTTTTCATCCATCTAGAGGTTAGGAGGTTCTCCGTCTGAGTTTCGACTATACATATAAAATGCCTGAAAATTTTGTTTTTTTTAGGATGATTGAGTGAAACCCCCAGCACTAATTGATTTGATATGAAAAATCCTCTGTGAAATTCGTTGAAATTGGAAAAAAATGGTTGAATAAATTCTTCTAGGGAGTCAAATTTCTCGGAAAAAGTAGAACATGCCGGCCTCCAATATTAGCCGCCTCGGCAAAATTCCGGTTTGCCGGCCTCTAGACCGGGCCCTGCTGCTAGCAACCAATGAACGAATAATATTCACGTGACCATTGACCATTCGTCGTTACCTATTAATCCTCCGATTTCTTCCATCAAACGCCCATATTCTCTGCAGATACCCCTGCGTTGTTGCCAACGGTGCAGCTTCCGAATGGAGGCGTAATTATCTGGCGAAACCATCGAAACGAGATCTATTGTTATACCCACAATGGCGAAATAAAAGTAATCACATATAGGAATTCATGGCGAGGGTATCTTGGGATAGACTGTATTCGTTCCTCTCCAAAACGTGTAGCGCTGCTATACCTGAATTTCACTCCATTCGGCAGCCATCTCGATGGGAGTAATCTCATTACGTAAACGGAACGGCTGGGTCGATTGGACCGCTATTGGGGGATCTCCTGTTATTGCTGTGTACTATTGTTATGTCTCGATATCAGAGTGCACTTTCCAACAAATAAAACTCGGCTCCGCGTATACACGCCGATTGTTGGCATTCACCTGGTTTTCGTGCTTGCGTTTTTTTCTATGCGCCGTAATATCCTGTTCTGTGTTCGTTTCCTGGAATCGTTCTTGGAGACTCGAATTTCAATAGTAACCCAATGGGCACACGTATACTTCGACGTTTTTTCGTCGAAATTAATTTTTTCAACGGTTAGTTTTGAAACTAGTTCTCCAATAACATTAATGTAGGATCCGGTTTATTGTTCCCTGTAAATAATTGAGATGGTCAACCGGATGTTTGGAGACCTATCAGTCTCTTCAAGTGCCAAGGGCATGACAAATTCAATGAATTTACAGGGAACGAATGGTTATTGTACATAATGCACAAAGGATGTGCTATTCTTTCGGGGTGTCGAAGAATGTCATATGTCGATTGTAAAACTTAAGAGTTATGGGGTTGGGAAAAGTTTCTGAACAAGACGATTAGGCCAGATGTGTTTCACATGTTTTTCTCAGGTTCTCGGCCTTCTAGAATATTCGATTGCCAGGAATCCGCGAAGATCTTTGTGGGCGGTACGGCAAAAATCTTATTGGACTAGGGGGATGGTACCTTCCCCTAAGGGTGTGGTCAAACCTAGACAGGGTAGTTCCAATCGACAGAGAGGACAGTGAAGATTAAGCCGAAGACGGGAACAGTTCAGATTAAACCAAAGACGTGTACAGACGGTACAGTTTAACTCAAATCAAAGACGAGACAAGTTCGGTCGGTCAACTTAAGACGTAAGACGAAAAGACGGTTCGCGGACTAGATTAAGACGAGTCGCGAACAAGTTAAAGACGAGACGACCGAAAACTTGAAGTACGACGAAGACGTTTCGAGTCATCAATTAAACGAGAGTTAAAGACGAAATTCAGTACCGTATACCGTATAGTAGCGAGAAACTTGTTATTAGGACGTTATTGGGATCTTCTCAATACTGAGTTTTCACTGTATAATTGTGGCTTTGTAAATAGATGTAAATAATTCAAAAGAGTTTCATTATTACAAATCCAACAAAGTCACGGAGAAAAAGACGAAAGGCCAGGTAATCGAATCATACCTCTAGACGATCGATTAACCAAGCCTACATTTTGGGGGCTCGTCCGGGATTGAATTGTGAGGAGCCAACATTTTGGGGGCTCAACCGGGATTGAAGTAAACAAGCCTACATTTTGGGGGCTCGTCCGGGATCGAAGTTGATTTTCAAGGAGAAAATCAACCGGGATCTGTGAAGTATTTGCTGTGAGAAAATCGTCCGGGATCGGAGTAGATTTTCAGGGAGAAAATCAACCGGGATCAAAGTGAAAAGCCTACATTAAGGAGAAAATCGTCCAGGACCTGAGAGGAATTTTCGAATATTCGACGTAGACGAGAATATTCTACAAAAGAAGGAAGATCAACCGAGAGACGAGGAGAAGACCATCTACGAAAAGTGTCAAAAGTGTGTGAAGTGATAAAAGGTCATTTTGTGTAACAGTGTGAATAAAGGATTACGTTCAACAAGACGAGGAATTGTACAAGGTAGAAATTTTTCTTTTAAGACGAGGCTAGGAAAAATTCATAAGCTGTTGGTTCTGCAATTCCATTTGACTTAATTTGATTATTCACTGTTTTTTGACTTTTATTCACTTGAGAATCTTTTCCTGTATCTGTTTTCTCTGGTATATTTTAATCAGGATTGAAGACGATTATTTTGTTCTCCGATTCTCAAATCTGACGATTTATTTTCGGTAGATTTAGTGTGTTGATTTTGTTTTTGTTCTTATTCCCATTCATTTTTGTGTGTGTCCATTATTTTGTGTGACTGTTGCTTTTATTTGTGAGCGGTTACTGAATTTCTGTCAACGGGTAAAGTAAGACGATTCAATTTAATTTCATTCCGTTTCGACGTATATACCTAAATTGAAAATGTACTCGTTAGGCGAAATAAAACGTATTGAAGACGGTATTTCAAAAGCCAAAGTTCCGGCTATAAGAGCGCTGCACATAGCTTGTTTCGGGACCGAAGGTGACAAATACAAAAGACGTAGGACAATACGAAACTTTGACGGATTTGATTGGGACAAAGACGATAACGAACATCAAGACAAAATCAAAGACGTTGAAGAAAAATTGACGGAGACTGATTTAGAGGCGATATGCCAAATTTTGAATTTGCCATACGAGGGTTCTACGGAAGAAATCGCCAAAAGGGTGTGCGATTTCTTGTGTGGTCCCCTATTAGAGAAAGACGACGAAGACGATGACGACGATGACGATGATTTAGTTAGCTCTGTCTCTGTATCGGTGTCGAAAATGAAGCTCGAAGAGGAAAACCGTAATTGTCGAAGTAGTTTCTCTTTGACGTTTAGGGACGTAGAAGATTCCATTCGACAATTCACGGGGGCCGATAATTATCCGGTCGGGAGATGGATAGAAGATTTTGAAGAAATGGCTGCGATGACGGGTTGGTCAGATCTTCAAAAATTGATATTCGCGAAAAAATCTCTATCGGGTTTAGCGAGATTGTTTATTCAATCTCAAAAGGGGATAAAGACGTGGGCATCTTTAAAAGAGCGGCTATGCAAGGAATTTGAAGTCCGTGTGAGTTCGGCTCAAATTCACAAACTCCTGGCTAGCAGGAGTAAGAAATCTAGTGAGAGTGTACAAGAGTACATTCTCGCTATGAGAGAGATCGGCAGTAGAGCCAATATTGAAGAAGAAGCGGTAATACAATATATTATAGACGGTATTACGGACGCTTCCGCGAATAAAATAATATTGTATGGCTCGAAAAATTTTGGTGATTTCAAGCAGAAGACCAAAATTTATGAGGAAATCACCAAGAGGGGGGATTCTCACTTTCAGAGGAAAGATGTAAGATCAAACGGTAATGTCAAGCGAACGGAGACGAACGAGAAATATTGCATTAAAGACGGGAAAAACGGTGCGCAAGCAAGCAGCGAATCTTGCTTTAGTTGCGGTCAAAGAGGGCATAAGTCGAGGGAATGTCCAGATAAAAGCCAAGGAACAAAATGCTTCCGATGCAATGAACATCGCGAGTTGCAGAGAAAAGGTTGAAACCACGGAAGTGGCCGTGGTAGTATCAGTTCCCAAAAATGCGATCAGACTTGTTTTTGGGGCGTTTGCAGTTGAGGCTCTCTTTGATACCGGAAGCGAAATAAGCATTATTCGCGAGGATATTTTTAATTCTTACCTGCGTCACTTACCGTTAGATAACGACGTCACCATCATTAGAGGTTTGGGTCATTTCAAAGTGAAAACGATGGGTTCTTTGAAATTAGACGTGAAGATAGATGGACAATTGTTCAACCTTAAATTTCATGTTATCCCTAAGGGATCATTGGGATTTCAAGCGATTCTTGGTACCAATATTCTGAAACAGGCTACTGTTTTAATTGGGGAAGAAGGGATTAGCGTGAGATCGAAGGAACAAGCGGTTGCGAACAGTTGGTTGATGCATATCGCTATCAACGACGACGGACGACGACGACGAATCGATAAAGAACACATCGAAACTCCACCTTTGAAAAGTAAAGACGGTAAACTGACCCAGACCTATAAAGCCAATCAGACGAAAGACGTGAAATTAAATAATAAGAAGGAACCCATAAACCAGGTAACGATAACGACCGGTGTCCCCAGAAGAAATAATCAGGTGGAAAGGGTTAAAATGCGTGAAAAGGAGAATTGGTCAGTGATTGAAGCGTTCGAAAATGAAATGGGGAAAGACGATAAAGGGCAAACGAGAAGTAAATGCGTAGATCAGGTACCTAAGGTACAAAGGGATGGCCGACGAAAACATGATCGACGAAGAAAGAAGGTCGAGACGTACCAGGTAGGAAAGCTTGTTGCGATAAGGCAAACGCAATTCGGCACGGGTCAGAAGCGTAAGCGAAAGTTTCTAGGCCCATATGAGGTATCGCAATCAAAGAGGAAAGACAGGTACGACGTGACGAAAGTCGGGGTTCATGAAGGCCCTATGAGGACATCCACATATGCGAAACTCATAAAACCGTGGATACCTCACAGAGATGAAGACGATGATGAGTTCGGGTCGAACTCTAATTTTTAGGGGAGTCAAATGTAGGATCGGGTTTATTGTTCCCTGTAAATAATTGAGATGGTCAACCGGATGTTTGGAGACCTATTAGTCTCTTCAAGTGCCAAGGGCATGACAAATTCAATGAATTTACAGGGAACGAATGGTTATTGTACATAATGCACAAAGGATGTGCTATTCTTTCGGGGTGTCGAAGAATGTCATATGTCGATTGTAAAACTTAAGAGTTATGGGGTTGGGAAAAGTTTCTGAACAAGACGATTAGGCCAGATGTATTTCACATGTTTTTCTCAGGTTCTCGGCCTTCTAGAATATTCGATTGCCAGGAATCCGCGAAGATCTTTGTGGGCGGTAAGGCAAAAATCCTATTGGACTAGGGGGATGGTACCTTCCCCTAAGGGTGTGGTCAAACCTAGACAGGGTAGTTCCAATCGACAGAGAGGACAGTGAATATTAAGCCGAAGACGGGAACAGTTCAGATTAAACCAACGACGTGTACAGTCGGTACAGTTTAACTTAAATCAAAGACGAGACAAGTTCGGTCGGTCAACTTAAGACGTAAGACGAAAAGACGGTTCGCGGACTAGATTAAGACGAGTCGCGAACAAGTTAAAGACGAGACGACCGAAAACTTGAAGTACGACGAAGACGTTTCGAGTAATCAATTAAACGAGAGTTAAAGACGAAATTCAGTACCGTATACCGTATAGTAGCGAGAAACTTGTTATTAGGACGTTATTGGGATCTTCTCAATACTGAGTTTTCACTGTATAATTGTGGCTTTGTAAATAGATGTAAATAATTCAAAAGAGTTTCATTATTACAAATCCAACAAAGTCACGGAGAAAAAGACGAAAGGCCAGGTAATCGAATCATACCTCTAGACGATCGATTAACCAAGCCTACATTAATACGTTATTTTGTATATATTGGACGTTATTTCAACATTGCATTTAAACCATTAAATAACCACCTATCTATTGAATACGTTGACTTTACGTTTTCTAACCATCACGTTTCCATTCAACGTAAATATAAACATAACATTCACATTCTTTGACGTTTATTTCGTTGACATACATGTTTGTGTTCAACATTATATCATCGTTCATGTGGAATATATCTGTTTTTGACTCGAATGGTTAATAGTGTGATGGAATATTCGTTTCAAATCGATGATGAAAGTACGATCTAATCATGTTACTATATCACGTTGTTATATGCGCTTTTTTCCTCAATTATTTATGCCTTATAAAGCAATGAAGCAACGTTGCAAGCAATGGTTGGCACGAAATCGTAGAGGAAAACAAATCAGATCAATTAATCAAGATCAGATCAATTATATCCCCATTAGAAGCTTTCAAGAAATTATCCATTTACGATAGAACCGGAAGTTCCAATTAATCACAAAATCCAGTGACCCACTTACGTGAACCAACTTGTTCAAAATTTCTCTTAGGTTTGTTATAAAAAGGATCTTCAATACAGGTAGCTATTTTAAGGTGACTTTGAAGCACAAAAATAATATTTCTCTATATTTGTCTGCGATTTCCAAACATTTACACATTTACATAAGCAGTTGTTCACTTCATTATACTCAGACTCACCAAAATGGCCTGCATCTGCCCTGAAGGCCTGTTCAATCGTGAAACACCCTGTATGTAAACATACTTCTATGCTAGTTCAGCAAAGTCACCCATAGCACGCTGAATTTTTTAGTTCAAGGTGAAATACTGAAGCCAAGCAGCGCCGAGTTCGGTTAGGAATTGGATGGGTGACCCCATAGCAACACCGCGTGCTTTAAGCTCTAAGTTCATTTCTTTCTGACATAAAAAATAAAACAGCCTGTCTCTTAAACTAATAGTTAGGACATATTTCGAGCACTGATTCAGACTCACCAAAATAGCCTGCATCTGCCCTGAAGGCCTGTACAATCATTCGTGAAACACCCTGTATGTAGACATACTTCTATGCTAGTTCAGCAAAGTCACCCATAGCACGCTGAATTTGTTAGTTCAAGGTGAAATACTGAAGCCAAGCAGCGCCAAGTTCGGTTAGGAATTGGATGGGTGACCCCAGAGCAACACCGCGTGCTTTAAGCTTTAAGTTCATTTCCTTCTGACAATGTCCTCCACTGTAGAATGGAAGGTATATTTGGTAGATGTCACTGAGTGCCAAACTGACGTAGCTGTACCAGAAATATTACCAGATTAATTCATACGTTTCTATATTTTATTATGTAAAATTTTTAAATATATAAACAGTTCTCTATATAGTTATGGTTATAAACTAGTTTTCATATATAAAGTGTTCGATGAAAGTTTTAGTTTGTATCGTAATACAACCGTTTCCAAACTTTGAAAACAACATTTAATATTCGAGCAAATAAACGTTATTTCCCAAGACATTTGAACTTATAATAAACGGATGGTTACATAGGAATTTCATAACGTTAAATAAACTTACCTGCGCCCATTAGGTAGGAGGGAAATTTTGTTTCCAAAACTGGAAGAATATATCTCATCGCAAAATATTCTTCTTCAGTTTTTTCAACATGTGCTACAAAATTTTGTCAAATGTCATCGTCAAAATCATTGAATGCCTCTCTCATTTCCTCGATCACTGCAAAATACTCCGTCGGATTCTGATTGAATTTTTTCAAATGGATTTTGAAAAAATTAATAATAATGAACGAACAATATCGAATTAATTATCATCTGAGAAACCAGCATTGCTAAAAATTGCAACAAGTTCAATGTATTAGATTTTAACAACCAGTTCCATTTCTCAGTTACATCTAATAATCCTGTTACTCTGCAGTTATCCTCCATTCATAATATTACCCAATAATTCACCCTATAATAGTATGAGATACGATTTTCCATTATATATTGCCATGAATAATCCTAGAGCCTCATATAAGGGAATTCATTGCCTCATTGGAAGCAATCTGTTATCAGTTAATTTCGAAAAGCATCGATACCTATTCAATTACTGAAGAACTTGACCATTGAAGTAACAGTTTGATGAATAATTATCTTTGAAAGTCATACGGTATTTTCACTATTTTAGGGACAATCAATCGCGTATTGAATTAAGTTTTTGAATATAATAAATATATAGACGAATATTCTTGATATTGACCATCGATTCGTCAGTAGTTCAAAATCAACGATTTTAATTAAATTCAATTAATTTCAAGATATCGTGTTTTTGACTTTTATATATTTTTTATTTATAATCGCGTTGGAGAAACACATTATCAACAAATTTATTAAAAAAAATTGTAAACCCTTCGTTTTTTCCCCAACTCTCAATCATTTACTTCTTGATCTACTATCTATGTTAAAAAAAAATTAAAATTTAAATAGCTCCTTTTGGGTGTTTCAGATTCTTTGTCAGTTAGTATATTTTGTAGGTTATTCCAATATTGCTGGTGTGTATAATTCGACATGCAACAATTTTCGCCACTATGTTTAGTTCGTTAGAGTTGAGTGCGGGAAACAGCAAAAATATATATATTTCAGTCTTCGAAAGGAATCGGAAACGAAAAATATTATTCAACACGGTAGTTAACTCTCTTCCCACCTCCGATATTATCGGTCAAGTAATGAAATTTTGATTGCAGTCCGAACTTGCAAACATGTCGACATTTAGTGCATACCAGGCTCAACGGAAGTGCACATATAACAGATTCAATGATACCATCCCGATAGAGCTTACGTGGTAAATGATAATAGATACGTGCGAAACGTGTACTGGATTATATCATGGTGTAGGGCTCTAATTGTACTCCGATTGCAAACTGTTATCGATTGTCGTTAAAACTAATAATTTGGAAAATAGGTATCACTTTACCCTCACTGCTGAAATACCACAAAATGAACACAATTATTTCACAGGCAATTTCAGGATTGGATAAACTGAATACGATGGAACTCACAGTGTTAAAGGTTCAACTTGTGGGTAGTGAAAGTGATTTAATCTCAACTCTCAACTCCTTCACATTCTGAAGTATCCATATCATATGGCACATATAACGGGGGTTTTTTTTCGAGGTATATAACTTTAAGTTGGTATTACTGTTCAAGATGGCGACCGATTTAACAGCTGAACAGCTGTCAAGTGATTCATTCTCAGTTTGGTTTGGCAATTCATCATGAATAGACTCACGCCTGAACAACGCTTGCAAATAGTGCAATTTCATTTCGAAAATAATGCCGACGTTCCCGATTTTCAAAAGCGAATTTTGTTTAGCGATGAAGCGCACTTCTGGTTGAATGGCTACGTCAATGAACAAAACTGCCGCATTTGGAGTGAAGCTAATCCTCAAGTGTATGTCGAAACACCGTTACATCCAGAAAAACTGACTGTTTGATGCGCTTTATGGGCTAGTGGAATCATTGGTCCGTACTTCTTCAGAAACGATGTTGGCCAGAACGTTACAGTCAATGGTGATCGGTATAGATCCATGATTACTAACTTTTTCATTCCTGAATTGAACAACCATGATGTCCAGGAGCTGTGATTCCAACAAGACGGCGCAACATGTCACACAGCTCGTGCCACAATCGATTTATTGAAAGACACGTTTGGTGACCGCCTAATTTCACGTTTCGGACCTGTGAATTGGCCTCCAAGATCTTGTGATTTAACACCGCTAGACTACTTTCTGTGGAGCTATGTAAAGTCATTGTTCTATGCGGATAAGCCACAAACCCTTGACCATTTGGAAGAAAACATTCGCCGTGTTATTGCCGATATACGGCCACAAATGTTGGAAAATGTCAACGAAAATTGGACTACAACCGAGCCAGCCGTGGCGGTCATATGCCAGAATTCATATTCAAAATATAATGCCACAAGATTATCTCGCGGATGAATAAAATTCATGTCAATCGAATAATCCATCGTTGTGTTATTGCAATTTAAAGTTCTATAGCTCTAAAAAAAACACGCTCTACTTTTTATTCCTATCGTACAATAAATTTGGAAAAACTCTGTTTTATTGCAATTTAAAATTTTATAGCTTTAAAAAAACACCCTTTACTATGAAAATGATACTTATCATTGCAGAAGGAGTTATTTCTTTCATTCAGGAATATTTTGAGATTCGGGTTTGTTCCTGTGGATCTTGGACATATAGGAGGATGTCATTCTACAGCTATTTGAAAGAACTAACCTTTGTTTGAATTGAATGAAAAAAAATATAAGAAATATTTCTTAATTCACTATGGTTTCACTCTGAAAGTCTGTATGGCCGAAAGTATTGACAAAAATTGATTTGTTCTAAAAAACAGGGCGTCACCGTTTGAAAATATCATCTTTTCTATTAATCCACAACTTGAATATTCATAGAAAGCCTATATAAAAAGCTAGCAAGAAGTAATTCATCTTGGTTCGACTTATTCATTCCAATTGTTGCCAAGTCTTCATTACCTATACAACATCCTAAGAAACTCATTGAAATTCTATGAGTGAAAATTATGGAAGTTTTTATAAGAGAATCGTGCTTTCTGCATATAAATTAGTCATCTCGTGTTCGAACTCTGTTCAATATCTGATTTACTTATGCATTATTAAGTTTCATGGAATTTTAACTCCACAAATTTAAACAAACAAATTTTACACGAGTTCAACAGTTTTCAATTTCAACTTTCTAATTTGGTAGTCTTCGATGAATTCTGATGAGATCTATTTCTGATTTCAAAGTTTACGATTTCAATGCTGAAAGGAATTTCAAATATGAATATAGATATGATGACGATAACCTTTTTATAAGAAACAGTCAATTAAATTATCGTCTCGATACAAAAAAAAAATAAACAAAAATGACAATTGATTAATTCAATAAAACTTTTCAACCAGTCTCAAAATCTCTGAACTTCCCTAACTTTTGAGGGACTGATTTCAGCTTGGTGAATGAATATTGAAAATTATAAATGAATCAGTGAACTATCATGTTAAAAATTGGTTTTTCGTCCCTATCGTCATTGTATTTAATCGACGAATTAAAACCTATTTACTAATACCTGAAAGGAAATGATTACAAACTGATTTTCATAAATGAGTTTCAAAGATGGCCTCCAACTTTAGACCCCGAATTTAGTGAAACTCATGTTAAATTCATACTTTCGGAAATTTTCGAGGTGAACAGTTGCCTCCAACTCTGCAGAGATTTATTATCGCCGATTGTCACCAGTTTGTGTCGATGTTGGGATGTTTTTCTGTTCGCTGAACAATTTAGTTTTCCCGCAGGAATTCGTCAGTGCAGTTATCTTTCATCCCTGTTGTTCTTTGCAGCTCCAATCAGGACAAAACAGCGTTAATTTTGTTCTTTCTGCTCGTTTACGTTAGCAAAAAAATGCAGTTATCTAGTCGAAGCAATGTTGATATAGAAATTCAGAGATAACGACGTAGGCAGTTTTTCCGTTATTTCGGAGATATATTACCATCTTTGTTTTATAGTTCGTACACAAATCAATAGAATCTTTTGAAATATGCTATATATAACCTTTCTAAAATTTTGTGTGAATTAAACAATGAGATGTAACATTTGTAAGGTCTGCTTGGAGTGATGAATATACTGAAAACATTCTGAAAACTACTTGTAAATCTCGACTAACAATTTATAATTTGAAATAGTTTGACTACACACCCGATATCCTTTCTATTTCAAAATTTCACATTCTGAAAATATTGTTATTTTACTCATTTTGATATTTTCTATAGTTTGAACTGATTATATTCATTATATTTCTTTAATGCACCTTACTCACCTTTTTATGACGGTAACTTTTTTTCAATTCTTTCGGGATTCTAATTTTCCTGTTTCGTTATCAATCTCAGTTCGTGGTAATTTTTATGACATTAGGTTTAGTGATAATATTTTTGATACTATTTTTCTCCTGAATGCTTAAGAGAAATCATTTCTCGTATTTTTCATTTTCGAATCTCATTCGAGTTTTCTTTCTGAGTTATGTTATGTTATGTTATATATAAATATCAGACATTTAAATAAGTGAAAATAGCTCTTATTTTTAGTTAACTTTCTCACCTGGTATCTGCCCAGATTTCATTTTGCGAACTCCATAAACTCGCAGGTATTACAAATTACAAGTTCTACATGAGACACTTCTTGAAGTCTAAGGTTTCATTCTTTGGAAATAAGTTGTTGTGGAAGGGAAGAGGAGATAAGGATGATGCATTCGTTTGATTTTGGCATTGTTTTTAACACATTAATATTATATCTCTAATACCATGCGCTCCTATTTGGGTTTTTATTTCATTTCATTGAAGCGGGGTCGTTATGACTCTGTTAGCCTACCAGGAACTGAGACCAAATTGATCGTCGTTAGGACATACTTAGAAGCCTTGTTTATTACTTCGTGAGTATCCAAAACTGACTTTTCCAGGTGAGTGGTTTTTAGGCCAGTCAATCCCGGTCATTTGCACACTGTGTTTGGCTGTTTCTACTTCCTTTCCTCAGAGCCTGCAGATTTCATATGTTAACTTACCCATGCGATACAACAAGTATTTGCACCAACAGTGTCCTGTCAGCAGTCCCACCAAGCTTAGCTGGTAGCATCAAGAGCTTTCTAGTATAGGTCGGTGAACCAAAAAATATTTCTTTACCTGAAAAAAACCCGGAGTATTCTCCCAGAGGTTTTTTCTATTGTCCCACTTCCATCGTTGGACCACTGCCTCGTATTGGTATTTTCCAAGCCAGTTCCCTCAATACAACAATACTCCGATATGGGTACCTGCGTATTATGGTATTGAAGAAAATGAAAAAGCCTCTACTATAGGTAGTAGAGGTAATTCGTTGCCTCTGGCCAGTTTCTTTATTGTATTACGGCACTCCCAAGTCATTAGAGACCCTTGGCTGTGTGATCTCTTGGGCACAAGTATAGACAGCTAGTGTCTCGGTTTGCAAGATCGAGGCCTCACTCGTTTTGGGACCATATACCCCAATACCTGAACCTTTCTCTGGTTTTGATCCATCGGTATACCATATGGAGGACCTTTTTTTCCAAAGAGTCGTTTGCAGGCCCACATTTCTTCAGTGGCTCTGGAAAGAGTCTTATCTACTGGTTTCGTCCAGTTGAGCTTACTGTCCAAAGTAATACCCAGATATTTCAAAATAGTTCAGAACCATTGCTTTGAGGTTGATATGCTTTCTTCTAGTTAATGGAATCAGTGTTATCTTTGAGAGATTGACACTTAGTAGCTCTTCCTCTCAACACTTCTCGATAATACTATAGGCATGCTGCATTGGGGGTATTTAGTCATTAGCGTGTTCATTTCTAGTCACCAAATTTCATATTTCTGAAATTTTCATACCACATCTTCCAAGTCATCCTTATTGTTGGCAATGATGACCTATTCGTCCTCGAATTGGATTTGGGGTCCGATTTCCCATTCAATTCTTCCTGTTCTTCAGATCTCTAGATATGAATACTTAAAACAGAGTAGATGATACGGAGCATTCCTGCCATAATCCTTCAACCACAGTAAATTCTTGCGATAGATTTCAAGCCGATTTATTTTTTTTATAACCATTTTATGATTTTTTTTCTCCTGTCTTTAAAATCTGATTTATGTTAGTTACTTGCAATGTTTTCCAATGGCTATCAAAATCCTGTCCACTTCAAATGCCATCCTGTATATCACATATGGAAACTATACCTTGATTCCTAAATCTACCACTGAAAAATTAAATTCTATTCAGTAGAACTCCCCCCCAATAATTGCATTCAATTTCCATTGAAATACTGCCATTCTGAGGCCCGATAACATTTCGTGAAGCTATTCAGATAAAAACTGAAAAGTTCATGCGTCATTTAATAAATTATGAAGGAGCACGCGACTCAACAATTTAAAGCAGCGGCTTGGTATTACCACAAAGTCCGGCTGCCAAAAACACAATTTGCATAGATTAACAAGTAATGGTCGTGTCATAACCTCACAACGGGTAAGGCGGCCGCATGATAATCGTAAAACATGGCCAAATTATGAGTACGGGATCGGGAAAGCATAAAACGGAAAAACAACTTTATACCTTTCACCGACGAGTGTAATCCCGGCATAAATTCTACAGGAGAGAGAGGAGGAAAATCTCAGTTGAGTCCGATGATTGGGAGAAAATCCCTTGAAAGGGTTAATCATTTCACGAGTTGAGGTTACGAATATTCAGCACCTCTTAGTTTTGTTCCCATGAGTTGTTATTTATGATGAATTCGAATAGCAAAGATAAGAATGATTTTGAGTTAGTTACAGATAATTCAACACCATTAAGGTTCTTTAAGAGTGAACAGAGAAAAAGAAAGTATTAGTCTTCAGCGTTAGATTAACTCATTTCAACTTGAAACAGGAAATCAGTTACGAGTTGAAAGGCTTTTTTGAATTTTGTTGTTTTGTATAGGGTATATGTATAACTTAAAGTTGGCATTACTGTTCAAGATGGCGACCGATTTAACAGCTGTCAAGTGATTTATTCTGAGTTTGGTTTGGCAATTCATCATGAATAGACTCACGCCTGAACAACGCTTGCAAATAGTGCAATTTTATTTGGAAAATAATGGTTCCTTGCGGAATAAGTATCGCGCACTACGTCCATTAGCTATGAAGCGCACTTCTGGTTGAATGGCTACGTCAACAAACAAAACTGTCACATTTGGAGTGAAGCTAATCCTCAAGTGTATGTCGAAACACCGTTACATCCAGAAAAACTGACTTTTTGGTGCGCTTTATGGGCTGGTGGAATGGCCAGAACGTTACAGTCAATGGTGATCGGTATAGAGCCATGATTACTAACTTTTTCATTCCTGAATTGAACAACCATGATGTCCAGGAGCTGTGGTTCCAACAAGACGGCGCAACATGTCACACAACTCGAGCCACAATCGATTTATTGAAAGACACGTTTGGTGACCGCCTAATTTCACGTTTTGGATTTGTGAATTGGCCTCCAAGTTCTTGCGATTTAACACCGCTAGACTACTTTCTGTGGAGCTATGTAAAGTCATTGGTCTATGTGGATAAGCCACAAACCCTTGACCACTTGGAAGACAACATTCGCCGTGTTATTGCCGATATACGGCGACAAATGTTGGAAAAGGTAATAGAAAATTGGACGTCCAGATTGGACTACAGCCGAGCCAGCCGTGGTGGTCATATGCCAGAAATCATATTTGAAATATAATGCCACAAGATTATCTTGCAGATAAATGAAATTCATGTCAATCGAATAATCCATCCTTGTTTCATTGCAATTTAAAGTTCTAGAGCTCTAAAAAAAACACCTTTTTTTTATTTAGTTGGTATGGATAAGCCTAAATTGACGATGTGAGATACGAATAGTATCTCACATCCTCGAATACAAGATCGAGTTGGCCAATAATGCAATCGGTTTACTTATATTGAAACTGTGTTTGCAGAAAATTCTGAATCTAACTAGGAATTTTGTTCACATTGTTCTATAGGGTTGAGCTGTGATATATTGAATAATTTCTCGAGATCAGATTTTTCTATTAAGTTTCATAAGCATGATTTATGAGTATCCACTTACACAGGGTGTCCCGGGAAGAATGCGACAAAAGGATACCACGATTGAAGGTCATTATGGAGGACTCGTATCAATAAGTTCCAATCGCCTGACTGCTTTCTTGATTTTGGAGCGCTTGATCACCGGACAGTTGACCATAGTGTTTGTATTTTTCGAATTTTGACCTGGAAAGAGTTCCAATAGAATAAACTCAGTGATGTCGAATCCGTGGTCAAATTCTAGAACATTCTAAAACGAAAAAAGAAGATCTACATTAGATTATATTATTCATTTAGAGTCCGTGATAAATGAAGTATTCGCAAACAAACGATTTCTGGTAGCTGTTTTCATGGATCTGCACCTAGCGTTCGAAATGGTTGGTATGGAAACTCAAAATAATCGTGGCATTCCTTGAATGAAGAATAAATGGTAACAGTTTGGACTCCATCAAAATCTTTTCAAAAGATTGAATATTCAGAGTGTCTTTTGTTGTTCATGAGTCATATCCCAGAGTCCAATTAAATGGCATTCCCCAAGAAAGTGTACTCATCACATCTTTTTTTTTATAGCAGTCAACAACGTTATGAACTGTTTCTATTTCCCTATAAGAACATTGATTTTTGCCGATGACTTGTTCTCCTTTGCGAAAAGAGCTGATATAAAACTCCTTACTAAATTACTACAAGAATCCATCAACTCCCTACTTTCTTGGACTGAAACAAGCCACCTGAGAACAGCAAATATATAATATTCTCAAGGAAATCAGTCTCATATCCAATTCTCACACTGGCTGAAAACGAACGACAATTCACCGATAACATTTAATATCTGTGCATCCATTTTGATTGCAAACTGAATTGAAAAAATCACTACCAACATCTAACGATTGAATCCAATTTATGCAATATAAACCTAAACTTACTGAGAATCCCGGGACACCGTTGTGGAACACTCAGATCTTCTTTTTGTTTAAGGTCCGGAATTTACATTCCCTTCGCCTCTAATTTCATTTCTCCTATTTTCTGCTGTTGTCTGATCGGAAGGATTTCCTTCTTACTTCATGTCACTTTTTTCTCCTATTTAGTTCTTTGAAAGATGTATTTCCTCTTATTTGTCTCTCTTATTTTGATTTGTATTATGTTTCTCAATTCCCCATTCTCGTGCTCTTTAAGCGTCTCTATTGTCTTCTTTCTTTGTTTATTGATTATTTCTTCAATAGTTTCAATTTTCAGTTCTTCTCTGATTTGTTGGTTACTTATATACCATGGGGCGCCAACCGCTGTTCTTATTACTGAATTTAGCGTACTTTGCTGTGTAGCTGGCCACAACTGCCTTTTGATAGTATACAGATGCCTAATCATAACAAAAATTGGATACGAAATAGTAGTCCACTTTACTACAAGATGAAGTTACTCTGGAGCTAATTACAGAACAAAGCTTCAAAAATTTTAATAGACGCATTCCCAACTACTCCTACCCTACAGTGATCTCTACTCTTTACCTACCTCTACATTATAGGATACAAATAGCTACTTTGTTGGTTTTGTTGCTTCCCACCTTTCGGTTTTAGCTCTTTGGTCTTTCGCTCTTAGCTACCCACTATCTAGTTCATCAACCCTTCGCGCCAATTTCCAGTTTCTAAATTTGCGAGTCCAGTATTACTTCATTTGCCCACTCATTAGCCTTCTGTATGTCTGTGTCATTTTTTTTTCTTCCATCCTTCCTCAATTGAACCATTAGGTCTCCATATTTCTTTTCTATATTTTCTCTTGCTGTTTGTCTGAAATCAAATGTACAATGTTGTCTTATATGTGTAGCGTCCTCTTCCTCGTTTCTGTCACAACCACATTTTCCCGTTGTCTCCTTCAACTTGAACCTTTTCTTGTATGACTCCATGTTTCCATGACCCGTCATCAACTGCGATGCCTTGAAGTTGAGCTGTATTAACTCGTTGCCCACTTGTCTGCAGTGTTCGTACAGTTCTCTTCCTTTACTTTCATTATCCCAACTCCTTTGCCACCTCTCCATTAACCTCCCATAATTTTCCGCCTTCATCTGCTGTCTCGTTTTATACGTGTATTGTCTGTTCTCTACATCTATGGTTCTTCTTTCTGTCGCCTGTCTTGCTAGTTCATGTGCTATTGCTTCCCCATCCGTTCCATAGTGCTTTCCTTTCCTCCATATTATATATGTGTCTTTCCCTTCACCATTTCGTACCTCAATTTGTTTCTGTATGTGTGCCGTTATTGGTAGTCTTGTATTTCGGTTGTGTATGCTCTTTATTAATGCTTCTCTGTCTGTTATTATTACTATGTTGTCCATTGCCCTAACTCCCCTGTCCTCCAGTGCCATCTTAACTGCTAGTTGTTCCGCCGTGTGTATGTCCATCCCGTCGCTTGTTCTAATACTTACTCTCTTATCCCCATAACAAATACCTATTCCTGTCTTTCCTCCATTACAACTTGCATCTACGTATATGATCTCCCTGTGACGTTGTTCTAAATTATCTTCATTTTCTGTTATTAGGTACGTGGCTGGATGAGCTCTGTCTTTCGTTTTAACTCGCGTCTTGTACATGTCTTCTCGATTTTCATTCCAGTGTATGTGCCTCTGCTCCGCCTCTATCCACCATGGTGGTATACCCGCTAGTACCTGCAGTGCCGCTGTTGATGTTGTCCTGTATACAAGTCCTGTATACAAGCATACGCAGATGATCAGGTCATTATAATAGGAGGGAAATCGTCGAGAGAAATAGAGCAGAAATGGAAGGAAATATGGAGGGGATGTAGTGAATGGGAAAAACATAGCGGAGTGAAGTATAACAAGGAAAAGACGGAAATAATGTTCATAAGCAAGGGACGCAAAATAAGACCACCAACAATTAAAATAGAAGGACAGACCATAACACATGGAGAGACAATCAAATATTTGGGGCTGAACATAGACAGAGGAATGACGTTTTTGAAACACACTAAAGAAATGAGGAGAAAAATAGGACAGATATCAAACAAGATAATAGGACTGATCACTAGAACATATGGACACGACAAACAAAATTTTAAATATATAGCAGAGAATGTGATAAGGCCAGCGGCACTTTATGCATCAGAAATATGGGGAATCAATGCTGGACGCGAAGCAAACAAGAGACAAATTGAAGCTGCACAAAGACCATTACTGCTTCTACAAATAGCTACTATCACATATGCAGCAAAAATTCTATCTATCCCAAATCATGGTAATAGAAGACTTGTAAAGTCTGAACGTTTTACATGGGAGATGAGAGAAAATGCTCGTGATCTCAGGCGAAGCTTCTATCACTTCTGATCATTATTTCAATTGTGCTATTAGCACGTTGAATTTCATCATATGAATAATTTCGTTTTCCTCAATGTTGAATGACAGATACAAGTTGCTTCTTGATGTTGACAAAGAAAGTTACCTGCTGGTATACAATCCCCTGAAGTTATTATTCATTATAACCAGAGAAAAGAAATTATACCAGATCCAAAATCATATTTCATCAGTAAATAGGGTTCTCAGAAAGCGGGAGTCCCTTCGAGTGAGATTCAATTTTCCCACTTCTTACAAATCAGCAGATACCCCGATGAAAGACGATAACCGAAATGCTTTTGTGAAATTGAATTCTATTTATCTGAAAATGAGATCTTTTTTTTATTGCCAAGCCACATTTTTAATTCGAGATGGAAATGGATTCTTTTTCGAATTACTCGGTTTCCAAATATAATAATGTCTCCGGTTTTTCATCATATTACAATGAAGAATAATTCCTCAGGTAGGTATAATACTCAGCAAAAAAAATTAAAATGATTGAAAAATATTATTTTCATGTTATCTTATAATGTCTTGGGTATTTATGATATTATATTCAAGTTGGGAGCCGAAAAATCTATTTTCCATATAAATGTTTTCATTGGGTATTAAAGATTGGTTTACTAGTTTTGATACGCGAACGATAAAAAAATTCAGGGTTGGGTCAATTTATTGATCTCTACTCCAACATGAGTCACCCTGTATATCACACTTTTCCGACATTTACAGCAGAAGCTGAAGAAATACTGAAAAGTTTAGTTATTGAAAAGCAAATTATTGATCAATCTCAAGTTCTATTCAATACACTATGTAATACTATCAAAATCATCAATAAAATTTTTCTACATTCGATTTTCTGAATTTCCTTCAATCAGATTTCACAGTTAGAATGGTACTATATTTCTCTTCAGATTACTGCGTGAATTGTGACACCCCAGAGAAGTTGGAGTATTGTTTGACTTTCCAGTTTGCAGATGTGCCTTTTTAAATTGGTTTTCCAACTTTTCTGCTTCGTTGTTATGAGTTCCATAAGAAATCGGGCATGATGTTTGTTTCGCTCATCAAAGTTAAACATTGTTCTACCGCGAAAAAACGACGTTTGAATATATGAAATTCCATGGAGCAATCCCTGGGGTTTGTCAATTTTTATGATTGTTCCGAAGAAGTTTTCTATGTACCTACTGACACCTATTCGCAGGTAGCCATAGCATTAAATTGTAGGATGAATATTTGATAACATTTTATTTCGCTTCTGTGATGACATTTGTTTTTCGTCTTCTACCTCACTGTTACTAGATATTCTTCAAGTTACTTTCAATTCATTACTTTGTCTTTTGTGGAATAATTCCAACACCCCTAATATATTTATTGCGTTCCAAGTCATTTTTCTGATTCGTGTCTTCGTAATTTCAAAAATTTTTCATCCTATCTGTTACATGTTACATGGAATTATCCAAACGTTCTAGCTGTGTCGAGAAGAACTGCTTTCTACATAATTCTGGCGATCATGAGTTTTCATGCAACGTTTTCAATCTGAAACATCACTTATTCAAATTTTGAGTTTTTCAAGATGAAAAGAGCAAATCATTAGCTGAAAACCGCGATCAATCTTCTCTTTTCACCATATAATATAATAACTGACAAAAAAACTGCAATAACCAGATGGATCTGTTTAAATTAATTTTTTTTTTGATAAAACAAGCGGTATAGCAAGGAGTAAATGAATGAATTTGGACAACAGATCGTGAAGGTTTTTTCATGTAAACAATTTTTGTTACTTAAATATTGAAGTCGTTTTTTGCAAGTTGTTTGAATTTAACAACAAACCAGCTGTTCTAGGAGATCCAAAGTCGATGTTGAGTTTTTGTTAAAATGCCTAGAGCACGTGTTCGCGGAATTTATCGCCAGCTAAGTGAATTTGGAAGAGATCGAATTATTGGTCTATGGGAGGCAGGGTTGTCATTTCGAGACATTGCTAACCGTACGAACAGAAATCCAACTATTGATATGCGATGCTGTCAAGCGTGGTTTGATAATGCCCAAAATCGAAAAAGAGTAGGCACCGGACGTCGAAGGGGTACAAATGAAGTTCAAGATCGACGTCTAAGACTAAGCCATTAGAGATCGATTTGCGACTACTCCTTCTTTGGCTGATGAGTGGTAAGGAGAACAAGGCCATCCTGTAACTATCCGAACGGTTTACCGCCGGATAAGGTCTTTTAGACTGCAACATTATCGACCCCATCTTGTGTTACCTGTGATGGTTTAGCATCGCCGGCAACGATCACAGTGGTGCAGAGAACGTCAACATTGCAATGTGGAATTGCATCAAGTCGTCTTCTGTGATGAATCTCGAGTCTCCTTTGGTGTACATGATGGCCGAAAAAGGGTGCAAGTAGGCTTTATTCGAGGTAACAGCGAGATGACAGCGCTGCGAAATAGTGCAGCCATATGTTCTCCTTCACCTTAATCGTCTCGAGAATCCAATATTTCAGCGAGATAATGCCCGACTTTATGTTGCCAGAGTTGATTTAAATTTTTTTGAAGCGACACATGTGAATCTTTTGCCATGGCCGCCCAGATCTCCTGATCTTTCGCTTATAGAGCTGTTTGGGACATCGTGGGTAGAAAGCATGGACATTTACTCCAGCCCCCACGTACTTTGGCGGCTCTGAGACATGAAGTACAGGCAGAATGGAAAATCATCCCTCAAAAAGAAATAGACCATCTTATCGCATCAATGCTGAGACTAATGAAAAAATTGTGAACCCTTCAGTTTTTCTCCCAATTTCAATTATTTACTTCTTGCTATACTATCTAAGTTTAACCAAAAAAAAAATTCAAATTTAACTACCTCCTTCTGGGTGTTGCAGTTTCTTTCTAGTATATTCAATCTGAATTACTCTCGGAACTCCTTCCCCGATTACCGATGAATTTATTAATAAGGTATAATCATTTTAACAAGAATCACAAAGTACTTAAGGCAGAGTTGATATTTCGAAACATATACAGGTATGGAAAATTCACTCGGAACCATGGAATTCAGCTTACAAATATCCAAGTCGTTCTGGCTCCAATGGAACAGTGGAAGAATCGAAACATGAGTACGATGCCATATCAATTTGGCTCCCTTTTCTTGAAAGCTGACGTTGACTCTGGAAACTTTGTTGTAAATCTTTTGCTATAAACAAATCGAAAAACTTGTAAATTCACTGATATTCAAATTCAAAGTTAGTGAAAGAAATTTTATTCTTGAGTCTTTATTTGAGTGGGTTCCTACTCCATATCATTCCAATCCGAAAACCCTCATCTTATCTCTGAATAAACTATCAATCTCAGCAAAATATATCGATTTCATTACTCGAAATCCAGGACCGTATCGAGAGAGTCGTCTATGTGAAATTCTGACGGAAAATTCGGTGAAATGAGTCTCGTTCCAATGGAGACGTTCGTAAAACCGAGTCTGCAACATTGGAGTCAGCAAATCACAATCCATTACGATAGCTGTATTCTTCACACGAATTGTCCCGTGGCGTTTCAATTCAGGGTGCGGCATCTGAAAAATTGGCGCACTGAATGTCCTGCCGATGCATTTTCTGATTCTGAAGCAGCGACTTGGAAGGTGCTCGAAGTCTAAGTTGAGATACGAGGTAGGACGAATCGTCTGGAATTGTTTGATATCCACTTGGAGTGACATTATCTGTAACACTCCGTGATTTCAATATTAATTGCTTCATAAGGAAGTGATTATAAATATGATGAATGGTTTTCATTATTATTGAAGAGTTCATATACACTATGTCCGTAAAGTATGGACAAATTCATTTTTAGATAAACAGACTATTTTAAGGAATAATCCCGAAACACGTCGATTTTTTTTTTAATTTACCGTATTTTAAAATACTAATCTGATATACAGGGCGAATTACTTTCGAGTAATGACGTCAACGTCATTTTTTCAAATGGAACACCCCCATTTTGTCTCAATTTCCCGATTACTCTAGCTGAGCTGATTCTAAAAATGTATCACATGTTGATTACAATTGGTACAGGGTAGACAAAAATACAATAGTTTTGTGAGTGCTCATAAAGTAACGCGTAACATTCTTCATTAGTTAAATTAACAATATTATCAAAAATACTTATTGTCTAGCGGCAATTTGTTTGAATGTAACACCCTGTAGTTTGTTACATTTTTAGATTAATAAAAATGAGATGCTTCCAAACATGTTTGGTACTTGTGGTCTAGCAGACAGAATATAAGTACACACAAAACTTTTGTATTTTTGTCCACCCTGTACCAATTGTAATCAACATGTGATACATTTTTGGAATCAGCTCAGCTAGAGTAATCGAAAATTATAGACAAAATGGGGGTGTTCCATTAAAAAAAAATGACGGTGACGTCATTACCCGAAAGTAATTCACCCTGTATATTAGATTGTTGTTTTGGAATACGGTAAATTAAAATAAAAAAACGACGTGTTTCAGGATTATTTCTAGAAATGGTTTGCTAAAAATGAATTTGTTCCATACTTTACGGACACAGTGTAGATGAAAGATTCTGAATTTCCATAAATTATCGAACTCTTATTTAAAATATTTCAACACACTTTCAATTTCCTTAGATTTCTCATTCGGCTTAATTGAAAGTTGCATAAACTATAAGTAATGTAAAATTTAGTTTTCCAAATATCGAATTTTAGTTTCTTTCTGTGATTTCAGGAAGTCACAGACTACTCCATTCAGTTAGAAATTGCGGTTTTTCCTCATTTAAAGTATTATTTTTAGGTAAAGGGTTTGTTTGAGTGACACCCACTATTCTTGTCTGTAGAATCGACTGAAATAATAAAAAATATATGTTCTAATTTGAGAATCTTTGGTTTCGATGAATTTGAGTCGTTTAAGTTCATGATCTTCTTATAAACACCCTTTAATTCTTGATGCATACTGCAAAAAATCTTATAATACTACGTATTTGCAGCATCGAGAATGAAAAATGTGTTTTCGAGAAAAAAAAATTCTGCAGAAATATTTAAAAAATGTCTTAGTCGCCATAATTTTTTTTATAAGAATCCCATTAACCCATGAACCATTGAGTTTTTACCGAAGGTATGGCATATTGCTGAATTTTCCATTAAAACAGCTATCTAATGATGCAATAATATACTGGTTGTGCCATTTGAAATAAGGAAGGAGTATTATGTTTTTGGTAAAAACGGAAGTTGTAGAGATCTGAAAATATTTCATGGAGAAAAATCATTGTCTCAAACCACAATATGCAAATTTTCAGCACAAAATGATGATTTGAACATAGTGACAACATTAAGGAAACGAAAATATCAAGGGGGTTCATTGCCTTTCGAACCCTTCAGTCGATTTTGACAATTATATTTTGCATTGTAGCTTGATTCCTTGGTAACATAACTGTTACTTCGATTTTAGTTATTTATAGGGATAACCAAAAAAAAGAAACAAAACACACTCTGTGGAGTGAACCGTTGACAGACGAAAATGCTTATGAAGACTTATGGTGGGTTTATGCACCATTCCTAAGGAGTAAGACTAAACCTAAGAACAAAGAATTGAACGCTAACAAATCAATGAGGGCGTTTCTGAACTTTACCTAATAACTAAGAACTAATACTAGCACTAAAAAGTTGACGAACTTTTAACTAAGAACTAAGGGCTAAGGTAAAACATAGAAGTGCGCGTGCGCCGCATAAAATTTCAATATTAACGAGTACCTGTTTCTTATCAATTTATTTCCGTTATTCGTGTTTATCGATGAAAAGTATTAGGTGTATTTGAAATTAAATTTAATTTTTTCACAATTGATACCAATGTCAAACATCAAAGTATAGAACAAATAGAAAGTAGTTCGAGCACGTGCGCATGCCTTAACTCAGAACTAACAAGAGAGTGCATAAGGTTCTAAGGTTTAGTTCTTAGTCCTTAAGTTCTAAGGGATGGTGCATAAGCCCACCATAAGTTGGAGAGCTGAATTGGAAGAAGAGGAAGACAGTTTGAGCAATACATAGTTTTGAAATTCGGTAAGCAATGAAGATTACCTACGCTTCTCTTCATAGCAGTTAATTAGAAATATAGTGTGCAAAATGCGAAAATCCTTTTTCTCACTCGTGTGTTTTCGGCACTTCAGTCTTTCAGGCTAGTGCCTGAACACACTCGTGGAGAAAAGTTGAACTTTCCTCTTCTGAGGCATAATGTACTATTTTTGAAGGGTTCCCCTCATCAACATCCATCATAAGCCCCAGGTATAGTCAACTTTGAAGTCCCATCGTGAGGGAGGGGAGGTGGGCTATACTCTGCCAAATTAAAACGAGTCCGGCACGTCTAAAATTCTGAGCCTCATTAAACGAAACGAATTTCAGTCAATGGGAAAAAATACCCAGCACGGAACTATCCCTTTTAATTATTTTCCACTCAGAGGTGTAACCGATAGCGTGATCCCTCCTGATCATATATCCAGTTGATTAATGAGTATTGTAAGTTCAGACTGTACCGGGTGGCGGGTGCTGGTGAAGGTAACAATAATGATCCAGTAAATTATCACCGATTTGGTGATTAATCTTGGGTTTATGATGGGAGCTCAAACGACTAATTAGTTGATTGAACGAACTCGACCCCCGATATTTCGGCCATTCCTACCCCCCGATCTTTGTCGGAAACTACAAGAACTAAGTGAGATACACGAAGGGTTGAGTCGAAGAATGATGAATCCTGGATTGGTCCAAATGTTAGTTTTGATGGCTATCTTATCGGTATCAGTTGGTGTAGAAAGCATAATGCTAGAAGCTAAATCTTAACGATCCGAAACTCTACGATCGAAAGAATTCTAGGATTGAATGATGACTAAATTTTTTTTTCGGTGAAGAATTTCGTATAACCCGCCTCTCATGATATGTTCCAAATACTCTCATTTCCTCTCCTGGATAGTCAGGAAAAGTTCTTCATTTTTTTACAGAACATCTATGTTGGTTCTGTGTGGTGTCCAAGACATATGGAGCATTCGCCTGTAAGCGTACATTTCGAACGCGTCAATGAGTTTTATGAGTCGCATTCCGATTCCAGCTCTTGCATATGTATAAAAGAACAAAAAAAAACTACAGCATCCTAATTCTGATCTCAAGACGCGATTCTTCGAATTGCCTGCCTTCTCAAATCTCGCCCTGATTTCTACCTTTCATCACATTTTTCGTTCACAAATGCGCTTAGATATCTTAAGGAAAACATTCGTTCATTTAAGAAATGATCTGGAAGTTTGTTATAAATTTTTAAACATGTATGATTCGGATCTTGCTGGGTCTTCTTTCGCCTGGCAGAAGGGATAGCGAATTTATTTTTCACGCGTGTATTTTATTCGTGGAAATTTGAATTTTTCGGAAACTTATCACGGTATTGGTGGACGTAATTGGCGTAAGTAAGTATTGGGTGTTTTTTTTCGAAGTATATAACTTTAAGTTGGCATTACTGTTCGAGATGGCGACCGATTCAACAGCTGTCAAATGATTCATTCTCAGTTTGGTTTGGCAATTCATCGTGAATAGACTCACGCCTGAACAACGCTTGCAAATAGTGCAATTTTTTATTTCGAAAATAATGGTTCTGTGCGGAATACGTATCGCGCACTACGTCCATTTTATCGTCGACAAAATCGTCCATCAGAGCAGTTCATTCTATTAATCATGGAACGTTTTCGCACCACGTTTACTCTCATTGATAACTCGCATCCCCAGAGACACCGTACGGTGCGTACAGAAGAAGCTATTGCTGCTGTAGAGCGTAGCATTGGGAAAGACCCGAATGTGTCTATCCGCCATCGAGCACAGGAATTGGATCTGTGTCCATCCACTTCATGGAAGATTTTGCGGAAGGATCTTGGTTTGCGTGCTTACAAAATCCAACTCGTGCAAGAATTTAGGCCAAACGATCATCAAGTAAGGCGTAGATTCGTCGAATGGGCCCAAAATGTGATTGCCGTTGTTCCCGATTTTCATAAGCGAATTTTGTTTAGCGATGAAGCGCACTTCTGGTTGAATAGCTATGTCAACGAACAAAACTGCCGCATTTGGAGGGAAGCTAATCCTCAAGTGTATTTCTAAACACCGTTACATCCAGAAAAACTGACTCTTTGGTGCGCTTTATGGGCTAGTGGAATCATTGGTCGGTACTCCTTCAAAAACGATGATGGCCAGAACGTTACAGTCAATGCTGATCGGTATAGAGCCATGAATACTAACTTTTTCATTCCTGAATAGAACAACCATGATGTTCAGGAGCTGTGGTTCCAACAAGACGGCGCAACATGTCACACAGCTCGTGCCACTATCGATTTATTGAAAGACCGTTTGGTGACTGCCTAATTTCACGTTTTGGATCTGTGAATTGGCCTCCAAGAACTTGTGACCGCTAGACTACTTTCTGTGGGGCTATGTTAAGTCATTGATCTATGCGGATAAGCCACAAACCTTAACCATTTGGAAGACAACATTTGCGGTGTTATTGCCGATATACGGCCACAAATGTTGGAAAAAGTAATCAAAAATTGAACGTCCAGATTGGACTACTTCCGAGCCAGCCGTGGAGGTCATATGCTAGAAATCATATTTAAAATGTAATGCCACAAGATTATCTTGCGGATAAATAAAATTCATGTCAATCGAATGATCCATCGTTGTTTCGTTGCAATTTAAAGTTCTATAGATCTAAAAAAACACCCTTCAGAAGTCGCCGAGTAGGTTGGTACATGTAGAGGTGGCAACTGGCAGCAAACAACATACCTCAAAGTCGACAAGAGATTCTAAAGTAGAATTTCAGCGCTTTTTCAATTAGTTCAAGAACAGTGTTCAGTGATCAACGGAAAGTTATCGGAAAAATGTTGCCGATTATACATTTTCTACAACCCGTATACTTTCACCAAAACTATTGAATAGAACTGATTTATGTCAAAAGACACTGAATAGAATATCACTCGAAGATTATTCAGAAAGCTGTGCCAAATGTTTCACATTTTCTGACAAACTGTTAATTATTCTCCTCATAGGAAATGGTAATTCTTCCTTGAAATAGATTTCGTTCGACATCGGACTAACAAAATACAGCTATACCTACTGCTACCAGACTCATTTTGTTTTCCTCGCGAATTCACCTAACGATTCACACTCAAGGGAATGTTACAGAGATTGACAGAATCCAGAAGGGAATTTATTCTAATGGTGTTAGGTTAATATAAGTCAATTTATCATGCCGGCTTCGAAAGATTTTCCTTCATTTGTCTGTCGGGCGAGAACGACCTACTTAAAATTCCGAGGAGGATTTTCAATTTTCAATGACCTGAAAGCCCCCACTGCTGCCGGAATGTGATTTCGTTGAAAAATCAGAAAATTGAAAAGGAAAAACTCTTCCTTAGGTCTGTACGAAAACGTTTTGGTGTTTTGTTAATAAAGCTAAGTTGAGCTAAGGTCGGAATAATTAATCATGAAATAAAGGGTGTTTTTTTAGAGCTATAGAACTTTAAATTGCAATAAAACAACGATGGATTATTCGATTTTTACATGGCCCCACAGAAAGTAGTCTAGCGGTGTTAAATCACAAGATCTTGGAGGCCAATTCACAGGCCCGAAACGTGAAATTATGATTTCTGGCATATGACCGCCACGGCTGGCTCGGATGTAGTCCAATCTGGACGTCCAATTTTCGATGACTTTTTCCAACATTTGTGGCCGTATATCGGCAATAATACGGCGAATGTTGTGTTTCAAATGGTCAAGAGTTTGTGGGTTATCCGCATAGACCAATGACTTTACATAGCCCCACAGAAAGTAGTCTAGCGGTGTTAAATCACAAGATCTTGGAGGCCAATTCACAGGCCCAAAACGTGAAATTAGGCGGTCACCAAACGTGTCTTTCAAAAAATCGATTGTGGCACGAGCTGTATGACATGTTGCGCCGTCTTGTTGGAACCACAGCTCCTGGACATCATGGTTGTTCAATTCAGGAATGGGAAAGTTAGTATTCATGGCTCTATACCGATCACCATTGACTGTAACGTTCTGGCCATCATCGTTTTTGAAGAAGTACGGACCAATGATTCCACCAGCCCATAAAGTCCACCAAACAGTGATGGCGGATGGCGTTTCGACATGCAATTGAGGATTAGCTTCATTCCAAATGCGGCAGTTTTGTTTGTTGACGTAGGCATTCAACCGGAAATGCGCTTCATCGCTAAACACAAGTCGCTTATGGAAATCGGGAACAACGGCAATCTCATTTTGGGCCCATTCGACGAATCTACGCCTTACTCGATGATCGTTTGGCTTCCATTCTTGCACGAGTTGGATTTTGTAAGCACGCAAACCAAGATCCTTCTGCAAAATCTCCCATAAAGTGGATCGACACAGATCCAATTCCTGTGCTCGATGGCGGATAGACTCATTCGGGTCTTCCTCAATGCTACGCTCTACAGTAGCAATAGCTTCTTCTGTACGCACCGTACGGCGTCTTTGGGGATGCGAGTTATCAATAAGATCAAACGAGGTGCGAAAACGTTCCATGGTTAATCGAATTAACTGCTCTGATGGACGTAGTGCGCGATACGTATTCCGCACAGAACCATTATTTTCGAAATGCAATTGCACTATTTGCAAGCGTTATTGAAGCGTGAGTCTATTCATAATGAATTGCCAAACCAAACTGAGAATAAATCACTTGACAGCTGTTAAATCGGTCGTCATCTCGAACAGTAATGCCAACTTAAAGTTATATACCTCGAAAAAAAACACGCGTTACATACATGTTATTTTTAAGCACATAATGCTTAGAGCTTCTTAGACTCTTTCAGTAGATATAAGCGACCTGTTGAATATAATCATATTATACTATACTTTGAATGAAGGGAGGGACGTTTTCTGAATTTGTTATGTGACCTATCTAATGATAATGAATTAAATGAAAATGGTCCAATGTTAATAAGCAGAATTCGTTAGGGAATGAAAGTTCTGGTCGACTGCAAACTCCATTGAAATTCGAATCTAAACCGCCTCCAAATCCTTGTCAGTCGAGGCCGGCAAAAAAATTATATTGCTTCATAAATACTGCCGCTACAGATTTTATGTCAGGAAGTAAAGAAGGGAGCAAGAATATACAAATTGAAATTCCTGAGACATCTCATTTATTTCCATTTCGTGGTTCCAAATTTGTGCCACTTCACTGCACTTTAATTTGTTTCTTTGGCGGTCCTCTCCGCGACAGAATCCGACAGGGTTGAGACCACAGTTGTACTCCCTAATCACTCGGACGAGGGGAAGTTGGAGGAAGATGAGAACGCGAACTTTCGGACAATTTTCAAAACATTCCGTTTCTGCTTATTCATTTAATTGAAGGGTATTCAATTTTATCCCGTGTCCTCTGACAGGAAATTGCCAGAAATAGCAGCGTCAGTGAATAATCATGCTTTTCATTCATGAATGAAGAATGGAAGGTTATTCGCGGGGGATGGTTAATGTATATACTTTTGTTCATTATTTTCATGAATACACCTACATTGAATATGCGAAGCTTTTAAAGCTCATATAGACTACTGATAGCTCTGGTCTTTTGTATAATGATATACGAATTGAGCTCGTCCCCGTTTTACAGAGTGGGCGATTAACAATTCAAATGGTTCTGAAGAAATGACTAAAATGTATTAAATACAATTTTATTTTGAAGTGAATTCATTAACGATTGTTGGTGTTGTTTACTGAATTTGGGACCTTTGGAAAAACTACGCACTTGAAATATTCCAATCGTCCAGGAGTCTGCATTGTTATTATGATTCATCAACCAGTATTATTGTTCATGACAAAACCTTGTTATACAATTCGCCAATTAAATAACGCACCCCTAAAAATTTGGTTTAAAACTACACCGCGCAAAAAAATGAACGCACATTATGGAAATCTCAAATTTATTCTACAACTGAAGGTGTTCACAATGATAATTATTTTTATCAGAATTATGCATGCATATGTTATCCACTTTCAACATTTTTCTTCAATACAGATGTTTTTTCCCAGCAGGAATAAAAAAAGATGAGATTATCAGATTTTGAATGTATTGGCTCCATTCTGAAATCAGTTGTTCTCGATCAAGTCTAGTGATCAATAGTTTTTCTTTCGTTTGATTTTCTACACTCGATCGCTATGCAACGCGAAACACGCAATTTGACCCAAGAGGAATGTGCCCAAGCGGTAGTTTTGCGAGAAGAAGGGTGGACATACACAAGAATTGCAGAAAGGTTTGGAGTTTCCCGTACAAGTGTGTCCAGAATGTTGCAGCGATTCAGGGAGACAGATATGAATGACCGAAGACCAGGACAGGGTAGACCACGGGTAACAACTGCCATTCAAGAACGTTACTTGAGAGTTTCTTCGTTGAGACAACGGTTTGCAACCGTTCGCCTCCTTCAAATTCAGCTTGAGCAAACTCATGGGGTGCAAATTAGCACAATTATATTAGACAATAAGAAATCGCCTCAGAGAATATGATTTAAGGCCTCGTGTCGCGGCAAGAGGCCCAGCTCGTACTCCAGCCCATCGAAGAGCGCGTTTGGATTTTGCGAGAGAGCATATCCATTGGAAAAAGGCTGATTGGGAAAGAGTTCTCTTCACAGATGAGGCTTGATTCTGCCTCTGCCATTGTGATCGACGTTTCCTTGTATACAGATGTCCACATGAAAGATATGCTCAGTGCAAATTCCTGAATACTACTGATTTCGGGGGAGGATCGATTATGGTATGGGGTGGAATATCTTTGACTGCTCGCACAGACCTAGTGGTCAGTCTTGTTCCGTTCGAAACCTTCCCGAGAGAACATAAAAAATAAAAATTGAGATTTTCAGAGTGTGCATTAATTTTTTTGCGCAGTGTATTTGTCCGATTTGAATTTTTTTTTTTTTTGAAAGACAGGTTATTTTCTCTTGCACTTTTATGTGTGAACCGTATCTATAAAGATCATCCGACTTCATTGCTTCTATTTGCTGTTCATTTGCGAGAGTTATCGGTTCATTTTGAATTACTACGCTGAGAGTTCGACCAATCCGAATTCCATACCTACATCTTTCGAAAAATGTTTCACTAGTTTGACCATAATTTGTAGGTGGTTCTTATTGCCTGTTTTCAGTATATATTATCATCATTATTATATATATATATATATATATATATATATATATATATATATATATATATAATAATGATGATAATATATACTGAAAACAGGCAATAAGAACCAATAAGAAGATAATAAATATGTTATCATAATAAAGAAGAAAATATATATATATATATATATATATATATATATATATATATATATATATATATATATATATTTTCTTCTTTATTATGATAACATATTTATTATCTTTCTCACGAGAAAAAAATTGTTCTTGTTTTTAAAATGTTTTTTTTGTGTATACCTATTCATTTCATAGGTATTCATTCTTGATAATATGTTTAATGTTTCGATCAATAACCCCAACCAAGAAAAAAAGATCTACACCATCTAAATAGAACGAAAAAATTATCTGTAGCCATGAAGTTGTTCCATCAGATGATTTACTCTTCTTTTTTATTAGTTCTTCAGGAGTTTGCTTCTCTGAAACATCATTCCAAAGAAACTTGGTTCATCGGAAGTCAATTGTAGTATTCAATTTCGGAGTGCTGTCGACCACCTAATTCTATGAATATAAAAACTCAATTTTTCCAATTTTACCCTACATCATTTAAATTGAAAGGCGACTGACGTATATCGGCTTGTTAGGCGAGATTTTCCATAGCGACAATCGACCCCTCGTAGGTAGTTTGGACACTACTTGTCACTCGTTATAAATTGAAGGGAACCCAAGAGACATTACAGACCTTTTTTTCAGGGACAACTGTCCTCGAAGTTTGGTAGTAAAATGAACCTTTCAGATTAATGTCGCATTTTGGCTGGTGAAAGTGTGATCGTTGTCTAGAAGGGTTGGAAAATATTAGATCCCCTTTGAATGATTTGTAGAGTAGACAATATTTTTTTTCTCCAACTTGCAAGAATACAGAACGCAAGCTTGCAATTTTTCTGTGATATAATTAATAATAGAGAATAATATATGTTAGTAAAAACGGGTGTTATTTTTCGAGGTATATAACTTTGAGTTGGCATTACTGTTCAAGATAGCGACCGATTTAACAGCTGTCAAGTGATTTATTCTCAGTTTGGTATGGCAATTCATCATGAATAGACTCACGCCTGAAAATCGCTTGCAAATAGTGCAATTTCATTTCGAAAATAATGTTTCTGTGCGGAATACGTATCGCGCACTACGTCCATTTTATTTTGTTCAGCGATGAAGCGCACTTCTGGTTGAATGGCTACGTCAACAAACAAAACTTCCGCATTTGGAGTGAAGCTAATCCTCAAATGTATGTCGAAACACCGTTACATCCAGAAAAACTGACTATTTGGTGTGCTTTATGGGCTGGTGGAATCATTGGTCCGTACTTCTTCAAAAACGATGATGGCCAGAACGTTACAGTCAATGGTGATCGGTACAGAGCCATGATTATTAACTTTTTCATTCCTGAATTGAACAACCATGGTATCCAGGAGCTGTGGTTCCAACAAGATGGCGCAACATTCCACACAGCTCGTGCCACAATCGATTTATTGAAAGACACGTTTGGTGACCGCCTAATTTCACGTTTTGTATCTGTGAATTGGCCTCCAAGATCTTGTGATTTAACACCGCTAGACTACTTCCTGTGGGGCTATGTTAAGTCATTGGTCTATGAGGATAAGCCACAAACCCTTGACCATTTGGAGGACAACATTCGCCGTGTTATTGCCGATATACGGCCACAAATGTTGGAAAAAGTCATCGAAAATTGGAGGTCCAGATTGGACTACATCCGAGCCAGCCGTGGCGGTCATATGCCAGAAATCATATTTAAAATGTAAATCCAGAAAATTATCTTGCGGATAAATAAAATTCATATCAATCGAATAATCCATCGTTGTTTTATTGCAATTTAAAGTTCTATAGCTCTAAAAAAACACCCTTCACGATATTTCACACAATTTGCGAGTTTCTCCATAAGGAACGCACTTTTTATGTCCCAAAGTGAATCAACGTTTCATATCAACTGAAATAGTATATTCTAAAACAAGTTGCAGAATGGGCTCCTATTCCAACACGAATGCGAAATTCGAAAACGAGCGACGAAGGAGCGAGTTTTGGAACGCATGAATTGTGTTGTGTTGGAATTGCCTTCTGCAACGAGTATTAGACGATATTTTCTCTATTTCAGTCAAGTTTTGTGAAATATTGTCGAATTTCAATGACAAATTCAGATTATATATCCTAGTGACTTTTGTATTGTATCTTGCCAATTGGTGTGACTGTTACGAACATTGACAGACGGATTTTGAATATGAATCGTACGTTTCGAATTTTGAAAAAAAATTACAATTACGCATTAAATTCGTGAATTATGTCTGACAAAATCGATTTAACACCACCAGAATTAAGAGAAATTGCGAATGATGTTGCAAATCATTTCACTTTATCCAAATTATATTATATTATATTGACAATTATTGACGTTTGTGGAAATTTGATAGGATTGGAAGTCAGCATAGACAACCACAAAACGAAAAACATAACTGAAAACCATGCTGTAATGAGTTCATTACAGCACTGTTTTTAGAACTGTAATGAACTCATTACGATACTGAAATAGAGAAATATATTTAAATAAATTCCTAAATATATCAGAACTTCAGAATACAAACTTCAAGGGCACCAAATGACTTGAAACAACCAATGAATAGGGGAGCAAAAATTGCCAAACCTTGAATTGTAGCAGGTAGATACAGAAAATAATAAATATTCTGCTTAAAATTAATTCGATAATTAGAAAAAATATCGGATTCTAAATATTCAAATTCGCATATTTGATCGGAAATCACTCAAATAAATATATTTAATTCAATATAATATGCATTCAAATCGATGTATTGAATAGGGGATTTGAAAATATATCACAATGCGACAACGAAACCTAACCATGTTGGGGACATGTAAAAATTGCGTATACTATTAATCAAAGGTATTCAGATTGTAGGTGACAACAACTGTCATGTTTTGCCACGAGTAAAACTGGTGACGTGGTTAAATTAGAATCAGTGAATGAATTCGTCATGTTTGGTACATATTCTGCTTTTATCAACATTTTCACACAGTTCGTAAATGTTTTTATCTAAATTTGAAATATTAATTTTCCATCTTCCTCTTAAATTTTCTCTGGTTTTGGTGACGCGATCATAATTACCTAGATCTGACAGATTTTGAACTTGTTGTTTCACTGCTGAATACAATATTCCATTCCGATAAATTCGTCAAAATAAACACAAAAATTCCACTTGTCGTTAATATCTGAAATTTGTTGTTTGAACTCATTCAACAAAGGCAGATTATAGTGGTATGTATTCACCAATTGTTGGTCGCTACCGAGTTGAAGCTTTTCACATTAAGTGTTGCCACTAGAGAACAAACAAATTACACTTCCGTAGAGTTGTCGCATTTTGAACTGGTGAAGATATCTGAATTACGTTCTCTCTAAACTTTCGACTTAATTAACAGGAATTGTGACGGGTTTCATTTTCCTTTTCAGAATGATTTTTCCAACTTAACGAAGAAGTTTCACGTAAAAAAAACTGCGAAGTTTGTCGAAAAGAACTTGATTCACTTCGATGGGAATTACTTGATTTCGGTAGATTATTAGATTAAATGATGGACCATGGAATGTTCGTTAGGCAAAAATCATGTGGAGTTTCTGGAATTGCAGAAAATAATGCAGAAAATACCGGATTGTATCTTTAATCATACAAAAAAAAATGTATCTGTGATTCATTGTTAGCCTTAAATATAAAGTGCAGTTAATAGAAATCCAATATTTTTGCATGAAAAACAGAGCTCCAATGGTTAGAATGATCCGGTTTAGGTCAAAATTGCGGTGCTTTTTTCAATAACTTATTGTCATGAAAGTAATATTATAATGCCTCTTTCATAGAAGCAAGCCCTCGTTCCTGTTGACAAAAATTTAGACATTCGACTTTGACAAGCTTCTGTTGAAACGAATTTTTCACCAGGAGAATTGATAGATCTTATAGCATACTTTTGTTTCGTATTGAGGCTTTCAGTGAAGGGACTGTTCTCCCGACAAACAATACCACATTTTTATAAAAATTAGATCGAAAACCGGTATAATATATAATCTTTAAGGTGGACAAATTAACATTATTGGCATAAATAGATTAATTCAGTCTTTTATTTGAATTCTGTATATGTACATCCCTTTTCAACTCAAGGTCTACATGAACACCAAGGAACTTGGTGGAGTCTGAAATTTTCATTTAATTTCCTTCTGAAGCAATTTCATATGGTAACTGGAGTTTTGGTAGTGAAGTGTGGAAGGTTATACATTCTGTTTTTTGAGATTTCAAGTTGAGATTGTTTGATGTATACCAATTTTTTACATTCGAAAAAAACTTCATTTCATTCTTCATTTAACAGCATTATAATACGTAAGATCTTGATAACATTTGTGTCATCAACATACATGATTATATTCAACAATTGGTGAGTATTGCAAGGTTAGTCATTTATATATACAATGAACAATGAAGGTCCTAAAATGCTACCTTGAATTACACCAATGATGATATCTTCATCATCAGGAATAAAAGTTTGGTTTTTGGTTTTTTTATATTCTGGTTCCCACGAAAGGAGATATCCTGTAATTTCCAGAAAGCATCGTGGGAACCAAGGGAAAGAAGGTAGAAATTGGTTTTTTTTTTTTATTTATGAAGGTTATATGCCTCGAGGAACACCTCCCTAGGCAATGTGTTCCAGAGCCTAGCTGTTCGTTGGATGAACGAGTCTTTGAAAAGAGATGTTCTGCAGGTCTCCAACGCGACCACAAAGGGGTGTGAAGACTGAACTTGACGGGTTAACCTCGAAGAGACTGCCAAAGGAGGAACGATCTTTGATAGTTCTGAAGATCATCGCCCATGAAAATATCTATAAAATAGAGACAGATCGCTAACTTTTTTACGGTGTTCCAAAGTGGTGAGCGAGTTTGTAAGCGAGGCATCACCGACGAGACGAATTGCCCTTTTTTGGACAGAATCCAGCAGCTACAGAACATGTTTAGGTGCCGCACTCCAAACATGGGAACAGTATGCCAGGACAGGTCGGATCTGTGCCTTATAAATCAAAAGACTGGAAGTGAAATAGCCCCTAGCACGAAACAGAAAACCAAGTTTTTGGGATGCACTTTTGGCAATTGATCTCACGTGATCTTCCCAAGGAAGGTTATTGCTGATAGTGATACCAAGCATCGAGATGGATGACTTCAAAGGCACAGTTACTCGTGACAAGCTTATGTTGGGCATACTGAGATCGGCCTTTCTAGAGAAAAGACATGTTTGTGTTTTGTCTGCATTGAAATCCACCAAGTTATTGGATCCCCATTCAAGAATTATTGCCCATATTTATGTTATTAACATTTCTTCCTCGTTTGTTACTGATTTGGCGGGCTGGTATTGGAGCCCTGGAAGAGAAGGCAGTATGGAGGGTACTTTCATCCGCAAAACTGTGTATTGGACATGAAGTTGCTCCCAACAGATCATTGATGTGAAGTAGAAATAGTGTCGGTGCTAGAATTGATCCCTGTGGAACACCAGCATTTATGATTAGAGTTATTGATAGTAATACATATTTTTTGTCTTCGCCCTTGTAATTAGCTCTTTATGAGTTTCAATTGATTATCCTTTATATCGAATTTCTCAAGTTTATTCAATAGTCTCTTATGGCCTACAGAATCAAAGGATGTCCAGAAATAAGCCGACCGGAATATTTCCTTTCTCAATTGCTGCTTTAACACCCCGTATATGGCAAGAATTGAATGATGCCCTTTAGTGTCGATAATAAACTCATTATCCCCTTCGAAAATACAGCGGGGCTTCCAGTGCCTATCAGAAGGGAGCCTCGTTCCGCTCAAAAACCCATTCGGATCGGCTGAACCAAATCGGATTCAGTTACCGACCAGCTCGTTTTTATCGAATAAAACACTTTGTGATGGAAAATTGTGGAATTGGTATAAAATCAATGAGATAACGAGCAGATCACGCTCTACGGAATCTGAAAGGACTAGCTCGAATTAGAATATTGTATTTCTATGGAAATTTGAGAGTCGAAAGTTGATCCCTCGCTCACTCGATAATGCCGGAGTCGATTCATTTGGATTTCGTGAATTATCTCTAAGAACCGATCGGTGCGGAATACAGTTTATATTACTAAAGTTCTGGAACTCCTCGAAACATTAAAAGTTCTTGTTTCGAAGCGCCTTAGGCGTTCTAATTTATGCCGTTCACTTTTTGCTTTTTGTATATTTTTCGTTCGTCAGTGTTATGTATCGGGTGTCCCAAATTTTTTGTGACAAGAGGGATCACAGAATCCTTTAAAACCAAAAACATTAGCTACACATTTTTGGAATCGATTTGGTGAAAACAACAACAGCATAAATTTAACTGTTCACAAGCTATAAGAGAAATTTGGAAAATGGCGTGAAAGGAAAAATTCTCATAACTTCTTCATTGCTGATATAATAAACACGAAAAACCACAACATTCTACAAGTATGTTTTTCATTAGAATCCATTGTTGATATCACTTCTCTCTTCAAGAATTTAGAGTGTTGTGAAACAAAATCCATTATTTTTGTATTAAAAACAAGGTTTAAATAACTATAGTTATTATGATCCGATTAAGATCAAAAACGAGCCATTTTGTTCAATAAATTGTTGCCATTTTGAAGGTAATACACTGCGCAAAAAAATTAACGCACATTCTGAAAATCTCAATTTTAATGAAAGTTAACTCTACATTGACTTTATAACTTATTTTTTATGTTCTCTCGGGAAGGTTTTGAACGAAACAAGACACAATAAATGGAAGAAAAATTCAGTATTTCACCGAATTATATGTGAAAGAAGAGAAATAAATAATTTTCAAAATACTGGAATGCTGATAAGTGATTTAATACTTGGTATTTCCACGCCTTGCGTTAATTACAGCTTGGCAACGACGGTTCATACTCAAAATGAGTAATCATAAAATGTTCTGATCTAATCCTTCCCAGATTTCTCTGAGTTGGATTACTGAGTCATTAAGAGTAGCTGGATAATTTTCTGAACTTCTCAGCCTTCTATTGAGGTTGTCCCAAACCTGCTCAATCGGATTGAGATCCATTCGAGAGACTTCAACCTCTTCAAGGTTGAACGATGCGCGCATGATGGGGTCTGGCATTATCGTCCATAAAAATGAAATTTTCACCAATATATGGGGCAAATGGCACTACATGCTTTTCAAGAATGTTCCTTATATAGCTATCAGCATGCATAGCTCCATTATCAACGACCACTATGTCTGTGCGAGCAGTCAAAGATATTCCACCCCATACCAGAATCGATCCTCCCCCGAAACCAGTAGTATTCAGGAAATTGGACTGAGCATATCTTTCATGTGGACGTCTGTATACAAGGAAACGTCGATCACAATGGTAGAGGCAGAATCTATACTCATCTGTGAAGAGAACTCTTTCCCAATCAGCCTCTTCCCATTGGATATGCTCTCTCGCAAAATCCAAACGCGCCCTTCGATGGGCTGGGGTAAGAGCTGGGCCTCTTGCCGTGGCACGAGGCCTTGAATCATATTCTCTGAGGCGATTTCTTATTGTCTGAGTGCTAATTTGCACCCCATGAGTTTGCTCAAGCTGATTTTGAAGGAGACGAGCGGTTGCAAACCATTGTCTCAACGAAGAAACTCTCAAGTAACGTTCTTGAATGGCAGTTGTTACCCGTGGTCTACCCTGTCCTGGTCTTCGGACATTCATACAGGTCTCCCTGAATCCCTGCAACATTCTGGACACACTTGTATGAGAAACTCCAAACCTTTCTGCAATTCTTGTGTATGTCCACCCTTCTTCTCGCAAAACTACCGCTTGGGCAAATTGTGTGTTTCGCGTTGCATAGCGATCGAGTGTAGAAAATCAAACGAAAGAAAAACTATTGATCACTAGAATTGATCGAGAACAACTGATTTCAGAATGGAGCCAATACATGCAAACTCTGATAATCTCATCTTTTTTATTCCTGCTGGGAAAAAACATCTGAATTGAAGAAAAACGTTGAAGGTGGATAACATATGCATGGATAAAAATAATAAACATTGAGAACACCTTCAGTTGTAGAATGAATTTGAGATTTCCATAATGTGCGTTAATTTTTGTGCGCAGTGTATTAGTATGTCGCTCTCATAAAAACCCTCGTCTCTAAGTATTGGCCAAAAATTCGATTAGTCAAATTTCACCCGATACATAAACATAAACAGAAAACAAATATTTATTTCAGCATCAAGAATTTTCATGCTTCGTCAAAATAGCATACATTTCGAGAGGACAATTCTGATTCTGAGAATTAAGAAATTATTCCGTATATTCAGCGTTTTACCAAATAATAATACAATACCATAGCAGTTTATGGTCATCATAGTGGAAAAGTCTTAATTAAAACAGAATTCCCCGAATTCCGAAGCGATTAACATTATCGTTTCTGTTTCATCCGAAGTTCAAATATTGTGACGTGTGTTTGCCTCCAGAATTCGAGGTATGCAAAACGTTTCTGTATTTAAACTTCATGACGTATTCACTCCAAGAGGTTGGGTTCAGCTGTTCCGGTGGGAGAAAAACATGTTTACTCCAGACTCGTGCAGATCCTCGACTCATTTAATTTCCTACTCTTTGTCGAAGGATCTGCACAAAAACGGTTAGAACAAGACGGCTCACAGAATCGGATTAAACGTGTTTGAAGAGTTGATTAAATGTGTCCGCTCCTAAACTCGTGCCGATCGCGGTGAGTGAACAATAATCGATTTGTGATCTTCAACACCAATCTCGAGATAATTATGTGGAATGATTGCAACCATGCACGTGATTTCTGCTTTGTCCGTTAAAGTCTGGATTTTCCATTTGAATGCCTCCTTAAAATTAGGGATATTATTTAAGACTTTCAATGCTATAATACCATCTATACGCTGTGTCTGAAACGCGTCAATTTTTTATTTCAATTTACCCTATTTCAAAATGATAATCTAATATACATGTAGGCTTGGTTAATCGATCGTCTAGAGGTATGATTCGATTACCTGGCCTTTCCACTTCTTCTCCGTGACTTTGTTGGATTTGTAATAATTAAACTCTTTTTAATGATTTACATATATTTACAAAGTCACAATCATAGTACAAACACAGTTATACGGTACTGAATTTTCGTCTTTAACGGTTTTAATAACTCGAAACGTCTTCGATATGTCACGTCTTCGTCTTATTACAAGTTTCAGTCGTCTCGTCTTTAACTCGTTCGCGACTCGTCTTAATATAGTCCGCGAACCGTCTTTTCGTCTTAAGTTTCAACCGACTGAACTTACTCTTACTTCGACTTAGACCGAACTTGAACTTTACCCGTCTTCGACTTAATTTGAACTTACTTCGTCCCCTGACCGCAACTTACCCCGTCCATTCTGAATATCCTTTCCTCCTTTCGGCTTGACCACACCCTTAGGGAAAGTACCATCCCCTAGTCCAATAAGAATTTTGCCGTACCGCCTACAAAGATCTTCGCGAATTCCTGGAAATCGAATATTCTCGAAGGACTAGTACCTGATACACAGATGTAACACATCTGGTACAACCGTCTTGTTCTCGAACTTTCCCAACCCCCCAGTAAATCTCTTCAAGATTTACAATCGACATGACATATCTTCGACACCTCGAGGAATTACTCATCCTTTTTACATTATATGTACAATAACAATTCGTTCCCTGCAAATTCATTGGAACTGTCATGCCCTTCACACTTGACGAAACTAATAGGTCTCCAAGCATCCTGTTTACCATCTCAATTATTTACAGGGAACAATAACTGGATGCTACATACAGGGTGAATTACTTCCGAGTAATGGAGTCACCGTCATTTTTTTTAAATGGAACACCCCCATTTTGTCTCAATTTTCCGATTACTCCAGCTGAGCTGATTCCAAAAATGTATCACATATTTGAAACGTCGAAATCGAAATAAATAATCAAATTGCAAACAGCCCGTGAGTTCTGTTTTAGGATAATGTTTTCAATAAAATGATCACACATTAACGGATTTCTTTGGATATCTACAAGGGCAAAAAATTTTCAGGCAAACAAAATTTACAAGTGCTATATTTATGGAACTCCTGGTGAGATTTTGCCCATTAACAAATTTCAGTAAGCCTTTGAGATCCCAACCGAATTTTTTTCTTCAATTTGACTCAGAATTCCTTATCAATGAGTCAAACCACAACGTTTGAGTCCAACTGGTTATTTTCGAAAATTGAGGAAACAATGACAAAATGATAGAGAAATCTGTTCAAGAACGAATGCTAGAAAATTATTACTTCTTAGCTGTTTGAAATTCAGTTTTTTTCAAGAATGATCACTCGAATGTTCATATTGAGTTACTTGAAATGAGAAAACATTTTGAAAAATAACAATATTTTGTAATAGATCATCACCAATGACCATATAATCCAACTGGAAATCTCTGTAAGTCCCTCTGAATGTTGGATACGATTCGATGTAAGAATCTCATGAGAGCAAAAAAATTAAATGGTTCCCATTGTTGTCCCAGTAGACCTAACAATACTGGATGAAAGCTCCTGCGGCATTCTTTATACGTTTCTATCGAAAACACACATTCTTCTATATGGTCGATTGGGAAGCGGAGATTAACAGAAATCAATCTCCAGAAATCCTGGACGATGGCTCTAGAACGTTGTGTTTCCGTTCAATATCTCACATGAAAGAATGATAACCGTTCACAAATAATCTGCAGGACCAATGTATCGTTGCAGAGATGATGTAGAACATATGAGAAACTCATCATATTAAGTGTATGAACAGAAAAATAACAGATTGGACATTGGAGCTGCAGCATCCACCAAAGATGCCAACTGTTCAAAATTTTGAATTCAATACTAGAAATGAGTAATACCTATTTGTTTGGTGTTGAACAAACTCAATCTCCATCGATACACATTCATTCATCATATTCATTCAGAATCTAACCCCTGACATAAATATCGATTACTGTTTTTACATTTCCAACTTTGCAACTTGCTTATTGAAACGTTCTTTATATTTGAGAGAAAGTTTGTCAATGGAAAGACCATTAGTTTAATAATTATAACCTAGCATCATCTATTGTTTTCGCTGTCTTTCAATACAGAAAGAATTTCTTGGGGGTTGCTTGTCAAAAAATACCATAAAATTCAAATTTCATTGCCACCACCTATTAGGTATTGTCTCCGATTAGAATCCGGGGTGAAATGATGAGCCATGTTCCATCCATTGTCACATATCGACGCAAAAATTGAGGTTAATTGCACTTAAAAAGCTTCAAACACTCCTCAGAATCATTAACACGGTGTTTCTTTTGATCGATTGTGAGCTCGTGCGGTACCCATCTTACACATAGCTTTCTCATTTATAAATATTCTTGAATGATATGATGTACACGTTCAGATGATATCTCAACAATGTCTGCTATCTCGATCAACTTCACTTCACTTTTTTGATTTTTTCGTCGGTGACAGCCTCTTTCGGGCGTCCACTGCGTTCGCTGTCTTCGGTGCTCATTTCACCACGTTTAAACTCAGTACAATCATCAAGCCAAGATTTTGCTTCAACTGGTATTTTTCCCGTTCGAAAAGCAATATTTTATCTGCAGATGAATTTTTTTTCCATCTTTTTTCAAATAACAAAAGTAGTTACACTCACAACGCAATATCTCACAAACTAATGGTCGGACTGCTGTCAAATTTTGACACGTATCGTTTGAAGGTTGGTACCGCCATCTGTACATCAGACCGGGGACTTTTCAATCGGACTATTACATGTTTTATTTGATTAATATATGTTTTTAATTATGTTTCAAGTACAGAAGTCACTCCTTCTTTCTGATAATAATATTTATAGTTTTGAGTGATAAATAATAAAAACAATTCGATCTACAATTACCTTTGAGGAGTCAAATTTCTACCAAAATCTAATACTGAAATCAGATTCAAACCAAAATGATCGAAACAAGCGAGTTGTACCAAAATCTACCTATTTATGAAATCTATCGATCACATTCAAGTTGTAGTGGAGGTCCCCTCCAAAACAAAATCCTGACTGCGCCAGTGGAACTGTCCTTTTATTTTTGTTGTGACAGTTACGTCAACACCATTACTTATCTCTTGAATAATAGCGGCTCATTATGTTGAATACCGAAACCTTTTAGCGCAAAATCCTTCTCCAATATCATAGTTGGCTGAGGGCACCGAACTGAAACATGAACCAAACGCAGATTATCCCAAATGCTCGGTTGATATCAGCAAAACATAATATTCATGTCATTAGTATACCATTCAGTGCAAACCGCGAGATCCATCTTCATCCATGGGTACGCATACACACCTGCTGGAAATCCTGTAATCATCGTACAGGGTGTGTCTATCAGGTATTTGATTAACGTCTACTTCAATCAGAATACAGATTGTTCAGATGTTACCTTATCCAGATTGGTTCAATCTTTATCGTATTTAAGCTTTGAGTCGTCATATAGGCTTAATCGTAGAATGATCGATTGTTTAGCGTTGGTGAGGGATATAATGGCTATTTTAATGGACTGTATCTACAATTCTAATAAAACAAATCATTTTTAATTTACCGATTCTGCCGTCAACGTATTTGTTGAAAATATTCCACTGATGTGAAGGAAAGGGACGAAAGAATCAGGTGGAAATATCTATTGTTGTCGCAGAAAACCATCAATCACAATAGCAATATCTCAGAAAATAAACTCAAATTCACGAATCGAAACAAAAATCAAATTGTTAATCAAAATTTTATTAACGAAAACGAACGGACTTCAAAATCTAAACAACAAGTATTAGAACGAACAAAACAACCTACCCAGGTGCGGAGCACATGTGTACATAATATCGCTTCTGAAATTAAAATTATCTTAATGAATTGCCTTAGGTATCAACATATAATTAAAGGAAAATTGAATGAAGACCGCCTTGCTTGATATAACATTTATCATATTCAGAAACATTTTACGTTGATGTCAAATGAATCAATCAGGATTCAGGAACTCTAGTCAAGTTCGAATTATTTATAAAGGGTGTTTTTTTTAGAACTATAGAACTTTAAATTGCAATAAAACAACGATGGATTATTCGATTGATATGAATTTTATTTATCCTCAAGATAATCTTGTGGCATTACATTTTAAATATGATTTCTGGCATATAACCGCCACAGCTGGCTCGGGTTTAGTCCAATCTGGACGTCCAATTCTCGATGACTTTTTCCAACATTTGTGGCCGTATATCGGCAATAACACGGCGAATGTTGTCTTCCAAATGGTCAACGGTTTGTGGCTGCTTATCCGCATAGACCAATGACTTTACATAGTCCCACAGAAAGTAGTTTAGCGGTGTTAAATCACAAGATCTTGGAGGCCAATTCACAGGTCCAAAACGTGCAATTAGGCGGTCACCAAACGTGTCTTTCAATATATCGATTGTGGCACGAGCTGTGTGACATGTTGCGCCGTCTTGTTGAAACCACAGTTCCTGGATATCATGGTTGTTCAATTCAGGAATGAAGAAGTTAGTAATCATGGGTCTATACCGATCACCATTGACTGTAACGTTCTGGCCATCATTGTTTTTGAAGAATTCTACCAGCCCATAAAGCGCACCAAACAGTCAGTTTTTCTGGATGTAACGGTGTTTCGACCAACACTTGAGGATTAGCTTCACTCCAAATGCGGCAGTTTTGTTTGTTGACGTAGCCATTCAACCAGGAGTGCGCTTCATCGTTAAACAAAATAAAATGGACGTAGTGCGCGATACGTATTCCGCACAGAACCATTATTTTCGGAATAAAATTGCACTATTTGCCAAACAAAACTGAGAATGAATCACTTGACAGCTGTTGAATCGGTCGCCATTTTGAACAGTAATACCAACTTAAAGTTATACAGGGTGGCCATTTGAAAACGAAACAGACGAGATTACAGACGAAATAAAGTTTTTCGATAGAAATGCTCGGACAGGTCGATTTCTGTTTCGAGGGGGACAACTTAAGATGTAGGTTACGGACGCATAGCGCTTCAACCCTTGCTACTACAACCCTCACCCCCAAATTTTGAATAGGGAAGATGGGGTGAGTGATACCTCATTTGAAAGGTATTTTTATACTGATTTCAGCACAGTAATTGTTTATTCATTTTATGCATTAGTTCTCGAAATATTCTTAACAAAGTATTTGAAAATGAAAAGGTGTTTTCATGGCACTTGTAGTGTTTTGTGAAAAATCGACATTTTGAGCTTCGAAACAACCATGACTGTGGCTTCCTTCTTAACTAACTAACGCATGAATATTCCGAGAACTAATGCATAAAATGAAAAAACATTTACTGTGCTGAAATCAGTATAAAAATACCTTTAAATTGAGGTATCACTCACCCCATCTTCCTTATTCAAAAATTGGGGGTGGGGGTTGTAGCAGCAAGGGTTGAAGTGCTATGCGTCCGTAACCTACATATTAAGTTGTCCCCCTCGAAACAGAAATCGACCTGTCCGAGCATTTCTATCGAAAAACTTTATTTCGTCTGTAATCTCGTCTGTTTCGTTTTCAAATGGCCACCCTGTATACCTCGAAAAAAAAACACCCGTTAATTCCAACATGGCTCAAGACTCTGATTGGCCTGTCAAGTTAGTTTTTTCAAATGTGCCTTTGTTACAGATTAACGTCAAATATATATGATTTTACCTTCATTTCAGACTTTTCACCTTTCATCTTAGACATTGTCGAGTCCAAATGTTATGTTATCACTTTTTTATTTCTCAAGGACTAGGGATTGCACAAAAACCGTTTGGATATATTTGCAAATGGCTGGTCTCAAGAATAAGCTCGATGTATGGGTACTACACGAGTTTACGCAAAAAAATCTCATGGACCGAATTTCCATCAGCGAATAGCTGCTGAATCGTAACAAAATCGACCCATTTTGAAGCGGTTGGTGACTGGTGATGAAACATGGATCACTTACGACAACGTCAAGTGAAAACGGTCTTGGTCGAAACGCGGTGAGCCGGCTGAAACAGTGGCCAAGCCAGAATTGAAAGCCCGAAAGTTTTTGCTTTGTGTCGGTGGGGTTGGCAGGGAATTATTTACTACTATGAGCTGTCCACCAACGGCATTACTGTTAACTCGGAACTGTACTGTCAACAATTGGACCGTCTGAGAGAAGCTCAGAAACGGCGAGCTTTTGCCAATAGGGGAGGAATTATGTTCCTTTAGGCCAGACACATCGATAGTCACTCGTCATACGCTCTGGGAGCTTAGTTGGGAGGTTTTCATGCATCCACCTTAAAGTCCGGACCTGGAACTAAGTGATTACCATCTGTTTCTGTCCATTATGTTCTTGAAAAATTCGGTTCAACAGAAGATTGTGAAAATTGACCGTCTTCAATTTTTGCCAATAGAGACGAGAGCTTTTATGAGAATGGGATAATGATCATCAAAATGGCAACAAATTATAGAACAAAAGAGCGCATATTTGACCTAAATCAGATCAATCTTACCATGGTAATTAAAGCATTGTTTTTCATGAAAAAATAATGGAATCTTTTTTACTACACCTTATATCTTCTGAAATAGTTTTTTCTTGTACTTTATAATATAAGTGTAGGATTTAGTTATTGTTCCCTGTAAATAACTGAGATGGTCAACAGGATGCTTGGAGACCTATTAGTTTCTTCAAGTGTCGAGGGAATGACAGTTTCAATGAATTTACAGGGAACGAATTGTTATTGTACCTACATATAATGTTGAATGGATGTGTAATCCTTGGGGGTGTCGAAGATGTGTCATGTCGGTTGTAAAACTTGAGAGATTTACTGGGGTTAGGAAAGATCGAAGACGAGATAGTTGTACCAGATGTGTCACATCCGTGTATCATGTTCTAGTCCTTAGACTCTTCGAGAATATTCGATTTCCAGCAATCCGCGAAGAGCTTTGTGGGCGGTACGGCAAAACTCTAATTGGACTAGGGGATGGTATTTTTCCTAAGGGTGTGTTCGAGCCGGAAGAAGGGAAGGATATTCAGAGGGGACGGGGTAAGTTTTGGTCAGGAGAAGGAGTAAGTTCGAGTCGAGAGACAGTTCAAGTTAAGTCGAAGACGAGTAAAGTTGAAATCAGGCCTAAGTCGAGTAAGGAGTAAGTTCGATCGGTTGAAACTTAAGACGTAAGACGAAAAGACGGTTCGCGGACTAGATTGAGACGAGTCGCGAACGAATCAAAGACGACCGAAACTTGTAATAAGACAAAGACGTGAAATATCGAAGACGACTCGAGTAATTAAAACTCGAAATTCGGTACCGTATAAACTGTGTTTGTACTGTAAGTGTGGCTTTATAAATAGTTCAAATAATTCAAAAATGTTTGATTATTACATAAACCGAACAAAGTGACGGAGAAGAAGTGGAAAGGCCAGGTTCTCGAATCATACCTCTAGACGATCGATTAACCAAGCTTACATAAGATTATAAGTTTCCAATTGAATAAGAGGTGTTCCTGTATGAAGTTTGAGTTCACAAAGTGGACACTATTCCATTGAAGTAGTAGAACCACGTTACGAGCGTTTAACGAACGTTTCGACGCCGTTGTTTTTATTTCAGAAACTGAACTAAATGTTTGATTATACATCTTTTAAGACACCTCCTTTCATACAACCGTTATTCATGAATAATCTAGCATATGAACCTACTCCTGATCTCAATTCTGTATCAACAGCTCCCCCCGACAGCATCAGAAATCAGAACAAGTTCGACATCTATTCGATCTATGTCGCGTCCTTCTATATTTCGAGAAGGCATGAGACTGTTCACTCGTCAATTTCATCCATGATGGTGGATAATAAGATTTTCCTTTTGAACTGTCGCGCTGTTATTCTTTCTTAAGCAAGTCACATTTCAGCAATCCAGAAAACCATTATGCGACATGCTAAAATATAGACAGTACTTCGAGAATCGTGCAGATAATACTGGAAACATCCGAGTTACTTCAGATGACGGTACAGTCGGTAATCGATAAGAAGTTCAAGTTATATTATATTCGTTCCACAATATACTGGGTGTTTTAGCGTTTGACTGAAAATTATCAACTAGATATCCAATAAATAATGTATAATGTGTAATTTTATTGATGTGTTGACTATAGTTTCTGCGTGTAAAGTCATTGAAATAGTCTATCAATTTACCTATGTAGTATTTGAAGGCGGTTTATGCATACACTTATAACTATCGACTGTTTGGTACGGTTTATCCGACTTTTGCCTATACGCGTAGGATTTTTCCTCGCCGTCGGCTTCTCACTCCTCGCTAAGAGGAACATTCACTCAATCCCAGATATTTAAAATATCAGAAGGGCTGAGCTCGGTCGTGTCCGGTCCTTGTGGTCCCCCTGGTTCTCGTCGAACTTCTGGTCCTCTTACACGCGATCCTTGGACCTGTCCTTCGCTTCCTAGGAATTTTCTCACCGTCCTTGCAGTACCTAAAAGAACAGCTTTTTGCATTATATTACATATATACTCACCAAGTCCTAGTTGCTTGATATTTCTCTTGAGATTTTTGGGTACTATTCCTGTTGTTGAGATGATAATTGGAATAGTTCTCGTTGATATCATTCCCCACTGGCGCTTTATCTGAAATTCGAGGTCCCTATATTTTGAAATTTTTTCGACCTCTTTTTGACGCATGTTGTTGTTATTAGGTATTGCTACGTCGATGAGTATTGCTGCCTTTTGTTGTTTATCAACTAGCAATATATCTGGCCTGTTGTGAGGGACTGTTTTATCAGTCAAAACTGTACGATCCCAGTACAGTTTATAGCGTTCGTTTTCCAGGATGGTTTCCGGTCGGTACTTGTAGTATGGCACTTTTTCAGAATTAATTAGTGTTAATTTAGTTGCCATTTCTTGGTGTAGTATCTTTCCTACTGCATCGTGTCTCTCTTTATATTCATTTCCTGCAAACATTTGACATCCTCCCGTGATATGTTGGATTGTCTCGTTCGTTGGACAACCATAACGGCATCGATCGTCAGTAATAGTTCGATCCTTTATGATATGTTTGCAGTAATTTTTTGTTGAGATCACTTGATCTTGGATGGCTAAAAGAAATCCTTCCATTTCTGGATACATCGCACCTGATGTGAGCCAATAGTTCGACGCTTCAATGTCGACATGATCCTGGTTCACCTCGTTGAAATGTCGTCCATGTAGGGGCTTTTCTCTCCATCTTTGCAGTTTTTCTTGGATTGTCTGGTGGTTGTATGACAATTGCTCCTTGTGCAGTTGTAAAGGTGTTGATTCGTCTGCTTCACACAGTACTTTGTAGATCTCTGACGTGCCTGATTTGTCTTTGAAGTATGTTCGTAGACACTCAATTTGAGTACGGTTTATTATTATTATTATTATTATTGAGTAAATCTGTTAGCCTTCTGCGAACTGTGACCAATTTGATCTTTTGTTTTTAAATCGAAAATGATGGATTATAGCGTCTGTGTAATGAATATAAGGTAATTAGTTTGTCTGCACGCCAACAAACTATTTAACTTAAATTTGTTTTTAACCTTACCTATTCATACAAGACCAGAGAGGCCGTCGATACTGTTAATGAAATCGTTGACATCCTTAGGAGCCTTGGCTATTAATTCGTGGGTATCTAGAATTGACTTTCCTATGTGAGTGGTTCTTTTTGACTTTTTTTGTAAGGACATCTTTGGTACGGTTTGAGTAGAACGTGGCATCATCGGTCGTTATTTCTTTCAAAATGAGCTGAGGTTAGGCTGAAATACGAAAGCTATGGAGCCATGCTGACTATTTTCTCGCCTACAAAATTTAATCAGCTAAAAATGAACGAAATTTGGTTTCAACCAGATGGATCAACTTGCCATACAGCACGCTTTACCATCAATTTACAGTTCTAATTGTGCTGGTCTAGTTGGGGGAACAGACGCCTAAAATTGAAATAATACTTGACTCTTTCTCTGTAATCCTATAATGAATTTCATCAAAAATAACAAAAATTTCTTTGGGTGAATGAATTATTTAGAGATGATCAATATGTGAAACAAGTTTTTTTGGATAACCACGCTTGGGAAAACCTTTGTATTCAATCCATAATTCAAATACAAACTACCAGTTCTTTGGTAGAAAAATTCATCATTTCAGTGAACTTCATTTTATAGGTTACGAAAGAAATTAAATTTTATTCGATAACTCAACCCTCAGCAGCAAAAAGTTTCCACTATTTCATTAGATTCGACTTGTGAAACTCACAATTAACAAGGATGGATAAGGTTTTCTAGGGCCATCGATTGATTTTGAAGTTTGAAGGGGTTTAATGATTCCTTACATTTGAACATCAAGAAACTCAATTATGTACCAGATTAGTCCTCATAGTTGAGATATCGATTGACATTTATTTCATTTCCATTGGGAAAATTGAATACGAAAATTAACTGATTGAAACATTTTATTTTTCACTAAGAATATAGGAAATATGTCAAGAAGAAAGAACCTTTAACGAATCTAGGTGAATATGATGACTACCATTTCTTGTCATGAATCTTATTCGAATGAATGTTTTTATGAAATGTAAATATTCAATCGAAAAACTCAATATCTCCGAAACGGATGACATTTTTGAAAACACTATAAATGGATGCTTCCGTACAAATCTACGGCTGAAAAACCTCGTTGAAATATAAAGGGTGTCACATTTAAGAAACACCATTTTTCCTCGATATCTCTGATTGATTAACTTCTATTATCTGTTGTAAGTATCATATGAATCATAAACCATAAAAATTACTGAAAGAAATGTTTTAGAATTTTTCGAATATGTCGCACAGAAACCAAAATATAGTGGAATATTTGATACAGTAACTTTTCAGAAACGCCCTGTAACTTGAGAACAAATCAAGATATCTATTATCTGCTTTCTGTTGTTTTACTATTTCGAAAAAAGAGTTCGAGAGTCTTCGGAGATTTTAAGACTAACTCTTATAGAATATAGTTCTCGAGATTTCCAGTTCACTTTCGTTTTGAATCACCCTGTTTTTCCAAATTTGCCTTTTACTATTTGGCAAAGTCCGAAATAACGTACATCTTCAAACTTTGCCGAAAGGAGGCTGTTTGGATTAGTAAGGTCTAGAAATGTGTGCAAACTCTTCCGACATTGCCAGCAACATAACCCAAAGCGTCTTCTGCCTCTTTACTTCAAAATAATTCCAATTCTCCACCTATTACGGATCTCATCTTGAATAATTTCCCCAATCAAAATGGTGAGAATGGGAATTAACATCCGTTGTCCATATTTTGTTTGCCATTGATATATCATTATTATTCGATATTTTTTCGTAACATTGAAATCAATTAGAAAGATGAACCATTACCACTTCTCAGCAGCGAAATTCATAAATTTCATTTGACAACGATGCGAAGGATATTATAAAAAAAAACTTAGCGAGCTATATTCAACGACTAAAATAATCCTTTCAAACTGCAACTACAAAAAATGAAAATTAACAATGCACATTTCAAAACTTTCGATTTCAGCAATCGAACATAGAAATGTAGTCCTCTCTGATTCATTAAATAAATAATAAAAGACTACTTTTCAATATCGATATTGCTTTCTATTTGATCTCTACTCACTGTGAACTGTAACAAAACAAAAAGTTGACCACTTAGAAATTGCCTTATGTAATATTTGGCCGGGAACATTATTCTTCATTTGTGCGTCATGGTTTCTTAACTCTCTTGGGATGAACAGGCAATCATTTTAATGTTGTGCTGCGAGTTACTTAGTCATCTACGAATTCTCGATGGAATTACATCATAATATCCTTCGCAACAAATAGTGAACATCAACCGAGGGATGGTGTGAATATACCAGAATAAATATCAGTAGTTACAAGTTATATAGAAAGATATATTTTGAAACTTTGAGAAAATCACTGAAACTGTATTAGGAGCTTTAGAGTGTTCACTCATTCGTACGTCTGGAGTTACAGTAATGTTGTAATATATTATTTGAGATGTAATTTATTATGATATCATTGTCGTCAGTTATTCCATCTAGAAACAATCATCGTGAAATTAGTCTTTTACATTGGAGGAATTATTTTGATATACAAACTAATTGTAACCTACTCCGATCTGTTGTTATGGAAATATTTGTCTAATTTTTTGATGGATTGCGTTGTTTCATCCTGAGATCATTGATAGAATTATCAGTTTGGCACTCATTGATCTCTTTCAAATACATATTCCATTTCTTTAGCGGAGTATTTTGCCTGAATGTAATAAAGTTAAAGCTCACAGCATACGTTATTCGTAAGCGGCCACCCATCCAAGTCCTAACCACGCTCGGCGTTGTTCGCTTCAGTGTTCTAACGTCATCTGACAATTTCAACGTGTCATGGATAACTTTGCTGGACGAGCAAAGATTCACTACGAGTGTATATATAACATATTGAACAATCGCTTGGATAAATGAGTGAATGTTTAGACATTACAGATAAATATAAAGAAATATCATTTTTGCACTTCGAAGTTACCCAAAATAGCTCTCTCTATTATGGATCTCCTACCTTATAACAAATACCACAGAAATTCAAATTATATGCAAGGTGGTTCACGTGGCCGGTCCCTGGATTTGATGATTAATTCTCTCAGCATAACTGAAAAGTGACCCATAAATATGATAGTATTTTTCACGGGCTATCCAAATTTGTTATCGGAAAAACTATCGAACACAGACATGGAAAACTCGTTTCTCCAAAAAAATTATTATTTTGTAAATTTGACTGGTTTTCGAAATCGAATGGTTCAGAGACAATTTCTGATCATTTTTTTTGGGATTTGAACTTTCTCACAACCGAAAAATTCTTTCAAAGTTTCTGAGACAATAAGAAAATAACGTTGCCTGATAATGCACAAATGACTAAGGATAATAGTGCATGTAACAACGTGATATAGTAAAATGATTAGAATCGTTGTTTCATCATCGATTTAAAAACGATATTCCATTATCACTATCAACCATTTGGGTCAAAAAAAGTTTGAGAAGTGGAAGCTATATTCAACATGAACGATGACATTATGTTGAACATAAATGTGTTTGTTACCTAAGTAAACGACAGAGAGTATGAATGATATGTTGAATGGAAACTTGATAATATGTTATTAGTTAACATTATTGGAAAACGTAAAATCAACGTATTTTATACGTAGTTGGTTATTCAATAGTTCCATGCAATATTGAAATAACGTTAAATATCAGCATATTAATAATTATAAACAAAATAACGTAATATAGTTCTGAAAAAACTAGTTTGAAAAAAAACCCTTGAAATATAACTTTATAAACACCTGAGATTTTGAAAGCTATATAACAATGTTGAACATCCAACTAGTAACGTGAATTTCAACGATACAACGTAGAATGAACGTTGAATCAAAGTTGACCATTGGGATTTGTTGAATTGATTAAAAATTCTTTCTGTTTATATTTTCAATTGGATATATGAAGTCTATCACAACGTACTAATATCACTTTTTTCGCCAGAAAACTTATTCTGCCAATCAACTTCATCATCGAGGTGAATCACTTTATTAAAAATCGAGTGTTCCTTCAAATTTTCGGAGTATCAGCATAAAACGTTCCGTTTTTGAGGCACAGCGAAATCGATTGTCTCTTGCCTTCGAAACATATTCAATCGAGAGAAAAGGGGGAAGATTCATGTACCCACAAGATATTTCCATTGGATCGGGGAGATCTGAAGTGTCTATAAATATTCAATAAGCTTCGCCTTAGATATCAAGTAGCCTATGTAAATGGAAGAACGCCTTCTTCTAACTAGAGATAATATATTCTCTTCCAAGTCGACGCTCAAATTCCATCAGTTCGTTCTATGTCTTTTATCTTTTAGTGGTTCTTTCAGAAATATAGACTTTCCTCGGAGCGCTAGGTGAAGCGTTTTTATTCAACTCTGAACGAGTTGGATGTTTTATTGTTTCGAGGTATGGACTACATTACCCCATGGCTTATTTCCAGATAAGGGAATAAAGGAAACTTTTTTCTTAGATAAAATTCTTCCATTTCTATAGAAGTCATTCTTGATGCTTCCGGAAAAATTTCCAAATCGATGAAAATATAGGAATGAAATCACAACAAAATGTCATTCACATCAGTTTTCCAATAATTTTCTCGAGTAAACGAAAAAGTTTACAAAGAAAATGACTGCATACTTGAAAGTTTCACCACCTACTTTTCCATATATGCCATAAAATATCGAAATCAAATCATGACAGTATGACTATCGGCATTCAAATTTGTGTATTCCATATGAGATTGATATTTTTATTCAAATTCAAATTCAAATAAAAGAAAAACAAAGAATAATTTCATTTATCAGGATGATAACACCCAAACACAACGCAACGAAGGGTTCAAAACTATCTCCAAGAGAATTATATCCAGAGAAAGAACTGGCCGGCAAACTCACCAGAAATTAATCCAATTGAGCACGTATGGGATTACTTATGAAGAGCAATGTCGAATGGCTAGAATTTTTCACGATTTGAGTTTAGCTTTTCAGGAAGATTAGAAAAATATGCCTGAAAATTTCATTAATGACATCAATATTATCTTGGGATGCATATTCGTATTGGCTGATGATTGAAAGAAGAGGTGGTAACAGGGACTATTGAATTGGGATTCGGTTATGGAATAACTATAACAGAATATAAATAAATAATCGATATATTTAGTTTTTTTCTCATTTTTCCTATTTGGTCTCATTCTACATAAAGCAAAGAGTAGCAAACAGAGATTTGCTATCAAATATATGAAGGCTTGGTTGATCGATCGTTTAGAGGTATGATGCGATTACCTGCTTTCCGTCTTCTTCTTCGTGACTTTGTCGGATTTGTAATGATTAAACTCTTTTAATTATTTACATATATTTACAAAGCCACACTCAGTACAAACTCAGTATTGAGAAGATCTAAATTACGTCTTAATTATAAGTTTCTCACTACTGTACTGAATTTGGTCTTCAATTAGAGTGTTAATTACTCGAAACGTCTTCGAATATCACGTCTTCATCTTCTATTCTAGTTTCGGTCGTCTCGTCTTTAACTCGTTCGCGACTCGTCTCAATCTAGTCCGCGAACCGTCTTTACGTCGTACGCCTTGAGTTGACCGACCGAACTTGCTCTTAACTCGTCTTAGACTTGACTTGAAGTCACTTCGACTTAGACCAGCTTACCAGAACTTACTTTGTCTGCTGAATATCGACTTTCCTTCTTCCGACTTGACCACACCCTTAGCGCCACTTCGATATCGGGGGAAACTACCAACCCCTAGTCCAATAAGAGTACCGCCCACAAAGCTATTCGCGGATTCCTGGAAATCGAATATTCTCGAAGGACTAGAACCTGATACACAGATGTAACACATCTGGTACAACCGTCTTGTTTTAGATCTTTACTAACCCCAGTAAATCTCTTAAGATTTACAATCGAGTAATCGACCCGACATGTCTTCGATATCTCGAAGAATTAACACTTCCTTTCTAAGTTATATACAAAAGCAATTCGTTCCCTGTAAATTCATTGTAACTGTCATGCTCTCGACACTTGAAGAAACTAATAGGTCTCCAAGCATCCTGTTGACCATCTCAATTATTTACAAGGAACAATAACTGGATCCTTCATATATTTCAGTTGAAATAGAGGATAATATTCATCTCATTTCCAGTACAAAGAGTACCTCAGGGTGCCCAGACTTTTGACGATGTGTGTATTTGATAACTTTCATTCACTTATTATGTCACTGCTGACTGTTGACTGTTGGTCAATCGTTACCCAAATATTAGGCCTTTTTCGATGTCGTGTTTTAATTTCCGATAATTCTAGTGTCGTCAACTGGAAATTTTGGGTACAGTGTGAAATCGTAATTCTACATCCTCATTAAGTCGAGTCGGATTTTTTGTGTGTGAAATATCAGGTTTTCATTTCAGGGAATTCAGCCAGAATTTTGTATGATACTGTCGTTCTCCATCCGCTCGCAAAATCCCAACTACTCATTAGTACCCACTGTCCTAGAATTTTGTTCGAGCATACGAGCGATCATCTAAGCCAAATAGTGCATGCGCAAAGGTTTGTATTTCTCGATGGCGCTTCAGAAGCGAAACTGTGTAATTCTGGAGCATGTACTCCAGAGAATCCTCTCTCTTGTCGTCTCCCGTTTCCACGGCACAGTTACCCTCCGAACAAATAAAACTATATGGAATTTTATGGCACGGTGGGTTTCAATATCCAGAGATACCAACGGAACGTAATTTATTTGGAAAATATGCGATTTTATTATCGTAACTGCAATGTGGTTTTTATTACACCGACACGGGTAAACAGTAGGTGGTTATTGGGCAGTAATATTTTTATGCCTGCCGTTCATGGCACGGTTATGTGCTCCACATTTATCAATGTTTTATATTTCAATTTCACCACTTGATTACGGTTGGGAGTAATTTTGGCGTATTCTGGACAATTCAATTTTCATTCGGTCGGCTCGAAATGATATGAATCCTTTAAAATCTTTCAGAATTTACAATTGAGATGACGAAGTAGTGTAGGTATGGGGCGCAAAATTTTTGTTTTACCTGGTGGCGACAAAAAGTAATTGTACATGTCTGTGTCTCGCCGAATTTGTGGTCACAATACTTACTTCAAATATACCTGCATTAATGTACCAATAGTCTTTCGTGGTACTTGTGCATACAACTTTCTCATCCATAAGGTTCTCAGAAAGACACAATAGAGAATATCTTTCCCCTACACTAATTAGTGTGCAGGTACCATGATACCATTGCGCAGGCATACAACTTAGAGAATAAGAAAAGGAAGAAGAAATTCATACCTGTAATCCAGATATGACACTGGAAAAAACAGAGTTCGGTGATTTAAGTTACGAGGTGATGACCAGTTGAGTTAGTAGAGTGTTCAAGGATGTTTTCAAGTGCTGTACCACAATGAAGTTCTCGTCTGTTGTCCATCAGTGTATTAATAATCGCCACGAAAACGCGATACCCTAAACCTTCAATATTAAAACTTCGGAGTATCGGCTAGCTCTGAAGAAATGATATTGTAAAATGTTATTACTCCATTATAACAAGTAATCACTTTCTTATGTAGTCATTAAGTTGCTGATAAAGAGTAATTGATTTCTACAAATCTTTGGACTAACCTCTTTTCACTTCAACTGTAACTTTTGTATTCTACCAAAGATACAGAAAACTTCATCATCGCTTACGGGTTTATTGTACTATTTCAACATTTCCACTTTAAGAACACGTTTAATAGCATTCTGAACATCTTCAGGTTGTTCGGTGACTGTTTCTTGGTCTGTCTATCTGCAGATACTCATAAAAGCCTCATCAAATTCCAATAGAGTTTGGTATTGGATTCAGGTGAGACATATAAATCCCATACAAATTTCAGCTCTTACAAATACAAGGTAGGCGTTGAGCATGATAGTTTCCGATTTGGATTAAATGTATTATACAGCGTGAATCCATAGTGCTCGATCGATCGATAACTCTTGTAAATTTTGGGCTTGGAGAATGATTCAAATTTTGACGAAATCAAGAGCGCATAAGCTGAAATGAATAATATTCCAGATGTTCTTACCCTGTCGATGGAAATATCTTAAGGATGAGTTCGAAATTACTGCATCTTTTCAGCTGAAAAGGTCTCATCAATATTTATCGCTCATATAATCTGCTCCGATGTCTGCAAACTTTTTTTATAATTTCAATATTATTGGAATGAAGTGCAGTTCGATTTGAAAAAAGTTTTCAGACACCTGAGCGGATGTTCATCAGACGTGACTCTCAAATTATACAATAAACATACACTTTGATGTTGTCGCTTAAACCAAGCAAAGCGGTCAGGCATTTTTTTCTAGTTTAAAAACTAAAACACCCAAACTCATGCTTTCCAATATCATTCTCAGGTCTTGTTATTGTAAAAGGACTGGAATTTCATTTCTTACGTTTCTACTTTCATTTCTCCGATTTCCTACTTTCGTCTAAATTGGAGACTCTTTTCCCTACTGCATGTCACTGTTTTCTTTTATTCGGTTCTTTGAAAGAGGTATTTCCTCTAATCTGTTACTCTTATTTTGATCTGTAGTATTTTTCTTAATACCTTATTCTCATACTCTTTCAGGGTCTTATCTTTTTTATTTGTTTGTTAACTATTTCCTCAATAGTTTCAATTTTAAATTCTTCTCTAATTTGCTGGTTGGTTATATACCATGAGGAGCCAACCGCTGATTGCTCTATTTAGCGTACTTTGCAACTGATCCTTATTATTGTCTTTCATATTGTACCAAGTTACTCCTTCATACGTAATGCTTGGTATTAGCACTATTTTTATTATCTTCAGCTCGTTTTCTGAGGAAAGTTTAGTCTTAGGGTTGAGGTAATAACTTAATATTATTGATGTTCTTCGTCCTCGACCTCTACCAATTAAGTAATCAACTAATATCATATGAGGTCATAAAAACACATATTGTAAACAAGAGAACAAGCATACTTAGAACAAAATATTAACTTAAACAACTGGCAATCGAATTCTATAGAAATATGAAATATGTAGACGGTAGAAACTTGTTTCATCAGAGTCTATTAATCGATCTTTCACTTCATTTGTTCCGTACAACTTCTATTTAGTGGCTGAAAAGCTCGCTGATCATCGAGGTCCTGGTCGGTGAAGGAATTTGTAAACTTTCAACTCCTGGTTCCTAGTATATTGTCAGCTGCTGGCGTGGCCCCAATTAATTATAGTTGCCTCTCTGGCCTTAATCGCAACATGTAACAAGTGTAAAGTTGGACGTTTGATTATCGATCCCATCCACTCTTCCAATGGACTATTTGCTGCACGTACAATGTTTGTTATCTGGAATGAAAATAATTCAGTTGAAAAAATTCAAGAATCCAACATTAGGCCGAGCATGATGAAAAATCAAGGTAACGTTGAGTTGAGACAGCAGTACATAAAATACCGGAATACCTTACAGAAACTTATTAGAAACGCTAAGAGACAATATATGAGTAAAAACATCAAGAGGAATACTTCAAAAACTAAGACTCTTTGGTCATACGTGGATGCCCTCTGTGGTAAGTCTAAGCCTGAAACAAAGATAAATTCTATCTTTAATATTGAAGGACAGGAAAAAGTGAAGAAAGAGGAGATTGTGGAAGAATTCGGAAAATACTTCAATGAGATAGGAAAAAATCTAGCTGAAACCATACCCCATACACTGGAAATGAATGAAAGAGAGGTGTACTGTGATGAGACATGTTTTCTGTTTCCAACATGTTCAAATGAAGTAAAGGAAATGATCCAGAATCTGAAGAATGGTGGAGCGCCAGGCGATGACGGCATTAAAGTAGAACTCCTCAAGAACATCAAGGAAGAAATAGCGGAACCCATTATGATATTGGTGAATAAATGCTTTGAATCTGGAGGATTTCCCAGACAATTCAAAGTGGGAATCATCAGACCAATACATAAATCGGGAGAAGAAAACATTATATCCAACTATAGACCTATTTGCCTCATATCTAACGTGGCCAAAATATTGGAGAAAATACTGAAGACTCGTATCGTGAAATTCCTAGAGAAAAAGAAAATTTTATCTGAAAATCAGTATGGCTTTAGGGAAGGAAAGTCTACAGAGGACGCAATTAGAAGACTAGTCGAGAGAGTATACAGTTGGTTGGACAGTGGGAAAACGGGTTTGTGTGTTTTCATAGATCTAGAAAAGGCTTTCGACACAATTTCACATGGAAAGCTTTTAGACAAACTCTATCGATATGGATTCCGGGGAAGAGCATGGGATTTGTTGAAAAATTATTTGACAGACAGGCCTCAATTTGTACAGATCGACAACCATAAAAGCAAAAAAAGATTTTTAGAATATGGAATACCCCAAGGGACAGTGCTAGGACCGATTCTGTTCACAATATACGTGAACAGCTTACTGTTGATGAAAAAGAAGGGTGAGGTCATTAGCTTCGCAGACGACACTGCTATACTATACGAGGATGAGACATGGACGAATTTAAAATCTAAAGCCGAGGAGGATATTTCAAAGATAAAACAATGGCTCGAATCCAATAAACTAACTATTAACTTAAAAAAGACTATATACTTACCGTTCGCCTCCTACGAATCTGGATTACCACAAATGGGCTCACTGAATATCAACAGAGAAACGTCAATACCTGAAGGTGACGCCGTAAAATATTTAGGAATTACAATAGATAGGCATTTGAAATGGGAGAAGCATATAGACACATTAGTCAAAAAACTCAGATGCCTTTTGCCAAGATTTAGACATCTTAAAAAGTACCTAAATGTAGAAGAGCTGATGGAGATATATAGTTCCCTCTGTCAAACTCTGATAAGATATGGTATAATAGGTTGGGGTGGTGCATATGAATGTCATATGAAAAGAGTAGAGATAATTCAGAAATGGTTACTTCGTGTCATCTATAGTAAGCCTCTTTTATTTCCATCAGACGAATTGTACGCTATGTCAGGGGTAATGAATCCTCACCAGCTATATATTACTCAAATTTTGAGTGCTGTTTTTTCTGGGAAAATTGATCTGCAGCCAATAGAGTGTTCGTATGAAACCAGGAATAAGAATTGCATATTTACACCCAGAGCTGAAAAACGTATCGGCCAGAGATGCTTCTCATACCTAGCACCGAGAATCTACAGGGCAATCCCCAGGGAATTAAGAAATGAGAAGAACATTGGGAAGAGGAAAAGACTCATCAAAGAATGGATTAGACATAGAGGAAGTAGATGTTTCTAATTGTTGACTAATTTATGGCGGACACTTACAAACTGATGTGGGAATTCACAGTTCCTACTCTCGAGGATATCGATTTGGGTGTGGGTATAGTGTAAATGGTTTGGGTAAAAATTTGGGATAATATGAATACGTTTAAGTTAAATTAGATATGTTTGTTTTGTTCTCTTTGGACGTTCAGCGGATAATTTTTTGTTCTATTAAATTGTATTTTCATAATGGTAATGGCTTAAGAAATAATGTATACATGAATGTATTAAATTGTATATCGCGTACAGGCTCTTAGCCTCTGCGATTGTTGTTTATGATTCAATAAACTATATTATTATTATTATTATTATTATCTAACTAGATAGGCCACATATTTGATGAATATTCATTGCGGAGAATTTAATAAATAAAATGGCTCTCATGGTAATTCACCGTTTCCGTGAGAAGAAGTGATATAATTAGGGTTTGTGGATATATACCGCTGGCCGTCTTCTTTTCATTCATAATATTTTCAAACACGCCAAGAAATCTAGTCGCATGAGGGTAGATTCTAGCATTGTAAAAGAAGGATATTTTTCCATGTTGGTAACAAGGGATTATCCATCTAGAGAAGAAAATGTTGGTCGTGAATAAGCGGAACGAGTATAAACTGCTGACGGTACATTCATAATAACAGGGGTAATATTAATTTGAGAAACGCTGGTTTGAAACGATTTAAAACGAGCTCAATGGTATACTCATTTTTTCGACTGAAAGTTGAAAAATGGCAAAATACTTCAATAGTAATTCAATAGTATAAAAGCATTTCAATAAAATAGAAAACTTGAGTGTACAAATAGTATCTATATTTTTCATAAAAGTTTAATCCAACATTCATGTCATGAACAGATTCAATAAATAGTGACTTCAGAAAGTAATTTACACATCGGCTGATAAATTGGTTCCAATTTTGAAAGTTACAGTACAACTGTGAACTGATGTTAAAATTCTTCATCCAGACTAAATGGATTCTTTGAATTTTATTTTTGTCTTATTATTATATGGCTCTTCCATTTACTAAGCTATTACACTATTTAAATTTATCAACCAGTTTAGACACCACAGTTAAAATGATCCATGAGAGATATATGATTAGAATTTTGCAACCAGGTTGGTATCCAGTGCCCATCAAGAATGCAACAATTATTGAAGAGACTTTGGTGACAAGAAATATGCATATTTTAATGATATTCAATGAAATATTCGATATCCTTGAAATGTGATAGCATTCCACTATATTTTTACATCAGAGAACCTGAATTCTATTTCATGAAATCATGACTGTATGCGCCCCTTCGTAATTTAAAAAATTTGGGATCTTTGAAATACAAAAATAATGAAAATAATATGAACTGATTATTTCTATGATGGATGACAGCAATTTTTAGTGATATTATTGTAACTAGAAATAAAGCCGCGACTAGACGTTTAAGGCCTACTTCGATGTCAATAATTCCTGAATGAACTATAAGTTATTTTGGAGTTGCATATTCTTAAATCTAAATAAAACTGTCTATTTCCTTACCCTACCCAGACCTGAATATCATTATAACGTAATATAGTCGTTAGAGTCTGAAATGTTTTTATGGAATGAATATCTTCTATTAGCGTTCGGTTCTTTCCTATCCAAAACTATTAATTATTCAGGAACTAACTCCGGTGTAGTCTGTTAAAAGTGAAATGCCTGAATCACACTAAATGGGATGTTGCTTTACTGAGGCCGAAGTTTGTCTAAGTCAACGGTTTGTTTGGCTCCCGACGAAATGAATATTTGAATACTTCCGTACAGGAAATGATTGCGTGTGTCGAAAAAACAAATAAAAACTTCATTAATAAAATGGACCGTGAGGTGAAGTTGAAGGGGAGTTAGAGTGAAATAAAGATTGAGGAAATATTCGTGAGACATTGAAGGATTTGAAGGAATGTTCGTTCTCTCTAAAGCTATACATATAAAGGGTGTTTTTTAGAGCTATAGAACTTGCAATAATACAACGAAGGATTATTCGATTGACATGAATTTTATTTATCCGCAAGATAATCTTGTGGCATTACATTTTGAATATGATTTCTGGCATATGACCGCCACGGCTGGCTTGGATGTAGTCCAATCTGGTCGTCCAATTTTCGATTACTTTTTCCAACATTTGTGGCCGTATATCGGCAATAACACAGCGAATGTTGTCTTCCAAATGGTCAAGGGTTTGTGGCTTATCCGCATAGACCAATAACTTTACATAGCCCCACAGAAAGTAGTCTAGCGGTGTTAAATCACAAGATCTTGGAAGCCAATTCACAGGTCCAAAACGTGAAATTAGGCGGTCACCAAACGTGTCTTTCAATAAATCGATTGTGGCACGAACTGTGAGACATGTTGCGCCGTCTTGTTGGAACCACAGCTCCTGGACATCATGGTTGTTCAATTCAGGAATGAAAAGTTAGTAATCATGGCTCTATACCGATCACCATTGACTGTAACGTTCTGGCCATCATCCTTATTCGAATCCAAGGGGTTGTACTCACCCTCGTTAGGGGGTTGCAGTTGCAGGGATGCGAAGAGCGGAAAAGTTGTTCCCCCTTGAATCAGTAATTGTCGGGTCCAAGCGATTTTCCACATTTTCATTTTCAAGTCGGTAAATCGAGTTGTTGAATTTTTGTTGGACTGTACTGTATGAAATGTGCGTTCAAAAATACTCAAATATTACTTCCTGTGTTGGAACATTCGAATATTCCATCACACGCACATTCAATGTGGATTTCAGTTGAGGAAGGAGAATTTAATTTTTGTCAGCAACAAATCGATTTCTGCCCTAACGAAAAATCAAGGGGTGGGCTTATCACTATTCAGGAATCGAGCAATTTCTACCCAGATTAACACGTAATTGAGAATTAAGTCTGGGTGCCACGCTATCAGGATTCAGGCAATGTATTTTCAGCTCTAGACTCAACGGCTACAAGCAAGAAATTCATGCTATGTTTTACCACTAATTGTTGGCGCAGGCATGACATGACACACACGCTTTGTTGTTGTCATGTGTTGTATTGAATGTGAAAATTTACATTAAACATTGCAGAGAGTTTTCAAAGTTACGAAAAACTATCAACTATCAATTATCAAAAATAATTCGAAAAAGACTGTATGAAGTCATTCATTTGATGGAAGACAAATTGGTACAACCTATCATATATAAAAACAACATAGCAATTAAGGTATCACATATTTACAAACTTGTTGTGAAAAATGCACAAGGAAAACTGATTTGATGGTTTATTCCTGTAAAGTTATCAAACATTCTTTGGAATTTCGTGTCAAATATATAGTTTATAGAATAATTTTCAGTTCTCAATGATTGAATTGTGATCTGAACTATGTAGTAGATGTCTACTTCAAGCAGTGCACTGAGAACATTCATTATCAAGGAAATACCTATTCAGGTGGGTTCATATTCTTGATGATAGAATGACTAAAAATTTTTTTTTTCCTAATAAGCAAATTCCAATTTATATTTTCTGAAATCAATTTTTTTTTCTGAAACACAAATTTCCATTTCTGAATTTAAATTTTTTTTTCTGAATAACAACTTCTGATTCCGAATTACAATTACCATTTTTTGAAATTCAATTCGCATTTCTCCATTACATTTCACAATTTCTTAATTACACATAACGGGTGTTTTTTTTCAAGGTATATAACTTTAAGTTGGCATTTCTGTTCAAGATGGTGACCGATTTAACAGCTGTCAAGCGATTTATTCTCAGTTTGGTTTGGCAATTCATCATGAATAGACTCACGCCTGAACAACGCTTGCAAATAGTGCAATTTTATTTCGAAAATTATAGTTCTGTGCGGAATACGTATCGCGCAATACGTCCATTTTATTTTGTTTAGCGATGAAGCGCACTTCTGGTTGAATGGCTATGGCAATTCATCATGAATAGACTCACGCCTGAACAACGCTTGCAAATAGTGCAATATAAAATTACCGTTGTTCCCGATTTTGATAACCGAATTTTGTTTAGCGATGAAACGCTCTTCTGGTTGAATGGCTACGCCAACAAACAAAATTGCCGCATTTGGAGTGAAGCTTATCCTCAAATGTATGTCGAACCACTGACTGTTTGGTGCGCTTTATGGGCTGGTGGAATCATTGGTCCGTACTTCTTCAAAAACGATGATGGCCAGAACGTTACAGTCAATGTTGATCGGTATAGAGCCATGATTACTAACTTTTTCATTCCTGAATTGAACAACCATGATGTCCAGGAGCTGTGGTTTCAACAAGACGGGCAACATGTCACACAGCTCGTGCCACAATCGATTTATTGAAAGACACGTTTGGTGACCGCCTAATTTCACGTTTTGGACCTGTGAATTGGCCTCCAAGATCTTGTGATTTAACACCGCTAGACTACTTTCTGTGAGGCTATGTAAAGTCAGTGGTCTATGCGGATAAGCCACAAACCCTTGACCATTTGGAAGACAACATTTGCCGTGTTATTGCCGATATACGGCCACAAATGTTGGAAAAAGTCATCGAAAATTGGACGTCCAGATTGGACTACATCCGAGCCAGCCGAGGCGGTCATATGCCAGAAATCATATTTAAAATGTAATGCCACAAGATTTTTTTGCGGATAAATGAAATTTATGTCAATCGAATAATCCATAAATGTTTGATTGCAATTTAAAGTTCTATAGCTCTAAAAATAAACACCCTCTACATGTATATGATATACAACATGTACTTATATGATACAATGGTTGTGATGAATTAATTTCACGGAAATAAAGTCATCTCACTTTTTATCGATGAAATTGAAAGAAACATGATTCTGAAAATATAATGCAGGTATTATTACAAATAGCAAAAAGCATATTATGATAAAAATGTGCAAATATATTCATTAAAGTATTTGCATTATTGTGATGTTATAAATATACATTCATCGTAATTTAAGTAATGTTATTTCGCATATTTTATAATTAATTTAATTCTGCACTTACTTCGGTAGTTGATTTCTGCAATCTTTAGTTTTGATAGTTTATTTTTCTTTCATGTTGTGGTGACTATCTTTCACGTTAATCTTTAACGAACTAACTTACAAAACTCTAAAGGAAACTCCATCTTATCTAATAATATGGTCTATTTCACACTAGCAGAGCAACTTTCATATTAATAACCTAACTCCATGCATCAATAACACAGCATAATGAAACTAATCGATCTGCATCCATTCGAAGCATTCAGAATGCATGGCGAATAGCCACTCAGGCTGTAAAAACCCAAATAGGAGGTATAAGAAATGGGCCAATAGATAAATGAGGCACGATTACTGGCGGAGTTCGCTGGAATCCATCTGTGACGTAGATGATGCATAACATTCCATCCCGAGGGTTATCAGCAGGTTCATTTATCCCAAATCTATAGGTGTCTAGAGACCGGGATATATGAAAATATTCATCCGAAGAGATTCCCCTGATTCATGGCGGGCCCGGAACGATTTGACAAACGACTCTTCGAGAACTTTCGGGACTAGCCTTCGGAGTCACACTTCACAAATTAGTATTATGAATATTAATTATTCCGAGGGTTTGGCGGTCGCAAGAGTAATTCTTTCCGATATCGCATTTCGAAATAGTTCCGAACGTTGCGGTTATTTCCGACCGGTTATTAACGACCTCAGTTTCCACTGTGATTAACCGTTTTTTGTCATTTTTATAGTGGGTGTTCCATTAGAGAGTTCCGGATATCGGTGATGTTTTCATTTTATGTGGATTTTTGTGGTAATATTTTATGTTGAGCCTCGGCTATTAAGAGGTTCATATTAGAGCTGCCTTTTCATATAGAGGAGAGTTATCAGGGTTGGACTATTTGTTGAGCCAAAAGCAGAAATTTTTTATCTTATTAGCCGCTCTTCAAGCAATTGCTTGTATGCCATTGTACGGATTTATTCGTGTTTGTATGATTGTTATGTTGTGTTATAAAGCGTAAGTCTGGATGCCTTGAACGACTTTTCAATAATTACCTCAGTAATTGAGAGTTGTATCATTAAAGAGGAAATGATCTCCGTTATAAGTTTTCATAATAATGTGGGCTTGGTTAATCGATCGTCTAGAGGTATGATTCGATTGCCTGGCCTTTCGTCTTTTTCTCCGTGACTTTGTTCGGGTTTGTAATAATTAAACTCTTTTGAATTATTTACATCTATTTACAAAGCCACACTTATGCAGTACAAACACAGTTTATACGGTACTGAATTTCGTCTTTAACTCGAGTGTTAATTTACTCGAGTGGTCTTCGATATTTCACGTCTTTGTCTTATTACAAGTTTCGGTCGTTTCGTCTTTGATTCGTTCGCAACTCGTCTTAATCTAGTCCGCGAACCGTCTTTTTCGTCATACGTCTTCAGTTTCAACCGACTGAACTTACTCTTACTTCGACTTAGACCGAACTGGAACTCTACTCGTCTTCGACTTAGAATTGTATTTCGACTCGGACTTACTCTGTCTACTGGCCGCAACTTACCCTACTACCTTTATCGACTTCCTCTTCTGATTTGGCCACACCCTTAGCATAACTAGCCTTCGGAGTCACACTTCACAAATTAGTATTATGATTATTCATTATTCCGACGGTTTGGCGGTCTCAAGAGTAATTCTTTCCGATATCACATTTCGAAATAGTTCCGAACGTTGCGGTTATTTCTTGACCGATTATTAACGACCTCAGTTTCCACTGTGATTAACCGTTTTTGTCATTTTTATAGTGGGTGTTCCATTAGAGAGTTCCGGATATCGGTGGTGCATTCATTTTATGTGGATTTTTGTGGTAATATTTTATGTTGAGCCTAGGCTATTAAGGGGTTCATATAAAAGCTGCCTTTTCATATAGAGGAAAGTTATCAGGGTTGGACTATTGGTTGAGCCAATGGCAGAAATTTGGAACAATTTTCCATTATACTACGAGTCTCTCATAAATTGTTAAAACACACTGGCGCGCAACAAAAAAAGGTCACAAAGATTTTACACTGTTGTTTCCAATAAACTCAAGTGATCAAATTGATTCAATAATATACTAATTGACAAAGAAACTGCTACACTCAGAAGGGGGAGTAAGTACAGCCGTTGTAATAAGCCCCTTCTTTGGGAGGTATATGTGTCAATGAAAGAGCGGCTTTCCACTGACCATAAAAAAAGATGTGATTATAATATTCCTCAGAATGAGTATTATTGTGGGGTTCGGCCTGTCGCACTAGGGACAGGTCTTCTTGTTTTTTTTTTTTCTTGGGAAGAGGATAAAATTTTCAAGTTGATTAAAAGAATCAATTCTTCAAAACTAAATGTAATAAAACAAAAACCAAAATTATAATATTCACAAAATTTTTATTATTTGACTCAACGGTCAAGAAGTTCAATACAGAAAAATATCTCAAATGATCCACTACTCAACAAAACGAAACAAACTCGAACATTGAATTTGGGAGAATGAGGACTACTCAACAAGACAAAACTAAAAAGGAATACCCAAAAGATCGTTAAACTGTTACTTGCCCTTATCCCGCGGAGCTAGGTTGGTATACCTAGTTTTAATAAACTCCTTTTCAACTTTTCACACGAGACGTGTTATTCTTTTTTATTCACTTCACTCCCGAATCGCGCACTCAAAGCTAATGTATTTCCATATCACAGAAAACCATTTCACTTGGTTTTCTCTATTTTTTGTATATTCATGTCATTGGTCCCTCATATAAATCGATATTTTAATTTGAGGGCGTACTTTTTGTTCAATTCATGTATCTGTAAACTTTGATGATGAATATATGTTATTGTTTATCAAAACAAAATTGAAACTTTATCAAAAAAATACCTGTTTTACTATTTCTGACACAAATCGTCATTTCTTAGAGTAAAACAATTTCTTCTTTCTTGAATACTTGAAGTTCCTTGCCCTTATTTAAAATTACTCTGATTCTTAAAAAAAAAATTGTTGTCCGGTTTCGCGACCGACGTACTAATCTCGTTACTATTGACTCCCTTGAGTCCCCGATCGATACTGCCTTATTTTTCTAATCCACTCTCCCAATTGATCTCTCACAGAAGGGCTTAGTTGAGGGAATTAAAAGCAAACTCATGTTATTTACCAAATATTTTTCCAAAGAATTATTGCATTCAAAAATATAAGATCATCTTAACTGCGTATTAACCTTGGAAGACAAATTTAAAAACCGTGTTAACCACTCAATTTATGTGGAATTAATGATCATACTTGAGATACAGAACAAAGAATCTGCTGAAAGATCTGATTATGAATGATCGATAATTCGAACCTCTATCACTGCGTAGAATTTGGTTCGAATAAATTTTTGAAGGTTTCCCTAATTTCCGATTCATTACACATCATTTTTTATTATATCGAAAGACTACCAGAACTTTGTTGACTTCTAGCCCATTGTTTTACTTCTTTGTGTACACAAGCTGTTAAATATTGTTTGTATTTCAGATCAAAATCAATAAACAATAGTTTCTATAAATTGCTTATTGAAGAATCACATATTTTTCCTGGGAAACCTCAATCCCACTACCTTCCACTAATACTATTTTATTGGAAAGAATGATATCAATTCCCAAAATTTCAGTTCAACCCTTATACAGTTACACAGTAAAAATTTCCTTCCTTTAACGTTCGGATACTGCCAGATATCAGACAATCCTCTTGAAAGAGGAAGCCATTTTCTCCTTGTTTGAGTTTCAAGTTCCGAAAGACAATTGTCTCCGAATTATCGTTATTTATGAGGCTTTTTGTGCTCCCTACAAACAACTGAAATAAGAGAAGCTAGGGCGAAAAGAAACGTAACAAGATCTAATGGAATTTCATGGACATTCCTTGTCTCCTACTCGTAATCTCGAAAGGAAATTCAAACCTTTCTACCTGCCATACCTTACTGAGGTTGCCAATTGAGAATTTTCGCAGAAAAATATATTGTTTGTAGATAAGTCGTTATTGAGCGTTATTGAAGACTAGATTTTCATACCTTTTAATTTGGAAACGTTAGAGTCTTTCAAGAAATAATTGTAGTTAATTCGTCGAAAAAGTCTTGCAGGCTTTAAACGAAGAAGAATTCAAAATGCTTACGAGGTACAGGCTTGAGGCTGTTGAAGTTGAAAGATGGCTTTCTTGTAGAAAAACCTCCTAAATGAAACTCTTTTGCGCGACAAATATTGCTAACCCATAAGTTAATAATTTCAGACTGTAATTAAAAAAGTCGTCACTAGGATTTTTTTTTCCAATTTTTTCTGATTACTCTCAGTTCGAGTACACTATTATAATATCAAATAGTATTGGCTTTGTTATGACCAGTTTTTGAGATACTCAGGGTAGTACTATATAAAGAGGGGTGACCTTTATTAGAAAAGTTGTAAATCATAATAATAAAGGTCTTTATTCTGAAAAATTCAGAAAACACATTGAACTACACTATTGCAGAGGAGATTTAGCTTGCATAATTAGGTAGAGAATATTATCTAGTACCGTACAATCAATCTTAAACCTTAACCATGCGTCTATTTTTCCATCTAACCCTCCTCAACCTAACTTACAAAACAAAACGAAACTCTTTACTGAGCCAGACGGAAGTTTTAAGGTTGTAACTTAAAGAATCATATTTCCGTGTCTCAATCTCAGACAAGAATTGTGTAGTACTTGAATACTATTCTTATCGAAAGCAGTCAAGCAGAGACCGTAGACAGCACCACAATAGTTCATATATTACAGTATCGTAGACTCACACAGCAGAATTTTACTGGATTTACTCAGAATACCTTCAAATTCCGCGTACACCTGCTCTAGTCATTTTAACAACACTTAAACATCGACTTTGGATCTCCTAGAACAACTGGTTTGTTGTGAAATTTAAAATAATTGCAAAAAACGACTACAACATTCAAGTAACAAAACACATGAAAAAACCTTCACGATTTTTTTTCTCCAAACTCAATCATTTAATCCTTGCTGTACTATCTATGTTTAACAAAAAAAAAATTCAAACACCTCCTTCTGGATGTTCCAGTTTCTTTGTCAGTTAGTAAATACTAATGATTCAATTGGCACATTAATGAACGAGCAATCAACAGCCCCTGACTTCATGTGAGTAGGCACTTTTTTTTTCAGACGTTTTTCTCAGCCTACTAGAACTTAATAGGTTATTTCCCCATGATTATGTCATTGATTGTCGCAGCGAATGGAATGAGAAAGGTTATATGGATGGACGTTTCTTTGGAAAAATTATTATCCGGATGTGAAATACGCGTACATTCGTACAATTGGTAATTTGCATTTCAAATGCAAGATATAACTCGAAACCGGTGATACAATCGTTACGAATGGTTTACTTCCCATTATACTTCCACCGTTATGGCGAGCAATAAAAACTGGAATTTTATGCCTTTACCAGAAAAACTCCTGTACAAGAACTATAAAAAAGAAATGTTGTTTTAAACGGAAAGATATAAATTTCCGGGGTACTAAATTTTTTATCTTATTAGCCGCTCTTCAAGCAATTGCTTGTATGCCATTTTACGGTTTTATTCGTATTTGTATGATTGTTATGTTGTGTTAGAAAGCGTAAGTCTGGATGCCTTGAACGACTTTTCAATAATTACCTCAGTAATTGAGAGTTGTATTATTAAAGAGGAAATGATCTCCGTTATAAGTTTTCATAATAATGTGGGCTTGGTTAATCGATCGTCTAGAGGTATGATTCGATTACCTGGCCTTTCGTCTTTTTCTCCGTGACTATGTTCGGGTTTGTAATAATTAAACTCTTTTGAATTATTTACATCTATTCACAAAGCCACACTTACAGTACAAACACAGTCTATACGGTACTGAATTTCGTCTTTAACTCGAGTGTTAATTACTCGAGTCGTCTTCCATATTTCACGTCTTTGTGTTATTACAAGTTTCGGTCGTTTCGTCTTTGATTTGTTCGCAACTCGTCTCAATCTAGTCCGCGAACCGTCTTTTTCGTCTTACGTCTTCAGTTTCAACCGACTGAACTTACTCTTACTTCGACTTAGACCGAACTTGAACTCTACTCGTCTTCGACTCAACTTGAACAGTCTCTCGACTCGGACTTACTCTGTCTACTAGCAGCAACTTACCCTACTACCCTCTATCGGCTTCCTCTTCCGATTTGGCCACACCCTTAGCATAACTGCAATGGGAAGTACCATCGTCCAATAAGAGTTTTGCTGTACCGCCTACAAAGCTCTCCGCGGATTCCTGGAAATCGAATATTCTAAGGACTAGAACCTGATACACAGATGTAACACATCTGGTAGAACCGTCTTGGCTTCGATCTTTCCTAACCCCAGTAAATCTCTTGAGTTTTGCAACCGGCATGACACATCTTCGACACTCCGAAGAATTAACACTTTCTTTTTACATTATATGTACAATGACAATTCGTTCCCTGTAAATTCATTGAAACTGTCATGCCCTCGACACTTGAAGAAACTAATAGGTCTCCAAGCATCCTGTTGACCATCTCAATTATTTACAGGGAACAATAACTGGATCCTACAATAATACTTCGAAATTATTCAGTACGAAACATTTACAAACTTGATGATTTTTTCTATTCTTGGAAAATTCCACAATTTCCGACAAATGACGAACCTAAGCATCAGGTGCCATTTGTTCTCCAGTTGAATTAATGACTAGCTCTGCATTTATTGAATCTTCTGGTCTGAGATCATCGAATTGCTTGTGACGCTACAAAAAGGTGCTGTTATTTGACAAAAAATCGCGTAATCGATTTCTGTTTGAATTGACATTGTTCCTTCTATCGAAGACATTTAGATTGCTGAAAATTTCCATTCGATTTATCGTTTTTAATTTGATACATCTACGATTCGATAGGGAGAGAGGTTACAACTAACCTCCGTTGCTGCAGGAAATTCAATCAGATATGGAATTCCAAATATTGGAAAAATTTAGTAATTGATACTGAATTTTCAATCGGTTTAGTCCAAACTTGATTGAATTTGTTATCAAATGAAATGAAAAAGAGTACCTTCGTAGTCTGACGCTCAACGCTTTCATTTTCTTTTTTTAGGTTGTCTGCTGCTACCTGGATATTGATTGCTATGAAAATCTCCTGCAGTGAATATATGTGAGTATACCCTCTAGTTTTGACTCTCATCGATTTTATAAGCTTCCTGCACGGTTTCCTAGAGGAAAGATAGGTATGAATTACACTGGGGTAATTTCTATATAATTAATAAAAAAAGGTCTTTTGGTCTTTATTATGAAAAATTCAGAAAACCAATTGAATTATAACTACTATTGGGGTTGATATTTAGTTCGTATGAATAAGGTCTACTGTAGAATCAACTTTTAAATCCTTAACCATGCATATTTTTCCAACTAACCATACTCAACCTATCTCACAAATAGATAATATATCTAAGCGCCTCTTGTATGGTGACGATCGTTTGGTGATGTGTTCTTTCCATGGAGTTAAACCACAAGCATCGCCTTTTCATAGACCACATCCACTCTCTACAATAGTCGTTCGTCTCTCTTAATGATCTCCATCATAATAATTTCAACCAGTCTTACATCTTCTCTAAGATTTTTTAGTCTTGGGATTTTAGGTCCATTTTCCGGTTCATGCCTCTGAACTTAATCAGGTTTATGTTCAGCGCTATTTGACCGTGATCCAGTCGTTCTGCATCCAACCCCTTCACCTTGCAAATTCTTGCTCATTAATGTCAAACAATAACAAAAAAAATCCATAGTGTCAGATAGGTTATTCTCTGTACATATAAGATGGCAATCTTTAATTTTGAAATATGCAAATTTCAATTAAAATCCTGACAAATATTGACATAAACAATTCAGTCAAAATTCTACTTATTTCCGTTGGCAAGGTCAAACATACTCTGAATTTCTTAATTCCGAATCGTATGTTTGAATTGTTTAATTTTTCTCAAATAATCCTCGAAATTATGAGAAAGATTATGAAAAGATAGTTGTGTATAAAATTTAACCTTACCCTTTCCTTCAAGTTGCATTTCTATTCATTTACCACTTCCTCAGAGTTTGTCAATTAAGAATACCTATCAAAGAAACTTGTCTGAAACCGAAGAGTGTTTTTTTCGTTATACAATATTGGTACTTCCACTAGAATTCGTCATGAAATAGGCTGATATTTCGTCTTCCATATTCTGGAAGAATCTGAGAAATTCACCCTCGCTTCGAATTTGTTAGTAGCTCCATAGGAACATTTGATGGAATTAATGAGAACACTTTGGGATTGTATTTTGGGATCACTCTGTGAAATGAAAAGATGTTGCAAGGATGGAAACATTCCGAGGAGCACGCTCGTATGAGAACGGAGCAGCTGCCAGGGAAATATAACTATTGTGTGCCTTGCTCAATGGATATTGCTTTCAAAAATGAGCTGATTCAAAACATTCTTCCTTATCAATCGAAAAAGGATTTTTTTGTGTATTCTAGATCAACTACAATGAAATGAAAACTGTTTCAATTCAATATCTCTCAACCAAAGCGGAGAAGAAACTTTTCTTTTTCAAATACCAAGGTGGAAATTATTCTGAAACGATGAAGGAGGTTTCTCTGTTTCCAAAGACTTCTTTCTGGTGAACTCTTGAATTTTCGATTTCTATAATCAATGTTCATCATCATATTTATATTTGTAGAAGTTCAGAGATTTCTGTGAAATTACTTACAGTTTCAATGTGACTCTGATGTTAAATGATGAGGATTAGGAACCTAGTTTCCTAGAAATCTTTCTGAAATTGATAGCCAAATTCCTTGAAATCTTTTTGATATTGTTGACTGATCCGATCCGACAACAATACATATTCTGTTGAAAAAATTGGAATATACAGGGTTTCCAAATAAGACGTGAACCTTGGAGGACGTGTGAATATGACACTTCTTCTGTCGTTTGAGCCATATTTAGTGATGACCAGAGAAGAACAGTTTACGAGATATTTGAGTTCTTGTGATTTCTTAAGTATTTCTCACTTCACATCAGTTTTCGTCAATTTTTTTTACGTTGACCACATTTGATTATAATTTTCAATTATTTTCGTGACCAGCGAGAAGTCCGGATCTAGTACCGTTAGAACAGACGAAGCAGCGAGAAGGTTGAGAGTAAATTTCAGGCTGAAAGTAACCATAGAAAAAAATGAAAAAGAGGGCTTATACTTCTATAAGGAATGGTGGAGGTCATTCCGAACATACTTTCGGAATACATTTTTTGCTCAAATTTAGAATAATTTCAATGAAAAAATATTTAATTCATTAGTTTATTTTCTTTGCTTCTTTCCCCTTTTAAATCAAAATCAGCTGAAACTGAACTAGTTCCTGCAATCTAACGAAAACTTTTTTTGGAAATGAAGGAATTTGGCAACTTTTAAAATTATTTTGTCATACATAAGTTGTGGAATTCGGAAGTTGCAGGCAAATTTATATAAGAATTTACTATTTTTTTTATATGCTAACTTTCAAATCAAAGGTACTAATTCTTATTCAACATGTAATTCAGCATAGTTGAGCTTTTTTTTTACCTATCATATTCTTTTCTGATCAAAATAATCCAAAATTCAAATAAAACTTTGTCAACGTAGAAAAAATTTACGAAAAATGAAATAAGGTGAGAAATTTTTTGAAAAACACAAGAACTGAAATATCTCGGAAACTTGTTGATTTTCGCTTATTGATAAATATGACTCGGCAAATGAGGGATATGTAGGATTTCACGTATGCCTACTTATGCGTTTCGTCCCTGGCACACACACCGGACTCATCAGTGTGACTTTGGTATAATTGTGTGTGCCGTGTTACAGACGCTTGGGGAATTTATTATTATCGGGAGACGCCGGGACTCGAACCCGGCACCTTGTCGCATCTCGGTGAGTGAGTCTACCTCTTAACTTCTAGGCTACCGAATGCTGTGTTTATTGTTGCTATGTGGGCTTTATGAGAAGCCGCCACAGATACTAACTCCTTCAAATAATTTGGAAACACACTGTATATATTATATTCTTCAATGAACAATGTCTTCACCTCAATAGGAATTTTATTATTGGTTTTTTATGAAGTTATAAAATTTATTAGGTGTTTGGCATGACTACGTGGCTAATATAGACGACAAGAGTTATGGACATATTTGACGATTTCGATCTCATATCAATGTCTGGATATCCCGCCCTAATTTTTCAGGATTTCCCAATTGGCGCTTTTAGGTCCACGCAGTATAGCCAAGGCAGATGATTTATATTAGATTCGAATGCTGACCCCTAATCTGCATGCGGATAATATATAGCCTAAACCGTCAACTGCAACAACTCTACCCCCATAGAGTAAACGCGTAAATGATAACGCATGAATTTCAAATCTGTTGAAATCGTCGTCATATGATTCAACCACCGGTTCAATTTCATCCTCTGAACATCAGTATAAGCTGCTACTAATTCTATTTTATCGGCATCAGTACTCCGGTGAAGATAAATTGCTATGCGATCAGTAGAGCGATCCAAAAATAGTCTTCAATTAGAGTTGATTCAATGAGTGATTAAGAGATGTGGCTTGCAAACTACCATAATCTGATAACGCTCTAGGATGACCGTTTTGTGGTATCATCATTTCGATGGACCGAATGAAGGATATAATTTCGCCAATTTGGACTAGAATAGCTGCGGTTGAAATGTTGTTAAAATATTGTAACGTTTTTCGGTTAATTAAATCGGTACTTCCTTACTAACACTTTTTTTTTCAGATACACAACTATAAACAAGTATTTGAAGACGATTTATTTCAACTATTACACTAATTCATTTCCACTAACTACATTAATTTATTTCCACAACTTGAATCTATTTGAGGTACGGCACTGACTTCCGCTTCCGTCGACACTGCTCTCCTCTGCAGCTTCCATTGGTTGTATACCGCTGAGCTGGCATCTCTGTCTAGAATAGACATGGTCTCTCTATCGAGCTCTCGGTGCGTTCGGTACCTTCTAGAAAGAGGGAGTGGTGTTGGGATTGCGAATTCGTTGCAATATTTGTTGTGTTCTAAAATTGTTTTCAATAAGAGGTTTGATTTTGAATAGTCCGCTATCTAGGCAGCTGTCACCTTCGAAGCTGTATTTTTTAACATTTGCCAAGAAAAAACCAAAAGAAGTGAAATTTGTTAAAATTCAGTACAAAAACGGTGAAAGTTTTGAAGTCACAGTCAGACATATTAAAGCACTTTTGGTTCGTCGTGAAGCACCTTTTCTGCCGGAAATAGTAGAACTTGAAGACAAATGTAAGCCATGATAAATGTTAATGATTTGAAGAATCGAAACCATGAGCATCATTCAAAAACAACTGAGAATTTTGCCGCTGTAAACAGTAGTGTTGACGAAAGCCCATAGGCTCAAAATTAGAAAATTTCAGATATGTAGACGAAAGTCTGTTGTTCTGCAACAAACGCGCAAAGATGCATCATAATATGGTCGGCCTCATGCCTATTGGTATATTTTTCTTCGAAATAATATCTGACTTTTAATGGGCTATAACTTTGCTTCAGTCATTTTTTTTTTCAAAATTCTGGGCTTTATTGTTGAAAATTAGTTATATATTTACGATTCAAAGTATTGTCCATCGCTGGCCAGTACTTTCGCCCATCTTTCGGGCAGCGTACGAATCTCGCGTTGAAAAAACTGGTCATCTTTTGAAGCGATCCACGAATCGATCCAATTTTTTCACTTCTTCAAAAGATCGGATATGCTGTCAGCCAGGCCGTGTGCCATTGATCGAAACGAGTGATAGTCCGAGGTAGCAAGTCTGGAGAATACTGCGGGTGGGGTAGGACTTCCCATTTCAACGTTTTCAAGTATGTCTTGACCACTTTCGCAATATGGGGTTGAGCATTGTCATGCGTAAAATCACTGTATCATGTCTCTCGCTGTATTACGGCCGTTTGTCTCTCAATGCTCAGCTCAAACGCCTTAATTGCGTTCGATAACGATCGTCTGTGATTGTTTCAGTCGGTTTTAACCACTCATAATGATCTACGCTGAGATGGTCCCACCAAAATACTTTGCATGACCTTGGAACCGTGAATATTCGGTTTGGCCGTCAACGTGGAAACATGGCCGGTATATCCCCATGATTTTCTGCGCTCGAGATTATTGTAATGAACCCATTTTTCGTCTCGAGCCACAATACGATGCAAAATCCTTTCTGGCAGTAAATAAGAAAATATTAAAACAGAACGTTCCTTTTGGTTATACATTTGAATAAATATGTTTTGATTTATCACTTGAATTCAATAAGTTTCCATGAATTAATTCTCAACTGATTCATTATCTTGAGTAATTGCACAAGTGCATCAAAATTACCGATAATTTTGCATGTCAGCGTGTTGTCATAAAAACTGCATGAGTCGATTCTCAGTTTTGCAGAAAAAACCCAACACCGAAGGTGGAGGGCTCTGTCTCCAAAAATGAAAATGACCGAATGCAGTTTTTCAAAGAAAACACGCTGGAATGCGAAATTATCCGGTCATTTTGTTGCACGAGTGTAATTCGGGGGAATATTTCCCGAATAAACTGTTAACTTGTCAAAGGGACATAGATTCCATAGATGCCATAGATTCAAACTGTGTAAGATTCATAGAAACTATGCATCTATAAACAGAACAATTATCGCAGTGCTATTTCGCTTCCTACAATGCAATTATTGCTGTAATTTCCGATAATTGTTCTCAATATACATAGAATTTTTGACAGGACGGGAAATATTCGCTGTAATTTTAGATGAATGTTCTCCACATACATAGAATTTTTGACAGGAGGGAAATATTCATTAAAACTGAACAACTTTTTGTTGTTTTTTCATCAACCCAGCTTTCGCACTGACATTATGTCACAATGATGTGAGCAAAGCCATATCGTAAAAATTTTCTCATTTTTTGAAATTGGGTAAACTGTTTGTTTGTCCCTTAAAAATGAACTAGTTCACATAAAGCCATAAATTGGCAATCCGAAAAAATTTTACTTCAAAATTATTCCACGGGATATTTCAAAACTATGGTTTAACAACAAACTTCTGATCAACCCTCTATAATGACAACAAAATATTGACCATGCAAGTTGAAATTAATAATAATTCTATCTTCAGTTCACTGTAAATTTTGTCGCACCTGAATGTATAATAATTTATTTATCACTATCTCAAACGCGATTTTTGCAAATAATCCATATATAAAATTTCCAACAACCAGCTACATCGTTCTTGCGATCTGCTAGTGAATGCCCAACAACTATACTGGCAACATACAAGAAGTAATGAACTCTTAAACGGCCGTGTAAGAGCATAATGATGTTCTCTTGTAAACGGCTGAGCGGGGAAAACGCTGAAGATTAGCAGAAATCAATCTCTGGAAAGCCTGCAGTGTGTGGTCCGATGTTCAGTGAACCACCAATCGTCCGCTGTCCAGACCCCGGAGAAGGGAATTTGCAGTATATTTCGCATCGGAGATATACGCTTCGGTCCGCCGTGAGCGAGATTTCTCGCTGCCCAGCCGAATGGGTTTCGAACTTCCTTTCCGAGCCAATAAAACTCCTTCAATTCTGCAACTTCGGTAAATATATTCCGGGAAGATGTCATATTTATTTAACAAATTTCGAGAAAATTCGATTTCGATGTCGGTGCGAAAGAATTGGTCGAATTGGTTCAACTATTATGTCCAAGTTTTGAAAAATTAATTTGCCTTTGTAACTACACTATTGCTGACGGGATTTTTATTGAGCGTTTGAAGCACATGCCCACGTTTGTCGTCAGTAGTCTGTTTTTTTTTTTTGGTGTTATCAACTAAGAGGTGGAAATGGTTGCTTTGGTGCAATGAATATCACTTCTCTTGGGAATTAATTTGACTATAAATATTTCATGAACTTGACGCAAAGAGATATTGGAATAGCATTGGAATGCAACTTTGGATCTATGTTCAAAACACTTGCACGCTTCCCAATGGAGAAGTCGGGATCATCACGAACAGACTGATTGACCCGCTCCACATTCTTGATCCTGTTGTGATTTATCTCGTGTTGGATCGATCTCATCAAACTTTTTCACTCATTCCTGAATGAGAGCAATTCTTGGCTCATCATTGAAGTGACAGAAACCTAGAATATTGGAGAAATTGCGTCGCGACAGATTTACCATTCTTGTCAAAGGACCCCGCACGTTTCTTATGGGAAATGGCTTTCCGTGAATTTGGCTGAATTTTTGATATGTTGTAGTTCTTGATAAACTGATCAGAAGTGTCCATTGCGACAGAACTCAAAAATGGACAGTTTTTGAGATATGGAGCTTTGAAAATGGATTTTTTGCAATTTTCGGGGTTTTTGCTCATCAATCCGGGAGCTCTCATTTCTGGTTGGGATGGAATTTGGATGTTCGGCGGCCAGAACCCGACTGAGGAATGATCTTCCTTTGTTATATCAGGCACCGCCATCGATAATTTTTTATACACTGCTCCACATTGGCTATGAAATAGGATACAAAATCCATGATCTTCCATACATCTTTTCATGCCACAAGATAACGCCAGAATAATTCACATGACCAAGAAACGACAAATTGTGAGATTTTTTTAAGAGAGACCATAATAACTGAATCCTCATATATCTGATGTCCAATAATATCAAATATGTTAGCAAAAATGTTCATAACCAGGCACCGCGAGCTGTAATGGGGGAAAATGGGAAAATCAAAATCATATATCCTCAGGGATAACAATTGTGATCACTGTTGATGTCATTTACATATGATATGTGATTTTTTTCTCACAAATCTCGATAATCTGACAATGGGGTGCCAAGACATTTTCCTCAGAATGTCTCGAAATTGATGGTAGCATCTCTCAGACAAACGAATCCGTGAAAATGTCTGCAGTTTTGATACAATATAGTACTATCCGGGTAGAATATAGAAGTCCAAGTGTTGAAGCTAACTATGAATGGAACTTCCGATATTAACCCACGAATTCTTGAAAATACAATTTTTTTTATGAACTTTTCGAAGTTCACACAGACGAATGAATATTATCTAATTTATAAGTGCTCTATTCAATGAAATTGTTAGGAAAATCGGTAGATATTCACTGTATTGCATTGATCGTTATAGCTGAATTTTGAGAAAAGATAATTAAGAAAATTGAATTTGAAAATCAATTTTCAGAAACACATAACACATGCATTAAATTGGGGGAGTAAGTATTACTGAAATGAAACAGAATTTTGCTAAGAAAGTTTTCCTTCTTTTTTAATTTTTTTTTTCGAGAATTCCGAACGGATTTATTCTCATTTATTTTTATTTTCGGTATTCATGCCGAAATGTTATACTCTCTTTGTTACTGAAGCAAATATCATTTCAATTCTTCTAATCATTAGTGAAACGTCTCTTAATTTGTTTCCAGAGGAAAATTAAAGAATGCCAATTAGTTTCGTAGAAATGTGAATAATTGAATAAAATAATTGAAGCACCTTTGGTATTCATTTAATATTCATTTCTACGAAAAAATTGTTCGTCGAAATCAATGCGCTGATAATATTCCACAGGGTATTTCATTTTTTTTCGCGTGTGTTAAAAAATCGATATGCCAACATGGGTGTGGAAAAGAGATGCGTTGGCATCCCGTGAAATGAAAAACTAAATATTCATGTAGGGCGGTCCCAGTGTAGAAGATTTTCCGTGTCATGATACCTTCACACCTCACTTGACCGATCAGGATATTGCTCTCGCACGCACATTCGGCTCTGATTGATGGGCCTAAATCGGTCGCAATCAGAACAGTTGATAGTTTCCATTGCGACTGATGATTGATTTTCTATTTACCCACCGGATGAAAGGAAATTATTTCATGAGCAAGCACCAAACTGTGCCAGTCGTTCAATGATGGATGCTACGCACTGGTTATTTTACGATTTTGTTTGCGGCTTTAGATTTGAAATTAATCATAATTCACTGGGCTGCATGATGAACCTTTGGAATTTTTTTTTACTCTGACGGTGATATTTGATCGATTCGGTCTTCACTTGATAAACATACGAGTTTATACCTCCTTTTTTTTGTGAAAACATCTTCGGTCTCTACAAATCTATTCAAAAATTCAAACTCGATTATTTTGGATGTCTCTTCTTGAGATATCCTAGATCATACAGTGACATACTCAGATATAAAAAGTATTCCTTATTTGTCTCCAATGTCTTTTGAATTACAGACACTTGTTGAGATTGATTTTGAATAAGTTTTCCAAAGAAGTTTGTTCACTCATAATAAGGTTTTGATAAGTTTTGAGATCATACGTTTAGAGTTTAATACAGAATATAATATAAAAATTTCACGTGATCCAAACTTATCAACACAATATACTAAACCTACTAACCTATCTTTATGAGTGTAAATGGTAACGCAGTAAGTAATGGAATCCAAAGTGCCGACAAAGAGATTCTTGGAGACAAAGGGATGATTATACACTGCGCAAAAAAAATAACGCACATTCTGAAAATCTCAATTTTAATGAAAGTTAACTCTACATTGACTTTATAACTTACTTATTATTTATGTTCTCTCGGGAAGGTTTTGAACGAAACAAGACACATTAAATGGAAGAAAAATTCAGGATTTCACCGAATCTTATGCGAAAGAAGAGAAATAAACAATTTTCAAAATACTGGAATGCTGATAAGTGATTTAATACTTGGTATTTCCACCCCTTGCGTTAATTACAGCTCGGCAACGACGCGACGGTTCATACTCAAAATGAGTGATCCTAAAATGTTCTGATCTAATCCTTCCCAGATTTCTCTGAGTTGGATTCCTAAAACATTAAGAGTAGCTGGATGATTTTCTGAACTTCTCAGCCTTCTATTTAGATTGTCCCAAACCTGCTCAATCGGATTAAGATCTGGACTTCTTGCTGGCCATTCCATTCGAGAAACTTCAACCTCTTCAAGGAACTCCTGAACGATGCGCGCACAATGGGGTCTGGTATTATCGTCCATAAAAATGAAATTTTCACCAAATGGGGCAAATTGCACTACATGCTCATCAAGAAAGTTCCTTATATACCTATCAGCATTAATAGCTCCATTATCAACGACCACTAGGTCTGTGCGAGCAGTCAAAGATATTCCACCCCATACCATAATCGATCTTCCCCCAGAACCAGTAGTATTCAGGAAATTGCACTAAGCATATCTTTCATGTGGACGTCTGTTTACAAGGGAACATCGATCACAATGGTAGAGGCAGAATCTAGACTCATCTGTACAGAGAACTCTTTCCCAATCAGTGTCTTCCCAGTGGATATGCTCTCTCGCAAAATCCAAACGCGCCCTTTGATGGGCTGGGGTAAGAGCTGGGCCTCTTGCCGCGACACGAGGCCTTAAATCATATTCTGTGAGGCGATCTTTTATTGTCTGAGTGTTAATTTACACCCCATGAGTTTGTTCAAGCTGATGTTGAAGGAGGCGAGCGGTTGCAAACCGTTGTCTCAACGAAGAAACTCTCAGGTAACGTTCTTGAATGGCAGTTTTTACCCGTGGTCTACCCTGTCCTGGTCTTCGGACAATCATACCTGTCTCCCTGAATCGCTGCAACATTCTGGACACACTTGTATGGGAAACTCCAAACCTTTCTGCAATTCTTGTGCATGTCCACCCTTCTTCTCGCAAAACAACTGCTTGGCCACATTCCTCTTGGGTCAAATTGCGTGTTTCGCGTTGCATAGCGGTCGAGTGTAGAAAATCAAACGAAAGAAAAACTATTGATCACTATAATTGATCGAGAACAACTGATTTCAGAATGGAGCCAATTCATTCAAAATCTGATAATCTCATCTTTTTTATTCCTGCTTGAAAAAAACATCTGTATTGAAGAAAATCGTTGAAAGTGGATAACATATGCATGCATAATTCTGATAAAAATAATTATCATTGAGAACAACTTCAGTTGTAGAATAAATTTGAGATTTCCATAATGTGCGTTAATTTTTTTGCGCAGTGTATTTCAATTATCATCTCAACAACAGGAATACTACCCAAAAAATATCAAGAGGAATATCAAGTAACTAGAACTTAGCAGTATATATGTAATAGAATGCAAAAATTTGTACCCAACCGGCATTGAATATTGTTTATAGGATATAAGTCTTTGTGAATCAATAATTTCGATCAAAAAATACCATCTGAAAATTTCATATGAATGGCATTGTTTACAATCATACTTGATAGTCGTCAAGTTGTTGTATTTCGTTATTCTCAAGGCAATTGATATTTAATATGATATTTTCAGTTTAGTTCCACAGAAGTTAATTAAAACGTTTTGTTCATTTTAAAAAGGCAGTCGTAGATAAAACGTTGTACTATTCATGTGTGATAATGCATCATTACTTTATTCAGGTGCTAACATAACTCGTGCTGACATACTCGTTTGCAACTTACAGACTCATATAGTAATGATGTCTTCATCTCACTCGTATAGTAATGATGTCTTCATCTCACTCGTATAGTAAATAACTGTTATATAGTTAGTATATACAATTGTCTACTGATACTGTCAAAGTTAATAGAATTTAGAATATCTCATTTGGCATTCATTATGGGTGTCTCAATATTCTACCCTAGTTATAAAATTTTCTCGATATTATTCGTATTGAATAAATCTAAATTGGGTTTAAAAGAGAGGAAACAATGAACCATTGTGTAAAATTCACAGTGTTTCTTGTAAGAAGTAAGTTGGCAACCGGTGTCCGCGTAACTCAAATGCATTCATCTCCCTTTGTATTTAACTTCGCAATTCTTCCACCACCTCGAGAAAATAGGACAATATTTCATCTCCCAATATTCTGCGAATGGTGAAACTCGTGAAAACTTTTATGATTATTTGACTCTTAAACTCGGAGACGTGCTTTTTCGAATTGGTTTTCCCAAGTTCAGTAACTCGTTATAGAAAATACTACATCGTGTTTATTCTATCTACCAAACTGGAAATTCCTCTTGTGTGGATCTACACCGTATGGATATTTGAGTTGCCTCCATGTTATAATCCCCGGAGCTCCGCAACTTCCCCGGATGCATCGCAAAACTTCCCGATAAAGTGGCACCTGAGTTTCCGAAACGCAAGCCGACTGTCCAATAAATATATAATGGGATTTTCAGTCGGCTAACAAATAGAAGAAAGAAAATTTCTGCCACATTGATGCGGGTCCAGAACTAGTCGTCTGTGGAAATGGCCGATCTGGAAGATACCGGAACCGAGTCCAATTCCGTTTCGCCATAGCGAGGATCGATAATAATTCACTTCCGATGACTCCGATATTTGAGGCAACACGTTGGTTACGACAATATTTTTCTAGTGTTAGGAGGCCACTCCGAATACGAATCGTTCTGTGTTTTGTCGGATAACACCGGAAGGAAATAAGCTTGTGAACGACTTTCGTTAAGAGTAGGTGAGAGATGATACTTTTCGAATATATTGGAAATTTTCAGATAGTCTTTTAGAGGTTTTTGATCATAAAAATTTTGGGAAGATTAGGTTTAGAAAACTTTTTTGGCTACTTCTTCCGTACGCCTGTTACGCCCTTGAAGACTTGTTAAGTATATAAAGGGTGTTTTTTTTAGAGCTATAGAACTTTTAATTGCAATCAAACAACGATGGATTATTCGATTGATATGAATTTTATTTTTCCGCAAGATAATCTTGTGGCATTACATTTTGAATATAATTTCTGGCTCGGATGTAGTCCAATCTGGATATCCAATTTTCGATGACTTTTTCCAACATTTGTGGCCGTATATCGGCAATAACACGGCGAATGTTGTCTTCCGAATGGTCAAGGGTTTGTGGCTTATCCGCAAAGACCAATGACTTTACATAGCCCCACAGAAAGTAGTCTAGCGGTGTTAAATCACAAGATCATGGAGGCCAAATCGCAGGTCCGAAACGTGAAATTAGGCGGTCACCAAACGTGTCTTTCAATAAATCGATTGTCGCACGAGCTGTGTGACATGTTGCGCCGTCTTGTTGAAACCACAGCTCCTGGACATCATGGTTGTTCAATTCAGGAATGGAAAAGTTAGTAATCATGGCTCTATACCGATCACCATTGACTGTAACGTTCTGGCCATCATCGTTTTTGAAGAAGTACGGACCAATTATTCCACGAGCCCATAAAGCGCACCAAACAGTCAGTTTTTCTGGATGTAACGGTGTTTCGACATACACTTGAGGATTAGCTTCACTCCAAATGCGGCAGTTTTGTTTGTTGACGTAGCCATTCAACCAGAAGTGCGCTTCATTCATCGCTAAACAAAATAAAATGGACATAGTGCGCGATACGTATTCCGCACAGAACCATTATTTTCGAAATAAAATTGCACTATTTGCAAGCGTTGTTCAGGCGTGAATCTATTCATGATGAATTGCCAAACCAAACTTAGAATTAATCGCTTGACAGCTGTTAAATCGGTAGCCATCTCGAACAGAAATGCCAACTTAAAGTTATATACCTCGAAAAAAAAAACCGTTATCGAGGAACAGTAAATTAATCAATGGTAGGTTACTATTTCATTCCATGAATGATAATTGGATGATAATAATTATTATATTTTTTCTATTTTTGGAGGAAAATTATCACCTCTTGGAATATAATCAATTTTTATTCTATACAATTAAGGAAAGTAAGTTAACTCAAAACTTCACAAAAGATTTCCTTGACTCATCATGAATACAGATTTCTTATGTGCCTTTGAACTCTCTACGTCCAGAAACTGGCAATCAAGTCAGCACAGAAATACATCTCTGCTTAGGACGTCGATTTCGTTGGTCATGTATATATTCATGTGTAAATTTTTATACTGACTCACTTCCTACAGCCAACCATCCATCATCCTAATCCGTGAAGTGATCTCTCACAATATTTCCTCCCTTTTCCAGTCTTAACTATCAATGCAATGAAATCCTGGGGATAGTCAATTCTGAATTGAAATCTCCAGCTTCGATCAGCAGCAATCTTTCAATAGCGGTCAATAGTAACGAGGTGGGGAATATCCTTCTTAAGGATTGGCGAACCGTTCAGTTAATTCATTGTCACAGATTTCAGATTTTAGATGATTATTTCCATATACATTTTTATTAGATATCGGTACAGGGTATTTCTCGATGATATGCTTATATTCATAAGAGAACGATTCTTGAAGCCATTTCGAGAATTTCACATGTCGTAAACGTGCTATCTTTCAAGATACAGGGTGGTGAATTTTCCAGAATTTTTTCTTCATTTCCACAATAACGCTATTGCAGATATTTCTATGAACATTTTTCGGTTTGACGTAGCGTCTCAGTTATTTATGTAGGCTTGGTAAATCGATCGTCTAGAGGTATGATTCAATTACCTGGCCTTTCGTCTTCTTCGACGTGACTTTGTTCGGGTTTGTAATAATTAAACTCTTTTTAATTATTTACATATATTTACAAAGCCACACTTACAGTACAAACACAGTAGATACGGTACTGAATTTCGTCTTTAACTTGTTCGTTAATTACTCGAGTCGTCTTCGATATTTCACGTCTTTATCTTATTACAAGTTTCGGTCGTCTCGTCTTTGATTCGTTCGCGACTCCTCTTAATCTAGTCCGCGAACCGTCTTTTCGTCTTAAGTTTCAACCGACTGAACTTACTCTTACTTCGACTTAGACCGAACTTGAACTGCCCACCGGCTGGAACTTACTCTGTCTCCTGACCGCAACTTCCCTTCTTCCGGCTTGACCACACCCTTAGGGAAAGTACCATCCCCTAGTCCAATAAGGGTTTTGCCGTACCGTCCACAAAGCTCTTCGCGGATTCCTGCAAATCGAATATTCTCGAAGGACTAGGACCTGATAAACATATGTGACACATCTGGTACAACCGTATTGTTCTCGAACTTTCCCAACCCCCCAGTAAATCTCTTCAAGATTTACATTTCCTTGACATATCTTCGACACCTCGAAGAATTACACATCCTTTTTACATTATCTGACAATAACAATTGGTTCCCTGTAAATTCATTGAAACTGTCATGCCCTCGACACTTGAAGAAACTAATAGGTTTCCAAGCATCCTGTTGACCATCTCAATTATTTACAGGCAACAATAACTGGCTCCTACATTTATGTATTAACTGCTTTTTTCCTATCTCTAGCGGTTTTTGAGTAATTGATTGATTTACTTTTTTTATTGTGCAAAACGGCTTCAATTAATTCATCATTTCGGTATTTGGAATCCGAGAAAACTGAAACTTCTGGTATTGATTACCAATATCCCTTGCATCATTCAGTTAGTGAAATAAATTACGCCCCTGTTCATACAGGGTTGTAAGAAATCGTAGACTTTAACGATATTTCCAAATTGTTGAGAAGTGCGTTTTTTCAAATGGAATGACCTGCTTAGAATGAGATATATTGAAAGAAAATGAAATATCCTTCCATACGATATAACATGTTTCTATGCATAAATTGTAACATTCTTTCGTTCTCTGTGAATGTCTACCATCGACTGTGGCCACACCCAGTTCATTACCGTTGATGGATAGATAATCAAGTTTTTGAATATTTTGAAGTTAATTTTAATTGATACATTGAACCAAATGTTTATATGAATTCCATTGGAAAGTAAGTACCAAAATAGAAATGAAAGTAGTAAAATATTCGTGTGGTCGAAACAGTAATTGAAAGACTTCTTCTCTTTCTGATTTCAAAAATATTGTTGTCAAGAAAAAAAAAACTTCATACAAAGAAAGTAGCGACGGGAATGATTGAACTTCTTCAATAGTCAATGGATTACTGAAAAACTTGATGCAGTTTACTCATCGCGAGAGAAAAAATTACCAATTAAAAGAATTGGAAACAATTATTCACAAACCTAGAGAAAATAAAGCTGATAAGTTTTTGGATGAAGGGAAAAGAGAAAATAGATTACTAAGTAATTGATGAATCGACAGCAAAATCATCCATTATTCTTAAAATTGATAGTCATGAAATTAGAATAAACTACTACTACTTCTTTAATACCTGATTCAGTTTTGGATAATTTTGCAGGTGAAATGCGATTAAATTGTGCAAGAAGATAAAGATGAATATTGGAAAACTGAAAAACAAGAAAATTCACATAATAATGAAACCAAATGGTAGTGTTATAAAAAGAAAAAGAAAATTTTTTCGTGGAATCAAAAAAAAAAGAATGCTGATGGGAGAGTAGTAAGATGACTTGGGCGGAAATGTTATATTGACATCAAAGTAACTGTGAGATAAAGAGTAACTGAAAAGAGCAACTCTACAGTTCTGTTTCCTGAAAATCAAGCTACAGTTCAAAAAACGAATTGCTAAATAGACTAAAGGGTTCAAGAAAAATTAATTTAGTTAATTGAGATTTAGTCCATTCCCTAATTTTGTCGGTGAGTATAAACCTATAAACACTTCTGTGGTTCCCGGGGATACAATTGAAGTACGAATAATATAGCTCTTAATTTTTATAGCTGCTTTTACCCTTCGCAATCGATTCTTTATCGTAATATTTGGTTTAACAAGAAATTTAATGAAAACAATTGAATTTACCAATTCCCGACGTCCGCATACCGTTTCTATATTCCGATTTAATGAGATATCATTTAATGAAACTCTAGCAACGCTGAACTCCGTGGTATTAAATTCCAACTGGATCACGAACTTTCAAATATTACAGCTCGTATTGCATACACCTGGCCCGCGAGGAACTAATTTGCAACCACAATTTTCCGCAGTATCCACAAACGAAAGGTGATAAAAAGTTGGCGAAGTCATAAAACTTTTCTTTTTCTCTAAAGTTTTAATGTATCCACTAATAAGGAATGATTTTCAATCAAGCCGAAATGACTTTGACTTCTTCTTCCTGAAGCTCGGGAAAAGTTCCTACCTAAACGTTACATTGTTTTCCTGTGAGCGGTGCGAAGGTGTTTCCGTCAATTATTTTGAATGACTGCTAGAGAATTGTCAACTCGTTCCAGGGGGAAACTCTTCGGCTGATATTTCGAATGACTAATTGGAACTAATTTTTTCCGGATAATTGGAAAAAAGGGGATTTTAGGACTACACCTTTCCCAATTGTAGTTTAGAGAAAATTGTTCAATCTCAGAAAAGAGAACATGTATTTCAAAATAGGAATGTATAATTCAGAGAGAAAAAATTGATTTCAAAATATTTATTTGATCTCAGGAAAATTAAATTGAAACTCATATTAGGGAGTTGTAATTGAGAAAAACCATATTGCAATTCAGAATGGTGAATTGAATTTAAGAAACTGCAACTTGTAATTCAGAAAAGGAACTTTGTATATCAAGTGATCAATTCAATTTCAGATAATGTATTAGGTGTAGAACTTTGCTTCCGCCGTTTTGAAATAGATGACTGTAGCGGTAAGTGGTAGTCTGAATAAATAGATCGCAGATGTCATACATTGAGTTATATACATAAACATAACGCCATCGAAATATTAGTCAATTTGTGTCTGCATCATAAAGTTATTCCCGATCAAAGATGTCAGCTTACCTGCCAAATTCTTGTCATTTGCGGGAAATTTTAATTTTCTGTTTTAATATGAAGAAATCTGCGGCTGAGGCTCCTCGAATGATCTCAAATATCTCAGGTGAGCCCGCTATTAGTGAAAGATCGTGCCGAGTGTGGTATAAACGATTCAAGAACGGTGATTGTGACGTCGAAGACTACATGGCGGTGAAAGAAAGAAGATTTCCGAAGATGCAGAATTGGAGGCATTACTTGATCAAGACTTGTGTCAAACGCAACAAAAATTAGCAGGACCATTGGAAGTGACGCAACAAGCCATTTCAAAACGCCTTCAAGTCATGGGAATGATTCAGAAACAAGGAAATTGGGTACCATACGTGTTGAAACTGAGAGATGTTAAATGCTCTTTGTGTGCTTGTGAACAGGTGCTTGCAAGGCAAAGACGAAAGGGATTTCTGCATTGGATTGCCGAGAGACGAAAAATAGGTTCATTACGATAATCCCAAGCGCAGAACATTTTAGGGATATCCCAGCCATGCTTCCAAGTCCACGGCCTAACCGAATATTCACAGTTCCAAGGTCATGCTCAGTATTCGGTGGGACCCGCTAGATGTAGTGTAATTTGAGTTGTTAAAACCATATGAAACATTCACAGACGATTGTTATCGAACGCAATTATTGCGTTTGAAGACAAACGGCTGCAATACAAGGAGATGATAAAGTAATTTTGCAGCATAACAATGATCGACGTGGATCGCTTCAAGATATGACCAGTTTTGGCTCCTCCTTCAAAGCATCCAAATTTCTCCTTTCCAGAGAAAAATTTGATCTCATTTTCCTTTATTCAATTTTGAATTTTCTGGCTGACTGCACAGATATTTTGGCCTCTGTGAACCTGGGAGTTCCCCAGCATGGAATCAGGCTGGACAATTTGTTGAGATTCCTTTATGTAAAATATAATATACAGTGTGGAACAGCCAAATGGAATAAATTCGATAACGGATAAATAAGGGCGTGTTGGGAAAAACGCTTGGACACGTCGATTTGTATTTTTAACTGTGCATCTTTTTCAAAAAAAAAAAATTATATAGGGTGCGTCATGTGACAGTGGCCAATACCAACTTTCTTATTTTAAACGCAAGCCCCTGTATATTATCAATTTTTTGGATTCTTCAGAAAATTCTAGACATAATTCATGTACGATGTCCTATACCTATCTTCAACTGTTTCGGAAATATTAAGTGTTTTCAGATTTATTACAAAAATTAACATTAACAATAGAAAATTATTTTATTTCACAAATTCGCTACATTACATTCAATACTTATTTCCCATTTAGCTCTTGATAATGAGAAAGTAAACAAAAACCATTTCTGCGTTTCTTTTTACTGATATGAAATGAAAAAAATACAAAAACAGTTTTCTTTATGTTCGTATAAAACTTGTAGCCTTAGCAACTTGTTGTCTACCTGCATGACAGTTATGATTAGTGTCGTTTGAATTTCGTTAACTGTACGTAATAATATCAGAAAAATGGTTCATTTAACAGAAATGCACAAAATAACCATTCTACAAATGATTGCTTATGGAGATAAGACACGGGCACAGATGGAAGTGTCTCGCTTATTTCACGAAAAATTTCCAAATTTGCCGCCTGTATCCCCAGGAACAATTAGCAAAATAGAAAAGCAGTTTCGCGAGCTTGGTCATGTGAGACAGGTAAAAAAAGTAGCTGCCAATGCAGTAAGTGATGATACGAAATTGGATATTACGCTTGAGTTTCAAAAAAAAACCCACATACTTCTGGTCGAAAAGCAGCCCCACTATTCAACGTTAGCCACACAGCAATTTTTCGAACATTAAAGGAAAGTAAAATGCATCCCTATAAAATGAAACCAGATTAGCATGTTGCCAAGATGTTCGTGGCTAGCATTTTGAACATTTACTACATTGACATTAATATTTTTTTGTTTTTTTAAATTATTGAGAAATAATCAGTATTTCTTATTAGAATTTGTGAAATAAAATAATTTTCTATTTTTAATGTTAATTTTTGTAATAAATCTGAAAATACTTAATATTTCCGAAACAGTTGAAGATAGGTATAGGACATTGTACATGAATTATGTCTAGAATTTTCTGAAAATCCAAAAAATTAATAATATACAGGGGCTTGCGTTTAAAATAAGAAAGTTGGTATTGGCCACTGTCACATGATGCACCCTATATAATTTTTTTTTTGAAAAAGATGCGCAGTTAAAAATACAAATCGACGTGTCCAAGCGTTTTTCCCAACACGCCCTCATTTATCTGTTATCGAATTTATTCCATTTGGCTGTTCCACACTGTATGTATGTACCATGCTCCATTGCTCAGGATGTTGGTATGTATTTTTTCATGATTCAAAAATAGCATGTTTGATATTTAGTTGAAATAATCAAGGATTTGTTTGGAAATAGTTTAATTTTCAATGAATAAATG